>NC_134711.1:35925000-37175000 GCF_049634645.1 Pelodiscus sinensis | reverse complement strand
TTTCTGAAGCTAATAGAAAAGCATGTAAATCACGGGTGGGCAAACTTTTTGACCTGAGAGCTGCATCTCCATATGGAAATTGTATGGCAGGCCATGAATATTCACAAAATTGGGATTTGGGATGCAGGAAGGAGAGTTCCAGCTGGAGTATGAACTCTGGATTGGGGCCAGAAAACAGTTCAAAGTGAAGGAGGGTGGAGTGTGTGTTGGTGCAGGGGTGAGTGTGTGTCAGGAAGACTAAGGCTCTGGCTGGGGGTGAAGGCTCTGTGGTGGGCCTGCAGATGAGGTGTTTAGGATGCATCAGGGGCTATGTCTAGACTGGCATGATTTTCCGGAAATGCTTTTAATAGAAAAGTTTTCCGTTAAAAGCATTTTCGGAAAAGCACGTCTAGATTGGCAGGACGCTTTTCTGCAAAAGCACTTTTTGTGGAAAAGCTTCTGTGGCCAATTTAGACACGCTTTTCCGCAAAAAAGCCCCGATCGCCATTTTTGCGATCGGGGCTTTTTTGCTGAAAACAACTCTCTGCTGTCTACACTGGCCCTTTAGCGCAAAAGTTTTTTGGAAAAAGACTTTTGCCCGAACGGGAGCAGCATAGTATTTCCGCAAAAGCACTGACAATCTTACGTGAGATCGTCAGTGCTTTTGCGGAAATTCAAGCGGCCAGTGTAGACAGCTGGCAAGTTTTTCTGCAAAAGCAGATGATTTTGCGGAAAAACTTGCCAGTCTAGACACAGCCAGGGTGTTCTGGGCTGGGATTAAAGGGCAGGAGGGGGAGCAGGGGTGTGGCAGGAGACTGGGGTGCAGGAGAGCTCTAGAATACAGGTTCCAGGTAGTGCTTACATCAAGCAGCTCCTGAAAGCAAAGCAGTAGCATATTCTCCACCCAGTTCCTGTGGGGAGATACTGCTAGGTGACTCTGCGCACTGCTCTGTCCGCAGACAATAGGTCCACTGCCCCCAGTTTCTGTTCAGTGGAAGTAGCAAAGCTGTCACTTGGGGTAAGAGCTGCGTGCCAAGCCCCCTGATTACCCCTGCTTCCAGGAGCTGCAAAGAGCCATAGCGCACACGGAGCAGGACAAGCCTCTCACCCTTCTTGCTGGCTGGAGTGCAAGAGTGGCATAAGCTCCCAACCCCACTCTGTGATAGGAACACAAGGGCTGGAGTAAAAGAGCTGATGGACCAGATGTGGCTCACGGGCTGCAGTTTGCCCAACTCTGACCTAAACTGTGATTCCTTCTGCTAGCTGTAGCTTACTCTAGGGTTTCAAATTTCATAGTTTGGGTTTTTTGGAACCAGCTGAACTTAAATACACCCTTTATTCTGCATGAAGTCTCATGTCTTTCATGAAGTGGTTCTCAACTAATAGTTTGAAAGCTACTTGTGGCCCAATCAACAAATAGCTGCATCAGCCTATGTAACATCCTCAGGATCATACGTGCACTATAGATATTGTTTAGACACGGCCCACACAGGGATATTCAATTTCATTTAATGAACTCATCAACTAGTCAATTAGCCAATAAGCCTGGGAGCTACAGTGGAGTTTCTCCCAGACCCAGGAGCTAACCCCACTGCAGTTCTGCCTTTTAAATGTGTTAAGAGACTACTGGCTTTTAAATACATTTAAAAGGCTGCTGCACAGCTGAGAGGACCCAGCACAAACTGGGACAGCTGATTCCCAGCTCGCACCAGGTCCCCCCACTGCACTTCTGATTTTTAAATGTATTAAGAACTGCTGGCTCTTAAGTTTAAAAAGCAGAGGCATAGCATTTGGGACTGGGTGTGAGCTGGCAATCAACTAATTACTGGCTCACGCCCAGTCTTGTCTACCCCCTGCCCTGCGCAGAGATGGTGCTGGAAGGAATTGGCTTTTAAGCTGGCTCCCCCCAGAACCGGCTTCTGTTCCCCCCTTGCTGCCTCCGACAGAGGCTGGGGTGGGGGACGGGAGAATTGTGTAGTCAAGAGACTAGTCGATTATCCAATAAGCTTTTGCTTAGCGGATAGTAAACTAGCTACTTACATCACTAGGCCCACATAACACAGAGTTGCATATGTGGCCCATGACTGTAAATTGAAAATCACTGTTTTAATGTATTAATTTAAATGTAGTCAATTTTCGGACGAGCACCAAAATTAAAGGAATAGAAAACAGAAACAAGACTTAACTGCACATTGTCTGGAAAGTACAGAACAATAGGAGCTAAAAATCAGTGTCTTAATCTGTGCAAAGTATTTCACTCTCGCACTTTGGCTATGTCTAGACTGGCATGATTTTCCACAAATGCTTTTAATGGAAAAGTTTTTCCGTTAAAAGCATTTGTGGAAAAGAGCGTCTAGATTGGCACAGACACTTTTGCGCAAAAACACTTTTTGCAGAAAAGCATCCATGCCAATCTAGACACAGTTTTGTGCAAGAAAGCCCCGATTGCCATTTTCACCATGAGGGCTTTGTTGCGCAAAACGGTTCTCAGCTGTCTACACTGGCTCTCTTACGCAAAAGCATTTGCGCAAGAGGGCTTTTTCCCGAATAGGAGAGTCATTGTATATGCGGAAGAACACTGACAATCTTACATTAGA
The DNA here is from genome assembly GCF_049634645.1 of Pelodiscus sinensis. Lineage (NCBI taxonomy): Eukaryota > Metazoa > Chordata > Testudines > Trionychidae > Pelodiscus > Pelodiscus sinensis. The sequence continues at coordinate 37,172,424 of NC_134711.1, read as the reverse complement.
TCGTCAGTGTTCTTGCGCAAATTCAAAGTGGCCAGTCTAGACGCAGCCCTTGTGATTTGTTTTACCTATTGCTTTCTCCCTATTTCTACAACTAGGGAGGCTTCACACTAACACAAACAACATGCTAACTAGCAGTTAGCTCCCAGTATTTTAAAAACCATGTAAAGATTCAAATTGAGCAGAGGTGCATAATACAAATTAAAAAAATTGGTGTGTTATATCTAGCACTTCCACCACTGTTATCAATGCCCCAGCAATAACAAAAATGGAAAGTTTGAGGGAGAATGACTACAGAGGAAAGAAGGAAAGAAACAAATGCAAAGTGCAAGACCAGTAATTAGCTTTATCCTTCACACTAAAATATCTTCATTTTCATCACACCTCCTTTGTGTGTACTACTCAACATTATCTTTTCATTTAACCAAAAATTATGATTGCTTTGGGGGATGATGATAAATCAGGTTTAAGTGGTGTACCACATGAATGTGGCCCACAACATGAAATAGACTGATAATCAGGACAATGTAATCAGATCATTATTCATGGCTCATTAAGATGCATAATTTGAGGGGCAAAGAAACAATCATTTAATTAAGTTTCCGTTTCTAAACTATTACTTAGTGAGTTTGTGAATGTACAGAAATATTCATCTTTACTGAGCTAGTGTTACACTAGGTTTAATAAAGGGTATATTGCTCTCATTCTTTCATAGGTTCACTTGACAGAAGACTGCTAAATAAGTGTGTAAAACATAGGACATGAAACAGTAGGGCTATGTCTACACTGGCATGATCTTGTGCAAGAACTCTTTTGCGGAAGAGTTCTTGTGCAAAAACTCTTCCAGAAGAGAGCATCTACACTGGCATGTGCCTTTGCACAAGAGATGTGCTTCTGCGCAAGAGCATTAGCGCCAGTGTAGATGCTCTCTTGCACAAGAAAGCTCCGATGGCCATTTTAGCCATCGGGCTTTCTTGCACAAGAAATTCATGTTGCCTGTCTACACTGGCCTCTTGGGCAAGAACAGTTGCACAAGAGGACTTAATCCTAAGCAGGAGCATCATAGTTCTTGCGCAAGAAGCACTGATTTCACACATTAGAACATCAGTGTTCCCGCATAAGAACGCCCCGCCAGTGTAGACAGGCAGCATGTCATCATGCCAATGTAGACACCTTCTAAGACTATGGAACAATAGAGTGTACACAGCTTAATAATTTGGTGTGGAAAAATCACACATTGACTGGTTCAATTGGCACTGGCCTATATGACAGGCCTGTCAAACATTGAAAACTATTTATGAAGGGAATTATATGCGTGTAAGCATCACACACACAGATTTGGTATATGGGATGTTTTACTGTCTGAGAAGAGTGAATAATTGGTTTAGAAAGGTACCATGCTGGTCACGGATTCTTTTTTTTTATTTATTCCCTGGACTTTAAAATAAGTACAAGCCATCTAGTTGTTGGCCCGTTCCTTTCATAAAGGCCTGGAAAACACGAACATTTCCGGGGACTCTCGCCAGTACAGCTCTCCTCGGCAGAGCGCTCCAATTAGACAGGACCGGGGGGTACTAGGAGACATGTTTAACGGGCCCCGTTTTTGGCCTCCTCCCATTAGCAGAATGGACCAAACTCCGACCATTTAATCTCCCGCTACAGGCACCGCCGTATACCCCGCGGCGCAGCCAGCCAAAGGCCGGGACACTAGTGCGTACAAACACCTGGCGGGATGCGCTGCTCAGGTGACTCGCAGCGGCTTAAAGCCACTACGCCGAGCTCCCAGCTGCAGGGCAGCCCCGGCCGCATCTCACAGGCGGCACCTGCAGCGCCCGGGCCAGGCGGGAGAAGGCCCCACAAACTTTAGGGCCGGCGGCTGGTCCCGCAAAGCAACCCGCAGACGGGGCGGCGCCCCGGCCCAGGACTCCCCCCTCGTCCCACGCCGTTACCGGGAGAAGGGGGTGAGCCCGGCCCCCTTGAGCTGGATCTCCCAGCGCTCGCCCCGCGGGCTCAGCACCTCGCCCAGGTACACGGCCGCGCCATCGCCCAGCTGCCCGGCGAAGCTGCCGAACTGGTGCCCGCAGTAGCAGTGCGCGGCGGGCTCCGCGCCGGGTAGCAGCCGGTTCCCGCTGAAGTAGAGCGCGGCCTCGGCCTCCAGCTCCTCCAGCGCCCCGGCCGCCTCCAGGCCCAGCAGCGCCAGGGCGGGCAGGGACATGGCCACCAGCCGCGGGCTCTGCACCGGGCTGGGCCGCACCCGCGAGAAACAGGCGCCGGACACCTGCCGCGGCACGTTCTCCTCGGACGGGTCCAGCGGCAACGAGCGCAGCGCCCGGTTGTCGAAGCGCAGCGCCCCGAGCCAGCCCGGGGCCGCGCCAGGGCTCTGCGGCCGGGCAGCGGGGGCCGGGCAGGGCGGAGACGGCTGCATGGCGGCACCGCTGCGGCAGCCGGGAGGGCGCAGGCCGCGCGGGCCCGGAGCGGGCAGGAAGAAGCAGCGCCCGCTCCGCAGCAGCGCTGCCATTCGCCCCCCGGGCGCGGCGCAGCGACCACCCGCCCGCCGGGAAACTATTTTGAGGCCACGCCCACCGCCTGCACATAGGGCGAGCTGCTTTTACGGGCCCCGCTCCAGCCTATCAACCGCCAGGGCCGCGCCCACCAACTGCCCTATCAGAGAGAGTTGCCGCCAAGGCCACGCCCACCGCCTGTGGAGGCGCGGGGCTCTTAAGACCCACCCCCTCCGCCAACCCATCTCCTGGTCCGCAACCAACCCTTTCCCCCAGTCATAGGGTGAGCACCTACAGCGGCCCCGCCCCTCCGTGATGCTCTGACTCAGCTGGTTCCTACGCGCTTTGGAACCGCGCGCAAGCTCAAGCAGAACCAACCTGACACGCCCACCCTGGCAGAACGTCTACACGGCACTTGTGTAACCCCGGGCAGGCAGCCACAGCACGGAGAGCCAGCGCCCGCCCTACAAGAGCGTTAGGAAGGGAGCAGTCGCGCACGAGTCTAGGGCCTTGCTTTCCCTCTCTCCCAGTTTCCATTACTAAAGAATCTCTTAGTGCACTACTTGTGAACAAAATGTTTTGTGGGAATAGACCTTACCTTGCCCTTCTCATGCAGCTGTAGTGTATACAACAACTGAGCTAGCTAGGACTCGGTTACAAAATTATCTTTTCGTAGACACAGCAATGAGTCACCTTTTGATTTTTATTTTGGAGATGGCAAGATGCCTCATTGCAAACAATGTCAGTCTTTACCCAGTACTTTCAAGAATATATGTATAAATTGGCTTCAATCAAATTGATGGCCAAGAAGATGATTTGTAGTTGAGCAGAGTTTATGTTCATGTAAGTATTTGTCCAACACAGCCATTTAAAAATCCGTAGTTCAAACTGATATGAAGCAAGGTCTGTAAAATTCAAACTAATGTGCTCATTTATAATTTTGGAGGGATTAATCTCTCTTCTGTCATAGCAAGTTCTCAGGGACAGGGTTGGAGAGGTCTTTGCCAGGTTTTCCAGCAAGCTACATAAAAAAACACACTAACAGTTATTGCCAATTAAAATTTCATACATACAAGACTTGGTTTTCTTTTGATCAATATGAGATATAAATATTGTATTTACATTTCATTGTATTCCAAGTGATTTATTTTAAAATTATATGGTAAAAATGAGAGTCAGCAATTTTTCAGAAACAAAGGACAGGACTACGCAGCACTTTAAAGAATAACAAGATGGTTTATTAGGTGATGAGCTTTCACTAATAGTGTGCTTTGACACTTTTGTATTTTATGTCTGATTTTATAAGCAAGTAATGTGTAAGTGAAGTGAAATTTGGGATACATAAATCAGACTCCTGAAAGTGATACAGTAGTCTGAAAAGCTTGAGAGCCACACACTATACAGTATTGGCAACTCTTATGATTGTCATTAGTCTCAAATTACTGTTTTCTTTATAGTCTAAGAAACTGTAGTCATATGGATGAGTGATGATTTCAGCCCTTACTCTTAAAGAAAAAGTAAATTTCTCTCTCTCAGTTTATGGGAAAAGCTTCAAAATGTAAATACCAAAGGTTCAAAAAAATAGAAGGCAAATAAACCCACCTCCCTCCACCAGATCTATTATTTTTATATACGCTGATGATTTTAAAGCCACTCTCAGGGTTTTTGGTGAGCCTGACTCATGCAATTTCAATGCATGTGGTTAGCAATACTGCAATAGAAAGTACCTTTTATCACTTTTGGAATAAATACACTAGCTGTAATTATGTTAAACTTCACATCATCCCTGCATAGCCTCTTAGAACACAGGGGCCAGGGCACCAAGCAAGAGACAGGCAATGATCTGTGAAGAAAAACATGGCACAACCTGTTCACTACTTATGCCCCCTAGTTACTTTTTACCCACTGCAAATGGGGTAAAAGATAATTCCAAGATGCTTCACTGCCATGGCCCTCCTAGTAGAGGAAGCTCTCACCTGATCGTCTCCTAAGTAAACTACAGAAGGCAAAAGAATTGATATATATTTGACAAGACACAGCTGTCTTTTTAGAGCCCTGGGCAGATACAAAATTTTGTATCCACATATGCATACACAAAAATGAGCCACAGATATCCACATCTGCAGATACCTGCAGATATAAAGTGGATATCCGCAAATTTGCAGGGTTCTAAATACAAAACTTGTATTCACATCTGCAAAAGTGAACTGTGGATACCCGTTGATATAAATCAAATCTCTGTGGATTTGTATGGCTTTAATGTTCTTTAATTGTTCTGATCACCATTTCTACACAGTTTGATCTACTTCCCTTCCTTTTAGCATAGCTGGCACAAAGAGGCTCTTGGTGGCTACACAGTGCCATAGGAATCTATCATTAGTAGTATTTTCCTATTTTAGCCTAGTTAATATGAACAAACAGGTGAAAGACCTTAGCCCTGTGCTGGATCTGGCCCTTCATTAGTGCAGTTGTAAAAATAAATCATGAGATTGCAGTTATTATAACTTCAGTAAAGAAACAGCCTTGACACACCAAAGTCTAAAATTAAAGTTTATTTTAATGTTCAGAGGGGAAACAGCAAATAACTATAAGTTTATCTTACAATTACGCAAATGACATTTTCCTCTTTTCTAATGTGTAGCTCCCACTACTGTCTGGCACTTTGAGATAATTTCTCATATTTCTCAAAACTGGCATTTTAAAACGGATTTTATATATCACATACATAGCTTCAAATAAACAACTTACAATGGAACTCTTAAATTAAAAAAAAAATGTAAGTATTTTATATATATTAAAAAAGACCTTTTATCTTAAATTCCATGTTGGCCAAATGCACGTATACAGCAGTGGTAAAACAAACAATATATTGTAAAAGTGGGTGGCTTCCAATCTCACATAAAAGAGTAGATTAAAAATATACCAAAAGGGATGCAAGTTGGAGGAGCATGGCATTCCTTTGATTTAGCTATCTCCGCCTCAGAACTTTTGTATGATGAATTGCCTAATCATTCAGTAGTATTTCCATAGGATTATCGTAATTGATCTTTGCTGAAAGTGTAGACATTTTTATATTACTTTAAGATGTTCTTTTGGTTCTGGTACATTTGTATTAAGCTGCAAAATGAGGACCCAATTCTGGAAGGTAATGAGGACCCCATTTCACTCAGAACCTTGCCAAGTTGGCTCAGAACTGAGGTTGCTTTCCATGCCCATTTAACTTTTTCAGTGGCATATCAGAGGAAAGTTCCATCGCCAGTATTTTATTTTAATATTTATTTTAAAATGATGTCTGCTTTCATGTAAATGGCTTATTCAGCACCAAGTCATCAGCAGGAGTTTTGCCTGAGAAAAAGATAACAGAACTTAATGCTTATGTCCACAGGGCTGCACAGGCTCCCTTGTACAGGCAATTGGAGTGGCCAATCACAATTAATTTACCGATTATAGAATATTCGACTACAACTTTAACTGTATTATGTAGTGAATTATTTTCAGTATGCAAACATTATCCTGACAAATAAAGCTTTGCACATATATTTTTGCAATGGTCATTTTGATTAATCTAGTCCTATTTTTAAGATTAAATAATGTCTGATTTTATTGTGTCACAAATTACTGCATCTTTAGCCTCTTATGAGGGTTCAGTCTTTCAAAGTACTGAGTGCTCTGGTTCCTATCCAAAGCAGAGCACTTCACCATGATTCACTTCTTATGGGACTACTAATGTGTTCAACTTTAAGCATAGATTTAAGTGCTTTGCTGGACTTGGGCCAAACGGTTTAGCACTGTAGTCATGGTATAGAAAAATACATTAGGTGGTATGCATAATTTGCATCTACTTTAGTTAACCAATATTTATTTTTTAAATGATTAATATAAAAAATAAAGGACTTCAAGAGAAAGAGTGATTAAAATATTTTATTTGGATAACAGACATACTGCTGTTGACTTTAAACTGCTGTAGACTAAAAGGCACACGCTTGTTAAAAATCCTTCAAATTTACATAAGATGTACAAATGCATAAAGCAAATGCACTGTTTACCAAAAGTACAATATGGCTTTAAGGGTTGAGTGAGGGCTGGGACAATTCAACACAATTTACATTTCACTGAATGTTAACACTTAAAGGATTGACTCTAGAACACAGGCAATTAACAGAGGGTAAAACACTGAGCATGTTACAGAGACAGAATATCACGTTAAGTAAACATCATACACCACTTATATGTGGATTCAGAGGACTATTAGGTCAGCAACAGCAAATTCATCAGGCATTTGTTAACCTCAAGGTAAATACCTGTGGGTTTTGATGATCTGCTAGCCTGAGAACAAATTCTTCATAAACAAAAAACTTGTTTCAAGAATCTGTCTATATATTTTACAAACACAGAGGGAGGGAACTATACACTTTTAAAAACATTAAATTTTGCTAATAATCTAATTGTCATAAAATCAAAGAATAACTGACATTGGTACCATTTTCCAGGGGGCACAGGTAATTGTGCCCATGCGGGAAAACATAACACACTAAACATGCAAAAATACTTAAAGACAACCATTTAGTGCTAGCCCCACCCAGGTTTAAGGCTCATTTGTCTGCAATTTTCCTTAGTTTTTTTTTCTTTTGTGTAAAATTACCTGAGCACAGATATGTTAGCAGATATTTTAAAGCAAAACATTAATACTTTGAACTACACAACCTAGAGAAATCTTTTGGTAGTTCACTAAAGCCAGGAGAAGAAAGGGCTTAAGCTTTTTTCTTCTTTAAAAGTTTACATAAAAGGCAATAAATTTATTAAAACAGTACAGCTAAATAGTTTATTAAATTGTTACAAAAATTCAAGATTCAACTCAGGTGGTCATTCTAGTCACTTGCTAATGCTGCCTTCAGTCTCAATACTGATCACTGTTGGTTTCTCAAACATTAATAAATAGAAAATAAAAGATAAAGGACCCAATTCTGCTGTTTCATGCATTGTCATTTACCCATTTTTCACAGGTGTATGAAATACTGCCCTTCTGAATGTTTTACACTCCCTTGTACCAGTGTACCTCACAGTTCAGAAAAGCATTAAGTCTATCCTGAATAAAACTCTTACATGCATTTCAAATCAAGTATCCCCATAAGTGGTTTGCAGGAGTAGGGATGTTAGCGACCAGTCGACTACCCAATAAGCATATGCTTATTGGATAGCTGAGTAGTAACTTGACTAGTCGCTCCCGCACCCTTGCTGCCTCCTCTATCCAGAAGAGGCAGCAAGGGGGGAGAGCAGGAGCCAGTGCTGGGGGGGAGCTGACTTAAAGGCCTGTTCCCCCTAGCCCAGTCTCTGGGGGGGCAGGGGAGGCAGAGGTGTAGTGGGGGACTAGGCGCAAGCTGGGAATCAGCTGTCCCAGCTCTCTCCCAGTCCCCCCGGCTGCTTTTTAAATGCATTAAGAGCCTGGTGGTTCTTAATATATTTAAAACACAGAGGCTCAAAAGGAGGACCATTGCAGTTCTGTAGTTTCCCCCCTTATTGACTAATCAAGTAGTCAATGGAAATCCCATTAACTACTTGATTATCTGATTACCTGCAATTTAACATCCCTATGAAGGAGTGGAATCTAAAGCAGGGGTTTTCAAACTTGGGCTGTGGACCCATCAGGGAAAGCCCGTGGCAGGCCCACAACACTTTGTTTACTCTAAAGCTTCACAGCCATGGAGCCTCACAGCTCCCATTAGCTGTGGTTTGCCATTTCCAGGCCAGAGGAGCTGCAGGAAGCAGTGCGGACCTGGAAGCTGATTCCCGCAGCTTGCCTCGGCTGGAAATGGCAAACTGCAGCCAATGTGAACTGCAAGGCTCCTTGGCATGGAACTTTAAAGTAAGCAAAGTGTCATGGGCTTGCCCGGGGCTTTCCCTGGCAGGTTCATAACCAATGTTTGAAACCTCCTGGTCTAAAGAACTCCGCAAGGTACAATGCAATGGAGTATTGGGCCCAATGGACATACCCACTCCCAGTGATGTCAGTGGCATAAACACAAAGAGGATTAGGCCATTCATTTCTTTAGGATTAAAAAGAAAAAGCTTTTTAAAAAGATACTGTATGAAGGATACACACAGAAAATGTTGGGCAAATAATAGCTTGTATGAAGACATTTCCCCCACATAAGACTTTGGAAACATACCCCAAACAGCACAAAGCACAGTTGCTAACCTTATTGGACTCTATGAAAACCAAAATTAACCTCTTTTTCTTGCCCTCCCTCAGGTGCAGCTCTTCCTCCCCACATAAAGTACCAGAACAGATATGGACTTCACTGCAAGCAATTTGCAACTGCATAGGAGCTACAATAGCAGATGGACTTTGTTCATATACAATGAATTAAAATATCATTGACACCACAATTATGATTGCTATGCCATTGGAGAGGGAAGAGTTGGTTTCAAAGAGCACTTATAACCAAGGGCAATCCTGTCTTAAAGGTACTGAAAGAATTATAAAATATAATGAACGCAATGTTAAGATGTTCTAAAAAAATTATTAAAGTTACAGTACTTGAAGTCATATCCATAATTCTACCAACAGCAGAGATAAAAAAAACTCCAAAACCCATAGCTAATTAAAAACATTAATTGATTTTTGCTTTTCTATTAAATAGGTAAAATACGTATCCACTGAAAAATTACACTGATAAATAAAATATTTGAATGTGGCAGGGGGAAGGTCAAGTACTGCACATCAATCCCAGATATATTATCCAAATAAAGAAAGCTTTGAGATGTGAAAAGTAAATTAAACCATAGTTCTAGCCTTGAATTTTACAATACTGAATTTAAAACCAACAATATTTGGCTAATGTATACGGTTAAATAATCTAATCCAAAAAGAACAGAACACTGGAAGTTAACCAACAATTGCTGATAAAGGTATGCCTTTCTAACAGAGGACAAAACTATTACTGATGTCTATAGGGAAAGGTGTAATTCTAAAGGCAACATTTCAGTTCTTTAATAAGGCTCAAAGAAATTTGGCGGTGTATGTCTGACAGCCTGTATCATTCTGATATTTTTGAAAGCTCTGAAGCTTAAAAAAACCTAAATGTATTAAGTATAAAAATGTTCTGTAAGAAGTTGTCTTTCTAAATCATTTTATAGGTGCTTAGCACCAGGAACAAACATTTGGTATTATTATACTGAAATACCATTTGTAGAGGTGTCCTTGCGCTGTTGAGCAGAAACACACAATTAAGTTACCTTACGTCACTCTGTTCCTCTGAAAATAGTCAAGAATATACACTCTTTATGCTGTCTGTACTACATCATCATAAATATATATTATATATACACATAATATATAATATGATATATATAATATATATGTGTAACATATTTCATTTATCGCAAAACTGGAATCATGTGCTTTCATACCACACACTTATTAGGAAGCAGACATTCACCAGGTCACAGCTGGTGTAGCTTTCAACAGTCACTCATTTACTTTACAGCAATTCGGCATTGCTCAGTATCAAATGGAATCTATGACAAGAATCCTCAGCCCCTCTTTTACATCCCAATTAGCATGTGTTGTCTTTAGCACTCTTTTCCACAATGATTTCCAGACACTATTTCAAGTGGGTGTTCAATGTCGAGGTCTAATTTCTGTCAGCCTCTGAAGACAGTTCTGTGTTGTTTGCATGGAGAGAATAAATTGAACTGTCCTTTGTCCTATCCGGTAGCAGCCATATCCCATCAGTCCAAAAACTGTTGCTTTTATGACAAGTCTGACAACCTTACTTGAAGTTGATGGTGGAGGCACACTGAAATAAAGGTGATAAACGCAAAATTATCACCCACATAGCAGGAAGAAAAAGATCCTTCCTCACCTTCATTAAATGCTAATCATTTTTGCCAAAATGTTTGTCATTATAACATACTTCCTCATTAGTATAGGAACCCTTGCAAGGAATAGACATATTAAGGAGAAATATATACAGAATTATTTGTAATAACTATGTAGAATCAAATTCAAAGCTGATGTGTGAGATGACGTAAGTTAATTAATATGTAGATTTATAGAGCATCAGGATTTGTCAGTACTTAGAAAAGTTTCACTTGTATAAATCAATGTATCTACATTTAGTTCCATGGGTGCAATTCTGTAATACAGACATACTCTAAAATGGTTTAACAGTGTTAAAAATGTGCATATATAATAGAGATTTGCACTGGGTCAGAAGGTCAATTTTAAAATGTATTTATTCAGTTTAGGGATATTGGTTACGTGGGAAACATCAACCTCACTGGGTAACTGTTAACCAGTTCCCTAGGAGCAGCTCCCTGCCCACAGTGTGCCATAGGTGGGGCACTGTTCTTGCCCCACTGGACCCCCGCGTAAAGCTGGGAGACAACCCTCGCAGCCCACCGCTTGCGGGGCTCGGAGCTGCTCCAGCCAGGCAGGAACAATCCCCGGCTCAGGATCCCGCTTAGTTGGTTATCCAATTAAATGTTAGGGTCATCTAAATTTAACCGGTTAACTGATTGATCAGGATTTTACAACCCTAATTTAGTTACAATGATATAAGTTTCCTAATATAAAAAAGATCTTGTATTTGGAGGGGTTATAAGAAGATATAAAACTTAGTAAGTGAGAGCATGTGTGTGGTGGGAGGGGAGGGGGGCTGACAGAGGATAGAGATACAACTACTTTAGCTTCCATCATCTTACTCACTTTTTTCAACTCTCAGCTAATTTAAATCACCTCTCAATATAACCCACAGGAGGTTGCATTTAGTAGTAAATTCAGTATGGGATATTCCAAAAATATGCAAATAGAAGCATGTTTGATTCTGAATTCTAAGAAAAGTTATTTCCAGATCATCTTGCCCTTCCTAAGGATGCGATACAGTAGGAGAACTTTAGATTTAGGAAAAATACTCAGGAATACATAGCCATAACTACACAAACTGTGTGCCTCAAATATGCTGAGAAAGGTCAAAGTTCATCCACCAGCCAAGAAGTCAGGGTTTTAGAATGGCTGTATTCTCAGGGTTTTACCTGCTTTATACTTAGATTTTGGAAGATTCGATTTTTAATGAAAAATGGTTATCAACAGCAAATTCATCATATACACAAAATTGACAAAACAATTGCCTTTATTTGATTATAATCAACTTTTATGCAAAGACAAAGTAAGAAAAATGCTGTTTAAATCAGAACTCAATTTGAAGATACAGTAAACTTCCGATAATCCAGCACCTTTAGGACCCAGGGGGTGCCGGATTATCAGATATGCTGGACTATCGGAAGGGGGGGGGGGGCCCATGAGTAGTCTGGGGTGGAGCTGGAGCTGGTCTGCCCCCGGCTTCCCTAAGTCAGCCACTAGTCAGTTTCAGCAGTGGCTGAATCGAGGAAGCCAGGGACAGAGCAGCTCCAATTGTCCAGCTGCCCGGAGCACTTCCGGGTTCCAGATGGTGCCAGACCATCAGGAGTGCCGGACCATTGGATGCCGGACCACTGGAGTTTTACTGTATTTACTTTGTATATTTTGACACGTGAGGTTGACAATGTGTTTTGACAGTTATAAAGCTTTCACTTTTCAAATTGATGTCCACTATCATTAAATAATTATTGTCTAACCCTCCCCACAGTTTCTCGCAAGTGTTAACATGTAAACTGGTAAAAATAAAAAATGCTTAAAAATCAACATCCTAAAAATTATTAAAAATAAAAAATTATTAAAAATAAAAAGTTAATTTCTGCCATACCTATTCATGCTATTTAAAAAAGCAGAATTTAAGCAAACTTAGTGGCTAATGGAAGATGTTGGACTGAAAATTCATCTATAGTCACAGCCTGGAGTTCAGTCAAAATTCCTGAAGCCTGACTTAGAGCCGTCTCTTGTGTAGGCACAAAGACAAGCAGGTCAGTTTCCATTCCATTAATTCTTTAATCTCACTAATGAAAATGCAAACAAATTTACCAAGAATGCCAGTTACTGTGACACTGATGTGGATCTCTACCCACTAGTAACTGGTCTGGCACTACTAACCAGCCATCACAAGATATGGTCCAGTTGTTAGGGCATAAGCCTAGGACTTGGAAAGCTTAAGTTCAATTCCCAGACTTCCTATCTAATCTTGTGCTAGCCTTTCAGTACCTCATTCTCCTTCTGTAAAATGGGGATAAAAGGATTTCCCTGCATCACAGGGGAGTTGAGAGGATAAATACATTAGCGAGACTGAGGCACTCAGGTGAGACACAGCATAGATTTTAGGTGGGAAAATGATAAATTCTGGAACCTACAGATCTGGGCTGAATCCAAAAGGTAGGATGGGTATGTCTACACTGCAAATCAGGAGGTGTAACTGCAGCATGTGCAGAAATACCCATGCTAGCTTCGAAAAAAAAAAATCAACACTAGCTGAAACAACAACAACTGTGAAGCCATGTCAACATGGACAGCAGCTGCCCAGGATCCTGCGCTCTTGTGATCTCCTGTTCTGCCATAATTTCACTGCCATTCTTAGTAAATGGATTATAACAAACTGATTTTGTGCTTCAAGATGTAGTGCTGCCTAGGGGTGAAAATAACTCAAACTTCTTACAAGTACTGTCCTATCATAATCCCCCTCCTCCCATGGGGGCAGGGGAGAGGTGTAGGTGTGTGTAGGGTGGAGAGTGGGATGGGAGGCTAGCCCCTGTTGGTGACCCTGCCCTGCGCTGCTCCTGTTCCCAACCAAATGGGACCTATGGGGGCAGTGCTTATAAGCACAGAAAGGGAGCTAAGGGTGGACGGGGTGCAGCAGCACCCCAGGACCCTGACCCAGCACCTGGGGCTCTCCTGCCCCTAGCCCCATGTTACTCTCCAGCCACCAGTGTTTACTTCTTTAGGGGGTGAGGAGCAAGAACAGGATTAAGACCCCACTTCCAGCCGGCCATTTCGCTGCACCAGGGCGCACCGGCTTACTTTAACCTCTGGTGCTGCCTGCATGCAACCAAAGTCCCGATGTCCATTTTTCACTCTTTGGTTATGCTATCTCTGAGGCATCTTGTTTCACATACTGCAGGTCTTAGCTATGAATTACAGTTTCCAGACATATGTTGGGAAACTAACACAGCAGGGTACAGATTATCTAATAAATTCTTGGACTGCATTGGAGACTTTTTTTTATTTCAGAAAATGGAGGAAGTTACTGGGGAGTAGCCGTTCAAGATTTGATTTTCACAAACAGAGAGGAACTAGTTGAAAATTTGAAAGTTGAAGGCAGCTTGGGTTAAATGGATCATGAAATCACAAAGTTCATGATTCTAAGAAATTGTAGAAGGGAGAACAGCAAAATAGAGACAATGGATTTCAGGAAGGTAGGTTTTAGTAAATGCAGACAGCTGGTAGGTAAGGTCCCATGGGAAGCAAAACTAAGAGGAAAGTTGGCAATTTTTCGAAGAGATATTATTAAGGGCCCAAAACCAAACTATTCCACTGCATAAGGAAAAAAAAACAGTATGGCAAGACACCACCTTGGCTTAACCAGGAGATCTAAAAATAAAAAAGGAGCTGTATAAAAAGTGGAAGCTAGGTCAAATTACAAAGGAGGAATATGAGCAAACAACGCAAGTATTCAGGAACAAGATTAGAAAGGCAAAGGCACAAAACGAGCTCAATCTAGCTAAAGACATAAAGGGTAAAAAGACAACATTCTACAAATATATTAGAAGCAAGAGGAAGACCAAAGACAGGACAGGCCTATTGTTCAGTGAAGAGGGAGAAACAACAGGAAACTTGGAAATGGCAGAGGTGCTAAATGACTTCTTTGTTTTGGTTTTCACCAAGAAGTTTGATGCTGAAGGGATACTTAATATAGTGAATGCTAGCGGAAATGGGGTAGGTTTAGAAGTTAAGAAAATAACAAGTTAAAAATTACTAAGAAAACTTAGATGTATTCAAGTCACCAGGGCCTGATGAAATGCATCCTAGAATTCTCAAGGAGCTGATAGAGGAGGTATCTGAGACTTTAGTTATCATCTTTGAAAAAATCATGGAAGTCGGGAGAGATTCTAGAAGACTGGAAAAGGACAAATCTAGTGCCCATCTATAAATACGGGAAATAAGAACAACTCAGGAAACCACAGACCAGTCAACTTAACTTCTGTGCCAGGGAAGATAATGGAGCAAGTAATTAAGGAATTCATCTGCAAACAACTAGAAAATAAGGTGATAGGTAACAGCCAGCATGGATTTGTAAAGAACATATCATGTCAAACCAATCTAATAGCTTTCTCTGATAGGATAACGAGTCTTGTAGATAAAGGAAAAGTGGTGGCCGTAGTGTACCTAGACTTTAGTAAGTCATTTGATACGGTCTCACATGACGTCCTTATCAATAAACTACAAAAATAAAACTTAGACGGGGCTACTATAAAATGGTGCATAACTGGTTGGATAACCATTCTCAAAGAGTAGTTATTAACGGTTTGCAGTCATGCTGGATGGCATAACAAGTAGGGTTCCCCAGGGATCTGTTTTGGAACCAGTTCTGTTCAGTATCTTCATCAGTGATTTATATGATGGCATACAAAGTACACTTATTAAGTATGCAGATGATTCCGAGATGGGAGGGGCTGCAAGTGCTTTGGAGGATAGGGTTGTAATTCAAAATGATCTGGACAAACTGGAGAAATGGTCCAAGGTAAAGAGGATGAAGTTTAATAAGGACAAATGCAAAATACTCCACTTAGGAAGGAACAATATCGGATAGTTGACTAGTTGCTTACATCCCTATCTTCAACCAAAGGGACTGAAGTCTCTGGGAACCAACTACAGGTGACAGACCTACTTAGACAAATACTGTAACTTGCTGACCTTAAGTTTTAGTCACTAGAAAGCACATTTTCTGTAAGTAACCTTTTATCTCTTTCACTCTTCCCTGAAGAAACAAGGTGGATGAGATAATATCTTTTATTGGACTAAATTCTATTGGTGAGAGAGAAGCCTATGGGCCACAAACAGCTCTTCTTTAGGTATATCTAATAAAAAGATACTACCTCACCACCTTGGCTCTCTAATACCCTTGGTTTGACATGGCTACAATGCCACCGCATACTCTTTCTTGAAATTACTTAAACCTATGTTCTTAGTTAAGATGAAAAAGTTTATTAATAATCTCAGTGCTGTTATGCTGAAGTGTGGGCCTTCAACTAACCAAACAAACTAATGCGGGCACCATCTCTTTGGAGGCAGTGAACTTAATACTAGCCACCAGTGAGAGGGACTGGATACTCCAGAGAGATATCTCTTGAGAACTGGGGATCACTGATTGTTACCTGCATAGCAAAGTTTGGCCTGGCAGAATCTTGAAGAGTTTGCTGGCAAGACAGACAATCTGGCAAAGCAGGGAGCTGACACACAGCTTAACAGCAGCAAAACTCACTCTTACTAAGGCAGAGAGTAACAGTGTGGCTCACAGTTCTGGGTGACCTGAGCAAGAGGTCATAAGCATTATAAACAAAAGCAACTGCCGATTGTAAGGCTGAGGCACTATTAAATCAACATGCAAAAAAAGATAAAGTTACCTCATGATTTCCTGGATGTTTAAGTCAGTGTTCCAGTTCTTTTCTATTCCAGGCACATGACCCATCCCAACCACTCCAACTACAACAGATGGGATACATTTTCTGGGTTCAGCTAAGACAGAAGAGGAAAAAAGATGTACAGTCTTTTCTCCAGTAAGAAAAACATTGCCAAACTGTAAGCAATCTTTTTAAAAGGCACAGGTTGAACCTCTCTTTAGAATCCTCGGGACCTAACTGGTGCCAAACAAGAGAATTTGCCGAACCACGGGAGATCAATATTGTGCAGCAGCATTACCAACACTTCCACCGCTTACTGGGTTCTTAGATATTTAGTGGTAAATTAGAGATAAACAACAGCACAGAACACAGAGCCAGGACTGGTGGCTGTGAACAAACTTTATGGGACTGTGGAAAATTTGATCACACCCATGACAAGTGGACATCCAGCTAACTGAAATCATGCTGGACCACAGATGTTGCCAGACCAGAGAGGTTCAACTTGTACTCTTATATTTCAAAACAACATTTTCAAATAATCCCAGTAGTCATAAACCATTTTTTAAATTAAACACATGAACATTTTTGAATGACAAAATTCTCTTTTGAATACCCCCTCCCACAAAACAGAACTTCTTTTGACTAGATCTAGTGCTACTCTCAGTTCTAGAAGCTCCCTGAATGCAGCTCCTCACTAGTATAGTCTGCCACGCACACATCTCCTATTGTATCCAGTTGTGATAGTCAAGGTCAACCAATGAGCATGTGGTCTTGAAAGCTCACATATAATGGCAAGTCCTTCTCCAGTGCACATCTTTGGAACTTGGGCATCCTTGGTCATCTGAGTCTTAGGGTACAATGCAAAATACATTTGGGCTGTGAACCTGCAAAGGGAGCTCTGCAAATTTGCACCCCTCTACACCAAATGCCACTGATTTCAGTGGGGTCCTTAGAGCAGAGTTTGGCCCACTTGGTTCTCTTTGCATGACTGAGCAATTATCCCATTTTAAAAGTATCTGATAGATTTCTTTATTGTTGTTTTGTGAGTGCCATTTCCAGTTTGTGTTTCAAGCACTTAGTAACCCTGCTAGACTAGGCTATTTTTTTTTTTTTTCAAACTATGGGTTAGAACATGGCCGCTTGTTGAGTAGCCCACGGGCCACACGTGGCCCACAGCCCGTTCGTTTGCAGCCCATGGTGCAGTTTGGGTTTACACGGGGCTCAACATGCGGCCTGCAGGTGGGAGCCAAAACAAAAAAATATAGTCAATATTATGGTCTTCTGTTGATATGCGTTTTAGTAGTTAAATTCCTGGACTGTCATTGCTCATTAAAAGTGTTGTCATATGGGTGGAACTTGGGTAAATATTGCATTTTATTAATATCAGCAGAATTGACTTAAATGGGGCCTGTGTGTTTTGTAGTCTTGCCTTAATCTTTGTATTCATGCCTGTCGGTGTGAAAGAAGCTATTTGCATATATATTTGCATGTATCTGCAATCACACTTAAGTTGCAGTCTTTGGGACATGCTGTGAATATCATTGCGGACCCCGGGGCTTCCAGAGTTGAGTAGCCCTGAGTTAGAACAACAGAATCTTAGAACTGGAAGGGACCTCAAAAGGTCATCAAGTCCAGTCCCCTGTCCTCATGGCAGGTCCAAGCATCATACATCATCCCTGATAGATGTCTGTCTAACCTGCTCTTAAATATCTCCAGTGATGGAGATTCCACAACCTCCCTAGACAATTTATTCCAGTGTTTAACCACCCTAACAGTTATGAAGTTTTTCCTAATGTCCAACCTAAACCTCCCTTGCTGCAATTTAAGCCTGTTGCTTCTTGTCCTATCCTCAGAGGCCAAGGAGAATAATTGCTCTCCCTTCTCCTTGTGACACCAAGCTCAATCACTCATGAAGTCGCTGATGTACTGTTCTTGCACAAAGTGTTTTCACTAGCTGAACAAGACTGGTGTGCTTCTCAGCAGTTCCACTCTGGTCCTGTTTGGTCACATGGAAAGTGTCACACAGAGAAACTGCACATATTCTATCCTCCATTACTGCTGAAATGTTTTGGAGGACAATGGTTGTAAGCTTTATCACTTTGTCTTCTTGGAGAACTCCAGACCACCTCCAGTAGAGGGAGACAATTCACGTGTTGCTTTGACACCTACTGCTTCTCTCATGACCCAAACAGGGCTGACAGCAAAACTGAATGGTTAATCAACAGTTTCACTCTGCTGCTGCTCCCGAGTGCAGAGGAAACACCATGTGAGGGAGCAGCAGGGGTCCCAATGCAACATTTGGGACATTTTAAAACCAGGAGGCAGTCTCAGTGGACCTACACTGAAGTTATATATCTTATATCTTAAGATATCCGGTACAAGATAACCCATAACTTACTATGCTTATGCATCCCAAGAGATTATGAATCACAGAAGTGACAGTCAAGCACCTTTAGAGACCTGAGAAATAAGTATTCAGTATGCTCACCACTCTGGAAGCACAGTCTTTTGTAACAGCAATAATGAGTCCCATTCTATGTTGTAATAGTGATACTGAATTTTTTCAAATTTTAGCAGCCTAATTAGTGTTTCCCAGTTTTGAAATAGACACGATAGGAAAGAGGAATCCATATTCAAAGATACATATCAGTTTTAAAGCAATTACCTTCCGAAGCACGAGGTAGTTCTATTCGCTTAGCTGCTTGCTTCAGCATGTAGGTCAAGTAAATATCTCGCTCTGAGACAATTGTTCGATGGAGATCAGGAAATTCTCCAATCATTTCAGCCATCATCTGCTCCAATAAATCCTTCTGTTTACACTTCTCCACGTCATCTTTACTGAAAAGAGAAACAGTTCCGGTGTCTGTATTATGCTCTCAAAGTCCAATCTAGACAAGCTCTTGTAAAATCATGAGACCTGTACCTCCTAAGAAAGCAAAATTAGCTCCCTGTAGGCCCATATTCTCAACAGTGTTTCTAAACTTAGTGAAAGGTCAATCATCTAAGAGCTATTCAATAGAAGTAATCCATTGCATCTTAATTACGGGAAACTAAACAAGCACATAATCTGGCATCACAGCTGAGGCAAGGTGCCCAGACTCTGAGGGAAGGAGCTCCCACCACTGCCCAGTTAAGGTGCATTATTGATACTGCTCTTCCTGGGGCCTGTCAAACACTCCTGAAGTAGCAGAATCCATCATCACAAACACTGAGCATCTCCTAAGAGGTCCCCTCAGAGCAATGAATCCGAGGAAATGGATAGAATTATGTATGTTCCTATTAAAGTTGGATCTCTCTGCTGAAGATCAGAGGAAGAAAGCTCTAAGCTGGCAATTCCCTGAGCGGGAGTGAGGAATAACTTGGGGAGGAGGGATAGCTCAGTGGTTTGAGCATTGGCCTGTTAAACCCAAGGTTATGAGTTCAGTCCTTGTGGAGGCCATTTAGGGATTTGGGGCAAAAATTTGTCAGGGATGGTACTTGGTCCTGCTGTGAAGGCAGGGGACTGGATTCAATGACCTTTCAAGGTCCCTTCCAGTTCTAGGAGATAGGTAATTTAATAAACAGGAAGTGAGGATGAGTAAGAAGCTGCAGAGCAAATTCAGCTCACTAACACTAACCATGTAGTACTATAGTATTTCTGGGAGGTCAGTCTTGAGATTGTTTCTAGTGTTGCAGGACAAGTGACAGAAGAAACAAATAAAATGTCACTAAGTAGTGAAGACACCAAAATATGTTTGATTTGCTCATTTTCCAGACAGCTAACTCATGAAATGCTCAGTGATTGGGAACACTACAACCAAAGCCAAGAATAACCACAAATAGAAGTGTAGTATGATTTTCTACCTTTATCTTAAAAGGATGAAGCTAGCTTGTTTAGATTAAATGTAGATTGTCATCACGTGGTTGAGATACATCAAGTGGTTTCAGATACATCTACAGAGAACACGGCTCAGATATCAGCAAGATTAGGAGGGATGAGCTGAAGTGCGGATGAGAAGTGCAGTCGGGAAAGTAACTGGAAATACTTCCCTGAGGCATTATATTTTCTAACAGACTCTACATTCTCAATTACTGAAGGACGATCTGCACTCATTGGTATATTTGCTGTTCACAACCAGTTCTGCATAACTTTTCATGAGTAATGTACCCAAATAACTGGATACTAATATCTAAACAACATTGTTAAATTTATTCACCTACATTTGAGTTGTTGCTGACTTTTAAAAGTATCTGCTGACTTTTAAAACTTTGTGAATAATCTAAGGAATATGCACAAATCTACAGATACTTTTCTTCACCTGTATATTATAAAATTTAGCCATAGCTTTAGTAAAGTTTTAAAATTAATTTTAAAACCCTTCACATAACCACCAGGATATGAATAATGCCAGAACTGAATCATCATGACCCTAAAACTGTAGCCTGTTTTTCCTTGCCCTATTCCTACTCTGAGGATGATTATCATCAGTTGTGGTCACACCCAAACTTCGATTCCAAGCTCAACTGATAAATTTTCCTGGTCTTATTTAATAATCAATGTCTTCCTGGAGGTGAGTGGGTGTGGTAGGAAAGTGCAGAGAAGAATTGTACAGAAATCCACCTTTCAGTCAATGGAACATTTCTTAAAACGAAGAGCAAAATATGATACAGGCTGAGAATAAATATTATTAGCTACCACCATATTTTGCACATAAGCTGCTAGTTAACAGGTCAAAAAAGAGAAGAGTCAGAAATTGTCTCCACAGTTGGATTTTACAATATATGCATACATGGAAATAAATGAAAACTAAGTTAAAGCATGGATGGAAGGTAGAAGTTACACTGGTCCTGGCTCAGCCCTGAAAACCTATGTAGTTCCTTTTGAGCTGTTCTTGGTTAGCCACAAGAGGACTGGGCAGGTGCTGACAGGCAGAGCGCCTGGTACGATGGATCTGTGCATATATCATCCTCATCCAGGCCCCTCATACATCTACTGGGAGCACAAGTAAATTTCAAGGGCACCTGGGAGTGCACTCTTGAGCCAGAAAAATTAATGTTCCTTCTGCGGAGTTACTTGTCCCCAATTTGGGTGGAGTCAAATTTGTTCCTACCCCTTTGTGGGGGTTTTTCCTTCCTCCAAAAGATAGAACAACAGGAATGGAAACCATTTGCATTATTGTAACTAATGATGTCAAACTTGAAGTCAAGTGCATGATTAACTGATAAGCTAGCCTTATCACTTAATCCTATTGACTACAAAGGTAGCAAGGTGGGGCGGGGGGGAAGGGAGGGAAGAGGGCAGCAGCACAGGGTTCCAGGGAGGCTCCCAGGGAGTGGGGCTGCCAGCCCCGCCCTCAGGGACTATTGAATAATTTTGTAACCAATAATACTTTGTGCAGTTACATGACTATTCAATTAATTGCTATCTAACATCCCTAATTGTAACTAGGGATGCAAAATCCTATTTAAATAGTTAACTGGTTAAACTTAATGTTTAACTGGCTAACTGATTAAACAAGGCTGGGCCATGGACCATTCCAGCCGTCTGGACTGGAGCAGCCCCCCCACCTGCCATGGCCAAGCTGGAGAGGACCCTGTGCCTTTAAATAGGAGCTGCTCCAGTGCAGCTGCTTCCAACCCTGCGCTGGGCTGGCTCCCCAGCCTGTGTGGGCTTGCGGTCTGGGAGTCAGCAGCCCTAACTTCTCCCACTTCTCCTTCCCCACCCAGCCCTCATGAGGCTACCAATTCCCAGCCCATGAGGGCTGCAACCCAACCCAGCCCTCTGCCTTCAGACGACCAGTGGCAGGGGTGCTGCTGCTGGATAACAGTTAACCATTACCTGGTAAGCACCACCCATTAAGGTTGATGCTTACAGTTAATTGGTTACCTGTTCACATCCCTGATTATAACATTAATTGGAAAGCTAATAGAGCCCCTTTTATAAGGGTTATATAAAACAAACAGTTGGACATTTAAAGATTACAGGACACATTCTCTCCTGCACCAAGACCCATCTGGCATGGATAGCTGGTAATCATAGTTCAGTTCTCAAGCTGAAATATGACAGTGGGCTAGGTCCCTAAGGGATCATAACACTGTGAATTGGCACTCAGTGCAGGTCCACTTTGTCCCTGTCAAAATCCCTTTTTCTGTCAAAGGGTGCAGGGGAGGTTTCTGGCTCATCTGACTTTTACATCAGCTGAGATTCTCCTTTTCCAGGGAAATTTTCAGCTTGCCAGCTAGAGCAATTCCAGATACTTGATACCCCTCAGGTGACGCAGAGATGTTGGAACAGGATCATAAAATGCTCCTGAGGGAATTCTGCACCACTGCAGAATGCAGAATTCCCTCCTTCCCCAGCAGAATTTCTGGCCACTCTGTGGAGCCCAGCTTGCAGTGAGCAGAGCACCGAGCCTGGCAGGACTCTTTGATCCTAATTCAGACTCCCTGGGGTGGGAGGAGACCCAGCCAACATTGGGTAAGGAAGAGCACAGCCCCACCATATTAGGTCCCTGGGAGGAACAATAAAGAAATTGTGGGCCGTAAAGATTCTAGGAATGCTGCCCTCTGCCCTGCTGCTATACTCTTGTGCCCGGGGGGAGTGCCCCATGCCAGGGCTCTATAGTGAGGTGTTGCTGGTGTCTTAGCTAGGAGGTGCCCCACAGCTGGGCTCAATGGGGAGGAGGTTGTTGATGTATGGACCAGTAGGTCTTCCCTGTCTAGGCTCTGTGGGGAATGGGGTGTGGATGTCTGGGATGGGGGTGCTTTGCAGCTGGGCTCTGGGGTGATGGGAGTCATGTGACTGGGATCTGGGGACCTCACAAAGCTCCCTCCAGTACCCACTAACTGGAACAGGGTTGTTGTGGGGGTTAACTCTCTAGTCCTGGAAGAATGTTTTTTGCTGTTGTCTGTATTGTTGACATACTTGTTGACAGGTATTTTGAAATAAACTACCAAAATAATTGAAACCGGAGTGATTATATTGTATTATTTGATCAAATAAAATATGCAGAGTTTTGCAAAACTTTAAAATATTATGAAAAAATTTTCCCCACAAATTCCCCAAGAAGTAATACTAATAAAAGCTAGTTCTACATTTTTAAAGTGATCATACAGAGAATACACCATGCATTTTATGCTGCAAATCCTGCTCACCTGACTATCCTCACTGACATCGACTAGGCTATTTGAGTGAGTATGGGACGCAGGAATGAGTTTTAAGGCAGATGATCAAATTCCTTCAGTGGGTTTTGCACTTATGCCACTGTTCCCAGGATGGGAAAAAAGAAGTTGCTGATTTAGGGTCTGATCACATCCGGTAGAATGTGCCTTTTAACTCCCACTAAAGTCAAACTGAGCATGTTCAGCAACCTGCAGGATTGGGTCCTTATAATTCATCTTTCACAGATAAAGCCAAGGTACGTATTCATACCTTATTGGGTCAGATAAAAAGCAGAGGCCCCAGGCGAGCTTGACTTTTTGCCAGAAAGAAAGTGCAGCGATGGCTCTTTTAAATGTCACTGGGATGGGTCTGTCCCCAAGATGAAACTTACAGAAAGGAACTTTACCAGCCTGCAAGAGAAGATTCACATTAAAAACCTTTAGTATATTGTTAGGACATTGTTACTAATTACAGTAGCCTAAGTTTTCTAAAGAATACTAATGAGACAAGGCAAATACCGTCAAATGAATATCAGGCAAATAAAGGTTACTTACTTGCAACTGGAAGTTCTTTGAGATGAGTTGTCCCTATCTGCATTCCATACATGGGTGTGCATGAGTGCCCATGCCCCAGAGTCCAGAAATTCTAACAAGAAGTGTTCCTTGCGGCACATGCACAATAGATGTCATGCTCCCCATCAAGAACACAAGATGCAGAGTGTGTAGGTATGCAAGCTCCATTGCTTCAAGCGCTAGTCCCACGTGTTGTACATGTGGAGGGCTCAAACATGAGCAGGGTGTGAGGAAGATGCTTGCAAATGCAGCAGAGGCCTGAACTAACACACAATGTGTAGCAAGCCCATAGATAGAGCAGGATTCCAGCACAGTTGGGGAAATGCTCTGGAGAACAAGGACAACGCCACCAGGACACACTGAAACCTGAGCTGCAGCTCTTGCCCTGGGCAGGAAAGGGAGGAGTTGTCAGACTGCATAAAAGTAGGGGAGGGGGGGTTAAGATACCAATTCAAATCCTTTTGACTCCAGACAAAGCCTCCAATTTGAATGGGAACAGGGTTCCACACAAAGAACCAGGGCCAAAATTGGGAGAAAAGCACTATGTGAAATGTTTAGCATCCCCTTGCTCTCAGCAGGAGATCTGTGATTTTAGTATCGCCCAGCAAAAACAAAGAAGAAACTAATTTACTATTTCTAGGAGAACAATGGCCACTTAAAAGTATCACAAACACAAAATTTTAAAGTCTCTATGGAATGATCTTTATATACACCAGAAAGAGGATAATAGTGAGCAAATACCACCATTTCTCCAAAATCTTTGCAGTTCCCCTTTAAGACGAACATTTCTTAGGTCTCTGGCCTCACCACATATAAGGCAGTAATTAGAATAGAGCACTCTGTCCAAACAAGTGACTTTTAGTTTGACTGAAATACAGCACACATTTTAACATTGGAAATAACCTACTTCCAGCTCCTACCTCTTTGAAAGCTTCCCTGAATTCTCCTCCTGGGGCCATTCCCAGCTGTTCTGTGATGTGAGCAGAGACCTTCAGCAGAAGCATTTGCATCAGTCCTGACATGACTCCATTCTAGCAGAAAAGGGAGAAAATCATTTAACAATAATAATCAAACTATATAGATTACTAGGAAGTACACAGAGACATTGTGTCATTAACATCACTAAGAACTGATGAAGAAACATTGAAGCCACCCTTTGGGGCTGATTTATTGCTTAACATAGTTCCTATTATTTCATCTTTCATCATTTATATGTGGGCTTAACATGACAAATGCTCATTGGTTACACACCAGATTGTTTGCTCAAAGAAAAGTGTGTTTAAGAAATAATCAAATAAACCAGTCTTGTTTCAGCCTAGGTTTATTACCCCCAGCCAACTTGAGTAGAAAGCATCTGTCCATGTGAATAGCTAGAGTAGCCCATACTTATGGTCAGGGCTTGACAAACTGCAGCAAAATCTACTCGCCAGCCCCGTACTGCGCATGCACAAGACCCACATTGCGCATGCGCTCGCTGCCAGTGAACAGGACGACTGGATGAAGTCTACTCGCCACGGGTGAGCAGATTCACTGATTTGTTGAGCCCTGCTAATGGTGACCATATTTTTGGAACCAAAATTAGGGACACGTTAGCCACGACTCCTGACCCCCATTAGCCATGTCCCCTGCCACAAGAAATCGCACCCCTGGAGGTAGTACTCCAGGGGTCAAGAATGACACATGACTGGAGGTAAAGGGCGTCATGTGACCCCTCTAAGAACTCCTCCACCGTCATCTACCAATAGGAATGGGTTTGGCTCCCAAAAGGACCCTCCCCCACATGCAACTAGCCTGCAATTGCATTAACCCAACATGCATTGCATTCTTTCCCATGTCCACCTCCTCCTTTAGCCCCATTCTGATCATCTGTAGCTACCCCTCCCCATCCCCTCTCGTAACACCTCCCTCTACTCACCTACCCTGCCTTCTCCTCTAGTGCCAGTGACTCCCCTCCACGTGTCTGCCCTTCTGCTTCACTCCCACAATCCCCTGGCACCATCCCTTACCACTGTATCTTCCTGGTGCCTCCCCTTCCCTTACTGTCCCTGCCCTTCCTGACCTCTTTGTTCCTGGTGCCCACTCCTCACCTCCCTCTGCCCCAGTTCCCCTCATGTTCCTCTGTGCCCTCACACATGACTTGCTCCATCCCCTGCCTTCCTCATGCCCACCCCTCCTTTCAAGCCCTTTTCTCCAGGCACCCTCTCCTCCTTCTCTCTCTTGCCCCCATTGTCCCTCCCCTTTCCTCTCCCAGCATCACACTGTTCCCTCCCTTCTGCAACCTCCCCTGACACCTTCCCTCCCCTCTCCACTCCCCCCCTCCTGCCCTTTGCCTTCATTGTCTCATCGTGACCCTCTGGCATTTCTCTCTCCTCCACCCTGCTCCTTGGTGCCTTCCCCTTTCTTCTCCTGTCCTGCTCCCCATTCAGCACAAGCGTCTTCCTCTTCTCACCCACATTCCCCCTTAAGTTCTCTCCATGCCCCTTCCCTCACTTTCTGTCTTCTACGTGGGAAGCAGTTTGTGGGGGGTCTCATGACCATGAGTGTTAGCCAGTAGCCTGGGGACTAAGGGGTTAACTATGTCCCTTACCTAAGCCAGGTAGAGTCAGCCAGTAGGAATTCCAAACTGGGACAAAGGAATTTTTGGGTTTTTCCCTCCTTTGTCCCTGGACAGTTTCTTTCCAGCTACTGACGGGGACAGACATCATGTCTGTCTCCAAGGAAAGACTCTTCACTATCTGTAAGCAGGGTAAAGTTTAGATAAATCCGTTAGGTTTTATGGTTTGGGAATGGGAATCTGATGTCTGTGCATTTAAAAATGGGGTTTCTCTTTTTTTTTTTTAAACTAAGTTTTGGCCATGGTAGAATTCCCCATGAGTTTATTAATTGGTGACTTTTCCATCTAGTCACTATGCTTTTAACAGGACTATTGTAGTGGTGATAAAAGTTCTCTCTTTTCTTTTTATTAACCTGGTATTGGTTAATTTGTGTGTCTCCTGGTTTTTACTTTAGGGCTGAGATTTCCCAAGTGGTCTCTCCCTGGTTTTCTTATTATTACTTGGGTGATGGCAGTAGATTTTTTTTATCCCCAAAATCTAGGATTTTAAGATTTCGGGAGGAAGCTTTATACCAAAGCCTGGAAGGATAAGGTTTTGGGGTACTTTTGCGGGCCCCCACTTCTGCATTCATCATGCCAGAATGGGAAAAAAGCCTTGACAGGGGGCTGGAGCCGGGGCCCCCACAGTCCTGGCCCCAGCTGCTCCCGGGGTGGGACCACGTGCTGGGACTGGAGCCAGGGCCATCCGCAGAGACCAGGACCATGGTATTAAAAATATTATCATGGGCAGCCCCGGCTCCAGCTGGAGTCAAGCAGCAGCCACACGAGGCCTCTTGTGATGAGGCTACGCTGGTTGGAACTCTATGGAGGAGAGGGTGCGCTGGGTGGGTCCAAGAGTGAGCCTCAGGTGGCTGCCACTTGACTCCAGCTGGGGCCACGGCCACCCATGGAACTATTTTTAATACTACGGTCCTGGTCCCCATGGGTGGCCCTATCTCCAGCTGGAGTCAAGCAGCAGCAACATGAGGCATGCTCTTGGACCTTCCTGGCGCCCCCCCACAGTGGCCTCTGTTCAAAGAGCAAGTGGGTGCCTGGGGATGGTGGAGGAGGTGCTGCGGTTGAATCGGGCTGTGCATGGCAGAGGCATTCTGTGGGTGGGGTGGAGGGTAGGTGAGAGGGAAAGGCCGTGCGGTGGTGGGGCGGAAGCTGGCAGAGGGTTGCCGGGCTGAGGCATGTACTCCACTGGAGCTTGGAGAATGCTCCGGGCTCCAACTGCCAATCCAACTCGGAAACCACGCACCACCAGAAGCGGCTCTGGCTGACCACTGGCAAAGCACCCAGGGAACCACCTACCTGCTAGGGCAGGGAGGTGTTGCTGCTGCACCATGCTCGCATCTACAAGGCTGTCCCAGCAAGGGAGAGAAATGGCAGTGCCATTTCTACCTGGATCCAGCAGGGTTTTCCGGGACATTTCCCTACTTGATAGGGACATCAGAACAGAGCATTTAAATTTGGGACTGTGCTGGAAAAACTGGGATGTATGATCAGTGTACCCATACCATATATTTGTAGTTGAATGGATTAGAACAAACACTGCATTCTCCTCGAAACATAAGTTACACAGAACATGACAATATTTGCTCTGCATTTGCTCTGCTAGAGGAATATTGGTGGAGGGTACACCTAGCAGTCTCCATGAAACAAGCTAGATTCCATCAAAGCCTTGAACAAAGACGGAGGCATTTCTCTTGCTGATAAAAGTCTCCAAGAGCCACATTTGCCTTGGCAAAGCTGTTGTCCTGGGAGGGGGGTAGGGGTGGAGGAGCTAAGCATATGTGGAAGACAAAAGCTTTGTTGCCCAACTAGCAGTGTGGACAAAGCCTGAGTCAAATCAGAACACCCTCTTTCTAATCCAGAAAAGATGAGTGCCAGACAATTTCCTGTTCATGGGCTTGCAAATGAGATCTTAAAAGAAAAACCCTGATGTTGATTCACCCTGGGGACCCAAGAAGGGATTCAGTTGTTACAACCTCATTTTCCATTAAGGAAAGACAGCTTTAAACTCTACCTGGGGCTACAGAATAAGGGAGGCAGTGAAAATGAATGGACCCAGCTCATCATCGGATGAAGTAGATTTTGTTAGTCTCTAAGGTGTCCCAGGACTACTCATTGTTCATGAAATCAGGAGAGAGCTTCCAGAGAATTTTTACACTTGTGCAAGAACAAAACCCAGAAGATTTTTTTAACTGTATATCCAGAAGTAAAATACACTAAATACAAGCACCCATCCTTGGGCTATATTACAGTAATCTCTCAGTGATTACAAAACATGATTGTTTGTACTTTTTAATGTATTTAAGATTTAAATGTTTGTCTGGACTTGTGCTGGTTGCTGCTATCTGCCACCTATTATTTTCTAGAGACTGAGCCAATAGGATAGGCACTGGGTTTGGGGCAGATTAAGAACATGACTGACTGAAATACACAGCAGGATGCAAGGTTTCCATCACTGTGTTCTGGGTTTTGTTCTTGCACAAGTGTTAAAATAATTATTTGCTCCTTTAGGACTGCTGTATCAGCAAGTTCTCTCAGCAGGACTCCAACTTCTGACACTTTTAAACTTTTATTAGTTTAAAAAAGTTATTTTCTTGCTGGGGGAGGCAGCATTTGTCCCACATGTTCTGTGGAAAAAACGCTCATTTTCACCACCCTTCCTCCTTCCCTCCCACACTCCTTGCCGGCCTGATGACCTCCCCCCACCCTTCCAATACCCACCTCCCTATGGCCTCCCCCCACCCTTCCAATACCCACCTCCCTATGGCTGATTTTTAGCTTGAGGTGGCAAATGGCATTGGGAAGGTGGGTCATTTCAGGCACAAAGTAGGGGAGGAATTAGGATAAGGTGTCAGCTGTTTGCTATATGGTGGTTTGGAATTTGCTCCTTTCTAATTGTACCATATTGCCCACTTTTCAGAAAGTCTCCCTTGTCCCCAGCGCAGCACCCCCTCTCAGCTATTGCTAAAGGAGCTGGGGATGCTGACTGGGTGCCTTTGACTGAAATCAAAGCAAAGTTCTGCTATTTAAGATGAACTCTGCTTTATGCGTTGGGTCTCCACTAAACTCTGGGTGTGAACCAACAAGAGCTGAAAAGACCCCTCAAAAATCCCACCTAATTAAATCAGGGATGTTTCACACTGCTCCAGCAACACATCATGCTGTCACGATCAGGGAGCAGGCTATTCAGAAGAGCCAGTCATGGTGTAGAGTAGGGGGGGAACTGCCAAAGGCACAGATAGCAGTTAAGTGGCAACCTCTTATTGACCGTCAGTGGGAGTTGGTTGCCTTTAAAAATACAAATGCGAGGCAAGCTTGGTTACTACTAGGAATGGGTAAAATGCACAGTGTTACAGCAATAGCGATTTAGCAAATGACATAGAGCAGTGGTTATCAAACTTTTTTTTCCATGATCCAGTTGAAGAAAATTGTTGATGCCTGCCAACCAACATAATATGACTCAAGTGTGGGCTCTGGAGGAAGGCGGAGCTGAGGATGAGAGCTTTGAGGTGACAGGAGCACTTACGTCAAGCAGCTGCTGGTCCGCAATGCAGCGGAGGTACTAAAGCAGGCTTCCTGCCTTTCCTGGCACCACAGACCATGCTGCACAACAGAAGCAGCAGCAGCAGCAGGTTCCCAGCCAAGGGGAGTGTGGAACTAGTGCTTAGGAGAGGGGCAGTGTGCAGAGCCCTATGCACACTCTCTCTCCCCCCACCCCAAAAGGAGCAGGGCCTGCTGCTGGCTACTTCTGGAGTACAGCGCAGCCAGTGTGCCAGGATGCCTCCCATAGCACCCCCACTAATCACTCCGCATCAACAAGACCCAGTGTCTGACATTCCAGGAGCCAGGACTGGGTGGCAACCCCTAGTTTGAAAGCCCCTGGCATAGAGAGCACCCTTACAAAGTCTATGGATGACACCAGGCTGGGAGGGGTTGAAAGTGCTTTGCAGGATCAGATCATAATTCAAAATTATCTGGACAAACTTGAGAAATGGTCTGAGGTAAACAGGATAAAATTCAATGAGGATAAATGCAAAGTCCTTATTGTTCCTTGGAGGAACAATCCGTTGCGCACACATAAAATGGGAAGTGACTGCCCGGGAAGAAGTACTGCAGGAAGGCATCTAGGAGTCATAGTGGACCACAAGCTAAATAAATCAACAGTGTAACACTGTTGCAAAACAAGCAAACCATCATACTGCAATGTATTAAAAGAAGTGTTGTAGTCAGGTCACAAAAAGGAATTCTTCCACTCTACTGTGCACTAATTAGGCCTCATCTGGAGTACTGTATCCAGTTCTGGGTGCCACATTTCAGGAATGATGAGACAATTTAAAAGAGTTCAAAGAGGAACAACAAAAGTAATTAAAACTTTAGAAAACATGACCTATGAGGGAAGACTGAAAGAAATGGGTTTGTTTAGTTTGGAAAAGAGTAGGGATGTTAGATAGCATGTACAGGGTTACGTACAAGATAGGGACTGTAGGTTTGTTCTTAAGTTGAATTTGTATGTAAGTCGGAACTGGTACATATTGTAGGGGAAACTCTAGCCAAACATTTCTCCAGAGCTCAGTTTTATTCTCCCACACCTCACTTCCCTCAGTCCTTTATTCTCAAGCGGAGGTGTCTGCTGAGAAAAGCCGCTCTGCGTCTCCCTGGTCTGCTGGGGGAGGGGGGGGAACACTAGCTTCGCGTCCCCTTGGTCTGCTGGGGGGAAGCAGCTAGTGCAGGGTTGCCTCACCCCATTTGTAAGTAGGGATCCGATGTAAGTTGGATCCATGTAACCCGGGGACTGCCTGTAATTGGTTACGTAACCACACCACGTTTTAGTGGTTACATGACTATTCAAGAGTCTCCAGGAAAGGGGTCAGCAGCCAGCGTGCTCCTGGCCCCACTCCAGGGGACCCCTGCCACCCCGTGCTGCTGCCTCTCTATCAGAGAGGCAGTAGCACGGGCTGGCAGGTAAAAGCTGGTCCATGAGGAGAGCCGGTTTAAAAACCAGACGTCCCCACACAGACCGACTCCTGCCTGCCGCCCCATGCTGCTGCCTCTGATAGAGAGGCAGCAGTGCAAGGTAACAAGAGCCTCTGTCTGCAGGGGGGCCAAGCTCCCTGTGCACAGAGGCTGCTCTGCAGCAGACCAGGGGGTCCCAAGCTTCATGGCAACCTCCCCGTCTCACCTCCCGGAACTACTGCCTTTTCCTGTTGGGAGTAACCAAGGGGAGGCAGGTGGATCCATGAAGCCAGCACGCATGGAGATCCACTTAAAAGCTGGCTCCCCACATGTATCAGCTCCCACCTGCCCCCTCATCCTGCGCTCTGCTGCCGCTATCAGGCGGCAAACAGATCCAGTGCTTAAAGCCGGCTCCCCCACAGGCACCGGCTCCCACCCTCTCCCTATCCCACTGCCTGACACAGAGGCAGTGGGCATGAGGGGATGCGTGCAGTCGACAGGATTAACCCAGGTTTATCAATTAATTGTATAGTCGTCTACATGTTGACATCTCTAGAAAAAAGAAGACAGAGAGGACATAACAGCTTTCATGTACCTGAAAGGTTCCTACAAGAAAGAAGGAGAAAAATTGTTGTTCTTCACTTCTGATGATGGAACAAGAAGCAATGGGCTTAATGTTCAGCAAGGGAAATTTATGTTGGACATTAGGAAAAACTACATGGCTACGTCTAGACTGGCCAGAAATTCCGGAAAAGAGATGCAAATCAGGTAAGTCAGCATAGGGAAATCCGCGGGGGATTTAAATATCCCCCGTGGATTTAAATAAACATGTCCGCCGCTTTTTTTCCCGGCTTGGGGAAAAGCTGGAAAAAAGCGTCTAGACTGGCGCGATCCTCCGGAATAAAGCCCTTGAAAGTAGGAATAAGAGATCCTCCGGAAAAGGGCTTTATTCCGGAAGATCGTGCCAGTCTAGACGCTTTTTTTTCCGGTTTTTCCCCCAAGCCGGAAAAAAAGCGGCGGACATGTTTATTTAAATCCCCCGCGGATTTCCCTATGCTGACTTACCTGATTTGCATCCCTTTTCCGGAATTTGTGGCCAGTCTAGACGTAGCCCTTGAGTAGCACTGTCAGGGTGGTTAACCACTGGAATAAATTGCCTAGAGAGGTTGTGGAATCTCCATCATTAGAGATTTTTAAGAGCAGGTTAGACAAACACCTGTCAGGGATGGTCTAGTCTAGATGCTGACTGGTCCTTGGGACCCGACTTGATGACCTCTCTAGGTTCTTTCGAGTTCTATGATTCTATTACAAAGAAGCCTCATCCATAGGTAATTTTATTTACTGACAGATTTTTAAATGGTCATTCGACAAACAGTACAAGAATTATAATAATTTAAATGGAACAAGGTCCAATACTGTGTTACTTGCACTGTCCCTACTGCCACAAAATGAGAGTCATCCCAAATCTGCTCAGGAACTGTTCCGTACCCACCACTACAGAGCTACTATGATAAGTCTCCCATTTAGGAAAATGGGAGAAGTTTAACAATGTTTTAAAAACAGTTTTCTTTGTTAGAGGGAAAAAAAAAACCCAATGAAAATCTTAAAGTTGCAAGACAAAAACTGTTGCATTTTCTACTGGTTGAACCTCTGTTGTCCAGGACTCTCTGGTCTGGCAAGACCACAGATACTGCTGAACCAGAGAGCCCCTGGATGAGAGGGCTGGGTGGCCATGGGGTTGGTGGCAACAGCCCTCGAACAGCATAGGCCTGGTGGCCCCAGAGCAGTGGATCCATGGCAGCTTCGGGGCAGCTCTGGGGAATGGAGCCACAGCGCCCCAATGCCCCAAGCCCTGGCAACGTCGGAACTGGGAAGCCATGGTGGCCCCGGGATAACTGAGTCCAGCTGCCCTGGGAAGTGGAGCCCTCGGCAGCCCTAAAGCCATAGCAGTCCCAGAACCCTGGAGCTGTGGCAGCATTCTCCCACCCATGGTGCATAGTTAACCAGTTAAACATATAGTTTAGCCAGTTAACAATTTACACAGGATTTTACATCCCTACTAAATACCAACTCAAAAGCAGATCCACTGATGTCAACAGGACTACTTACTTAAGATGAAGATTTAGGATCTGATCAAAATATCTGCACAGAACTTGTGCTTTTAGATTATTTAAAACACTATTGATTGATGACCCAATGCTTGTAGTCTGTTCAAGCTATGATAAATATACCATTTAACTAACTTTTATTTGTTGCCCCACTGAGTAATTTTAACTTCATTAAACACAAATAGAAGTTCATAGTTTGATACAGATAGTGAAGGGACTGAATTTATACTTGCATACTCAACCATACCATTAACACAGCCACTATGGACGTGACCTAAAAGCTAATCCACTGACAACTGATCCATGATATAACTCAAGTAGCAAATATTAATGTGGTGCAGAATGAAATTAGCAACAAAGGGGAAAAGCAACTAAATATACAAATCAGAAACTATATAAAATGAAATAGCTAGAATACATAAGATGTATGGCTAACATTCCATAAAAAAGTGTCAAAAGAACATTAAGGTTGCAAAGTTAATCTCTAGTCCTTCACATGGAGAGATCCAGGCAGAGCCCTGCTGACAATAAAGGGGTGCTTTATACAAATCCAACTGTTAAAAAAAAAAAATCAAGGCTTTAAGCACTGAAAAGCCAGGAATTGCCAAAACTTAAACCACCTTAACTCTGAGTATTTGTCTACACAGTTATTACAAAATAAAACTAGTTATAAAATAAAGCACAATAGTTATTCTGCACTAGCTCCCCATGTAGACACTCTTATTTCACACTAAGGTTATTACTGCACAGCCCCACACTCCAGATTACGGGAGTGTGAACTGCAGCTCTAGTAGTGTTTTTGTGCAGTATAGCTTAACCCACATCACAAGTGCCCATGTGGGGAGCTAGTGCAGAGTACCTATTCCACAAAAGCTATTCCAGGCTATTTCTTCAAGTAGACAAGCTGTGAAATAGCTATGCTCACACCAGGACTGATGTGCTAGTGGGCTTGGTATAGGTTGGTAGCAGCCATGTTTCTGTTTGATGAAGTACCTTTTAGCCCTGATACATTTAATTTTCACTGAGGTAATCATACCTGCTTTATAGCTTGCTGAAGTTTCTCCAAATTGATTTCTTTGGCTTCCTTTAGTAACGTCTTTTCATCCATCTTTAACATAGAAACTCTGTATTGGCAAAGCTCCACCACAACCACATCAGGCTGCACCTCCTGTATGGTCTGAAAAAGATGGATTTATTTGCATAAATGTAGATAAGATGAAGAGGAACTGCAGCACGTATTGATTTTTTTTTACATGAGCTATTCATAAGCTATGGTTCTTCATAGGAATCCATTCTACAAATCATTTTCAATTAACATAACAATGAAAAATAAACTGCTTCAGGCCATTGATATTGCTCCAAGTTATCACGTGCTTTTAGCACCTACTTATTTGAAGAAAAATAAGGAAGCCAGAATTACCTGCCACTCATCTGGGGACAAGAACACGAAGTAACAACTGTGATGGATAAGTTCATTGTAAATGGTACTTTATGACCTTCAACATCACAAAACCTAGTTGGGACAGACCTTAGGGACTGATCCTAGCATAGATTTCCTTCTGCTCACCTGTTAGTGGCAAGTAGGGTGGCGGAGCCAATCTGTATTGCAGAATTTGCACGGGACAACGTAATGGGCATTTGTTCTTTAAATCTGTCCTAATTCAGTTTTTCTGCCCCAAATTTTGAGAAACACAATCCCGGTTTTTAAAGCCCTGTTCTGCTTCCCACATTCCTAGCATGCAGAACAATTAAAGTTCCTTCCAGCTTCCATTCTTAGCATGATCCCAAATGACTATGCTACAACATATGATCATGTATTGTTGTCACAATGTTACTTTAATGACAATCATGCCAGGAAACTGTATCAATAAGTGAGAATGCCAGCCCTAAAGCTAGCTACTTGGACTATACCTGCATCTGCCCTAAAAACTCATCATCAAGTGCATTCATGAAAATTACTGATAACATTTGAGACTTGCCAGCAATTCATTTTAATCAAATTATTGTTTAAATACTTTGGCCTACAACTTGGTACCATAATCTTATCAACCTGACAAGCTAAACCTTAGGAAGGAGTTTAGTAAAGCACAGGACTGAGAAAAGAGACTAAGGGTGCATCTACATAGCACAGCTTAACTCAAAACAAGCTACATAAATTGAGCCATGTCAACTGTGTATGTTATTTCAAAATAAGTTATTTCAAAATAGGGAGCATCTACACAGCACTTATTTCAAAATAGAGCACTCTTTCTCCGACTTCCCTTATTCCTCATACAATGAGGGTTACAGGAATCGGAGTAAGAAGTCCTCCAGCTTGACAGTATTTTAACACTATTTCAAAATAACTGCCTGCTGTGTAGATGCAGACTAAATTATTTTGAAATAGTGTTACAGTGTAGATGTACCCTTAGATTCTATTCTCAGCTCAGCCACCTAGTTGACACATGGTGATTAATTACCTTTCCACATCAGTACTAATTCACGAACCCAGGTATGATAAGGGTCCCACACTCTGGAGGTGATATAAAACCAAGGTCTAGATCATGGATTCACAAACTAGGGGGTGTGAAGAAATTCCAGGGGGGGCGCAAGGCGACTCAGCCTCCCTCCCCCCCATCAAGTTTTGCTTCCCTGCTCAGTTCCTTTTTTTTTTGCTGCTATTTTTGGGGGGCAGGGGCGTGAGGGTTTTTCAAAAGTCAAAAAGGGGGGGCGTGATGCCGAAAAGTTTGGGAACCACTGGTCTCGACAATGTATTACTACAACAGCATTCATGACACTTTTGCACAAGACTAGATCTTAGGCAGATACTGTTGGATTCCAAATAACTGATTTCAGGGTCTGTATTCTAATGTACAAGGCCTAATAACATAAATTCCCTTTTGTTCTGTGATCATTTAGTGGATAATCGGTAAGAAGCTACTTAAAGGGATGTTCCCTAACCTTATACACTACCACACATTTTAGTTCCAAAGTCAGGGCTGAATCATGCAGTTACATTCTCCTAACCAAATCCCAAGATGCCCTAATAATTATAACTTTGCTGTAGTGTTACAAATACAGGTTAGTTTCTTGTTAACTTTCTAGGCATAGAATAAAACATTGCTCCAACTGTATGTTTACCTTCACTACATCTCTTTTACTGCTGTCACTGAAGTGGGCAGTACCAACCACGAACACCTTAGACCCTTCCTCGGTGACCAGTTCGGTCACCGTGCTTGGCAGATTGGGCTTTTTCTGTCTCTTCTTCATCTTCATCTCCAGGAGAATTTTAAATGCATCTTCATCGGCTACAAATTTTAATAAAATATGCATGTCTATAAGCTGCATGTGAATGAAACAATTTAAAAAAAATACACAGGCATCTAAATAACTCAGCAGAATTTATATACCATTGTGTTAACACAACAGTCCTGGGGCTATACTGTTCCTGAGTTCTAGGTCTGAGGGGGCGCCTTTATGCATGGATCTCAGTCCTCCCCTTCTGATGAAGAGTTCAGCTGGTTATGAAGTACCAACCTTATTCCCCTGGCCATTGAAACTGGTTCTTCATGTAGTTCGTGAAGTTGGGAGAGAGGAGCAGGAGCTGCAACTGGTGGAAATAGGATGGTGGGTGGGAAGGCACAACATGTCTTGCAGAGATTTTTGCAGATTCCCTTAGGGTTCTCTGGGAACCATTGTACCTTGGTGCGGGGGGGGGGGAGGGGGGGGGAGGGGGGGACAGCAAGAAAGGTGCGTGTGACTCAATGTCACTCCAGTGAAGCTGTGATGCTGGGCAGCCATTTTACAATTACAGGGCCTCTGCAGAGATGGCTCTGTGAGCTGCCATGTTTGTGGGCAGTTTTGCTGTGGGGACAAAAACCCGGTTGAGATTTCCCAGCAAAATGTCCCGTGCTGTAAGTCAGTGGTCTTCAACATTTTTAAGCACATGGTCACTTTTTGAATTCAAGTGCAATGTAAGATCTACCACAGACCCAAATACCCTTGCCCCATCTCCTTCGCGTTCCTTCTCTGAGGCCCTGTCCCTGCCTATTCCATCCTTCCTCCCTTCCCCATCTTTCCTCCCTTTCACCAGGCAGGGGCAGGGGATTGGAGCACAGGCTCTGGTGTTGGACTAAGGGATTTGGAGTGTGAAGGGGCTTTGAGCTGCGCCTGGGGCAGGGAGTTGGGGTGCAGGAGGGGGCTCGGGGTGCAGGAATTGGGAGGGAGTTTGGATTCAGGGGGGTTCAGGGCTGGGGCAGAAGAGGAGTTCATGACTGAGGCAAGGGTTCAGAGCTAGCTCCAGCTGGATACTGCTTACCTCAGGTGGCTCCTGGGTGGTGGTGCAGCGGGGCTAAGGCAGGCTTACTCCAGCCCTGGCCCTGCATCATACCCAAAGGAAACCAGCAAACTCCCTCCATCCCAAGCCCTGCTGTGCCCCCCACCTCTGTTCTGTGAAGATAGAATACAGGATGGGAGATGGGGCACCCTGACATCAGAACCCCTCTTCTCCTTTCCCTGCTCTGTACCACAAGCAGAGGGCTCCTAGGGAAGGGGGAGGGAGGCTCCAAGGCAAATGGCAGCAGGTGCACAGTAGTGGGGTGAGGGGCAGCTGAAGTGCTGCACTTGATAAAAGCCTCGACTAGTTTGGCCAAGATCACCTGTCAGAGGCTCCAAGATCTACCAGTAGATCCTGATCTACAGGTTGGTGACCACTGCTGTAAGTTTTGCCTCTGGTCAGAGTGATGGGGCCCCTGGTTATGTTACACACAGGATTAGATATCATCCTAGTTAACAGACATTGTTCTAGTCACAGAACCACCTCCAGCAGGGAGGTGTTCAGGATAGGCCCAATACCTATCTGTTCAGAATAGGCCCAATATGAGTATAAAACAGGACTAAACTCACTGGCAGAGAGATATGCGGTGGCTCGGGAGGTGGGGCTCGAATACATATTTTGGCAGACACGTAATAATTTATTTGCATATTCAATATTTGCATAATGAATATACAAACATGCAAATAAAATGATACCAGTCTGCCAAATGTTTGTGAATGGGATTTTCTACACAGGGAAATTTACCACCATAATTCCTATGTGGACACTCGTATTCCAGTAGGTTTGGAAGAGTTGCTTTAGAAGAAAATAAGCTAAACCAGAAGGCAGCATTCGTACTCTGGAATAGGAATCTCCATA
This sequence comes from Pelodiscus sinensis, assembly GCF_049634645.1. Classification (NCBI taxonomy): domain Eukaryota; kingdom Metazoa; phylum Chordata; order Testudines; family Trionychidae; genus Pelodiscus; species Pelodiscus sinensis. Next base: position 37,133,823 of record NC_134711.1, on the reverse strand, counting down.
CAGGGAGTTATATAAGGGTAAATTGAAAAGTAAGTTTCCTTGCATTAGCAAGTCCTGTACATGTGGGAACAGGTACAGTGCAATCTACACTAGAAATGGTGCCAAATCCCAATGCAAGCCTCTTTAGATCTTGTCTACTCTGAAAATATACATTGGCACACTCTATAAACACCAGGGTTTAGGTTGGTTTGACTAAGTCTCTCATAGGTGTGAATTTTTCACTCCTACAAGATATACAGCTATGCTGAAATAACTTTTCAGGACAGACCAGCCCTAATGACACCAAACTGGGTGGGGTTGCAACTTCTTTGGAGGATAGGGACATAATTCAAAATGACCTTAGCAAGTTAGAGAAATGGTCAGAGGTAAACAGGATGAGGTTTAATAAAGAGAAATGCAAAGTGCTCCACTTAGGAAGGAACAATCAGTTCCATACATACAAGATGGGAAGCGACTGTCTAGGAAGGAGCATGGCGGAAAGGGATCTAGGGGTCATAGTGGACCACAAGTTGAATATGAGTCAACAGTGTGATGCTGTTGCAAAAAAAGCAAATATGATTCTAGGTTGTATCAACAGGTGTGTTGTAAGCAAAACTCGTGAAGTCATTCTGCCGCTCTACTCTGCACTAGTTAGGCCTCAGCTGGAGTATTGTGTCCAGTTCTGGGCGCCACATTTCAAGAAAGATGTGGAGAAATTGGAAAGGGTACAGAGAAGAGCGACAAGAATGATTAAAGGTCTAGAGAACATGACCTATGAAGCCAGGCTTCATGAACTGGGCTTGTTTAGTTTGGAAAAAAGAAGATTAAGGGGGGACATGATAGCGGTTTTCAAATATCTAAAAGGGTGTCACAAGGAGGAAGGCGAAAATTTGTTCCTCTTGGTTTCTGAGGACAGGACAAGGAGTAATGGGCTTAAAGTGCAGCAGGGGAGGTTTAGATTGGACATTAGGAAAAAATTCCTAACTGTCAGGGTGGTCAAATATTGGAATAAATTGCCAAGGGAGGTGGTGGAATCTGTCAGGGATGGTGTAGGTGGAGCTTGGTCCTGCCTTGAGGGCGGGGGCTGGACTCGATGACCTCTTGAGGTCCCTTCCAGTCCTATTATTCTATGATTCTATGAATTCATTAAAGCAGCCTGTGACTAGCCAGAAATGGAGGTAGAGAATGATAGCCATTGATTTCAATAGGAAAAGAAAACTACTTTGGTACCTTTTAAGTAAGATTTAGTACATATTTAAAACTGGTAGAGGTGGACAATAGGGATGTTAAGGACTAGTCGACTATCCGATAAGCAAATGCTTATCGGATAGTCGACAGGATAGTCAACTAGTCGCTACCTCCCCCTTGCTGCCTCTATCAGATAAAGGCAGCAAAAGAGGGGAAAGATGGGGGTACTTCAAAGAGGCAGCGCTGCACGGAGCCCATGGTCATCTGTGCAGTGCTGCCCCTTCGAAACGCCGCGGCAGGATTTCAAAGCAGCAGTGCCATGTGAAGCCCAGGGTCAGCTGAGTCGTCCACAGCTGATCCTAGGCTCTGTGCAGCGCCTTCCTTTTGAAATGCCGCAGCAGCGTTTCAAAGGGGCAGCGCCATTCTATCGACTAATCAAATAGTCGATGCAAAAATGCATTGACTATTCAATTAGCAAAATAATCGATACTTAACATCCTTAGGACAAGTATAATTTTATTTTGAACAAACATGCTTTACAAGCCAATAGCTCTACAAGTTGCTCTACAAGTTAGCAGCAGTTTCAAGGTGCTCAGAGTCTGGAGTATCATAGTAGCCCAAGGGAAAAGGATTAGAGTACAGGTAAGGAGTCAAAGATGCAGGTAAACTGCAGAACCGTGAGATAAATAAAATCTTAAGGCTTAGTAATATACCATTTGGCTTCGATCTCCAGAAGTGTTGTGTGTGTACATCTGTCATACAGTGGATTCCATAGAAATCCTCTGGAGTCTTCCTTTAACTGGAATATACTTTCAGGTATATACCCAAATATGCGCCATTTTTCATTATTGCTGTTTTCAGATTTGGCCTTTATGGTAGAATTTAGCACAAATTTCCCCCAATTACATGTATACCTTTTCATACAGAGTCATTAGTTCCTTTTTAGATGAGTAACCACATTCTTACAACAAATGAAGTAGTGCAAACATTTAGCTTTACATTCTAAGGTTATGACATTTCTTTTTTCCTGCTCCAATTAATACATACAAATATTATGTGGTGCGTCTGCCTTTGGGTCATCTTCTGGTACATCCACTGGATCTGGAGCAACCTGCTTGAAATAAGAATTCAAAGGACAATGGTAATTATAATGAAATGGTTTATTTCTCCTCTCTCCTTGTTAGTCTGCTTAATTTGAATCCATGCGTAATATTTAAGCAGCTACATTATTTAGACAGTGACAGAGCTGAAAATCTGGTTTTTCAACTGCTCACTTAGATACATTTCCAGCTTACGAGTAAAATATATTGAAAAGTCATGTATAATCTATTTTGCAAAAAAACTGTATTTATAACACACAGAGAGCTCACACAATGTGATTAAACATGCTAAGAGAGCAGACTAGTCTCTTTAAAACAGAGAAGAATTGTATCTGATTTAAACTTCTCTGCACAGATGATTTAAAAAGCATTTTACTCCTGGGAAACATTGTATTTCACTTAACTGCTGACCAGGCATCTTTTTAAACTCCTCTATCATTAGAAATCTGAGAAGAGTGCAAATCATAGAATATCAACCTTCATTCAAAAGGGTCTGTTATGTATTATGCCATTTTAAATTAATTGTAGGAGAGAAAGACCGACAGACTACAAAAGAAGGTTTGATCCTGCAAACACCATGCATGAACAGTCCAAGTTAATGGGACATGAAGTCAGGCACATGTGGAATTCTGAAGGACCGATATCTAACTTGATGGCCAAAGATTTACTGAAAATGTTACATATAAACTTTAACACACAGAGGCAGACAATGCAGACTTGGAATACTCCCCATAATTCAGCCTCTAGTGTTTTGGGATAGATCCAATCTCCAAGCAAGTCAGAGAAATATAATTAAAGCAAAATGAGCCTACAAAGTAAAGCCCAGCTGTGAGCTATATTTAGGCAAGGGTATTATTTCAAGTTCTTTCAGGTAATTATTGGGAGGATCTGAAATTTTTCACTGTCACAAGCCAATGACTGGCTGTGGATCAATAATTATTCATAGTTATTTCCAAATGAAACCACTGGTAAAGAATCGACACCTGCCAGTATTTACTTTATAATTAAAGCCATTTCCAAAGGATGTTCATTTACTATTTCATATTTGTAAGCTTTCAAATTTGATAGTTTATTCCTACAAAAACAAAACAATCCTATATAGGAGGAGACTTTGTACCACATCTAACCTATTCTTTCATATCATAGTATGTCTGCTTACAGAAATTCTAGCACAATTTCTATTTATCATGTTTGGATCCAAGCTAAAAACAATTACAAATGTAGGTGTTTCAAGTTAAATATCCAAATACATATTTAAAATTCTCAACACAGACATTTCAGGTACTTCAATAAGAATATGGCTGCTCCTTTTATGCATCCAAGTTTGAAAGTCTGGATCACAATGAACAACCCAACAAACACCTATATCAGTAAATTATGTAGTCAGTGACTGCACATTCATCTTATATGGCAGTTTGAACAGCATATATCCCATCATAGATCCCATTCAACTTATAATTTTACCTAGGGGTGCCTTTCTGGGCAATTTAATTAATAAAACTTAAAGTAAGAACAGACAAAGCATATCTGATAATTGAAAGCTTTCTATTACTTTTAGCGAGGAAGTTTTACTTCTCAGATCCTTGGGTCATTTCATTCATCAAATCAGCAATTCTCAGTGTTAAATACTAGGTGTAAAATCCCACTCCCAGTGGAGTCAACAAGGCTCTCAACTCAGCAGCAGTCTCCCAACCTGTTTTCTGACAAACACACATGCTGAAAGGTGAGAAGCAGCAGCTCTGCAGTACCAAATTTAAACAACTCCAGGCAGTGCATAACATTCCTCTTCTGCAATAAAAATCTATTTATAGACAGAATACAATTATCAATATAATCAAGAATCCACTCAGTCTCTGAATACCTACTTGCTGAGCCTTCCAGAGTAAGAAGTGCTTTTCAAACATACACAGTATTTCATATTATATTTTTCAAATATATGGCATAAAAACCCTAAAGCCATTATATATGGCAGAATGTATCAATAGGAGATTGAATGGGAGAGGGGAATGCTATGTGTTAGATGAAACACAGGCTTTGTCTACATTTCATCAGTTTAAAGAGCAGCCGCAGCTGTGCTGCCATGGCAGTGCTTTAAACTGAAAGCATGGCCACGGTGTGAGCGCTGGAAGTGAGCTCTCTCAGGCTGCATCTAGACTACAAGGTTTTTCTGGGACACCGGAAGTACAGTATCCCGGAAAAACTCCGCTGCGTCCAGGGAACGCGTGGGCTCTTCCACTTTTTTTTTTTTTTTTTGAGGAAGAACAGAAGCACTCTTTCAGAAGCCCTGTCTTCTTCCTCCCACAAGAAGGAAGGGCTCTTCCGAAAGAGGAGGCTTTTCTGAAATTTGGCTGAGTGTAGACGGGCCAAATTTTGGAAAAGCCTCTTCTGAAAAAAAACTATCAGAATTTGCATACCTTTTTCTGATAAAGCATTGTAGTCTAGACATAGCCCCGTCACTCTATATAAACCACCTCTGTGGGGGGAGTAGCTAGCAGTGCTGGGAGCAAGTCTCCCAATGCTGTGGCTTGGTTCATTCATACTGGTAATTTACAGTACTATAACTTGCTGCATGTGTGTGTGCATTTTAACAGCCGTGAGCCAGACAGTTACAGTGCTGTAAAGTACCAGTATAGACTTAGCCAGAGACTTAATCTGATGATTATTCAACACACACACCTGTCTTCCATAGCAAAGTATTTGCAGGAACATGGGGGGAAAAAAATCAGTTGAAAGAAGAGTAACAGAAGAAATCAACAGTAGAAAAAGGCATGACAACTCCTGCTTCAGCAAGGTACTTAATGTGCCTATAATGGGACTTCTCACCTGCACCAAGTTACTTGAACAATTTTACCATGAACCCTTGAGATCAGATAATTAGGTGAGAATCTCATATTTTACTTATCAAAGAAAGAAGGGTACATTTCTATCCCTCCCAGTTGCACAGAATAGCCTGAAAGTAAAACCCAGGGACCTCAAAAGTGAACATCAAGTAACAAGAAAACAGTGTTTAATTAAAAAAAAAAAAAACCACCTCATTTTTTTTAACCAATTCCATGATTTTTAAATTCTTGGGCGTATGTTTAAGTACCTTGCTGATTCTGGTGCCTTCTATCATTGCTACTGGGAAAATATTATTCCCAAACCTACCTCAGGCTCTTGCTCCTCCTCCATTACTGAAGTGCAGTTTAATTTCACCAATCTGAAAAAGCCTGTAAAAAAATAAAAAGCAGGTGGGAGGAGGGGAAAAAAAGATTAAGTTGGAGTATTTATGAAAAACTAAACAAAAATACTGAAAAAGTAGGCATTCCCACCCCCCACTTTCTCCAGATAAATAGAAAAGGTAATAGAAGCAATTTAAAGATATATATATATATATATAGTAAAAACTTATTTATGGAAGACATTTCAGAGACAGCAAAAACATTCGGATGAATGGAAGTTGGAAATATGGGGATTCGGAGTTTGCCAGCCCAGATACCTGTGGTTCTGCAATGTACAGGGTTATACCAATTTCTGCAGATCAGCTATACACAAATGGAAATATGGGGAAGGATGGGGGAGGGGGAAAAGCATGGGAAGAGAGAGAGTTCTTGATGACAGGGAAAGTGTTGTTCTACCTTTTTCCTGACATGACCCATGTTTCAACAGAAAATAAATTCATGCACCCTCTCCTTTATTTTGGGGACTCCCTTACCACCTAGCTAAACAACAGGAAGGTGATAGGAAACACCTCACCCTGGAGCCATTTAATATACTTGCAAGCCTCATGCTGAGAACCTAGGCACTAATTTTTCTCTGCCATAATGAACACTTATATTGGTGTCAAGCAACACACACATTATGAACCACCAGGCTTGACTACTCAGTAGCACTAAGGCCCCTTCACACAGCTCTCCTTTTTGGATGAAGAGACCTTAGAGGCTAGGGTGATAAGGGAGCCTGATTTTACAGGGACAGTCTTGATATTTGGGACTTTTTCTTATATAGACACCTCATCCCCATTTACCATTCTGCTACCTGGTCATTCTGTTAGAAGTTTCAGAAATAAGTTTGCCTCATTTATCCCACTCTTGTTTTCAAGTTTCATTTTTCCATGCTGCACCACATACCTTAATCACCTTCTTTCCCCCTGGACCCAGTCATGCAAGTTAGATAAAAAGGGACTTCAGTGACAGTCTAGGGCTGGGGTTCCCAAACTGTGGTATGCATACCCATGAGGATTACATGAGACATCTATGGAGGGTACATGGGAAAAACTGTGTAATGTTGTCTATTTTATTTATTACATTTTCATAATAGGCTATTCAGATGAAGCTTAAAATTCGGTGGGATTTTTTTATATAAATACGGTAGTTAATTTACTTCAAGATGTACCAATGAGAACAGAGATTCACAAAGACACTGATGTACAGAGTCCTCCCCACCAATCATGGTTCAGCACCAAATGACTATTTCTTCCTTAAGCAAACCTTCTTCCATAGAACTCGTTTGTTAAACCACCAAAATATATGTTCATAAAATGAATCAGAGCCTTCAGTAACCAGATTTTTTTTCAGACACACACTTATATGAGCTTTTGGAATCAGGTTTTACTTCATGCTCTTTTGTTGCATAGTGTTGTGGAATTTCCAGTTTTCATTCAAATGGATTTTATGGCTTTCCAGATTCCACCTAAAGTTGGATATTGTAAGAAAAAGTATCCAACGGGGCAACAAGAAGTGTCAGTGCATAGCTCAGACAGCTGCCCACTAGTACAGAGGACCCTCTATGATTCACACCATAGCAACATCTACTGCTACTGGTTACCCAGCAAAGTATGACTCTGTAGACTTTCTATAAGCAGAATTCCCCATTAAGTCAGAGGGAGGCTATGCATAAAGCATCTACAGATCAGGCTCTGAACCTGTGTGGCAAACTACATCAACAAAACAAAAACATTCAAGACATTAAGTTCCTGATGATTTATCCATCCACAGACAAGAATTGTACACATGCATTGCTAACATATTTTCAAAAATTATTTTTATTACATTGTGCATAATAAAGAACAAAAACCACACACCACCACCTGCTTTTTCTTTTGCAAAAAACATATGCAAAACCAGGACACCAACAGGGCAGGAAGAGAATATAAAATGAAGGGATGGGTAAAGCTAAAGTGCTATTTTAGCTTACACCTTTCTTTTTTTATGCCTCAGTAGCACTATACATAAACATAACAAAAGGTAGTTGTTCCTGCTCCAAAAAGCTTTCATGGTAAACAGACAATGCAGAAAAGCATAATTCTATATTAGCTATCTCTCAGTTAGACCCACTTAGCTACTACACAGGCATAGTTCAGTATCTGAACTTGGCATTTGTACATAAATAAGCAAATCAAGTGCCCAGAGTTTTTCCAGTCTCCTCATACATCTGAACTGTAGAGGAAATTGAAGATTTGGTACATTTGAATACATACCTTTTATCGACACTTGAGAGTTACATAGAGTAAATTACAAGCTCCAGTTAAAAAGTAAACTCTTGCATACAGGCTTGGAAGTATTAGATTTTTATCAGTATTACTGTAAACACAAAAAGCAATAAAAAAATATTTCCATCAATTGACACAGGCAAAATAGGAAAAATGCTGCTTAAGAACTAGACTTTAAATTAAAGGTCTTTATATTGCATATTTTGATGTGATGTTAAAAATTTGAGTTTTAGCAGTTATCAAGTTTTAGTTTTTTACATCTCAATGTCTACTGTCATTCAGTCAGACCCCTCCCACTGTGTGTCACACATACACCCACCCACCACACAGGGCTGTCCCTAAGGGGTCCGGGACCTGGGGAAACCCCACCCCTTGCCCCAAACACAGGGTCCGGGGCCATGCCCTCTCATCCCTAGACCCTACTCCCACTCCACCTCTCCCCACAAACCCTGTCCCACCCCCTCCATACCCTTTGCCCAAAGGCCCCTTCTCCCCGAGATGCGTGACCCCTCAGCTTCAGTGGTGAAGCAGAGTGACCTGGATGGGAGATGGTAGCAGAGTGGAGCAGGCTGTTGCGCTGCGCTGCTTCCTGCAGCTCTCACCATCACAGTTCTCACCATCACAATCCCTGCTGCCATCCTGTGCCAGACCCCGCCCGCCCAGGAAATTCCCCGAGCTGCCCACAAACGAATATCAATATGGGGGACGACTGCTCTGCACCCACCCCATAATTTTGCATACCAGTGAAAATGTAAATGGATAAATTGAAAGGTGATTTAAAATAAACACTGAGTTCATCTGCTGAAATTATTAAAAAATAAAAGTGAGTTCTACCAAGTCTCATTATATAGAAACACCAAGTGATGTTAAATCATCACATAGATAACATTTTTAACCACCACCAATTCTCAAATTGTGGGTGTCACTATGGACAATTAATGGAAAAAATCTTCTCTGAATTCTACTCAGTTAATTCTAGCCTCAACATCATTCTTGGTCTGTCCTGTCCATTTGGAATGCAGGCTCTTTGGGGCATGCACTGTCTTTCACTGTGCGTCTATCCTAATAGGGATCTAATCTCAGAAGCAGTAATGCCAGTAATGATATGCAGCATGGTATATAGTTGAGATTGACCAACACTTTCCATTTTAAGATTCTGTTTTCAGTTGCTTATAGCTCTGCCAAAATTAATTGGGCTGAAATTTACCATGCCAGATGTCCACTTTTTTTGGGGGGGAGAGAGAGAGGCGTAAGAGGGAGAAATATTTCAGACAAAATGTTCTTGGAAATGGTTGAAACAACACCAGGGAAAATGTATTATTTTTCCCCTGTTAAAAAAAAATCTTACAACTGTATTGTTAAGAAGCTGTAGCTCTCCCATGATTGGGAGTATGGACTTGAAGTTTGGCAAGGGTGTTGCCATAGTACCATGATGTGCCTTTTGCAACCTTAGTGAAAATCTGCTCAAGTTTGTCCAAGTTCTGAGCCTCTGAAAAAAAAAAAAAACCCAAAAAAAAAATTTCATACAAGCACATTAGAGACTTGAAAATTTAGCCAGTTCTCCAAAAATTCCATCTGCACTGATCATGTTCTGTCCTGAAAAGGGATGTTAACTGAATAGTCAATTAACTTCATGTATTCTTATTGGTTACTCGACTATTCTATAATCCCCGGATGTGGGACCGGCAGCCAGTGTGCTCCAGCCCCACTCTCGAGGAGTTCCCTGCCACTCTGCGCTGCTGCCTCTGATACAAGCCAGGACTGAGCCGGGCTGCTCACCAGCCTGATAAAAAAAACATTACTTGTGCAGAGTGGGAGGGAAGAATGCATGTAGTCTATAGAATTAACCTATAACCTTTTGCTTATTGGTTAATCAACTATACTATTACATCCCTAGACCCCCGAACACGGCTTCTATGATCTGACCACATTTCATATGTATCATCCCAGTGACTCAGCATACTCCACCCCAGGGTCATAGGAACAAAGCAAGACTTGCCCTGCAACTGCTCCTTTCACTGGCCAAGGACTGCTGCCACACCAAGCAAAGAACTCGGAGAGCAGGGAGACTGTCTCTTCTGTGCTCACAGTACTTCCATTACTGGAGCCCAGGCAGCAACAAGAAGAACGAGGGGATTGCTTGAGCGGAAAGGAGCTGAAGGTGGGAAAGGGGTAAGAAGGGAGACCGGTACACAAGGATAAAGACATGGGAACTACCTCAAAGAGCCAAGATGTGAGAGAGATAAGTAGAGGGACAAAGGGCAGAAGAATCAGTAACCACTAGACATCACTCTTTTCTGGGATGTCAGCAAATTAGGAATGTTAGATATCGATTAACTGAATAATTGTGTAACTACATCAAAACTTTGCAGCTATACAATTATTCGATAGACCCTGTCTAGGGATGGTGTAGGTGGAGCTTGGTCCTGCCTTGAGGGCGGGGGGCTGGACTCGATGACCTCTTGAGGTCCCTTCCAGTCCTATGATTCTATGACCCCAGAGGCAGGGGCAGCAGCCAGTATGCTCCCAGACACACTCCCGGGGAGGCCCTTCCACCTTGCGTTGCTGCCTCTGATCCAGAGAACTTAAAAAGCCATCTCCCCTCGCATATCGACTCCCTCCTGCCCCTCCACCCTGCACTACTGCCTCTGATAAAGGCAGCAGCGTGGCGTGGGGAGAAGGATGCAAGCAGCTCGTGTGAGCTGATACATGTGGGAAGCCAATTCCCTGTGTGTAACAGCTCCCATCTGCCCCCCCTTACCCTCTGTGCTGTTGCCTCTCTCAGAGACAGCAGCAAAGGATGGGAGAGGGGGTGACTTGTGGGGATGTAGTGCTTGTGGGAAGGTGGCTTAAAAGCCAATACAGAGGCAGCGGGGAGGAGGGACTGTGTGTAGTCGATAGATTACATGATTAACAGATAAGCCTAGGCTTATCCGTTAATCATGTAATCGACTACACACTGTCATCCCTAATGCAAATAGCTATGAACCCCACTGTCAAAGCGCATGCCTCATCTCCCACCCATGGCTGGCTGGCCCACACAGCAGATTACCTATTAGTGCCATCAGTTACTCATTTAGTCCAAGTGGGAGACATTTGCACTCTGGATCCAAATCTGGGGTGGAGAACCTTTTTTGGGTTAGAGGCCCAATGACCCACAGAAAAATCAGTCAGGGGTCACACACAAGTGAGAAGCAAAGCAAACAAAAATGAAAACAAAATGAAACAACCCTTGCTGACATGGCCCCCGACTGAGGAGAAACACTCCCCACATTCCCCTCCCATACCAGAGCCTGGGGGGCCCAGCCTAGTAGATTTTGTGTGCACCAGACTCATGATGGGATGGCAGAGGGGCTAGAGCACTAGCACGGGCTCCCTAATGCTAGGGAGGGCATCCTGAGCCTCACGGGCCAGATCCAGGCAAGCCAGGGGTTGCATCCGGCCCCGGGGCCTGAGGTTCCCCATCCCTGATCTAAATGGTCCAACCCTTCTGGTGACCCATGTGGAGGGTCAGTATGCTTCCACATAAATATATTGGATTTTTTTCAATTTGCTTTTTAAAAAGCCACCCATGAAAAAAAAAGAGAGAGAGACATTAAAAACATGAAGGCTGTGAAGTAGGGATGTAAGCAGTAGTCGAGTCACTACTCAACAAGTTGCTTCCCCCACCCCCGCTGCCTCAATCAGAAGCAGCAAGGGGGGGGGGAGGGAGGGAGGGAGGGAGGAACAGGCGCCAGTTTAAAAGCTGGGTTCTCCCAGCACCATCTCCACAGGGGGGACAGGAGATGGAGAGGCACAGCGGGGGATTGGACATGAGCCAGGACTCAGCTGTCCCAGCTGGTGCCTGGTCCCAGAAGCTGCTGCCTCTGCTTTTGAAATGTAGCAAGAAGCACCAGGTTCTTAGTACATTTCAAGACCCCTCTCGCCCTGGGTTCCCTGCTGCACTTCTGCCTTTGAAATGTAGTAAGAGCTGGGGGCATCTTTCTACATCACAAAGGCAGAGGCGCAGCAGTCGGAACCCAGTGCAAGCGGGAACTGCTTCAGTCCCCGCTGCACCTCAGCCTTTGAAATGTAGCAAGAATTGTGGGTGGCTCTTGCTACATTTACAAGGCAGACGTACAGCGTGGATAGCAAGTGCACCCCTCCCCTCTGATGGACTAACTGAGTGGTCGATGGAAATTCTATCTACTACTGTACTCAGCTGATTAATCGAAATCTAACATCCCTGCTGGAAAGCACAGCCCTCAGAAACTGGGACATGCCAGGATAAAGGTTGCTGGTACAACCTTAATTCAGCCCCCTCATTCATAGAATCACAGGGTTAGAAGGAACTGCAAGGATCACATAGTATAACTTCAGTCAATATGAATGATTTAGACAGACAAATCCTACAAGGCAGCTGGCTATCCAGCCTTATTTTGAAAATCTCCATGAAGAAGCTTCCACAACCTCCTGAGACCTTTTGTTCCAATGTCCTCCTATTTGTATAGTTAGGAAGTTTTGCCTGAGATTTAATCAAAATCGACATGCTACCATTTGAACTCACTGACTTGTTTCCTGCCTTCTGTGGCAAGAGAACACAACTTTTCTCCATCTTTTTAAGGCAGTCTTTCAAGTATCTAAAGACCACTATCATTTCCCACCGTAATCTCCTCTTTTCCAAACTAAACATTTCCAGTTCCTTCAGCCTTCACTCAAATGGCTTGCATTCCATCCCTCTGACCATCTTTGTCACTTGCCTCCAGAACCTTGCCAGTTATTCTAAACCTTTTCTATACACACAGGCTGTGTCTACATTGGCATGATCTTGCACAGATACTCTTAAACGAAAGAGTTCTTGCGTTAAAGTATTTGCGCAAGAGAGCATCTACACTGGCATGTGCCTTTGCGCAAGAGATGTGCTTTTGTGCAAGAGCATCCGTGCCAATGTAGACGCTTTCTTGCGGAAGAAGTTCATGTTGCCTGTCTACACTGGCCTCTTGTGCAAGAACAGTTGTGCAAGAGGGCTTATTCCTGAACGGGAGCATCATAGTTCCTGCGCAAGAAGCACTGATTTCACACATTAGAACGTCCGTGTTCTTGCGCAAGAACTCCCCGCCAGTGTAGACAGGCACAATGTTTTGGCGCGATCTTGCACAAAAGCGTCCGCTATGGCGCAAGATCGCATCAATGTAGACACAGCCAAAGGTTATTCTAAACCTTTTCTATACACCTTAGCTACATCTAGACTGGCATGATTTTCTGCAAATGCTTTTAACGGAAAAGTTTTTCCGTTAAAAGCATTTGCGAAAAAGAGCATCTAGATTGGCACGGACGCTTTTCCGCAAAAGCACTTTTTGCGGAAAAGCGTCCATGCCAATCTAGACGCAGTTTTGCACAGAAAGCCCCGATCACCATTTTCGCCATCGGGGCTTTTTTGCGCAAAACAGTTTTTAGCTGTCTACACTGGCCCTCTTCCGGAAATGTTTTTGCGCAAAAGGGCTTTTGCCCAAACGGGAATGTCAAAGCATTTGCGCAAGCACTGATTTCGGACAGTAGAACGTCAGTGCTTTTGTGCAAAATCAAGCGGCCAGTGTAGACAACGGGCAAGTTTTTCCGCAAAAACTTGCCAGTCTAGACGCAGCCCTTTTCTATACACCAAAACTACACACCGTACTCTAGGTGAAGCCTAAGCAGCACTGAACAGTGGTACTATCACTTCCTATGACTAAGGCTAGGCCTCTGTTAATGCAACCTAAAATTACATTTGCCTTTGTTGCAACAGCACCACATTGCTGACTCATGTTGAGGTTGTGATCCACCACAGCTCCCAGATCCTTCTCAGCAGTGCTGCTGCCAACTCATCCTCTCCCATTTGTGTAATTAATGACCATCATACTGCACCAAAAAAAAAACAAAAAACAAAAAAAAAGTTTTTCCACAGCACCCCTGTGTAAACCAATGGGACAATTCATTAGAAAGTGTCTTGGAAAAGACTCTCAGCAGCCAGATTTCAGTGCTTTTAATGCAGGGCTCAAATTTTATTTCTCCAAAACAGAAAAGTTTAACAACTTTAACTTAAGTTCTAGATACAAAACTTTGCCCTGTCCTAGAGTCTTCTATAGCAGCCCAACTACTTCAGGCAGGTCTCACTCCTCTGGCCTTCTGCTTCAGTTTTAAAACTGGTTTCCAACCTTCTTGGCCTGCTCCCTGTAACAGGACCAGCACCAGGCCATCTGGCAATTAAGGAGGGCCTCTCTACTTCCCTTTTCATATCTAGCCCTTGCCCTGATCTCAGATTGCCCTTTATATCTCAGCAGCCAGACTCAGAGTCACAGTCTTTTACCATGTGATCACAGGACGTATTCCCTTCAACTAGAAAGGTAGGTGGACATGGCACAGGATGCATCTGAGCTTTGATCCCCTTACCAGGTGAGCTCACCTATGACAACTGTCTCGTACAGTGGCAGTACCCAGAACAGAGTATGCTCTGGGGATGAATTAGGGCTCTGTTGTGGAGGAGACTGTTGTCTGTAGGACTCCTGCCTCATTCATTGAAAACTTTGGAAAGTATGCAGTAAGATAGCCAGAGCAATGCAGGAACTGAAAGGTTGGTCTCATGGTCAAGGCAGCTAGATGCCACCCTGCAGAATGGATTGTACACCTACCTCTGCAACAGAGTTCTAGTGTGATGCTGAATAAGTCACTTAGTGACACCTGGGAAAAGTTCGGCTAAGTGTTCCTCATTTTCTTGGATTCACATCTCAACACCTCAGGGATCTGATTTACGGAAGTGCTGAGGGATCACATCTGCGACTGAAGTCAATGGGAGCCACACACAGAACAATAAAGTGCTACAAAACATTACATTCTCTGAAAACTCAGATCTCTGAACCATACATTTCCAGAAATGTCCAACCTGCCCAAAATAAAATAAATAAAGGATAAAGCAAGAAAGCAGATTTCCTCAAAGCAAAGGTTGGCATTTTATCACACCAGGCCTTGTATTCTCCACCGGCTTTGCAAACGGTGGGTACTTTAAGGCCACTTCAGGAAAGCATCCAGCATGTTTAGCCAATGTACAATATACACCACCACCTAAACCAGGGGTGGGAAAGAGGTGGCTAGCGGACCAGATCTGGCCCACCAAGCTGCTGGATAGGGCCACCTCACCAGGACACTGACTGCAGAGCAGCTGCAGCCACTTTAAACAGCAGGCTGCTAATTGCTATGCAGTCTGAGCAAGGAGGAGAAAGCTTCACATGCAGTCCCCACTCCCTAGCAAAATCCCTCAGCTCCCATTAGCCAGTTTCCAGCCAATAGGAGCTAAGAAATTTTGCTGACAGCAGGGGCAGCAAATGAAGTCTTCTCTCTCCCCCCCTCCCCTCCCTCCAGAGCAGAGCCAGGTAGAGCAGCCTGCCCAGCACACAGGTAGGAAGCCGGTCTCAGGTTCCTGCAGAGCGGTTGGCTGGGAACCACCTAGGTAAGCATCTCCCAGCCACAGCCTGCCTCTGGCACCCCACCCCCTTTCCATCCCAGGCCACCCCCCAAACCCTCTGTATCTCCTCTCCCCACCTCCTCCAGGTCACAATTCTCTCCCAGACCCTGCACCCCCTCCTACATCCCTCCCCCAGGCCAGAATCCTTGCTTGCACCCATACCCCCTCCCTGACTCCATTCCCCTGCCCCATATCACTATCCAAACCCTCTGCCCCCTTTTTCCCCCAGATCACAACTCCCTCCCCAACCCTGCACCCCATCTACATCCCTCCCAGACCCTGCACCCCATCTACATACCTCCTCCAGGCCACAATCCTCTCCTGTACCCATAATCCCTCTTGGACCCTGCACCCAAACCCCTGCCCCAGATCATAACCTCTTCCTTCATCCAAACTCCCTCTCAGACCCCACACTCCCTCCTGCACCCCAGTCATCTGTCCCAAGCTCCCTTTTACACCCCACCCATTGTCCCAGACCCTGCACTTCCTCCACAGAAGTAAAGCCTTTGACCATTTACCACAATCTTGGAGTGGCCCCCCATTAAAAATTATTGTCCACCCAGGAGCTAAACCATGGACATTGAGGGGACAATAATGGTAGAGAAAAAGGAATCAGCGAGAGTAGGAGTGTCAGAATGCTTGTTTCCTTGGGTGGAATCTATTAGTAAACTATTGGTTGCAGGTTAGTTTATTTTTCCTAGCATGTGGTGTTTTAGTTGACCACACTGTTTCAGTTCTTGTTGTATAATTAGGTATCTGAAACTGTCCCTGATCTATTATTCTCCACAGTGCAAACAGAGGATAAATACACTGTTACCAGACACATGCATGTGGGGTTCAGATAGGACTTTAACTGAAAGACACTAAAAGCAAGTTAAGTATAAGTAAAGCCTTTAATACTAAGAGTTTAAACCTCAGCCATGGCAGCGCTGCCACGGTAGTGCTTTAACTGGAAAGTGTGGCATCTTGTTAGCCATACAGTCTTTGTCATGCTGATGTGCCAATATGCCAGCCCTGCTGTTTTGGGATCACTGTTAGGGAAGAGGGAACATGAGAACAACCATACAGGGTCAGACCAGGTCCATCTAGCCTCGTATTCTGACTTCCAACAGTGGCGAGCGTCAGGTGCTTCAGAGGGAAGACAGTCAGCCTTGATGCACATTCAGTCCCTGGCCTCTCTGTCCAGATTGCTGGGGATGCCAATTAGCACAAACTGCAAAATGGATGGTCATCTTATAGACACTAGACAGAGACCACTAAAGTTCTACACCTAGATCACAGAGTAGCTGTGACTTGTAACAATGATCATTACTGACCAAGCTTGGATTCAAAATAGCAACCACGTACGAAAGGCTCTTTCCTCTATTAACAACCACTAAGCCATCTAGCCCCATGACACTCCAAAAACTCTTGGAGAGAACACAATCGGTTTTCCATGAAAAAAAGTGTATTTTAAAATCTCACTAAAGTCTACATAGATTTTAATGTATGACGCTCCTTTTGTTTACTAAAACCCTAATTTTATCAGAGGGGGCTTAATTGAGTTTGTCTGGTACAGTCTGCTCATGATGACCCCACGTAATTTGCAGGAAAAGTATGTGCCATCCCACTCTAACAAGTGGTCAGTAGGATAAGCACCTATTATCATGCTACTCGCTAACTAACGAACTCCTTTTTCAGAAGTGAAAAAGGCAAACCTGTGTTTTGGAGCTGAAGATACAGATTTCTGCCCATTACATTTATCACTCATCAGTTACTCCCTTTTGTGTACCTATGATTCCTTCCCCCATCTAAAAATTTACCCAGTATGAAAGTTTAGCCAACCAACGGGTATATTCCTCTGTCTCCTTCTATTTTAATCACACAAAACATCATAAGGGTATTAAGCATTTAAGTTGTATCAGCCTTAAATCCTTATCAGTAAAATCTTACAATATTTACAGACAACTTATCTTCATTTTCATGTAGTGTCTCTTTTCCATTTACCTACTGCAAATAGCCAGCATGACGCATCAACTGAAATCTGTTGCCCAATGATGCAACAGACACAAATTCAGGAATTGGAACTGGTTTCAAAACCCATCACCAAGGTGACCTATTCTACATCTTACACACATTTTCTCAGCACCACCCACACCTATCTCTGACCACAGTTGGTTGCAGATTGTGGTTCTGCCTTCTTGTATGTCAGGGATTACTTAAAATATTTCAGCAGTTAATGTTAGACTGACTATGGAAAATCCACATCCTTGAGCAATGTAGTTATACTGGATTAATCCCTGATATAGACAATGCTACATTGACAGGAAGGCTTCTACTGTCAACATAGCTACTACCTTTTTGAGGAGTATCACACTGATGGGAGAAGCTCACCCACTGGTGTAGGTAGCATCTGTACTAAGCACAGCATCTGTGCTGCTGCAACACTTTAAGCATAGGCAAACCCTAAACTCCAACACAGCTGACTCAACTGCTATTCACCACCCACATTTGGACACCTGGAGCGAGAGCCAACATTCACTTGCCCACTTTGGAAGTACGAAAATACAATCCAGAGCGGTTTAACATAGGGCAGGACACCGCATGTTACTGTCAAGGAAAAAATCCTGTGCTGCTCCATAGGGCGAGGCAACAAGAAAACACAGCAAGACATTCCCATCTCCAAGTTTTAAGGTTCTATAAAGCTGCAGTTAGCCATTTCCTGTTGTGACAGATAATGAGACAGCAGGCTACCCCGGGCCTTTCAGTGTTTTTTACATTCATTAGGGTCACCACCATGTATACTTGTATTATAATGTGCAAAAACCAGGAACTGAGACTAATTCTCCAGTCCACACTGCAGAATTAGAAGACACAGGTTGCCAGATTTGAAAAGAGGAGACCAAGAGGCAGAAGTTGTACAGTTCAAATCTGGTCATCTGTTGAAGAATCAGATTCTCACTAAGCATCTGCCTAAATCCATGGTAAAGACATGACTTTACCAAGAAGAACCTCTTAACTGGTGCTATGATTCTAGACTTGTCACACTCCAGATTCACGCCATGACGTAGGACTGAAACTGCTTTAGTGGCTCTGATGGATGATCTCCTTCTGTCAGTGGATACAGGAAAGGCATTTATCATCCTCCTCCTGGACCACTGCAGTAGACACGTTAGTGTATAGTTGTGTAAATGATTAACCAATAAACCTGGCTTATCAATAATTCCTAACAACTACATGCACTCCCTCCTCCCGCTGCCTCTGTATCAGAGGTACCAAGGGGCGAGAGGAGGTGGGAGCTGGTACAGTGGGAAGCAGGCTTTCAAGCCAGCTCCCCACACATCACCTCCTGCGGAGCTGCCTCCCCCACCCCTTGCCATCTCCCATAGGGAAAGGGAGAACAGGCAGGAGCTGGTACTCAAGGGGAGCTGGCTTTAAAGTCTGCTCCCCATGATAACCAGCTTCACAGAGCCACCTCCACCTCCCCCATTCTGCCTCTATATCAGAGACAACAACAGAGGGAGAGAGGGAAGGTGGGATGCCTGCGCAGTCCCTGTCCACTGGGAGTTCATGCCCCCTGTGGAAAGGGGCTGCTCTGTGGGATGGCAGAATAGTCTCTGTCCACGAGAAGCTCTCTCACCCCCATGGATAGGAGCTACTGCCCTGGGGTAGCCTCTGTACGCGGTGGGCCCGAGCTCGCTGCAAATAGAGGCTGCTCAGTGGGATCTTGGAGCCGCTTCTGTCCGCAGGGAACTCAGGCTCCCTATGGGCTGGGGCTGCTGCTGGAGAGCCGATTTTTAAGCCAGCTCCCACCTGGCACCCTGTGCTGCTGCCCCTGTATCAGAGACAGCAGCATGAGGTGGCAGGGGGCATACGGCTATCAAATATTCATGTAACCACAAAAACTTGGTGCAGTTGCACAATTATTAAATTACACTGATATCCCTATTCTGCAGCATTCAGCACCATTGACCATGAGATTCTGCTGTCTGACCTGAGAGAGGTAGCAGGAGTACAGGGTAATGAGCTAAGATGGTCTGAGTCTTTCCTAGAGAGAAGCAGACAATGAGTAGTGATAGGAAACTGCACCTCTATCACTAGACCCTGTAGTTTACAAAACACCACACTGCACACACATTTCTCCCTCCTGGAGAGAGGATGATAGAACAAGTCACATAACAGGTATTAGTCACATAGCTTAGTGCACTACTGGAAAGAGCTTGTTATTGAGGTGATAAGAATTGTGTGAGAACCTACCCCTCCTCAGAGTTCTACATGTAAATGCAGTAATCTCTGGTCTGTGGGCATTTTGTGGAACTAGAAATTATTTATTCATGTTTGTTATAAAATGTGAATTATGTATTTGATGAGTGGAACTGGAGAAAGTATCAGGTTCTAGGAGGAACCTAGTTTGGTTTGGTGCCAAGGATGCAGGAATGCATACTGATGCCACTCTCCAGGCTGCTAGTTCTCAGATTCTGTAGCCCCAACAGAGCAGTGACTTCTTTGTGTCTTCCTTGGGAATAATTCTGCCATGAAGTATGTGCATAGTACAGTATTTCATATTCCTGTTTATCTTGTTTTTAAAAACAGACATAGGCTGGATCTGACACTTTATGGAATTTTGGATCTGTCCACTGAACATATTCCATAAAGCTCTCTTTCCTACAAGTCTGCCCACCTGCTTTAATATTATTGCTCAGGAAAGAACACAGACATTTGATGCATAGGACAGTCTACATTAGAGGTGTAAATGGCTAATCAGTAAGCTTACCGGTTTCAGTTAACCAGTAGGGGCTGGAGCAGCTCCCTACCCGCCCCACAAACAAATCACAATTACAACGCAAAACTTAGAAAAGTCAAATTGTTGGAATAAGGTAGAGTCTGCTTAATCCACAAACAGCAAATGGACAAGACAGCAAATTCTCTAGCCATATCTTTACATTTTTTACTAATAAACTGACTATATAATTAAGTTAAAATATCTAGAGATAATGCTTTGTAAGTATATTTTCCCTATGTGTAAGTTTGTTTGTTGAAAATGCAGGACTGAAAATCCTAGAAGGTAATTTCCTCTATTTTGTGTGAGCGTATGTGTGTTTGTTTTGTTATTTTAGGTTCATTAAAAGAATCTGAATCCATCTTATTTACTCAAAAGCCCACTGCAAACTGAAAATTCTCCATGCATATAATTAATTTGATATTTATTGGGGAAACTATTGTCTAATGTCTTATATGTACAGGTACGGTGTTGCTTTTGCAAAACGTAATCTTTTGGGCGTTTTTCCCCCTAAAAACAACAGTTAGCAGTGGCCAAACTGTTTTCTTCTTCAATGAATACAAAATGAAAATCTCTCAGAACAGGTAAATCATTATACAACAAAACACACACACATCCCTAAGCCACTTTTGCTGGAAATTAGTTAAAAATAAATACTCCAAGCCTGCAAACACTAACACACAGGAGTAGTTCACTGGAATTACTCATGTGAGTAAAGTTAGATATGTGCTGAAATGCTGGCAGGTTTGGAGCCAAAAATGTATTACCAAGGTCTGTGTAAACCACAGTTACTACTTTCAGAGCTTAATTCATGATCTTTATTTTACAGGAATTTACAGTAAATATGTCACAATATGAAAGGCTGATGATGATTCAGGAGACAAAAATATGGGAGTTTTGATTTTTGTTTTAGCTAAGACTAAAGTAAAACAAAACAAAAATCACAGAAGTATTCAAGCTCTTAGCATTTTTTGTTTTCAAATCACCACATAACCACCAAGACGCTGATCCTGCCATACAGTACTGCCTGTTAACACAAACTCATGCACTAGGATGAAGATCTACTGAAACCAAGGGGAATGTATACAAGGATTTGTGCAATCATATGCAGCACCACTGTCTTAATGAGTTTTCACTTAAAATTGGGTTTATGCCCTTTCTTGCTCTAGGAATTATGCTGAGGAAGTTCACAGACCAATGGCCTGTGTTGTACAGGCAATCAGACTAGATGACAACAGTGGTCCCTTCTGGTTTTGGACACTACAAATCTAGGATATACAAAACAAGCCTTTTTAAATGCTTCATGTTGGTTTGATTCTGAATACAGCTCAGGAGACAGGTAGAAGAGGAATTGGCTTTTTCCCCTCTCCTTTATATATGTTGCTTTTAATGCTTAAAGTCCCACTCTGAACTAAAGATTATTATCTCCATTTTAGAAAAAGAGGGAACTTAAGCAAAAATAGTTTAAAGCAACTTCCACCAGGCCATCTAGCAAGGCAGTGGCATATCCTGGACTAGAGTTACTACCTCCTAGAACCGTGGTCACCAACCCGTCGATTGCGATCAACTGGTCGATCACGAGGCGTTCAGGCACCTCCACCCCACATTTTCCCCCTACCCTCGAGAAGCCCCACTACCTTCCTCTAGGACGTGGACGGAAGTCCTGTCTGAAGCCCATATCCCTTCCAGGGGTTCCGGAAGTACGCGGGCTGCTCCCCTCCCACAGCTCTGTTGCATGCTAGGGGAGGGGAGTGTTGGCCCTGGAGGAGAAGTGTGGCTGCTTCCCTGCACCACCAGCACCGGAGGAGTGAGTCAAGCTCAGGGGTTTCCCTGCGCCACAGGAGGGGAGGAGGTTGGCTGGGCCGTGCCATGGTAGGGTGGTTTGGCCCCGGGGCAGGTGCCTGCAGGGGTTTGGCCCTGCCGCGGGGGGGGGGGGGGGGGGGGGGGGGGTTGGCCCCAGGGCAGGCACATGCGGGGTTTCCCTGCGCCACAGGGGGACGGAGGGAGTTGGGCCTGGACAAGGCATGTGCTGGCTTCCCTCGCGGGGAGGAGGGAATCCTGGGAGGAGGCAGATGCAAGGGACTCTTTGCTGCCACTGGCACCCCAAGCCCTGTCTGCACTCCCTGCTCCCCAGACCCACTCCCCTGTCCCAAGCCACAGAACTCTGTCCCCACTCCCGTTCCCAGCTACAGAACTCTGTCCCCATTCCCTGAACTCTGTCCCCACTGGCACTCTGTCCTCTGCTGCATAACCCTGTCCTCTGCCCTCCCAGCACCCTGTTCCCTCTCCCCTGCCCCCAGCCACAGAACTCTGTCCCCACTCCCGTTCCCAGCTACAGAACTCTGTCCCCATTCCCTGAACTCTGTCCCCACTGGCACTCTGTCCTCTGCTGCATAACCCTGTCCTCTGCCCTCCCAGCACCCTGTTCCCTCTCCCCTGCCCCCAGCCACAGAACTCTGTCCCCACTCCCGTTCCCAGCTACAGAACTCTGTCCCCATTCCCTGAACTCTGTCCCCACTGGCACTCTGTCCTCTGCTGCATAACCCTGTCCTCTGCCCTCCCAGCACCCTGTTCCCTCTCCCCTGCCCCCAGCCACAGAACTCTGTCCCCACAAAATGTATAATTATAAATGCTTCATTTTAGATTTAAATAGCATGAATAAAAAACAGACCATTTATTTCATAACTATAAACACGTGATTTTAATTTTATATATCGCATAATTTAAAAATAAACTGTTTACCAGAGGGGGTAAGTAAGGGCTGCGGATAGCAAGTGATGGACAGGAAGAGAATAGCGAGGGCGGGGCTTCAAGGAAGGGGGGGGGGCAGTAGATCTTCACCTGTTCTGAGATTTAAAAAGTGATCTTGGGTGTAAAAAGGTTGGAGACCACTGCCCTAGAACATGTTACTTCACCAAGATTTACTATCAACAAAGCAAAGTGACAGCCATTCTGTCTGATTATTCACACTCATCGGTAAGAGCACCTTCATCACATTTGATGTCCTCACATATAACTTAAGACTTACAGCTTATTTTAACCCAAATATTGATTTTCAGTTATTTTCTCCACTACATAATGAGATGGGGAAGTCTGATTTTCTTTTGAAGTCTGTTAAAAACCTAACTCTCTCCACAAAGCTCCAGAATTTTGCTGACTAAGAAAATGATGCCAAGCAATTTTGCTTGTGGAGGGATTTCTCCCCTGGAAAGAACTGCTCGTGCATGTAAACAGTACATTGCATAAAACTTTCTAGTAATTATAGTGCCTAGTTATCTGAGCCACCCCCACTACCTGGAAAAGGAATGATGCAGTTGATAGAGGGCTGAGCAGGAAGCGATTAGAAGACTCTTTTACTTTAGACACGTACTTTGTGACACACACTTTAAATAGCGGGGTATAGTCAGTTTCTGTCTTGTGACAAGGCCCCAGGAAAGATTACAAAAGTCTCAGGGTATTTTCTCAGTCCCCCACCCCCATATGCTACCAACTTCCTGATCAAAGAACTCTGCAACTAAGGCATTGTCTGAACTCTTCCTTCAGACGCACTCCCTGTGCCCAAAGAAGTAGCCCACTTCAGGGAGAGAATCACCAAGGGAGGCAACATTTTGGAGTGAAACCTGTTTAGCAGAGGTATCCTGGGGTGGCGTGGAGGGGCGGGGGGAAGCAAAGGCGGATATCCTGGCTCTCCCCTCCTGGCAAAATCTCTGCCAAGAGCCTGGAATAGGGGGAAGCGGGAGGAACAAATGTGACATCCCCCCCCACCCCCTCCGGATCCGAGGACACATTGTAGCAGACAGGCACAGCGTAGCTGCTGCACGGACCTCGCGGTCCAACCTGCCCGAGCCCGCTGCAACATGGCAACAGCGTGCAGCCGCCGCCGCCGCGGAGCCGTCCGGGCAGCCGCCTCGGTGCATTCAGCCCGGACGAGCAGGAATGGAGAATTGAGCCCCCACCCCCCCCCGGCTGACTTACTTGGTGGGCGCCGCTGGAGCGTGAGCGCCCCGGGTGGGGGGAGGGCTCTGGCGCCGCCGCGGGGGGGAGGAGAAGCAAACGCGAGCGGAGCCCTGCTGCTCCTCGGGGCACGTTAGCCGCCGGACAACATGTTGTATTAGTCATTCATATGGGGCGGGGGGAGGAGGAGGAGAGAAACGGGTCGCTCCGCACCCTGGGAGCTGTAGTTCCTGGCGGTCTGCGGCCCGCGCTGCGCCGTACAGGGGGCGGGGAGTGATAAACTACAGCTCCCAGGGTGCACCGCCAGCGCATGTGCCATGCGGCGTGCGGCTCCTTTCCCCTCTGCCCTGCCTGGGACCCGCGGCGGGTGCCGGGTGCCGCCCGGTCCTTGCGCACTGTGCGGCTGCCTGCTGGCAGAGAGGCGGCGGGGCTGGGTGTGAGAGGGGGCCGACTCACTGGGCCCTTGGGAAGTCGCCGGGGCTCTGCGGAGCTCGCCCCTCTCCCTAGCCTGTTGGTGCAGGTGCTGCTGGCGCCGTCCCGCCGCTGCCGTGCCTTCCTGGAGTTAAAGCGAGGGGTTAAAAGTGCCACCTTCCGTCTTCCCCGAGAAAAGATCTGCCGAGGTCTCCGGGTGGTTTTCTGGCATCTAAAGACTTGCTGGACATATTCAATCACCTGCTTAGACGGAAGCCCTCTGCTTGGGACTGTATTTCTTCATGCTCAAGGAAGGGAAAGTTTAGATATAAGCCTGAAGCTTAGGCTGACCACGTGTGTCCCGTTTCGGACAGGACAGTCCCTTTTTAAAACCCTGTCCTGACTTTTTTTTTTGCAAGATTGGGAGTTTGTCCCATTTGCACTTATCAGTTGGCAAGAGCAAACGGGACAAAAAGTGTGGGGTTCAGAGGAATTTATAGGGGGAAAGCCAGGCACAGGCAGGGCTCGAGGGTGACAGCAGTCTCTGAGGGAGCAGAGGAGCAAGCAGGGCACAGGCAAGCCATAATGCCACCCTCACTTAGGGAGGAAGGCTTGGGGAAGTGGTTCGGACCAGCCCTATTCAGTGTCTCATTTTCCCTTTAATGTCGTTAAGTAAATTTTTCAGAAGTACCTAGGTTACAACGGCACTTAGGAGCCTCTCTGTCATAAAGGCAATGAAATTTAGAATTCTAGAGGCCTGTCCTTGAGACACTTCAGTGCTTTTTGAAAATTTTACCTCTAGTCTTGCTGGACCTAATTCTACCTGATCACTTCAGCCTTTCTTCCGTCTGAGCCAGATTAATCATGTTCTTTCCAGATCATTGTCTACATGTAATGTGTATTTTGGTCAAGACTTTAAAACCCAAGATCCATTTGCTCTATGTAGACTTTAATCATATGACACTTTCCATATGAACAACATTTTTCTCTAGTGCATCTGACGAAGTGGGTCTTTGCCTACGAAAGCTTATGCTCTTACACTGCAGTTAGTCTATAAGGTGCCACAGGACTCCTTGCCGCTTTTGCAGATTCAGACTAACACGGCTACCCCTCTGATATTTTTCTCTAGTGTGTCCTTAACCAAAATGTTCTTTGATGTTAGCATTGCTCTCTTGCTGGCTACTAGGCTACCAACCTTCACCCAAGAGCTGACTATATTTCAGTGATGCCATATGTAAAAAAGTATACAGGACTTAAAGGCACACTAATAATGTAAGGTATCACTATTATGACATGTCAGAACTATGACCACTGTAAATACACCTGCTATTGGTTTCTTTTCTGTCTCTGTCCCCTTTGCTGACTTTGGTTGTCTCCTTCGTTCTGTTTTCCCCTCCAGTCCTTTGCCTTTGTGGTTGCATAGTTAATGTTTTACTTGTGAAACCTGAAAAAAATCAATAACTGTTTAATAGCAAGCTGTATAACGCATAACGTCAGAAAATGTTCAAATGTGTCAGCTAGAATATGTTCTGAGCCAGAAAAACCTCTTCCTGTGGGGGCAGGTGTGTGAGAGCTCATTACAGGAACTAATTGTTTACCAAAACCTTGTCCAGCCCGTTTTTCCTGTGCCTCCTCCCTGTCACTGGTATTGTATGCATTATTGGAATGTGCTAGTAAGACATCTGGAAAATATTTTCGGAATGGACAATATTTCTTCTTTATATGAAGTTTTCACTGAAACAGGGTTTAACACAAACTTTACAGTGTTCCTCATCTGTTTTCCTTCCCCTCAGATATTTTAACTGATTAACCTATATTGGGCTGAAGTGGTGGAATTCAGATACAAATATGTTAGTGTTTTTTGATGTGGCAAGAAGCTACACTTTTCATTAAGAGTAATGATAGTTTGTACTTACCACACAACTAAGAATTAGACACTGAGAGAGAAGCATAGGTGCTGTAACTACAGATGTGGGGGATGCTGCAGCACCCCCAGGCTCGAAGTGGTTTCCAGTGTATACAGGGTTTTCAGTTTGGTTCAGTGGTTCTCAGCACCCCTACTAGAAAAACTGTTCCGGCCATCCTGTAGAAAAGAGCACACAAACAGTTATACTAGGTATGATCAACTTAATTTATAAGTGGTATAACCTCTCTTGCTTCTGAATATAAATCAACCACTGACCGATGGGTTAGGAAGAAATTTCCCCAATGGGCGGTTATTCCACAAATGTCTACTATAGCGGTTTTTACACCTTTTGAGATAGGACCACTGATCTGTGATCTGGTAATTCTTACATACCTTTGAGAGAGTGTGAAATGCTGCTTACCTATTGTTCCCTTGGTTTATGACACTTGTGTTCTGGTTATGTCATCTGGAGCACATGCTTCCACTTTTGAGTATTGTTTTCACTACTGCTTCAGCAAGAGCAGTATGGTCACTGAATGTGCCTTTCTAAGGATGAAGGTGAGATGGAGATGCCTGCTGAAAAGGAACAATGTTTTTGACTTTGCCCCTTGTTTGGTTTCTGTCTGCTCTGTATTGCACAATGTTTTTGAAAGCAAAGAGGAAGTGTTCCAAAGGGAGGGGACAGATCAGACAGAGGAAGCCGCAGGATGGCTATGGTCAGGGTCCTAAGGTTGCAGGACTCAGCAGCTGCTAACAAAAGCAGACTTACTTGTACCATTAGAGGTGCTCTCTACAGCAACTTTTTAGGTGACAAGTTGACAGTTGCGCTACCACTGCCTGATGGCATGTAATTGTAAATAGTGCTTTAATTTTTTATTTTTTTTGTAGTTATGGGGAAAGGATTGTTGCAAATGGAATGTTCCGTTCTATTAATTAGCAGTTGCTAGATAGGTTATTGCTGTCTGCTAAGTGGCTTAACATAATAAATCTGGCTTTTTTAATTTGACCTTAAAACCATATGCTTCTTTTTGAGAACTTCATTGTTGACCTGGAACGGTTTTGGTACTAGTGACAAGAGTCAGTGCAAAACGGGGGGCCAGCAATTTGGGGGCTAATAGATGCTTTCTTTCAAGATGTCACATTTTGGATTATTTTAAAACTCCTAACATGTTTAGGTGAAATGTTGGAAACTCTCAGAAAAAAATACAAAACTAAAATCAGAGTAAATTAATGTTACTGTCTCCCGCAGTATGTTTAGCCACTTACGGCTATTGATTACGTGGAAGAGCTTGTCCAGATACAGAATCCATGCAGGACAGTTGCTCCAGTGCCTAGACTACATGGTGAACCTTTTTTTAGTTGGGGGCCCCTGAAAGAAAAATCAGTCGGGGAGGCTGCACACAAGTGAGAAAGAGTGGGGGGAGGGGCTGGAGTGCCAGCACAGACTCCCCAATGCTGAGGGGGACCCAGAGCCTCAGGGGCCAGATCCAGGCAAGTCAGGGACCATATCCAGCCACTAGGCCTGAGGTTCCCTACCCCTGATAGAGTATTTCAGTAGGGGGCTCCAACATAGCACCAGCAAAAAAGACTCAGGGTATGTCTACACTAGCTCGGTAGTTCAAGCTAGGTAGGCAAATGAGGGCAACTGAAGTTGCAAATGAAGCCCGGGATTTAAATATCCCGGGCTTCATTTGCATCTTCCTGGGCACCGCCATTCTTAAATCCCCTCGTGGAACGAGGTATACCGGTAGTTCGAATTAGAGATCCTAATTCGAACTACCTACTCCGTGCCGTGTGTAGCCGTGGGCACGGAGTTTGTACTAAGGGGGATTTAAAAATGACGGCGCCCGGGAAGATTCAAATGAAGCCCGGGATATTTAAATCCCGGGCTTTATTTGCAACTCCAGTTGCCCTCATTTGCCTACCTAGCTCGAACTACCAAGCTAGAGGAGACATACCCTCAGTGACCACAGAGCACTGAAGAACACTTCTGAAGTGTCTTTAAAAATGGGTAATGTACTGTATACATTCCTCGGGGGGGGGAGGGGGGACACTCCAAAGTAGGCTCTCATTAATCAGCTGCTGCATCAGCGCTGCATTGCACCAAGGAGACATTAAAAGGACCACATGTGCATACGCCCACACACCATGCCTGTGCCCTATTATGTTTCTTGATGATGTACACAGAAAACTGAATAGTGGTGATGGCTTTGGTGGGGGCGTCATTTAATAAACAATTGCAGGATGAAGGGGGTTACCTGTATTTTACTTTAGTAATTCAGGTCTTGCCTGCCCTGAAAGATTCCATGGAGCCTGGAGGACTAGTGAAGTGATGGCATCACAAAGTCAAGCAACTGAAAATTAAGAGGGGATATGGTTTTCTAGAGTCATGATGTAAGGCCAGATGGGACCATCAGATCATCCAAACTGACTTATAAACCAGAGGGCACCAACACCACCTACCACCTGCACACTACACCCACCAAGTGAAATTAGACCCAGTTATTACAGCTCTCATGAGACCAAATTATTATGTGCTACAGGCAGAGAACAGAAGGGACTAAGGGCACCAGTGGCAGTGTCCTGCTACAAGGGCAGGAAACTGAGTGAGATAAATGTCATGCCCCTGCTACTTCATGAAAATTGGCTTGTGGCTATGAATATGTATAACTCAGAGATGCTTTATGCGAAGCAGGTCATATAACACCAATTTTACAGTTACAATTTGTATATCCTATTTTTGTGCATGGATCATTGCTGCATATGAAGTTAGAAATATGAAGAGTGAATCTGTTTATAATTCTAAATATGCTAATGGAGACCATTAGTGATACTTCAGGTACTTAATGACTCAGTACTTAAAACAACGATTTTTGAATGGTAGCTTTTGTCCTATAAGCCCAAACGCTGATCCTACAAAGACATGCGATCATGCCAACAAGTACTGGAATCCATCTTGATACAAAGGACTTTGAAGAAGCTGTAATCCCAGACCAGAGTATAGATTAACTCTGACCTGAAGCTTTTTACCTGAGATAAGAGCAGCTGTTTAAGGTAAGATTTTGCATATAATAAGTAAGTTTCTTAGTGGATTAGAACTAGCTGGTGATTTTGTTTATTTTGGTTTATTAACCTACTTTGATCTGTTTTCACTTGCAACCACTTAATCCTACTTCTTTTAATTAACTAGGGGGCTGTATCCCTGCTTGCTGCACCTGCCAACCCCCCTCTCATGGTGGATAGGCAACCCCGTGCCCCTTCCCCCAGCCACTGGGGAGACCCATGCTGTGGCCGTGCCAGTCCAGGCCCCTTCTCCCTCTCTTCTGCCACACCAGTCCAGGCCCCCGGTCCTCCCCCCCGCTGCACCAGCCCAGGTCCCCCTGCCCTGCTCTGCCAGCCCAGACCCCTTCTCCTTCCACCCAACCTTACCCCCCTACCCTCGGCTGCAGTGCATGACCAGGCCTGACCCTTTCCCCCACCTCTGAGCACAGGGGAGGGGAGAGTGGGTAGGCCACATGGCTCACAGCTCTCCTGAGCACAGGGGAGGGTGGAATGAGGGACAGATGGAGGGGGAAGGGGCAGGCTCCGATGGTGGAGGGGATGTGGAGTGGCCTGGGGGTTTGGGCTTGGATGGCGGGGGAGTGGCACAGTCCCCTGAGATGTGAAGCAGAAGCCATTGCTGGGGCAGCCCATGCCCGGAGGTTATGGCACCAAGGCTGGCCACAACAAGTGCCTGAGGAAAAACTCCCGTAGAAGCATTTTTGGCCTTATTTATCAAAAAGAAATTTTAATTTTTTTGTCACTGACTTCATTGGTTGTAAGCACAGACTTTAAATGAGCACACACAGAACTTAGCCCTAAAAACTGGCCTGCCACTGGGTACTAGTGCACGTAAGGGGAGGGGAGGATTTAATAGAAAAGTATTTTTATTAAAGTACAGGCAGTCCCCGGGTTACGTACAAGATAGGGACTGTAGGTTTGTTCTTAAGTTGAATCTGTATGTAAGTCGGAACTGGCGTCAGCCGCTGCTGAAACTGATCAGTTTCAACCGCGGCTGAATCTGGACGCCAGTTCTGACTTACATACAGATTCAACTTAAGAAACCCAGGCGTCCCCAAGTCAGCTGCTGCTGAAACTGATCAGCGGCTGATTCCAGGAAGCCTGGGGCAGAGCAACTCTGCCTCGGGCTTCCTGTAGTCAGCCGCTGGTCAGTTTCAGCAGCGGCTGACTTGGGGACACCTGGGGCAGAGCAGCTGGGGTGCTGCTGGGTTGCTCCAGTAGCGTGGCTCCTCGGCTACTGGAGCAACCCAGCAGCACCCCGCTGCTCTGCCCCAGGCGTCCTGATTCAGCCACTGCTGAAACTGACCAGCAGCGGCTGAATCAGGACGCCTGGGGCAGAGCAGCTGGGGTGCTGCCGGGTTGGTCCGGAGCAGCGCTGCGGGACCAACCCAGCAGCCCCCAGCTGCTCTACCCCAGGGGTAGGCAAGAAAAGCCTGGTCTGCTGGGTGGGGGAGGGGCACTAGCTGCACCCCCCCTCCCCCTAGCAGACCAGGGAGACGGGGGTGGCGGGACCGCCCAAGTCCTCCACGGCTTTGCTCCGTCTCCCTGGTCTGCTGACCTGGAAGACGCGGAGCAAAGCTGCAGAGCACGCGGGCAGCGGGACAGTCCAGGCGTGCCGCGGCTGTCCCACTGCTGGCATGCTCCGAGGCTTTGCTCCCCATCTTCCTGGTCTGCTGGTCGGGAGACAGGGAGCAAAGCCGCAGAGCACGCGGGCAGCGGGACAGTCTAGGCGTGCCGCGGCTGTCCCACTGCTGGCGTGCTCCGAGGCTTTGCTCCCCATCTCCCTGGTCTGCTGGTCAGACCAGGGAGACGGGGAGCAAAGCCGCGGAGCACGCCCGCAGCGGGTCAGCCCGGGCGCGCTTGAGCACTCCCCCTGCGGGCATGCTCCGCGGCTTTGCTCCCCGTCTCCCTGGTCTGCAGGGAGACGGGGAGCACGCCCACAGTGGGACAGCCCAGGTACACTGCGGCTGTCCCACTGCGGGCGTGCCCTGAGGCTTTGCTCCCCATCTCCCTGGTCTGCTGGTCGGGAGATGGGGAGCAAAGCCGCGGAGCACGCTCGCAGGGGGACAGCTCAAGCGCGCCCGGGCTGTCCTGCTGCGGGCGTGCTCCAAGGCTTTGCTCCCCGTCTCCCTGCAGACCAGGGAGATGGGGAGCAGCTTTTCTCGCCCCGGAGGACGGGGGCGGCGGACCGCGGCGCATCTGGGCGTCCTGCCGCTCCCGTCCTCCGGGGCAAGAAAAGCCCCATTCATAACTGCGGATCCGACATAAGTCGGATCCACGTAACTCGGGGACTGCCTGTAATGCTTTTAATATCCCTTTAAATCTAAGACTTCCAGTTTCCTTCCCTTCCCCCTTCCATTTCTAGTGCAAAATTTCTATTGATGTTAACAGGAGTTTTGTGTGCTCAAAGGCATTTATCCTTACTTCAGCTATTTCTTTACAAGAATTACACCAAAACCTCCCATTGTTTTCATGTCAGAAACACATGGGTTTAGAATGGCATTTTGGCATTAGTTCAGATTCTCCTTTTTCTGCTGGCTTAATTCAGACTCACTGTTTGAAGAGAGCACCCTGTGATTTAATTGTTTCTGTGCAACACCAGGACTTTAGATAAAAGCAACATTGTTTCATCTCCTCATCTACAGCTTTGACATGATGTTCCATCATAAAACTTCTTTGTATTTCTAGCGAACAGGAGGATTCAATGTTGCATGTCACAACTGGCATTCTTTAATTTCTAATCTAAAAAACTTGTAGCAGAGTCTACTCATGGCAGGGACGCCTTCTCACATTCAGCCTGGGATAACAGCTCTTCTCCTCTGTTGTGGCCCCTGCCAACAGCTGCCCTGGCCCTGTAGTGGTTTGCCTCTTTCTGTGATTTGGTCATCCATTCAGCTTACTATTAGTCATGCTCTGTCTGGAAAAAATCAGGCCAGGCAAGTCAGTGGTTTGGCACTATCATGCTGGAGGTTTGTCCCAGTGTCAGGCTTTTGGGGCTTGCCAGTTCATGGTTCTGGGATCTTCACATCTCACTTTTGTGGGTCAGAGGGGAACCCATGCTTGTCCTCTACCCTAGGTTCCAGTCCCAGTACCCTGTAGTAAACAGAGGAAATCTGTTTGTTCATACCCTCTGCTGTATCCCTGAGCTACTTCCTTCCATGGCCTGAGTTAGATCTTTCTCACCATCTCCCCCACTGACTTGTCTGCAGGCTCCAAAATAAAGGAGGAGCAAGCAATAAGAAACACCCAAAACAGATCTACCTGCCCCAACATAGCTCTGACCCTTAAAGGTCTCTACTTCAGCTCTAGCTCAGCTGGTTCTTCCTTCCAGGAAGCTCCAAGACGGTCTCAAGCCCTAGCAAATTCTTCCTTCCTCTGGCTAGCTGCAGAGTTTTGTCCCAGCTCTCAGGGAGGGATTGCTTACAATGATGCAACTGTACTGCTGCAACACTTCAGGGTACAAGAGGGGTTCTCCTGTAAACACAGGGTACTATACTTCCCAATCAACCTAATGCTGTGGTTTGGTTGGCTTAACTGCATCAACTCAGAGGGGTGGATTTTTCATATCCTTGAGCAATATAGCTATACCAACCTCATTTCCTGCTGCAGACCAGGCCTTAGTGATTGATGATCTGAATTTTTGCTCTTTTATTTTCTCTCTCCAGGCTTGACACCTTGCACAGATATACCAGGGTAGGCCTTCTTGGGCCCATATTAACCCCTTCCTGGTCAGCATGGGATCTGTATACCATAGCACCTCCTCCCCTCCCCCATACGGTACCCAGGGTACTGGTATAAGAAGCCAGTTTCCCCTTGAAAAAACTCTGCATTTTAGTGTGTTTTCCCTCCCCAGTGATGGAGCCATGAAGAAAAGGACTGGAGGGACAGGTTCCACTGCATTAACCGAGGGTTGGTGTCCCATCATAGAATTTAGCCACCTGAGGGGAACTGTTCTATGACCAGGAGGAACTGTTTCTCAAGGAAAGTAATAGTGGAAGTAACCTGTGGCCATCAAAGGCACCAGCTTTTTAATGTGCTGGGGAATGCTCCCCTTGGTGCCATGCCAGGTCCTGCCCCACTCCACTCCTTTCTCCAAAGCCACACGTCCATCCTGTCTCTTCCTGCCCTACATCTTCCCACCCCAGTCTACCCTCTCCTCCAACATGTCTCACTCTTGTTTCTTCATTCCCAAGCCTCCAGCATGCCATGGAACAGCTGATCCATGGTGGGCAAGAGATGTTGGAATCGAGTAGGAAGTGCTGATGCAAGTGGCCACCAATGGGTGCTCAGCACACACCTTTTTTTTTCCTTCCGGGTGCTCCTTGGCTGCAATCAGCACCTACCATGACCATTTCAACACCAATCAGTCTTTCTCAATGACAGAGTAGGCCTTTCCCCAAAAAAATAGTTTCCAGCTAATATACAACACTGATGCTCCTCTTCATCTATTTCTTGGGGCAATATGGCTCCTGATCCTACTTCTGAAGTGTCTGGTGCCCTACTAAGGCAACCCTTCAGTGGCTGGAAGACCTTCTCACATTCCCTCAGATCAATGGCCCTTTCTAGGGTCACTACCTTTAATTCAGTCCACGAGAGGGGCCGCTACAGTGGAGAATCTATGTACAAATCTGCAACAATACCCCATGAGGCTGAGAAATCTCAGAACCTGTCTCTTCATTGCTGTAGCAGGGTAGGTTTTAAGATTTGGACTTTGTCAGCCACAGGTTGGATGTGGCTTTTCCCCAGTGTATATCCAAGCAAGTCATCTGCTACCTTCCAATTTTACATTTTGCTGGGTTTGCCATTAACCCGGCTTCCTTTAGAGACAGGAGAACTGTAACTTCTTGTACCAGATGGGTTTCCTTGTCCTGCGTACAGATAGCCATGTCATCCAAATAGGCACTGTTGCACAAACCATGAGCATGGAGACCTACTGGAAGGTGACAGGAGCTCGATGGATGCCAAATGGCATGGTTCAAAACTTGCCTAAACCAAAGGCTGGGGAGAAGGCAATCTTCCCACAGGACCCTGGCATGAGTAGGATCTGCCAGTACCTCACTGAGGCAGGGAATACAAAAACATGCCCCAGAAAGGAAGGGGTTAAGGAGTTATTCTGGGCCTAGTCAGCCTCACCCTACAAACACCAGGAATGCATGCATAGGCTGAAGGAGCAACTTAAAAGGGGAGCAGAACAGCTTGTTGGCAGGCAGCCAGTGGAAGTGAACAGAGACTCCTAGCTCCTCAGGGGAAGTACTATAGAAGGTGTGGTTGCTTGCGGCCACTGGCTATTGAGATTCTGCCTTACCTGTTCAGGGAAAAAAGACTCTGAACTTTATTCAAGGCCTGGGCTTTAGTCTTTAATTTATTTTGTTTAAATGTTTTCACTTTGCCCTTTTGTTTAAAGAGGCTGGTAGAAAGCAATCAAGAGAGAAGCGATATGCCACCTTTGGGGTGCAGAACCTTGCTGATTACCAGAGTGCCCTGGATTAGAACCTGGTGAGTGAGTGGGTCCTGGTTCCCCTACCAACCCGAAGACTGGGCTGAAGATGGATATAGAGAATCTGCACAAGGAAAACCCTACAACAAGGAAGGTCAAGATTCTAGGACCTTGGTCCTGTTGAGGCCTGGTGGTCTTTTGCCTGACAGCAGGGTTAGTCTTTTTCAGATTGTTTATTCTCACCCAAGGGATGAACATAATCTATGATATGGCTAGAAGACTAAGTTGTGGAAAGGGGTAGACTAGAGCAATTGGTAGCAGCTTCTCATTATTTTATTTAGGTATTATATGACATTCTTGATAATCAACCATTTGTTCTTTTCATGGATTTTCTTATAGTTCTTTTCCAAAGTTGTTCTCAGGATTTTCACTAAGGCTACGTCTACACTGTATCCTTCTCGCAGAAAAGCTTTTGCAAATGAAGCTCGGCATGGAATATCACCGCGCTTCATTTGCATAATTAATGAGCAGCCATTTTTGCGCAAGAAGCTTTTGCTCAAAAAAAAAGCTGTGTAGATGGCTCGTTTTTGCACAAACCCCCCTCATTTTTGCAGGAAGAACGGCTCTTGCACAAGAGAGGGTTTTTGAGCAAAAAGGAGCCGACTGTGCGGCTCCTTTTTGCGCAAAAGCCTCTTGCACAAAAACGGCAGCTCATTAATTATGCAAATCAACTGCAGCGATATTCCATGCCAAGCTTCATTTGCATATGCTTTTCTGCAAGAAGGCAATGGTGTAGACGTAGCCTAACAGTTTTTGTCTTTTGAAAAAGTACCTCCTACTAGAGATCCTCTCTCTTCATCTCTGCATTTATCAGAAGAACATAGAAATTAACATTTTGACTCAGCACCCTGTCTGATCCATAAAGTATCCTGACTTTCCGACCCAGAGTTCCAGTTTTGATGTGTGTGATTAGCTCATGAAATTGAGACAAAATATAAAAGCAGAGTAAAATATAAATTATATTACAGGTTGGACCTTTGACAATCTCGGGACCCAACTTTTCCTAAAAGAGGGAGTTTGCCAGACTAAGGGAGGTCAATTCTGCCCCTCCCCAATCTGGTTCTGCTCCTGGTCCCAGATGCCTGCCCCACTGCCACTGGCTGTACTACCTCTCCCTGCTTGGCTCCTGACTGCCATCCCCAGCTGGGAGGGGGAGAGACTTCAGGAGCAAGCTGTATTTATGAACACACCAGCTCTGCTTAGATATCCAGCAGAAGGAGCAATGTTGGTCAAACTGACTGGCGTTGGGTTACAAATCTCTTTAGTACTGAATGCAGGGCTATCAATGTTGCTGTCTTTATTGTATGAATTAAGGAGAGCAGAACTGTGCTTAACCTGTCACAAATGAGGGTGTCCCTGCAGCTGAAAGGACTTCATAAAGCCAGAGGGTCAACTGCCAAAGTTCTGAGATAGTACAAGGGGAGGGGACAGGTGTCCCAGCCAGGAGATGTGGACTTTCCCTAAGGGTCCATGGTTTGGTTTAACTGTTCCTCCCCATTGTTCAAAGATAGAGGAGAACAGCATTTCTGCCCCCTGCTAAAAGCTGATAAGCATTAAGAGCTGACAATCTCGAAGGGACTGATTTGCAGAGGTCACAGCAGAGAGGCAGGTGGCAGCATTTGGTAACTGACAGTCAGCTGGTGGTGAGTAGCTGGCTTGCAGAAGAGGCAAGTATTGTACCAGCAGGTGCAAGTGGCTGGCCGGGTGACCAGCAGAGAGGAACCACAGCTGTCAGGGCAGCCAGCCAGAGCAAGTGCTCAGATGGTGAAACAAGCAAGGGTGGGAGATGAACTCATACAAATGTACCTCTGAACCCTGGATCCTCTCTGACCAAGGACAACCACTGTGTGAGAGATAGTCAGAGAGTAGAGAGGGGCACAGAAAATGAGGCAGAAGATACCACCCCTCACACTCAGGAGTAAGTGTCCTGCTCACAGTTTTATGATTATGAATCCTGCTTATAGAATTTTCCCTAATTATTGTCAGGTGACTTCTCTCCTTTCATTATAAGTTTTTCTCTACAGGCAGAGTCTGTGCTTGCTAGTGTGGAAATATTGCCTCCCAAAGGTGCCCAGGGGTGATGTGTAATTATCTCAAGTGGTGGGGTTGGGTCTCATGCTGGTTCTGTTTTATTGTTGAAGAGGAGCCCTAACTATTGAACCTAGCCCTGGTTGCTGCCAGCTACACCTAACAGAAGTGTCACACAAGAAACAGATCTTTTGAGCTAGCAGTTGGAACTAAAGTTTAGCTGGGACTAGTACTTCAGCAGAAACTGCTTTGAAGTTTCCTGGAGGGAAGAACCAGCTGGGGCTAGTGCTGAAATAGAGGCCCCAAAGGGTCAGACACACATTGGGTCAGGTAGGCCTGGTTCAAGACCTTTGTTTCTTTTGTTTAGCATAACTAATTTGGCTTCCCCTTTGTTTTAGGGCCTGCAGAAATATCAGTGGGAAGAGACACTAAGGAAAGCCAAGCTACAGGCCACAGTAGGAAGCAGCCCACAGATACAGCAGATGATCTGAACAAACAGACATCTTCTGTTTCTGCATGGTCCCTGGACTGGAACCCAGAGTAGAGGGCAGGTCTGAGTTCCCCTCTAGGCCCACTAAGTGGGGAGGTGTGAAAATCCTAGAGCCAAGGATTGGAAGGCCCCCAAAAGCCTGAATTTAGGCTGAGCCTCCAGTGTGATATTGCCAGGTTAGTAGCGGGCTGCACTTGGGTTTCTCAGGGAGGGGCAGGACTAGACCAGAGCAGAAAAGGAGTGGCAAGGGGATCCTATGTGCAGATAAGATATGCTAGACATTCATTTGTGAGCTGAACATGTGGAATAAGAACATTTTCCATATGAAACCACTGGAGCAAGAAAACTTTGAAGTGAGATGGGGTGTGATGGGGAATTGAGGCACAGTGAGATTCAAGTAAGAATGGTCCGGTACTTTTGGGTGCCCAATATGAGATATCAAAGGCCTGATTTTTCAGAGTACTTACTCTTATATAGCTGTGAGCAGTGTCCCGGTGGGTAGAGGAGGCTAACTGAGGCTGCTCATTTAGGGCAAAGAATAAAGACAATCCCCCAAATTGGTGTTATTCCAATAGTTAGATTCACCAAGTTAGCATCAAAACAGCATCTACAACACCTAGCCGGTTGCCCAGAAGCCAAAAAACATAGTTCCCTTAAAGTAAGCCAGTCTTCGGCTTCCTCCCAGTCAAGTCAAATATAATAATGATTATTGAAAATCTTGTTAATCGTATAAAAAATTCTACCAATCCCTAAGGGTTAGACACATACCTCACTGGTTAACAAATACTTTAGATCGTACCCAAATACATACTTATAGTTATTTCTTAACTAAACCAAGATTTATTAGAAGAGAGAGAATTGGTCAAAAGATCATTATACATACAAATATAAATTGAATATCATTCTTAGAGTCAGTTCTTGGTAGAGATGTTGAGCTTCAGAGGTGCAGAGTTCTTTCAGAATTAGTCCATTGGTTACAGTCCAATATTCATAACCAATATCTGGGGTAGAGAATGACACTGGAGATCAGTCTTGTCTCAGGCTGCCCCGATGAATCTTAAGCAGATCTGAGGTAAAAAGAATCAGGTCCAAGAGGTTTTTTTATAGTTTCATAGCAGCTTTTTGACCATGCAGTCTTGGGATGAACAATACTGTTTTTGAAATTACCTTCTGTTTTCTAAATCTCACTTGTAATCAATTAACATAAGATAATTGTGTGCTTCTTGCTCCACTCATCTGAAGAAGTGGCTTGTGCCCATGAAAGCTCATGATACTGTATATATTTTTTGTTAGTCTCTAAGGTAAGGATGTTAAGGAGTGGGTATTTTGCTAATCATATAGTTGATACCATTTGTATCAACGGCATGATTAGTCGATAAGGGGAGGCTCACTCTGGGACTGCTGCATCTCTGCATTGTATGTAAGAGCCCAATGTCTCTTACTACATTTAAAATGAGGAGGCGCAGCAGTCCTGGACCCATGAGAGCCAGGACTACTCAGTCCTGGCTCATGTTGGGTCCAGCAGCCCCTGTTGGTGGCAGCTGGGGCTGGCCGCAAACAGGAGCTGCTGCCAGAGCAGCCTCTGCCCACAGCGAGCGTTGGTCCACTGCAGACAGAGGCTGCTTTGCAGCAGCCTTCCTTATCCATCCTCCCTGCTGCCTCTGATAGAGGCAGCAGGGAGGGGGCAGGTGGCACTGCGGAGACAGTGCTGGAGGAATTTGCTTTTAAGCCAGTTCCCCCCAGCAGTGGCTCCTGTTTTGCCCCTCCCACTTGCTGCTTGTCGTACGGAGGCAGCAAGGCGGGGGAGGGGAGAAGCGAGTAGTCGAGTACTCCACTCAGTACCCCATAAGCTTATGATTAGTGGGTAGTCGAGTAGTCAACTACTCAATTACATCCCTACTCTAAGGTGCTACAGGACTACTCATTGTTTTTGAAGTTTTTTTAAAGTTACTAACACCTCTGAGACTTTTATTAATTAAGCAGTTTACAGACAATTCACCACAAACTTCAAAGTGAAATATATACATTATTACACCCATGTTTCATCTAAATTTAATATTTCCTTTTAAAATCTCCCAATCAATAGCTATGGTAATAGGCAGGAACTGTCTGTTCACATGGTTAACATCTAACAAGCTATAAGTAAACACATACAATTAGTGTTGCCTATACCGCTCTCTAAGAATACAGGTTTGCATTTCAAAGCTCTAGTCCATTTAACATGGCTCTATTAACTAATTCCAAGGAACAGCCCTAATTATCATTTATATACTTAATTAATAAATTAATATGTCTTTTGTAGGGGTCAATTGCAGAAGAACTCTGTACGTGTGAAGTATAGAGGTGCCGAGGCCTGCATTCTCCCCCGTTTCCTATTCCTCCCACTTTCCCTACTATTGATGAGCCAGAAGCAAGCCTCTAGGAACATACACAATTGTAGCAAGAACTAATTATAGATAAGGGCGGGAACATAACAATCTTGTTTGTCTAAATGTACTGATCATGTAAACAAAGTCAAAGGACAAGCAGTACGGCTGAGCCATACTGTAACAAGCAATGAGTAACCCCTGGAAATTTCCAAACTACTACAAACAAGATATTCAGTATTTAAAGCTGCACCAGATCACAGCAATTTGGACCTCACTAATGAGCTTTGGGTACCAACGCCTCGGAAGCTGAGACAGTCTCCCACTTCATCCGCAGCCGAAACGGGGTTCCCGGCTAGCCAAAGGGATGTAAGAAATGTCGCTTTTCCTATCATTTTGTTCTTTTAGTTAAGGGATACAGCTGATAGCTGTCAGGAAATAAACTGCTTGTGTTTGACAGATACCTGTGTAGTGTTTTTTGTACTTTGAGAACCCAGTGATGGACCTCAGACTTACTCTTGCCGGCAACATCTTTAAAGGTTGAATTTGGGTCAGTTAGCCTGCAGGTTGCTTAACCCTTTCTGGCCATGCATCACAATAGCATTCTGCACATTCAAAGTGTGTTCACACCCCACTCCTGGCTATTCACCCAAATCCAGCTATTCTCCTTCTAGCCTCTCCCTCTAAGCACCAATCTTCCCACCTGCCCTGGCTCTTGTCCCTATCTCAAGATCCCTTCCAGGCTCCTTACCCCATCTCCTTACCCAGCCAGCCCCAGTCTCCTATGTCCTGACCCCTCATCTGATCTCAGTCTCTTCCCCCTTCCCTACACATTGGTGAGGCTACTTGTCCAATGCTGGGACAAAATTGGACAGGGGATGCCATTTTGAGCAGCAAGCCATTCTGCCCCCACTCATACACATGCTGTGTACAATGTCAGGCCAGTGGCAATAGGGTGCTCTTGAAAATGTTATGAGCTTGTGCACACCCTATGTACAAGGCCATGCTGGCCAGGGAAGAGTCACACAGGCAGGGATGTGGCCAGGTTGTTCCTAGAAGTGCTGACATATCTGGTATTCCTGGAATGTGGGAGTGGCCACCTTACTACTTGCTGATTCCCAGTACTCCTCCCACCCACCCACCCACCACATCCTGTTTTTCAGTTCCAGTGTCCTTGCCTAACCAGCCCCAATTCCCCAACTCAGGCTCCTTCAAGCCCTAGTTCCTTCTCTTCCTCCTCCTCTCTTGTCTCCTTTATTTGAGCTTGGCAGCTTCTTCTTCTGTGCTTCCTGGGTACCAGCAGGGGGAGCACAGAGAGCACAGAAGACAGCCTCCCTAGTCTCATCTCCAGTGTTTCACATATCCAGCCTGAGGCCCTGAGCTCAAACAGACTCTGCTATGAAACTCTACAGTCTTTAGAAGCTTCAGGGGGTAGCCAAGTTAGTCTGTTACAGAAAAAAACAGCAAGCAAATGGTCTGGTAGCACTTTATAGACTAACAAAACATGTAGATGGTATCATGAGCTTTCATGGGCACAGCCCACTTCTTCATATGATGGGAGTTATGATTAGGGGAAAAGGAAACTCAAAATAAATAAGAAAAGGGAAGGGGGGGAAGAAAGATGTTCTGTCACCACCCCCCTACCTCTATGCATAAAGTATCAGGAGAAAGGGTGCCATACCTGAGTAGATAAAGATCAAAGTCAGTGGATGGATAAGGCAGGAAGGATACTATTCAGAAAGTTATTAGCACCTTCATTGATAAAGCTTCCACCACTCCAAATCTTGATTAAGTCCATAAGTAATTGAATTGAATTTGCATATGAATTGTAATTCCAAGATTTCCCTGTGGATTTGACTTGAGGAACTGGCCTGTGACTGCCACCTTCAGATCTGTGAGATTATGGTTAGGTAAACAGAAATGTCCTGCCACTGGCTTCATAAGTAAAGAAAATACTCAGCTCTCACAGACGGACAGCATACCTAGTGGCTGCAGCAGTACCTTGCCTACCTGTTGTAGTGACATTTTTGGATAATAGCAAGCACAGATCCAGGAACCTACGTCCAAGGGCACAGACAGAGTCTGGGTAAAGAAGCCAGCTGAAATTCAAAACGGGAGCCAGGATTAGGAACACCAATCCAACAGATAAAACAAAGTTAGGGTCAAGAAGTTAAGCCAAAGATTGGAGCCTGAATTAGAATCAGGGCAGGGAGGCAAGAATTAGACTAATGCAAGCAGGAATCAAAGCTGAAGCAAGGAGTGAAATCAGGGTAAGCACAGCTGCAGGTTTGGCTAAGGCTTGATTACCGCATTCTGAGGTCCTAAGCCATGTTGAGTCGAGTGTAAGAAACCCCACACAATAAAAATTAATGCATTATTTTCACAGAAATGATATTTAATATATATCCATGAAAGCTTTATGTTTGCATATATACAAAGGTGAAGTTGTAAAAAAATAGAATGATAATCAAACTAAAACACCATTAGACCAAAAAAAACCCAAACATTTCTACATTAAGGAATGTCAACTAACTCTTATCTTGGATGACTTGATAAAGGTCCTGGTGGTTTAAATGTCTTTTATCTGCATAATTGTATGCGGGCTGCATTTTTCAAATAAGTTGATTTGTTTTCTTTTTATAGAAGGCTATGCTGAATTACCAACTACTGGAACTAAAATTAGTAGCAGAAAATTTTTATTGAAACCAGTAAAACTAATTTTATGCTATAAATATTGAGATTTATAAAGAAATACAACAACAAATAATATTTTATTAATAGATATATCTGTATTATCTTACCAGGATATTTCTGTGAAAGTTAATGCTAATTTGTCTGTGTTCTCACATAAAAACAAGACATGATAAATATGTATATCCACCAGGAATATTATCCTTCTTTTCATATGAATAAATGAAAAATCACTTGGAAAAACTCTGCATTTCCCTAACAACATTTTCAAACTACAAATAAAATTTGTTTACAAATGTTTATTCCAATTTAATTCTTTCTCTGAAACACTGAATTGTTGGGATTTTTTCTTTGGCCATACTATAAAAATACAGTGAAGGTGCCCGAAACTGATGGAAAGAAACCAAAACAAATTTATCCTCTTCTAGAGCCACTGGACCCAAGTCCCTAAGACTGTCACCTGAAAACTCAATCATGTGAAACATGGTTAGAGCATGAAGTAGAAAGCAGTATGTCCATTAAAATACACAGCTGTAAATAAGTATAGATCGATAATGAACAATTAGTGAAGAGTAAAGGTATTTGTGTAGCCAGATGTGTATATTTTTGTCATATTTGGATGCAAATGTCTGCATTTAAAGAGAATCTTCCTTTTCCAATATTGCCTTATTTATCAAACGATTTTGATAAAATTTGAAATTGTCAGGTTTTTTCTTTTTTTTGAGACCCCTCATATTGTGAGGCCCTAACCTGTAGCTTTAGTTATCTTATGGTTTAATCTAACACTGGATCTGGTACCAGTCTTCCCCCCAGATTAAGGCATAAAAGGGGCAAAGGGAACAATTGCTCCAGTCCTTGGCAATTCTAAAAGGCCCAGGACACCCGGCCACTACTGTCTTTGAAGCTTTGAGGGCCGACAAATCGGGGGGAGGGCACCATCTGGGTGACATTGAGTACTGGCTGCCTCAGCCCTCTCCTTCTGCCCACGGCCCCATCCCTTCTGGGGGTGCAGGACCAAGTCCCTCCCCCCAATATTGCCCAAAGGCCAGGCAATCCGGTCAGCTACCCTGTCTGGTACACACTGAGCAGCCACCCAATTTAAACTGTTCGTATTTTTCCAGTTACATCAGTAAGGATCTGCTCTTTTTAGCCTCCAATTTTGCGATTTCAGACATGCCTAGCCTATATCCATGTAGATTCCATCAGGCATATGACCTTCTACAGTTGAGAGTAGATACAGGCATTGTGGCATGAAAACTAGAAAACTATTTCAAAATGAACTTGACTAAATTTGACTTAACTCCCAAGTTTACAAAATTGAAATAATGTGTCCCCACTACAGGGAAGCCTCAAAATTAGTCCAAGGCAGGTTCCACTAATGTGAACGTGCTACCTTAACTTAGAGCCCAAGGAAGCAATGGGGAGTCATTAGTTCGAATTAGTCTGGGGAGTAGTTACGTGGAAATAGCAGCACCAGAGCATCCACACTCATGCTATTTCAGAATAAGTATTTTGAAATTAGCATTATTCCCTGAGAAAAGCAGGAGTATAGATGTTTAAATAAACAGCCCCTTATTTCGAAATAACAGGCTTGGTAGTGTGGACTAGGGATGTGAGCGAGTAGTCAACTAGTTGATTACCTAATAAGCCTAGGCTTATTGGGTAGTTGAATCGACTACTCACATTTCCCCCCCCACCATTGCTTCCTCTGTATCAGAGGCAGCTGGAGAGGGGAGGAGAAGCAGGAGCTGGTGCTGTGGGGGGAGACAGCTTAAAAGTTGGTTCCCCTCCAGCATTTCTGTGGTGCCACCTGCCCCCCCACTTCTGCCTCTATCAGAGGCGGCAGCGGAGGATGCTGCTGTGAAGAAGCCCCTGTCTGCATTGGCCTGGGCTGACCGTGGGCAGAGGCTGCTTCTAACCAGGTGCTGCTCTGACCAGGCAGGCAGCACAGCTCAGTCCTGGCTTGCCTGTGTCCACGATCTACCCCTGCTGTGGATCTGCAGTGTGAGGCTGTGTCTAGACTGCAA
Source organism: Pelodiscus sinensis (assembly GCF_049634645.1). Classification (NCBI taxonomy): domain Eukaryota; kingdom Metazoa; phylum Chordata; order Testudines; family Trionychidae; genus Pelodiscus; species Pelodiscus sinensis. The sequence goes on along the minus strand of NC_134711.1, from coordinate 37,089,420 downwards.
AGTTCAATCAGAAAAAGATACACAATTTGCGTATCTTTTTCCGCTTTTCTTCTGAAAAAGGGTTTTCCAACATTTGGCCCCGTGTAGACGGGGCCAAATGTTGGGAAAAAAAGCCTCTTTCAGAACATCCCTTCTTCCTCATAGAATGAGGTTTAGAGGGATGCTGAAAAAAATACGTTTGCTTTTCTGAAATTTTCCGGGTATCCCAGAAAAACTCTGCAATCTAGACGTATCCCAAATGTAGTAGGAACCAGGGTGCCTGTACGCCTGACTCTTACTACATTTAAACTGCAGAGCTGCAGTGGGGGGTAGCTCCTGGATCCAGCGAAAGCCAGGACTGAGCACTTTTCCTTATAGACTAATCCTTAGTCTACACAATTAGCCAGCTACCCACCTCTTAACATCCTTAGTGTGGATGCTCCACTTATAAATTCAACCTAAGGGGGGGTTATTTCAACAGGCTATGAGAACTGCAGGTATTTAAAACAGACACAGAAGACACTTGAAGGTACTTGGCATTCAGTTTTATCTGTATCCTGAGGTGTATCTGTATCCAGTGCACTGATATCACTCTGATGAACCTAAACAAAAGAGAAAGTAGTAGATTGTCCCATACTTTGTTTTTGGCAGACCACATTAAGGTGAAAGGAGAAATGGTCCAATTATGAACTCATGCTCAAGTTCCATGAATCACTAGTTTCTAAGAAGCAACGGGGGCCATGGACAGGGCAATGGGATTAGGACTCATGAGAATTGTATTACCCTATTTAAACTGGATTACCCCTCTCTTCTGAGGCAGATAATGTTTTTTGCTATATGTTTGTAAAGTGCACCATGGGGTTTCATGTGACTTTATCTGCCACTACCAGTACAAATAATGCTTTTAACATTCTTGCATAACTATTTTTTCTTCTCTTATTGCTTGTGCTTATCTCTAATGTGAATAAAGTTAATGCTGAACAAACTGAAAACAGAAAGATTTTCTGTACATCTAATAATTAGCTATTCTCTATTGAAAATAAATCATGTTCACCTTGACTATATGGCTTTATGATTTCTTTCTAGGAAGTGTCCTATGTTTAATCAAATATGAGAAATAGATTGTAAGCTGTTGTGTTTTTTTTTTCATTTTATTATTTGTATGTTTTGTTTATAAAAATACTTTGATTGGGTCTCTGTTTCTAGTACTAGAATTAAAATCAGAACTCATAACCAAGGGCTAGTTCCTTTGCTAAATGTAATCCCAGCTCACCATATATTCTCACAAAAATTAATCTTGATGTTCCAGCAGCAAAACCTTTTCATTTGACAGTGCGGGTCTAAAGGGGAGACAGAAAACAATTGTTCTGAAATATGCTTCTCCATTTATTGCACCATAAATTTATCCAAGGAGATCTGAAGAATTTATTTATATGACTCTTCTGAAAACCCATTTCACCTACTATGTACCAGGAAAGGGAAGAAATGTCGTTGTTTAGAACAAAGGTGCCCTATCATTTCAAAGCTATAGCCTGGTTTTCTACAGCATTTTTTCTCGGATTAATGCCTGGGCTAAAAAACAAAATAGACTGGGAGTGACCGATTACAAGACTGACAAAGAGTCCTGTAGCACCTTATAGACTAACAGATGTATTGGAGCATAAGCTTTTGTGGGCAAAGACCCACTTCGCCAGATGCATCTGATGAAGTGGGTCTTTGCCCACGAAAGCTTATGCTCCAATACCTCTGTTAGTCTATACGGTGCTACAGGACTCTTTGTCGCTTTTGCAGATCCAGACTAACAGGGCTACCCCTCTGATACTTGATTACAAGACTCTTATTCCTCCACATAAAACAATATTGCAAGATCCTCTATACACCAGATACTTCTATAGCCCCAAAGAAGAGCTAGAAATCATATCTACTGGACTTTGATGTGAGCAGTTTCACTTGTGGAATTTTACCAGTGACGGAAAGAAAAGATTCAGGGGGTAGCCAGTTAGTCTGTACAGGATAAACTTATAAAACAACAAATAGTCTGGTAGCAATTTAAAGACTAACAAAACATGTAGATGGTATCATGAGCTTTCCTGGGCACAGCCCACTTCTTCAGATGACCAGAGTGTTGGATGTCCAGAACTAAAATAAACAGGGGAGGGAGAGGGGCAAAGAAAAAAAATGGGAAGGGGGAGGGGGGAACAAGAAGAGGCAGTGGGTATAAAAATATCAAGGGAAAAGCCAAGCTGGAATGTAACAGCTTTTTAGACAGCTGTGTGAGAAGGGTTGCTTGGCTTTCCAGGTGAGGCTGTGTCCGCTAGTTCTGCCGGTGGCACTTCACTGCAAAGGACGCAGATCGATACGCACCTGCCTGCTCTAAGGGAAGGCAGGGACCATTGCGAGAGGCTTAGCAGCTGGTACCCTGGTGCCAGGGTGGAAGGAGGCGCTGTTAGAGCAGCAGGCGCACAGGAGCCCGTGGAGGGCTAAGTGATAGCTCCGGGTGGTGCTCTCCTCCTAGGGGATCCTCCGATGTGACAGGTGTACAGGCAGTCCCCGACTTACGTGGATCCGACTTACGTCGGATCCCTAGATACGAACGGGGTGAGGCAACTCCCGCACATGCGCAGCAGCATTCCCGGGGCTTGCTCACCTGGGTCCTAGGATCCTCCTCCTCCTCGGGCCGGCTCCGACTGGGGTCCCGCAGAGCTGCCGGGCAGAGGAAAAGTGCCTCCCCACGCCCGCTGCCCCCCCCCGCGGCCTCGCATCCTGCACGCCTCCCCCCTCCCCCCCTGCCAGCAACAGGCTGCCCCCTCCCCTGAGCAACAGGCTGCCGAACAGCAGACAAAAGCAGCCTCTCTGCCCCTCCTCCCGCGTCCCCGGGGCTCGCTCACCTGGGTCCTAGAATCCACCACCTCCTCCTCTTCGGCCGGCTCCTCCAGCCTGCCGGCTCCAACTGGCCTCTGCCTGCAGCAGCTGGCCACAGGGACAGGGATCCCGCAGAGCTGCCAGGCAGAGGAAAAGTGCCTCCCCACGCCTGCTGCCCCCCCCCCCCCGCGGCCTCGCATCCTGCACGCCTCCCCCCTCCCCCCCTGCCAGCAACAGGCTGCCCCCTCCCCTGAGCAACAGGCTGCTGAACAGCAGACAAAAGCAGCCTCTCCGCCCCTCCTCCCCCTATACATGCTGGGCTCCCTGGGCAAACAAAGACTCCACCAAAACAAACAAAGTGCTGGCCTCATTGTGTTAGCAAAAAAAGGACCCTCCTCCTAGAACCCTGGGTGGTGTGTGGAAATAAAGCTATTAGCTCAAAGCATGGTGCAGAGCTGTTTGGTATTTGATGAGTTACTCCTTTAGTCCTGAGTTTGTCACAGGGACAGAAATAGATGTGAAATCTTCTGAACAGGGGAACAGACAGCAAAACAAACATTAGAGGGGAGTTAACCTTTCCCTATGCTATCCAAAACTAAAAAAAATGTTTGGCTAGAGTTTCCCCTACAATATGTACCAGTTCCGACTTACATACAAATTCAACTTAAGAACAAACCTACAGTCCCTATCTTGTACGTAACCCGTGGACTGCCTGTATAGGCAAAAAGTGAAACCTCTCCGTTTTTGTGACCGTCACAGTTTCTGTCATACATACATGACATTTGGTACAACTGCTCAGGAATTGCTACCTTTGCTGGCTGGTTGCTTTTACTACAAACTCAGCTGCTCCTCACCCCAGGCAGCAGTCTGCCCCGGGTCCTGCCAGTGCCTGCCTGTCTCGTGCAGTGCGGTCCCCGCTCCCTCTTCGGGCAGCCCAGCAGCAGCAGGAGGCGTCAGTGCCACCCCTCCCGAAGCGAAGAGCAGGACGAGGACTGTGCCCGGTGTCTGATCCAATACCAGCTGGCAGGGGGCGCCCCCATCAGCAGCCCTAGCTCAGGAGGCACCACGCCAGCTGCAGCCCCGGGAGCGGCCCTCCGGGGGCCCCATGGTCCTGCTCAAGCTCTCGCTCTGGGCGGCGGGGCTGACCATGCTCACGCTGGGCACCTGGGCCAAGGTCTGGCTGGGCAGCTACCTGGCGCTGTCCGCCAACCCGGCCCCCAACGCGCCCTTCATCCTGCTGCCCGCGGGCGCCGCCGTCCTGGTCTGGAGCTTCCTGGGCTGCTTCAGCGCCGCCCCCGAGCACCGCTGCCTGCTGCGCGCCTACAGCGCCTTCCGGCTGGCGGGGCTGGCGGCGGGGCGCTCGGCCCTGCTCTACCGTGGGGACGTCGCCGCGGGCTTCCGCGCCGGGCTGCGGGAAGCGGTGCGCGCCTAGGGCGAGGACAAGCGGGAGGCGGACGCCCTGGACTCCCTGCAGCGCGCCCTGGCTTGCTGCGGGGCCGAGAGCTACCGCGACTGGCTCGCCTCGCCCTGGTCCCTGGCGCAGCGGCTCAGTGCCGGTGTAGCGAGCAAAACACTAACAGCTGCTGCCGGGCGCGCCGGTGCTGCCAGCACAGCCCGCTGCCGCCCGACGCCCGCGGCATCCACCGCCACGGCTGCTTCGCCAGGGCCTCCGGCTTCGTCGGCGACAACCTGCTCGGCATCGCCGCGGCCGCGCTGGGGCTGGGGCTGCTGCAGGGCCTGGGCATCGTGCTGGCCTGTCTGCTGGCCGCCCGCCTGCTCCGCCTCAGAGCCGCCCGGGGGTTCCCTCCCCGCGTCCCGCCCGGCCGCCTGCTCCGCGGCAGCGCAGCCCGGGTGTCCCAGAACCCTGCCCCGGCCTTCCCCTGAGCCCTGCCCCGGCCCCTATGGCTCTGCCTACCCCCAGGTCCTGCCCCGTCCAGCCCCGAGCGCAGCTCCCCCCTCCCCATCTACCCTAAATCTGCTCCGGGCCTGCTCCTCCTCCCCGGAGCCGGGACAGCCCCCTGCGGGGCTTCTCCTGGGACTAGACCAGCCACACCCCGCAGCGCTCCGACCCCCCGTCCCCTCCGCTCCCCGCACCGCAGAGCGAGCGGGCAGTGGCGAGCACCGCGCTCTGCTCCTGCCGCCTCGCTCCCGGCCCTGGCCGGGCTGCTCAGCGCTGCGCTCTTGGCACCGGCCGGGGAGACTTTCCCGTCTCACAGAAACCTGCGCGTCCCGCAGTGGGGGGCGGGAGGAACACGGGCCTTGCACCCTGGACAGCGGCGAGAGGAGGCGGGTCTGACACCACTTCTACCGCCCCCCCTGGACGGACAAGACAGCCCCTTTCGGAAGCCGGACACGCACAGCGCCCCTCTGGCTGCTTCAGAGGACGGATTTCAGGTCGGAAGTCGAAGCTCTTCCTTTTTCTAAGGATCCTGCTTTGAACTCAGCCCCACCGTCCCCTCCCCGGGGTTGCTATTTTAAGGCTGTTGCCTCCAGGAAACCCGCTGTTATTGCTGTATCACCCGGTGCGAGACAGGCTAATACTCTGCCACAGGGAAGAGTTTTGTCTTCCCCACCCATCAACTTCAGAATGGCGAAAGGTCGCGTAGCCCTAACAAAAATTGGAACTTTTCAGAGCTCTTCTGCGCTTCCCCGCCCGCCTCCTTAGTTTCCCCTAAAATGGGCATTTGCCGTTTGAATCTTTGTCTCCCTCCGGCCTCGAACCATTCCTATGCAGAGCAATGTGCTTTTTGTCTCGCAGGGTGGGTGAGGGATAAGGGACGCGAGGCTTATGCTGGTGCCTTGGAGGGAGAAGCAGAAAGAGGATGGTTTCTAAAAGAGGACTGTGGTTTTAGGATGGAATTTCGGGAGAGGAACTTGCCACATTGTGAAATTAACTGAAACCCTTAGTCACTGGATTGGTCACTGTGGCTAGGGAGTGGGGTGGCCACATCTAGCCCAAAGTGCAGGAAGGCACTAGATGGTGCAGCTGCTTTTTAGCACTGTAGAAGGTCTCCCTCTCCCAACCCCACCTCTGGTTTTTTAGCCCTCTCCCTTTGGGTGTGTCTACTCTTCACAGTGCCAAATTCCAAAATAAAGTGCTATTCCAAAACATCCGTTATCCCTCATGGAATGAGGCTTATAGGGATGTCGGAATAGCAAGCCCATTATGTTTCAAAATAATGGTATCCTGAAATATATCCGCAATGTAGACGTAATCTTTGGCTTGTCCCATAGGAATGTGATGGATGCAGCATGGAAATGGTCAGTTATTGTTGCTGCCTGTTGGAGATTCTTCCTGCTCCCTTTCTGTAAGGATGGAAAGACAGAGCAGGAAACCCACCTAGCCTAGCCAACAAGTTGTTGGAATGTGATCATCACCACGCTGCAGCCCCAAAATGAGCAGGGGTGACTGTAGTTTCAATTGTGCCCACTCCAAGATGTGAGACCTGTGCAAAGGAAGAAAATGATCTTTCCAATCCCTGTCTGACCAGGAGTTGAATCTCCCCTTCTCCTCTATTAATGCTCCTTTCAGTCTCACTGTCCATCCTCTGGGGAATTTCAACCCCAGGGTGCAGCTATGCTACAGGACAAATTTAAATTAAGATACATAACTTCAGCTACGTTAATTGTGTAGCTTAAATTGAAGTACCTTAACTTGGCTTTTGGTGCTGTCTATACTGCAGGAAGTTGAAGGGAGAACACTTTTCCTTCAATTTCCTTTACTCCTCATGAAAGCTGGACTACCAGCATCGACTGGAACGCCCCTTTCAGTTCAAATTAGCTGTCTTAACTAGACCCACTAATTTGAACCCTGAAAGATAGACAGCAGCAGCTTCAATCTTCCTTTGTAGTGTAACTATACCCCCAGAGCTTTGCAGCTGTGCAGCTTTCTATTTACTCCTAGACTTAGTCTAGAGGAGTCTGTTTGCCATGAACCTGTGTACATAATAACTTTCACAAGGGGCCTGGCCCTGTGTGACGGACTGGGCCGGGTCTGGGCACCGCTGAGGGTGTCCGGTCAGGGTGAATTGCTCAAACTCGGGGCTCCTTACTGCCCTGGACTGGAGACTTTCCCAAATAGGCCACAAACTAGTCCCACAAAGCATTTCAGCTGCCTGCCTGGCCAGCCAGAAGCCTCATGAGCAAAACCCCTCTGACACCCCAGCTCTCTCCGTGCCCCAAACAGCCCCGGACCTAATACATCGGGGAGGGGTTATAGGACCCAATCTCACCTACCCCGTATGGGTTCTTCCCGGTCCCAAGAAACCAGCCACAGGTCCCGATCAATTTACACACTGGATCTTACCCACAAATCACGCTGAGCCAATCCTTTAGAATCTAAAATTTAAAGGTTTATTACCAAGAGAAAGAAAAGCATGAGAATAAGGTTGTTAAAGGATAATACATTACGTGCATCGAATCACCCAGTTCTCAATGCAGGCTCTTAGCAGAGATGTTATAAACTGCTAGCTTAAAATCTCTGGTGTGCATCCTATGTCAGGATGGGTCCACAGTTCTTTCCAGCTCATAGTTCCCTGCAAGGCTGCATCTGGGATTAAGAGCAAATCTGAAGACCAAAAAATGGAGTCTGCCACATGGCATTTTATATCCATCCAGCTATCTTCTTGACCAGAGAAGGTCACATGGTCCCTGGCCAGGCGTGTCTTTGGTATTTAGAGATCCATTGTCCCCTGAGCCTCACTCATTAGCATATCCATTGGCTGAGCATTCCTCGCCTACTGCTCAACCACATACAAAGAAGTTTCCAGCATCCATACAGAGTACATGTTTATAACTCCACATATAGAAGTTATACAATTACATGAATAGCATATATATAATCAGTAGAAGGTAAGATTTTGTTTGACACCTCACATGGCCCCCTTTGTATACACTTTTGGGGCAAACACCCTCCCATGGGTGCAGCAGTGGTCTGGCTGCTCCCCTTAAAATCCAGTAATGTAACACCCTGACTCTGACATGTAGGCACTATCCCCAACACATGCAACTTTTTACATGTACTTTTCAGGGGATCTTGTTAGTCTGCAATCTAATTGGGGGGAAATCATCCCAATCTCTCCCCTGCACCCTCTTTAGCAAGAATAACTGTGGCCCTGTCTTTTTCCCCCTTTAAAAAGTTTATATTGCAAATTCCTGCTCCAATAATTTTATTTCTGGGACCCTGATTTAAATAATCTTCTTATATTTCAGAGTCTAGTCACTAGATATTTTGTGTTATTGTATTAATTATAGTGCCAGATATCTCCAGGTGAAGCCAGTGATAGAACTCCTATTGACTTCAAAGGGAGGAGGGTCTTGTTCTTATCCTGAGTCTTTGCTCTTACAAATACCTCAGTCTTTTTGTTATGTATGAGAAAGTCTTCCCGATTTCAGTGAGAATTTGTCCTGGTGCAGGCTCAGGCTTATTGTGAATGTTTTCTTCAAAGAGTCACAGTAAGGGCATGTCTAGACTATGTTTTATTTTCGAAAGAGGATATGCAAATTCAGTGGGAATTTACATATCTTCTTCCAATCACTTTTTCGAAAGCAGGTCTTTCAAAAGTGAAAATAGTCTGGATGTGGGGTTTTTTTTTTCAAAAAAACCTCTTTTTTGAAAAATGGCATAAACCTCCTTTTTAAAGGAAGAATGGTTGTTCAAAAAGAGTTTTTTCCCCCAAAAAAACCTGCATCCAGACTACTTTCACTTTTGAAAGACCTGCTTTTGAAAAAGCGATCGGAAGAAGATATGTAAATTCCCACTGAATTTGCATATCCTCTTTCGAAAATAAAATGTAGTCTAGACATGCCCTTGCAGTTTGAATGTTAATCGCTGTACCTGATTTGTCTCTAAAGAGCTCTCAAAAAGGTGCAATATCAATGCAGTGACGAACCAATCTTAGTTTTTACCATTTGTTTAAGAAATATTAAATAAGTTACCATAGGATTATATTAATTTTATAATGCCTTGATGTTGGCTGACAACTTATAACATGATGTAAATAGCTATTTCCAAGAGGAAGAGAGATATGTATTGCAATTTAAGTGAGACTGCTGAACCGATTCTCCAAAGAATGCTAATGATTAAAAGTCATTTTTCATAGTCAAACTGTTTAACTCAACATCTCAGTGTTTGTATCTTAAGAAGTGAAATGTTACGCAAAAACAGGACAAAAAAAGTGAAGTGCAATTCAGCCATATATACCGATTCTACAAATCCTTACTCACACAAATAATATTTGCAAAACTGAGCCCTTGTTTGGGAAATAAATGACAATGGTACATCAGTTTATTGATCCAAAGAACTATTCTGACCTCAGTCATAACTAGCTAATTTGGCACCTGAGGCAAGACCGTCCTTGGCACAGGTGGGGGTGCTGACATGGTGCAAGGCACAAGCAAAGACAGTGTAATAGCTATCTTTTCTGTCCCTTCTCAGCTATGTGCCCGAGGCAAGTGCCTCACTCACCTCACCTTTGTTACAGCCCTATCTGATCTGAGTGAGTAGTTGAGCGGGAGGGTAATCTTAGCATAACATACAAAAACACAACTGACAAAAAGTTAATTGGTGTTTTATCTTGATTATCCATTTGTCCAGATATTTGTGATATGTTAATCATGTTTCAGACTGACAGTGAAATATAAGAGGGCTATTGATAATTATTTGATTAATCATTCACAGATTCAAGCTGGCAGCACGTAGTTCAGCATTAATAAATTTAGGATATTTAAAAGACCCTGTCTACTCAGCCATATTTACAATGCCATTATTTTCCAGCATTTGAGCTAAAGACAAAAAGTAATACTTTTTATGGACAAATGTATTGGTATTTTATCCTAGTACTTGATAACTTACCCCAAATCTGTCTACAGCAATAAGTAAATTAACATGTGAGGTCACCATAAATTGTATTATTGATTATATGAGTCCCTTTCAAACCAGAGTCCACATCTGTATATCTTTTAACTTAGTACAGACCATAGGAACTGAAATTCAAAGACAAAAGCCTGTTGATGTGTTTCATATTAAATCAAAATACCTCAAAGAACCAACAGAATTTCTGGATTTTGGAGGTGCATTGCCTGGAATTTATCATTGCAGTCTTCCTGATCTGAACAAATAAAGCTCCAAAAACTTGCAGAGTTACAGTAGTACATCTCTTCGCCTCAGTGGACCAGAAGTATCACACTCTGAAGCCCTGTGAGAGTGGAAGGTCCAGAGTTCAGGCAAGTGGGGTTTTGCCCACAAAAGCTTGTGTTAGTCTTTAAGGTACCACTGGATTCCTTGTTATTTTTGCGGATACAGAATAACAGGCTACCCCTCTGAGACTTGTCACCATACAGAGCTCAGGCTGGAGCCCATGCTCAGATGTCTATACAGCAATTTGTAGCTCTGAAGCCTGAGCCCATCAGCAGACCCAGGCCAGCCACAGCTGTGCTGCAGGCTTTTATCTATGCTGGGAGCAGGGGTGCTATAGCTATGTGGGGTGGTGCTACAGCACCCTCTGACTTGAAGTGGTTTCCATTATATACAGAGTTTACTGTTTGGTTCAATGGTTCTAAGCACTCCCACTATAAAATATTGTTCTAGCACTACTCCATGAACCTACCCTTGGATATCTGAGCCAGAGTCAAGAATCAAGTTAAGGTTTAACTGTAGTGAGGAAAGACTGGGTCCAAGGCTGGAGCATGGCTGGGAACAAGGAGGCAAAAGAGTTATCATACCAATGCTTTAAGCAATCCTTGAAGTGCTGCTGCTGGGCTTAGGAGCCAGTCTTCTGACTCTTTTAGCCAGTGGCAGCATGCTATTTTAGATGAGAACCAATGTACTACTGACCTGGCAGTGTGGCTGGCTCTTTAGGGCCAGAAGAACATTTTGCATAGTGAGCAGAGTTTTAAAATAACTTTTCACTGTACTGGACTTATGAGCTTACTGGGAGCCAGAGAACTGGAATACAATAAAGGGGGTTGTGTGATTGCTTTTTTTGTTTTGTTTTGTTTAACTTCTTGATAACTAGTGTGACTGGTTGGGAATTTAGTTTCAGTGTTAACCACCAATCTTGGGAGTACCTGCTCTCCCTTTTGCAGCCTGACCTGACCTTGACATTTCCAATAAGGGCTGCCCAGGCACACTGTCACACCTAATGGCTTCAGTCAGCACTACTGACAGGGCCATTAAAACACCAGTTGGAAGTACAGTGGGGCTGGCAGGCCCCCGGCCTGGCTCCATGAGGGTTCTGGGAAGAGGCCAGCATGTACAGCTCCTAGGTGAAGAGTAAGGCAGGGTGCCATCTCTGCAACTCCCAATGGCTGGGAACTGTGGCTAATGGGAGCTTCAGGGGTGGTGCCTGTGAGGAGAGGCAGCATGTGGAGCTCCTGGCCATGCCTCAACCTCAGAGACAGGAACATAGTGCTACTTCCTAAGAGCGGCTAGAGGTCAGTGCCCACCAGAGCCTGTACCCCTCGCTCCCTCCTGCACCCCAAGCTGCTGCCCCAGCTCTGAGCCCCTCTGCCACTCAAATTCTCTCCTGGATCTCACACCCCATATCCATTCCTTCATCCCAACCACCTATCCCAGACTGGAACCCCCTCACTCAGAGCCCCTAAGCCCTAGCCTGGATCCCCCTCCTTTACTCCAAACCCATCATTCCTGGGCCCATATCAGAGACTGCACCCTCAGCTACAGCTCTCACCCTCTCCCTCTGTTATTTCCACTCCATGCATCTGACTAATTGGTTTTTACCCACCCAAATAAATATGCCCAAATAAATCTGTTTTTAAGGTGCCACAGGATTTCTCGTTGATTTCTGAATAAGAGTCTATTAATTTGATTACAAGGAAAGGATTTTGTTACCTGCAATATTTCTCTAACTTTTTGTAACATGAAGGTTCTGTCTTCTGTGCAGAATATGGTGTTAATGGTCATCATTATGTGAACATTATATACAGGGACGGACCGAGCTATTCCAGTGCTGCGGCCAGACAGGTTAATTGCACCCCGGGTTGGGGGAGGGCGCATGTGCAGCCCCACTCCCGCCCAGCGTGTGGGGGAAGGCATGCGGAGCTGGCAGCAGCAAGATGCACGTGCCCAGCCTGGTTACCACCGCTGGCGCGCAGCCTGGGGCCACCCGGGGCGGGCTGAGCCTGGCCATGCAGGGCCCTGCGGCCGCGGGGGGAAGGGCACTGCTGGCCAGCGCTGCAGGGGTTAACGTGGCCCCCGCCCCGGGTGGCCATTGCAGGGTGGCCGCTGGGAGCTGCTGCAGCCCGCGAGCCGGGCGCACGGTGCCTGATGGTAGCTATAAGGGGCACTGGGCACCCCTTACAGCTGCCATCAGGTGCCCACCATAGGTTGGTGCCCTGGGCAGCTGCCCGGCTAGCCCATGCCTTAATCCGGCCCTGATTATGTACATCCCTTGAATCTCTCTTGCCAGTACAATGCCTACAAAAACACACCTGAAAGAAAACTAGTCCCTTCACTTGAAGGCACCACTGTGCACTTGTCTCGCCTTTCCTCCTGCTTTTCTGGGCCTTTTAAGATAATTTGTATTTTGGCACCAGTGGATTCATGGAGTTAGCATATCCATCTTAGTGTCATGTGTAATTTTATCTGAACTCATACTTCATCTGTGCCAGGCACCCTGCATACTACAGAGAGATAAAGTATATGTTGCTGCACAAACTAGCTAACTGAAAACCATATATTTCAATTTGCTCAATATGCCTCCAAAGTTTATTGAGACTTTGATGAATAATATCACATTTTAAGTCTTTTCCATCCATAATCTGGGGTTTTTTACTTCCTGAAGCAGTAATATTTAAACTTCGAGTGCTACCATAGTTTCACACTAACACACAGGAAACCATTTTAAGTTATAAACTACATACAGTTAATGTTATTGGTTGTGAAAGAGACAAGTGATTTCTGTAACTAGAGCCAAAAGGATGAAAGCAAGAACTTTAGAGGCAATGTGTCCCAGCCCATCTTATTAATACACCTCAATCCTTGGCTTCACTCTTCATTCCTTATAAAAACCCTATAGCATCTAATATAGAGTTAGGACCAGTGGCGGATATAGGGCAGGGCGAGCGGGGCGGCCGCCCCGGGCCCCGCGCTTCAAGAAGCCCCGCGCATGCGCTATGGCACCACACACATGCGCCGTGTCAAAAGGGGTGGCCCTGCGAAATTGTGCTGCCCTGGGCCCCGCAAAATCCTCATCCTCCCCTGGTCAGGACAACTGGGTGACTAGTCTGGAGCAGGGGCAGGAATAGGCACAGGCTGGAGAGGGGTTAGAACGATCAGGTGGCAAAGTGTATCCCAGGATGGATAGGATAGTCATAGGGCTTATGCAGAGGTAAAATCTTGGCATTTTACAGGGATTAATGAGACATTGTGTCCAGAAGATTCAAGAAAACAGAGGCAATGGCCCTTTCAATGCCTCTCCTGATTTTCTGGACACCTGACTCAGCAAAACACAGTTGTCAGGAGCATCAGCTCAACTTGAATTGTATCTCTATCTGCTTTCTATCAGAGTGGCAAATGAAATAATGAAATTACACTGGCCAGTCCACATGCTGGTACATTTTTAGGGTTCAGTGCTGGAGACCTGGGGGGAACTGGCTGGAACTTCTCTATTGATAGTTCACGAGTGACTGGGAAATAATTCATGTAACTCTGTGGGCGTGTCTCTCTGGCTGGCTGTGTAAATGCAGTGCCTGACAGAGGTTTGTAGCTTGACAGCAGCCTCATAGTGTGAGGGGTACCCAGGTTCTGGTGGGTTTGAAGGGGTCCACAGTCTCACAGCCCAGGTTGCACCTCTGGAACCCCATTACTGTGAAAGCTGGGTCTCATAGTACCTTTCTAATATTGTTCAGAGTTGCATTGTTGCAGGGCTAGGAGGGTTCCAATAGATCAGGCATTGTTTGGTGTGCTTCTTCCATCCCACTACTGTTCTGTTTCAGGCTTGATCCTGCAAATGGCACTATGTGCAGTGCTTACTGTGAGTAGTTCCATTTTACATTAGCAAGACGACACATGGTGGCCAACACTATTCTGAGTAAATATGCTCCCCAGATGTAGCTCTAATGCACAGTGCTGTGGGGGAATGTGGCCAGATTACCTCAATGAGTAATCTACTGACACTCATGTAGCCTTGCCAGTATATAATTTAGAATCTAGGATGCTAAGAGCCTGGTAATATTTCAAAGTTCAATGGTCTACATGATATCCCATATTCTGGTGACAAATACACTCTACTGACAAGACAATCAAGACATCTCTCTCCACTGAAACCTACTTCACATGTAATTCAGCTCAAAAGGCCAAAGGCACAAGTGCGTCCTCTTAGCTGATATCTAGTCCAACAATGTTGCAGCTCCTCATTTCTAACTAGACATCTCATCACTGGTAATGATCAGGTCTGATTAGACTCGGTGGTTTTCCTCTATGCTTGCAGTCTTCTGTAAGCACCCTGTTTGACAAGGCGTTTGTCACAGTATCTATGTAAGGGTACGTCTACACTACAGCGCTAATTTGAACTAACTTAGTTCGAATTAGTTAATTCGAACTAAGCTAATTCGAACTAACGCGTCTAGAACTAAAAACTAGTTCGAATTAGCGTTTTGCTAATTCGAACTAGCAAGTCCACATTGAGTGGACCCTGAACAGGGCTTAAGGATGGCCGGAAGCAGTGCCGGCAGGTCATCAGAGGAGGACTTAGAGCATGGAGATGCTGTCTCAGGCTAGCCGAGGGCTGCGCTTAAAGGGTCCCGACCCCCACCCCGGACAGACAGTTCTCAGGGGTGCCCCGCTTGCAAAGCAGTCCTGGCTTGGATTGCCCGGAGTACCCACACTGGGCACATCACACCACTCGGCCATCAGCCTGGCTGCACTTGCCGCAGGCTGCGATCTGGGGAGAGGGGGCAATCGGGGGGCTGCAAGAGAGCTTCCACCCCCAGAAGCCCGCAGAGCCAGCCCAGTCCTCCCCATCGGGGGCTCGTACCCCATTCCTCCCTCACCTCCTTCCACTTACCCTTCCCTAGCCCCCCTTCTTATTGATGTACAAAATAAAGATAACGTTTCTTCCAACATTGACTCTGTCTTTATTGAACAAAACTGGGGGAGACTGGGAAAAGGAGATGGGAAGAGAAAGGCTGGGAGAGGGGAGGGCAACTAACATGATCAGGGGTTGGGAACAGGTCCCAGCTGAAGAGAGGCTACAGAGACTGGGACTGTTCAGCTTAGAAAAGAGGAGATGGAGCGGGGATAAAGGTCTCTAAAAGCAGGGGTTGGGTGGAGAGGGTGCATTCAGAAAAGTTCTTCCTGAGTTCCCATAAAGAAGGACTAGAGGACACCAAAGGAAAGGAATGGGTAGCAGGCTTCAAACTAGTAGGAGAAAGTTGTTCTTGACAAAGCAAATAGTTAACCTGTGGAACTCCTTGCTGCAGGAGGCTGTGAAGGCTACAACTAGAACAGAGTTTAAAGGGAAGTGAGATCAAGTCATGGAGGTTGGGTCCATGGAGTAGTCTTAGCCAGGGGGTAGGAGTGGTGTCCCTGCCCAAAGTTTGTGGAAGGCTGGAGAGGGATGGCACGAGACAAATGGCCTGGTCACTGTCTTTGGTCCATCCCCTCCAAGGTCCCTAGGGTTGGCCGCTGTCGGCAGACAGGCTACTGGGCTAGATGGACCTTTGGTCTGACCCAGGACGGCCATTGTATGCTCAGGGTCGGGGGTCTCAGTGGACCCCCTTGATTTTCATGCACACCTGCTCCTGGGTGGCAGCTCTCCTGCCCTAGACGGCCACTTTCCTGTGCCTAGTGCGGAGATCGTGGACAAGGTCCACGATGTCCGCACTAGCCCAGGAAGGTGCCCGCCTCTTGCGGTCCAGGGCAAGCTCCCGGGAGCCGCCAGCCTGGTCCTGGGAAGAGGGGGAGGGCTGGGTGGCATCGGGTGGGTGGCTCTGTGCCGTGCCAGGTGCAGGGTCTGCTGGCTGGGTGCTGGCAGGCTTGCACCTGGCACGGGCACCGTAGCCAGCCCGTGCCCCTTTAAGGGGTCCGGGGCCAGGAGGGGGGCATAGAGTTTCCCTGGTGTTGGCCAGAGTGGCCACCAGGGAAACCTGGGGAGGACTAGCCTCCCACTAGTTCGAATTAAGGGGCTACACACCCCTTAATTCGAACTAGTAAGTTCAAACTAGGGTTAATCCTCGTAAAATGAGGTTTTCCTAGTTCGAACTAAGCTCTGCTAGTTCAATTCAAATTCGAACTAGCGGAGCGCTAGTGTAGTGGCTATGAATGTTAGTTCAAACTAACGTCCATTAGTTCGAACTAACATTGTAGTGTAGACATACCCTAAGATATTTTAATGTGTCCTTCCAGAACGAACATGAAATAATGCACCTGCATGCCACCGCTCAGCCTCAGTGAAGAATTAGTTCTAGAGCAGTGGTTCTCAAACTGTGGGGTGGGGCTCTCAGGGCAGGCACAAATTTTGTCCTTTTAAAAATATATATATATCTTGCTGGCAGCCCTGAGAGGCTGCTGCTCATACAGAAGAGCTGTGCACACCTGCATGGTGATGATAAGAGACAGCTGGAGCCCTTCCCCTTACCCTTGGGCTCTCCTCCCCGCTTCAATCAATCACTGGTGGCAACCTTTCTTCTCCACCCCACGCCCTCATCTGGAGGTGGCAGGGCTCCAGTTGTCAGCCCTAAAGTGGCAGTAGCAGCGCAGAAGTAAGGGTGGAAATGGGCCCAGCAGGGCTGGACTGAGCCATTCCGTCACCCCAGGCAGACAATTTAATTGTGCCCCGGGTTGGGGGAGGGTGCATGCGCGGCCCTGCCCCTGTGCCAGCATGTGGGAGAGGGTGCATGCGCAGCCCCGCCTCCACCTGGCGTGTGGGGGAGGGCGCATGGAGCTGGTGGCAGCAGGACGCATGTGCCCAGCCCGGCCCGGCTCAGCCTGGCTCCCGCCGCTGGCATGCAGCCCGGGGCAGGCTGAGCCTGGCCGTGCAGGGCTCCGTGGCTGCAGGAGGGAGGGGGGGAGGGGGGGGGGAAGGGTGATGCTGGCTGCTGCTGCAAGGGTTAACGCAGCCCCCGCCCCGGGCGGTCACTGCAGGGTGGCCGCTGGGAGCTGCTGCAGCCCGCAATCCGGGAGCCGGGCGTGCGGCGCCTGATTGCAGCTATAAGGGGCGCGCAGCTGCCCGGCTAGCCCATGCCTAAATCCAGCCCTGCCCAGCAGTGAGATGTCCTGACAGGAGGTGATTATCTTCAAAGCTATAAAAAGGTCCTGGCTGTCGGTGAGATCAATTGTCCTGCTCGCCTGCTGCCCATTCTCCTCCTTCTCCAGCTTGTCCATGCTGTCCTCCATGTTGTTGCCTGAGGCTACCAGAGGAATGTCTTGAGAAGAATTCAGACTGGCTAGGGAAGCTGGTCGGGTCCCTTCCTAGGATCGTATGCAGTAGCTCACAAAAGTGGCATATTTGTGGCGATGCTCCAGATCATCTGTTTGCCTCCTTTGTCTTCTGGTACGACTGCCTGAACTCCTTTATTTTTACACGGCACTGCTGGGCTTCCCTGGCGTGTCCTTTCTCCATCATGCCCCGTGCAATCTGAGCATAGATACCAGCATTTCTTCTACTGCTTCGTAGTTCTGCCTGAACAGATTCTTCTCTCCACACAGCAGTGAGGTTCAGGATCTCCTGCACACTCCATGCCGGTGCTCGTTTGTGACTGGGGCATTCGTGGTCAGGTGTGCTACTGAGATGTGCTGCCTGCTCTGAGATCTGCTTGCTACGCTGGCCACACAAAAAATGAAATTCAAATTTTCCCAGGGTTTTTCCTGTGTACCTGGGAGCAGCAGAGTTGAAACTCCTGACCAGAGCAGTCAGAGGGGCACTGTGAAACACCCCCAGAGGCCAAGAACGTTCACTTTCACAGCTCTGTGTTTGCGCTATCCTAAAGTCAACCATGCAAGGCTGAATTTATTGTTACTCCTCGTGAAAAGCAAGAGCACTGAAATTAACTTTAACAGCCCTTAAAGTCAAGGGAACAGGCTTAGTGGTGTGGACTCATTGTTTAGAAATGTCAGTCTAATGGGGTTAAGTTTGACCTAAACTCCCAGTGTAGACCAGGCTTCAGTCTTCAGTAAAAAACAATACTGACAAATATCACTGTTCATATTGCCACCCCTACTTTTTGCAGCACTGCTTTCAGAACTGGGTGCCCAGCCAGCAGCTGCTACTCTCCGCTCTGCCTGTAAAGCTGGATGGTAGCATATGTACTTGCGGGGAAGAGGGAGCTGACTACTGATGCAAAGTCAAGTAAGTTTGAGAACCACAGCTCTACAGGAAGGCAGTGATGGATGTAGCTAATTGCACCTGCCATCTAGATCACTGAGTTTTGCCACAGAAAGATACCAGAAGAACCTGGTAGTAAGTGAAGAGCTCAGAGTGAAACTGAAAGATGAATATTTAACTGAGCTTGGTGAAACTAAACCTTAATATAACGTGTCTCATAGCAGTAGTAAATAACACAACGGAGACACTTTCTTCTGACGCTGAGCAAGAAGTCTAGAAATGAGAATTCTCCCTGCAACTAATCTGTTTCTCTCACTCTCGCTGTCCCTATAGAACTTGTGCTTAGAATCTTGTGTGAGGAAGTGTGGGGCTGTGTCTACACTGCACCCCTTTTCCGGAAGAGGGATGCAGATTAGACACATCGAAATAGCAAAATCCACGGGGGATTTAAATATCCCCCGTGGCATTTGCATTTACATGGCTGCCGCTTTTTTCTGGCTTGGGAATAAGCCAGAGAAAAGCGCCAGTCTAGACGTGATTCTCCGGAAAATAAGCCCTTTTCTGGAGGATCTCTTATTCCTACTTGAAAGTCTGGGAGAGGATGTGCTGTTTTCACACACAGCCTCTCACACCTGCCTGAAGTGTGAAAACTTACCCACTCTTGTCCAGCTGCTGGTGGAGCCTGGCCTGCAGTGTCAGCTGCTGAATAGTATAGTAATGGAATGATGGGGAGGTAAATTAACAATTGGCTTCTTGTCTGTCCTTTGCACAGGGAGCTTTCAGGTGTGAAAGCCTATTGATTCTGAAAGAAATAAGATGTGCAGGGCTTGTTAATTACACATTTTAAGTGACATGTTTGTTTAAAATATAGAAAGAACAATGGATCAGGAAGACATTACATAAGGGCATTATGAAAAGGCTGATAACTTAGAAGGCCAGATTTTTGTCCAGCAATTATGTTTTTCTTGTATCCTGTAACCTATTCTTCTCTTGTGATATTTTCCTAGCTTATTGGATTCATTTGCTTGCTCCAGTGGCCTTAAGGTAAAATCAATCCTATTTGTTCTCCTTTCCTGAAAGAACACAACTCATCCTGAGTTCCCTCTTTGCAGGCCACATAAGAGCGGGGGCCAGGAGGGATATTTGTCCTGGGCCTCAGGAGACAAAAGGGCCTCAAATTTTGACATTTTTATACCAAGTGATCTCTATTTATTATACATCTTGCAGTTATCACAGAGACAACCAAAGAAGCTCTGTATACCTGAAAAAATTTATTTAAATCATTGTGGGATCTCGGGTCTTTGCCAATTTTTTCAAGTGCGGTATGCCTACATTACCCTCCTAGTTCGAGCTAGGAGGGTAGTGTAGACATACCCCATGAAAGTAGTTGAGACAGAACTCGACTACCCAATAAACCTAGGCTTATCAGGTAATCAGTTGAGTATTCAACTGCTCTACTTGCTTTCCAGCCTCCCAAGGACCCAAGATGAGCCAGCTACTCTGAGGGTGGCTCAGCTGCAGCTCTGCTCTCTGCCCATCCCACCGATGGCACTATGCAGAGCCCTGGTCTGGTGGCACTTGGGACTGCATGTGGGATGGGCAGGCAGGAGCAGCACCTCTGTCCAGGTTGTGTGCTCAGGGTGACATTCTAGTCCTCCTAACTAGGAGCTGCTTCCAAATAGGTGTGTGTGAGGGGGTCACTCACCACCGTAGCGGGGGGTCCGTCATCTGTCCCCGGAATCAGTCCATTCCGCCCGCACGGGCCTCCGCTCACGTGGCATTTCCCCTCTGGAATCCTCCAGTCACATCATTCTCTTCACCACACTGCCCTCCGGCAGTGCCCAAGTCACTCACTCTGAGCCCCCCTTCCGGAGGTCTGGTGTCTCTCCATCAGGCCGTGCCGCAGGCCTAGCAGGCTGTCCGGCTGTCCGAGCACCCTGGCCCGGCCTGACTCTCTAGCCCTGCCCTAGCTCCAGGGAGCGTCCTGCTCCCTCGGCAGCCAGGCTCACACTGCCTTCTCTGAAGCAGCCCTTCCCTTTTATAGCTCCCAGCTGGGCCTTAATTGGCCAACGCCGCCCAGCTGGGCTGAACTCCCCGGGCCTGCTCCAGGCTGGGGTTTGGCTCTTAAAGGGCCAGTACAGGGCAGCTGCCCTGTTACAGTGTGCTGGTTACTTTCAGGAGCAGCTTAGAGTAAGTGTTGACATCTTGATCCCCCACCAGAACCATTACCCGTAATCCCCTCCTGCACCCCAACCCCTGACTATCTCAGGGTCATCACCCAAACGTCCTCCCAGCCCCTGCATGCCCTTCCATGCCAAACTCCCTCCCAGAGCCCAATCCCTCAACCCCTTCTGCACCCCAACACTCTACCCATCCCAGAGCCAGCACCCAAACTCCCTCTTAGGAGGGAGGCTAATGTAGGCATTCAGAATTGCAAATGAAGCCCAGGATTTAAATATCCCAGGCTTTATTTGCATGTTCCTGTCCGGTTGCCATTTTTAAATTTCACTAGTCCGAAATAACTGCCTGGGTCTACACGCGGCAGTGAACTGGTAATAAATAAATAAAGCCTTATTTTGAACTACCTGTTAAACCTCATTGCAGGAGGAATAACAGGTAGTTCAAAATAAGGTTTTATTTCGAACTACCAGTTCACTGCTGCGTGTAGACGCAGGCAGTTATTTTGGACTAGTGAAATTTAAAAATGGCAACCGGATGGGAACATGCAAATAAAGCCCGGGATATTTACATCCCGGGCTTCATTTGCAATTTCAAATGCCTACATTAGCCTCCCTATTCTGAAATAGGGGGCTAGTGTAGACATACCCTTAGATCCTGCCCCCATTCTCCCTCCCATACCCAAACTCCTTCCCAGACCTTGCACCCCTTTCTGCCACCCAACCCCTTGTCCCAACCTGGTGAAAGTGAGTGAGGGTGGGGGAGACCGAGCGAAGGAGGAGAGAGCAGGAGGCAGGGCTATGAGAAGAGATAGGATAGAAGCATGGCCTCATCACACATACCTTGTGAGACTTTTTATTTTAAAATGTAAAGATGTAAGCTTCAGGTTTTTTGCAACTGCTCACACAAAAAAGTGTGTATTTGCATATACAATTTCCATGACTGAATGTGATTCACAGTTAATGCACAATAAATTAAGTAAAAAGCTGAGTCTCTGACCATCCATGTGTGCACACCGTTAACAGGCCATCTATGCAATTGTGTGAGCAGAACAAGTGTACAATTATGCATCCATAAAGCAGGTGGAATTATACTATTCAGTTCTGAAAATCTGGGCCCTACTCTTTATGTTATAAAAAGAGTGTAGGGAAAGGTTTAATTATACATCTTCATACTCTTTTTATGGGTATCAGTGCCCTGCATATGTATAGCATAAAATGCCCATCTAAAATTATTATCCCCCATGCTGAATTTGCTGTGCATATATATGTATTAAGTTCTACGCAGGTGATAATGAGGAAGTAAATCAGTTCCATTGATCTTGGTATAAAATGAAGGACTCACACAAATTGCCTTCTTCTGAAGAAGACACAACCCTGTCTGCTGGCGCAAAAAACCTCCCAACCCTTACTGTATATGAGAGTTCAAAGTCTCCAGAACTTGAGTGTATTCGTACACTGTCTCTGGGAGAAATATGGACATCACAATTATTTAGAGTTTTTATTAAGTCTTTTTATTGCTGTATAAACAGAAAATTCCATATGTAGTCAGTTGATATTGAGTTAGTGTGCTGCTTTGGCAACATAAGATGTAACATTTGATCTTACCGTATGATTGATCAAATGCATAATTATATGTTCATAAATAAGCAGATTTTAAATGGGAATAAAACAGTAAATACTGTATCATCTAATTGCACAAATTAGAGATGGGAAAGAACTATTAAGTCATTAATTGAGTTCAGGATTTCTCACTACACTGCATTTCCAGAGGTTTGTCCCACCCCCTTTTATCTTTTCTTTTGGGAGTTGCTTTGTGGTACAAGATCAACAGGAATGTTTTGTAGCCTGGACCTTTGGAGATTTTATTTTGGAATAATTACACTTACCTTCTATAGAGAGAGACAAGGCAGGTGAGATCACATATTTTCTTGGAACAACTCCAGCTAGTAAAAGAGGCAAGCTTTTGAGTGACACAGAGCTCTTCTTTAGGTCTGGGAAAGGTACTTGGATTGTTGTAGTTAGATACAAAGTAGAACCCATTGTTTAGCATAAGTAGTTAACACATATTCTAAGGAACTATTCAAGGTGAAGTGGGCCCTTATAGCACTTTTTATCAGTAGATTACAAGAAGGGCAGTATCATTATCCCCAGGTTAAAGATAAGGAAACTGAGGCACAGAGAAAGGATTTACCTAAGATCACCCAAGAGGCCAGTGGCAAAACCACGACTAGGACACTTCCTGACAGTGCTCCAGCTCAGGGAGTGTCTACACAGCAAAGTTATTTTGGAATATGGCCGTTATTCTGAAATAACTATGCGAGCTTCTACACAGCAGTTCCTTTATTTCAAAATAATTTTTAAATAATGGACCGTTTATTCTGACTTCTGTAAACCTCATTTTATGAAGAATAACTCCTATTCCAAAATAGCTGTTTTGAAATAAGGCGTGTGTAGACGCTCCACTTCTGCTATTTTGAAATATCCCCTCACCAGGGCCATTCTAAGTTATTCCTCCTGGGGCTGTAAATTGAGATAGCACATCTACATTAGGGAAGTCTGCCTCAGACTAATTTTGAGGCTTCCCTTCAGTGTAGACGTTCTTTTTTGAAATAAGCTATTTTAGAATAACTATTCTGGAATAGTTTATTCTGAAATAACTGTGCAGTGTAGACGTAGCCTCAGTATGCTAAAGTAGCAAGGTTTGTGGGTCCAAACAGAAGACCTTTCATCTTCCACTACTCCTGTGATATCAAAGTCACAGCAGGCTTACTGCAGAGATATGTTATTTTCCTTTACTGAATCTTTTCTAATCATTTCTATTTCACTCGAGACACTCAGAACAGCAAACCTCAGAGCAGGAAGCAAAATGCTATTAATGACTCCCATTCTTTGAGGGTGCCATGTTTTTCTATCAAGCTAGAATGGATTCTATAGGGTGATCAAGTGACTGTAAAGTATTAGTAAAAAAAAGCGCAATGACGAGATATTGACTGAAGCAAATCAGAGATCCATAGTACATCAGACTTCCGATAATCCGGTACCTTTGGGACCCAGGGGGTGCCGGACTATTGGATATGCCGGAGTATAAGGAGGTACTCCAGCAGGGGGGCTGTGAGGTGTCTGGGGGGGGGAGGTTGGGTGGAGAACGGCACGGCGTGGGGCGAACCAGGTGCTGGTGAGGGGCAGCGTTGCGGGACCAACCTGGCAGCACCCCAGCTGCTCTGCCCCACGGCTTCCCTAAGTCCGCTGCTGGTCAGTTTCAGCAGCGGTGGACTTGGGGAAGCCGTGGGGCAGAGCAGCTGGGGTGCTGCCGGGCGCTGAGCAGGGGGGTGAGGAGCGCTGCTGTGGGACCAACCCAGCAGCACCCCATTTGCTCTGCTCCGCACCGCTTCCCCAGGTCCGCAGCTGGTCAGTTTCAGCAGTGGCAGCAGCAGACTTGAGGAAGCGTCACGGAGCAACTCCAATTGTCTGGCTGGTTCCAGTTGGTGCCGGACTATTGGAAGTGCTGGACCACTGGATGCCGGACAATTGGAGTTTTACTGTAGTGTGCCATATGCTAGAGTGTGGCCAATTCCTACAGCTTGGGGATTGAGAGGACACAAGGAGCCATCCATTGCTTACCTCCCTACTCCTGAATGTGTGCCTGTGAAAGATTTTGCAGAATATGGTTACTGGAAAGCCACAGCTTTGCAGTCTTAAAGAGACTGATAACAGCCGAGTTTACTCTAACCACAGAGAGAACAAAGGGTTTTATCCACCCCCCACTATCTCAGGGAGAAAACAGATACACCTCACTTTGTAGTGTAGACATACCCTCAGTTACCACTGGTCAGTGACACAGGAGAGCTCTGGCCTGGCCTGGTGCAGAGATCCTGGACCTCACTGAGGTCTGGGGGAAGGAGACAAACCTGCAGGATCTCTGCACCAGGAAAAGGAATGAGGATGTGTACAACCAGATCTGGGCTCATGGAACCACACAGCACAAACTCATGCCCGCACCACTCCCGGTCAAGAGCGGCGATGCGGAGGAGACTGATCCCATGCATGGGAACCTGCTGGGGGAAGAAGAGGAGAGGACCCCAGTAGCATGCTCTCTGGCAAGCAGCATCTGCTGCTCACACACCTCCCCCAACACTCCCTCCCTCCTCCAGCAGACAGGGATAGAAGTTCCCTTTCTGCAGGACACCGCCAGTACCGGACCCTATGGGTGCAGGACACAGAAGGAAGCCAAGCCACCCCATCCCCCTCTCCTGCCCACAGGCTCCTGCCTGCTTGTCCCCAGGCCAGGGATGATGCTCCCCTGGGATGTCTGTGCCCCTGCAGGAAAGGGCCTGCTGTCTAGGCAACATATTGCCTTGCTCAAAGCACATTGCCATCATCTGAAGTGAGACCTTTGGTGTCAGGTCAGAGATGAGAGCTTGGCTTCTTACACAGTCTCTCCTGGGATGACTGCCTTGGAACTTTTCTTCACAGTTGGGCGAGGTACGAGCTTAGCATGTTTCCCCTCCCCCCACAAGCCATCCTCCTGACTGTGGGATCCATAGGAGGAAGAGAACCTGTGAGGACCTGATGCCTGCAGTCCCTTGTCTGGGGGTTTGAGGAGGAGCGCCAAGAGTGGCCCACTGATCGGGAGCAGAGGAAGGCTGCCTGGGACCAGCTGGTGTGCCAACACGAGGCCATGTGCTCCTCCCTCACCTCAGTGATGGAATGTATTACCTCATGCATGATTTATTACCTCATGCATGATTCAAGACACTAGCCACATCCCTATCCCCCATGTCTTCCCCTCTGACCCCGCCCCCGGCCACTGGGGCCCCAGAACATGTGCCAGTGGGACCTCTTGGGCAGCATTCCAGTCCCTCCACTGTTGCATATCCCCCCAATAAACAGTCCTGTTGCTTCAAGAAAGATAACTTATTATTTTCTCTTCAGGGGAGGGGGAAAATGGGAAGGAAGGGCTGGGGAGAGGAAGGGGAGGAAAGGCAGACACAGGGAATGCAGGGGCCCCGATGGAGAGGCATGGGGAAGAGTCTCACAGCTGACCTTGGACAAAACTCTCCCTCAAGGCCTCCCTGATGAGCACAGACCCTTTATGTGCTCTCTGTATGGCACTGGTGTCCGGCTGCTTGTGTGCTCTGGCCAGCCATTCAGTCTCTGCCACCCTGGCAGAAAAGCCTTCCCATGCTCTCACAAAGGTTGTGGAGCACACAACAGGCCCTCACCATGAAGGGGATGTTGCACTTGCTAAGGTCCAGGGAGGTGAGAAGACTCCTGAACCTTCCCTTTAAATGGCCGAACGCACATTTAATGACCATGCAGCACCTACTCAGCCTGGCTCTGAAATGCTCCTTGCTGGCATCGAGGCTGCCTGTGTTGGGCTTCCTAAGTCAGGGGAGCATGGGGTAGGCTGCATTGCTCAGGATGAAGATGGGCACGTCCACCTCGCTGACTCTAATGGTGTGGTCAGGGAAAAATGTGCCGGCGTGCATCTTTTAGAACAGGCAGGAGTTCCAGAAGATGCTGGTGTCAGGCACCTTCCACAACAACCTGACGCTCATGTCAGTGAATTGTCCCCTGTGATTCACAAGGGCCTGCAGCAACATGAAGAAGTCCCCTTCTGTTGATGTAGTCTGAAGCATGGTGGTCGAGGGCCAGGATGGGGATGCATGATGGGGAGTTGGGGAAGCCCATGGTGGCAAAGCCATCCACAATGGTGTCTACATTCCCCAAAGTGACGAACCTCTGTAGCAGAACATGGTTGATGGCCTTTGCTACTTGTATGAGCAGACCCTCGACTGTGGATTTCCTCATGCCAAACTGGTTCCCGACGGAGCAGTAGCTGTCCAGCATGGTGAACTTACACAGGGTGATAGCGATGCGCTTCTGCACAGGGATGGTGGATCTGAGTTGAGTGTCCTGTCGCTTGAGGGCAAAGAAACTTGCGGAGCTCGAGGAAGGTGGCCTTCTGCATGCAGAAGTTCTGCAGCCACTGCTGGTCATCCCACAGCTGCAGGACAATACAGTCCCACCAATCCACATTGGTCTCCTGCCACCAGAAGCAGCATTTTATGAAGTCCAGGAGGTAGAGGGGCATGCACAGCAGCAGGAGTGCCAGGAGCTGGGTGATCAGGGCCTGTGGTCTGCGCTGGTCCTTACCCTGCAGGAGCAGCACGTGGGCAGTTTGGAAGTACTGTGCCATGAGGTGCAGCATGAGGTCCGTGAGCCTGGAACCGCTTTGCAGCAGCTCTGGCTCCATGGTGTGAGTGCTGTGGTGTCTGCCAGGGCAACCAGAGCAGACTGCATCCCTTTTGTGTCCCACAAGGGGTGAGGCAGTGGAGAAGTGGCTCGTGAGATGTGGACGTAGAGAGGAGCCCCTGAAAGCACACGTCACACCTTGCCTGACCAAGCAGCCATAGAAAGTGTCTGCCCTCCTGGTGCCCTCCCCAGAGTGCTTCCAGGGGCTCTAAGTCCAAGGCAGGCTTTGATCAGTGTGGACACGCTATTTCGAATCTGTTATCTTGGGAATTATTATTTCAAATTTAGTTATTTTGAAATAATTTCCCAGTGTAGACATGCCCTCAGTCTTCTCTTTTTGACTAAACAAGCCCAATTCTTTCAGTCTTCCCTCATAGCTCATGTTCTCTAGACGTTTAATTATTTTTGTTTTTCTTCTCTGGACTTTCTCCACAGCTTTCCTGGAATGTGGTGCCCAGAACTGGACACAGCACACCAGTTGAGGCCTAATCAGTGCAGAGTAGAGCAGAAGAATGACTTCTTGTGTCTTGCTCACAATACTCCTGTTAATACATCCCAGAATGATGTTACCTTTATCGCACACTGACTCATAATTAGCTTGTGGTCCACTATGACCCCTATATCCCTTTCTGCAGTATTCCTTCCTAGACCATCACTTCCCATTTAATATGTGTGAAACTGATTGTTCCTTCCTAAGTGGAGTACTTTGCATTTGTACTTATTGAATTTCATCCTGTTTACCTCAGACCATTTCTCCAATTTGT
This sequence comes from Pelodiscus sinensis, assembly GCF_049634645.1. Taxonomy (NCBI): domain Eukaryota; kingdom Metazoa; phylum Chordata; order Testudines; family Trionychidae; genus Pelodiscus; species Pelodiscus sinensis. The sequence goes on along the minus strand of NC_134711.1, from coordinate 37,062,096 downwards.
CCAGATCATTTTGAATTATGACCCTATCCTCCCACTTGCAACTCCTCCCAGCTTGGTATCATCTGCAGACTTAATGGCTACGTCTACACTGGCCCCTTTTCCGGAAGGGGCATGTAAATTTCAGCAGTCGTCGTAGGGAAATCCGCGGGGGATTTAAATATCCCCCGCGGCATTTAAATAAAAATGTCTACCGCTTTTTTCCGGCTTTTAAAAAAGCCGGAAAAGAGCGTCTAGACTGGCCCCGATCCTCCGGAAAAAGTGCCCTTTTCTGGAGGCTCTTATTCTTACTTCAAAGTAGGAATAAGAGCCTCCGGAAAAGGGCACTTTTTCCGGAGGATTGGGGCCAGTCTAGACGCTCTTTTCCGGCTTTTTTAAAAGCCGGAAAAAAGCGGCGGACATTTTTATTTAAATGCCGCGGGGGATATTTAAATCCCCCGCGGATTTCCCTACGACGACTGCTGAAATTTACATGCCCCTTCCGGAAAAGGGGCCAGTGTAGACGTAGCCAATAAGTTTACCACCTAGATTACTCCATTAGTTAGGCCCTTAATGCCTATGATGAAAGTCTCTTGCTTCTCATCTTTTTATATGCAAGCAGTACTTTGTGTGTCTCAAAATGTCTCACGGGATGCTGATAGTTGCAAAAATAGTCAATATTTCATGAGTTTTTCTTTAAATCTGATTGCAATGCTTAGGATAAAAAAGCAGTTATGGAGGACTGAAAAAATGAAAGATTTATTTTTGCTCAGAAAGTCAGCATCACTCAAACACAATAGGATTTTAATTATAAATATAATGTACTGTCTGTGGCCAGATGCTCCAGTGTTAAGAGGTCTCTGTCCCCCTCCCATTGGTGAAAAGAGAAAAGACCTGCCATGGACAGCCTTTCTTTAGGCTATCTGCTAACAGCTCTGCTAGTGACACTTGTACCATCACTATAATTATAAGCGAACTTGAATTTTTTGGAGAGGAGGGAGAGGTGGAAGTGAGCCCCAGAGAGATTCAGGGAGTGGAAAGTGCTCGTTTCCACTCAGTTAAGAGACTCTGCTAAACGGTACCAAGTGATGTTGGACCCCCTCCTGTGGGGACTGGTGCAATGCAGTTGACTTTGCTGTGAGGACTTTGCAGCAAGAGATAATCCAGAGGCTTCCAAGGTGCAGTGAATAGCTGCTGAGCTGAGTGAACTCTAAGCTGTGTGCCTTCTAATGTTTCCTTCGCCTTCATATTACTGCTCATAACAACATATATATGGCAGGCGTGGGGCCAAGGGGCTCTGAATGTGGGAGTGGAATCAGGCCTGGGGCAGAGGGTTGGGGTGCAGGGATTCCCACTTTTTCCATATACTCACAGCTCCAAGAAAAAAAAGTTCAGTCTTGATTTAAACATTGTCATTGATACAGAATCCACCACAACGGCAGCTTCCCACTCGTTACAATATTCTCTCTACCTGCTATGAGGTTGTCCTCATGCTGTTTTAAGCTTCTTTCAACGGCCTCTCTGGAAATGCCTAGACTGCAGTTAAAAACCCTTCCCCGCTGGCGGCCCCAGTCTTAGGCAGTCAGGCAGGTAGGCATTTTTGGGAAGGCTGTGCCTTCCCTTCCCTACATTACCAGCCGCCCATGGGCACTAGCCGCTTCATTGATTTGCAGTTCTGTTAGTTTGCGTCATTTCCTCGGATGTTTCCCAGCTCATGCAATTCACACCGTCACCCTCTCTTTGCTATCCCTGAAGCCTCTCCACCAATGTGTTAACATGCTGAACTTTAAGAATGCAGATCCTCTCATCAAAGTCAATAGGATTATTCATATGCTTTGAAATTTAATCATGAGCTCAAGTATGTTCCAGTCCATGCTCCTATAGAGTATTCTAGGTTACACTGGAGGCTGTTTCATCATATGTGTACTACAGAAATGCATATTTATTATTAGAGGCCTGCAGATGCAGATATCTGCTTTATAGCCACAGGTACCTGCATTGTGGATATGGATGCCAATGTGGATACAAATTTTGTATCTAGAACTCTGCAAATTTCTGGAGAGCCACTTTATATCCATTAGTATCCACATCTGTGGATGTTGACACAGATATCCGTGGCTCAGTTTTGTGGCTGCAGATGCAGATACACAATGTGTATCCGCACAGGGTGCTATGTATTACTGTTCTCTAGTCAGCCAGACAACAGGTTAAAGGTCAGAGCCCCAAACATTCTTTCTGAGAGGAGGCAAAATACATACAGCCCCAATATTTCTACACCAACATCCCATCAAAACTTGCTATTAATGGATGGGTTGGAAAAGGGAAGCCCTTCACATATTGGTGGGAAACGTGCAGGGCATGGGTTGCAGGTGGCCCATTGGGGTTCTGTGTGTGGCTTGCGAGACATTTTGTTTACCATTGCCCATGCACAGGGTTGCCAGATTCCACTAGTTTCCATCTATGTAGTTTTTCTCCCTACCAGCATTTTTAGAGTGACACACACATAAAGGATGGGGAGGTAAAGTAAGGCACGTGCTGATTGCACACAACACTGATGGTGAGAACCATATGCTCCCTCTGCATCCAAAGTGCTGCTATGGTTCCATTGGCTCACTCCACAAATTCTAGATATGCAAGTGCAGTGACCAAACTACCCTGTCCTGGGAGACTGTCTCAATTATGACAATCTTGTGGCCCATTGAAATGAAGGAGGGCCACTCATGTTGCCCACTCATGTTGCCAATTGCTGCTCTAGTACCTTGGATTGGGAAACACTCAACAGCTTCCTAAACAGCTACATCAAACTTGACTGGAGAACTTCTCCTCTCAGGAGCAAATTTTACAGCATCCATGCTCTGTGGTGTCTGTTTCTCATCTCATCCATTACTGGGTAATCCCTTGCTGGATGGTGCACAAGGTTGTTAATCCAGATTTAGGGCTGTGGTAATTCCTCTGGATTGCATAAACTCAGCCTACAGAGTGGCTTATGCAGTAAAAGTACATGTACAAGCTCTGTTCTTACTAGACATCACAACAGCTGGGAAGATGAGTTGTCTATTATCTTGACTTGTGAATTGCATTGTAGTTTCCCTGAATATATTGGCCTGGTCTTTAGCATGTATTCTCCTCTCAAGGTCTTGCATGTGCCCTGTGTGATAGAATGACAGTATCCTGCAATGTCTTTGGCAAACTTTATGGAATTAAATTAATCCTTATTGAATGACATTTAATACCTTTGGGACCCATTGTACCAACAATGCAAATACCTCTGTTTTAGTGTGGGATTGTATTAGGAGGAAGAGGGATTAATGCAATCTCTGTGAGATATTAGGTATTTCAAAGGACTTTTGGGACAAGAGGAGTAACATGGATTTCCTAGGAAACACTTGAGGATGACAGGAATGCAAATGATCCACTTCAAATACATCCTTTTGAAGCTATGCTCTGGAGACAGATGTCAACTGACTACTGCTTCTGAGAACTCCAGTTCAAAGATCTCTACATTGTATTAGGGAAGAATTAAACTTCATGAGAGTTCTAGTTCTGAGCTAAGATTGTTATGAATTTGTGACCATACAAAGGAGGAGAGGGGGCAGGTTTTCAAGGACTCAGCTGTCAAATCCCATGTTGGAGATGGTTGGAGGTGATCTCTGGTAAACTTACTAGCATGTGTATAGATTTTCATTTTTTAAAAACATGTTTTCTTTGTAGTGCTTTTACCTTAAGAATAAAATAGGGCTGGCATGGGAAGGACTGTATGGTAAGTTATAACTGTTGGCATTTAGACTGTATACCTTAACTGAGGGGAGACATGAAGCAGGCCGTTTATACAACCAGTCTTTTACTGGGGACAATACAGTGATAACAGGGAGTAGGTGTGATGATGGGTCTTCCTCCCCCATGCTTTATGAAATGGACTTCTGGACATAAATGTACATAACTCAAAGGTGCTTTAAGCAAATTACTTCATGTAACCTACAGATCTTCATGGCTTAATCCACTGGATCTGCTTATCTTGTTTTGGTGCATGTATCACTCTTGTGTGTAAAATTAGACACATGGAGTAGGGAAATACTTTGTGGCTACGTCTACACGCAGGCTTTTTGTGCAAGAACAGTTGTTCCTTGCGTAAAAACTTGCGGAGCGTCTACACTGCATGTGCATTCTTGCACAAGTAAATTTACAGTAAAGCAGTGGAACAGAGGGCTTCTTGCACAAGAGTTATTCCTCTACCCATGAGCAATAAGTCCTCTTGCACAATAGCTCTTGCGCAAGAAGGCGAAGGCAGTGTAGACAGGCAACAGGGGTTTCTTGTGCAAGAGACTCCTCTGGCAAAGATGGCCATCAGAGCTTTCTTGCTCAAGAGAGCATCCACACTGCCATGGATGCTCTTGCACAAAAGCACATCTCTTGCGCAAAAGCACATGGCAGTGTGGACGCAGTCTTGCACAAGACCTTTTGCGCAAGAACTCTTGCGCAAAACAGTTCTTGCACAAGAAGCCTGCAGTGTAGACGTAGCCTGTGGGTTTTAAATGTGTGAATGAAAGTCATCAAGGGAGACCTCAGTTTCTGGGCAATCATAAGTCTTTTGTCTTAGGTCTTAGCAGTGGTTAGTAGTGACGGGCCAGGTGACCTCCAATGAAATAAGGGAATCTTTAAAAACAATAGGAAAGGAGGCGTTTTGGTCTTTGGCTGGCTGAACACACCCAAGGAGGGTGAACCTGAGACCTCAGGGGAAGGGAAATGACCCCAGTTTAAAACTGTAGCTGGAACAGAAGCAGTTTTAAGGTGAGTTTATATGAAGTTTGTGCTAAGGATTTCAGTGTCAGAATTAGCTAAGCATTTTTTGTTACTTTTGATTTATAATCTACTTTGCTCTGCCTGTTCTCATTTATTGCCATTTAAATCTAGGGGTGCAGAGGAAGGCCCCACATCTGGCCTGGCAGCAGCTGTTGGCCCCCCGTGTAGGCCACTCCTGTTAAGCTATGTGGGGAATGCATGCACGAGTCCAGTTACTGCCTGTGCTCACCTGCCATCCCTGGTCTCTGGACAGTGTCATTCACATCCCCAGCAAGGACCCCCAAACCACCCAAAATCAACAAAAGGAGTTAAAAAAAAGAAAGGCAGAAAAAAGCCCTGTAGGCTGCTTCTTCCCGCATATAGGCATGTTTTGCTTCATAGGGGACCTAGACAGCCCATTATCTGCTTCAGCACTCACTGGGCTCTAATGCCAACTTCGGTTCCTTTTCCCTTCCACTCAGGGGTTCTGCACCCTCCTTCTGTGAAGGCAGAGCTGTCAGGTTGGAGAACTACAGTAATCTGTTCCCTTCCCAGGGCTGCTCCTTTTAATTCCTCCTCCAGCCTTGGCGCAATTGGCAGGTGGGTAGGGCAGCCCCTTCCAGCCCAAATCAGCCCCTTTACCCTGTCCATGCTAGTGCTGGATAGAACACAGAGTTCCATGGGCCCTTAGATTTAACCATACTGCTTTCACTAGCCAGCAAAGCCATTACATAAAACTTCCTCTCCTTGAAAGCCAGCAGGCGTTCCATCTCCACTGAGTCCTTCTTTCAGATTAAGCTGTGCCACGGCTTTGGCCATACTAATTCCGTATGTGAATTAATAAGTCAGCAGGGTTCTAAATCTGCCGAGGTGCTGAACACTTGCTGCAAGGTGCTGAGCATGCTCAGTCACCACTGACAACAATAGAGGAGCAGCATCTCCTAGGATCCTAGCCGGGATTTTTAGTAGAGCAGCAGACTCATTTATCATTTTTTCTATTTGCACACTGTTACAAAATGGCTTGGAAATGCGTCTGAAGCCAGAGAGCAGCAATCACTGTACATTTGCTGCTAAATGGCCTGTAAATAATATAAATAAAATGACTTTCATTTAATTAAACTCTGCTTACAGGCAGACTGGAATGTCCTTCTGGAGATGCCAGTTGAAAAAAATTTGGAAAATGGATGTCTGGTCACAAAAATAAATGTCCCTTTTAACATTCCTGAAGTATTTTGCATAGTGCATTTTATTTGTATGTTTTGAATGCCAAAACCCTTGTGTCTTTCAGTAAATTCAGTCAGTCACCAATTTTTTACAAATATCACTCCTACTAGGGCTGTGAATGGTTAACCGGTTAATCAGTAAGCATCACCCTGATTGGGTGATGCTTACAGGTTGCGGTTAAATGGCCAGGGCTGGAGCAGCCCTGCCCACCATGGGCAGGGGCCTGCTCCAGCCCCTGGGGGCCCACTGTGGGCAGGAGGAGGTACTCCAGCCCGGCTAGAGCAGCCCCTATCTGAAGTGTGCCTGGCCTGGGTGTACCACGGGCAGGGGCACTCCAGCCCAGACGGAGCACCCCCCACACCTAGATCATCTCTCAGAGTATGTCTAGACTACATGCCTCTGCTGCCAGAGGCATGTAAATTAGACTACCCGACATAGTCAATGAAGCAGAGATTTAAATATCCCCAGCTTCATTAAAATAAAAATGGCCGCCGCGCTGTGCCAGCTCAGCTGATCGTCGGCACAGCACACCAAGTCAAGACACGGATCAGTTGACAAGGGAAGACTTTGTCGACCGCTCCTGTAAACCTCATTTCACGAGGCATAAGGGAGCGGTCAACAAAGGCTTCCCTTGTCGACCGATCCGCATCTTGACTCGGTGCGCTGTGCCGACAATCAGCTGAGCCTGCACAGCATGGTGGCCATTTTTATTTTAATGAAGCCGGGGATATTTAAATCCCGGCTTCACTCACTATGTTGGGTAGTCTAATTTACATGCCTCTGACAACAGAGGCAGGTAGTCTAGACATACCCTCAGTGTACACACCTTCTTACAGGGCAGTGCAGTGGATAGCGTACTGAGTTAGGATGGTCAGAAGAGCCCCCATAGTCTATTTGTAACTCTTTTACTGGCTATTTGACCTTGGACAAATTGCTTCACTTCATTGTGCCTCAGTTTCTCCATCTGTACAATAAGGGTAATAGTGGTTATATGCCTAAATAGTTTATTGAGCTCTGAGGGTGAAATGTGCTAGCTCAAGTAAGAGCTCAATGTTATTAATGATCCCTTCTCAATTTGTTTCTATTCCAGAGGACAAATCTTACTTTTCCTACATGAAATGTTGACCAAAGTGCAATTAGGGCCCAATCTAGCTGCTACTGAAATCAATGGCACGTTTTCCATAGATTTCAATGGTACAGGATCAGCTCCTTAAAGATTAAGCATTCAATTAAGGGGTATTTATGGGTGTTTTATGCTGGTGTCAAGGCTCTGTAAATCTCATATGGTTACAGAGGAAATATCATCAGTGCAGAGGAAGTCCTTAATAGATTCAGGATCCTTACACTACTCTGCATGAGCCCTGGATACAGGAGTGGTGGCCATCCCTAAGCTATTTGTGGATGCCAGAAAGGACCCAAAAGATTGTTATTACCTGGGCACCAGTTAAGGCACCCTTCAGGTTGCTCTAACCTGCATCAAGTGATAACCTGAGCATGGCAGTCTTTATATGGGGAAGGCACAAAGGTGGTGTAAAGACAAGGATCTCTGCACCAAGAACAGTGCCAGTGTAGGGATGAATTTTGTCCTTAGGTCCCAAGATAATTTCCAGGACTCTCCCTCACTGCACAATTTGAAAAGCTAATAAGCAATGGATCTGATTCTACAAGGAGTTGAATGGCCACCATGAGGTTTGAAAGTCCAAAAAAATAAAGAAGATGGACAGCAAATTGTACGATTGGGTCCAATGTCTCCTAGTGTGAAATAAACAGATCTTTATAGTCTCCGTTATAACACTGAATGCAGGAGATGCACTTACACTGTGAAAAAAAAATCAGCAGAGCCAAATGATGGCAGCAGCAGTATTCAAAATGTTAGTGTACCCCCTAAAAAAACAAAATATGGCAGCATCTCTGTAATTGGCTGCCAGATGCACAGTGCTGGCCTCCAGCTGGGAACAGGAGATGGACAGGAACTAAAAATAGCAAAAGAGATGCTTCTGCTACAGCTGTCTTTTCTGTTCCAAATTTTCTTTTCCATTCTATGCAAATGGGGGGGTGGGGGAGAGGAAACGGGTTTCTATGTGCTCAATAAAACACCTGCAGCTAACTTGATCAGCAGGGCTCAGGCTGCAGGGCTGTCAAACTGCAGTTATTTCAGCTGCAGCCTACACTCTGGGACCTGGACATCTACACTGCTATTTTATAGCCCAGCAAGCCTGGGTCAGGTGACCCAGGCCAGCTACTGGTGTTTTACTGAAGTGTAGTCATACCATTAGGCCCAGGTCCGATCTTGCTCCCAGTACAATAACTAGCAAACTCGACTGGAATGAGGCAGGATCAGGGCCTTAAGGAATGCTGGTAGACTGGTGTGGCAAACTGAAGACACAGCACCAGTCAATGTGCAGATACAGAGGCTAACGTGATTCATACGTAAATAGAAATTTTAAAATCAGGATATTTTTCATGTTTCATATCACGTAGTTCAAGACTGTGGTGCAACAGCAAGCCCTCTTATGGGACACCGCATCGGTGTTGTCCTTTCACTCCAGGGAGGTAGTAATTTACTACTGGTCCCACCTGCTGCCTGCCTGTTCTTGCACCTGTCAGCTGTAAGTAACAAGTGAATCCTACCCGCTACTTGAAGACAATGAGACTCAGAAGACAATGAGAGGAGTAGCACGCAGCCTGGATCACAACCTAACCCCTAAAAAGGTGTTTTAAAGGGTCCCACTCTCCTGGGCTCAATTGTGAGCTACCCTATACATTCAGCAGCTTCCAAACCAGGAAGAGGGCTTGTGCAGCTTACTTCCCCCATGGTGCAAGTAAGTAAAATGTTTTCAGACCCAATGACGTCACTGAGTGCTGTGGGTGTGCAAGAATGCAGCGTGAACAGATATACGATGGCTGAATAATATAGGGAATTAGCAATATTCTAGTGTTGCAGTATGGGGAGTTCAAAGGTGGGTTTATTTTTTTTAAATGATCATGGTCAAACTAGATTATGCACACTTGTCCTCCAAACAAGTTAGATTGTCATATTTTAAGTGTGAGAGTTAAGAAGCCAGCAAGCACACACAAAAAACGCTATTAACAATAGTCACCCATCTTTCCAGGTAAGCACAGTAATCCAGCTTCTTTTCTGAAAGCTGCATGGCAGAAACAACATGCAAGTGATGTAGGAAAGTTAACACCTTCTCTTAATCAAGAACACGAATGGCACTTACTTTCACATTTCCTTTGGCAACAAGACAACAGAATAAAAAAACTAAGTTAATGAAAAAGGCAACACCTATCAATTTCTCTGAAAATTGGAACATTTATCAATATGGACTGATCATGGCCATTCACAAATAACAAGGGAGGCAGGAATTAAATATATTAAAGGCCCAACCTGAATTTATTGCCAACTGAAAATCCCTAATGAACTTGCTGGGTTTTTCAGAAATGTTGGGCAAGGCCCTTACTTTTTATTTAGAAATAGTATACTATGCCTGATACTGATAAAATACACACACCCCAGATATCTTTTGATATGAGGCTGAGAGGTTTGACATTGCATTCAGTATGAGGTATTGAATGCAAAGTGAATTAAGCCAACACATTACAGAATTATGAATATTTGCTTAATACAGTCATCTAACCTGTGAACATATGGGAAGATATTCATTTTGCTGGCTAGGAAGTTGTAACTCAAGTAACTGCAATGATCTCCTTAAACTGATTGCAAATTTGGCCCATGATGCATTCTTTGATTCTGTGTTCATTAACAAATTCCTGATCTTTTGAGACCATTTTCTATAATTACTCAAATTCTTCACTTGCATGCAAGACCCAGTGAAACCATAAAGATTTTAGTTGGGCTGAAAAATATTCCCATTAAATTGTCTCCTACCCAATGTATTGCATACATTCAGCAGAATGTGCCTGCAGTGCTGATGAATATAGCAAACCAGTGCACTTTTACTTACCAGAAAAGTCCTGATGTGTCATTGATTTCACCTGAACATGAACAGAACACAGCTACTCAGTAGTAGAGTGAAGAACCAGCTTTGAAGTAGTCCCCAATTAAGTCCCCAACCCTGCAGGTAAAACTTCCTCTTGCATCAAGTTTTACCTAGATAAGGGGTTCAGAATCATGTCCTAAATATGCAGCTGGTCTTTTATTATTTAAAAATTGCAAATCAGCTTCTCAGCCATTGTCAGAAAAGTAAAATGTGCAAAAATGGAATGGGAACCCCCACATCAAAATCATATTTAAGAGGTTTACTAAAACAGCAGGGATGGCTAATTTACATCCCCTATCCAACTGTATCTAGTTTAATTTTTTCTCATTTTGTGATAGAGATGTGTCATTTAGCTATAAACACTACACATTACAGATATTCAGAATAATGTTTATTTATATTCAGTGCTATAGTTCATTAAATACTGGTATCATATATTCACATCTGAGGTAATATAAATTAAAAATATATTCAAGATTTCAGTCCCATACTTGTGCTCTCTATATTTTTTCTACCGTCATACAGAATTTTGAAGCAAACACACAGTAGTTTATAATTTTGAATGCAGCTGTGAATATCTTTTTAATATAGTCTCTTCTTGCCTGACTATGCTTTTGAGGAGAATGGTTATTGCATGATACATTTTAGTAGATTTGTTTTTTATAGTAGAATTTTCTCATAAAAACCACACATCAAAGTTATGGGATAAATGGGCATGAAGAGGTACTTTGGGAAAAGAAAGTCAGACTTTAAATCAGAATGATAACACATGCTGTAGGATTATTGACAATACATATTATGGCCCAGACCCAGAAAATGTACTTAAGCATGTGCTTAACTTTAAGTATGTGTGCATTCTCAAGTGACTTCTGTGGGACTACTCATGTGCTTAGTTAAGCATGTGCTTACGTGTGTTGTTGGATCAGAGCCAAAGAGAGACTGCAAACTTAAATAAACAATCCTCTTTAACTGTGCATTGTTTGAAAATATTGCTGGTTTTACACTATATCACTGTTGCAGAATTTTTTCATATCAGTGAAGCACCTGTGAAAATCTAACTCGGTTCATAAATACATTATGCAAAAATAAGCTGCTGGAATGACTTTCTTCCATCCATTTGGATAAAAGTAAAACCTGATTTGAAAAGCTATTCATTTTTAAATGGTAAAATATATTTAAGAAAATAAACTCTTTGTTTCATCATCTTCCATTGAACATATTAGCTTTTTAAAGCATACCTCTCACTCAAAAATTCAACAGACAGAAGTATTTCAACCCTTTTTGCACTATATGCTGGTGTTAATAAGATCTTATCCTAAATCTCCATTAAGCACAACATTAGTGAGCCAAAGAAACAACAACAAAAATATGTTGCTTGCATATGCCTTTTTCATAGAGTTCATGGAGAAAAATATTTTCCTTATTATTAAATTATTATTTAACTCCTGCCATTAAAATAGAAGATACACCTCACCAATATCTATTTAACTTTAATTAACCATTATAAATACAAAGGATATACTGTAATTGAAGAAGCTACAGCTAATTTGTTGTGCTTGGTTGCTCTTGGAGGTAAAGGTGAACTTTCATCCATTTTTTAAAAAATTATTCTATTTTGCAAACTGGTGACAGTGATGATACTGTCCTGAAAAACAAATTTGTAATATTACCAAACCCTATAGGCTGTATTAAAACTCTCCATGCTCATGCAGTGAATTGCATTGTTGAGGGTTCCGTTACAGTGGTACTGGACTTGACCATCAGATCATATCCATGCAGCACTATATCTTTAGTACTCCATGGAACTCACTATTGCCCTTGGTTCTTCAAATGCTGCCATCATTATCTGCTTTGGGGCAGGTATGGAGAGTATTTCTCCTGCATCAGTTGGTGAGTGAATACTACTGTCTATAAAGCTGACTACATCTTCTTCGTGATCTTCATACAGTGTACTGACGTGCAGCAGAGGGTGAGTAGGATTACGATTCAGTGCAGCTGTTGGTTCTGGTCTGATGTGGCTCAGGGTTATATTTGTTGCAGTAGAAGTTGTTGCTATATGATTATGATTACAGGAGAGGTAAGCCCCAGCAGTAGGGACAGTTCTGCAAGTCTCAGACGAGTTCAGAATCTCTTTCTCATGATTTGGGGTGACTGAAAGAAAACAGAATACAAAATAAATCATTGGCTCGTCTATTTTTCTCATCTTGGGGCTTCGATGCTGCAGTGATTGATCTGCTGGCAGTTGATTTATCGCATCTGCTTAACTGCTTAGATGAAAAAACTGACCTGTGAGTGCTCTCCCATCGACTCCAGGACTCTACCAGGACAAGAAGAGTAGATGGAGTCAATGGGAGAGCAGCAGCCCCTGACAGCCTTATCACATGGAAAACACCATGGTAAGCACCTCTTTGCTATTTGCGTAGCTGAAGTGGCGTAGATTAGATGAATAGTGGGGAAGGGGGGAGAGGCATAGAGTAGACTAGGCTTAATTCACTGTATCCTGATCCCATGGAATTAAATGGGATTCTTGCCACTGATTTCACTAGTAGAAGGATTGGACCCAATACACAAGTTTAATTTGGATTCTGAGAAAGCTAACGAGAAGTCCTGTGGCACTTTATAGACTAACAGATTTATTGGCGCATAAGCATTCATGGGCAAAGACCCACTTCGTCAGATGCATGTAATGGAAATTCCAGGTGCAGGTATAAATATACAGGCTTAAGAAAAGAGTTCCAATCAAGAGTAAGGCTAGAGATAATGAGGTCAATTCAGTCAGGGAGGATGAGGCCCACTTCTAGCAGCTGATGTGGAGGTGTGAATACCGAGAGAGGAGAAACTGCTTTTGTAGTTGGCTAGCCAATCACAGTCTTTGTTTAATCCTAAAATGATAGTATCAAATTTGCAGATGAAATCTGAAATAGTTTTGGGGACAATTTATACCTCCAAACCAGTGGCACGGCTATGGGCACCCGGATGGCCCCACAATATGCCACAATATGCCAACATTTTTATGGCTGACGTGGACAAGAGCTGAGGAAGCATTGTTCCAGTAGTGCCCCTCCTCTACTTACGCTACATTGATGACATCTTCATCATCTGGACCCACGGGAAGAAGGCTCTGGAAGAATTTCACAGTGACTTCAACAATTTCCATCCCACCATCAACTTCAGCCTGGACCAGTCTACACAAGAGATCCACTTCTTGGACACTACAGTGCAAATAAGTGATGGTCACCTAAACACCACCCTATACCGAAAACCTACGAACCGCTATGCCTACCTACATGCCTCCAGCTTCCATCCCAGACATACCACACAATCCATCGTTTACAGCCAAGCACTAAAGTACAACTGCATTTGTTCCAACCCTTCAGACAGAGACAAACACCTACAAGATCTACACCAAGCATTCTTGAAACTACAATACCCACCTGAGGAAGTGAGGAAACAGATCAACAGAGCCCGACGTATACCCAGAAGCCTCCTGCTACAAGACAGGCCCAACAAAGAAAATAACAGAACACCACTGGCCATCACCTACAGTCCCCAGCTAAAACCTCTCCAATGCATCATCAGCGATCTACAACCCATCCTGGACAATGATCCCCCACTCTCACAGACCTTGGGAGGCAGGTCAATCCTTGCCCACAGACAACCTGCCAACCTGAAGCAAATTCTTACCAGCAACTATACCACCACAATAACTCTAACTCTGGAACCAATCCCTGTAATAAACCTCAGTGCCAACTCTGCCCACATATCTACACCAGCGACACCATCACAGGCCCTAACCACATTAGCCACACCATTATGGGCTCATTCACCTGCACATCTACCAATGTAATATATGCCATCATGTACCAGCAATGCCCCTCTGCCATATACATCGACCAAACTGGACAGTTCTTACGTAAAAGAATAAACGGACACAAATCAGATATCAGGAATGGCAATACACAAAAACCTGTAGGAGAACACTTCAATCTTCCTGGACACACAGTAGCAGATTTAAAAGTAGCCATCCTGTAACAAAAAAAATTCTAAAAACAGACTTCAAAGAGAAACTGCAGAGCTACAATTCACCTGCAAATTTGATACTATCATTTTAGGATTAAACAAAGACTGTGATTGGCTAGCCAACTACAAAAGCAGTTTCTCCTCTCTTGGTATTCACACCTCCACATCAGCTGCTAGAAGTGGGCCTCATCTTCCCTGACTAAATTGACCTCGTTATCTCTAACCTTACTCTTGATTGGAACTCTTTTCTTAAGCCTGTATATTTATACCTGCCTCTGGAATTTTCACTACATGCATCTGACGAAGTGGGTCTTTGCCCACGAACGCTTATGCTCCAATAAATCTGTTAGTCTATAAGGTGCCACAGGACTTCTCATTGTTCTTGCAGATTCAGACCAACATGGCTACCCCTCTCTGATACTTGAGAAATCTAAGATTGCCTCATGACAACTTTAGCTTTTGAAAATTATAGCCCTGGAAGCACATTACAGTGTCACTAATAAGTTTACATTTCTAAGCATTGCCTATGTGAAACCATACTCACTAAATAAGCAAAAGTCAATTTAACAGAATTTAGGGATGTTTTAATATTTCATCCATAGATTCTAGCCAGTGCTTTGCAAATGTTAAGATTTAACGTTTCAACCAACCTTAGAGATTCCTAAATATACAAGATAGAATATAAAAATATTGATATTTTCAATGGAATATAAAAAAAGAGAGGACCCATACCGCAAGTCATTGTTCTAAATGAAATAGCTCAACAGTATGTAATTCAGAGCTTGAAGGAACTTGCTCATTCGAAAGCATTCTTGAGTAGGGTTTAAGGTTGGCATAAAAGCTGCTATTATAATTATTTGGTGCTCACAAATTAAAATATCAACACTTGTTTATATAAAGATAATTGAGATCAGAAACCCCCAGTAGCTTCTGGGAGTTGGAGTCAGAACAGACTCCTGGATGAATAATGCTGCGGCAAGTCCTGCTCACATACACTGAGGAGTTTGAGGACTCCAGAAAGGAGCATAAGGATTTGGAAGTGACAAATATTTAGACCTCAAGCAACTTTTCTGCTGGGCAGTGAGGATATAGCAGCTCTCTGCAGTGGTTCTATCTAACTGCTCCCCTTAGCTTCTTACAATCACTTGAAATATTTGTCTTCACAAAACACTTCTGAGCATAGGTGCTGACTTCTATTTTTCAAAGGGAAATTTAAATGTATAGTAAGAATTAAAACCTAATAATAATCTGAGTTTTGGAATCCTCAAGCTTCGAGGCATAAGCCAACCTCTAACAAAAGTGGAATAGAAAGTCTTCCCTAAGAAAAATTTCTATTTCATAATTGCCTTCTGCAAAGTTTCTTGCATACTTCTTCTACATTCCTCACAAGTAGCTACTCCTGGCCCCTCTCACACAGGATACTGGACCAGATGGAACACTGGTTTGATCTACCATGGCTGTTCCTGTGTTACTGGAAAATGAGTGAAAATGAATAGTACTGATAGGTAAGGGTGGGGTATCCTAGGAACCAACTCTTGCCTCTTTTCCTGGCAAAACTGGTGACAGTTTCCTTACATCAATTAAAAATTATGTGTAAAATCTTATTAATGCTGCAAAATATCTGTAAGGCAGAAGGATATGTTGCATAGCTCTACTACTCCTTATCATATACTAAGAAATTCTATATAACCCATTTAAGCAGCCCACTTGCCCTTTTATCATTAGTTGTTTAGAAATGTAATAAGACAGAACAAACCTACAGCAGATGGCTACTCCAAATTCTGGCCTGTTCAGTTTATCACTGTTGAGATGGAACTGCAATGACATATTGTACCTTTGAGAGAAGAGGTGACATGAACTACGACGTTCTCCTCTTGGCTTAAAAATCCACCTTCTTGGCTTTTGGATGTTGGCATTGAGGCAATGACTGGAATCTCTGGCTTGGGTTTTTTACTGCTAAGTATATATGGTTGAACATCCAGGGAAAAGTGCCGTGTATGTTTTTTCTCATTGCCTGTGCAGGAGATGGTGTTTGACTCAGTTTTATGAGATGATGATTGCTGTGAGGTTTTGGAAGAGGACTCTAGCAGAGGAGCGATGAGGCTATCAGTTGCTGTTTTCCTGCGCACTGGCTTCGGCTTCTCTGGTTTGTGGTTTTCAACTTTCATAATGGCTAACTGTTCTTTGAATGGCTGAGGAAGTGGATTGCTACTCGGGATCCATTTCATTTTCTTCCGAGGTCTCTTAATGATGAGCTGTTCATTGGCATCAATGTCTGCGGGATCGACACTGGGGTCTATAGTCTGAATCCCTGAATCACGCATAGTTGGTGTGACATCATGATTAGACTGGGCCAGGGCTGCAAGCAACTGGCGCACCACATTATCGTACATCAGATCACTTTCATTTGTTATGAAATCCAAGCGGTTCAGGGATTTTATATGGTCCCGATTTTCATTGCAAAACATTGCTAGAATATTGATGTCACAAAACTGAGATTTTTGCCACTGTTTCTTGGTCTTTATTCCAACTTTGTTCAGTTTATCAAATATGAAGTTTGACTTGCGAAATATGAAAAGGTGAACTAAGTTGATAAGAATGATCAAGTTCATAAAACAGAGGAGGACAATGTCTACTCCAGCAATTATCCGTTGCAGCTGGACTGCTGGCAGCTTGCAGTTCACTCTGATGTACAATTTGGAGTTGCTTGTTTTGTCAGGAGGCTCTCCTAGTGCACAAGTAAACTCATTTTGCTTCTGTGTAGCATAGTAGGTGGATAAGTATGTAATTGGTATAATGCTTAAAAATATGATAAACAAATGTCTCGCCAGATAAAGTTTAGCTAAAAAGTTACTTCGCCCTCTTCTTTCCAGGTATTTTTCAAACAAGTTCTGTTCGGGGCTTTTTTCCTTTTCTGCATTCTCAATGATTTCTCTTTTTTCCCTCTCTGTGATCCCTGGGCCTTTGGATTGTATTTGTTTCTCTATTTTCGGCGCGCGCCCTTCTGCTGCACGGTGATAGCAGTTATCGATCTCCTGAAGCAAAAAATTAAGCTCAGAAGTCAGTCTGGTGGAAGCCAGAAACTCCCACCCAAGAGCTGGAATGTACATTATGCCAGCAAAAGCCAGCAGTGCATACGGAAGGAACTTATGCTCAAACAAGGAGGGCCAATGGCTGGCATCAACTCCTGGCAAGGCATCTTTTAGTTCTGTCCAACAATATCCTCTGGCATACAAGGCTTGGTCACGGGTGAAGTTGTGGGGTGTATAACAGTATATTGGCTCCTCTGTATAACAGAGAGAAAAGTCACTGCTGTGCATTTAACCTATAAAAGGAGCTCTGTAAAATAAATATTTCAAATGATATCAATTTTCTTTTACTGTTTCTTTACCTGACCATCAAGCTCACAAAGTTTTAATATGACATAATGACAACCTGCATTGCACATATTTTCACACACCCCAGACAAAACTACCTGCTTGTAGAGCATTAATAAACTAGAAATATAAAAAAAAGTTTTACAAATTATGTTGGCTACCACTTCCAATGCAAAACTCCACACTAAATGCTGAATAGCTAATGAATAGGATAGCCTTAATCAATGTACATTAGTTGAGACTGTTATATCAAAATTACATAGCTTCCCTATAGAAATCAGCATAATATATGACTCACCTTAGTAGAATATTTTTCATTAATAAAGCCAAATTATTTGTAGTTGAAGACAATGAATCTAATCCTGTGCAAATTTACAGTAACAAGGATTACTGTACTGAACATGGAAGAGAAAATTTAAACTTAATATTATCTAAATAGTGGGTCAAAATTCATCTCAATGCACCTTTGATTTCAGTAGAGATACACCAACAGAGAATCGGTGATATTAACAGTGTATTTAGCATTATAAATATTTATTTTTATTATAAATCAAGTCTAGTGAAACTCGGAGTACTTTAGCAACTCACAATGACACAATAATGATCTTGACCTATATATGCTCTTAGAGGAGAAAGCATGCATGCGCTGTATCCCTGTCAGCTCAATGATCTGTACCTAGAGAGTACTGGACATGGAGTATATTTTATAGGGTTCTGACAGGCATTACAAGGATCAGTTGCTAAATCAGACCTACATTAAGTAAATATTTTTCTTCTTGAATGCAGAATGTGCCAAGAACACCAAGCTTGTTTCAGTTATAAACTCCAACTGGGACAAACAGAATTAAAGGGTCAGTGAGGCTTCTGGGTCTTTAACAGTCGTAACATTCCTTGGGAGCTGTTTTATTTTATTGCAATATTTGAATTAGTCCCTCTAATGTTTAAACCCTTCCTTATAAATCACATGCACAAAGAAGCTCTAATCTTTGCTGCAGCAATAGGCAAAAAGGCCCCACCTGCCAAACTTACTGAGCCTTGCAAGGGAAACCAAAGAGTTCTCTTGTGCTGTGGAAAGATCCATAGGCACATGCACATACATTGATTTAGTTACATGAAAACCCACTATACCTCAGGGTTAGTTTTTAGGTGTTTTGTGGGCTTCTTTGAAGTAAGGCACTGCCAGAAGGATTAGTTTCTAAAGTGCAACCAAGCTGGATGGTACAATCACAATACATATTGTTAAATAACAATACAAAATACATTCATTTGATAGGTCTTATTAATTATAATTAAGTACCTTTAAAAAAAAGAAAGTGAAACAATACCTCAAAATGATTCAGTTCCAACCTTTCAGATAAAGCAATTTAAGAAGAGTATGTGAATGTTACTCAACTTCTCATTTAAACTAATTTTAGTGTATTTCCAGAGTCTCTTTACTTGAATATCTTTTCTGGTTGCCTGAGCACCAAATTTCATCAATTCAAAAAAATCCTAGCTGCAGCATCTACCACCTGCTTCTATTTGGAAAATGCTCATTGGCTCCCTTGTTTCTGGCAATCATATCACATCCCACTACTGACCATGGGAAATGCATTCTGAGAAATTCCAACTCCTGCCTTGAAGGAGCTGGTTACTATTACTTCCTTAGGCTGTGTCTACACTGGGAAAGTTTAGTGATAAAAGTGTTGTTGAAATGCAAAAAATGAAAACTGGTCTTTCTGCCTCCCATTGTTGACATTTCATGGCCACATTGCTAGGTCCTTTGTCAACACAGCAAAGCAATGTGGGTAAGCATCCCACAGTGCAGTGTTGTAGAAAGCCAGAGCTGATTCCTGCACTTCTTGGGATTCTCTCTGTGTTCTCCCACAGCATTCTCAGCTGCTGGGAGCAGCATCATGAGTAGCTCTGTGAGTCCCTGCTGAGGAATGTCAAAGCAGCACAGCAGCCAGTCCCCTCTCACCCTGTAGCAGCTGTCTGCCTGCTGCTGTGCTTTTAGCAGGGCAGAATGGGAGCATTCCAATGATTTTCTCTTTTTTTTTTCATTTCCCAAATGGATCAGCTCACTCAGCTGTCATATACTTTTAAGAACTTTGGAAAGGGATGGGGCACCAGAGATCACAAAACACTGAGCAAAGCCATCAGGGCAAGCATTGAGGGATACTGGTGGAAGCCAGTTCTCTCGACAAAACAGAGTCCACACTGGCTCTTTGTTGACAATAAAGGGAGGAGAAAAGACAAAAGTTTCTCACAGGTGTAGAAGTTTTTTGTTGCCAAAATTGGGTGTTTTCCCAACAAAAGTCACACTGTAGCGTGTAGGCTCTCACTGTTTTGTCAACAAAAGGCAGTTTTTGGTGAGAAAATGTGCCAGTGTAGACAAGGCCTTACTACTAAGGTTTTCTTCCAGATTCAAGTAAGTTCCTATGGAAGAAAAGTTTCAGTTAAAAAAAGTAGCACAGACACTGACTGCAGTTTCTTATTTCCAGAAACATATTTAAATATCTTCCATGCCCTCCAAGTTAAGTTTTGGAAAAAAACAATTTGTCCTGTGGTAAAGTATGTAACCATTTTTCCTAGGTTACAGTATGAACTATACAAGAAACATGCAGAGTAAAGATTGTATACAATTGCTTGTGTAACCACCACCAGGTGGATTTGAACCTGGGACCTCTGAAGCAGAGTATAGGAGCCTCTACCCTCTGAGCTAAAAGCCAGCTGGCTTCCAGCCCATGCTGTAGTGGTCTCTTGGTCTTTACAGTTGTTGTGGTCTAGGTACCACCTGCATTGCTCAGTAACCACACTAGGTGTGTGGGTTACACTTGCACAAAGCAATTGCATTTATTCCAGATCCATGAGCCAGCTGTGTTATGAATAAATCAGGAACATAGGGGTTTTTGCTTTGTTTTTCCTGAGGTCTCACAATTAAGATAACTACTCTGATGTTTCAGTACAGAACTGCAATTTAATAAAGACAATCACAAAATCACCTATGTAGACTTTTTATTTATGTGCATGCACCATGGATTGGGCAGATATCTCAGATTTGGCACAAGAAGTGGTATACTTTGGTATTAGAGATGTTAAATATCGAATAACTGACTAATCGAATAGTTGATGCATTTTGATAGGGTGCCTCCACCTTCGAAGTTGATTAGTTGATAGGGTGCCTCCACCCTAAGGTTGTTGTTACACTTCAAAGGTGAAAGTGCTGCATGGAGCCCAGGACTCCCCTTCTGCCCCCGGGCTCCGTGTGGCGCTGCCGCTTTGAAATGCCGCAGGGAGCCCAGTATCAGGTCGTCATGGCATTTCAAAGCGGCAGTGCCGCATGAAATCAGGGGTCAGCGGGGGAGTCCCCAGCTGATCCAGGGCTCCATGCACGCTGCTGCTTTGAAACACCACATGCAGCTGGCACACCCCAGCTGGCCCCAAGCTGCACGTGGCATTTCAAAGTATCAGCACTGCGTGGAGTCTGAGGTCTGGCACCAGGCTCCAAGCGGCGCTGCCACTTTGAAGCACCCCCTCCACTTCTCCTTCCTTTCTGCCTCTGATAGAGGCAGCAAGGGGATGGAGTGGGGGAAACAACTAGTCGACTAGTCTGTCAACTATCCAATAAGCATTTGCTTATCGGATAGTCGACTAGTCTTTCACATCCCTATCTGGTATAACCATTTAAATATACAAACTCTACAACTATGTATACCACATAGGGGAGAATATAGGGGAAAACACCATAAAGACATTTCTGTGTATTTAAAAAGTCATGATGGACTAACAACTAACTGAGATCTTTAGACTCTTTCTATTGACTTCTTTCTATTGATTCAGCAGGCATTGGATCAGGTATAAAGTACTCTAAAGGAGCAAACCTCTATAGATAAATGATAGGAGTCCTTGCTCTGCAACCATTTCATTCACAGTGATCAGAAATAAAAATCTGAAGAGTTGCACTATGATGTTTGAACCAAACAGAGTCTTAGTTATTAGCCAGGACTTCAAATACAAGTCAAGTAAAGGAAGTCAAAGTTCTCTGATGAGAGTTTGCTAGCTCTTCCATTGTTAAATTTTTGTTTTTCAGCTGCTCTCATTGATGGTGTGAAATGGGAGTTTTGAAGTTCATTAAGGTTACTGAGCACATGGAATATTTTTAACTGGTGTTTTGCTTATTGATGCCATTTATTTAGACTAATGTATTGTTTTACATATTTATTACTAGACTATTTACCCAGTATTGCTCGGTCCTTAACTCAAATAAGTTTTATTTTTCTTCATTTCAATCTTTACTTTGGGGTAGGGCTGAAGAGGGGTTCATTATGCAGGCTGTCCTGAGGAGAGAGGACAACCCCAGCCCTCTCTCAGAGCAGCAGCATGGGCCAAGCTGAGAAGCATCTGTCCATGCCATTGCAGCTGGCACAGCCAGGAAAGGGGTGCACGTCCACTGGCTGGTGGACACACAGTCAAATTCTCTGAAATATATAATAGATAGCTGTTTCTTTCTCCACTCTTGCCCCCTGTTGGTCCTATGGGGTTATTGCTGTCCCATTCCACAAAACACTCAGGCCACGTCTAGGCTACAGAGAACAATGCTGTGGCGGTTGATCTTCTGGCGTTTGATTTAGTGAGCCTAGTAATGACCCGCTAAATTGAATGCTCAGAGAGCCCCTGCTGATGATAAAACTCCTACTGCTCACAAGGAGCAAGGGAAGTCGACAGGAGCATTTCTTCCATTGACCTCATGCTATGAGGATGGCACTGAAGATCTGCTTAAGATACATAAACTCCATTTTTTCTTTGCCGCAATTGCATATTTTAAGCCAACCTTTGGCTGTAGTGTAGACCTGACCTGAGAGTGAAATCTAGGCTCCACTGAAGTCAGTGGGAATTTTGCCATTGACTGCAATGTCCCCAAGGTTTCATCCTCTCTGAGTACATTTTTATCAAGGAATAGGCAATGTATACAATGTATACAACCTACTTAATGAGATGTTCTTGTAAAAGTGTTTTCTAAAATGGATGATACAAACTCAGCCCCAGTGTAATGCTACTGGTTTCAATGAAGTTACTTCAGGAGTGAATTTAGCTCAACATACTTTACTAACTTAGAAAATGAGTATTGCTCAACTGCATTTAACCTAAATAGACATGTATCCTATGGGCCTGATTACTCTCTCTCTGAAACAAGAGTAAATCAGATACTGGAGAAAAATCAGTACCAATTACAAAACTAACGGCAATATGTGTCTAGATCACAATATGAGGATGTTTGAATCAACCCCAATCTGTTCTTACACCTAGCTGGTTGTCATTTCAACCACCATGGCTGGGTTTGCACAAGGGAGAGGGAACAGGCTACTTGTGTGCCTGCTGAAATTGCCCAGACTCAGATATGTTTTCATTATCTGTTTTAAAGTGCTTTTTTGGTAGGTAAAAAGCATGAACTCTACAAAAAAGAACAGCAAGAGTGTTAAAATCCCAGCTCCAACACTGGGTCAGATATTTACGAGTCTAGTTATAGCATTGTAGCTTTATAATAATCTTTGTATGTCACCTTTCATGGTGAAGGTTCCCACACTACTTTAACAATTTTCCTGTTTCACCAGTAGTATAATCAAGTATAAACAAAGGTGAGGCGTTAACTCACTTCTCATTTGGGGACTATGGAGTTTAGGTTACTTCATGTAGTCACTCCACCTACCCCTGAAATTCAGCCCCCTCTGGGGTGAAACACAGTGTCTGCTTAACTGCATACAACAATACTACACAACTGTTTAGGAAACACAGCAAAGAAACCTGACTGAAATTTGGCCAGGACAGCAGGGCCTACTGGCAAAAAGTGTCATGGGACAAGGATGGCCAAACCATTTAACACAGAGAGCCAAACAGCGGCAGAAAAAATGCGAAGAGCTGCATCCCCAGAATAGAATTGTCGAGCAAAAACAAAAAAAAGTTTTTTTTTTTTTAAAAGGAGGGTGCCTTTTTAAGACGGCTTCCATCTTCCATTTTAAAAACACCATAGCTCTGACCCAGTAAGCACAGGGAAGCCAGGGTGCTGGGGTGGGAGCAGCTTCACGAATCGCGCTTTTGGGGGGCAAGAGCCACATGGGAATCACAAGCCGTGGGTAGGCCATGGCTATCATGGGATCTCTAATAACCCCATGTGGGCAGAATCTTGATAGTAAGTCTCATCCAAAAGACAACACCTACCTATCATCATTGATGGGCACTAACTCACAGCTGGCACAAATGGAAAAATGCTATTTCCATATATACTTGATCACACACATTTTCCTGTAGCACCTGTATTTTGACAGGATTGGAGTTTTTTGGGATGAGAGACTGGGAGTAGAGAAAGAGGCATCTTTTTTTGGCAGTGGTATGGGACAGTCTCCCATCTAAGCTCTGACTACGCCTACTAAACTTATAAAACTGTGTAAGACAACTACATTGATTGAAATGTCAGCAGTTGATATTCAATACAGCTGTTCTAAAGGAAAAATACTTTGAAGACCGAGGGCCAAATTCTGCTTTGATTACACCCACAAAACCCTCTTCTCACTGTAGTGTTTCTTTAGGACAGACATGGCCAACCCGCGGCTCGTGAGATGCATGCGGCTCTTGCCCCCCAAAAGTGTGGCTCACGAAGCTGCTCCTGCGTCCCCCCCAAAAATGGCCCCTGCCCCCTGCCAGCTCCCCCGGCCCCCAGCTTCCCTGTGCTTACTGGGTCGGAGCTGCTGGGTTTTAAAAATGACACCCAAGATGGTGGCTGTCTTAAAGAGGCAACCTCCTTAAAAAAAAATTTTTTTTTAATTTTTTTGTTTGTTTTTGCTCGACAATTCTGTTCGGGGGGGGAGGGGGGCTTTTTTTTTGGTTTTTTTTTGTTTGACAATTCTGGTAAGGCTCTTCACATTTTATCTGCAGCTGTTTTGGCTGTCTTTGTTAAATGGGTTGGTCACCCCTGCTTTAGGACAGGTACTATTGGAAATGATCGTACTGCTATTCTTTATTTGGATAAACTGTATAGTCTGCTATCTGCTAAGATTCTATAGCCTTTTCTTCTGATATTTTCTAACAAAAATGTCCATAGAACTGCAAATTCTTTTGCATTTTGACCACATTTACAACTCCTCCTCCCTTGTCCAATTCAACTCTCAGATACTAAGAATGGGTCAAATCCTGCTCAACTGACTCATAAGTAACTCTCGAAGTCCCTAAGACTACTTGCACCAATAAAGAGGGCAAGATTTGGTCAGCTCTTACAGAATTTTTCAGTGAAATTAAAATAATCAAACCAGATTTTGGTACTGATATATGTAGATATCGGACTTATGCAATACTACTATTTACATCACTTAAAAATTAAAAATTCTTGACCTCTTAAGCAAGACTATAGTTTTCAGGCTAGAAGTCTTAAGCAAGAAAATGTTGTATGTGATCTTTTGTAAATAATAAATCCTGCCTCTACAATATACACAAATAGCAACTTTCATCTTGGAAGATCCCTCAGTACTTTACAAACTCTAAGCTACATCCTGCAATCATTCCCCATGGCAGAACTCCCACTAATGGCAGGGTATGGCTTCTATTTATACAGGAATCACTTCACCCCTCCACTGACATGTAGCCATTTGCACTAGCAACACTATACAACAGACTGTAGGAGAGGAAGAGAACAATAAAGACTTTCGTTAAAACTTCAGGTTATAAGAATATAATCACCCAAGTTGGAGTTTGGCTCAAAGCCCAGGAGTTAACAACACTACCATTGGAAAGAGTATTGCTAAAATATTCACGGCTAGTGCTCAGGGCTTCAATACTACATATGTTATAAAAAGTGAACTGATTTATAGTACACCTGGAAACACTGTCAAGACTGGCAAACTCTCAACTTTCTTTTTTCATTCTTGCAGCTACTTGCAAAATCATGCAGTTTTTGCAAGATTTTCTTCAAAAAGCGTGAATTTCATCTAAAATAAACACTCTTGTTTCTTTTTATTAAACCTAAACTAATGAATACTGGTATGTAAACTCTCATGGACAACTACACTGTAAAAAAATCAGGTCCTGCTCCTGAAAAGACGTATGGTATGTCCAGCAATGGTGGCAGTGGATCGGAAGTATTTAGCCACACACCTCAGTGAAAAAGGGGCATGCAGCAGGGAACTGCCGGATCCCATCCCCACCACAGTGCGCTGCTGGTGAGAGCCTTCCCTGTGGGAAAGGAAAGACTCCACAAGAGGGCGTATATGCTGTTAATAATAACAATGTAGACAGGGGGAGGCACTGCTTGGGCATGTAGAGAACCACCTAGGGTACCTACCCTAAGGATTCAGATAGGTCTTAACTCTGCTCACCTGAGCAGTGCCTTACCACCCTCACTGTTATTTATTCCTGTACTAGGGAGGTGGGAAGTGCATGTACTCCATATGCTACTATAAAGAGCATGGAGGAGTAAGCAGGAGGGTTAACTTTATGCTTTGGACAATCTCTTTGAAGCCAGTGAGATTACTCACAATGCATAAAGTTAAAACATGTGCATCACTCTGAAGCAGCAGTCCTCAAATTTTTGGCCCACATTCCACACAGTGGAATGCAGACCTTTCCACGGACCACCAGCCAACCACCTATGATGACACCTCTTGGCTGGGAGGATGCGTGCAGGAATAGCCTGAGGGAAGGGGGTCTTGATGAGATGGAGGGTGCAGGAGCGGGGTAGGGGCCCACCTGTAAGATGGTTGCAGACCACTAGCTTTGAGAACCACTGCTCTGAAGAAATGTTGGCTTCGGTCCAGATTCAGCATGGTGCTTAAACGTGTGCCTAATTTTAAGCTATGAGGTGTGGCTTAAAATCATTAAAATGATTTGCTTAGCATTAGGAGTGATTGAGCACCTTGGTGAACTGGGACCTAATATGTATGGTGCATAGAGAAAAATAGAATTATATAAGGAAATGCCATTTAATGTCAAGCTTTTAAGAGGTTATTATTAAAAATTCCTTTGATTATTGCTCATAAGTATGGAAAATATATTGATCTGGCTTTTAGTGGATATTTAAAAGAAAAAACGAATTAAGTAGTAATTTATAACTGTTTGTATAAAAGCACAAATAGTCTTTTATAGACAACTCTCGCTCCAGCTAAATAGAGTGCACTCAAAAGCAGACTTGGGACTCTATTAATGAAGGATTTATACCCCATTTATGCTTAGGTTTTTGGAAGTTACCCCAAAAATATCACATACCCTTTATGAATTCACATCCTGCAGTAAGGATTCAACACTGGGGAAGAGATCAAGCAATTCAATAATAAGGAGAAATAGGAATGCAAAAAGGAATACAGTGACCAAGAATAAGCAATTTAAAAATGAGAAAGTCAGCTAAAAGTTGTTATCCATGCTAGTCTAGGCAAAGGTAGTCGGGATTTGCACAAACAGCTCTTTTAGCGTACAATTTAACAACAAAGTTACACACATTCATGAAAGTCCATGGGACTACTCAAATGCTTAACATTATGCATGAAAACCTTGATTAATCAGAGCTATGGGGCTTAAATCTGTAATATGCTGAAGGAGAGCTGAAGGCACTCAGCACCTTCAAAGATTGCTTTGTACCACAATATAATACCCTTAGGCTTTAGGGAACACTGTATAGACCCAGTGATTTAAACAGATAAGTCACAATCCAGATTTACACATATGCATTGGGTAACACTAAAACACAGGCTTCTGCTGGATAGGCCAGATGAGGAGATCTATGAGCTCAGCTAGTACATAGCACTATCACACATTGATAGGTCTCTCATAATGCAGTAGACTGTTATGCCACTCACACTGTGCATATATCACAGTATCAACTTACATGCAATCAAACAAACAGACACAGGCATGCATCATTCACACTGTGTACTTAACTCAGGAATAAACACGCTATAAAGCATGTAACTAAAACATTTTATTTTAAGACAAGTAACTAATTTTTTGGTGTTTTTTAAAATAGTGTTTAAAGGAAAATGGCACTGGATCCTCTTCTCTCTGGAAAAAAAAATTAATGTTACTCAGGTTAAAAAGTTCAATCTAAAAACATTACATTACCCAGCCAGTAACCAGGTCTGCCTTCCCTGTCAATATTGTACAGGAAAGATATGTATAACTCAATAACCACAGATATTTAAACAAATACTGGGTGAAATCCAAGTTTCGCTGAAGTAAATGACAAAACTTCCACCAACTTCACTGGGGCCAAGATCTCATCAGCAATATTTAAAGGACAGTTATGAAAGGTAAGTTCCCCATAACGGCCTATTCCTATAAAAACTTGCACACACAATTCTTATCACATATGTAGTCCTATTTAACTCAGTAAGTAAGCTTATGCACATGCATAAGCATTTTTAGGATCAGGCTCTAAGTTAGTTTTATAAATTGTAAGTATTATTACTATTAATAAAATAAAAAGACAATAACTTTACCTTTATTTAGGATCACGGTCTTCATTTCAGAATTCAGGTTACAAACCTGATGATTCAGTTTTCTTCACGAGGCACAATTTCCCCCATGATGAGAAAGACTAAATGTCTGTATTTAGACTCCTTTTTGCTAGATCCAGTTGGCCTGTTTAAAAGAAAAACAATTAAAAAAAATCAAGAAAAGAGACTACCCTATTGCTAATAGTTCTTAATGTCCCAGATTCTACAAGTCTTACCCATACTGTGTATGATGTACATAAGCGGTCCTGATGTTTAATAGCTTCAGAGCTACCCCACAAACAACTGAAGATGAATAAGGGTAGCAGAAGCAGGCCCAATATTTATAATTGTGGGTATCTTCTGGAGCAGTGTTGCTTCTCTATTTACATACATCCCAGTTGTACACAGCATAGCCCTACATTATCACTACATGAGTAACATACACAGTTATTTGAGAGAGTATTTGCTACAAAATATTAACTACATATAATAGACATTACCATTTTTTAAATTAACTACTCAGCACATACCAAAACACACTTACCAGGGAATGAGGCGTAAAGGCCCCAACATGCCTTGTAATGCCTCTCCCAGGGGCATCACCTGAGCCCAAGGAAGAGAAATACTTTTATGTGGGTCCTCATTGAAACGCAAAGCCTCAGAGTGAGAGGATTAGTTCAGAAATAGCTACTGTTGTAGTTGGGGATGCCAGAAATCCCTAATTGAAAGCCTCTAGACTGCTTTTTATGGGGAGATAGTTTTTCAGTAACGCGCTGTCATCCAATATGTGATGACCATGTGCAGATGATAATATCATTGCACAGAGATGTTCCATGATGATGTACCTCTGCATCCCACTTCAACCATTTCCTCTTGTGCTACACAGAACTCTGTGAGGAAAAACAGGCATCTGGAGGGAAGTGACATTGCTCACCCTCAGAACCACATGTGTTCCTGTACTGTAATCTTGATTTCCATGATGTACAGATTTAAGAGATAATATTAGGCTGATTAGAAGTTTAGGTTCTGGAGAAAATGCATGACCAAAAATGTAATCAAGGAAATTCACCCTATACCTGGGGCCCCAAAAAGAGAGCTGGGCACCATTTACTTCCTAATTAAGCCCTAATTTGAGGAATTAAATGATGTACAGAACTTCTGCCTGGAGGTGAATTTTACCCAAAGTGAATATTTTTTGCATTAAATTTAAAAACAAATAATTAAAATAATTGTTGGCAATTTAAAAATTACTCTCCAATGATCAAAACCCCCAAGCAACTATATAAACACTCAGGCCCAGATACTAAAAGCTATTTAGCCACATAGCCCCCATTTAAGTTGGTGAGAGTTAGGTGATTAAACACTTTCGAGTATCTGAGCTTCATTAACAATGACCACCACAGAAATACTTATAAGTAAACTGTGTTTGCATATGAAATCCCAAAGTGAAATGAATTCTGACTATAGAGTAAAACTGGTTATATACAGCTCAGTCTAGTTTCACAGAAAGTCAAATGCAAAAAATAAACAGCATAAATGGTGGAAAGTATCATATCTGTTATTGTTGTATTATTTTTCATTACTTAAAAATAATTACTAGAAGTGTAAAAAGTTGGTTAGTATTAGACACTTTCCCCCCAGATATAACTAAAAAATAGCTTCAGTTTAAAAAAGAAACAAATATGTCAAAAATGA
Source organism: Pelodiscus sinensis (assembly GCF_049634645.1). Classification (NCBI taxonomy): domain Eukaryota; kingdom Metazoa; phylum Chordata; order Testudines; family Trionychidae; genus Pelodiscus; species Pelodiscus sinensis. The sequence continues at coordinate 37,032,567 of NC_134711.1, read as the reverse complement.
GATGATAGGGTAGTTAAATTGTAATTCTTCTAGTACATGGGTTCCCAAACTGGGGGACGTGAAGAAATTCCAGGGGGGGCGTGAGGCAACCCAGCTACACACACCCCCGTCAATCCCACCCCAAGTTTTGCTGCTATTTTTTTTGGGAGGGGGGTGTGAGGGTTTCTCAAAAATCAAAAAGGGGGGCGTGATGCCAAAAAGTTTGGGAACCACTAGTAGGTTTTGTTTTGAAGGGGAGATGCAAGCACTTAGACTACTGCTATTTAGAAAACTAGCTGCCCCGTATATAAAGAAACTCAGTTTTGCAAAATTGTCACTGCAGAGTCATGAAAATGTGATCACACAGCATCATAATTTCACTGCAGATGCCTCTTGACCTCTTGAACTGGTCTGCCCATTCCACCAGCTATACATATTGGAAAGAGGCCATGCCTGGTATCCCCAAACACCTGGAGCCTGCAAATGATGAGCTCCCCATAACCTGTAAATGGATTCCACTCCTTCATTTAAAAAAATAATCAGTAATGTCTTTAGATGGCTCTGCACCACCAGTGACCCAGGAATACTGGTAGGATTCCAACCCTCCTCTGTACCATATAATTGACTGGGACTTCTTAGTGGATTGGCTGAAGTGCTGCTCTCTCTTCCCAAAGTCTGTGTGACTGTAAGAAAAGCTGCTGCCACAGTTCTATTGAAGAACTGTGATTCCAAATTAATATAAAGTGTGTAAATATGGGCCTGATCCAAAGTCCACTCAGCCAATGGAAAGACTTTTGGATCAGGCCTGCATTTGGATCAGGCCCTGTGTGATGCAAAAGAAATCTGACAGAATCCTATCAGTTTACTAAAAAATATGCCATCCACAATAACATTGACCTTAATTTAACTCATGCACCACACAGACCTTAATGCTGATAATTAAATGGTGTGGCTGATTCTTACTGAAGCCATTTTCAGCCTCAAATACAATATGGGCTGAGATTTTCCCAGGGTACCTACATGCTGAGTACTTATTAAAATTAATGGGAAATAAGTCTTTAAAATCCTAGTCTATGTATTCCTGGAACTATAGTCATACTCTCAATATTACTTACCATCAATATTACACACTCTCAATATTACCCTCAATATCACCTGTCCTTCTGAAATAAAACTACTGAGCAAGGTAGCATCTAACAAAATAGGTAACTTAGATCAACGTGGATCCCTTCAGTGGTCTGCAAATGCATATTATTCGCACTTCAATCCTCAATTGCATGCATCTGACACCTGAGGATGAGGTTGTGACTAATTCGGACAGGGTCACCCACATAGTGATCCCATGAGAAGAAGGGGATGCTCACATCCTCATGCATTTTCTAAGTCTAAGAACTAGAAGCCAGGAATGTAAAATCCCAGTTAAACAGTTAACTGGTTAAATATTAGGTTGACCCAAATGTTTAACCAGTTAACCAGGAGCTGAACTGAGGAACACTCCAGACCGGCAGAAGTAGCCCTCCGCTGGGGCTGGCTGCCAGCTCCCAGACACACACAGGGGCCACTGTTGGCTCTTGGCTCCCAGCCCCCGCTGGAGCAGCCTCTGTATACGGCAGTCCCAGGCTCCTCGCAGACAGAGGTTGCTCCAGATGCTGGAGCAGCTCCTGCCTACAGGGCATTCAGGTCCACGGACAGGGGCAACTCTGGACAAGAACAGTCCCTGTCCACGGAGGGTTTCCTCACTGGTTACCGGTTAACTGGAACCGGTATGCATTATCCATTAGGGCGATGCTTACCGGTTAATTTTTCATATCCCTACTAGAAGCCAGAACAAATAACTGCAAGTCACTTCCAGACATACTGTGTGATCTTCATACTGTTCCTCAGAATTGTTTTCTGACTATAGTATCTACTGGATAACTATGCCTTTCCTCTTAGGTTAAGCTCATGACAGGCATGGGCGTGCACAAGCGGGGGGACAAGAAAGGGACATGGACACCTTCTCCCCCATAACTGGCAGAGGCACAGAACTCCTCCAGCCCCAAGGCTGTGGCAACAGGAGCAAGCCCCTCTGGCCCTGGCACAGAAAGTGACACTTTACAAGAGGTCAAATTTAACTTCCCACGCCTGCCCCCGACATCGGGCCAGCTTGCATTTATTTACATGGCCCTGTCAAATGTATAGCCATGAAAAACATCATGGAGTGTAAAAGTAGATCTCCCTTGTGAAATCTAGCTATTGGAGGGGTAGGGCTGGGGAACCCCAACTGGACGCTCCTACTGTTCACTGGGTTCCAGCTACCTGTCCATTGGGCTAAAAAAGAATGGGACTTTCTCTTCCTCTGCACCATTGCTCTTGGGGGAGCTCAGGCCCACCTTCAGGTACCTCCCCTGACTGCAGGAAACCTCCTGGCTGCTACCAGTATTACAAGTGAAATCAGACCCATCTCTTCCTTTCCTAATCTCCCCCAGCTGTGGGAAGCTCTGGGGCTGCTGCCTTCAAAGCCCCACTTTTAAGACAGCTCCGAAGTGAGGGTGGCAATCCCGCAACATCACCTTTGAGACCCTCTATAATGACCCCATTTTGGGTTGGGATCCCCCATGGTGACAACAGCGTGAAATTTCAGATGTAAACATCTGAAAATGTGAAACAGACCAGCCCTTTGGCTGAGAAACTGATCAAAATGGACCATGAATTTGGTACGGCTTTATTTATTTGTGAACTATCTCTAACCTTTGGGTGAAATCCCCCTCAGTGCAGAGAGCATGCAAAAGACTCTGTATACCATTTATAACCTGCCTAAGGTTCTGATTCTGCAAAACATATGAGCACATGCTTAAACCCATTGCCTCTTCTGTCATCCTATTTGTTGAATCAGAGCCTACAACTCTGTTATAAGTAGTTCTTAAGTAGGGCTGAAATATCTATGCAAGTCCTTTGCACTTCTGTACCTATGGGCAAATTTCTGCTCTTAATTATACCTTCATGTAAACAAGGCAGAATTTGGCCCTGTATTCTTAGCAATAATAATAAAAATACAGTTTTTTGTACTTTACTGCTTATATGTTGCTCTAGGTGCAATCAGAGAGAGAATTTTGAAAATAATCATTTAAAATTAAAAGACACTTTATAATTCAGATGAGTGAGCATATGTAACATCTTGAAACAAGAATATTAATAGGAAAAGCTTATCAGAGATACCAGAAAAGAGAACCTCATTGTTCAATAAATAAATCCTCAACAAATACAATTTAAAACATACCATAAATAATGAAATGCATCAGGAGACATTGAACTCATGTAGAAACTATACTTCACAGTGAAATAAGCATCATTTATACAGAAATGATTACATATCAGGAATTAAAACATAAAACTTGGACTCATCAGTCATTTAACTTACTGTCTCCTTCCATTACTTCCTCATGAGAATTTTCTAGCAGAAGGGTGGTAGAGGGCTGAACTAGGTAACTGCTAAGAGACATAGAAATACAGTATTTGTGAGCAATGTTTGGTATTTGAAGGCATCAATTTATAAATTTAATAAGAAGACCAACACCAGAGCTTGGCCTTTTGACCAAAACGTAAATCCTCTGACTGCCAATGTTCTGCTTTATTAGAAGTATTTGCCAGCTTTTGAGGAGAAAAATGAACATATGATAGTTGACTGAGATATGAAAATTATGATTCACTGCAACTGGAAAGCACTGGGTTGTGCACATAATAACACAAAAGATGTAATTTGGCAAATCTTAAATTCCATCATTAGAATTCAGGCTTTCTCTGACAGATCAGAAATCAAACATTTCAACACCGTGACATTTAAAATGGAATGTAACATGCACAGCAATGCATTCATTCCCTTTTGGAGCCTGCTCTTTGGTGCTTTACTCAGAAAATCTCCCATGTACATCTATGAGAGTATTGTCTGAGTAAGCAGCCCAACACCAGGCCTGGCCTGTTCAATTAACATTTTTCTTTTTAATATTTAATATTTAAATCACACAGGAAAATAAAACAAGAAACACAAACTGAGCAGCTAAGTGCAAGGACCAAATTCGTCCTAATCTAAAGTAGGCTGAAGAATTTGGTGTCTGAGAGGATGCAGCAACACCAAAAATGGTAATCTCACTCTAACATCAAAACCACTCTCCTGTCAATCATATTGCAGCTATCCACAGTACAACTTCAGAACCTGCCAAAGGAGAAAAGTATTCTGCACAGACTACCCTCTGGATATGTACATTTCTACCTATTTGTGGGCGAGGTTCAGGTCCATGAGTTTCATGGCTACAGACAGGAAGAACTGAAGGGAGAGTTAAACGGCACTGGTCACAAAATGATACACTTCAAAATCACATTTAATGTTGTATCTATAATTTAAGCTTCAAACACTTTGATTTTAAAAATTGTAAAAGGACCTATATATAGAAATGTGCCTGTAGTGCCTCAAACATTTGGGATTCTTTAGATCTAGATCCAAACTTCACAGCCCTGGCCTGTCTCTAGAATGGGAGAAATTAAAAAAAAAATCCAAAATGACTGCTGAACTTTGGGGTGAACTGGATTTGGGCTTGATTCTAGATTAGAATCACATGTCTGTCCTGTGGTTATGAGTTTATTAGTGTGTAATTAAATGGAATTTTGTGGTGGCTTATCATTTCTTTACACATTCTTCCAAAAATATGTTAAAGATGCGAAATTAGGAGCAGTAAAATTCTGAGTCAGTAAGAAAATATTGAAATTGTCACTTTAAATAAAAACTGAAAAACCCCTAGTAATATAAACTTACTACGCCAGTTGGATCTGACATTTCTAATATGAAAGGCTAACAATAAATACTGTGTAAATTTCACAAGTGATACCATAAAATTATAATCTCACAGCCTGCTTCTCTGCTGTTTGGCACCTGGTATAGTTATTTTACCTGTGCAAATTGAGGATACAATACTACTAAATCAGATTCCCCCATTCACATGCCACTGATAGTGTTTTAAACATACTTTGCACAAGTATAAATTACACAAGTGTGGTGTACTGCAAGGTGTATTGAAATTGTAAGCTATAGCTTGAAATGCTTAGGGGTTTTCCAGGTCCTGCTTTCAGGCCAGCAGTATCTGTAGGGAAGCATGTGATTGAGGACCAAGCACCAGTTGGTTTGCAAACAGTCACCCCAGTGTAAAGTAGGGATATTAAAATGTGTTTATTTTTGTAAATGTATAATTGCTGAAATGTTCTCAGTGGTTAATCTCCCCAGGGGTGGGAGTGATGTCTGTAGAGAGCCATCTTAAAAATTGACTCCCCGTGAGTACCGGCTCCCATTCCCACTGCTGCTGCCTCTGATACAGAAGCAGCAGCAGCATGGGGGGGGGGGGGGGAACAGGCAGCTCTCGCTAGCCCTCCTTCTGTGGGATGCAGCGGGGTGAGGGTGGGGGTAGCAGGCAGCTCCACAGGAGCTGTCACACATAGGGAGCTGGCTTAAAAGCACCGATACAGAGGCAGGAGTGCAGGGGCTGCACATAACCGTGATGGTTAACTGATGACATTCACATCCCTAGTATAAAGAGGGGTAGGTTATGTGTCTCTGTTTTAGGGAAACGCCTGCTTTCTATCTGTTTTTGTGTTCTTGTGTGTTATTCTGAATTTTAGGAGATAAAAGTAGTGTTATATTACCACCCTGCACCAAGAGTATTTATGTTTTTATTGTATGTTTCTCTGTTTCTTTGCCATGAACATAACAAGGTACCAGACAGCAAAGCATCAGGTCTGTGGCTAAGCAATGTTAAGGAATGGGAAACACAAGGGTTTCTGACCCTTTGAAGGATCATGTACAGACATGTACCATGCAAGGAGAAGTTGCATGAAATATGAAATTGCATGAAATATGAAATTTCTAGAGACGGGTGCATTAATCTTCTCTTACGAACATGGCTAGGGACATCCTTGGTATTTTGACAGAAATACAAATACCTTTGGCAATAAAGGAAAGAGTCCAAATATGCACAGATGGTAGCTTTCATCTTAAATTAAAAAAATCATCCTTTTGTTGTCCTTTAAGTTTCAGACAATAATTCCTAAAGGAAAACACAGAATAAAAACAAGTTAATTCCTCTGGGCCAACCAGCTGTGTGCATTTGGATTTGTTATTCTCTGTACTACCTCCAACACCACAGGAGCCAACTCCTCAAGAACTGGTTATTGTATGAATATTTGTAAATAAGGCTTTAAGCCTTGAAATTTTAGAAAATAAATGTTGGGTTCAATTTAAATACAAATCCGAACCCATTCAGCCAAAGAAATATAGGATAATCTTACTCCCATTAAAGACAAAATGCTTGCTGATTTCCTATGGGAGTAGAATCAGGTTCTGTTTGAGAAACAATTTTTCTATGGGCCCGGGGTAGGCACCCGCAGAGGTTTAGCCGCGTTGTGGGAGGGGAAGGGAGCGGGGGGGGGGGGGCATGAGGGTCACAGATGGGGAGAAGGCTCATGCTACACCATTGGACTGACTCTCAAGCTCCCAGATTTCTTTGATAGCATGATACCTGAGTATCTTTATTAGAGGCCTTTGAACCCTCACTGTAGTTATCTGGTGCCAACTACAAACATGCTATGTATAGCCACTGACTCACTCTCTGAGAAGTTTGCTTTCTAGGAATCGTGTTTTCTTATTTAAAAAACATTAAAGAACTTACAGTGTCAATAATAACGCTGTTAAAGGAACTACAAGTTGAATTTTTCTAGCCTGGCACCCCAGAATTTGACTAGTACCGAACCAGAGAATTTATGGAACCACGGGAGGTGTCTAGCAGCATTACTAGCACTTCCACTGCTTACTGGGCTCTCAGAAGACATTTAAGGGTAAATTAGAGCTAAATAACAGCACAAAACACTGACAGCCAGGACCAGTGGCTATAAACAAACTGTGGAAACTTGGACACACCCATGATAAGTGGACCTCCGGCTAACTAAATTATGCCGTACCACAGATGTTGCTGGACCAAGAGAGTTCCAGACTAGAGAAGTTCAACCTGTATACTTGAGGAAGTGTCCACAGGTCTCTCCTGAAAATGGTTCTGAAGAGCATAAGCAAAAGGTGAATTTCACCTCTTTGCAGGGGATCAGCAAAAGAACTATGGTATGCACCAACTAAGCCCTAACTTCCCTCAGAGTGAAATCCTGGCCCAATGACGTCAATTGCAAAACTACCATTGGTTTTAATGTGCTCAGGATTTCACTCTCAAGATCATATTAAGTTCGCCCTGAATGCATTGCCATCTAGCAGTGAAAACTAGGGAGGAAATTATTTTATTTCTTAATGGATTTTATTTATATTACAGTTTCTTACATCTTACAAATGTGAACTCAGAGGTCAGTCTATCTTTGAAGCAAAGTCAGGAATAAAAGTTCATAAAGGGTAATGGCAAAGGCACATCTGATGGAAGAAAGGTTCTTTCATATTTAAAGTAATAAGTAAAAGATGAAGCTCACCTACACTGTGGCCTTATCAGAGAATTACCATAAGACTTAGTTCAATGCCTGGTGAACTACTAAAGTCTTCTTTATATGCTAATAGAATTATGAAAACAGTAAATCATATTCTTAATTTCTCAGTGGTGATGTAGAGATAAAAGCAATCAGGTATCAGTGCAATAAGTGTGGAATAAATTGCCTAGATAAACAAAGAAAAAGTTATGGTAACAAACAAATATTTGTCTTACAAAATAAACATGGTAGGAATATGAAATAACTTTCTCTTTACTTTACCCATCATGTTAAATCATGCAATAGATATTATGATATTTAAGACTGGAGATGGATTGCCTTTTAAATAATCATGACATGTGTTGTTTGTCTTCTTATCTAAAGTTTAATTGTGCTTTTTAATATTCACTTTCTAGGCCAATGAGGCATGGGCTGGGCAGTGAAAACCAAGTTTTCTTCTGCTACATTTCCTTTTGCAAGTCACTTGTATAGCACAACAAGCAAGCTGTCCAGTCAAGAGGACACTACTCCACATGCTCCACTATATTGCACAGACACAGTTGACTCCTATTTACTCCTTGCTTGGTCCTGAATACATAAATACTGGGGTAGAGAAGGGGCTTGAAGGGGCTCAGTTTACCCCATATATTAGTCATACAGCCCCTTCCTACAGTAAGCAGAAAAAGTTGCAAGAAACCATTGTTCTGAGTCCACCATACCTGTATAACAACCTTAAATATGCACACTGTACTCAAGTGTTTTACAGGTACCCGTTGCATGGCAGAGGAGCCCATAGATTTATTTTTATTTAGCCAGACTACACTCACTTTAAGTAGCTTTCATGGATATTACTGCTTACAAGAATTAGGATTCAAGAAGTATCTGTTTTATTGTTTATTCTGACACAATAACTGCTGCATTCATGGGCATAAAGCAGCGTTTTGGAAGGTTCCATGGTATTTGTGATAAAAATACAGTAAAAAAAGCACTCCATTTTTGCCAGTGGAGTTTGCATTTTCTATATCCACTATCTAACTTGCCAGTAGATATACAGCAGCAATCAAAACAGAAGAGAGTAGCTAGACTTTGAAAACAATAGTGACAGTACATGGCTAAGGCATATTACAAGCACCATGAAGCAGGGTATGCACTAATAAATATCACATAACAATAAGGCATGTGTTCAACAGGACTAACATCATTAGTAAACACAATGTACAATCTCTCTGAACAAATATAATTTTGTTAAAAAGTCTGAGTAAACAGAGCCTTGGTAATAAAAAATACTAGGGCTATGTCTACACTGCCGAGAAAAGTCGGAAAAAGATACACAAAGTTGCATACAGTTTTCCACTTTTTTCCTCGAAAGAAGCTTTTCAAAAATTTGGCCCATCTCCATGGGGTCAAATTTTGGGAAAAACTCCTCTTTTTCACCACGAGGAATACAGGGATGCCAAAAGAACACGTCTGCTTTTTCGGAAACTGTGGCAGAGCTTTTCCGGGATACCAGAAAAGTTCTGCATCTAGACATAGCCTAGGCTTATGATCCAGCTGATGATTCAGCTCCTACTAGAATTAATGGGAGTTTTGATACTGATTTCAGTGAGTAGGACTGAGTTCTTAGTAATCAGAAGCCCTGATCCTGAGTTCTTAGCCCTTCCAAAAGAAGAACATTTAGTTACACCAAATCTACAATGAATGTACATTACAGTTTTATTATCAGCTCAATTATTTTTTTCATCCAGAGTGTCTTTTATTTTACCTCCCTCTTCATGTTTTCTTTTTCTGAGTTTTGGAGAATGTGAGCAACACAAAAACCTCACTGGAGAGCAGAATGTGGCTCATTTTCCCAGTACAATATAATGTTGTTTTTTGTGCTGAGAGGTGAGATTTGTCGTATTTTTTTTTCTTTCAACCAACTTCAAATGGTGGAAGTTACAAGTTTTCAAATTACATATAGCCCATCATAGCTTGAAAGTTCATCAACAGAAGTTGGTGCAATAAAGGATTGCCTCATTCATATTCTGGGGTCAGCATGGCTACAACAACACTGCAAAAACTGCTTTTAACCTATACGTTACTGTTTAGTGATCCCCATGTGAACTTAGTATATAGAGTCTGTAACTAGACTCAGATGATTTTGGTTTGGTCTATTTGAATAAATTGTTTGACTGTTAAGGATACAGACTATCCCTTCCACACATAAATCTTCCTAAGGGTAAAATATGTTCCTCATGCTGCAGTTAAAAGTGGATTTTCCCCTGCAGGGAGTGCAGTTTAAGCCAAAAGGGAAAATGAAGGAATTATGTCAGTAAAATCAGCAGATCTGCTAGATCAGGGGTGGGCAAAATATAGCCTGAAGACTGAATCCATCCGCCAAGCCACCAGGTCCAACCCCGGGAAGTCTCAGCCAGGCTCCCTGCCTGTCCCGTCTCCTCTCTGAAGGCTGCAAGCCCAGAGTGAACAGGGGTGGAGCGGCAAGAGGGGAGGGGGCAGGAAGAATAGGCAGTCTGCAAAGTACCTCTCCCCCTCTGGCCTCACAGCATTCAGAGCCGCACATGATCCCTGCAGCCAGTGTAGGGGCATGGAAGGCAGGGACCCTGGCTGAGGAATCTATTGGGCTTCTGGCCAGGAACTGCCCAGGTAAATGTCTCTTGGCCACAGCCTGCCTCTGGCACCCCAGCTCCTCCCTCCCCCCCAAACACTTACCCACCTCCTGCACTCCTACCCCCTCCCAGACCCTGCACCCCAATCTCCTGCACCCCTCCCCCAGGTCACAACCCCCTACTAGACCCTGCACTCCCTACTGCACCCCTCCTCCAGGTTGGAGCCCTCTCCTACATCCTAGACCCTCATGGCCCCTGCTTCACCCCCTCCTACACTCCAGTATCCTGCCCCTGGTCACAACCTCACAACCCTGTCCTTTATCCCAAACTCCCTCCCAGATCCCATACCCCATCCTGCACCTCAATCCCTTACCCCAAGCTCTCTTCTGCACCCAACCTCCATCTCAGAAGAGTGTAGTCCTTGACCACTTACCAAATTCTTGGCATGCCGTACCCAAATATTATTGCCCATCCTCACACTAGATCCACATGAACCTGTTTTCCTTGCAGAGTGACATCCAATCTGAGAATCTCTCTGCCTTCCTTTTCTTTAATTACATGGTTTCCTTTAGATCTCTTTCTCTGAGAGCAGGTCTACACTAGAGCTGCTAAATTAATCCCTGGGAATCAACAAGTCTTGAGAGGACTGTAAACATGGAGGTGAATTACTGTTGCTTTCACCAATTAAGTCGTGGATAAATTTCTACTGGAAAATCCACATCATCCAGAGGTAAATTGTCAAACTCCTTCCCTCTCCTTCAGGAGGTTACTTTTAAGACACACAAATCCCAAAGCCTACAGATGTCACACAAAGAGACACTTACAGCTACAGGTGGAGTTCTTCCTTCTATCTACAGGAATGGATGGGGTTCTACTTTATTTTGTTTCGCTCCACACCAAGATGAAAAGAGAGTCTAAAGCCCTTAAATTCTGTCATAATGGCTTTCAAAAGTGACTAGTGATTTTGCATTCTCAATATGAGTGAGCTAAAGGGGGCTAATTTTCACAGAATTGGTGCTCAGCACTTTTTGAAAATGAGGCTCCTTCAAAATGGCTCAGGTCAGGCATTCCCGCCCCCCCCCCCAAAAAAGGCAATAAATGTTGCTATTCATGTATACAAATCTTGGGCTATAAATCTAAATAAAAAAAAGTTTTAATATGTAACATCGAAAACATCTTCCATTTAAAAAATAATTTGTCAAACAGTTAATCCTTCATATGGTTTATGAATATTTAATAATGAAAACATAGGATACAGAGCTGTAAAAGTCAGCTTCAATGCATGCCTAATAAAGACCTGACCTTGTCAGGATCCCTTAGACAAAACTCCTACTGAAGTCAACACAACCTATTAACTCTATTAGGTGCAGACTGCATTCCCACATTTTTAAACACAAATTTTATATTGATTTTAGTAAGCAGCCTTAGATCACTTGTGCAAGTGGTCAAATTAATACAATAAAGGCTTAAGAGCTGTATTCATCAAGTCAATATTTCACAACCTAAAATGCCTTTACTTGAGGGACAAATGATTTCAAAAGACCCATAACAATTTATACAACCCTAATTTTCAAAGTTCAATATGAAGGATTGATTCACAGACCATAAAGGCTCTGAAGGGAATATTAGGGTCAATCTAGGTGAAAATAATTTTTTGCAAGTGCCAGAATACCAATTTTCACAATAGACAGTAACCACAAATGGTAAGTTATATGGGCTCATGGTACTTGTGCCTGTCTCCACCAATGTTTGCGTTTATATTTTCAGAACTGTCCTCTCCATAGGATGGACCGGGGCAACCACCATAGCCCTGCGCTTCAGGGGCAAGTGGAGTCCAGGGCAGCCTGGGGTAGTGGGGACCCTGAAGCCTTTAACAATGAGCAACCTGGCCCCAGTTCACCCCACCAGCTCCTGAATTCGCTCAGGGGAGGAAGCCAAAAAACAACAGGATGGTGGTGGTGTTTTGGGAGATGGGATGGAACAGGGGTGGAGAAGGGACGGGGCAGAAAGAGGTGGGACTGGGGCAGGCTGAGTCCAGGTTATTCACTAGTATCAGTACTAGGTCCCCTTCCCCCAACTCTTAGGCTACCCTTGATCCCGTATTGCCCTGAAGCACAGAGCCCCCTGAAGCACAGGCCCCGGGGTGGTTGTCCTGATCTCTCTTATGGACTGGATGGTTTGCTTAGACCCATTTTAGGCACCACCAAAAATTATACAAACCTGGTGCTCATTAGGGATATGAAAGTGTAAACATCTACATGGTTGACTGATAAGCCTGGGCCTACCATGCATGGTTACATGCAGGCCTCTCACCCCTTGCTGCCTCTGATATAGAGGCAGCACTGTGGGTAGTGTGGCAGGCAGGAGCTGGTGCTCATGGGGAAACGTCTTTTAAGCCAGTTCACCGCATGTACCGGTTCCCGTGGAATCGGTTGCCCCCCTGCATATAAACTTTTCAGCAGTTACACATTTTAACATCCCTAGTGCCCATGACAGTAACATAATCTAGGGGACCAGTAAATAATCTCTTTCACAATCACAATTGGGCCTACCACAATGCAGGTGTATATGTGTATAAAATCACTACTGTTCACCTAACAGTGCAAGTACACATGCAGGCAACCTATTAGACCATTTGCATACAAAAATTTTAAAAAAATCATTTTTGGTAGATCAGTTTAATAAACTAACTAAAGAGGCTGCCCCAGCTCCTTTTCACACTTGCATCCACCTGTGGCATGATAGCATGGATCAACTCCTTTCAACTCCAGCAAGCACACCAGAGGTCAGAAGAGTAACTGATCAGAAGAAATCACTGCCTTCCACACAGGGTTGGCTCCCACACCTATTGGTTTAAAGGGGCTTGCATGTGTAAGGGGAGTGAGATGGGGGGCCTGCATCAAGCAGTGGTGGTGAACCTATGGCTTGTGAGCTGGATGTAGCTCCCTTCCCCTTACTTTGATCTCTCCCATGATGAGGCTCAGGGTTCACCAGCGTGGTCAGCTAGTGCTCATGCTTCAGCCCCATGGCAAGTCCCCAAGCCTTGGTGCCCTACACGCGGCTGGAGCAGTAGCAAAGCCCCAGCACTCAGAGCTGAGTGTGAGTGAGGCCAGTGTCTTTTTTTGTTTCTCACTTGAGTGTGGCCCCCCTACTGATTTTTCTGTGGGCCAGTGACCCCGACCACGAAAGGGTTCCCCATCCCTGGCTACCGCTCTAGAGAGCCAGCTGCCCCCAGAGAAAGCTGCACAATGCTCTCGCCATCTGCTGCCCTTTCCCTGCCTCCCTCCCCGGCTCGCCCTGCTGCGCTCTAGCGCCCCCACCCGGGGCCGGGTGGCGCCGGGCTGCGGGCGGCGTCCTGCTGCCCTTACCGGCGAAGTTCTTGGTGAAGACCAGGGTGACGAGCAGAATGGGGATGAGGACGGTGCCGATGGTGACCACGCGGTCGAAAGGCAGCTCCAGCTTGAGCTGCAGCAGCAGGGCCGCCAACGAGCCGGCGGCCTTGTCGTCCTGCTGCCCGGGCAGGATCAGCTCCTTCAGCTTCTCGCCCGCCAGCAGCGCAGTAGCCATGTCGGGATGGTTATCGATGATGTGTTGCATAAGCGGCTGCAGGCGGGTTCACGCCACTCCAGGCTCCTCGCAGGGCGGCGGTGTTTCGCCTGGGTGTGACGCTCCCAGCCTGCAGGGCGACACCGACAGTGAGACCAGCCCGTGCCGATGGATGCCGCAGCCAGGGGCCAGGCCAGGTGGGGTGGCGGGCTGGCTTGCAGCAGGGGCACCATCTTTGGCTCGTAGAGATGCTGCTCCTATGGAGACAGCGGGTCTGCTGCCGCCCGGAAGTTATCCCGGGCAGGCTCCTCGGCCAGGCAACAGAGCTCTGCCGGAGCAATGATGCAGCCAGAGCCGCACGGCGAGAAATCAAAAGTGCCACCCAAGCGAGGCGGCGCTGCGAGCTGGGCAATGCCAGCCAGGGAAGGGCCCCCCTGCACGAGAAGGCAGCGGTAAGAACCATGCATCCAATGCAACGAGCTCTGCAACACCCAGCCTGCCATGCCAGAAAAGCCGGCCCGAGCCGGGCTGCCAGGGCTCGGGTAAAGTGCCGTAGGCACCGGGAGCAGAGCATTTACCTTGTAACTTTGGGCTCTTCAGCTCCAAGCGGATGCCAAACGGTGACGTTGTAAATAACCGCAGAGGAGAAAACAACCTACCCGCCTCGCTCCCTGCCGGGAGGAGGGACGGCCCTTCCCCAGCAATGCAATGGCCCCAGAAGCGGGGCGCGCGCGGGGGTTATTTAGCAGCGCTCGTGACTGCCGCGGCTGAGAGGCGCTTGCAAGGCGATGTCCGCCTGCAACGAGCAGGAGCAACGTGCAGAGCGGTTGAAGAAGGGGCGGGCAGCGGGAGGAGGCTGCAGCCCAGGAGCCAAGCGGCTGAACGCAAGGGGTCCTTTCAGTTTTTAAGCCAAACATCTGGAGCCTGCCTCGTTAGAAGCAGCCTCCGGGGTGGGGGTGATTTGCAGGGGAGGGGAAACTGGGAGCAGCGTTAGCTGTTACCAGGCAGGCACGGCACGGCACGCAAATGGGCTGCAGTGTAGCGCTGCCACGCGCTAGGGCTGTGCCGCCGCAGCACGGCCCTGGGCTGCAAGCAGCCGGATTTGGAACTTCACTGTTTCGAGCATGCACTGCACCAGCCTCACCGGAACGGGGGTGCCCCACCTGGGCACCCTGGCATCAGAACCGGCTCCCTCCTGCAGCCCGTGCTGGAAGGAGGAGGGAGGGATCGCAAGGAGAGGGGCACAGCAGCCTTTGTTCCCGGAGACAAAACATGCCCTAGGGTGTGGAAGGACGGGTCCAGATAAGCAGACTCGGGGAAGGGGCAGGAGATGAGGCTGAGAAAGGAGGCGATGGCCTGCAGGCTGAGTCACAGAAGCTGGGGGCTAAGAAGGAGTCCAGGGGGAAAAGTTACTAACCCTGGGGTGAGCAGTTCGTATTTTTGCCCAGAACAGGACAAGAGCCTTACAGAGGTTGAGTTCTTGGCAGGTTGACCTCAGTATCTCCTGCCCAAGCTCTGCTATTAAAGGCACAGGGTAGTCCAGCACCTACATATAGTCTCTCATTATCTGAAATAGAATCATAGAATCATAGGACTGGAAGGGACCTCGAGAGGTCATTGAGTCCAGCCCCCCACCCTCAAGGCAGGACCAAGCTCCCTACACCATCCCTGACAGATGTCTATCTAACCTGTTCTTAAATATCTCCACAGAGGGAGATTCCACCACCTCCCTTGGCAATTTATTCCAATATTTGACCACCCTGACAGTTAGGATCTTTTTCCTAATGTCCAATCTAAACCTCCCTTGCTGCACTGATGCAATGACCTTCCAAAACAGCCTTGGCTCAATACAATATTCAGGCTGGCCAGCTCTTGCAATTTTAACAACCCCAGGAATGATACTACAGGAGATGTCAGCTTTCATTTGCAAATATTAGGTATATAGCTCTCCTACATTTAGAGAAAAGCTTGAAAAGTAAAGCAAGTGCACCCTGAAAATTCAAAAATCAGAACAGCGACAAAGAAGAGCCCAATGATTTTAAAACAAATCTCATGATTTTTGCAAGCCAGGCTCTTTTGAAGATTTGTGGAGTTGGCAATATTGAAAACTTTACACACAAACACTAATTTTATATATACGAGCATCACACATATTTTTAGTGTTTAAAAGAATTCTATTAGTTTATGTAAGTGTAGTATATTTGCAGTTAGCCTCAGATCTGTTCAAGTGTCTTTTTGTTCTGATTGGCTGACGAGTACTTGTCATTCTGCACAAAACATAGTTTCACTCCTAAAATGCATTTAAAAAGCCATATTTGTCAGTTATTGTCCTTAACACACCCAGGGTATGTCTACACTACAGAGTTAGTTCGAACTAACGGACGTTAGTTCGAACTAACTTTCATAGACGCTACACTAGCGCTCCGCTAGTTCGAATTTAATTCGAACTAGCGGAGCACTTAGTTCGAACTAGGAAAACCTCATTTTACGAGGATTAAGCCTAGTTCAAACTAGCTAGTTCGAATTAAGGGGTGTGTAGCCCCTTAATTCGAACTAGTGGGAGGCTAGCCCTCCCCAGGTTTCCCTGGTGGCCACTCTGGCCAACACCAGGGAAACTCTATTGCCCCCCCTCCTGGCCCCGGACCCCTTAAAGGGGCACGGGCTGGCTACGATGCCCGTGCCAGGTGCAAGCCTGCCAGCACCCAGCCAGCAGACCCTGCACCTGGCACGGATCGAGCCAGCCACCCGATGCCCCCCAGCCCTCCCCCTCTTCCCGAGACCAGGCTGGCGGCTCCCGGGAGCTTGCCTGGGACCGCAAGAGGCGGGCACCCGCCTGGGCTAGTGCATGAAAATCAAGGGGGTCCACTGAGACCCCCGACCCTGAGCCCTGAGCTTACAATGGCCGTCCTGGGTCAGACCAAAGGTCCATCTAGCCCAGTAGCCTGTCTGCCGACAGCGGCCAACCCTAGGGACCTTGGAGGGGATGGACCGAAGACAGTGACCAAGCCATTTGTCTCGTGCCATCCCTCTCCAGCCTTCCACAAACCTTGGGCAGGGACACCACTCCTACCCCCTGGCTAATACCACTCCATGGACCCAATCTCCATCACTTGATCTCACGTCCCTTTAAACTCTGTTCTAGTTGTAGCCTTCACAGCCTCCTGCAGCAAGGAGTTCCACAGGTTGACTCTTTGCTTTGTGAAGAACAATTTTCTGTTACTAGTTTGAAGCCTGCTACCCATTCCTTTCCTTTGGTGTCCTCTAGTCCGTCTATTATGGGAACTAATGAAGAACTTTTCTGTATGCACCCTCTCCACCCAACTCCTCTATCCTGTCCCCGCTCCATCTCCTCTTTTCTAAGCTGAAAAGTCCCAGTCTCTTTAGCCTCTCTTCATATGGGACCTGTTCCCAACCCCTGATCATTGTAGTTGCCCTCCCCTCTCCCACCCTCTCTCTTCCCCTCTCCCACCTCCTTTTCCCAGTCTCCCCCAGTTTTGTTCAATAAAGACAGATTCCATTTTTGAACACAATTGTCCTTTATTTTGTACATCAAGAAGAGGGGCTAGGGAAGGGTAAGTGGAAGGAGGTGAGGGAGGAATGGGGTACGAGCCCCTGATGGGGAGAACTGAGCTGGCTCTGCGGGCTTCTGGGGATGGAAGCTCTCCTGCAGCCCCCCAATTGGCCCCTTTCCCCAGATGGCAGCCTGCGGCAAGTGCAGCTGGTCTGATGGCCGAGTACTGTGATGTGCCCAGTGTGGGCACTCCGGGCACTCCAAGCCAGGACTGGTTTGCAAGCGGGGCACCCCTGAGAACTGTCTGTCCGGGGTGGGGGTCAGGACCCTTTAAGCACAGCCCTTGGCTAGCCTGAGACAGCATCTCCACGCTCTAAGTCCTCCTCTGATGCCCTGCCGGCACTGCTTCTGGCCATCCTTAAGCCCGGTTCAGGGTCCACTTAATGTGGACATGCTAGTTTGAATTAGCAAAACGCTAATTCGAACTAGTTTTTAGTTCTAGACGCGTTAATTCGAACTAAGCTAATTCGAACTAACTAATTCGAACTAAGTTAGTTCGAATTAACGTTATAGTGTAGACGTACCCTCTCATCGTTCTTCTGCCATCAAGACGGTGTTGGCAGCTGTTCACCGAGACAGGCTGACATCAGGGACTGATCCCATTGTGCCTCCTGCCACGTTCACAATTAAATGAAATTAAAGACACACACCTAACTTTAAATAGAGTCAAGGCAGTATAAAGTTTAAAATGGGGTTTCAGTTATATATATATAAAAAGTTACCACACATTCTTCAAAGACAATGAATAGTCCTGTAGCACCTTACTAATAAAAAAGAAACTAACAAAAAATATATATACAGTATCATGAGTTTTCTCGGGCAAAACCCACTTCGTCAGATGAGTTGATCTTCAGTGGAGGAAAAAAAGGGAGACTCTCAGAATAAGAAGGGAGAGGAAATGGTTAGCACCATTTCATTTATAAAATCTCATCAATAAAAACTGGTCCATAAGTCATGAGGTTACATAATGTCATATTACTAGACATAATTCATTAAAAGGGCGATTTCATTCTTCAGTCCTACATTATTCCCCTTCTGATCCGTTAACTTTCATAAGTGGAATGGGCCACTTTAGTGTGTAATCATCTTAAGGCAACATATTGAGAGGAGAAATCAGCCTGAGGCTTTGGTTTGGCATACATTTTCCTTATCCAACAATACATTGCACACATACACACCAAGCAAATGCAGCACAATACCAATACAAGTAGCAAAGGGTAAAACACAGTAGATAGTATGCCTTTGGATGTGGAGGACCAACCTGTGAAAATATCGTACCAATGATATGCAATGATTCTTTTTCAGATTTAGCAATTCTTAATATGTCTCAATTTGCATGCAGTATCTGAATGACACATTTCCCTATATCTTCTTGTGTCTATTGTAAATGTCATGCTTGTTTCTTTAGTGATCAGTCAAATCATACTAGTACAAACCAAGGTTAACAGAAAAAGTTAACCAAATTGGTAGCTATCGTTCTCTGTACCTTTTTTCCCCCCTTAGGGTATGGCTTCCTAGTTCGAACTACCTAGTTCGTGCTGCGTGTAGCCGCGCGGCACAGGGTTCTAACGAGCGGGGATTTAAAAATGGCGGAGCCCCGCTTATGCAAATGAAGCCCGGGAAATTCAAATCCCGGGCTTCATTTGCAAGTGCGGTATGCCTACATTACCCCGCTAGTTCGAACTAGCGGGGTAGTGTAGACATACCCCTAGTAAGTAGGAAGTGAGGACATGAGCCAGCTGTGGCCAGGGAGACTCTGGTGGGAGAATGAGGAAGATGCAGCAAGCAGCAGGGGAGGAAGGGAAGGCCCGTGACAAGAAGGGGAAAGAGTACAGAGGAAAACAGCCAGTGGCAGGTAGGGGTGTGAGCAGATAGGGGGTGGGCCAGCGGCCAGTGATGGAGTCTTGCAGTAGCAGGGGATTTGTGTTGAGTGAGAGTGAGAAGGATACAGTGAGCAACGCGGAGGAGGAGGGAGGAGGAAGTGTTGTCTTGTGTGGAGTGGGGAGGCAGGGGCAGGTGGGTGGGGAAGGGAGGAGGCAAACAACAGGCCAGCAATAGGTAAGGAGACAGGGCTGGCCTACAACATTTTGGCACCTGAGGTGGGGAGCTCAAATGATGCCCCCATGTCCCCTCGCTTGGGCCAAAACTTTGAAAGGTCTCAATTCTGTCTTCTTCCTGTTCTTTGTGCCCTCCTTCCTCCAACACAGCACTCCACCATCTCTGTGCATCTAGAGCAGAGAGAATACATATGCATCAGCAGCAGACACAATTTTCTACACTCTGGGTCCTAATGGCGGCCTCCCCCCACACAGTCTGCACCTAAGGCAGCCGCCTCAGTTCACCTCACAGTAAGGCCAGCCCTGTGAAGAGGTCTTGTGGCAGATGAGGGGAGTCTGGTCGGGGAGTGAGGAGGATGCAGCCACGGTGGGTCTGGTGGCAGATGGGGTGAGTGAGGAGGGATGCAGCCAGCAGCATGGCAGCAGGCAGGCGAGTCTTGCCATAGGGAGTGAGGAGGGAGGTAGATAGAAGCTGAGGGGATGGGTGAGCAGGAAGGAGGTGGGCCGAGGGAAGAAGCAGAACAGGGAGATAGTCTCCCCCAGGGAAAGTTTCATTTGTTATGTATGAGCATGTAGTATGACAAGGACGGTAAAATACTTATGACATAATAAATCACATAATATAATATGGATAATATGTAGTACGGGTGTGTCATAATATGAAACAGATAGTGTCTCTATGACAAATATATTTCATGTATACCATACTTCCAAAAAAACCAATGCAGACATAGTCACTGAGAAACTGTGATTAAAAAATGTAAATCCATTTAAGAAGTAAAATATTTACAGTTAATTATAAATTTTCTTCATCTCCCAACAAACAGGGAAACCCAAAGTGGGAGTCTGGAAAACTAAATACATAATACAAGATAAAACAATGAGCACAACTGTGGGTCGCTCATCCCAGAAGTATTCAATATATAATTATAATACATTTTCAAACAACAAGTTTAAATTAATATAATTAGTTTGCAGAAATATAGTTGGAATATAAACACATCTGCCATGTGCAGACCATACAAAAGGCACTCAATTTGTATAAAAGAAAAACAATGATTCCATTGATGAATCAGGGTAGATGAGAGCTTTCTTAAGACATTCTTGATAAAGCAAGCATACATGGGAAGGTAAACAGGATAATTCACATGATGTCTTATAATCAATCAGTGTAGTATAAGGCAGTATAGCGTGTCACAGGATTGGTTCTGTACACTGAACATTCATCCTGTTGCATGAATATTAGGTTTAATTGGTCTAAATTGGCTGATTTTCTTTACTACACAGTCAGTCATTCTCTCATACTTAAGTTCTGCCATCTTCCTGGTTAAACATCTCTATTTCTCCAACTTGATTGAATCCTGTGTCCTCAATCTCAGCTTTTTTGCTGCCTTTGACTCACTCCTCATGCCCCCTTCCAGGGTCTTCACAGAATCTTTTCAATTCCTTCCAAAGTGACCTTCCCTCTACCCTCAACTCACCCTCCCTTCTCCTACAACTCTCTCCTCCTTCCTGGTAATAGACGGAGAAATTTCTCTTCAGTTTTTCCTGTAACCCCTCTACTTGGCCCAATGATCCCCATCTCATCTCCTGATCTCCCTTACATCCACACCCCTTCTTTCCCTAACCCCTTTATAGTCAAACTTTCCCCCTCACAATACAAACATACTTAAGTCTCTCCCATCTTAGAAAAACCCACTCTTGACTAGGGATGTTAAATTTAGATTAATGGGCTAATCGAATAGTCAATGCAATATGGACCGACTATTCGATTTGTCGATAAGAGCGTCCAGGACTGTTGCTACACTTCAAAGGCAAAAGCACCATGGAGAGCACGGGGCCAGTAGCTAGCCCTGTGCTGCATGTGGCATTTCAAAGTGTCAGCACCATGTGGAGTCCATGGTCTGCTGCTTTGAAACACCGTGTGCAGCCCAGGGTCAGAGGGAGGGGGGAGAGCAGGAGCGACTAGTCAATTAGTGTGTCAACTATCTGATAAGCATTTGCTTATAGGATAGTTGACTAGTCGACTAGTTGTTCACATCCCTACTCTTGACACCACTTGTCTCACAACTACCACTTAATTTCCCTACTCCGTATCATTTCTAAGTTCATTGAACACACTGTTTATAATCAGTCTGAAGTTCCTCTTCTCCAATTCCACTGTAGACCCTCTCCAGCCCAGCTTCTACTACTTGCACTCCACTGAAATCTTCCCTTCACAAAGTCTGTAATCACCACTTCCTAGTCAAAGCTCAGAACCAGTATCCATTCCATCCTCATCCTGAACCTGTCAGTTGCCATCAGCACTGTCATGCTGCCTGGAGTAGCTCATGACAATAAGTTCTAGCCTCAGGGCAGACTGTCAAAAAACAGGGCAGTTACCCCAAACTGATATTTTATTAAAAGATTTCACCAATCCAGTAACAAATGCAAACTCCTGGATTACTGTACCTTTCTTACCATGGAGTTACTGATAGTCGTCTTGAGCACTCCAGTAGATTTTGGCAAGTTGGGCTTGGTGATTAACAGCCACTTAGACCTAAAATCACAAAATATTCAAGTTGTTCCCAGTCCCAAGAGACCAATCACTCACTTCAGATCAACTGGTACCTTAGATTTCATTCCAAAGACAATGCGGATAGCTAATCATATTGTAAATTAAGGGATTATTAAGCAGGGAACAAAAATGAGAGAGTTTTGTACAGATTAAAGCAGGCAACATACAAATACAAATAAGTTCAGTCTATGGTTCCAAAAGGTGACAGAGTTGTAGTAATCTGTCATAAATAAATGTCCTTTGGGGCTAACCCAGATTGACCCTAAAAATGAGCAGTTCTGTGTAGGGATGTTAAATTTAGTTTAATCAACTAATTGACTAGTTGATAGATTGCAGTGGGGGGACCCAGTGCGAACTGGGAATCAGCTGATTCCTGGCTTGTGCCCGGTCCTTGCTGCCTCCCCATCTCCCCTGCCCCCTGTGGAGACGGTGCTGGGGGGGGGGGAGAAGCGGCTTTTAAGCTGGATCCCCCCAACATTGGCTCCTGCCCCCCACCTTGCTGCCTCGGAAAGAGGCAGCACCGGGGTAGGGGGTGAAGTGACTAGTGTTGTCTGACTGTCACGTTGCTGAATTGGAGGAAAGCAGCCAGATCGCTGCTGCACCCCTAGGTGGGGGTGTTGGCCCCAGAAATTGGTGTGGGGGGAGCCATGTGGGGTATTGAATGGGAGCTTGTTGTTTTCTGATCCTGTGTACACTGTTTATGTGAGTATATAATGTCTGTGTGTGTAGATCTGTAATCTGTGTAGAAACTGAAGATTTCCCTGCATGTGGTTAAGCATTGGGCAGGGCCGAGCCTGTGGAGCCTGTGGACATGCTAATTACCTGTGGAACAATGGTTCTCAATGGGCCAAAGACACACCCAAAGAATGGGGGCTGTCCTGAGAGCAGCCAGCAAGGAAGACAGAGAGGCTGAGGACCAGGTGACCTGCTACATACTGGAAGAGGCCAGGAAGGAGTATAAAGAGGCCATGTGGTCGATGCCATTTTGTTCTCAGCTCAGCACTTCATCCCAGAGGCAGCACTGCAGGGATTGAAGCGCTCGGAAGACCTGTGAACCCATCCTAATCGTAGGATGTGCAATAAGAACTTTTAAACCAGCAGCTGCAACACCTCTGCTAGAGCCTGCATCGAGAACTGGGAGATTCGGTGCATGTAACGTACTGTACTTTAATAACCTTACTCTCATGCTTTTCTTTCTTGTGTTAATAAACCTTTAGTTTTAGATTCTAAAGGATTGGCCCAGCGTGATTTGTGGGTAAGATCCAGAGGGTAAATTGACCAGGGATCTGTGGCTGGTTTCTTGGAACCGGACAGGACTTGTTCGGGGTAGGTGGGATTGGGTGCTAGGACCCCCCACTTGTGTATGAGGCCCGGGGCCATCTGGGGCACGGATATTGCTGGGGTGCCGGAGGGGTTTTGCTCGGGAGGCTTCAGGCAGGTTGCTGAAGCGCTCTGTGAGACTGGTTTTTGGCCTGTTTGGAGAGGTCGCCAGTCAGAGGGACTGTAAAGAGCCCCGGATTTGAGCAATTCGCCCTGAGCGGACGCCCTAAGCTGTGCCCAGACACGGCCCGGTCCGTCACACTGACATATCTTTGATGTCTACCTGTCAACTCAAGCTTGACATGGCTGAAACAGAGCTCGCAGTCTTTCTCCTCAAGCCCTTCCCCTACCTCTTTACAATGTGGACAACACCACCATACTGCATCTTATTCTGACCCACAGCCTCTGTGTCTGATGAGGCTATGTCTACACTACAGTGATCTATCAGAAAATGGTACACAAATTGAGCTCTGCAATTTTCATACCTTTTTCTGATTTTTTTTGGAAGAGCCTTTTCCAAAATTTGGCCCATTTACACTGAGTCAAATTTTGGAAAAGCCTCCACTTTTGGAAGAGCCTTTCTTCCTTGTGGGAGGAGGAAGACAGGGCTTCCAAAAGAGTGCATCTGCTCTTCTGCTAAAAAAAAGGGGAAGAGCAGATATGTTCCTTGGACGTGGTGGAGTTTCCTGGAAAACCCCCGTAGTGTAGAGATAGCCTGACTCAAACATCTCTCTAGGACCTTACAGCCAGGCTCTCTCTAAATCACGCCAATTTTTCTGCCTAACCTTCCTAAAGTATATTCTCTCCTCTCCATCGACACAGCTAAATCTCTTGTCCAGACTCTCATAATCCATAGATTCATACTCCTGGACTTTAAGGCCAGAAGGAACTATCATGATAATCTAATCTGATCTCTTGCACATTGCAGGTCACAGAACCTCATCCCATCCATCCCTTCAATAGTTCTATAACCTTTGACCAAGTTACTGAAATCCTCAAATCTTGATTTAAAGTCTCCAAGTAACGGAAAATTCTCCATTTATTCTACAGGTAGTCCCTGATTTACGAATGGGTTACGTTCCAAACACCTGGTCGTAACTCGATTTGTTTATAAGTCGGAATACATGCTTTTGAATGTGGCCACACTGTTCGTAAGCACGGATCGCATATTTGTAACTTGGGCTATGTCTAGACTGCAAGCCTCTTTCAAAAGAGGCTCTTTCGAAAGATACTTTCAAAAGAGCCTCTTTCGAAAGAGAGCGTCTAGACTGCACGTTGAACTTTCGAAAAAGCGGCTTGCTTTTTTGAAAGAAAGCATCCAGTGAGTCTGGATGCTCTCTTTCGAAGAAGCCCTATTTACATTCAAGAACGCCTTCTTTCGAAAGAGGAACTTTCGAAAGAAGGCGTTCTTCCTCGTAAATTGAGGTTTACCGCCATCGAAAGAAAAGCCGCGTTCTTTCGATTTAATTTCGAAAGAACGCGGCTGCAGTCTAGACGCAGGTGAGGTTTTTTCAAAAAAAGGCTACTTTTTTCGAAAAAACCCCTGAGTCTGGACACAGCCTTGGGGACCGGCTGTAAAGGGCTTAATGGGAGGTTGGTCGTAAGTACGAACGGTCGTAAGTCGACACATTCGTAATTTGGGGACCATCTGTAGTTTAAATCAGCAATAATCCCATTTCCCATGCCAGTCTGATAAGGGGAAAATTCCTTCCTAAACCCAAATATGGCAGTCTGTTTGACCCTGAGCATATGGGCAAGACCCACCAGCTAGACACCTGGGAAAGAATTCTCTGTAGTAACTCAGAACACTCCCCCTTTAGTGTACTATCTATGGCCATTGGAGATATTTACTAATAGCAGACATGGGTACACTAAGTCTGTATGCCACTGTTATAAAACCATGCCTTCCTTAAATTTGTGAAGTTTATTTTTAAAACAAGTTCATTTTTTTGCCTTCATTATTCCTCTTGGAAGGCTGCTAGAAACCATCTAATTTTATGCCTAAACTTGTTGATGATCAGTTTGTATCCATATGTTCTTGTGCCAACACTGGCCCTTGACTTAAATAACTCCTCTTCCTCCCTGGTGTTTATCCCACTGATGTATTTAAAAAGAGCAACCATATCTTCCCTCAGCCTTTATTACGTTAGGCTAAACAAGCCAAGGTCCTTAAGTCTCTCTAATACAAATTTTCTGCATCTCTTCCAGTTTAAATTAATCTTTTTTAAACATGAGAGACATCAACATCATTTCACATCTTGATTTACCGCAAAATCCTCTTCTCTGGCTTGCACAAATGCAGTCTTACCCTGTTCATATCCATTCAGAGTGCAAAGATAATTTTGCTAGCACTGCTTTGACCACCTCATTCCTCTCTTTGCATCCCTCTGGTGGCTTCACTATATCTAGTGCATACAATATAAGCTATTTGACTCACTATTTGACCCTTTTCATTTATGGTTTCAATATGCTGTCCAAAATAGAAAAACTGCAAATGAGTAATTTTATTTTTGAAATAAATATGGCATTCATGGATAAGTAAAGGTTTCTCTTCCTATGCAATAATGGTTGTTCTTTGAGAGGTGTGTCCTGGATGTTCCATTTCTGGTACTCATGCATCCCATGTGCCTTTATTTGGAGACTTTCATTAGCAGCGCACAAAGTCTGCACATGTGCCTTACACATTCTTGTGCTCTGCACTAAGGTTACATAAGGCAGCATGGGCGAACTCTCCTCAGTTCCTCTGTCACAAAGTCCCACCAAGAAAATCTGAAGCAGAGGGAAAAAAGGGTGAGCAGTGAAGCACCCATAGGGGGACACATCCAGTGCCATAGCAAGGGAGGGATGGGGGGGGGGAATTGCCCCCAGGCGCCATGTTAGGGGGCACCAATTTAGTCCCCCTCCGCTCCCCCTGTTATCCCTCGACTTGCCTGCTCCTCCTCCGTCCGCTAGCGGTGGCTGCAGCCTCCTCTCCACCCCCAGCCAGACCCTCTATCTACACCAGTGGGTTAGTGCATGCATGGGCCCAGCCCCAAACTGGAAGGGTTGGGGGAAGACGTGGTACAAGCTCCCTTCCCTCCTCCCAGGTTCAAGCTCAGCTGTGTGCAAGGTTCAGGCCCCCCCCCCCCCCCCCCGCCTTTGCCTCTGGGCGCATAACACCCTCGCTATGCCTCTGCACACATCTTGAAGAACTACAGTTGCTACACAGGGTGAGTAACCTTTCCTTCTTTGAGTAGTGTCCCTGTAGGTGGTCCATTTAAAGTGACTTCCAAGCAGTATCCCCAGGAAGAGGGATCTTCAAAACAGAGTCTACACAGAAAACAGAATTGGACTGTCCACTGCTGCATGGTCCAGAGAGGCATGGAGCTAGGAACAGTATTTGAAGATGGTACAGTACAGTAGTCCATGTTGCAGTCCTGCAAATTTTAGATACTGGAACGTCATTGAGAAAGGCCAGAGATGTAGATTGCAATCTATAAGAGTGGGCCTGAACTCTAGCAGGAGACTGAATGTTGGCAATCTTAGAGCAAGTGACAACATTCCAAAATCCATCTTGATAGCTTCTGGGATTCCACCCGCTGTATATCTCTCTGAAATGGAGGTTAATAGTCTAGGAGACTTCCAAAATAGTTTGGTCTTATTGAGATCGAAAGCCAAAATTTTCTGACATATAACAAATGGAAAGAAGATTCCTAACTCAAAGTACAGTATGTGGTTTGAGGGACCGGGAGAAGAATGATAAATGTATGGTCTAATTTAAATGAAACTCAGACAGTTTCCAATTAATCCTTTATTTTACACTAGAGCATTACTGAACAAACAGCAAACAGTTCAACCTATATGATACATTTGGAGAGATGCCCAAATTCAGACTGCAAAACTGGGTGTGAGAGTTACGATACTCTTAGTTCTGTTTAGCTATTGAAAGTCATAGCTTAGTGCACTAATTTACTTTCATTCCTGTCTCCAACATTTTCCCATGCTCTCAGAATAGATGATGCCCCAGGCAGGAACTGTTAAGATAAAGTTGCACATAATATTCATTTCATAGGAGCTTGATTCTGAACTGTGTACATGGAAACTTACTAGGAAAAACAGATATATTTCTGCACCCTGTACTAGGGATGGGAATGTGTATTTGAAATTTTGAGTACACAGTTAACCAATGAGCCTTGGCTCATCAGTTAACCCTCTCTGTTACATGCAGCCTCCCCTCCCAGTGTGTGCTGACTCTCACCAAGCCGCCTATTCCTCCTCAAGCCCCCCACGCTGCTGCCTCTGCACATTAGGAATGTTAAATATCAGTTAATTGAATAGTCAATTAACCTCATGAATTCTTATCAGTTACTCGACTATTCTATAGTACCTGGGAATACGGCCAGCAGCCAGTGTGCTCTGACCCCTCTCCCGAGGAGCACCCCCACTTCCAGGGGACTCCCCTCTGTATCAGAGGCAGCAGTGTGGGGTGACAGGCAGGAGCTTGACCGCAAGAGTAGCCAATGTAAAAACCAGCTTCTCTCACGGACCGGCTGCCTGTCACCCCACGCAGCTGCCTCTGATACAGAAGCAGCAGCGCAGGGTGGCAGCAGCCCCTGTCTGGGGTGGAGGGGCTGAGCTCCCTGATATGGCACAAGCTGGAACTGAGCCGGGCTGCCTGCCCACCCAGCTCCCAACACACTGTAAATATAGATCCGCAGGAGGGTGTGTCGTAGACCTGGCTTGAGCCAGGACTGAGCCGGGCTGCTGGCCAGCCTGCTAAAAAGTTTACTGGTGGGAGTGGGGGGAAAGCAAATTCATGTAGTCTATAGCATTAACCTAAAAGCTTTTGCTTATTGGCAGAGCCAGCCCAAGCTACGGGCTGATTGGGCTACCGCCCGGGGCACAGGCTGCCGGACCGGGCGGGGCCGCGCATGTGCCAGGTGCCTGGGGTTGGGGCCGCGCATGCACTGTGCTCCCAGTGGTGGTGCCATGCTCCCGTTACCCGGGGTGCACGAATGGCTTGGGCCGGCCCTGCTTATTTGTTAATTGACTACATTATTACATCCCTACTGCGCATGCCTACTCCCATCTGCCTTCTCCCCACCCGCGCTGCTGCCTTTGATACAGAGGCAGCGAGCTGACTATCCCCTCCATGCTGCACTTTTACACAAATAAACACATTTTAACATTCCTACCCTGGTACAAGGATAGAACAATTTAAATTACATACTGTTAAACACATCTGCATGTGTTGGTCTCTATGACCCCAAACCTGCAAACATTTCAGTGTTTAACTTTACAATAGTGCATAATCCTATGGAAATCCATGGAACTATTCTCATTAATAAAGCTAAGTAAATGCTGTGTTTGCAGAATCAAGGCCTAAATCAGACCTATGTCTAACACAGTGTGACCACAGTCTGGCTGGAGCCTCTATGCACAGCTGTAGAGACTGTACAATAATCCAAACAGATCTGCTTTCATAAACAGCTAATAAGCATAATAAGCTAATTGTTCAACTCATACCTTTGATCATTTTTTTTATCTCTATCTATATGTGATCCTATGGCAACGCTGACTTGACTGTATTGGACACAGTGGTATTTTCTATTCCAATTCTTATCAAACATACAGCTGGATAAATTTATGTTGTTAAAAGTATACCATAAAACTTCAGTTCTCAACTGTGGCATGCATGCCACCGATGTAAAAGTCATTGGGGAAAGTTAAAAGTTAGAGGGAAGCTACAGGTATCAATTAAGAATCTATGACCAGTGTTGTTAAGGTCAATAACAAGGACTTCTCTATATCAGGAACAAACAAAATTCTAATAATAGTAAATACCTGATCCCAGATGAGAATGGAAAAACTATCAGTTATGATGCAGAAAAGAAAGAAGGAGTCAATAAACATTTCTGTTCTGTAACCAAGAAAAAGCAGGATAATATATTTATATGTCACAGTGGTAAGGTTTATTACATTAGTAGCCACAGAAGTTATTAAATAACAACTATTAAAGTTATACATTTTAAAATCTGCAAAACTGGATAATTTGTACCCAAGAATACTAAAAAAATCAACCAAGAATCTCTTTGAATCTTGATATATTAGTGAAGTTCCTGAGAACTGAAGAAATGCTAATGTTGTGCCACTATTTAAAAATGGTTAATGGGCTCACTTGGGTAGTTATAGGCTGTTAAGCCTGACATGAATTCCAGGCAAAATCGTGGAAACACCGAGATAAGACACAATCAGTGAAGAACAAAGGATGATGGCATAATTAATGCCAATCAAAATGATTTTTTGGTAAACAGTTTCTTGCCATACCACCTCAATCATTTTTATGAGATTACAAATTTGGTTGATAACAGTAACTGTGTTGATATTATAGACTTATATAAGGTATTTGAATTAGTCCCACATGACACTGATTAAAAAAATAGAATTACACAGAAAAAAATCAAAGTGGAGTTTTTTTAAAATCAACAAAAAAGAAATTAGATGGAAAAAGCCCACTATATTAGGTCATTCAGTCCACCCTATTGCTAAAGCAGGATTAGATTAGTATATAATGACATTTTCACTGCAGAGAACAGAAAAGTCCAAACAGCTTAATCAATCACATGACAGACTAAGGCAAAGCCAGAAAAATAAGCATGTCTCCAAGGGTATAGATGCTACTGTTAAAAGCCTATCAAACACAAGTTAAATCTGACTTCTCTAGTGATTCACCATAGTCACTGTTGTGTAGCTATGCCCATTTTGAAAGGCAACCAAACAGAAGGGAACAATATATTTTCTTACCTGAATGACAATTTTTTTGTATAAATTATTACATATTTTTATCAGTGAGATAAAATTACATTAGAAATATTATCAAACAAATTATGTAGTAGAAACCAGTCCTTTAACAGCCAATGTGATTACATCTGCAACACAGCTATAATAAATTAGCTTAAGAAAGAAATGATGCCTCTAAATTCACCTCACATTTCAGCTAATATAAATCAGGAATAATTCTACTGAAATCATTGGTGTTACATAGGTGTAAAACTAGCATCAATGGGAGGTGAAACAGGTGCTCTGGTTTATTTTAATGCAATGGGTTTTTTTAGTCAGAAGTGCTGCAAAATATGGGCAATACATTCCTATGTGACTGTAAACAGGGAGACATCTGTCTCCTGAGTCATTGCTGACGCAAATGTTGTCACTGAGGTGGAAGAAATGCTTAACTACCTGTCTTAGTCAATCTGTGGGAATGGACCAACTTAGGTGTTAACACATTATGAAATTTAATATATCAACCAGAAATACAGCTATTATACATTTTACATAAAATCTGTAGTACTTGGATTAAGCAGGATAGAGATTATTGATATTATGTGATACATGATTATTATGTAAAGGCATTCAGAGGAAAAAATATAATTTTCAGAGACAATACACTTTATGAAGAATATGGTTGTGCCTTTTTTATTATATTATTAGAGGATTTACCCATCATTGCTCAGGTCCTTAATGGAAATAATTTTTATTTTTCTTCATTTAAATCATTGCTCTGCAGTGGGGCTGAGGATGAGGGATTCATTATGCAGGCTGCTCTGGGGAAAGAGGACAACCCCAGACCTCTGTCACCACAGCAGTTTGGGGCCAAGTGAGAAGTGCCTGTCCGTAGTTGCTGCAGCAGGCACAGCCAGGGGAGGGGTACATATCTCCTTGCTGGGGGACAGAAACACACAAACAGAGAAACTCTCTGAAATATATAGTAGATATCTGTCCTTTTCTCCACTTTTGCTCCCTGATACCCCAATGGGTTTATAGCTATCCCAATCCCCATCTCTGGCCCCTTGCTGCCCCCCTGTGGTCATTATACAGTATAACTGTCCCTGCTAGCAGACCCCTCCCTTTCAACTTTATGAGACGTAATACCATTCCAGGAACATTCCATTTACCTTGCTTTAAATTATGATCAGAGGAAACTATATACCAAATGTGATGGTCCTAGCTCTTACCATTTAGAAGTTCTTGAACACACACACCTCTCTAAATATATAGTAAATGAAACATTGCAAGACTAGGGAACAGTGGGAGAATGCTTGAGAGGAGATATAGCAATCCTAGGCTAATTAAGGTGTGGTTCCCTGTATACTAGAGAAACCTACTACAAGCTATTTGAAGGACCCGTAGCCAATTAAGGCCCTGTCAGGACCCTAATAAAACCCTTCAGCTTCTAGAGATAGGAAGAAATGAGGAAGGAGAAAGAACTGGAATTTGGAGGGTTGTTGCTGGGATTTGAAAGACCAGTGAATTCAAGAAAGGGAAACTCCCTCCCCAGCATTAAGGACTGAGGATAACCCCATATAGGAAAGAAGAAAGTAAGAAACCTTTAGGGATTGACTGCCTGTTGACTACCCCTGGATTAGCTCGTGATCCAAAGCCCACTGAAGTCATTGAATGTCTTTCCACTGCATAAGTGGGTCTTAATCAGTATCATCAGATTCTGGACCTTTATCATTTATTTTCTTGAGTCTAAAGCACAGGAGCAGCATTAACAAAGCTGAATCAAACAACATATACAAACAATGCCAAACAATGCATAGTAGTTGGAAAAGAGTAGGTAGAAAAATGGATATTCTGAATCCCTTCTAGATTTTTAAAATGAATTTTTAGAATAAAATGTTATTGGACAAAAAAGAGAGACTAATGACATTTTTCTTTTTAATTTCTGCTGTTCCCATTCTCTAGAATCAATTAATTGAACTGACTGCTTTTGTTAATACTTTTATTCATCATTAATCCCCTATAGGGTAAGTCTCACATTCAAGCTGGAGGTGTAATATCCAACTCAATGACATATACCTGAGATCTGGTCTACACGCTCCCGGCAGCTTCCCTTACTTCTCACAGAATGAGGCGTAGAGGATGCCGGTGGAGGTTGCCCTCGGCATTTGATTTGAGGATCTACACTAGGGCTACGTCTACACTGGCCCCTTTTCCGGAAGGGGCATGTAAATTTCACTAGTCGTCGTAGGGAAATCCGCGGGGGATTTAAATATCCCCCGCGGCATTTAAATAAAAATGTCCGCCGCTTTTTTCCGGCTTTTAAAAAAGCCGGAAAAGAGCGTCTACACTGGCCCCGATCCTCCGGAAAAAGTGCCCTTTTCCGGAGGGTCTTATTCCTACTTCAAAGTAGGAATTCAAAGTAGGAATAAGACCCTCCGGAAAAGGGCACTTTTTCCGGAGGATCGGGGCCAGTGTAGACGCTCTTTTCCGGCTTTTTTAAAAGCCGGAAAAAAGCGGCGGACATTTTTATTTAAATGCTGCGGGGGATATTTAAATCCCCCGCGGATTTCCCTACGACGACTAGTGAAATTTACATGCCCCTTCCGGAAAAGGGGCCAGTGTAGACGTAGCCTAGACGTGCTAAACTGAATGCTAGAAGATTGACCTCTGGAGGGTCAATCTTCTCTGTAGTACAGACAATCCCTGAGAGAGTTCTCGTTGAGCTAGTGTGCTAAAAGAAGAAGTGTATCCACAGTGGTGTGAAGGGCTAGCTGCCTCCACCTGAGACACTAGGCTACCTTCCTCTGTGGCTTATACCTTTACAACTATACTTCTATTTTTAGAATGCTAGTGTGATTGTGATAAACACTAGTACAGGTATTATTTCCTCAAGCCTGAAATTACACTTCCAGCTAAAAGTGTAACTTTACAGTGAGACAGTCTCTCAATTGTCTGGTATCCATAATTTCTGAACTGTACAAAAAGTTGTACAAAAAGATATGAAAATCAAGTTGTGGCATTTATAACACATGTCTCTTCACTTTATTCCTTTTCATTTCAGGGCCCAGTTCAAAAATCAGTGACATCAACAGAACTATTCACATGCTTAAAGTAAATCTGAGAAGAGTGCTCAGCATCTTGCAGGAATGATCTCTTATTCACTGGGAATATTCACATGTATGATTCTAGGACTGGACTTAATGTTATGTTATATAATGCTTCAAAGAGGCTTGTTTTGCAGTTCTTGGTCAGGTGACTTCCCCCTTTCACT
The DNA here is from genome assembly GCF_049634645.1 of Pelodiscus sinensis. Classification (NCBI taxonomy): domain Eukaryota; kingdom Metazoa; phylum Chordata; order Testudines; family Trionychidae; genus Pelodiscus; species Pelodiscus sinensis. Next base: position 36,999,416 of record NC_134711.1, on the reverse strand, counting down.
CCAACTGATTTCATTTGGGATTTGTCTGAGTATAAGGACTGCAGTATAAGACCCAAAGACTGTAAACCATTCCTTGCTATGCTCTTTCAACAATGAGGCAAACGCAGAAGTCATATAACTGAAATGGGGGAAAGGAGTAATTTTTTCAACATTAGGAGCCATGGAATATGCTAAAATCAACATTTACAGAACATGATCACATTAACATCACAAATGTAATTTTATTTTGTAGGAAATGGAGGTAAACTTGTTGCACTGGGGCTGCAACAGAAGAGAAGATGGAAAAAGCACTAAAACAGCACTCAAGTGTTTTTTTCAGTTTAAAAAAATATATATATCCACAATAGAAGAGGCTGATTTCTAGTAGTACTCTGAATAAAATGTATAAGGCTTCATTAGTACAAGGAAGAGAGCCATTCTGAAAACCATATTAAAATGCAGTTCAGTCACGGCTTTCACTGAACTATCTTCGATCACATATTGGCTGGCGGTAAACAAAGGGCCAAGCCATATTTGAAATATTATGATTCATCTATGTTAGCTGAATACAGCTACATTCTGAATGTAAAAACTTTAAAACAACAAAAGGTCCTGCAGCACCTTAGAGACTAATAAAAAAATGTAGATGGTATCATGAGCTTTCGTGGGCACAACCCACTTCTCCAGGTGAATGGAGTACGAGATTCAGGGCACAAATAAATAGAAAAAGAGAGGGTATGGGGGAGTAAACAAAAGGGAAAAAAATGTCAATTAGAGTGTTGGTGCTAATATAATGAGGCTAATAGAGTGGTCTGTAAGTACCCAATACTTAGCTTTTTATGTCATTAGGGTGTGGAATATAGTGGCCCATCCAGCCTATGGACTGGATTCTGTGACTATGCAGTGAGGCTACGTCTAGACTACACCTCTCTGTCGACATAAGAACATAAGAACGGCCGTACTAGGTCAGACCAAAGGTCCATCTAGCCCAGTATCCTGTCTACCGACAGTGGCCAGCACCAGGTGCCCCAGAGAGGGTGGACCGAAGACAATGATCAAGCGATTTGTCTCCTGCCATCCCTCTCCAGCCTCTGACAAAGAGAGGCCAAGGACACTATTTTATCCCCTGGCTAATAGCCTTTTATGGACCTAACCTCCATGAATTTATTCAGCTTCTCTTTAAACTCTATTATAGTCCTAGCCTTCACAGCCTCCTCTGGCAAGGAGTTCCACAGGTTGACTACACACTGTGTGAAGAAGAACTTCCTTTTATTAGTTTTAAACCTGCTACCCATTAATTTCATTTGGTGTCCTCTAGTTCTTCTATTATGGGAACTAATAAATAACTTCTTAATCAGCCCTCTCCACACCACTCATGATTTTATAGACCTCTATCATATCCCCCCTCAGTCTCCTCTTTTCTAAACTGAAAAGTCCCAGTCGCTTTAACCTCTCCTCATATGGGACCCATTCCAAACTCCTAATCACTTTAGTTGCCCTTTTCTGAACCCTTTCCAAGGCCAAAATATCTTTTTTGAGGTGAGGAGACCACATCTGTACACAGTATTCAAGATGTGGGCGTACCATAGTTTTATACAGGGGCAGTAAGATATTCTGGGTCTTATTTTCTATCCCTTTCCTAATAATTCCTAGCATCCTATGAATTGATGTAGATTAGGCACATCGAAACGCTAATGAAGCAGGGATTTAAATATCCTGCACTTCATTAGCATAAACATGGCCACCTCCTTTTTTTGAAATGGAGCTTTTTCAAAAAAAAACCCAGCAGTCTAGACACAGATCTGTCGAAAATAAACTCTTTCTTGACTGATCCCGTAAACCTGTCGAAAAAGGGTTTATTTATGACAGATCCGCGTTTAGACTGCCGTTTTTTTTTTAAAAAGCTCCGTTTCAAAAAAGGGCGGTGGCCATGTTTATGCTAATGAAGTGCAGGATATTTAAATCCCTGCTTCATTAGCAGTTTCGACGTGCCTAATCTACATCTCTCTGTCGACAGAGAGGTGTAGTCTAGACACAGCCTCCGAGGGTGAAAACATTAGGTCATATGAGCAAAAAGCAAAATCGAAAACCATGAAAACGATTTATAAATGCTTTAATAACAAACACAAACAAACTGTATGTATTTTAAAATATAAATGAAAACAGAAGACAATGAAGATTGTCTTATGAGTTTGAATCTAGTCCAAGGGTGGGCAATAATTTTGGACCGGGGATCACTTCAGAAATTTTTGAAGTGGATTTTTGAAGTGGCCCTAAGCCACCCAGGAAGAGGCGTGGCCTCAGACAGAAGGACTTCCCCGCCCACAGACCCTGATTGGTCTGTGGGTGGAGGAGTGCGTGAAGTCTTTGCCCCAGCCAGCTCCCAGAGAGAACCGCCAGCTGTTCAGAACAGCTGGCCGTTCCCTCTAGGTGCCACTGGCAGTGGGAGACTTCACACACTTTGTCAATCAGGGCCTGTGGGCGGGGGAGCATGCAAAGTCTGCCCCACTCTGCAATGGAGCGCCGTGCTTAGAGTCACCCACCATCTGAGCAGCAGCTGGCGGTTGACTCTAAGTGTTGAGCTCCTTGCAGGGCGGTAGGAGACTTCATACGCTCCCCCCACCCCCAGGCCAATCAGGACTGATTGTCCTGGGGACTGGCGGAGCATTAAGTCTCTCACTGCCTGCTCTCCGGTGCATGGTGCTTAGAGTCAACTGCTTAGAGTCTAAATACCGCATGCTCCTCTATCCCTAGGCCCTGATTGGTGTGGGTGTGGGGGAGTGGCAGGACCTCTGCGGGCCACATCAACCTGCTTGGAGGGCCGGATCCAGCCTGTGGAGGCCCTTTTGCCCACCCCAATCTAGACCAAACTTTACTGACCTTGGACTCAATGTGTTTTCATACAAATCTGTAAGATAAACTGGATAAAGATTGCAATAATTCACAAGACATTATATTTACCTGCCTGTAATGAGTTCATTTTTCATTTCTTTAAATTTCTTCTTTTTAGTCATTTTATTAAGTACATTCATTAAGGTCTGTAATTAAATGACACTATGCAAAGGACGAGGTCTAATATCTCTATAGGCGTCTGAGGTTAATCTGTGGGATACTGCTATAAAAGGTCACTACAGAACATGATGCAGAATTATTCACAGAATAAGGAATTTCATCCCAGTTGTGTGTGTATAAAAAAGAGCTTGCAGTTCCCACTTTCAAAGTAAGTGAAAAAACAGAGCTGTTCAGTTTGCACATACTTCAGGGAGACATTAATTTTGTGTTATGCTTTGAAAATTAAAAAGCTATGAATGTTATATGGAATGAACTAACATTACCTGCACCTAAAGCAATTCGGCTACGTCTACACTGGCCCCTTCTTTGGAAGGGGCATGCTAATTTTGAACTTGGGAATAGGGAAATCCGTGGGGGATTTTCCCCAAGCCGGAAAAAAAGCGGCGGCCATGTTTATTTAAATCCCGCGGGGGATATTTAAATCCCCCGCGGATTTCCCTATTCCAAGTTCAAAATTAGCATGGCCCTTCCAAAGAAGGGGCCAGTGTAGACGTAGCCTTCTTGTTTAGTAGCTTCTATTCTTTGTTGTTGTTGTTATCCAAACTTTTTCTTCTTTGCTTTTGGTGTTTCAATCATTCTGTTGCTAAAATGTCAAACAGCATCTAACAGACTATGTTGTGGATGCTAATTTGCATATTTTCACCCCCTACCGGAAACATGGGGGGGGGAGGCACATGGAGTCACATTTCTCCAGATTTCTGCCTTTCATTTAGCACAAAACTGTCACCTCCTGCCAGAAGTTGGCAGATTGGAAGCTGGTGGGAGCCCTGATTCTGTTCCCTCTGGGAGCCAGGGCATGGACTGACTGACTGACTGCCAATCCTCCTTTCCCTGCTCCCTAAGCAAAGTGCTTGTGCATGGGTGGCTGTGTCCAGACTCCATGCCTCCGTCGACGGAGGCATGTAGATTAGCCAGATCGGAAGAGGGAAATGAAGCCGCGATTAAAATAATCGCGGCTTCATTTAAATTTAAATGGCTGCCCCGATCTGCCGATCAGCTGTTTGTCGGCAGATCGGGAGAGTCTGGACGCGATGCCCCGACAAAGAAGCCTTTCTTCATCGACACAGGTAAGCCTCGTGAAACCAGGTTTACCTGTGTCGATGAAGAAAGGCTTCTTTGTCGGGGCATCGCGTCCAGACTCCCCCGATCTGCCGACAAACAGCTGATCGGCAGATCGGGGCAGCCATTTAAATTTAAATGAAGCCGCGATTATTTTAATCGCGGCTTCATTTCCCTCTTCCGATCTGGCTAATCTACATGCCTCCGTCGACGGAGGCATGGAGTCTGGACACAGCCGGTATGTGTTCCTCAGGAAGGGCGGGTGGCACTCCTGTGAGCTAAGCCTCTAATGTGCTCTTGCCTCTTTCATGAAGGAGCCTGGCACCAATTGGTGCCATCACCCGAAGCCAGATCCTACTCACAGAGCTTAGCTGCCTACAGGACAAAACTCTGGCAGGTGGGCTCTCAATGATGGTCCAGCTTGAAGAACAGGGCAGGGAGGGCTGCCAGGCAGCTGGCCTGTGCCCCAGCTCCTATAGCACAGTCAGGGTTCTGAGCCGCTCCTCCTCCCAGCTTCCGAACCACTAGGTCCTGGCAGAAGATGACAGTTTTCAAACAATGGTGTGTGTGGACTCCCCTTCTTCAGTTTGAAATGGCTCTGTGCTAAATGGAAGGCAGAAATCTGGAGGGACATGTGAGCCACTCTATGCAACCTCATTTTTTTCCAACTCTGAGACATCTCACTTGGGGTGCCTGCCCTGCTTGCACCACCCTGGTTGTGGCCCTCGAAGTACTATTGTGAAGAAGTCATCATCACCATCATCATCATCATCACACACACACACACACACACACACACACACACACACACACACACAGCTTTTGGGTTCCTGAAAAGTTGCCAAGCCCTCAGAGGAAATGTCAGCTGTCTGTGCTTCTGCTATGTTCTACACTGTGGCTAACTGGACCAAGGGAAGAGGACAGAAGGAGGGAGAAAAATCTCCTTTCTGGCTTCCGTGAAATAAAATACAAGTCAGCACAGACAGAATTCAGAACACAGAAAAAAATGTAGTTCAAACATTTCCCAGCAGAATGGCAGCATTTTTTACACTGGGTAGGCCAGTGACCATGAAGCATTTTAATCTCTACCATTTATGCTGGGGAAATGGGGGAGAAGAGAGAGAGGGTGTGTGTGTGTGTGCACCTGCAGGTGCCCATACTACAGATAAAGGTTAACTCTCTTTAGCCCTTTCGTTCTAAAACCCCATGAGCCTAAAAATTAAAACCCCTGAATTGTGCATAACTTGGAAAAAAACATGTGTTTGATGAGAATTGTCCATTCTCCCTCCATCCCTCAGTCCCTGCTTTAAACAGCTGTCCTATTGGACAGTCTGATTTTTTTTATATACAAAAGGAGTATATCACAGCTTCTTCAATTTTCATGTGAGAATAAGACTCTTAAGGACTAAAGGTTTTAGTGTGCAGTGTTCCATTTTGGCTGGAGTGTCTAGGCTGCCTGCCACGTTGCTTTTTTGAACCTATAGTACTCCTCTTTGTTACAGACAACACAAGATTAAGGCAGATGTGGATCACACTTTGGCTGCACAACGCAGGCAGTCACAATGATTCTTCCCACAGATGCCTCAAAGGCCAGTAGGGCGGAGCTAGCTAGCAGTCGTCTGCCTGCTCCTTGTGGCACCCAAGGGCTCAGCTGCACTCCATTTTAAGAGTGGCACCAGCTGGGATGCGTGATAACAACGAGGCAGGGCGATCTGTTCTGAAAAGGTGGAGATTTTACGAAGAGAATAAGAGCGACATCTAATGAGCAAAATCCCTGGCAAAGAAGAACAGAACTTCTTTACTCATGGGCCCGAAACACGGACACCTGCGTGTACTCCCTGTCTGAGGCTGGCGCACCCACTCGCACACCTGCATGCACTGCCGGCTGCAGCCACCCCCACTCCCCACAGACTTGCAGCCCCGCCCGAGGCACGCGCATCTCAGCTGGAGGCAGCCGCTTCCTAGGAAGCGCCTTGTGGCGCACGCGAGCTCACCTGCACCCGGGCCCGCGCTGCTGCGGGGCGGAGCGCTCTCTCCCGGTGGCTTGCGTCGGCCGCAGCAGCAGCAGCAGCAGGAGGAGGAGGAGCTGGAGCTGGAGAGCTCCTTCGCCAGGCGTGCTGCAGGGTGCGTGAGGGGGCGGCTGCCTCGGCGAGACACACCCCGGCGTGGGCGGCTCGGGGAGGCTGGTGCCGCGGAGCCCCCTGCCCCAGAGGTAACGTGCCCGGGAGCTTGGTAGTGGGGGCCAGCAGCTCCACCCCGGTCGCTCGCGCTCCTCCGCCTGTCGTCGCCCACCCCCACCCAGCTCCTCGTCAGGCTCCCTCCACGCACCCGCCCTTTGTCCTCCGTGTGACTCTCTTCGCGTCCCTCCTGCCAGGCGCGCGAGGGCTGCGCAGAGCTGAGCCCGGCTGGGGGGCGTGCTGGGGGCTCAGCCACCGCTTTTGTGCCGGGCCCGAGACAGTGCCCGGGGGGGTCTGAAAGGCCTTCGATGCGCTCGCAGTGCGAACAGGTCCCGGACCTTGGGCTGCTCTTCCAGTGGCAAAGCTGAGCCGCGGGGCGGGGCGGGGCGACTGTCTTCTCTGTGCAGGGGGCTGGAGCAATTTGCGTTGCGCGGGTGCAGCGCGCCATTGAGCCAGCCTGTAAGCCCTGTACGTGATGGGGACGCTTCAAGCCAGGGGGTGCTTCAGCCTCCGTGCTGCTCTGTGATGTACAGGTAACAGCCGCTGTCAGTGTGCCCTGAGGAGGAGAAAAATCATCTCGTGTGAGAAAATGTATTTTAGCGTGTCAGGACAGGCCTCAGGCATATGCCGCTGTATAAGGCCCTGCTCAGGGCCGCATTATGACTTTCGTGGGCCTTAGGCACTTTTGCCTTCGTGGGCCCCTTCCTCCATAAAAAAATATTAACAATTATTTTTGTTAACTTTTTAAATGCTTCATTTTATTTTTTTCTGTTTTAGGCAAAATTTAATAGATTTTCATAGGCCCTAAAGGTTTCATTTTTTTTCTGATGTGAGGAAAAAAATTAAAACATTTTCTTCAACCCTAAAAGTTCATTTTTTTTTCTTCTGATTTTAAAAGAAATTAAAACATTTTCGTGGGTCCCTAAAAGTATCGTGGGCCCTAGGCACTGTGCCTAATGGATAAGTCGGCCCTGGCCCTGCTAACTCTGGCGTCCTATGCTGTGTATGCCTAGGGATGGGACATTAAGCAACAGCGGGCAGTGCTGCTCCACTGGCCCCATCCTCTGGCCGCAGCGTGGGCCTCTCACTCGCCCGTGGCTTCAGTGCTGGTGGTCCCCATTTCCCAACCCTTCCTCTCCCCCCGCCATCCACCCCTCCCGCTGGTTCAGCTAACTGTGTCCAGTCGAGTTGGCAATCCGTTGCTTCCAACAGTCTCACAGGCCCTCCCCTATAGGGTTGGGGGGACGGGGATGGTGCTGAGCTGTGTAGGGCACCAGCACGGATAGGGATGGCTGTAGTATGGTATAAAAATTGAATGCTAAACTTCAGAGGCAATAGAATTAGCAGAGAAGAGATTTCTTTTGGTCTCAGATTTAAGTACATGTATTTTTACTTCTTGACAAGTTGGGGATGGGGGTTGAGGGGGAAGAAAGATTGGGAGAGTTCCTACAAAATGACAACTTCAGGGCAGAAATACTGTCAGTCATGGTGAAAATTATATAAAAAATAAAAGCAGTTATTTGAGAGCTTGCTCATGTTGGGTCCAAGTGGGTTTGTGCATGCTGCATGCACTGCCTTTGGAAGATTTTTCTCCTAGCGGTACCCACTGTGTCAGCTGTGGAGCCCCCTGGAGACCTAATGTAGGTACTTGCCAACCAGCTGCCTGTTCAGTTCCTTCTTACTGCCACTGACTATTCTTGGAGCCTGTTCTCTTCTCTTGCTACTGCAAGTGATCCCCTAGTGGCCTTTCTCTCGTATCTGTAAGTAAAGAATTTAGAATTAGTTGAATTTCAGTAGTTGTTTCAATTGGGAGTTTCCTCCTCCTCCACCATGTTCTTGCCCTGTTAGGGCCTGGGGTGTGTGTTGGTTTCAGGAGTTCAAATAATTTGGGTTCTGTCAGAAGCCTATGCCAAGAGGAGACCTCCATGACTTCTTTAAAGTGTTTGGAGGAAGCCCATCAGACTTGAGTGCAAAATTTGTTGAAGCTTTCGCCCAAGAACCAAAAAGGAAATGGACTTTTGGCTAAAATTGATCCTTGTAGTCATGCCAGCACAAGCAGCATATGAACCAAAACCCTGCACTTCAGTGAGCAGCACACCAGCCTCTGTAAGACAGGCTGTAGCACTGAGAAAGTACTCTAGCTGCAAAGACCCTTGGCATTGCCACTGGTACTGGGCCATTGCCTGGTACTGAAGATCTCCTCCAGTGCAATGCCTAGCACCACTTCCATTTGCCAGTGCCTCGCAAGAAGACAACCAATCGAGACGGCTGTCCCACTAGAGCAGTGGAGCAAGGAGGCACTAGCAGGGTGCTTCCTCCCCCATGACACCCTGTTCCAGATCTAAGGTGGCACTGTCGACTCCAGCCTCACGGGGAGATCGATTGAGCCCGGTTTTCATGTGTGTGTGTCAGGTGGAAGAATTGGACTTTGCTTCCACCATGGGCACCTTTGAGGCCAGGGAACCTTATAGCCACTACAGAGCAGTCCCCTGCATTGGCTTCAGGATTACAAAGAAGCACCTTCCAAGGGCAAGCCGGCTGTGATGCAGCACTGTTTGCCCTCACCTCAACACCATTCTCTGGCACTGGTGCTCTCTGCATGGACTTTGTCACCATGGTTAGGATCATTGTCAGAGACAGAGGTGGAATGGTAAGCCTGTAGGCAAAACTGGCACCACTCTTGGCGCTGCTCTCGGTACCAATCGAGACAGGAGGGTGGCCATTGCATATGATTGTGGCAGGAGCTGTCTCAGTGGCTCTTCTGGACCCTGTGGGCTTACCACTAAGCCTGAGGACTGAGATCAAAATTGCTATCAGTCATATTGGAGGCATGACCCTTTTTGTCATGATCTGTAGCATGGGAACCTCTGTGAGGCCCGGAGATTGGTGTCCAGGTCAGCACAGAGTCTGCAACAGTGACTGGCACTGAGGCCAGCCTGGGGCCAGAAGCAATGTTGCTGCTAAATCTGTTCAATCCATGTGCGGATTTTTTCCATCCATGTGTGGAATACAATTTTTTTGGGCACAAACACATGTGTGAATGAGCAGCAGCAGCAGAAGCAAAAAACCTTGCTGTGGGTTCTTTCCTAATCAGCTGGGCAGCATTTAAATCTCTTGAGTGTCTGCACACATTCATAGCTTACAGGGAATGCTGTCTGACAGCCAGTGCTACTGGCATCATGCTGGGTGCATCAGTGCAGGTTGAGTGCTGTGAGCTGGAGGGACCGGAGGACCCAGTGCCTCCAGGGGCATCCTCCTCATCCTCCCCTAATGAAGTAATGGCAGGCACATCTGCCACACACCTGACCATGAACAAATGAGCCCAACACAAGTTGCTCAGAATTTGGGCATGGAGGCAGAGATGTCAAAGGAGACTGGCCCTATGGTTGACATTCTGGGGCCTGAAGGTCCTGTGAGTTTAGTTTTGCCTCTCATTAAGGCCATTCAAAACACTAGCAAATGCCCACTTCTCTTTCCCCTCATGTCAAAAGGGTGGAGGGGAAGTTCTTTGTGCCTTCAAAAGGGTATGGATACTCTTTCATGCACCCTCAGCTGGGCATATTGGTTGCTGTGACTGAGTAGGAGAGGCAAGAGGCAACTGAGATTGACTCCCAAGTCTGAAGAGACAAAGAAGCTTCATCTCTTTGGCAGGAAGGTGTATTCCTCTGAGGGGCTCCAGCTTTGCATTGCCAACTAGCAGGCAGACCTCAGCCTCTACAGCTTTAATTCCTGGAACTCACTGTTCCAAGGAATTGCTTCCATTTGACTCAATCAGAGTTTGTGGCCATTCTCAAAGAAGGCAAGGTCATTGCAAGAACCTCCTTGCAGGCCTCTCTGGATTCTGCTGACTTCCAACCCAATCTATGTCTACAGCTATAGCAATGAGAAATGAGCTCATGACTATAGGACTCTTACGAGATTCAGCAGATGCACTATCAAAGGGAAAGTCCTAGATCATGGCTTTACTCAACAAACAGACTAAGCTTTACAGCCTCAAAGATTTTCAGGCAGCATTGAAGTCTCTGGAGGGGCATACACCAGCCACTCAAAGGAGCTTAAGTCACAGCATAGATCTCACTACTTCTACCCTGATCATTGTATGCAGGAATAACAGGTGGAGAGCTCCTCAATCCTCAGCCTGTAAGCAAAACTTTTGAGTGCACCCTGGGATGACACACTAGACCAGATCCTTCCTTTCCTCTCCTTCCACATGGTTAATTGCATATCCTGTTTCTACCATGCATAGTCACAAATCACCTCATACCAATGGAACTTGAACGTGGTGGAATTGGGATATTCTTTCCCATTCTGTTCCTTCTCTTGGGCAACTCCTTGTGGATAGGTGTGAATGCTTGGTAGAGGAGGTCCCTCCAGAGTTCAGAGGAAAAGCACTTTCTGGCCATGGCACCATTGTAGAAGACTTACGATATCCCACTGCTACAGTACAGAATTGTCCAAAGCTGCTTGGCCATATGACTGCTTGTATGGATTACAGGATACGAGGCTGTAGCTCTGACCCCTTAAAGCTGGATGTGGCTCCCTTCTCAGCACTGGGGAGTCCAGCCTTCTCTTTCCCCTCCCCCTGTCATCCTGCAGAGCTGGAACACGCAAAATCTACTGACCTCTTCCCCCTTCCCTGGCTCTGGCAAGGAGAATATGGGGGAATGTCTTCTCCGGGAATGTCTTCTCCTTCTCAGTCAGGGGCCACATCAGTGGGGGTGGGGGGGGGGTTGTTTTGTTTTTTTGCTTCTCACTTGTGTGTGGCCCCCAGCTGATTTTTCTGTGGGTGAATGACCCCAATCCCAAAAAGGTTTCCCACTTCTGCCTTAAAGCGTGGCTGGCCTCTGTATACAGTCCAAACCAAGCCTGTCTAGACAAGGTAGTCCTTCTTACACCTACAGTTAGAGACTCTTTTGTGATGGTTCATCCCACAAATGCATGCATGGAAGTGTCCTCCAGGCTCTAACTCTGATTGCCTCTAGCCACAGATGTGTCAGAGATGAGATGAGGCTTGCAACTAAGAAAACTTGGGATTCAAGGTATCAGGTTCCAGGCAGAAATTTCACTGAACATCAGTGTCTGGGAGCTAAGGGCAGTTTGCCTTGCTTGCCAGATATTTCAAGCTGAGCTAGGAGGGTGATGTGTATTGTCATTGACTGACAACACAGTTGTGAATTCTAGATAATCTGAGTGGTGCTTGCTCTTCTAGCATGTGACAGGAAGTCCTCGAGCTGTAGGACTTCTGTATTGCCTACTCAGAATAAATTGGCCAATCGTCTCACCAGGCCCTTTCATAACCAGGAGTGGTTCCTCCACCTGGATGTCATGATTGACACTTTTCAAGGGTGGGGCTTTGCTCATACAGACTGTCATAACATGGCATAACAAGAAATGTCTGCAGTTCTGTTCCTTCCTAAATTACAGCTCGGGCTTGCTTGCCGATGCCTTTCTTCTCCCTTGGAAGAGACACCTGATGTAGGCATTTCCACCTTGCCTGCTTGTACACAAGATATTGCTGAAGGTCTGACAGGAGGGAGCATCCGTGATGTTGATCGCACCAGTGAGGCCATGTCAACACTTGTTCACCATGCTTCTAGATCTGTTGTTGGTTACACCTAGAACCCCACCTTCGCTCCCTCCCAGACTTGATTACTCAGGGCATTGGCCACCTCCCCTCACAGCATGGAAATTCTGTGGCTGTCCCCTTAAGAGCTCTTGTGCTCAGTCTCTGTTATGGAGATTCTCTTGAGCAGCAGAAAACCATCCACTAGAACCACTTATTTTGCTAAGTGGAAGAGAGTCTCTATTTCATCATTGTAGAAGAACATTCAACCTTTAAACATTGGTTCCCTTCATGATGGACTATTTATTACACTTGAAACAGCAAAGCCTATTAGTGTCATCAGTAAAGATGCACCTGTCTGCCATCTTGGCTTTCTAGCCCAGTTGAACCAGCTGGTTGATTTTCACTTAGTCCATGGGTGGCCATTCCCTCAAAGGACTAAATCAATTGTTCCCTCAAGTAAGACAGCCAGTTTCGCCATGGCATCTCAACCTGATGCTGTCAAAGCTGAGGGGCCCTCTGTTTGAGCCCCTAGCTATTTGCTCTCATCTACCTTTCCTGGAAATAAAGCATTTTAGGTGGCTATAACTTCAGTCAGGTGGGTGCCTGAGCTTAAAGCCTTGACTTTTAAGTCTTACTGTACTATTTTTTTTTATAAGGACAAGGTACAGATGCAGCCACATCTAGCTTTTTCACAAAGATAGTTTTTGCAGTCACAGTTTTGATAGTCATGAGAACGAGGGCATATTTTTCTTTCCAGTGTTCTTCTCTAAGCCTTATGCTTGCAACCAGGAACAAATGCTCCAGTCCCTGCATGTGACGAGCATTGGCTTTTTACATTGAATGAGCACAGCTGTTTTTTTGGAAATCAACTCAACTCTTCATTGCAACTGTGGGGTGAATGAAGGGGGCTCCCAGTGTTGTCCCAAAGAATCTTCTCATGGATCACAGCCTATATTAGGGCATGCCACAACCTGGCAAAGATACTTGCTATTGCACTGATGGCACACTCCAGAACAGTGCAAGCATCCTTAGCATCATTCTTGACCGGTCTCCATCCAAGACATGCAGGGTAGCAATGTGGCCATTGATCCATACCTATACATCGCTCTACGCCATTACCTAGCAAGCCAGAGATGATGCAACTTTTGGCAGAGTGATGCTGTAGTGTGATCTGTTGAACGTCAATACCTCTGCCTAGGAGATGCTTGGGAATCACCTACTTGGAATCAGCATGAGCAAACACTTAAAGAAAAAAATGGTTACTTACATTCTTCTAACTTACTCTTTGAGATTTGTTGCTCATGTCCATTCCAAGACCCACTCACCTGCTACTCTTTTGAAGTACTCTGGCAAGAAGTAACTGAAAAGATGGCAGGTTGCCAGGAACATATGTACACCATCCTGAAAGCGTGATTCCAGGATGTTCCGCAGCTGACCAAATGGGTACTGCTAAGGGAAAAGCTTTCCACATTGCATGCACACACTTACTTGGAATGGACATGAGCAAGCACTTGAACAACAGTTATGCTCGGTGTGGCTCCAAAGTTTGGGTCTTTCTCCAACAGAAGTTGATGCGATTAAAAGATATTATCTCACCCACTTTGCCTCTCTCAAGGTCAAAGTCAATTTTAGTTTTCAGGGAGTCATTTTGTACATAAATATCTCAATAGCTTGTGTAAAACAGTTACATTTTATTAAAGCCTGTTTTAGGATTAACTGTCTGGTAATTCATTGCATATATCAGATGCATAAAGAAATTATAATGATATAGGTAGCCTTTAATCTTTAGGTCCTTGCTTGGAAAACAGGTTGACACTAACTAAACAAGGTTGCTGCTGAAAGCTTCTTTGGTTGGACAGTATAAAATTAGTTAATGGGACTTGGTCTATCCACTGTTGAGTGGGTCTAAATTATAGCTTGTTTCTTTTTTGCTGTACATAATTAAAGAGCTGGTGGGCATGGTGACTGAACAGTACCATAATTTAGAGAGGGTCACACCAGAATAACGTTGAGACTTATGAGTAGGCAGTGATAAAGCATATATTACCAGTCTTGCAACTAAAGTTTTTTCCATTTGTCCATATAACACATACAAGTATTATCCAACCATTCTCTTTCATGGTTTTACCCACAAAAACTCCTGATATATTTGTTAGTCTCTAAGATGCCACAGGACTGCTCATGTATAAAATTACGGACTAACCCAGCTACCCCTCTGAGACATTATTTCATGACACTTAACTAATTAGAACTGAATAGAGCAGTATCAACACAGCAATGTTTGTGTCCTCTTATTGTTACTCTGGTGTATAAAGAGGAACTTATAAACTATTTTCTAGACTACTTTCTTTGTAGTAGAAAAATTGAAAATTAAGGCATCGATCCTGCAATGAGCTCCATGCATATAAACCTCTATTGATTTCACTGTGGTTCTATGCAGATGTCCATATGGCGATCAGCCAGTAAATAAGTTCATTTGTTTTCTGCTTACACAAATATAAAGCAGAAAATGCTTCTAGGGAGCATTATGCATAGGAAGGTAGCTAATCACAGCCAGGCTGTCATTCTTTCAGGGGTCTGAGGAGTTTGTGACTTGTGCTTCTTTAGAACAACTTAAATAGGTAGTTCAAATATGTAGTAATGCTCATAATGATGTGAACTATAATTATCTATATTGAATGAAGAGCGATTCTAAATAGTTTGGGTGAGCGTCAAGCAATGTTGCTTTCTGCTCTTCTACAGTTGTTCTAACCATACACTATCTGTGTTTTTTCAGTTCTCAAAAGGATGCATCATTCCATTCACTATGAAGATCACCAAAGTATGAATGCCAATTCAGTACCTCAACCTCACATGAAAGTATTTCTAGATTCTTTAAGTAGTCAAGGGCTAGAAGAAGTAAAGCAGTGTGTGCATTCTCCAATATCGGTATACCCACAAAGAAATCATTACATATACATGGGCAGCACTGATGTAGCAAGGTCTTGGCTAGAATTGGTGCATCCAGTTACATCTCCTCTCCAGCATCCAGCTCTAAGCTACTGTGGTCCACTGGAGAAGCAGCATGTTCAGTTGTACCATACACCGTCTCAACAAGGCTATGAAATAGAAATGCAGCAAAATCATCCGGTCAAACATGTACAACTGCAGATAGCATCTCAGCCTTCCCCTGAAGCACAACTTAAAACATCAGCCTATGAACATGAAAGAAGACTGTCATACGTTTCCCAACCTATGAAGAAAAGGAAAATTGACACATCATTAGAAGACAACTATATTAAAAATCAAGGTTATCTGCAGAAAATACCTGTTACTGTACTAACAATGCCTAGCCATACCCAACAGCAGGCTTACAATGCTATTCAACAAGAACTGCTAACAGTAGATAGCAATCAACTGTACGGACTTGCACCTGGTACAGGAACAAGTGGTCAATTGCATGATATAAAATCATGTGCAGTATGTCCTACTCCTGCAGTTTGCCCTGAAGCTCAGAATTTGGTGAATACCCCTCTTTATCAGGATGTCTGCAGTATTATTCAGATGGGTGACATGACTATGAATGTGACTAGCATTAAGTTAGAAGAAAGCAAGGATAACATTCAGGCTGTGTCAGAAACTAGAAAGAGTATACAGGAGAGTCCTGTTCCTAGTACACTGCATTTCCCAGCGCAGTTCTTAAATAAGAGTGAAAATATGTTCCTTCCTCTCGATGTACAGAGTGGAAAAGGGATGTATCAATCTGAGGAATACTGGGATGAACAATGGGTACAGGTAAGCACAAATATGAGATGTGTGTGCATGACTTCTCTGGGTCCAAACTTAGACCTTTCTGTTTTTCTGAACTATCATCAAATGGATTTCTGCTCAGGTGAATTCAGGTGAGAGAGTCTGAAACTTTAGCTGCCAAAGTGGATAAAAACATCCTGAAGTGTTTAACAAGTTGTAGGGGTTCACCCCTTGTGCGGAGGGGTTACGTCCGCCCCCCTCAGTTTCCCCAGTCGATAATGACTCGATGTGACCGATTTCACTTGATTCAGCTCGGTGGTTGGGGGAAGGGGGTCCGGGCCCGCCCTCGCTCCGGACCCCGACCCAGGGCCCTAAGGTCAGGGAAAGAATCCCCGCCTAGCAGGGGGGGTCGAGACCCCTAAACTCCCCTGCTCTCAGGGTCCACGTCCTCGCCCTGGGCCACTTCTTCCCCCAGGTCCAATTGCCTCACCTGGGCTCGCACTCTGGGCCTGTCCAGGGCCTCCAGTACCCGCATCCGACCACCGGCTCTCAGGGGGAATGCGTCTCCTCAGCGTCCCCCCTTATCGCCGGCCCTCTGCGCCCATTTAAACTGCCTGCCCGGCGCAGGCAGATGATGTCACCGCCCTCGTCGGCCTCCGGCCCCTCCCCAGGCCAGCCCTCCTGTGACAACCATTCTCCCGCCTCCTCCCGCTGCCCTTTGGCGGCGTTCTCCGCCAGTCCCGGCTAGTTACCCGGCCAGTGTGCCGGCCCCCCCCCCCCCGCTCGGGGAAAGCGGGTGGCTCTCCAAGCCACATCGGGGGGTGAGCTTCTCCCCCGCGATCGCGGTGTCCGGGAGGGGCGGAGCTACCCTGCCACACAAGTGTATAAATCATTATTGCACAGACTGCAGAGAAATATTTAACAGTGCAGCATTAGATTTTTCTTGTACATTATGCAATTAAACTCTGATAATCAAACTTCCCTATTTGATAGGCTATTGCCATATTAAAAGACAAATCTGTTTTACATCACATTTGTCCAATAATTTTAAATGTTCTTCTTAGGGATGTAAAAATGTGTTTTTTAAAAATGTAACTGTGTAACAGCTAAAAATCATAGCTGCAGGCTCTGTAGTATAAAGATTAAATAAGTGGTTTTTTTTTTTTTTTTGTTTACTGCAGAGTCCGCAGTGAAATCTTCTCTCTTGGAGTGGGGCTGCCAGTTAACTAGAACTCGTAAACGTAACCCATTAGGGATGAGGCTTATTAGTTAACTAGTTGATCTTTTACATCCATAGTACCTGTTTAGATTTTTTTTTTCATTCTACTTTATAACTGATTTAGGCAAAATGCTTTTTACTTCAGTTTCTTTAACTCGCTGAAATACAACTATATTTACCATCCTTTTTCTCTTACTTAATTAGTCTGTTATATTATAAACAGCTATATTAAACTGTTATTCTAGTGTTCATTAAACATCATCCTTCTAAACATTCATATACTGATATGCTTAGTTATATCTGACTGATAAATATCAGTTTGATAGGCTAGCAGTACCCAGCTCTTTCTTCCCACTCTCTTTACAGATACCCTGATTTTTCTCTTTCTTATTGAGTACTTATGGCTTCATAAAATCATAGAGTTGGAAGAGACGTCAGGAGGTCATCAAGTCCAGTCTCCTGGCCAAGGCAGGACCAATCCCAACTCAGTCCTCCCAGACAGGGCTTTGTCAAGCCAAGACTTAAACCTCTAGGGATGGAGATTCCACCACCTCCCTAGGTAACCCATTCCAGTGCTTCACCATCCTCTTAGTGAAATAGTTTTTCCTAACATCCAACCTACACCTCCCCCACTGTAACTTGAGACCATTGCTCCTTGTTCACAGTAGTGACGGATAGCAGAACAGTCTTTCTCCATCCTCTTTGGAATCTCCCTTCAGGAAGTTGAAGGCTGCTATCAAATCCCCCTGTCACTCTTCTCTTCTGCAGACATATGTATAAGTAGGGCTCGACAAATACACTTGCCTGCTCGCCTGTGGCGAGTAGATTTTACCAGCTGGCGAGTGCAGGGGTGGACTGGCCTGGTGGGCCACTGTGACAGGCTGGCCGAAGCCCGTACTACGGGCGGCGCAGCCCCATCCAATCCGGTGGAGGAGCAGAGCGTCACTGGGAAGGGGGAAATGCGGCGATTCTTGCCACCAGGCTGCCTGCATGCATCTCCAGCGCGAGGAGGCGGGGCGCGAGCCAGAGGGCGGGACACGGGCAGACTCCAGGACACTGGCGTGATGCAGCCCCACTGATTTTAAAGGGCTGCAGCAGCTTGGCTCTGGCCACGTGTTCCCGGGAGCTGGCTGCAATGCGTGGCATGGCCCAGCCTGGCCGGCTCCAGTCCTGCCATGGTCCCAGCCCCCACGCCAGCGAGAGACCGCTCTCTGTTGACCGCCCGGCTTGCTGCAACTGCTCTTGTCTCTGCGCCGCCTGTTCCCCCATGCCGCCCCTGCACCCCATACCGTGAACCCTGGATCCCTGCTCTCCCTCTTCCCTGTGACTCTGGCTCTGTGCTGACCTTGCACCCCGTACCCTGCCCCCCAGCTCTGTGCTGCCCATTCCCTGCACTGCCACTAGCCCCCGATCCCTCTGCCCCTCCCGTTCCCCGTGTCCCATTTGCTGTGCCTCTACCCCACCCCTGCACTCTGCTCCCCCTCGATCCCTGCGTCCCTCTGGCTCTGTGCCTCCCATTCCCTGCGCCACCCCTGTCCTCTCCCTCCCCCATCTTTCCGTGCACACCTGGCTCTGTGCTGTCCCTGCACCCTGCTGCCTCTGTGGGTCGAGAGTGAGGGGTGCTTGTCCATTGGAAGGGGCTGGGCTGGGCAGGGAAAAGGCTGCTGTGACCCAGCAGTGAGTGAAAGGGGGAGTTCACTTGAAGCGCCTTTGCCTTTATGGAAAAAAGAATGAAAATGCTATTTGCTATTTATAAGGCTAAAATGCTGGGACAAATATGAAAACAAGCAAAAAAAACCCATTACAAAATGCAAATGTGTAAAAGACATCAACGGGGGGGGGGGAGAGGAGCGGCCAAAAAATGTTTTGCTTGGGGCAGCAAAAAATGTAGAGCTGGCCCTGGGGGAGGGGAAGGGAAAATATGGGGAAGGGGCTTGTGCTGAGGGAAGGGAAGGGGAGGAGGTCAGAAGAAGAAGAAAGGGGGGAAGGCACCAAGGGATAGGGGTGCAGGAGAGACCAATCCCAGGGGGCCAAGTGCAGAAGATGAGGAGACGGGAAGGTGTCAGTGGGAGGGGAGAACAAGGTGATGCTGAGAGAGGAGAAGGTAAGGGCACTGGGGGCTAGAGAGGGAGGGGGATGTACTGGGAGAAGGCTTGAAAGAAGGGGTGGGTATGAGGAAGGCGGGGATGGAGCCGGGCATCTGTGAGGGCACAGGGGCATGAGGGGAACGGGGTCAGAGGGTGGTGAGGGGGTGGGTATCAGGGAAAAAGAGAGTAAAGGGGTCGGGGCAGAGAAGGAAGGGGAGGCACCAGGAGGGTGCAGGTGCCAGGGGATTGTGGGGGTGAAGCAGAAGGGCAGATACCTGCAGGGGAGGGACCAGCACCAGAGGAGAGAGGCAGAGCAGGTATATAAAGGGAGGTGTTAGGAGATGGGATGAGGAGGGGTAGCTCACATGATCAGAGTGGGCACAGAGAGGAGAGAAGGGCTGGTGGAGGGGGGCAGGTCTTAGGAAGGCTGAGGGCAGTGAGAAGGGCAGGAGTCAGGACAGCAGAGGAGGGTGAGGGTTGGGGGGCAGCAGGCACCAGGGGAGCTGATGAAGCTAGGGAAGGAGACATGGCAGCAGAGGGAAAAGATAGATGCTTATAATATATTTATTAACTTATTATAATTACTGTTCTTATTATTATTAGGAATTTATGCCATTAAACACTTTTTTGGGGGGAGGGTGGCGAGTAAAGGTTTTCCATAATTTGTCAAGCCCTGTGTATAAGTATATGCTGTCAATCTGTATTAAAAATTATATATGCACAAAGACTAAGGGGGTGATATGCAAAGGCACAAACTGTAGTTTGATGTCTAGTCCCCAGTGTCATTTAGTGAGAGTTGTGCCCCTTATTTCTATTTATGTATCTGAAAATCTCCCTTCCTCATGTTCTCAAACCAATACAGGTCAAACCTCCCTTGTCCAACACCCTCAGGACTTGAGTGGTCCTGGACCCTAACAATGGAGTTTGCTGGATGAGGGGAGGTCACGGCTCCCTACCTGGCTGTAGGCTCTGCCCCTGGCTGGGGCTGCAACCCCCCCCCCCACCATGCCAGCCCCAGACAGGGGCCGTTCCCACTGCCTCCAGCCCCAGCCAAGGCTGTGCCCTCCCCCAACAGTGCTGTCCCAGGCTGCATGCCCAACTGACTCTAGCTGCGGTAGAGGCCAAGCTCACCACCGCCAGCCCTGTCTGGAACTGCACTCCTGCACCGCAGCAGCCCCAGCTGAGGCTGTGCTTACCACCACACCAATCGCTGGCTGAGGCTGCACTCCTTGCCGCCAGCCCTGGCCAGGGCTGTGCTCTCCACTGCACTGGCCCTGCTGGGGCTGGGATCCCCAACCAGGTACCTGTCCAGCCCAGGCTGTACTTTTGAACCTGAACAGCAAGGGCTTCCTGGCCCAACAATATTCGTGGTCCTGCCTGACCATGGGTGTTGCTGGATCAGAGTGTCCTGGATTTTAGAGGTTCAACCTTTACTGAACTTATTTCAATAAACGTTAACTTGCATCAGTACAGTTTGCATACACAAAGTATGAATGCAAACTGAATATACAGTATGAACTTGACTCTTGCTTCAGTTGCCTGAGAATTTAAAACTTACTGGGAACTAAATTGGTGGTGGGAAGATGAAACTTCTTCCGACTAGCAAGGCGGCTTGAGAACAACTTTCCTATCCTTTATGTGTGTGCTGGTCTAGCATCTGCTGCAGCCTCAGACAACTTCTGTGGGATTGGATCTGCAAATCGGGCAGACCTCCACAGTAGCTGTGCTACCCCACTCATTACTTCTTGTGCAGCCCTAAGATTGGATTTATAATATCTAGTGAGGCTCTTGCTTTACCCCCGATCCATGTATATCACTAAAACTTGGTGTGTTAAGACTGTAATGGGTGTGAAGGAACCATGGACTCCCATGCAGGCTTAATGAGTGGGCCTCATGAGTGGCCCTCTTTTCATCTCAGTGGGTTGCAAGATTATCATAACCAAGATGGTCACCTGGGATGGGGTAGTTCTGATAAATGCACTTGCGTACCTAGGATTTTTGAGGTGTCAGCCAAACCATAGCAGTGATTTGATTAGATGCAGGAGAGTGCACACTCACAATCAATGTTGTGTACAATCAGCACACATCTCACTTCCCTTGCTTTACGTGCATGCCATTTTAGTAATACTGGGGGAGGGGGGATATCTATATGGAAACCAGTGGAATCTGGCAGCCCTGCATGTGGGCAATGGTAAACAAAATATCTTGTGGGTCACACACACAACCCTGATGGTTTGCCTGATGCCTGTGGGGCTTCGGGTTGCCCACCACTGTTCTAAATGTGCTTGTTTACAGGTATTTGCTTCATATTACTTAAAAACCATCTTTATGCATAATTGTTTATATGTGTGTGACTCCTGCATTGATGATTTTTTTCCCCACTGTTAAGATTTAACACTACAGTCCTACTAAAACAATAATTCAAGGATTAAATAATGCAGTTCATTAGGTATGGTAGAAAATAGAAACCTAGGCCCCTTTATAGAGTGGCAGATTGATGCAGGGGAAGAAAAGTGTGTGTGTGTGTGTGTCCTCCTTTTCCTATGCCTCCTCTTTCCAAGAGTGTCCCTCCTGATCTATGGTGAAAAATTAATGAATTGTGTTTGTTTTCCTTAATGTACAGAGATAAAACCAGTGTTGCATCTCCCTGCAGCAGTGAGGCTCTGTCTGCTTCCATTTTCCTTACCTCTGATGAATCCTCTCTTTCTTGATTTTTACCAAGTGGTAGTCTTCAGACAGAAATTTACCACAGGGCCTCATTTTATTCTAGCTGAGAGGCAAAAGGTAGCCAACATGTGGCAAAAATAAATGGCAATTATAATCTATTTCTGTTATGTATTTTAATGTTTGCAAATATTTTTTGCCCTACATTTTAATTTTTTTGACCATACAATACCTCATTAAAGCCAAAGCCAAATGGAAAAAGGAGACAAGTGACTCGAGTTATTTGATATTAAGTCTTTATAAATTCATCAGTGAAACTAATGGGTTCCTTAATAGGGTCTTGTTTTGTTTTCCAGATGATCACTGTAGCTACTGAAACCACTATTTTGAGACCCAGCTGCATATATAATGTTGCCTGAGGAGCTTTCTCAAACTGTTTTTATATTAAAGTGAACTGTGCTGTAACAGCACAGTCATGTTTGTTGTTGTTCCTACAATGAGGTCATCAATGGAAATGATTATTGAACTATATCACTTTACATACTTAACAAGTATGTATTATTCAGGGATTCATTTGTTTCACTCTACAGCTGCTTGTGCAGGTTCCTCAGACAATAGCATCAAAAATAGCACCTGATTTGTGTCACTTCCATGTAGTGTTAGGTTTCTTAGTGGCTCCACTGGTCACCTGGAAATTAATATAAATGGCAGGTTGAAAGAATTACCTCTTCCAAATAAAGACCAGAAACTGAAGCCATAAATAGCAAGCAAATTACAGTTAACTCTAGATATGCTAGCTAGTCATTAAAGATCAGACACGGCAGGGGACAGCATTTTATATTATCCATTTTGTTACTGAGCCGCATGATCAAATTTGCTTTTCCCCTTTTTCATAAGAAGTGCAAGACAATGACATACCCCCCTCCCCCCCCCCCCCCCAAAAAAAGTTACCTACCTCTCATAGCTACATTCTGCTCATAGGAGGAAACTCTTAGGCTATGTCTACACTGGCGGCTTCTTGCGCAAGAACATCTTGTAAAAAGTCTTGCAGAAGAACACGTCCACGCTGCCATGTGAGAGCTGTGTTTTTACGCA
The DNA here is from genome assembly GCF_049634645.1 of Pelodiscus sinensis. NCBI lineage: Eukaryota > Metazoa > Chordata > Testudines > Trionychidae > Pelodiscus > Pelodiscus sinensis. The sequence goes on along the minus strand of NC_134711.1, from coordinate 36,976,769 downwards.
AGAACATTCATGGCAGTGAGGACGCTCTCTTGAGCAAGAAAGCTCCAGTGGCCATTTTAGCCATAGGGGTTTCTTGCTCAAGAAATCCCTGCTGAGCATCCACACTGCCTTCTTGCACAAGAGAGTTTACACCTGTTAGAAAAGAGCGTAGCTCTTGTGCAAGAAACCCTCTCCTACTACGCCATACTGTAAATTTCCTTGCGCAAGAGCAGGCGGGCAGTGTGGCTGCTCTGTGGGTTCTTGCGCAAGAATGGCTGTACTTGCGTAAGAAGCCGCGAGTGTAGACATAGCCTTAGAGGGAACACTTCCTCCATCCTCTCTGCCCTCGAGTTAATGTCACACACATTGGGTTAATGCAATTGCAGGATACTTGCATGAGAGGGGTTTGGTGGGGGCCAAACTAATCCCTGTTGGTAGGAGGATGGTGGGGAAAAGTCCTTGGAGAGGGGTGACATGACACCTTTTACTTCTCGTCATGTGTCCATCTTGCCCCGAGCGTGTTACCTCCAGAGGCCTGGTTAATGGAGGTGAGGGGGTGTGGCTAATTGGGGTCAGGGCGTGGTTAACAGGAGTCAGGGGGTGTGGCTAATGGGGCACCACCAAAAATTATACAAACCTGCTGCCCCTGCCGGGCATGCTGCAGGAGGGGGGGTTGGCCCAGAGGAGGAGTTTTTAGCACCGGGTTTTCCTGTGCTGCGGGAGGGTGTGTGTGTTGGGGGGGGAGGGGGCTTGTGTGCTGTATTGTGTGTGTGTGTGTGTGTGTGTGTGTGTGTGGTGGTGGTTTGCTTTTGTGCTTTCCCCCCCCCCCCTCCCCTCAACCAAAATTGCTGCAGGGCCCTGTTGAAATTGTTACAATTGGGCCCCACTTCCTAAACCGGTCGTGGACACAAGCAACACATTTTGAAGAACAACAGTTACAGGAGGTTGGTGGTAATTTTTTAATGTAATTGTCCACTTCTAAGAAAATGGGGGAAAAACAAATTTTATCACGTGGCTTAGTAACAAAATGGATACAATGTTCTCCAAACTACAGATAGGAATTGTCACAAAATCCCTCTATAATAGCCAAAGATGAAAACTTTAAGTGCTAAAATTAAAAAAAAAAATCTATTTTACCTTGTACTTTGAAGACTGCCAGACTTAGGCTCTAGGCTGGGGAATGAGTTCCAGAGGTGAAAACCATCTACTGAGACCTCTGCTGATCATCCTGCAGAATTAAATTCCAGGAATTAATAGCAATAATTTTGAGGTTCATTACACACAACAACTTAATGAGAAATGGATACAACTTTTATTAAAACAAATTGAAGAGCTTCTTTGGTGAGCTGTTGCAAACAGTTTTGTGGTGTTCCTAGCCTCTGCTTCTAGGGCACAACTCCAGACACCTCTATTCATAGTGCTGTCCTTTATGAGGGAGAATCTCTAAATTATCTTCTACAGACTTATCTCTACACCTTCTCTCTCAAACAAAAACAAATTAACTCCATATACATGTGTTATCTGATAGTTGTTAGCTATTTAACACATGCATTACGTCCTCAACTCATATGTCTTTCTATAAACCCAATGTATCAACCACCTAGAGAGAAGCTACCAGCACATCAGTCTTGGGAGAATCTTTACCACTTACTTTCTTCAATTAATTAAACTCTTTGACTTGTGCTTACACACTTTCTGCTGTCCTGTGTATCAGGAAAGCTTTTCCTAAAGTGAAGTATTTCATGAGTGATCTCTCTCAAATATTTGTTTTTGTCCAATCACCAAAATCACCAGTTTTATTGAGTTTCCTTAATTCTGTGACGTATTGCTTTATGGCAGGAAGGGGGAACCTACAGCCTGTAGGCCAGATCCAACCTGCAGCTTGCCTTGATCCAGCCCATAATATTTGGGATTACCCTCTCTTCCCCGCCCCCCCCCCGCTGCAGTGGGGAGCTGGTACTCTGAGCCTTGGCGTCTCCCCTCCCCCTCCCTCCCGCATGGCCAAAGCGCCAGTGCCAGTTCCCTGCTGCAGGGCAGGGGGAGCCCCATGCCTCACGGACCAGATGAAAGCAAGCTGAGGGCCTCACCTGGCCTGTTGGCACTGCTTGGTAAGGGGGAGGAAGCAACTCGGCATGGCAGTGCAGGGAAGCTCTGTCAAGCTCCACTCCTGTCACTCCAGTGGCTGGGAATTGCAGCCAATGGGAGCATCAGGGGGGTGGTTCCTGCAAGTGTAGGGCAGTGTGGAGCCACCTATGGCTCTCCTTGGAACTGCACCAGGTAGGCCTGCTAATCCCTTACCCTGACTCCCAGCCTGCACCTGCACCCTATCTACTGCCCAAGCCCCACAACTATATCCTGCTCTCTGGAAGCCTTCTACTGCGCGTTGAACCCTGCATTTTTGTCCCCACCCCAAAGCCTAGGAGGCCTCCCACAAAATCTACTTAGCTGTGGCCCCCTGGAAAGTTAACCCAGCCTGGGGGGAAGCCCTGAGCCTCAGCACTTTCCCCTTCTCCCTGGCCATGTCTATACTACCAGGTTATTTCGAAATAATTCCCGAAATAAGTATTTTGAAATAAGCTTATTCATCTTCATAAGCAGGAGTTATTTTGAAATAACAAGCCCATTTCAAAATAACAGGCTTGGTATTGTGGATGCTCGGCTTGTTGTTTTGAAAAAAGGGAGTTATTTTAAAATAACTCCCCAGTGTAGACGTGCCCCTTCTGGGGCTGGAGAGTTAGGTGAGTGTTCAGTGTGGTGGTTTTTTTTTAAATTTACGTCTCGGTGGCCATGTTTGTAAGGCACTTGATCTCAAATATCCATAATATATTGTAAAAGAAAGTGTAATGTGGCATTCCAATCATGGGGTTTCTTGGCTATGGAGCTCCCTTTCTCTGCCTCATTTGGTTAGAAATATCTCTAATTTGTTGTTCAGGGCATGCTGGGAGATCAATCTGTCAATACTTACAGAAGATGGAGGTGGGTGGCAAGGGATATGGTTTAAGGCACTGTTTCTCAACTTTTTTTTTTAATAAAGTACCCCTTTAAAAAAAAAAAAAGTAAGTACTCCCAGTACCTACAGTTTTCACACACACAATTTTTCTGCCATTGGAACACATTTGTTTAAACAACTTAATTGTAGCTGGGCAGGTGGTGAAATTTTTACACCCAAACAATACAAAAATAATAAAGCGCTGTAAAACTTAAAACCAAAATTCAGTTTTTTCCAAATGTCAGTTGTGTTGATGTACCCCTGAGACTTCTCAAGTACCACTGAAGGTACTTGTACCACTGATCGAGAAACACTGGTTTAAGGTATTAGGCTTTGGAGACTTCTCTTTGTGTAAAGAGATGAAGCTGATTGGGATGTGGATTATACAAATTCTATGAGAATAAATAATGGCAGACTGCACGGCGGTGGGCCCTTTTACAATTTCATCTTTATGAATTGAAAGAAAATAAATAAACGTGGTCTGAAATTACTTGCCCAGGCTATGTAAAATCGGGGTCTGTGCATAGTAGGTCACACTTCTAAAGGCAATATCCTGCATATATTTCAGCATTTGGTTTTCGTTCTGCAAAATAGTAAAGCTTTAAATCTAAAAACATTAACTTCCATAAATACTTTCTCTGCCTTCAAAAGTTAAATAAACTCCACTACTCAGTGACAAAGTACTTTTTAAAAATAGTGGCCAAAACTGCTTGAAACAAAGCATATTACCAGATTGTATTTAGAGATGGATATTCTTCTTTTGCATATCTAAAAGTAGGTTGCAGTACTGCTGAGATGATTCAATTTATAATGGAAATACTAAGAAGACTTAAATACTGCTAAGTACAATATCAATATATGTTTAGTTATTGTTTTATTTGCCGATAGCAAACCTTCCCCTCCCCCTCCTTCTGAAATGGCTCTTATTTTTTTTCCCTCTGGTTACACAGGATTCTCAGTCACTGTCACGCTTGCAGATGCAGACTGACTTGCACCTTCCTTGCAAACTCAAAGCAGAAGAAGGAGCTAATTTCTGGAAGACCTGGGCACAAATAAAAAATGAGGATGTATGGAAAGATGTTGGAGAAACCCATCAGCATTTTGGAAGTATTATTTTAATTTACTTTCCTTTTTTCATGGTTCACTCAAAACAAGATATGTCCTTATATGTCATCTAATGATTCAGGGCTAATAATTCATTTGTTCAGTAGAGGTTGAACCTCTCTGGTCCAGCACCATTAGGACTGGCATGGTCCCAAACAAGGGAGTTTGCTGGACTAGGGAGGTCAGGTGTCCAGGCTCTCCCAGGGCTCCCCTCCTGTCTGCTGCCCTGGGACAACCTAGAGGTCTGACTTCCTCCAGCTCACCTGCCTGGCTCTGCTGCCCCTAAGCCGCTCCTGGGCGTCAGTCCTGGGGCTCTGCTTTCAGGGTTCCCCGGCCCTGTGTGTGGGGCGGCAGTTGGTCCCGGGATTCCCTGGCCCCTATGTCACTGATCCTGCAGGCGGCTGCCAATCTGACCGACTCTGTCCCCAGTTGTTCTCAATATCTGCAGCTAGGACTCTCTGGTATAGCAATATTTGTGGTCCTGCTGGACCAGGGATGTTCCCAGAGCAGTGTGTCCTGGACAAGAGAGGTTCAACCTGTAGTAGCTTTCTCTACAAGTCATTCCATTGAAATCTATGATTAAGGAATGCAGAATTAGACCATTAGTTATAAATAAGACTGGGTCTGTCATAGAAGTCACAGATTTCATGAATGTCCATGATCTACCTGACTCTTGCAGCTAGCCAGGGGGCTGCCTGAGCAGCTTGGGCAGTCCCTGGGCCAGCTGCTATGGCCACTGCTGTGGCTGTTTTGGGCCACTGCACCCCCTTTTCCAGCAGGAGTTTGGGTGTCAAAGGGGCTCAGGGATGGGGCAGAGGATTGTGTAGAATGGGGTGAGGGTTATAGTCGGGCTGGGGAATGTGAGTAGTCAACACTATCCAATAAGCGTAGGCTTGTCAGTAGTTGACTACTCTTCTACATCCCTACTCCCCTCTCCCCTACAGACAGGGACTGCTGCTGACTGGGTAGGCAGCCCTGCTCAGTCCCTGCTTGTGCTGGGTCCAGGATCAAATCTTGCTGTCGCTCTGCAATTTAAAACACAGTAGGAGCCAAGGGGTAGGCTGCCCGGTTCCTACTGCCTTTTAAATTGCAGAGCCGCAGCAGGATTTAGCCCTGGTACGAGCCGGGACTGAGTTGTCTGCCTTCCCTAATGACTAATGGAGTTATCAATAAAAATTCTATCAACTACTCCATTAGTAAAATAACCTTATTTTAACATCCCTACTGATAATGCATGGGGAGTAGGAGACCTTGGCATGGCACACAGCAGTCCTTGGCAGGCCAAGAGGAGACCTTGCCAGAGCTGAGACAGGGATTTTCTGCTTGGAGCATGAGCATGTATGAGGTGTGCCAGAGTGGGATTGGATGGATGTGGTGGGTCCTATCTTGCCACAGTTTGTGATGCCCACTCTCTAGAGTGGGACTAGCCTACCACTTACTACCTCCCCAAGATGGTATCAGATCACTAACTCCCATAAGAAGCTGCTGCCTCAGATGAAAGATGGAAGCTGGGATGACTGCTTTCTATTGGAAAAAATGCAGCAGCTCGGCAGGGTACGGGACTCAGCAATCATGCATATTCTGGTGTTCTGTAAAATTCCAACATTTACCTCTGAAGCTGTTTTAATTTAATACAAAATACAATGCAGTTTACTCAGAGCCTTAGTTGTAAATTGCTCATTCAGAATATTTGTAACTATAGCAGTCTCTGGAAATGGTACCAGAATTCTTTTCTTGGTGGCTGTAGTGGTGTGTCACTTAAAATCCTCAACCTCCTCAGCATCCAAAAACCCCATGAATGATTCAGTCTTCGATTAAATCCTACAAAGCATTAAGGGGAAGAAAGGTTTATGCTGACTGAACAAATTATTGGAGAAAAATAACCTGGCTTAAATATGCTCTCTTCACACTATAGGAAGAAAACCAATAACTTTTAGGGAAGATGTCCTTTCAGTGCCAGTAGCAGAACTGAATTATGGTCTGTGCCTAATGACTAAAGAAGCTAGAAAGCAAGATGGTTCCTCTTATGAAGCAGACATGTTGTATTACTTATTTCTTTGTATTCAAAAGGTAAACACAAAATGCAGATGAATGACTAGTGGACTCTTTCTATACACAAAGAATTGATGACTGAGATACTAAAGTAGCACTCAAAGACAATAAACTCGTTGTGGAGAAACTAAATGAATTCTTTGCTTCAGTCTTCATGGCTGATGGTGTTAGGCAGATTCCCAAACCTCAGCTATTCTTTTAGGTGACAAATCTGAAGGTGTCATTGTTATGCTTAAATGAAGCACACAAGATCTTTTATAGGGGAAAAAGCAGTATGCCACATTTATTGAGAATGCAACAGTAGCATATGGCTTTTTAGTCACTCTCACACACAGACACCATACACACACAGTCCCGTCAGACGATGTTATAGTTACCAGTCCAGCGTCTGGATCAACCTAGTGGGCAGCCAGATCGATCACAGAGGGAGAGCCGGCCCTTTTGTCGGTTGCGATCCGATGCTCTCCTGGAGTTGGTGGCAAGACGAACCCAAAGTTCCATAGCAAAGCACCCTGCTTTTATAATCCTCTCCTCAATGGATTTTGCTGTGTCAGTCTGTGACCGGTTACTGTTACCTTTTGATGTTGACATTCCCTAAACATCTCTGAAAAGCTCATCCTGTAATCAATTGTCTCTTGGGGTGCTCGCTCCACGTTAGTCGGCAATCTTCCAGTTTGATCAATCCTTGACCATGGGCACGCACTGATGGTTCCTCTGTCACCGACAAATCTGTCTTCACCCGGTTACCCCTTCCTTTCTTGGCCGTCTGGCTCTAACAGTGGCCTTCATGCCTTTATCTTTACAATGATACATTTCTCATTCACACAAACAGTCTTTCTCAGAGACTCTTTCAAAGGTAAACAGCAATATTTTATATGAAGCAAAATCAAAATCAAAACCAATCACATCAAAGGCCTAGGCCTTCAATATTTCTAATCTCATTAAGATAGACACAATACCAAAACGCTATCTCTTTACTTACTGAACTCACTACACTTTAAAACAAGGAAATATATATACTCAACTAAAGGGTTTAATTTAATACAATATTAAATGTGGTAATATGTTACCTTACATTGCTACATTATTAAACCTAAAATACAAATATAAAAAGAATAATACTCCACTCCAACAATTAGAGAATGTTTTGGAACAAATTGATAAATGTAACAGTAATAAGTCACCAGGACCAGATGGCATTCACCAAGAGTTCAGAAAGAACTCAAATGTGAAATTGCGGCACTATTAATTGTGGTTTATAATCTATCCTTTTAAATACATTCTGTACCTAATGTGACACCCATATTTAAAAAGGGCTCTTGAGGTGATCCTGGCAATTACAGACTGGTAAGTCTAACATCAGTATCAGACAAAGTAGTTAAAATCATAGAAAAGAATAACATTATCAGACACCTGGATGAACATAATTTGTTGGGGAAAAGTCAACATGGTTCTTGTGAAGGGAAATCATGCCTTACTAATCTACTAGAGTTCTCTGAGAGGGTCAACAAGCATGTGGACAAGGGGAATCCAGTGGATATAGTGTACTTAGATTTCCAGAAAGCTTTTGACAAGGTCCCTCACCAAAGCCTCTTAAGTAAAGTAAATTGTCATGGCATAAAAGGGAAAGTCCTCTTATGGACTGATAACAGGTTAAAAGACAGGAAACAAAAGGTGGGATCTTTCAGAATGGAGAGAGGTAACTAGTGGTTTTCCCCAAGGGTCCATACTAGGAACGATACTATTCAACGTATTTGTAAAGGATCTTGAGAAAGGAGTCAACATTGAGGTGACAAAATTTGCAGTTGATACTAAACTGCTCAAGACCGTTAAGAACAAAGTAGACTGTGAAGAACTTCAAAAAGATCCCACAAAACTAAGTGATTGGGCAACAAAATGGCAAATGAAATTTAATGTTGATAAATGTAAAGTAGTGCATATTGGAAAAAATTAGTCCCCATCATATTGTATGTATAGTTGGGATTATTTAGCTATAACTACTCGAGATCTCGGAGTCATTGTAGATAGTTCTCTGAAAACATCCAGTCAATGTACAGCGGCAGTCAAAAAAAAACAAATAGAATGTTAGGAATCATTAAAAAAGGGATAGCGAATAAGACCGAGAATGCCTCTATATAAAACCATGGTATGCCCATATCTTGAATACTGTATACAGATGTGGTTGCCTCATTTGTTATATTGGCATTGGAAGAGGTTCAGAAAAGGGCAACAAAAATGATTAGGGGTTTTGAACAGGTCCCATATGAAGAGAGATTAAAAAGCCTGGGACTTTTCAGCTTAGGAAAGGGGAAACTAAGGGGGGATATGATAGAGGTCTATAAAATCTTGACTGGTGTGGAAAAAGGGAATAAGGAAAAGTTATCCACTTGTTCCCATAATGTAAGAACCTAGGGGTCACCAAATGAAATGAATAGATAGCAGGTTTAAAATGAACAAAAGGAAGTACTTTCTCATGCAGTGCATAGTCAACCTGTGGAACTCCTTGCCAGAGGATGGTGTGAAGACCAGGACTTTTAACAGGGTTGAAAAAAGAACTAGATAAATTCATGGAAGATAGTTCCATAAATACTTATTAGTCAGGATGGGTAGGAATGATGTCCCTAGCCTCTGTTTGTCAGATGTTGGAAATGGATGACCAGAGAGGGATCATTTAATGATTCCCTGTTCTGTTCACTCCCTCTGGGGCATCTGGCATTGGTCACTGTTGGAAGATAGGATATTGGGCTAGATGGACCTTTGGTCTGACCCATTATGGCCATTCTTATGCTATTATGAACTGAGGCATGCTGGGAGCTGGCTTTTAAGTCTGCCCTGGTGCATACTAACTCCAGCTTGCCAGCCCTGCTCCTGGAGAGCTGGCTGCTGCCCTGTGCTATGGACTCTGATACAGAAGCAGCAGTGCAGGGCATCAGTCAGCTCCTTAGGAGCAGGGCAGGAACATGTGTTTAATTATTCACAATAACCGATAAGTCTGGGCTTATAGGTTAACCGTGTAAATGGTTATTCTGTTACATCCCTACTCTCTGCAAAACTTTTTATTTTATTCTTAAGATAACTAAAGTCTAAATGGAGTGAACTGATCCATATCCCTGTATGCTAGGCATTATTAAAACAGACTACTTGGATGGAAGAGACTTGTTTCTTTTTTTCCCCTGTAGTAATATATAAAACCATCTTAAAATCCAATTTTTAAAAGTGTACCAGTTTAGCGAAATTGCTTTCCCATGCAAGAGTCAATAGAACCTTGTCATTTGGTCATTAAAAACATAGGATTATTATTTTTTCCCAATTAATCATTTAAATTCCACTAGGCTGCCCCACGTTTGTAGGGGAAATATTTGTGTGAAATGATGAAAGACTGACCGTTCCTGTTCTTCTGTATGAAGTCATTTTTTGTATCGTTTACATTCCAAGCCATGTTATGGTGGAGATGTACCAAGGTTAACTAATTTAATTATGAAACAAGGCATAGTAAAACAAAGCTTTTATTCCATTTCTCCTATCCACATCTCTTTCATTTTTTTTATTCACAGTATATGTTTGATAATGACAGAATTGACAACATTTTTGCTGATCTTTACTACGTGAAGTTTATGGAAAGACTTCATGCAGTGGTGAAGGGATGGTGTCCAAGAGTGAGCCCCTCTGGTAAGTGGAGAAACACTGAGGAGAAAAAGAAATCTGTACTTGACTAGTATGTTCTGACACGAATTTATTTTCATCAATATTTGTATTTCAGGGTATATTCTGTCCAGTTGTATTACGGAGGAAATGTTATGGGATTGCAAACAACTTGGAGCACATTCTCCTTCTATTCTCCTGTTTACGTTGATGTATTTCAACACAAAGTAAGAATGTTTTATATGAAAGTCGTTCATGTCTAAGTCCATGTAGCTTACCCAACCGGCTTAATCACTCTCACTCTCACTCTCACTCTCTCAGTCTCTCTCAGTTTTTCCTGTAGGATGATAGTGAGGTTGTCATGTCACTCTGGGTCCCACGTGCCTCCACTATCTCTCCCCCCTTCTCCCTATCCCAGCTTGAGCCTGGCCTCGCTGCTTTCCCTCCCCGCTTGGAATTGCTATTTTAAACTAAGCCCCTACTCCCCTTTCTCCACCCCCACCCCAAAGGGCTTTCAACGCCAAGAAACATGCACAGTAGCTGGCAGACCCCACATCGCAGCCGTGAGCTGTGCAGGCGGGACCACAGGGTGGAGAGGTTGGGATAGGAGCCCCCCGCGCTGCTGCTTTCCATACCTCAGCAGGCTGCAGTGCCCCAGAGCGCCATGTACCATGGCACTACCTGTGCCTCACTGCACTCCAGGCGGGGCGGGCGGGCACTCCTGTGCCTCCCCAGCCACTTGGGTTAGAGCCAGGCCTTGCACACACTACAGCTGGGAGGGGGGAGGGTTAGTGTTGGGCGGGGGGGAGAGAGAGGGTGTGGGGTGGCCAATGGAGGGAGAAAGGACCCTAGTTTGTGGGGAGAGAAGGGACCCTGGCTTATGGAGGGGGGAAGGAGAAGGGTCTGGGATGGTGGGGAAGGGCAGGGGGGAGGAGGGAAAAGGGGGAACCTGGGCTGGTGCAGCGGGGTTTGGTGGGGGAGTGGAGACCCTGGGCTAGGGTGTGGAGGAAGGGGCCTGGACTGATGCAGCCACAGTCCAGCCTTTCCCAGTGGCCAAGGGGAGAGCCAAGGTTGCCTAAACTCCAACGAGAGGGGGATTGGTGAATGCAGAGAGCAGGGGACACAGCCTCCTAATCGTGGGTGTGCCAGGTGCGCACAGGCACACCCAAATGTTTCGCGAGCCCCTGCACTAGAAGGAGTGCCGCTTCGGCGCTCTGGGGAATGGGCGCCGCTCTGGGTTTGCCGCGCATGCACTGCTGTGCGGTCAAAACCGGCGGGTCTTAGGACCCCACGGAAAGAGGTGTCAGGGACGCAGCAATGTCACCCCGTCAAGCACAGTGAATTTAAACCCCGGGTGGGGGTGCCCTGGGTAGGGGATTGGGTGCAGCATGGCTGGCCCAGAGTGGGAGGGGTTGGGTCGGGAGCAGCGCAGCTGGCCCATAGGGGTTGTGCCCAGAGGGGCCATGTGCGCGTGCTTCCCTGCTCCGCGGGAGGGGGGGTTGGCCCCAAGGGGTCGTGTGCACGGCTTCCCTGCTTGGCGGGAGGGAGGAAGGAGTGCTCAATGGGGCTTCCTTCCTCCGCGGGGGGCAGCGCATGGTGGAGGCTTCCCTCCGAGGCTGGTGTAGGGGACTCCCTGCCCCCAAATTTTGTCCCCACCCTCTTGCCCCCATTCCCTCTCCTCTGCCCCCAGCCACAGAACTGTCCCCCTGCCCTCCCTGCAGAAACCTCCCCCGGCACCCTGCCTCCTGCTGCAGAAACCTGTCCCTTGCCCCCCCCCCCAGCACCCTGTTCCCTCTCCCCTGCCCCCAGCCGCAGAACCCTGCCCCCACTGGCACCCTTTCCCAGTACCATGTCCCCTGCTCCCAACTGACTTTTCTGTGGGTCAGTGACCCTTGAATCAAGACAAGTTCCCTGCTCTTCTCCTAAATAAAGACAATGCAGAAACTTTTTGCGTTTGTCATAGTATTTTATTTAAAAATGAAGCCTGGCCAACAAATATCCAAGTGGGGACAAGCCCCCATCTGGCCACAGCCACTCCTGCACTCCTCCTTGCCCCACACCCTATATCTGTACACTGGAACCCCCTGCCCTGAGCCCCTCACATACCCCAACCCAAATTCCTGCACCCTCACATCCACAAACCAGTGGCTTGCTTAGTACCCCAACACTGCCCAGCCTGGAGCCCCCTCCCCGAGCCAGTGTCCTCTTCCCCACCTTCCTCCTGCATCCAGATTTCCTCCCACAGCTTGCACTTCTCACCCCTTCCCACATCCAAATCCCTCATTCCCATCCCAGAGCCTGCACATCCTGTCTCAACACAGCAAGGGTATGGCTAGACTGCAGGAGTTTTTCAGGATTCTGGAGATATCCCAGAAAAACTCTTCTGCATCCAGGAATGCATTTGTTCTTCCACTAAAAAAAGCAGAAGAGCAAACATGATCTTTCGGTCACCCCTATATTCCTATTTCCACGAGGAATAAGGGGGCTTCCAAAAGAAGGGTTTTCTGACATTTGGTCTAGTCTAGACAAGCCAAATATTGGAAAAACCTCTTCCTACAGAAGAATTGGGGGGGCGGGGAACAGCAGTATAAGGATTGGGGCAGCAAGTGATGGAGAGCAGGAGAATAGAGAGGGCGGGGTGGTATATCTTGGCTTGTTCTGTCATTTAAAAAGTGATCTTGGGTGAAAAAAGGTTGGAGACTGCTGGAGTAGGGGGAGCACCAGAAGGGTGAAAGTCAGGACGACTCTAGAACTCTGTTACAGACCAGATGGCGGCTGCTGGAGGAGGAGGGATAAAATAGGGGGAAAGGGTCAGAGATGAAGGGGTTTGTGCTGAGGGGAGGAGGGCAAGTCAGGAGAAGAAAGGGGAAGGCACCAATGGACAGGGTGGAGGAGAGACAAATGCCAGGGGGCCAAGTGGAGACAATGAGGAAAAGAGCAGGAGGGGGGATGTGTCAGTGAGGCGGGGACAGGATAATGCTGGGAGAGGAGAGGGTAACAGCTTTGGAGGCTAGAGGGGAGAAGGGGAGGTGCCAGGAGAAGGCTTGAAAGAAGGGGTGGGCAAGAGGAAGGTGGGGATGAAGCAAGGCATGTGTGGGGGAACAGGGGCAGAGGGCAGTAAGGGGATGGGCAGAGGGCGGTAATGAAAAAGAGGGCAAAGGGGGCAAGGGCAGTGAGGGAAGGGGAAGGCACCAGGAGGGTGCAGGGGTAAGGGAGGTGCAGGTGCCAGGGGATTCTGGGGGTGAAGCAGAAGGGCAGACACCTGCAGGGGAGGGACCAGCACCAGAGGAGAGAGGCAGGGCAGGTGTGTAGAGGGAGGTGTTAGGAGAGGGGATGAGGAGGGGTAGCTCACATGATCAGAGTGGGGCTACTGGAGGAGTGGGCACGGGGAGAGAGAAGGGCTGGTGGAGGGGGGCAGGTCTTTGGAAGGCTGAAGGCAGTGAGAAGGGCAGGAGTCAGGACAGCAGAGGTGGGTGAGGGGTTGGAGGAGGGGCAGCAGGCACCGGGGAGCTGATGGAGCAAGGGGAGGAGACATGGCAGCAGAGGGAAAGGGTAGAGGTTTATAAGATATTTATTAATAACTTGGGTGCCACAGTGGCACATCCAAACAAGCCACAAACTCAGTACTGGTGCACAACATAACATTTATTCTGCTCATGGGAGGAGACTCTTAGAGAAAACACTTCCCCCAGCCTCTCTGCCCCCCGAGTTAATGTCACACACATTGGGTTAATGCAATTGCAGGATAGTTGCATGAGGGGAGTTTGCTGAGGGCTAAACTAATCCCTATTGGTAGGAGTATAGTGGGAAAAGTCCTTTGGGGGGGAGGGTTACATGACACCTTTTACTTCTGGTCATGTGTCCATATTGCACCGAGAGTGTTATCTCCAGAGGCGTGGCTAATGGGAGTCGGGGTGTGGCTAATGGGGGTCAAAGAGTATATTTAAAAAAAATTCTTTGGGTGCACAGCCTAATGAAATGTGCTGCGCACGCCTATGCCCCTAGTTGTAACTTACTGAAAAGATTTCCCACACTACTTCTATTCCCTGCATACCAAACAGATAAATCAATAAATATACTTTAATGCTTGCCAAAACCTTATCAGCCTTTTTTGCTCAGATTCTTATTCTGTCTTGGTGTTTAGTGCACAGGGTAAACTGACGGCTCAAGAACAGTTAGTGTGTGTTGGCTAGTAGTTTACTCATATTTTATTTTTCACAAGCTAAGTAGTGAAAGACAAAAATCTTAATTTAAATAATTTCCTCTTTTTTAATATTACTTTTCTGTCATGTTGGTTACTTTCACAACCATAATCAATATTTATATCAAAACTATTACAGGACTCCTTGCTGAGTCTTATGAGATACAGTCCTTGTATTCTGCTAATGTAAATTCTTAACTTGGTATTTCTTTTTCTCCTGTCAGTTTCTAAACATTAATATTGTTCCCAATTACAGTCCCATTTTAAATACTGAGCACACTAGGTATACACTGCAAAGGTTCAAAAAAGGGCAACAAAATGATTAGGGGTTTGGAATGGGTCCCATGTGAAGAGAGATTAAAAAGACTTGGACTTTTCATCTTAGAAAAGAGGAGACTAAGGGGGGATATGGTAGAGGTCTATAAAATCCTGATTGATGTGGAAAAAGTGAATAAGGAAAAGTTATTTACTTGTTCACACAACATAAGAACTAGGGATGACCAAATGAAACACATAGGTAGCAGGTTTAAAATGAACAAAAGGAAGTACTGCTTCATGCAATGCACAGTCAACATGTAGAACTCTTTGCCAGAGGATGTGATGAAGGCTAGAACTTTAAGAGGGTTCAAAAAAGAACTAGATAAATTCATGGAGGTTAAGTCCAGCAATGGCTATTAGCCAGGATTGGTAGGAATAGTATCCCTAGCTTCTGTTTGTCAGAGGCTGGAAATAAATGACAGGAGAGGGATCACATGATAATTACCTGTTGTGTTCCCTCCCTCTGGGGCATCTGGTATTGGCTACTGTCGGCAGACAGGATACTGGGCTAGACGGACCATTGGTCTGACCAAGCAGGCCATTATGTTCTTATGCAAATAAACCATAGTTGAAAGTTAATATAATATTGATTAGTGTCATGAGCAATTAAACTTCCCTCCCCGCTCTTTCCATCATTACTTGCTTACCCTAATTTCATAATTTAGAATTTTAATTTAATTATGTTGATATTGAATTATATTTTATTTGTCTTAACTTGAGATTAATATTCTAAAAAGACATTGGAAACAAGGACTAGCGAGTAGATTACAACCCGGAAGAGCCAGGTTCGGGCGATCTGCGCATGTGCAGATCGCTGGACAGCGTAGCTGACGAGCGGGGTTTGCTGCAGCTTGGCGAGCCCTAATCATACGTATTGACTTATTCTTCCTTTTGTATAAATATATATTATTTCTCGGTATAAAACTACATTAAAAATAACTCCAGAATATTTAGACATTAAATCAGTGATTCTTCCTGACCACATGCTGTGTGGGGTCAATTATGTTACCAGATGATAATTTGACTCTGATTAGGGATGTGCATTGACAAAAGCATTAAGATAAACATTTACTCAAGCTTTAAAGTAACTGTTTCAATTCATGTTGGTTTGATTTTGACTAAAATTATCTGGTAAATAGTATCGTTTCTTTTAAAATAGTCAGGTTTGCCTTAGTTTTTACTAAAGAAAATCATAACTGTTCTGTGCAAGGCAAGTTTTGTATTTTCTCTGTTGCTGCCATTTTAAAAAATTCCATTCCTAGATTTTTACCAGTTTTCTTTCTGCACCAGAATCAACAAAAACACAAAAGAATATTAACATTAATTACAAAATGCATCAAAATATTAGAGTATTGAGACTTAAATGTTTTGCCAAAAACATAAACTATATACAGTCTTTTATAAGATTGCAAAATAAAGACAGCATTACTCTATTTATAGTGTAAATGAATTTGTGTGTAATAACTTGAAACACATTGGAATTAAATGATGTCACAATAGGATGTACTGTACATTCCTTGGTCACTGTTATGCATCTTTGATCTGTCAGTAGGCTAAAAATTAAGGATGCAATTCTGCAAAGCAGTTAAGCACTGATCCAAAGTCAAGTGAAGTAAATTAAAAGACTCACGCTGAGCTCTTTGAGTTTTGTGTATCTACGTAAGGATTAAAGATCTGGTTGAACTACGTCACCTGTCTCTCAGACTTGTGGACTTGGGTTGTAGTGCAAAAAACAGCTGTGTAAATAGATGTTCAGTCTCCTGCTGGAGAATGAGTGCTGGGATCCTCCCCCTTGTACTGTCTTAGAGCTCAGGCTCCAGTCAAAGTCCCCAAATCTAGATTATTTTTCAGCCCTAGAGTCCAACTCAAATAATCTGGGCCAGCCGTAAACATTGTACCCCTGTGTAGACATACTCTAAGTGACTTTATTCAAAAGTGTACCAATATTTGTCCTTCCTTCATTTCTAACACTTTTTTTGTTTGAGGAAACATTCAGAACTGGGTTATTTTGAAATATTATCCTGTTTACTGTGCTATAATAAATAGTATATCAGGTGGAGTATCTGATTTTAGGTTAATTATTTTTAGTCCATCTTCCTGTTTCTCTTTCATGTTGATTTACATTCCTTTGATTTACAAAGGTAGAAGGCAGAGCTGATTGTCTGTTAAGCAACATTTTAAATAATCCCTAAAACTTCCTGGTAACCAAATTAGGAGCATATTACAAGCGGAGTAAAAGTTCAAACAACCCTTGAGTTTTCACTAACACCCCATCCAGCAGAGACTTCCATGAGACTACTCACAATTTTTAAAATTAAGCATGTGCATAAATCTTTGCAGGATTAAGTGATATTTTCTATAGTATCTGATCCAGTATAAAATATTTGCTTTGCTGTCATTACTAATGTGAGTTCAGTTACTTCCAGGATCAAGTCTACAGATTAGTATTCAAAATGAAACACCTGTGTAGTGAGAAATTAAAGAATGTTTCAGCTCTATGCAGTCACTTCTAGTTTTGGCACAACGCAGAAGTGACCTTTCTGAAATGTGATGTTGGGTCTAGATCAGTGCAAATAATTGATTGAAGTAAAAATGTGATTTTTTTTTTTAAATTCTGAACTCTTGCTATGCCATAAAACAATACTAGTGAATACAATTACTGTGGGTTTACACAGGTGTAACATCAGAATTTGATCCACAATTCAAAGCTGTATTTTTTTACTGAGACTCTGGAATGGTTTTAAAAAAATATTTCCACTCACTTAAAAAAAATCAAATCAAGCATTTCCTGCCTAGTTTGCCAACTTTTTTTCTCTAGTTAAAACTGAGTTATAATTGTTTTTCTCTTTTCATTGTATGTGAGTAGGTATTTCATATTGAAAACAGTGGAGCAGCATGAACAGCTAGCCTTTTCTAAACTACTGAAGCAGACCAGGAAAAATACAGGCATCGGAAAGGACAAATGTTCTATAATACAATCCCTCAGGCTTTATGGACAGATTCTGGGAGGACTTCAAGGTTTGAACTCTTTGGACTAGAATAGTAATCATTAAAATCATCACAAATTGTTTGCCACTAAGACTGTGAAAGACATGACTAAAAAGCCTTTTTGGCAGTTTGGAGCAGTGGTGGGCTAACTTGCAGCTGGCGGGCCATATGCAGCCCATCAGGGTTCTATGTGAGGCCCATGCACCTCCCCTCTGCCCTCTTCCACTGAGTCTTTCATGTTCTGGGTTCCTGCACTTACCTACTCCTTCTCCTCCATCCCAGCACTTTCAGAGTGCTATGAATCACCCATCTTCGATCCTCCCCCTTCTTCCCAAAGCTTTGAATGCTGCAAATCAACTGACTTGTGGCATTCAGAGTCTGAGGAGGAGGAGGAGCAAGGATGGGATGTGAATCAACTTATTCATGTTGTTCTGGAAATGCTTGGAGGGATGGGGCATGTCCAGGGGAGGAGTCAGGGAAGAAGCCAGGTGGCGGTTTGAGGGAAGGGTGGAATGGAGGCGGATCCTGCAGCAGAGGGGAGAATTGAGCAACCCCTAGCAAAATGAGTAGTGAGACACCATTTAAAGCAAGGGCATGTGTGAGGTGCTTGTGATTGCACACACAAAATTGTAAGTTGTGTGCTCCCTCTGCTTGTTACTTTTGCTGGTAATTTAATTTGCCCTTAGTGGATCACTTCGTGTTTGAAAGGCATGGATAAAGAAGGAGGATCAAGTGCAATGTATTTAATCTTATTCTTAGGGTCATGCTTAGTGCACATGCCCGATTTCAATCTTGCAGTCCACTGAGATGAAGGGCCACTCATGGGCCACACTCACTAACCTTAGTTGCCCTTTACTGACATGGAGTCTGAGCACCACTGTTAGTGGATATATATTCTTAGACCCTGTTTCTGCAGAGAGAACTGTGCACAGCTCTATTTAAATCAGTGGGGTTCTACTGGGGAGCAGGGGGTTTGCCTGTGTAGAGCCAATCTCAGGACCAGAGCTTTAGATTGTTCCCAACCTCTAGTGATGCACACCTAAGCTGGGACCCTCAAATGTACTCAACATTGTCTTAAATCAATTGGAGCAAAAGTAGGCTAGCACTCAATATTCTTAAATTACAACTTTCATGTTTTTGGAGCTAGACACATTTTGCTAACTTTTATTAAAACTCTCCCTTTTTTTGTTTCTCCTTCCATGCTTATCTCTTTAAAAAAAAATCTTTTTTACATTTGTTTTTTTTAGAAACCCAGACAGTAGGATTGCTTCACAGGTGTCATTACGCTATGCATATTTAAAATCCGTTATGCTCAAAATGCTTGGACCATTTCCTTGCTCCTAATTTGCAATCTTGCGTGCACACTTCTGCCTTGGTGGAGCATATGTGCTCTCTTCAGATTGTTTCTCTCTCCTTAAAACAAACCTGTCATCAATCTCTGTGTGGAGTTCACATTGGCATTCTGTAGGGAAGAGGATTTTTTTGTCTTCAGTATACTAGCAGGCAATTGTCCCACTTATTTTCTAAAATAGTTTGGAACCATGGAAGTAGCCTGTTTTGGAAGTTTAACAAATGACAATTCATTACGTCCTCTGAATTGTCAAGTGCTGCTTGGGTTCATTCTTCAGTTACTACAGGTCTAGCTACACACTCAGTCCCATAACAGTTGAGTGTCTTCCAGGAGTGGACTGGCATGGTGGGATATCAGGAATTTCCCGGGGGGCCGTTCTCTGAGGACCAGCTGGTGGCTGCTAGAGGAGGAGGGGGATTGTGACAGGGCACTGCAGCCCTGCATTTTAAATTCCCCAGAGCTGGCCATGTACGGGGCACTTTGGGGCCAAGGGAGCGCATGCATGGCATGCTCAAACGCTGCGCAGCAGCTGAGAGGGGAGACACCCGGGCGTGGTGTGACATCACACCCGGGGCTTTAAAACTGCCTGGCCCAGAGTTGCACTGCACGGCCCAGCTTCTGTTCTGGAGCCCCTGAAGCAGCTGGGGCCAGGGCTGCGAGGACTTCTGGGGCCCGATCACAGACTCCAGCGGGTGTGTAGAGGGAGGTGTTAGGAGAGGGGATGAGGAGGGGTACCTCACATGATCAGAGTGGGGCTACTGGAGGAGTAGGCACGGGGAGAGGGGCTGGTGGAGGAGGGGAGGTTGCAGGAGGGCTGAGGGCAGTGAGAAGGGCAGGAGTCAGGACAGTAGAGGAGGGTGAGGGGTTGGGGGGCAGCAGGCACCGGGGAGCTGATGGAGCAAGGGGAGGAGACATGGCAGCAGAGGGAAAAGGTAGAGGTTTATAAGAGATTTATTAATAACTTGGGTGCCACAGTGGCACATCCAGACAAGCCACAAACTCAGTACTGGTGCACAACACAAAATTCATTCTGCTCATGGGAGGAAACTCTTAGAGGGAACACTTCCCCCAACCTCTCCGCCCCCGAGTTAATATCACACACATTGGGTTAATGCAATTGCAGGATAGTTGCATGAGGGAAGTTTGGTGGGGGGCCAAACTAATCCATATTGGTAGGAAGATGTTGGGAAAAGTCCTTAGAGAGGGGTCACATAACACCTTTTACTTCTGGTCATGTGTCCGTCTTGCCCTGAGTGTGTTACCTCCAGAGGCCTGGCTAATGGGAGTCAGGGGTGTGGTTAACGGGCCAGGGGTGTGGCTAATGGGGTCAAAGAGTAAATTTTTAAAAAATTCTTTGAGATAAAGTGGGCTGTTCTCAACCCATTTCCCGGGCCTATTTTGATTGCCAGTCCTCCCCTGGTGTCTTCTCTACAGATGTAGGGCATAATCAACTGAAAGAAACAGCATCAGATGCATGCTCAAATGAAATCTCTGCCCCCAGTTCCTGTGGACTGTCCCTTGCCCCCAGAGGACTATGGATGTACAAGTGAACTCTTGAAGTGATTTCTAACTTATAGAATGAGAGGGTACATTCAAACTCTGCAAGAGCATTCAACACTGCATTCTGTAATTTTCTGGAATAGAGTTGGTTTCCAGAAAGGCTGAATGCATATTTTATTCTTTTGGGTCACTTTCTGCAAGTATTGAATAACATGGCTTTCTATAACCCTTTCTTTGTGCTGCAAAAGTTTGAGGTACTCTAATATATGATTTGTGGGAATAACTGTACAGCTTCCCTATGATGCCAGAGATTCTTGTGAGCATTTCTTGTAGTTTGCTTGATGGTCACTTGTCACAGCTTATCTTAAATTGAGGTGGGAACCCACAATTTTTGTTGGCCTAGGGTTGTAATGGTGATTGAGGCCTCTCAGAGCTACTTTAATGGAAGTCACTCTGCATCCCCTTTACTGCAGTGAAGAATGCTAATCTCTTAACTTAAGCATATAAGGCTTTTAATGAAACTCAATTTGAGCAGTTGGTTTGCAGCTAATCCCAAAGTGCTGAATGGAGGCCATCAGTTAGTTTCCAGAGAGCTTAACCAACCTTTTAAAAATATGGGGTACTAATAAATAAATCTTCATTAAAGGAAACTGCATAGCAATTACTTAGAAGAATGGAGGGTTTGGCATCCTTAGAAAGGTTGATAGTATCACCTCTTCTCTTTCTCCCCCTCATCGCCTTTCTCGTTGGCCAGTTTGAGGAATGATACTTTCTCTACTTCTCCAGGGGAAGTTGCTTACAACATAATTTTTGCCTGTTTACAATACAATCCCTTCCACAATATCCAGGCATTCACTAGGCAAGTGTGATTCAAATTCCATTGAACGGATTGCAAGGGGAAAGTCCCATCTCTTACATGCAGAGAATTTTAAAATTTGTCCTAGTCCCAAAAACATTTATAATTTTTTAAAAGGCTTTTCAAAATCAAGACATTTAGGGGGCAGTGAGTTGTACAGTCATTGATTATTTTAGTGGATCTTCAGAGTGGTGCGCACATGCCCATACTCATCATACTGCTTTAGACTGGTTCTGCAACTTCTATGACGGTGTCCTGGCAGACACAGTGAATGAAATTATGGCCCCTTTTAAATAAATGCAGCTTTTGTCATTGACTTCACTGGGGCTAGGTTTTCACCTCATACATTCAGAGAACTCATCACTGATAAGAGTAAATATAAACACATTGTTCAAGTTACAAGTAAAGTTACTTAAGTCCTTATGTTTTAGGTGATCAATACAACTCATCTTTGCTTTAGCAAGTATAAAGCAAGTGAGAAGCTCCACCCCAAAAAACACCCTGCCCCTCACTAATGTGGTCCCCTACTGAGAGACCGAAAGACACTCTCCATATTCCCCTTGCACACCAGAGCCTGGAAAGCCCAGGCTAGTAGATTGTGTGCTCCAGCCCTGTGGAGGGCTGTACATACAGGCGGTCCCCGAGTTACGTCGGATCCCTACATATGAATGGGGCTTTTCTCGCCGCGGAGGATGCGGGCGGCAGGACCGCTGTGCATCTGGGAAGTCCCGCCGCCCGCGTCCTCCGTGGCGAGAAAAGCCCCCCCCCAGCAGACCAGGCTTTTCTCGCCGACGCCTGGGGTAGAGCAGCTGGGGCGCTGCCGGGTTGGTCCCGCAGCGCCGCTCCTCGGCGCTATTGGACCAACCCGGCAGCATCCCAGCTGCTCTGCACCAGGCGTCCCCAAGTCAGCCGCTGCTGAAACTGACCAGCGGCTGACTATAGGAAGCCCAAGGCAGAGTTTCTCTGCCCCCAGGTTCCTGGAATCAGCCGCTGATCAGTTTCAACAGCGGCTGAATCTGGACGCCTGGGACAGAGCAACTGGGGCACTACCGGGTACGTCCCCGCAGCGCCGCACCTCGGCGCTATTGGACCAACCCGGCAGCGCCCCAGCTGCTCTACCCCAGGTGTTCCCAAGACAGCCGCTGCTGAAACTGACCAGTGGCTGACTACAGGAAGCCCGGGGCAGAGCAGCTCTGCCTTGGGCTTCCTGAGGTCAGCCGCTGGTCAGTTTCAACAGCGGCTGGATCTGGACGCCAGTTCCGACTTACATACAAATTCAACTTAAGAACAAACCTACAGTCCCTATCTTGTACATAACCCGGGGACTGCCTGTACTGAGATGTTAGCTATACTGATCATCTGCTACCACAACATATGAGACTGTTTTCCTAAACTGAGAATCATTTATTCTACAGACTAGGTAAGATACAGGCAGAGCAATAAGTTTCTCCATACTACAGTAATGGCATGACTGCTATTGAAGTATTGCACTACTATAAAACACTTTAAAGGTACCACATTGAAATAAGACTGTTACCATGGATCAAAAAATTTGACCTGTAAGAATACCTTATTGAAACTAAATGTTGTATGGTGAACTTACTGCTCCCTATTTACCTCTCTTTGATTTGCAGATGAGATTTACATGGAACAACCTGAAAACCCAGACAACCCTTTGCAGTGCCCCATAAAACTGTATGACTTCTATTGTTTTAAATGGTAAGGGCTTATTTTCTACACTAGTTTAAAACATTTGATGGCTTTAAATAGCATTTCATCATATTAGCTATAACATCTTCAGCAGATCTCAGAGAAAGATTTTCTCTTACGATTGATTTTCCTCATTTAATAGTTGGACTTGACATTGCAACAAAGACCTCTCGCCAGATACAGACTGGAAGGGTTGGGTCACTAATATTTCAGACAGGAATGCCTAAAGCTCGCAACTTTTAGTGTGTGGGAACAAATAAGTCTTACTACATAATAAACAAGAAATTCAGTACTAATTTTACTCTTCAAAGGAGTCAAAACTATGTAGTATGTTGCTTAGTATAATTCAAATTTTCTTTATAGCCCCCAGGGTGCCAAAGGGCCGAGTGATACCTTCTATCTGGTCCCTGAACCAGTTGTGGCACCAAACAGTCCAATCTGGTACTCTGCTCAGCCTGTGAAAGTGGATGCGATGGAGCAGATGTTGACCAGAATTCTGATGGTCAAGGAAGTGCAGGAAGCACATGTGAAGACCCATATATCAGCATAGCATCAAGGACAAATGGATAAGTTACAACATTGCCCTTGTCACAAACTTGTAAATATTATATTTTGAGTAAGGAATGAAAGAATGGCTGTAGCTAACACTTTCTTTTACTAGTAATGATTGACTACTATGAGTAAATAGCATTTAACAGTACCAATCTGCTAAATTCCATAAAGTGGATTTCTTATTTTGTCCAACATAATTGTCTAATTTCTAGTAACATCTAAATAGGGACAGATGTGGATTCTAGTACTACTATGTAACACCAAGTAAATCAGAGTCCTAAACATGTCATTTTGTTTAATTTGTGAGTATGGAGCTCTTTAAACTAAATTGATAGTAGAAATTGTATATGAATTAAGTTTTTTTTAATCAAAGTCCTGAATGGAAATAGTAGTTATAGTGTAAAGTAATTTTACTCAGTGATTTGCTAATAGTGCAGTAGAAGCATAGTTTTCTCTCCAAAACAAGAATTACTTTAATTTTTTCCCTTTGTTTAAAAGGATACTTCCATGACTGGTCTGTTTGCAAAGGATTGACTTTGGGAAAATAGGCTTCCTACTTCTCCTACAGTATTAACAGTCTTAAAGGCCTTGTGGCTAATATTTGCACAAGGTTGGATAGCTTTCTTTAGTTAGTGAGGAAAGCATTTACCTCACTTCAAAAGCAATAAAAACACCAGAATCTCTCTGACTGTTCCTATTTCTAGGTTGGGGGTATGTTCATTGGTAGATTGTTCACTACATTCTTGAAGCTTTATTGCAGGGGTGAGAAACCTTTCTTTGGGAGGGGGGTCTGCACAAAAGTATAGAAGCAAAAACAAAGCCCTCATTGATGTGGCCCCCAATTGAGAAGACACTCCCCACATTCCCCTTGCATACTAGGGTCTAGGCAAGTAGATTTTGTAGGCCCCCTGCCTCTAGGATGGGCCAAAAATGAGTGGTTTAGTCTGTGGGAGGGGGCTTCCGGGAAGCAGGGTTGTAGTATGAGGTCTGGATGAGTGTGAGGGTGGGGGGCTGTGGGTTTGAAGCACCAGTGCAAGCTCCCTGGTACTGGGGGCGGGGAGCCCCAAGACTCAGGGGCTAGATCCAGAGAAGCTGGGGGTTGAATCTGGCCTTTGGGTTGTAAGTTCCCCACCCCTGCTTTATTGGAATCAACTGGGTATGTACAGAGGGCTTACATAACACACATTGATACAAATTTACTTCAGTGCCTTACTACAGCCTAGTCACTTCAGCATTGTAGCAGTGGCGGTAAAGTATCTTTTTGAGGTAAGTTTGCCTTTTTCCAGAGAGAATTTGTATATTCTTCACACTATAATACAATATAGATCATTAGTAAGAAAAATGGAGTTGGTTAGTGGAAGTATTTTTATACTATGTTCTTATTTACAAATTCAACACTAAATGTCTTGAAAATAAACTTTTTGCTTTTGAGAATTACATTTTAAACACAAAGCTGAAACAGTGACCAACTATTCTTGAATAGCTCACTAAAACCAGACTCAGACTATATTGCACATAAACAATAGGTTAAGATCACATTTTTTCAAAGGCTTATTGACTGAAGAAGAACCCTGCCATTTTATAATTGTACTATGAGTGGAGATAGTAGCTTTTGATCCAAGATGGGAGATATTTCTCACTTTCAATAGTAACATCTAATGCAGTGCATGACACCTAGTGCCAGCATGGCATCTAATCTGGTTTGTACCAGTATGTGCACATTCTTGTTCTCTCTGCATATACACATACACAACCTGCTGTAAATATCTAGAAAAACTTAAATGAAAGTGTTTGTTGCAAATGACCATTCTGAACATGTTTGTCTCCCATCTCTACTATGAAGAGAGACGGTAAGAGGGATAAGACTTAATAATCCAGTTCATCTCTGGTAATAAAAGCTTGTCCTGACAGCCATGTCCAAACTCATTTTCAATTACAAATGATCAGGCTTCTTTCCTTTCAGGAATAGCCACCCCCCCCCCTTGTAAAGCGACGAACCTTTTCTGTCCATTTAAAATTCTTTCCTAATGTTCTCACTGTTATGCTTTCAGAATTACTTTCTTCAGAGTCAGACCCCTATTCCTTTAGTCATATTAGTCAAGCCGGCACAATCAATCCACCTATCTCTTTTGGAACTAGCTTTTCTCAGAGCTACATCTGGTTTGTCAAAGTGTACAGTGTTTGCTGGCCAGAACATCATAAATACAGTTGTCAAGAGCAAGTACCTGGGATTAGTTTCTGCTAAGATGAATAGCCTAATAGCTGCTTTGTAATGGGAGTCTAACTAGTATAGTTAGTAAACACATGATAATGATTGACAGAGAGAATAGGTCTTGAAATGAGCAATCATAAAAGGCTTGAGTCCTGCTTGTAGCAGCTACTTGCATGACCTCCCACTGCTTGTTCTAACCAAGGGATTGTAACAATCCTAAGGTTGAGCTAAGGTATTTTATACAGCAATCTCACTAGAG
This sequence comes from Pelodiscus sinensis, assembly GCF_049634645.1. Classification (NCBI taxonomy): domain Eukaryota; kingdom Metazoa; phylum Chordata; order Testudines; family Trionychidae; genus Pelodiscus; species Pelodiscus sinensis. Next base: position 36,951,056 of record NC_134711.1, on the reverse strand, counting down.
GATTAAATGCTGCTACTGTGGCTATAAAAAGCTTTATCCACACTGCCTTCAAATCATTCATAAGGAGTATATGCATATTGTAAACAGAAGGAAAAGAGCATTAGGATTCATCCATTCCTGTCTGTCAAACAGCTAATCTACAATGTCCATACCCTTCTTGATTGCTGAGACACCAGCCCAGGGACAGAAGGATGCAACAGGTCTATGTTGGCTCTCAAGCTGCTCAGCTTCCCCCTCAATTTATTCTTTGGAGATTTTTTTCTTCCATTATCTACCGAACTGGGACTTTATCACATCAGACAGATGGATGCTGGAGGAGGGCTATAGAGTCCCTCTGAAACAATTTCATTCCATATTCCTCACCCCTTTCCTGCCTTCTCATGAAAGTCTCCTAAACTGAAGGTGTAATCTTTCCTGATTGTGCAGATGATAGCAGCAATTTCCCTGAATTTGCCCCAAAGAGGTTTTATTCTACTTCACACAGAGTCAGGTGAATGAAGATAATCTGTAGACCTGAAGTGTCTGAATATTTCTGTCTTTTTGCGGCATTTCAGAATACAGGCAGTCCCCAGGTTACGCGGATCTGACTTATGTCGGATCCGTACTTACGAACGGGGCTTTTCTCGCCCCGAAGGACGTGGGCGGCGGGACCGTCCAAACATGCTGTGGTCCCGCCGCCCGCGTCCTCCGGGGCGAGAAAAGTTGCTCTGCGTCTCCCTGGTCTGCTGGGTGCCCTCCCCCCAGCAGACCAGGGAAATGCGGAGCAAAGCCGCGGAGGACCCGGGCCCCCAGCAGACCAGGGAGACGCAGAGGAGACGCAGAGGCGTCTCGGTCCCGCCGCCCACGTCACCCTGGTCTGCTGGGGGGGGTGCAGCTAGTGCGCGCCCCCCCCCCCCCCCCAACAGACCAGGCTTGTCTCGGGGACGCCTGTGGTAGAGCAGCTGGGGCGCTGCCGGTTGGCTCCGCAGCGCCGCTCCTCGGCGCTACTGGACCAACCCGGCAGCACCCCAGCTGCTCTGCTCCAGGTGTCCCCAAGTCAGCCGCTGCTGAAACTGACCAGCGGCTGACTACAGGAAGCCCGAGGCAGAGTTGCTCTGCCCCGGGCTTCCTGGAATCAGCCGCTGATCAGTTTCAGCAGCAGCTGACTTGGGGACGCCTGTGGTAGAGCAGCTGGGGTGCTGCCGGGTTGGTCCCCGCAGTGCCAAGGTGCAGCGCTGCGGGGACCTACCTGGCAGTGCCCCAGCTGCTCTGTCCCAGGCGTCCAGATTCAGCTGCTGTTGAAACTGATCAGCGGCTGATTCCAGGAAGCTGGGGGCAGAGAAACTCTGCCTTGGGCTTCCTGTAGTCAGCTGCTGGTCAGTTTCAGCAGCAGCTGAATCTGGACAGTTCTGACTTACCTACAAATTCAACTTTAAGAACAAACCTACAGTCCTTATCTTGTACGTAACCCGGGGACTGCCTGTAGTGATCCTAGTAGGAACTGCTCCATCCTTAGATCCTGGGTCTTTGTTTTCAATCTCCAGGATGCATATCTTTATTAAGTATGCACCCATCTCAAAGACAATCATTAGCATGAATCATAACTTGTATCATGTCATCCCTTTTATCTTTTCATCTGGCCCAAGCATCTTTACAAAGGTCTTCATTGTCCACACAGCTTGCCGCCTCAGTGCGGGAATAGCTCCACTTTCCTCATCTTAGTGACCCTCAAGGTTCCACTTTCTTGGGATCCAGCCAGCAACCAGAAATGGCCTTGAAAACCTGGAAAAGTCTACTCTCACTGGTATAGTGCATAGACTTCATTAGACCCACTCTGTACTCAACTGCTAGGATCTATTTACCCACAGAAAGTTTTGTTGTGAAATCTTATCACTACCCTACTGTAGTACCGACAGTCCACAGCAGGAACTTGCCTATTGCCCTTTCAACGAATTGATGGATTTTCCATTGATTAATTGATAAGGAGGGGATCTGCAGTGGGGGGTTAGCTCCTGGCCCTGGGCGCTAACCCCACTGTGGCTCTGCCTTTTAAATGTATTAAGAGCCTAATGTTTTCTTCCACAATTTGGTGCTGAGACTCGGATGGCAACGCCTGATTGAAGACAGCGACAGTGGCTGCAGACTGCCCCCTTCATCCCCAGGGCACCAAATGAGAGATAATAGACCTTTTGAAATCTCTACCGGGGTGTGGAGGAGGACTGCCAGTAGGGTCGTTGCTTCTTGCAGGCTCAGGCCATCCGAACTTCTTGAATCTGCAACAAGGTCAGAAGCAAAGTAGTTCCGGGGAGGTTGTTTTGCTACCCCCGAGTAGGCCTAAGTTTATGCAGTGCTGGGAACTGCTGTGGTTTTGGTGGTGCTGCCCCGGGTACGGGAAGAAAATTGTATTGCGTCCGAACATAAGGCACCTAGGTTTATGCAGTGCGGGAAACTGCTGTGGTTCTGTGTGTGTGTGTGTGGGGAAAGTGTTGGTTGCCGCCCCAAATATGAATGAGGTCCATAAAGAGAGATGCATCTAAATGTGGGAGGAAAACTTCTGTGTGAAAAGCATGCTGAGTGTGAATGTAATGAGTGGAGTATGAATGCTGCTGCCCAGGTCTCTGAGAAGTAAGCAGATTCCAGCAGCACCAGGGCTTTCCCAGAAGGGAGTTCTGAATGCAAGGGGGGGTCAGCCGAACCTTGAGCCCAAGTGGATATGTGAGGGAGTGACGACTCCCCTTATTTCATGACTGTTTCAAGGAAAAAAAAGAGGAAAAGTTTGCTCCTCTGACACCGCCAAAGCCCAAAGATTTCTGACTACAAAAGGACACTAAGAACTGACCTTGGTGAAAGAAGCGAAGTATTGTATATTGCCAAGGAGAAACGTGTGGGAGTGGTTTGGGTTTCTCCCTTTGATTTGGACTCTGTGCTTACGGACGGGTACCATCAGCATGTACCTGCCCTCCCCGATTGGTTTTAGATGCAATTAACCCTTAAGTTCCAAATACTCTTTAATTGGATTACCTTAGTACTCGACCGATACCAAAATCTGCGTTCACCAGAGGTCCAAAGAAATCTCTGAAAATCCATTTAATCCATAGCACATTCTCTCTGGTGTATTAATTATGATATGTTGTGTTATGTTACTAAAATTATAGAACAGCCCCATCCTAGAATTATATTGGGGATATTAATGATTATATTGCTTTTGCTTATTAAAGGTTTTGTATTTGATTGTTGTTGTAAAAGATGTAGTAATAGAAATAGCTTTTGTTTGTACTAATTATGTAATGTTTAATGAAAATAAAGGTTTAGAAAGGTAGTAGTGCTGTAAGCACAAAAGGGGGGACCGTGGAGGCAGGAAAAGGGAATAAGGGAATTTGTGTGCAGCCATCTTGGTCTTGTTAACAAGAGAGCAAGAGTCAGGCTAAGTCTGTGGCCTGACAACCCAAGATCTGTAAATAGACGCTGCCTTTGCCCCTCGCCTCCATACGGAGATAAGGATAGAATGCTGACTCTGGCAGGGACCTTGAGATAAGGTGCATCTGGGTGGAACTAAAATAACTGTTAGCCATTGGTGTTTGTAATGGGAAGGAGACTAGTTGTTGTTATTACATGTACTGGACAGTATATAAACTGCTTCATAATTGCTTGTATTCGAAGATCTGCTTTGTGTGTGTGTGTGTGTGTGTGTGTGTTCGTTTCCCCCCCCCCCCCCAACCAGTTTTTCCCTGGCTGCAGCTCCTAATAAAACTGCCTCTGGCTACTTTTGTTGCTTACAAACAGAGTGAGGACAATGTTTTCTTCCACAGCACTTAATACATTTAAAAGGCTGAAGTACATCAAGGGGACCAGGTGTGAGTTGGGCCAGCTGATTCCTAGCTTGGGCTGGGTCCCCCTGCTGTGCACCAGTCTTAATGGTAAAAAAGCTGGAGTGCAGCAGGGGATGGGGTGAGAAGGAGGGGTGGGAGCCTGGCATGAGCTGGGAATCAGCTATCCTGGCTCATAGCAGGTCCCTGCTACCCCCTTACCTCCCCTGCCCCAGCAGAGATGGTTCTGGGGGAACTGGCTCTTAAGCTGGCTCCCCGCAGCTCCTGCTCCCTTTCCCTTACTGCCTCTGACAGAATGTAGTCACACCTCTAACCACAATCTATCCCAATAAGTTTTCTGCTCCCGCAACTGGTGAATGGATCTTTTCAAGGTTTGTATTAAAGTAACATTTTTTTTGCATCCATTTAGTTTGAATGATCATTACTGTGGACATCTCCTTGCTGGACTAAGTTGCCTGCCTCCAAGGGTCCATAGGTCAGATTAAAGGAGCTTCTGTCCACATCAACATTCTCAAACTCAGGTTACCCCCCTCCCCCCAAAAGGAATTTTGTTGGCCCTAGCCTCTTGCCCCTTTAAGTGTTTTTGTTAGCCCTGAAAATGTGTACTTTGGAAAAGTATTAAGGTCACAAGTATAACCTGTTGACAAAGTAAGTGGCATAAGCAATATATTTTTCCACTTGAAGTATTTTATTAATGTAAGCAAAAGTTATTCAGGGTTATATGCCCTCCTTACTGTTTTTCCTCCCCCTCCCCTTTCCCTGTTCCTACTCTGCCACTGCTCCACTCCTACTCCATCCCTCAACTTAAGTTCTGCTGTGCCCCCAGGGGACTACTGGGACAGGGCTTGGTGATGGCAGCAGGGTTTGGGCCTCCCCCCACTCACCTGGGTGACGGAAAGCAAAGTGACCGGGCCCCCAGCTCGCTATGCTTCCCCAAGCCTGGGTCCCAGCTGTGTTGCTCAGGGATGCTCTGCTTCCTATGCCCCAGTAAAGTGGAATGAGCTGGCTGGGAGAGCATGGAGTGGGGCAGGCTGCTGGGTCACTCCACTTCCTATGGCTGTTGCTGGTAAATGCAGGGGGTGGCCTGACCCCTGGTGCCAGGCCCTCCAAGCATCCTCTAAGCCACTCTGAGTCCTGCATGCAGAGCCCCAAACTGTACAAGGGATGGGCTGGCTGTGTATAGTGGCAGTGCTACTGGAACTGGAATCAAACTTTGCAGCCAGAAGCACCCTCTGGTGTTTCTCAAGACAGCATACTGGGGGAGGAAGAGGAGTGGAAAGCATTCCCCAGCCTACTTTTGACCTCAGATGCATGGCAACCTGCATAAGGTGCTTCCAGAGTTGAAACATTTGGTTTGCCTGGGTGTGGACTGGTAGATATGACATTTGAATTAAATGTGGGCTTCTCTCACCCAGTAGAGGAAGTATTGGTGCTTATCACTAGTAGAATGACTGTGGACAGGAGCCACAGATCTTGAATCCTGGTGTCTTTGGCCTAATCCAGTGGGGTGTGTGAGAGAGAAGATTGGAACCAGAGTCCCCCAAACCAAATGAAAAACCAAACTATCAAGAAACAGCAAGAGACTAAATATATAGAGAATTTCTAAACTGTTTTCTTTTAAAAGTGCATCAGTGAAGATGGTAGCAGCTCTGCCTGTACAGTGGTGAGATGGCACTGGTGGCATGGTTGGTCTGCCCTGTACTTTATCACCTTTCCCATTTATTCAGCATTGGTAAGGCCACCTCTGGAGTATTGCATCTAGTTTTGGGCCACTCTTCTACAGAAAGGATGTGGACCTATTGGAGACGGTCCAGCAGAGGGCAACCAAAATGATCAGGGGCCTAGAGCACATGACCTACGAGGAGAAGCTACGGGATTTGGGTTTTTATTTAGTCTGCAGAAGAGAAGAGTGAGGGGGGATTTGATAGCAGCCTTCTACTTCCTGAAGGAAGGTTCCAAAGAGGATGGAGAGGCTGTTCTCAGTAGTGATGGTTGCAGAATACAGAGCAATGGTCTCAAATTACAGTGGGGGAGGTCCAGATTGGATTTCACTAGGAGGGTGGTGAAATCTCCATCCCTAGAGATTTTTAAGTCTCAGCTTGACAAAGCCCTCACTGGGATGACTTAGTTGGGGTTGGTCCTGCTTTGGGCAGAGGGCTGGACTCTATTACCTCCTGGGGTCTCTTCCAGCCCTAGGATTCTATGATCACCTTGGACAAAATTGCCAAGCAAAGGTGCATGCACAGAGTAACAGGCACTACTACTTCTTCTTCGAGTGATGTCCCCGTGGGTGCTCCACTACAGGTGTCGGGCTCGTCCCGGCGCCGCAAACCGGAAACTTCTTCATAGCAGTAGCCCCCTCCGGAGGACCGCGCGTGCGCAGTGTGTCCCGCGGCGTTCGCGCCTTTTCTGCGTCGCGCGGTCCGACCCGCCAGTTCCTCCTAACCGTCCACGGCCGCAGACGGATCTGGAACACGCTCCTCTCCTGAGGAGAAATCGTTTAGTCAAAAAAATCAGATATATGTTCAGTTGTTTCCCAGTTAGCCCCTTCCCAACGTAGTGTTAGTCAGTGTTATATCGTTAGTTAGTTAGATTGGTTAATTGTTATAAAAAAAAAAAAAAAAAAAAAAAAAAACCCTGTTACTTCAACCCCCTGTTTTAATTCCGGGGGTTACACCCGCACAGCGAACCATGCCCGGTTCTCCCGGGTTCAAGAAGTGCGCATCATGCGGCGAGGCTATGCCGGTGTCGGATGGCCACTCCCGCTGCATTCGCTGCCTAGGGGAGAGCCATATCCCTCAGAAGTGTGGCCATTGCGCCAAGCTAACGGCGCGCACGAGGCGTGACAGAGAGATGCGCCTTAAAATGCTCCTCTTCAACAAGGCTCTTCAGCCGCCGACGTCAACGGAGCGAGAGACCAAGGGTACGCACAAGACCAAAGAAAAGGCCTCCGCTTCGTCCAGGAGCCTAAGTGCGGCAGACTCGAGAGCCGCGTCGGGCCACCCACAGGCGATGGAAAAGCCTTCCAAAGCCCGTAGCACATCGGCGCCGAGCCCCGCACTCTCTGTGGCATCGGCCCCGCCAACCCGTCCGGAGTCGGCACCGTCATCAGCGGCACCGAGCCTCCGAGCGGCACCGCAGCCGGATTCGGTGCGGTCCTCGGCACCGAGGCAATCGGCACCGTCGGCGCATGACCGTGCCCCGAATAAGACGGCACTGGTGGCCGGCCCGGCACCGAAGCCTAAACAGGCACCGAAGCCTAAGCCGCAACAACCTAAGGCACCGGACACGGCACCGAGGAAACACTCGGCACCCAGATCCCATCCAAAGCCTAGCGACGCAGCCACTCCTCATCCTCAGGGCGCGTCGGCACCGCACCGCACCGGCCGATCGCTGGAAGTGGAGGAGCCGTCTCAGTCTCCCGTTTCGGCACCGGATCAGACGACCTTACACCCTCAGGTGTCGGGACAAGAAGTGCTTCCGCCTTCCTCGCCTCCTGCGCCTCAATCACCATGCCTTCCAGGGGAAATCTCTGATGGGGCCTCACTTATCTCGATCCCAGATAGCCCGGTCCCCCATACTTCTAGAGCGGTACCGACGAAGGCACAGAGGAAAACACACCACCCTCGTACCCCTTCTCCAGGTTTGGACAGGGCAGCCTTCTCGCCTGGACCTTCGATTTCACCTCAAAGACGGCGGAGCCACTATCACGAGTACTCTCCTGCACGCCGCTACTATAGATCCCCGAGAAGGTCCATCACACCGCCTCACTATCACTGATCATACTACTCCAGATCGCCGTACCGTTACTCGTACCGCTCTCGTTCCCCTCGATCACCTACCCGCTCCCGCTATTATCGTCATAGGAGCACTCTGTCCTATTCTCCACAATACTCTCATCGTGCGTCTCGTCACCGCTCACCGCATTCGGAGCGTTCACGATCAATATCGAGGCGCTCACCCTTGTCTCCGAGCCGACAGCAAATATATTCGCCAACGACCCAAGGCTCTATTCCACCGGCTCAACGCCCACCAGCGCCTACGGGAGATGCGTCCACGACTTCGGTCCCACAGGACGATACCACTCAGTCACCAGTGGCGGAACACCAGTCAGTGGCCTCCCCGACAGATGTCGCTTCCTCTTCTCCTGATGATGCGGTGTTTAACGACGAACCCCCTCTTGCAGATGATTATAAGCAGTTCCATGAGCTTTTTACACGGGTAGCGGATTCACAAAACTTACGCACCTCGGGGGCGCCTCCAAAACACCATCCGCTGCTCAGAAATTTACAACATTCTAGTAAATCCAAGCTAGCTCTTCCTTTCGATGCCGCGATATTGGAGGTAGCCAATGACATCTGGCAAACTCCGGCGTCTATGCCTCCTACCAACAAACGCACGGACAGGAAATATTTTATCGACGCCAAGGATGCAGAGTTTCTCTTTACCCATCCTGTTCCAAACTCTATTGTGGTTGACGCAGCACAGCAAAAGGCGAGATCCGCGCAGGCGAGAAATTCTATCGCGGACAAAGAGGCCAAACGCTTAGATTTGCTAGGCAGAAAGGTCTATTCATCTGCTACGGCCACATTGAGGATGGCAAACTACTCTGCCCATCTTGCCAACCACGACTTCGACAACTATTCGAAGTTAGTGCCGCTCATACAGCATCTCCCACATTCCCAAAGGGAGGTACTGAAGGCCATAGTACAAGAGGGGTACACAGTGGCCCGTAATGCGCTCCAGATATCCCTCGATATCGCGGACTCGGCCTCCCGCACTACCGCGACGTCCATCGTCATGCGACGAGACTCTTGGCTCCACCTGGCTTCCGTGCCAAAGGATCTACACCCTAAGGTGGAGGACCTCCCATTTGACCGAGCATCCCTGTTCGCTCAAAACACAGACCAAGTGTTCCACTCAGGAAAAGACTCTAGAAATACGTTAAGAACTCTAGGGATGTACACCCCGCCCTTCAGGCGCAGGAGAGCCTGGCCATATAACAGGCAGAGGCCGCCTCCTTCTTCGGCTTCCTATTATACCAACCAACGATTTAGGCCATACGACCAGCATAGACAGAGGCAGCGCCCCCAACGTCGCCGCCAGCAACCTAACAAGGCCAACAACCAGCAACAATCTAGACAGCAAGTTTGACATACTGATCGAGAGTCTGCGAGCCATCCCTCAACTAGAACCCAATGCGAGAGTAACCAAACTCTTCAACCGCCGTCTGTATCCATACTCCCTTCGTTGGTTTGCCATCACCACAGACCGCTGGGTCAGGGAGATTGTAACCTCAGGACTCACCATTCCGTTCTCCACCTTGCCTCCCACCAACCCTCCCTCCCCACCCCTTTTCAGGGACCCCTCCCACGAAAGTCTGTTATGACAGGAAGTAGTACACCTACTTACCATAGGTGCGGTGGAAATAGTTCCTCCCGAATTCCATCGCAGGGGGTTCTATTCCCGATACTTCCTCACAGAGAAAAAGTCGGGGGGATGGAGGCCGATACTAGACCTTCGCGGTCTCAACCGCTACCTGCGAAGATACAGATTCAAGATGGTTACTCTGGGTTCCATCATTCCAACACTACAAAAGGGGGATTGGTTCGCGTCTCTCGACCTGCAGGACGCATACTTCCACATTCCTATCCACCCAGCTCACAGGAGGTTTCTGCGATTCACCGTCGGAGACGACCACTACCAATATGCGGTACTTCCCTTCGGCCTATCCGCAGCTCCGAGAGTATTTTCAAAGACCATGGCAGTCATAGCGGCATACCTCCGTCGAGCGGGGATCACCATCTTCCCTTATCTCGACGACTACCTCCTCTCAGCACCTTCGAGAGAACAAGCCGAGATGGCAGTTGCCACTACAAAAGGCATCTTCGAGACCCTTGGCCTAATTATCAATCTGCCAAAATCTACTCTAACTCCGGCCCAGTCCATCATGTTCATTGGGGCCAGACTAGACTCTACCACTGCTATGGCGTATCTGCCTACGGACAGAGCCGACACCATTCGAGATCTATCGAACGTCTTGCTCACAGCCCCGAAGGTCCCTTACCTTACCTGCCTGAAACTATTGGGCCACATGGCCTCTACCACATACGTCATAGCCCATGCTCGCCTCCGCATGCGATGTCTGCAACATTCGCTCCTCATAGCCTACAAACCGGGCATTACCAATATCAACACTTTCATAACCATCCCTGCCCGAGTCAGGAAATCGCTTGTTTGGTGGACTCTACCTGCCAATACTCTAGCAGGCGTTCCATTCCGGATCCAGCCCCCATCCATTCAATTGACCATGGACGTGTCGCTAATAGGCTGGGGGGCGCATATGTTGCACTACCGGATTCAGGGACTGTGGTCCCATCAGGAATCCCTACTCCATATAAACTTCCTGGAGCTCAGGGCAGTCTTCAACGCATGCCGCCACTTTGTCCAACATATACAGGGGACCACCATACAAGTCCTTACCGACAACATATGCACGGTTTACTACATCAACCGGCAAGGCGGGGCCCGGTCCAGGACTTTGTGTGCGGAAGCAGTGCGCCTGTGGAACTGGGCGATCCGCCACAGGATCGCGCTCGTAGCTTCCTATCTCCCCGGCAAAACCAATATAATTGCGGACACGCTCAGCAGATCATTCCACTCCCAACACGAATGGGAGCTCCTTCACTCTGTAGCCCTCGATCTGTTTCGGGCATGGGGTTACCCAGAGATCGACCTCTTTGCCACTCGCGACAACAGGAAGTGCCGCTCTTACTGTTCGAGAGCGGGGATAGACAACCAATCCTTGGGGGATGCCTTCCTTCTAAATTGGGGGGCGTACCATCTCCTCTACGCTTTTCCCCCAATCCCGCTGATACCGCGGGTAATACAGAAAATACTATTAGACTCGGCGACAGTAATCCTGGTGGCTCCCTTCTGGCCGCGCCAGACTTGGCTCACGCAACTCATGCAGATGTCGGTGTCCAGACCTCAACGTCTTCCACGGATCAACAACTTGATCTCACAACAAAACGGCAACTTTCTCCACCCGGATGTCGACCGCCTGCACCTGACAGCTTGGCTCCTAACTGGCTCCAGGGCCTAGAGTTAACCTGCTCCCAAGCAGTCATGGATGTACTCGTGCAAAGCAGACGACACAGCACCCAACGATCGTACATCTATAAGTGGCGTCGCTTCTCAGCTTGGTGCCGGCCACAAGCCATTAACCCCCTAAATGTGCAGATCCAGCGTATTCTGGACTACGTCCTGCATTTACACTCCCAAGGATTGGCCGCTGCTTCGCTAAAAGTACACTTGGCAGCTATTTCGGCTTTTCACGCTCCCATAGAGAGCTTTTCCGTTTTCTCTCATCCACTTACGAAGAAATTTCTCAAGGGAATTTCCAATATTTGTCCACCACACAAGCCTATCCCGCAGCCATGGGACCTTGGCCTTGTACTGGACACCCTTACCCGCCCACCGTTTGAACCACTTGCGACTTGTGAGTTACAAATTCTCACGATAAAGGTTACCTTTCTCCTGGCAATAGCCTCAGCTCGGCGAGTTTCAGAGCTTGCAGCACTCTCAGCGGACCCGCCATACACGATGTTCACTCAGCAGGGAGTCTCACTGAGATGTCACCCATCCTTCTTGCCAAAAGTCAACTCGTCTTTTCATGTCAATGAACCTATAATCTTCCCTACTTTTTACCCCAAACCACATGCTACACCGGAGGAAGCCCGCTGGCACACTCTGGACATTAGAAGGGCATTGGCATTTTACCTTGACAGAACACGTCCATTCCGGAAGTCTCCGCGTTTGCTATTATCACTCGCTGATCGCTCTAAAGGTCATCAGCTGTCGTCCCAACGTATTTCCAAACATATAGTTAACTGCATCACCCGTTGCTACACCCTCAGGGGGAAATCTCTGCCCTGTCCGCTAACAGCGCATTCAACCAGAAGTATGGCTGCCTCCACGGCTTTTATGAAAAATGTATCTCTTACAGACATATGCAGGGCAGCGACATGGTCGTCCGCATCCACCTTCGCTAGACACTATGCCCTTGACCGTCTCAAGGTCGCAGATACAGCAGTCGCTCAAGCAGTCCTTTCGTCCGTGCACAAGTAAATCCGAAGCACAATCAGTGCGAGGGTGACTGCTTCATACTCACCTGTAGTGGAGCACCCACGGGGACATCACTCGAAGAAGAAGAAAAGGTTACTCACCTTGTGCAGTAACTTCTGTTCTTCGAGATGTGTGTCCCCGTGGGTGCTCCACGACCCGCCCTCCTCCCTGCTTTGGAGATCTCTCTTGTATCTTGCAGATGTTCCGGCTAGGAGGAACTGGCGGGTCGGACCGCGCGACGCAGAAAAGGCGCGAACGCCGCGGGACACACTGCGCACGCGCGGTCCTCCGGAGGGGGCTACTGCTATGAAGAAGTTTCCGGTTTGCGGCGCCGGGACGAGCCCGACACCTGTAGTGGAGCACCCACGGGGACACACATCTCGAAGAACAGAAGTTACTGCACAAGGTGAGTAACCTTTTCTTTTACATTCTCTGTCTCCACAAGCATGGTGTACATAAACCCTGAGTAATTACAATAGGGCCTTGAACAATAAATGGATTAAAAACTCATTAAATGACCAATGGCATGGTACATTTATAAATGGGTAGTAAACAAATGGCTCTGATTCTAGTGGAATTCTATAGGAATTGATGCTTGGTCTTATATTTAACCTTTTTATGAAAGGGGAAAATTACTAAAGTTTGCAGATGACACAAATTGGAATATGGTAAATAATGAAGAGGACAGGTCACTCATAGATCAACCTGGATCATTTGTAAGCTGGGTTCAAACCAGCAATGTGTATTTCAGTATGGCAAATGTAAGATCTAAGAACAAAATTTAGGCCACGCTTAAAGCATAGATGCTATTCTGGGAAGCAATGACTCAGAAAAGGTGGATAATCCCCCAAATGTGATTTCAGTGTAGTCTAGACAAAGCCCAAGAGGTTTCAAAAGAGAATATGCAAATTCCCACAATTTGCATATCCTTTCAAAACTTCAGCATAGTCTAGATGAGCCCTTAGTGCGAGGCATGGCCAAAAAAAGTTAATATATGGTCCTGGGTTGTAGAACAATACAGAGTGGGAAGGTTATATTACCTCTATTTTTGGTACTGGTGCAGCTGCTACTGAAATTGTGTCCAATTTTAGTGGCCACTTTTCAATAAGGATTTTGAAATATTGAAGGATGACTGAAGACTTGGAAAACAGTTTACAATAAGATTACAGGAATGCAATCTCTTGTTTAGTAAAAGGATACCTGCTTAGTCTGCAAGTACCTACATGGGAGAACAGATGCTTGATAACAGGTGGTTCTTTAATCTAGCTGGCAAAAGCACAAGATTCAGCTAGATGTAAGGTGCAAATTTTAAGTGAGGGTGAGTAATCATTGCAACATCCCACCAGGACAAATGAGGGATTCTCAATCACTGGAAATTTTAATATCAAGATCTGATGTTCAATCAGTTATTGGAATTAAAGCAAAATTACTATAGGGGAATTCTATGGTATCAGTCATGTAGGTCAGACTAAGTGATCACAAAAGGTCAATTTATTAAATCTTAAACCCAAAACAATGTCTAGGGGCTATGCTCTAGTTCAGTCAAAAGAGTTACTGGGCTGCATACAGAAATTAGCACGTGAGTTTATGCAAGTAGTCAGACAAAGACAGTCTCTTTATTCTTCCATAAACTTCAGATTTTCCCCTAATACAGCGTATTCAAAAGCCTCATAACAGGCTATAGGACTTCATGAATCACTGATCAGATCTATTGTAGCAAGATTGTCATTTGTTTGCTTATTCAAGTAGGAAACAACCCAAAAAACCCTCAAGTTTTGAAAGTTGAAAGCAACAGAGAACTATAAGCCAGGGATGGGGAACCATTTTTAGGTCAAGGGCTACCAACCCACAGGAAAAAAAACATCAGTCAGAGCCACTCTAGTGAGAAACAAAAAACCCCAAACCTCACTGACCTGCTCTCCAAATGAGAAAAAAAATTCCTGCACCGGTGTTGCCCGCAACTTAGAAAGGCAGAAAAAGGCACTCAACTTGAGCGCTAACCCCAAGGGGGGGGGGGGGGGGGGGAGGAAGGCTCAGGGATCATTCAGAGCTGCATAAACTCTTCAGGGGCTCAGGCCTAGTAGATTTTGTAGGGGCCCTGAGGCTCTGGGATATGGCAAAAATAAGGGTTGGGAGGGGAGGCTGCCAGGAAGCAGGGTAAGGGTATGTCATTTGGGCTGGAGGTAGGGAGCAGGCTGGGAGTGTAGGGTCTGGGCAGAAAATGGTAGGAGATTGGAACACTTACCTGGCACAGCTCCTGGGAGGAACACTGGTGGCTCTACACCTTCTTCCACCCCACTTGCAGGCACCAGTCCCCTCCCACCAGCCACAATTCCCATCAGTAGGAACAACGGGTGGATTCTACAATGCAGGGAAACTCCATCCATAGAGCCACTTCCTTCCACCTGCCAGGCAGAACCTATTGGCCAGATACAGCCCACAGCTTGCCTTGATCTGGCCCAGGAGGCTCACCCCTGAGTTTCATGAGCCAGATCAAGGCAAGCTGTGGGCTGGATGGGCCAGAGGTTTTCCATCCCTTCTATAAGCCTGGTACTTGTTGTGGGAATGCCTTTAATCAAAATATTTGCTTAGTATAACACAGAAGCCCAATAAATAAAACAGCAGACAGACCAGGCTTGATCATATTATTAATATTTTTTTAATCTTTGAACAGCTGCACCACCACGTTTTCATAAAAAAAATCACCAGAGCACTTACATTTGTACACCATACTACTTTATTTAAACTTTGGTTGGTGAATTTCTGAACATATTTTATTTCACTTAGACAGGAAAATAAGCCACTCATGTTTTGCATGTAAAAAAAAAGAATGCAAGCCATTCTCATATCGATGGACATGCTGAACATTTTTTTTTAAAGGTTTGTTTGGAGTAGTCACTGCAGTGTTTTTCCACATTTACTGAAGACTGTCTGACTTGCTTCCTAAGTAACCCTTGTAATCTTTGTAACACTGCCTGCATTTAAAAAAAAAAGTTGAGGTTAACATGTAATGCCTTATGTCACCTCTTTCTTTCTCTCTCCAATATGAGAGCCTGGAGAAAATTTAAGAACAGTGTAAAAAGGTAGCTCTGTTATATGTTTTTGTGGTAGTTCAGCCAAAAGAGGCTAAGGTACATCTAGACTACATGCCTCTGGCAACAGAGGCATGTAGATTAGACTACCAGGCATAGGAAAATAAAGCGGCGATTTACATAATCGCAGCTTCATTTAAATTTACATGGCTGCCGTGCTGAGCCGATCATCTGTTTGTTGGCTCAGCGCCGTAGTCTGGATGTTCCGCAGTCGACATCAAAGGCATTTGTCGACCACCCAGGTATGCCTCCTGGGATGAGGCATATCTGGGTGGTCGACAAATGCCTTTGTCGACCCCCGCGCGTCCAGACTACGGTGCGGAGCCGACAAACAGATGATCGGCTCAGCGCGGCAGCCATGTAAATTTAAATGAAGTGGCGATTTAAATCGCCGCCTCATTTTCCTATGCGTGGTAGTCTAATCTACATGCCTCTGTCCCCAGAGACATGTAGTCTAGACGTACCCTAAGAGACCTTCAGAAGATAGAGATTTGTTACTCCAGGTGAGTTCAAGGAAAAAATGCTTTCTGGAAATGCAATAGCTTTTCTCAGAGAAAAATGCCAGCAACTAAAGAGAGGGGAAGAAGAAAGACAGAAATACTTGAAACTCTGAACACTATTTTGCTATAAAGCTTTATCAGAAGCCTGGACTGAAAGTTACCTGAGTCTGAACAGATACTGATACTACGAGAATTGTGAGGATTGCAGGGCAATGAGTAAGACATTACACAATTGTAGTATATTACAGATATAAAGTAAAACATAAAAATGGAAAAAAATTAGTTTTATTATGTTTTGAAAAGTCAAAAGGGTAATTTTATATTACACTATGCATAAACTTTAGATATTTATATTGTTTTGGTACAACAGGTAAGACTTAAGTTGGTACTGCAACTTTACCCAGATACAAAGGATATTCAACAAAGTTTTTTGTAGTTAAATGGAAAAAAAATCCTCTTACAGTTTAGGAATTCAAACTATTTAGAAAACAAGGCTGAAACGAGAGGTCCTGAACTTCTGTTTTGGATCAAATGCTTATCTTGTCTTCCCTTTCAGATGGAAAAAGTCTTTGGAAAAGTCACCTGATCATGTCCTGAACACCGGAAGCTAGTTATCTCTATGAATTAAAGTTAGAAATTGAAGGAAAGAATTATTACAAATGGTAAAGTAGTTACAATCGCCCTCCTGTGAATAAGAAAGTGCTGATTTAGATAAAAAGTTAATTCCTGTGTAGTAAATTTAATCTCTTGCTAAATGGGGCCCAATTAGTTTAAATCCCATTCTGTAAAAATTATTCACCGTTGGTTAAGTTATTAAACTTAGAAACCTTAGAAATACATTTCTAAATCAGATTAAGTCATTGGTTTGAATGCTCAGTAAGTAGTCTCCTCATTTGTTTTGGTACACAAAGCTCTATTTAAGTGTTTACGTTTTTATGCACACCCTGGAAAATAGTGACCTTGGTTCACTTATATTTTTAGATTACTTTATTTATAGGACTTGAAAGACCATACTTAATGACTTGGAGCCCAAATTTGATAAGTTACACCAATCTATACAACCTAAAATTTGGTAATTAGCAGCTATGGGAAAAGAATCACTTTTGTTTCATATTCCTAGATAAGGAAACAGATGTTCCTGTATTTGTCAAACTATGCTTCACACACACAATAAGTTGCTCCCACATACTGAAAAGGTAGACACTCACTGTGGCAGAGATTTCAATTCAGGAGGCAAATCACAACCTACATAAACTCCATTTGCTATGCTGTATTCCAAAAGTGCACTGAAACAGGGATCCTATCAAAAAAAAAACCACAATAAAATAAAAACAGTAGCACATTCTAAATTCATTTGTGTATTTGAGAATATTAACAGGGGATGCAAGAATTAAGTATCTGTAAAAAATATAAAGAACCTGCAGACTGGTTAACAGAACGTAATTAAATGATGTTGCTGTATTTAGTTGGAGTTTACATTCTCTACAGATACTTTTAGAAGCACATTCTAATCTATTACAAGTATTAAAAAATTGCATTCTGGAAAGGCATTTGAACCTTAACTATCGGATCGATTTATAAATGATAAAGCTAATACTCATAGGAAAGTGGTGATTCTAAATACACAAAATTCCTATCTGTAGGAATAAGCTGTAGTTCCCCCTCACTTCCTTACATGGAAATGAAAGTGTTTTGGTACATCCTCTCATCTTAATCAATATGGATTTCAGCCACTTAATCCAATAATGAACCCTCCTGGCAGACCTCATCCTAGTAACATTAAGGGATAACCAAAAAACGTTTAGGTAACAATCATGATGTTTAGGTTGATTTGGATGAATTGTTAATATCTGTTAGGAGTATTCTAATTCCTTTTAGGATTAGAAAACTCCAAATAATCCAAGGACTCTTTGGGCTTGTTTATGCACTGCCTAAATTTATACCAGCTGAGGTGAGAAGTCTAATACAGTGTGTCTCATGCATTAACTGATCTGAGTAGACCCGTGGTCACCAACAGGTAGATCACGAGCTACTGGTCAATCGCAAGGCCTCGACCCGTCACTCATGAGGCATCCTGTTTGCCCCGCCCCCATTTCCCTCCCACCCCCAAGAAGCCCCACTACTTACCTCAAGGAGGGGTGAGTCAGCCCCACAGGAGGCGTGCAGGGGGTTTCCCGGCGCACGTGCGTGCGCGTGTGTGTGTGGGGGGTTGGCCCCAGTGCAGGTGTGTGCACAGGGCTTCCCTGTGCAGGGGGGAGGGTTGGCGCCGGACAAGTACGGGCGGGGCTTCCCTGTGTGGGGGGGGAGGGGTCGGCCACCTGGGCAGGCGCCCAGGCGCAGGACTTGCCTGCACTGGTTGGTCCCAGGGCAGGCGCGCGCGCAGGGTTTCCCTGCGCAGGTGGGGGGGGGGGGGGCGGTCAGCCCCCTGGTCAGGTGCACACACACGGGGCTTCCCTGGGCCGGGGGAGGGGGGTCAGCCCCCTGGGCAGGCGTGCACAGGTTTCCCTGCACAGGTGGGAGGGGGGGGGGGTCAGCCCCCGGGGCAGTCACATTCGGGGATTCCCTGCTCTGCGTGGGGTCGGCCCCGGGGCAGGCACCCGTTGGTTTCCCTGGGGGGAGGGGAGAATCCTGGGGGGAGGAAGATGCAGGGGACTCTCCGCCTCCACTGGCACCCCACTCCCCAGCCACAGAACGCTGTCCCCACTCCCCGAACTCTGTCCCCACTCTTCTGTCCCCAGCTACAGAACTCTGTCACCATTCCCGTCCCCACTCCCCGAACTCTGTCCCCACTGGCACCCTGTCCCCAGCTGCAGAACCCTGTCCCCACTGGCACTCTGTCCCCTGCTGCAGAACCCTGTCCTCTGCCCTCCCAGTACCCTGTTCCCTCTCCCCTGCCCCTAGCCGCAGAACTCTGTCCCCACAAAATGTATAATTATAAATGCTTCATTTTAGATTTAAATAGCATGAATAAAAAACAGACCATTTATTTCATAACTATAAACACCTGATTAATTTTATGTATCGCATAATTTAAAAATAAACTGTTTATCAGAGTGTGTAAGTAAGGGTTGGGGATAGCAAGTGATGGACAGGAGGAGAATAGAGAGGGCGGGCCTTCAAGGAAGGGGTGGGGCATAGATCTTCACCTGTTCTGAGATTTAAAAAGTGATCTTGGGTGTAAAAAGGTTGGAGACCACTGGCGTAGATCTTGCTAGTGTGCATTGAAAGTTCTGTTCAAAATAGGACTGGAGTGGACTAAGGCACTCTATGTACAAGCCCAAAGAGTTGTTGGATTCTTTTGGGAAGACTAAGGCAAAAGAGAATCTCTGTACAGGCAGTCCCCGAGTTACGCGGATCCGACTTATGTCGGATCCGCAGTTACGAACGGGGTTTGCTGCCCGTCTCCCTGGTCTGCTGGAGACCAGCAGACCAGGGAGACGGGAAGCAAAGCCTCTGAGGAAGCCGGCAGCGGGACAGCCGCGGCGCGTCTGGGCTGTCCGCTGCCCGCGTGCTCCACGGCTTTGCTCCACGTCTCCCCAGACCAGGGAGACGGGGAGCAAAGCCGGGGAGCACGCGGGGAGCCCAGACGCACCGCGACTGTCCCACTGCCGGCATCCTCAGAGGCTTTGCTCCCCGTCTCCCTGGTCTGATGGTCTCCAGCAGACCAGCAAGACGCAGAGCAAAGCCCTGGAGGACCCGGGCAGCAGGACTGCGGTGCGTCTCGGTCCTCCACCCGCATCTCCCTGGTATGTTGGGGCCGGGGGGCGCAGCTAGTACGTCCCCCCCAGCAGACCAGGCTTTTCTCTGGATGCCTGTGGTAGAGCAGCTGGGGCGCTGCCGGTTGGTCCCGCAGCACCACTCTGGGCGCTACTGGACCAACCCAGCAGCACCCCAGCTGCTCTGCCCCAGGCGTCCCCAAGTCAGCCACTGCTGAAACTGACCAGCACTGACTACAGGAAGCCCGAGGCAGAGTTGCTCTGCCCCGGGCTTCCTGGAATCAGCCGCTGATCAGTTTCAGCAGCAGCTGACTTGGGGACGCCTGGGGTTCTTAAGTTGAATCTGTATGTAAGTCGGAACTGGCGTCCCGATTCAGCCTGTTGAAACTGATCAGAGGCTGATTCCAGGAAGCCCGGGGCAGAGCAACTCTGCCTCGGGCTTCCTGTAGTCAGCCGCTGGTCAGTTTCAGCAGCGGCTGAATTTGGACGCCAGTTTCAACTTACAGACAGATTCAACTTAAGAACAAACCTACAGTCCCTATCTTGTACGTAACCCGGGGACTGCCTGTAATAAGCTATTAACGCATCCAAATCAATCTGAACACCATGATTAATTTCTAAATTCATATAGATCAAGATGAGAGGATAGACTAAAACACTTAATTCCAGGTAAGGCTGAAAATGGCAACTTAAAGAATGAGGCATCTCACTGATTTTCTCCATTTAAGTATATTCAGAGTTTCTCTATATCAGATCTGGGAAAAATTTGGCCCACAGAGGCTGTGGGGGACCCAAAGCAGGCTCCCCTCTTGCCTCGCACTTTGTGCTGCTCAGAAACGCAGCTGCAGGGAGTTTTTTTTTTAAACTCATAATTTGGATGGGAGGGGGGAAAGCTTTAAGAGCTACCCCCCCATAAACCAAACCCTCTGCACTCCCCACTTCTGCAACTATGCACTGCCCAAACCCTGACCCTCAATCCCGTCTTAGGTGACAACCCAAACCCCTGCACTCCCCTCTTTCACCCCAGTACTGTCCCAGGTTTCAACCCTCTCCATCCACGTTCCCTCCAAGATCCCATACATCCTCCTGCATCCCCCAATCCCTTATCCCAAGCTCCCTTTTGCATCCAACCTCCATCACAGATCCCCCACTTTCTCCATTAATATCATGTATGAGTGCAGCCCTTGACCACTTACCCAATTTCTGGAGTAGCCCCCTAAACAAAATTATTGCCCACCCATTTTTAATCACTTCTCTAAGTAGAGCTACACTAAAAGAGAACAGTGTTCAATATAGTTTTGAAAAGTTTCATATAAAGAATGAAGACACATCGTTTTTCACACCAACTAAACAAAAGCAACTGTTACGTCCACAAAATGCCATCCATACAAATACTGCACACATTTCTAAGTTCTTTTAAACAAGAAGAAATGAAAAACATCACCTTACTTTTACAAGAACATGAGGATTTCCCACCATAATGAGCAAAGCCTTTGGTCTGGTAATTGCCACATTAAATCGTTTTGCATTAGAAAGGAATCCCAAGAAATATCTATTATCATCAAATGAGCTTTCATTTGATCGTACCTAAAATAAATAGACAAAGTAACAGTCAGTAAGGGAGAAGGAAACTTGGCCAAATATCAGTCATTTTTTTCTACTGTAGTAAGGATGGCTCAGATTAAGCAGATAATAAATACCCCACCAACTACATTACCACTCTAGATTAGGGATGTTAAATTCTGATTAATCAGTTAATTGGGTAGTCGATGGAATTTCTATCGACTACTCGATTAGTCGTTAAGGTGGATGGGGCACGTTCTATCTCGCTGCGCCTCTTCCTTTTAAAATGTTATGTCTTTAAATAACTATTGTCTGACCCTCCCCCTTAACAGGCTTATCGGTTAATCGTTTAGCCAACTACTCATTTACATTCCTATACAATATAAAAGTATTTACCAGCTACAACAAAATGATATCTGACATACAAACTATAGTATTTGCCTGTACTTTGAAAATGAAAGAGTCTCTTAGGAAATGGGTGATACGTAAGTGGTAGAAAAAAAATCTATTGCCTTTTAAAATGGTGATTATAGTTATATAAAAATGCACTTTTACATACTGTTGATATGATGATCACCAAGTACTCCTGCCCTTGAAACTCCTCTACAGAACCAACTTTAATATCCATCAAATCAACATTTCGCAGAAGAAACCTAATTTTTTCTACCTATAACACAAAAATTTGAAGGAATTTGCATTTAGATGAAATAAAAAGTATCTTTCATACAAAGTATCAAAATAGAACCTAATGTACAGAATTTTATACCTCGAGGTGTTTCAATCTGGATTACGTGCATATATTCTAATTCAGAAAAATTAGCAAAATTAATTTAAATTAGTTAAATTAAATTAATTAAATTTAGCTTTTAGCTAAAATACAAAGTTAATTTGGGAAAGCGTCATATCTACTGCAAATTTAATAGGCAAAACACCTAATACTAGAGATGTTAAAGTTAGATTAATTGGCTTATCAAATAGTCGATGCAAATTGTATCAACTATTCGATGAATTGATAAGGATGCCTCTGCCTTTGAAATGTAGCAACAACCCCAGGAATGTTGCTACACTTCAAAGGCAAAAGTGCTGCGAGGAGCACTGAGTCAACAGGGGACTCAAGTAGTCCCCCACTGGCACTGTGCCCCCCGTGACATTGTAAAGCATCAGAGCTTCATGGAGCTCAGAGTCTGGCCGCTGGCTCCACATGGCACTGCTGCTTTGAAGCACCCCCTTGCCCCTCCACTGCCTCTTTCTGACAGACAGCAAGGGGGTGGTGACTAGTCATCTAGTGTGTCAACTATCCAATATATCAGATAGTTAACTAGTCGTTCACATCCCTATCTAATACTACAGTTTAGATATGATTAGTTGACTATGGACAAAATGGACATTTTAACCTAGAAGTGATATTTTTTCAAACGGCTTCAAATTAGTTCATGTGTCTTGCTTTTTTCTCACATTAGTATGGATATGAACACCACATCTCGAAGCATACCAGTTATGGAAACTGGTAACCATCTTTTCTTGAGTGCTTGCTCACATCCATTCAACACAAATGGCTCTAAGTAGTATCTTCAAAAGTGGATAGAAATCAAGGACATGCTGACAGCAACAATGCTCTGTCGAACCCAGTATCCTTCCTAATCTGCTGAGTGATGGTGTAGCAGGAAGTAAACGTGTACACTAAAGACCACTTCACAGCCTGGCAAATGTTCTTGATAGGAATATGGACTAGAAAGAGGCCTATAACCTGGTCAAGTGCGCTCTTGCCAATGTAGGTGGATGTACCCCCGCCAATTTATAGCACATATGGATGCAGGGGGTTATCCATTTAGAAATCCTCTGTGAGGACACAGAGACCTTTCATCCTATCGATGTACGCGATGAAAAGCTGGGACAACTTACAGAATGAATTAGGAATGTAAGTATAGAAAACAGAAAATTGGGGCTGGAAGAGAGTTCAAGAGGTCATCAAGTACAACCACCTGCTAAAAGTACAACCAACCCCAACTAAATCATCCCAGCCAGGGCTTTGTCAATCCGGGATTTAAAAACCTCTAGGGTTGGAGATTCCACCACCTCCCTAGTGAACCCATCCAAGTGCTTCACCACCCTCCTAGGAAAAACTATTTCTCTGATATCCAACGAGACCTCCCCCACTGCAACTTGAGACCATTGCTCTTCCTTCTGCCACCACTGAGAACAGCCTCTCCATCTCCCCCTTCAGACTGCTATCAAATGCCCCCTCACTCTTCTCTTCTGTAGACTAAATAAGCCCAAATCCTTCAGCCTCTCCTTATAGGTCATGTGCCCCAGCCCCCAAATCATTTTCGCTGGGCTCTGTCCAATTTGTTCACATCCTTGCTGCAGGGCAGGACATGAGTAGGGAACAGAATAGGAGCTGAGTAAAGAAGAGGATTGTCTTACACAGTTTCAGTTCTTACTGGAACTGAAGTTGAGTATTCGACTACTCGCTTCCTCCCTCCTAGTAGAACAGTTTTTCCAAATACAGGCAGTCCCTGGGTTACGTACAAGATAGGGACTGTAGGTTTGTTCTTAAGTTGAATTTGTATGTAAGTCGGAACTGGTACATATTGTAGGGGAAACTCTAGCGAAACATTTCTCCAGAGCTCAGTTTTATTCTCCAACACCTCACTTCCCTCAGTCCTTTATTCTCAAGCTGAGCTGTCTGCTGAGAAAAGCCGCTCCGCGTCTCTTTGGTCTGCTGGGGGGGGGGGGGGGGGGCGCTAGCTTTGCGTCTCCCTGGTGTGGTGGGGGGAAGCGGCTAGTGCGGGGTTGCCTCACCCCGTTTGTAAGTAGGGATCCGATGTAAGTCGGATCCATGTAACCCGGGGACTGCCTGTATCCAACCTAGACCTCCTCCACTGCAACTTGAGACCATTGCTCCTTGTTCTGCCACTTGTCACTACTGAGAACAGCTTCTCTCCATCCTCCTTGGATCCTCCCTTCAGGTAGTTGATCCTCCCTTCAGGTAGTTGAAGGCTGCTATCAAATCCCCCCTCACTTTTCTGTAGACGAAATAAGCCCAAATCTCTTAGCCTTTCCTCATAAGTCATGAGCTCCAGTCCCCTAATCATTTTTTTTTGTTCTCCACTGGACTCTCTCCAATGCGTCCACATCCTTTCCATAATGGGGGCCCCAGAACTGGACATAATACTCTAGATGTGGCCTCACTGGTGCCAAATAAAGGGGAATCACTTCTCTAGATCTGCTGGCAAGGCTCCTTCTAATGCACCCTAATACGCTGGATTCGCCTTCTTCCCTTTTTTAAAGATAGTTTAGTCCATTCCAGGTAAAAGGCAAGCACTCTCCTGATGTCCAAGGCATCGAGATGTCTTTCCTTGTTGGTCTTATGTGGTTTATGGTAGAAGACTGGGAGGAAGCTTTCCTGACACACGTGGAAAGAAGAGACCACATTTGGAAGCAAGGCTGGAGCTGCACCTTGTCCGTGAAGACAGTATAAGGCACCACTGACGTCAAGGCATGGAGTTCAGAGACCATCCAGATAGGCATTATTGCTCTCAAAATACCTTTAATGAGAGGTGTAAGAGGGTGCAGGAAGTCATGGGTTCAAAAAAAAAAAAAAAAAAAAAAAAAGCGCCCAATCAGTCTAAAAAGGATCATGTTAAGATCTTATTGAGGGGTTCAAACCCACAGAAAGAGTCTTTCAAGGCTCTTCAAGAACCTGACTGTCAAATCATGAGAAAAAACTGAGAAGGCTTGAACTGGTGGGTGAAAGGCTGAGATTGATGCAAGTGCCAGGCCTTGATGTTTCAGATGGAGATGGTGGTTAAAAACGGTTTGCCAAGAAGCCCTGCGGGGATTGGGGGGGGGGGGGGGGGGAGAAGAGAGAGAAGGGGATGTTAAACTGCTTCTGTGTGGCCCATACAGAGAATCAAGTCCACTTCACTAAGTCAGTTTGCCTTCAGGTTCTGTGCACCACCTGGAGTTTGTTGACATTTATACAGAGGGCTGTCTTTTCCTAGGACCATATGTCCTGCATCTTCAAGCTGCAGTGATGAGTGCCCCAGCCTACGTCCAAGGCATCAGACACTAGGTTGGCTGAATGTGTGGTAGTTTGAAATGGAACACCTACCATGACATTTTCCTGATTGGTCCACCACAAAAACAAGTTGAGGACCCTGGGATGGTCACTATCCAATCCAGGGAATGTCTTGGGGGCAAATGCACTGATGCCAGCCACCACTGTAGAGGATATAGCTTGAATCTGGCATTGTGCACCACGTAGGTACGTGTTGCTGTAGGATGTGGGGAAGTGAGTTCTTCAAATACATTCACATGTGGGGATAGGATTAAAATCGCTGGTGCTGAAAAAGAAGTTACTGCTTATCATGATATTTTTACAGGCTGGTCTCCCACGTCCAAAGGTATATTGTTGATCATGCTTCATCCACTGATAATTGTGTTGGTATTGTCCTGCATTTGCCTAATTGGAATGCTATGTATGTGTTGCTGGACGAAAATGTTTGTTAAATTGCAACAAGTTCAAATTGCCTCCCAATATGTAGCTACGAAACAATTATATAAGATATGACCCACTCAAAAATTGTTCTTGAGGGGTCAAAAGGGGGATATGTGACAGGAATCTACACAAAAGGACACTATCAATTGACTTGGATTCAAACCGGTTTGTTTTAACTACCCAATTCAGATACTGATTCCCTCTATCTTCCTGAATTTTCTATACCCTCTGCTCCCTAGACCGCCTTGCATGCTGCGCCCCTCATTTTTGTCCCTACCCCAGAGCCTGAGATGGGGCTGCCAGCAAGTAGTATAAGTATGGAGTGGAGTATCTGAGGGGGGAAGCTGGGGTGCAGAAGCAGGCTGGGAGTAGGGTGTCTGGTCAGGTGGAGGGAGCAGGAATAAGGGAGGGTGCAGCGTGTGGTCAGGAGAGAGGGTGCAAGGACAAGAGAGGGTGTCCGAGCAAGCTGGGAGTTCTGGTCTTGGATGGGAGGGAAGTGATGGGATTGGGGTGAAGGTAGGGGGTCTGGGCATAAGGGGAACCTTACCTGGCTTCATGCCCCCTTGCCAGCTGCCCCAGAGGGAGGTCCTGTTGCCGCAGCCAGACGGCCCAGGGACAGGCCCGGAGGCGCTGTAGCAGTGGCACCTCTAGCCTCTGGGCCAGCCTATGCTAGTGGTGCCTTCGGGGCTGGCCCTGTTGAGGAGCCTCAGCCCCAGTGCTGCCTCTTGTCCAGTGGTAGCACAGGGGGTGGAAGGGCAGAGGTGGGTTCTCCCCGCGCCCCCCCCCCTTCCCTGCTGGCAGGGCCTATAATTGCCTTGCAGGCTGGAGCAAAGCCCATGGAAGGCCAGATCTGGCCTGCTGAGAGGCTTTTGCCCGCCCCTGGCCAAGTGGAATATGGACATCACCGGCCCACATTGTTCAGATCATAGTGGTTCACCACATGCAGTTGAAAGCTGGATGAAGAATAAAGTTCATGTCCAAACAGATCAAGCATTTTGGAGTCTTTATTCCAAAAGGCTGTGGTTGGCTGGCCGTAATGCTCATGTTGGTTCACACCTCTCACTATCAGGCAATTGGGGGCCAGGTGTGTATACAAGTACTCATGTCCCTGGGAAGAAATGAAGTATTTGTGTTTTGCTCTTGGAAATTCGAAACACAGGGGAACGCATTTGCTACAGAGCCTTGGCAATCTTAGTGACCCCATTTTGTAAGGGCAGGGCAACCCTAGCTGGGGCTACCTGGCCATCTCCAAGAGGGTATAGGTAGACTCCTCCAGCTCCCAACCAGGAGGCTTAAAATGGAAGCCATCCTCTTCAAAAAGTCCTGGTGAGCCTTGGTATCGTCCTGTGGGACCACTGGAGGAGGCGCCATAATGGTCCTGTCAGGGGATGCCTGCCTCAACAGGTCTTCTTCAGATGCAGGCAGCTGCTCAACCAACTCCTCTTCCGTATGTGGGGTGGCAGGCCAGGTCATCTCTGGTGCCAGGAGCTGACTAGAGAGGGAGGCAGAGAGCACCTCTGATGCTCAGGCCACCAAGCACAGCATCTAGGGCTGCACAAGGAGCAATGACACCTTTGTGAAGTCCAGCAGGTCTGTGGCCAGGGTACAGACCCACTTGCAGCACCACTGACAAGGGCAACAAAACAGGCACCAATGTTTGGGCTGGCAGGAAGAAGCAGAGCTCAGACATGCAGTTTGTGGACTGACATTGCCCAGTGATGATGGTGAGTGTGCACTCTTTTCTGCTTGGATGAAGATGACTTCAGTGACTGTGAGGAGTGTCTGAACAAGCATCCAGGTGACCGGCAGCGCTTCCATGACCTGCACCATAGAGAAGAGGCTAACCAGTGCCAAACAGTGGCTAATTGGTGCTGAGATATAGAGCAGGGGGATCTGGAGGAGTCCCTGTGCTCTGCTGATACACATCACAGGGAGCACAGTGCTGGCAAACAGCAGTACCAGGTCAGGAGTTACCTGTCTCTTGAATGACAGCTGGACTGCAGGGAATGGTAGTCCTTGGTGTGCCGCAAATGATGGGAGGGGGGACATGCCTCAAAAGTTCTATGCCTGGTTGCTGGCGAACTCCAACTTGAGACGCTCAGCCTTGTCACACGACCTGTGGTCCATGCAAGGATGTGGGTGACCTCTGTCTGCATGGGCAAACTTTGACGTGACGGCCCCTGGATCGGGAGTGCTGTCTGCTCAGGGACCAGGGAGGAACAAGTGAAGGCTTTCCTCTATGGCAGTGGTTCCCAATCTTTTTTATACTGTGGACCAGTAAACCCATTGATAAACTTCTGGAGAACCAGTAACATATCATTTACATATTCATTACTGTATTTAATTTTAAGAGGTCAGGTGTTATTTTACACTGCATCTGTACGCATACATGTTGTAATGGATCAAGTTTGCAGATATCTATAGAAGACACTGACTGAAAACAAGACATCAAAATTGCAAAACCGAATCATTGTAACATGGCTGAACATTTGTGTTTTCAGGGTTGATTGGTCTGTTTCCAAGCTGAAACTATTCTCCAAATTCACTCAAGCATTTGTGACAGGTTTGAGTGGCCCCCGAATGACACGTTTGACAGGAAATTTACTGTCTGCCAAAACTCCTCCTGGGGTTCCTGTAAGGGTGGGACAGCTCTGGGCCCAGCAGATTCCCCTCAGTCAGCCCATCACAGCTTCCTGCAGCTTCCGGAGAAGCTGCCAAAAGGGCGAGGGCAAGCCTGCAAGCTGCTTTCTCCAGGGTGCTCACAGACCCATGAGCATTTCTGGGTGTGGGGGAGGCCTTGCTGGCCCCAAACAGGTTAGGCCTCGATACCTTGTTCCCCTCCCGCTTGCCTCCTGGACACACTGACTACCTGTGCAATGCTGCAGCTTGTGCATCAGCTATCACACGAGGGTGCTCCCGGCCTATGCAGGAAGCACGTGCTGCTCAAGCCATGTTCCTGGCCCACTTGTTGCCATCAGCACCCTGAAGTTGTGGGGAGGGGGCGAGCGAGCAAAGCTCCTCCTGACTGCTGCTCTGTTCCTTACTCCCCACCAGCCAGTGTCCAAACTTCCCCTCCTGCCCAGCCCGGGGTGACTCAGGGGCAAATACCTCCTCCACCCCCACATGGACAGCGGCACCTCCCTTCTGCACCATCGGGAACCTGGCCCCACATGCACCGTTTCCTTCCATGTGGTATGTGTGGGGGGGGGGGGGGGGAGGGGAGGGCAGAGAGGAGCCAGATGCCAACGGGCTCTGCCCTAGGCACAGTGCTGCCTTGGGCTGCCTTCAGCACTGCTTGCAGCCTGGAGGAGCCAGCACTGTTCGGGGCGGGGAAGCCTGCGGGGTTCGGTGTTGTCTTGCAGCCCAGGAGCAGAACTGGCAGGGACAGTGGGTGTCTACATGGCATGGGCGTGGCCTGGAAGTGTGCCAAGGTGCAGTAACCAGAAGTTCATGGCCAGAGACCAGTCCAAGGCCTGGTGGTTGAGAACGACTGTTCTATGGCAGCGCCAGCAGCACGGGCTTGGATAAGTCCTGGAAAGCCTCCAGAGTTGATGGCATATGAATACACACTCACTGCTGTCTGAAGTAGGCTTTTGGGAGTAAGGTGGATTACATCTTCCTCCATCTAGGGTTGGGGCCTTGATGGATGCACGATCTGAGTAGTCGTCACCTTCCTGCTTGGGCTTGTCTTTACGTGGGCTTTATTAACCCTTTTGGCGAGGGCCAAGGAGGAGGACTGGTGCCAAATGCCCAAAGGCACTGGAGGTGTGCTATGCGCCAAGGCATTGGTGCTCGGTGCAGAGTCTAATCCAAGCACTGAGCTTTTGGGGCTAAGGCCAACTCCGTGAGAAGAGCCTTTAAGCAGATCCCTCTGTTTTCCTTGGTTCGTGACTGGAAAAATGTACAAATCTGGCACTTTCACTAATGAGGGCATCTCCTAAGCACCACAAACATGGAATCACTGATGGGCACAGGAATGCAACAACGAATACATGCCTTAAAGTCAGGAGACCAGGGCATACCCCATCTGGGGTCCATGTCCCTAAGGGAAATGACTATCATTGGTAACTACTACTAACAATTACTACTTAGGAAGGAACTATTTACAAAGGAAAACAAGTATTAACAATAAGAAAGCAACAGCAAGGGTTGTAGCACTACAGTTCCAAGCACTATCACTGGCAGTGAGAAGGAAATGAGGAGGAAGGGGCCAGGCAGTGCTCTCTCTGTAGTGCAGCATATATATGCTACTGCAGGGGATGCTGGGACCCCTACGGATATTTGAGGGAAAAATTGAGCACACATACCTACACTGAATGGACATGAGCAAGCACTTGAATAAATACAAATTTAAATACTGAAACTTATGCATTATAAGAATAGGAAACAGACCTGTTTACGATATGGTGTAATGACCCCAATATCAGTCACGGATACTGCATTGTCAACATGTTTTGTGAGAAGGCAACAATAACGCATTACTTGAACTGCTTCCGTAGGATTAAACCAAGAGGGGTTGTGTCCTTCACGTGTTTCAGTGCCCTTCATTAATAGAGAAAATAAAGATCAGATACTAAGAGTTATAAATTTAGTGATAAACATCCACTGATTATCTTAATACTTAGAAGTTAGTTTGGAAAGGAGTCAATGTATACAGCTGTGTTGGCTCATACGATTAAATGTATCTACATGGTCTGGATCTAGATTGAGGAAAAGAACAAAACAATCCTTTCTTCAATTAATGCATTTCAAGCACATGAAATTTTATTACTAGAAAAGAGCCTCCCAACTAGCAGAACTACCTTAACTCTCAAACTTCATTTTAGTAAGAATATTTTACATACCCTCATTCCATGAAAAATTAATGGAAACCCCTTCCTGGGTAATTTTTCCCAACTCAACAAAGAAGATACTACTGAAGCATCTGCACAAGCTTCCAGCTCTTTATGATAAAACAGTTTAGATGGCAAAGCAAGCAGTGTAGAGTGTGATCTGTAATTCTTCAAGAGCTTTGTAACCTGTGAGGGAGAAAACTCAAAATCGATTAAATGAAACTGCACACATACCATTACATTCTGTAACTCCTGACACTTTCTCCCAATCCAGAGAAGTTTGTCATCTGCTCTCTTCCTCTAGCCCTTTCACTTGCCCTGACCTCATCCTATCCTCTGATTTCCTTCACATCCACTCTCACCCCTCTTTTCCATAACCCCTTTCCCTCACATATGACTATGCCCTGACAGTACAAATGTACTTAAACCCCCCTCCCACCTCTTAACTGCATTTGCTCCTACAACAACCACACCATCTCCCTTTCATCTCCAGGTTTGTTGAATGTACTATATACAGTTGCTGTCTGGAGTTCCTCTACTTCTAGACCCTTTTCCAATCCAATGTATGCCTCTTGTACACCACTGAAACCACTCCTGTAAAGTCGCTAATGATCTGGTGAGGCGATATCAAGAGTACTACATCCAATTCTGGGACCCCCATTACAGAAAGTAAGAAGAGGGCAACAAAAATGATTAGGGGACTGGAGCACATGACTTGTGAGGAGAGACTGAGGGATTTGGGACTCATTTAAGTCTACAGAAGAGAAGAGCAAGAGGGGATTTGATGGAATCCCTCAACTATCTGAAGGGGGGTTCCAAAGAGGATGGAGAGAGGCTGTTCTCAGTGGTGACAGATGACAGAATGAGGAGCAATGGTCTCAAGTTGCAGTGGGGGAGGTCTAGGTTGGATATTAGGAACAACTATTTCACTATGAGGGTAGTGAAGCACTGGAATGGGTTACCTAGAGAGATGGTGTAATCTTGATACCTAGAGATTTTTAAGCTCTGGCTTGACAAAGCTCTGGCTGGGATTTAGTTGGGATTGTTTCTGCTTTTAGCAGATTAGACTTAATGACCTCAAGGTTTCTTTCAATCCTATAATTCTATGATCTCTTCCTAAAGCTCAGAACCAATACTCCATCTTCATGCCCTTTGGCCCGTCAGTCCTATATGACATTATCTACAAACTCTTCAAATATTATCTTCCCTTGTCTTTTGTGACCCTCTTCTCTTGGTCCTCCTCCTACTTCTAATTATGGGATTCAGTGTGTTCTTCAGGAATCCAATCATTCTCCTTCCAACTTCCTGTGGAGATTCTACAGGGCTCTGCCCTTAGTTTCCTTTTCTTCTTCTACACTTACCTCTGAGTAATCTCATCCATAGACAAACTCAGCTACCAACTCTACAAAAACTCACAGATGATTGCGTCTACTCCAGATTTGTTTCCTTCTATCCTTACTAAAATATCAACCTCTTTTTGTTAGGGGTGTAAGCAACTAGTCAACTATCCGATAAGCTTATGCTCATCGGATAGTTGACTAGTCACTTTTGCTCCCCACCATACTGTCTCTATCAGAGACAGCAAGGGGGGGGGGGTTACAGAAGCCTGTGCTGAGAGTTGCCGGCTTACAAGCCGGTTCTACCCAGAACAGTCTGTGCAGGGGGCCGGGGAGGCAGAGGGACAGCAGAAACTGGGCACAAACCGGGAATCAGCTAATTCCCGGCTCATGCCTAGTTTCAAATGCTGGGCCTCTGTTTTTTAAATATACATTTAATACATTTAAAAGGCAGAAGCACAGCGGGTTGGGGATCCAGTGTGAGCCTGGAATAAGCTGTCTCAGCTCATACCAGGTCCCCCGTGCTGTGGAACATAACCCCACTGCAGCACCCTCTCTTATCGACTAATGGACTAGTCAGTGGAAATTCTGTTGATTAAATTTAACATCTCTACTCTGACAGCTCAAGGTAAATGTGTAGTAGCCAGCTCAAATTGAACATGGCTAAAACAGAGTTTCTAATCATGCATCCTAAGTCCTCCCCATAACCTCCTGTATCAAATCAATGCAGACAACTCCATCATCCTATCACTCACGCCAAGAACCACTTGCCTATAGAAAGGTCAGAGTAAAAAGTAAGGCACGGGTTATTGAAGTGTGGTCTGTGGGCCACAAGTGGTCTGTGGCAACCTTGTAGGTGGGCTGCAGCTCAAAATCCAGCCCCCACCAACTATAGTAAGGAGCCCATACTGACACTCCACCTCCACCCCCCCCCCCACCTCCACGAGGTTGGAGCACCAGTATAGGCTACCCTTTTACTAGGTACTGGTGATGCTACATCTGGAATATTGTGTCCAATTCTGCCCACCCCTCACTACAGAAACGATGTGAACACATTGGAGAGGGTCCAGCAGAGGGCAACCAAAATGATCAGGGGACTGGAGCACATGACCTATGAAGAGAGGCTGAGGGATCTGGGCTTATTTAGTCTGAAGAAGAGAAGAGTGAGGGGGGATTTGATAGCAGCCTTCAACTTCCTGAAGGGAGGTTCCAAAGAGGATGAAGAGAGGCTGTTCTCAGTAGTGATGGATGGCAAAACAAGGAGCAATGATCTCAAGTTACCGTGAGGGAGGTCTAGGTTGGATATTAGGAAAAACTGTGTCACTAGCAGGGTGGTGAAGCACTGGAATGGGTTACCTAGGGAGGTGGTGGAATCTCCATCCCTAGAGGTTTTTAAGTCTCGCCTTGACAAAGCCCTCACTGGGATGATTTAAGTTGAGATTGGTCCTGCTTTGGGCAGGGGTTCTGGACTCAGCCTTCTGTGGTCTCTTCCAGCCCTATGATTCTATGAAGCCCAGAGCCTCATGAGCTGGATACAGTGCACCGGGGAACAAGCGGCTTTGCGTGCTGCCATTCACCTTCCCTGACTTCTGTGTTTCTAGCAGGGCAGAATGGGAACATTCCAATGATTTTCTCTTTGTTTGTTCCCCAAATGGAGTAGCTCACTCTGCTGTCAGATACTTCCCAGATCTTTGAAAGGGGAGGGGCACATGCCTGCAGAGGAGCAGAGATCACAAAACACTGAGCGCAGCCATTAGGGCAGGCATTGTTGGATACTGGTAGAAGCCAGTTCTCTTGAAAAGACAAACAGAGTCCACAGAGTCTCTTTGTCAGCAAGTAACGCAGGGGAAAAGACAAAAGTCTCTTGCAGGGCTGGAAGTTTTTTGCTGGCAAAACTGAGTGTTTTTCCTGCAAAAGTTGCACTATAGTGTAAATGCTCTCACTGTTTTGTTGCCAAAAGGCAGTTTTTCGTAACAAAAATGTGCCAACGTACACAAGGCCTCAGATAAGCCCTGAAAGGTGGATAATGGAAAAGGGATAGCATTTTAAGTCAATGATAAGCATTTTGTTTTTTTGTCTAACATTTAGATTACTCTACTCTCTAAACATAGTTGAGGGGGAAAAGCCATCTTTGAGGGAGTTGTTACATCTAATAAATATGATAGAAGAAAATTCACAATACACATTTGAAATCTTTAAGTCTTTCAACAAAACTCCAGAAGACCAAACTTGGTATTCCTTTCTTTATACATCAGAAAGCAAGAAGACAGGTGAAACCTCCCACCACCATCCACTTGTTTTCTTCTGAGGTCAGATCACATTTTTAAAGAAGAAGAAAACTGAAGCTTAACTTACCAACAAAGGATTGTATGATCCATAAGCACCAAAAGTATTCTCATTTCTCTGATACAGAGTTCGTGACATCAGTCTTTCCAGCATGGATACATTTAATCCATAAGCCACTGCAAGTCTAGACTTTATTACTGGTCCTAGCTGCATTGGATCACCAGCTAGGACTACCTGCAGAAACAGTAAAAAACCTCTTCTGTATTAATACTGTCAAAGTCAGACAGGACTCACAGATTTGGCAGACTGCTCTGTTTATTTCAGCAAAGCTTTGCTAAAATGCATGGAGAAAATGTGAGTACCATACAAGGTTCAAACCCCTTGATTTTATACAGTCAAAAGGCCAAGTTAACAAGATCAAAGGGTGTGGCAAAACTTCACATTATTAGTGTGGTTAAGTATCTTCATTTCAATATTAAGCACACAGCAATCTCCTGGCTATATCTCCCTGATTATCTGGAATTGCTTCCTGTCTAACACTTAATGTTCCTTTTCCTGTTAAACTCAGGCCCAAATTGGCTAGCACCTTGATCTGCATACCTACAATCAACATTAACATACTTTTCTTCTTCCTCTTAAAAAGACAAACAGAATTCCTTTAACTTATTCAATTATTACAGCACAATTCATCTTTTTCTTACAGTATAATTCTTTCTACTTTCACAATACTCACACAAAGCTAGATGAATACTTAAAAAAAAAAGGTAAAAAGCATCAATTGTTGTTAGAATGTCTACAATATTGTTTCTCAAAAGAAAAGTCCGCAGAACTACTACTTAGGAGTAGCAGACATCTAACATCCCTAGTTTCTACAGGAAGTGAAGAAAGCGACCCTAAAACTTTTTAAAAAAAACCATTCATACCTGCCCATTAATTTCCGAAATCAAGCCAAGTGGAATCAAGCATTCTGGTTCACTCGCCTGCCCTGCTTCATCCACAAATATGTGTGTGAAATGCCCAAGCCTAGAATAAAAAGAAAACAAAAAGTTTGACAGGTGATTTAGGGTTAGTATATTCTGCCACCCTGTGGTTGACCTCAGCAAATAATTACAAGAATCAAGTCTGTGAGCTATATGCAGTGATATCTTGAACATGAAAGATATTTCAAGACAAGAAAGCTTTAAAATATTACTCTGGAGAAAGCAAAAATGTAGTGAACTTAATCCTCATCTATGACCACACATTTTCATAGAATAATAGGACTGGAAGGGACCTCAAGGGGTCATCGAGTCCAGCCCCCCGCCCTCAAGGCAGGACCAAGCTCCGTCTACACCATCCCTGACAGATGTCTATCCAACCTGTTCTTAAATATCTCCAGAGAGGGAGATTCCACCACCTCCCTTGGCAATTTATTCCAATATTTGACCACCCTGACAGTTAGGAATTTTTTCCTAATGTCCAATCTAAACCTCCCCTGCTGCACTTTAAGCCCATTACTCCTTGTCCTGTCCTCAGAAACCAAGAGGAACAAATTTTCTCCTTCCTCCTTGTGACACCCTTTTAGATATTTGAAAACCGCTGTCATGTCCCCCCTTAATCTTCTTTTTTCCAAACTAAACAAGCCCAGTTCATGAAGCCTGGCTTCATAGGTCATGTTCTCTAAACCTTTAATCATTCTTGTCGCTCTTCTCTGTACCTTTTCCAATTTCTCCACATCTTTCTTGAAATGTGGCGCCCAGAACTGGACACAGTACTCCAGCTGAGGCCTAACTAGTGCAGAGTAGAGCGGCAGAATGACTTCACGAGTTTTGCTTACAACACACCTGTTGATACAACCTAGAATCATATTTGCTTTTTTTGCAACAGCATCACACTGTTGACTCATATTCAACTTGTGGTCCACTATGACCCCTAGATCCCTCTCCGCCATGCTCCTTCCTAGACAGTCGCTTCCCATCTTGTATGTATGGAACTGATTGTTCCTTCCTAAGAGGAGCACTTTGCATTTCTCTTTATTAAACCTCATCCTGTTTACCTCTGACCATTTCTCTAACTTGCTAAGGTCATTTTGAATTATGTCCCTATCCTCCAAAGAAGTTGAAACCCCACCCAGAGTTTGGTATCATCTGCAAACTTAATAAGAGTACTCTCTATGCCAATATCTACATCATTGATGAAGATATTGGACAGTATGGGTCCCAAAACAGACCCTTGCGGAACTCCACTTGTTATCCCTTTCCAGCAGGATTTAGCACCGTTAACAACAACTCTCTGACTACGGTTATCCAGCCAATTATGCACCCACCTTATTGTGGCCCTATCTAAGTTATATTTGCCTAGTTTATCAATAAGAATATCATGCGAGACCGTATCAAATGCCTTACTAAAGTCTAGGTATATGACATCCACCGCTTCTCCCTTATCCACAAGGCTCGTTATCTTATCAAAGAAAGCTATCAGATTAGTTTGGCATGACTTGTTCTTCACAAACCCATGCTGGCTATTCCCTATCACTTTAAGGAAATCATATGCAAACACTTGGAAAGTAATAATTACCTGCTCCATTATCTTCCCTGGGACAGACGTTAAACTGACCGGTCTGTAGTTTCCTGGGTTGTTCTTATTCCCCTTTTTATAGATTGGCACAATATTTGCCCTTTTCCAGTCTTCTGGAATCTCCCCTGTCTGCCATGATTTTTCAAAGATCATAGCTAAAGGCTCAGATACCTCCTCTATCAGCTCCTTGAGTATCCTGGGATGCATTTCATCAGGACCTGGTGACTTGCTGACATCTAACTTTCCGAAGTGATTTTTAACTTGTTCTTTGTGTATCCTATCTTCTAAACTTACCCTCTCTCTGCTTGTATTCACTACGTTAGGCACACCTCCAGACTTCTCGGTGAAGACCGAAACAAAGAAGTCATTGAGCATCTCCGCCATTTCCAAGTTCCCTGTTACTGCTTCTCCCTCCTCACTAAGCAGTGGGCCTACCCTGTCCTTGGTCTTCTTCTTCCTTTTAATGTATTTATAAAAGGTCTTCTTGTTTCCCTTTATGCCTGTAGCTAGTTTGATCTCATTTTGTGCCTTTGCCTTTCTAATCTTGCCCCTGCATTCCCGTGTTGCTTGCCTATATTCATCCTTTGTTAGTTGTCCTAGTTTCCATTTTTTATATGACTCCTTTTTTATTTTGAGATCATGCAAGATCTCCTTGTTCAGCCAAGCTGGTCTTTTGCCATATTTTCTATCTTTCCTACACAGCGGAATTGTTTGCTTTTGGGCCCTTAACAACGTCCCTTTGAAATACTTCCAACTCTCCTCAGTTGTTTTTCCCTTCAGTCTTGCTTCCCATGGGACCTTACCTACAAGTTCTCTGAGCTTATCAAAATCTGCCTTCCTGAAATCCATTAATTCAATTATGCTGGTCTCCCTTCTACCTTTCCTTTCTACCTTTTGAAAGATAAATAGAGGTACATATTGTTACAAGGCAGCTAAGTGCTTTAGCAGCAGCAAACTAAAAACAACTCAGCACTTCTCCCAAGAGTAGCATGCCCTACAATATTAACTCCTAAAATGCTTTCAAGTACAGACAGTCCTTGGCAATAAACATTACAGCAGTGATCCCCTGGCAGCTGAGGAAAACACATTTGAGCCAGTTTCCTTACTTTGAAGGGATAGTGATCTTTACATTACACATTTTGGAAAAAAAAAGGTCATTTTAGGTAATTCTAAAGTTTAACTATGCTGAAAGGACTAAAATTTAATATAGCTATAAGCAGGGGTCGACAAATTATGGAAAACCCTACTCGCCAGACAAAAAGGGAAAGGGTGGACTGGGCTGGGATGCGGGAAGGGGAGGGGAGGAGAGGAGAAAATTATGGGGAAGGGGCATGTTCCTAAGAAGAATAAGAACCGTAATTACTAATACGTTATTAATAAATATCACAGGTTATTAATAAATACCTTATAAACCTCTACCTTTTCTCTCTGCTGCCATGTTTCCTCCCCTTGCTCCATCAGCTCCCCTGGTACCTGCTGCCCCCCAACCCCACACCCTCTGCTGTCCTGACTCCTGCCCTTAGCCTTCCTGAGTTCTGCCCCCCTCCGCCAGCCCTTCTTTCCGCCCTTTGCCCACTCCTCCAGTAGCCCCATGCTAATTGGGTGAGCTACCCCTCCTCATCCCCTCTCCTAAAACCTCCCTCTACACACCTTCCCTGCCTCTCTCCTCTGGTGCTGGTCCCTCCCCTGCAGGTGTCTGCCCTTCTGCTTCACCCCCAGAATCCCCTGGCACCTGCAACCTTCTGGTGCCTCCCCTTCCCTCACTGCCCCTGCCCCCTTTGCTCTCTTTTCCCCTGATAGCCACCCCCTCACCACCCTCTGACCCCGCTCCCCTCATGCCCGTGCCCTCACAGATGCCTTGCTCCATCCCCGCCTTCCTCATGCCCACCCCTTCTTTCAAGCCTTCTCCCAGCACTTCCCCCTCCCCCTCTAGCCCCCAGTGCCCTTACCTTCTCCTCTCCCAGCATCAACCTGTCCCCCCTCCCACTGACACCTCCCCTCCTGGCCTTTTCCTCATTGTCTGCACTTGGCCCCCTGGCATTTGTCTCTCTTGCACCCGTCCCTTGGTGCCTTCCCCTTTTTCTTCTTCTTCTTCTCCTGACCTCCTCCCCTCAGCACAAGCCCCTTCCCCATAATTTTCTCCTCCCCTCCCCTCCCCACATCCCAGCCCAGCTTACCCTTTCCCCTCCCCAAGGGCCAGCTCTAGGTTTTTTGCTGCCCCAAGCAAAACATTTTTGCCCTCTTCCTTTGTTGTTGTCTTTTACACGTTTGTATTTTGCAATTTTTTGTTTTCTTTTTTGTCCCGGCATTTTAGCCCTATAAATAGCAAATAGCATTTTCATTCTTTTTTTCCATAAAGGCAAAGGAGCTTCAAGTGAACTCCTCCTTCCACTTGCTGCTGGGTCACAGCATCCTCTTCCCTGCCCTGTCCAGCCCCTCCCTATGGGCAAGCACCCTTCACTCCCGACCCACAAGGGGAGCAGGGTGCAGGGAGTACGGAGGTGGTGCAGGGAACAGGAGGCACAGAGCCAGAGGGATGCAGGGATCAGGGGTAGCAGGGTGCGATGGAGGAACGGGAGGGGCAGAGGGATCGGGGTCTAGGGGCAGTGCAGGGAACAGGCAGCACAGAGCTGGGGGGGCAGGGAGCAGGGTGTAAGGGCGGCGTAGAGCCAAAGGGTCACAGGGAAGAGGGAGAGAAGGTAGTCCGGGGTGCAGGAGTGGCGCGGGGAACAGGTGGCGTGCAGAGAAAGGGGGGCTGGAGTTGTGGCAGGACTGGAGCTGGCGGGGCGGGCCCTGGCTGTGCCGTGCGCCACAGCCAGCTCCCAAGGACAAGTGGCCAGAGCCGAGCTGCTGTGGCTCTTTAGAATCAGCAGGGCCAGGTCACACCAGTGCCCTGGCGTCCCGCCCTGCCTCCTCGCGCCAGAGCTGCACGCAGGCAGCCTGGTGGGAAGAATCGCTGCACTTCCCCCTTCCCAGCGGCACTGTGCTCCTCTGCCAGCCGGCGGATTGGATGGGGCCACGCTGCCCATAGTGTGGGCTTCGGCCAGCCCGTCACAACGGCCCACCGGGCCAGTCCGCCCCTACACTCGCCAGCTGGAAAAAAATCTACTCGCCATAGGTGAGCGCATTTGTTGAGCCCTAGCTATAAGCTTAGCTGGGAATGCATTCTTTTAATAATACTACATGTTACCAGTTGCTCTATTTAAACAGCTGAAACTATTTTACAGAGTACAGGTTAAAACTCTCTTAACCAGGACTCTCTGGTTCAGCAACTGAGAGCAACTTATCTGTCCCAGGGTAAGAGTCCCATGGAGGGCTGGTGGCTGGGAGCCCTGCAGCGGGGCCAGAGCCCAGTAGCAGGGCTGCCCTTTGGCAGTGAAACTGGGATTCCAGCAGCAGGGCTTCCTCCTGGCTGGAAGGTATGAAGCAACAGGGCTGTTCATTGGGCTGGAGCCCAGTAGCGGGGCTGCCTCTTGGTGGCAACACTGGGGGGGGAGGAGGAACAGGAGGCATCTAGGCTGCCCAGTAGGGCTGGAGCCTGTCAGCAGGGCTGATACCTGGCAGCAAAATTACCCAGCAAGACCAGGAGGTTGCCTGGTGGTGGGGCTGGGAACCCAGCAGCAGGGCCATCCAGCAGGACAACCTGGAGTTCGGCAGCCCCGCTGTCACCCAGAGGCATAGCAGCATGGTGGGACTAGGAGGCAACAGGACTGCCCCAGAGCTAGGCAGCCGCACTGCTATTTGGCAGAGCTGCCTGGTGAGGCTGGGAGACAGCGGGGCTGCCCAGTGAGGCTGAAGTCCAAGCAGGGCTGCTGCCTGGTAGCACAACTGAGCCCCAAAGGGGCAGCCCGCCCCTCTACTCCGTGTGGCTGGGAGCCCAGCAGCAGGGCTGTGCTTGCAGCAGTGGGGCCGCCACATTCCCCTCACCACAGTGGGGCCAAGAACCCTGCTCTGAGGGTATGTCTACACTACAAAGTTAGTTCGAACTAACTTT
The DNA here is from genome assembly GCF_049634645.1 of Pelodiscus sinensis. Lineage (NCBI taxonomy): Eukaryota > Metazoa > Chordata > Testudines > Trionychidae > Pelodiscus > Pelodiscus sinensis. The sequence continues at coordinate 36,910,746 of NC_134711.1, read as the reverse complement.
AATAGGCGCTACACTAGTGCTCCGCTAGTTCAAATTTAATTCGAACTAGCGGAGCGCTTAGTTTGAACTAGGAAAACCTCATTTTACGAGGATTAAGCCTAGTTCAAACTAGCTAGTTCGAATTAAGGGGTGTGTAGCCCCTTAATTCGAACTCTGGGGAGGGCTAGCCCTCCCCAGGTTTCCCTGGTGGCCACTCTGGCCAACACCAGGGAAACTCGTCTGCCCCCCTCCTGGCCCCGGACCCCTTAAAGGGGCATGGGCTGGCTACGGTGCCCGTGCCAGGTGCAAGCCTGCCAGCACCCAGCCAGCAGACCCTGCACCTGGCACGGCTCGAGCCACCCACCCGATGCCACCCAGCCCTCCCCCTCTTCCCGGGACCAGGCTGGCGGCTCCCGGGAGCTTGCCCGGGACCGCAAGAGGCGGGCACCCGCCTGGGCTAGGGCAGGAGAGCTGCCAGCCTGGCCACCCAGGAGCAGGTGTGCATGAAAATCAAGGTGGCCCACTGAGACCCCTGACCCTGAGCTTACAATGGCCGTCCTGGGTCAGACCAAAGGTCCATCTAGCCCAGTAGCCCGTCTGCCGACAGCGGCCAACCCTAGGGACCCTGGAGGGGATGGACCGAAGACAGTGACCAAGCCATTTGTCTAGTGCCATCCCTCTCCAGCCTTCCACAAACCTTGGGCAGGGACACCACTCCTACCCCCTGGCTAACAGCACTCCATGGACCCAACCTCCATGACTTGATCTCACTTCCCTTTAACCTCTGTTCTAGTTCTAGCCTTCACAGCCTCCTGCAGCAAGGAGTTCCACAGGTTGACTCTTTGCTTTGTGAAGAAGGACTTTCTGTTACTAGTTTGAAGCCTGCTACCCATTCCTTTCCTTTGGTGTCCTCTAGTCCTTCTTTATGGGAACTAATGAAGAACTTTTCTGTATGCACCCTCTTCACCCAACTCCTGCTTTTAGAGACCTCTATCCTGTCCCCCCTCCGTCTCCTCTTTTCTAAGCTGAAAAGTCCCAGTCTCTTTAGCCTCTCTTCATATGGGACCTGTTCCCAACCCCTGATCATTTTAGTTGCCCTCCCCTCTCCCAGTCTCTCTTCCCCTCTCCCACCTCCTTTTCCCAGTCTCCCCCAGTTTTGTTCAATAAAGACAGATTCCATTTTTGAACACAATTGTCCTTTATTTTGTACATCAAGAAGAGGGGCTAGGGAAGGGTAAGTGGAAGGAGGTGAGGGAGGAATGGGGTACGCGCCCCCGATGGGGAGGACTGGGCTGGCTCTGTGGGCTTCTGGGGGTGGAAGCTCTCCTGCAGCCCCCCAATTGCCCCCTCTCCCCAGATGGCAGCCTGCGGCAAGTGCAGCCGGTTTGATGGCCAAGTGCTGTGATGTGCCCAGTGTGGGTACTCCGGGCAATCCAAGCCAGGACTGCTTTGCAAGCGGGACACCCCTGAGAACTGTCTGTCTGGGGTGGGGGTCGGGACCCTTTAAGCACAGCCCTCGGCTAGCCTGAGACAGCATCTCCACGCTCTAAGTCCTCCTCTGATGCCCTGCCGGCACTGCTTCCGGCCATCCTTAAGCCTGGTTCAGGGTCCACTTAATGTGGACATGCTAGTTCGAATTAGCAAGACGCTAATTCGAACTAGTTATTTAGTCTGGATCCGTTAGTTCGAATTAGCTTAGTTCGAATTAACTAATTCGAACTAAGTTAGTTCGAGTTAACGTTGTAGTGTAGACGTACCCTGAGTGACTGGCGATAGGGGGAAGCTGGAGGGGCGGGGGGGAGAGAAGAGGTGGCTGGAAGCGAGACCATGGTTGGGGGGCAGAAGAAGGGGAGTTAGAAGTGACTTTCCCTGGTCTGGCAAAATCCCTCATCCAGGACCGGTTAGGTCCCAAGGGTGCCAGACCAGGGAGATTTAACCTGTACCCCAAAATGTCACAATCTCAAGGTTCCAAATGTATTAATGACCTATGCATCCACAGTACCTTATTCCTATTTGATAAAACATTCCTGCGCTGCTACATGTGGTAATTATTATCCTGAACCGTGATGCTTTCCAAATGTCTTCACCATCTTTGCAGTATAGTTTTATCGTATCACTGATTGCCTGCAAACACAAGACACTTATTTACTACATGTATTTCTTATAAAGCTACCACACACCAAGCTCATTATGTGCAAATTCTAGAGTCTAGTTTGAAGTTCTAAATATTTAAAACTGAAGAAAATATTTCGATAAGATTTTATTTTAGAAGCTGTACTTTGAGTATTTCCTGCTCCCAGCAATGCATTTTGAGGTTTTTCTTGCGTTTGCCCAAACCAGGAGTCCATAATAAAGCATTTCATCACAAAATATAAAAAATATCTTTACTACAAAATATAAAAGACTGTATTTTCTTTATTCTTAGTTTTAGAAGATCAAATTTAAAAACATATATACAATCAGCACATAACACTAATTAAAATGGCAAAAAAGGTCTGTGTTGATAGCCAGTAAATAGCCCTTTGTAACTATTTTTTCCAAACTAATTAAGTCCAAATGCAAAGATTTGTCAACATAGTGGTGTAAAGTGCTCTTTGGGGAATGCAATTGTAGTGCATTAATTGATCTGTGTAGACTGGGGTGGGCAATAATGTTTGATGGGGGGCCACTCCAAGATTTTGGAAAGGGCTGTACTTTTGTATGGAAAGAGTATGGGGTCTAGGATGGAAATTGGGTGCAAGAGGGAGCTCGGGTTAGGGGACTGGGGTGCTAGAGGGGGTGAGGGGTCTGAGAGGGAGTTTGGGTGAAGGAGGGGGCTGTGATCTGGGGAAGAAGCTTGGGGTGCAGGGTCTGGGAAGGAGTATGGGTGCAGGAAACGATTCTGGCCTGTGGGAAGAGTGTAGGGTCTGGGAAGGAGTTGTGACCTAGGGCAGGGAGTTGCAGGGAGGGACCGACTGGGGTGCCAGAGGCAGCCTCTGGACAGGAGGTGCTTACCTAGATCACTTCCAGCCAGCAGCCCTCCAGGATCCTGAGGCAGGTTCCCTGCCTCTTGCTGTCCCAGGCTGCTCAAAACAGCTGGTTGTTCCCTGTGGCTCTCTGCTCCAGGTGCCAGGGGGTGAGTGGGTTCGTTTGTTCGTGTGGTCCCTGCCCCCAGTATAACCTCTCAGCTTCTATTGGCAAGATTGTGCTGGGGATGGGGGCAACATGTGAAGCCTCTCCCTCCCACTCCCCCAGTGCCCAGGGTAGAGAGCCAGAGGGAGCAGCTAGCTGCATAAAGTGTCATTGGGTTGCTCTGTGCCTGATGGTGCTGGTGGGGAAACCTGCGGACTGTATCCAGCAGCTTGGTGGGCTGGATTTGGCCTGTGGGCTCTATCTTGCCTGCCCCTGGTGTAGACCGTTCTTGTTATGCACTCGAGGTTCTCTAGTGAGCACTACATTAGAGCACAGTAGGGAACCTTTTATGCGTAGCTGCAGGGTCTATGACAGGGGTAGGGAACCTAAAACCCAGGGGATGAATCCGGCTCCCAAGGCTCAGGGCCCTACCAGCATTGGGGAACCTGCACTTGTGCTCCAGACTTCCCCCTCTCCACCATGGTGCCGGAGCACACAAAATCTACACAACTGGACCCTCCTAGGATCTAGTGTGTGAGGGGAATGTCTCTCTCATTCTCTGTCAGGGGCCACATCAGTGAAGGTTTTTTTGGTTTGAGGTTTTTTTTTTGGCTTCTCACTTGTGTGCGGCCCCCCGAATGATTTTTCTGGGGGTCAGCATCCCTGACGCAAAAAAGGTTCCCCACCCCTAGTCTATGAGGACCAATGCTTAATATGTTTAGTTCCCTTCAGAAATAATACACTCAAAGGGCACATGTCAACATAGAGGGGTAAAGTCCTAAGAGGAGATGTACATAAAATAATGACTGCCACCGAAGAAAAATCAATTGCTCTGTAACACATGAATATAGGGGTTAGAGCATTAAAAAACAAAAACAAAAAAAGCAAACAGAAAAGGAAGCTAACTAAAAAGGACAAAACAAGCCACACATAACCAAGTCAATAACAACAACAAAAAGTGTTAAAATGCAATACATAATTGACCAGTGAAATTCCTGCTGCATGTATTTGTCCAAATAAACTTATTAAAATTAAAAAAGAATTAATAGAGGAAAAAAACATTAGGAGCATTATTATTCACAAGCAACGACAACCTTTGTCATCTTTGTTCTGTTTTAGGGCATAGCAAGATTCAGGATTTTAGGCATTCACTGTAAGACAACTCAAACCAGGCTACCCAACTACTACAGATTAGTCTATTCTGGCATGGATGCTCTTGGGTTCTCAATGCAATCTATGAGATTATTAAAATAGAATAGATATGTACGCTACTGTGACACACACAGAGGAAGACTAAGATTTATTAGGTCCCTGGACACAATGAACATGTGGACTTTCTACATGCCCCAACCTAGGCATTTGCCCTATTTGCTCTTACCAACCAGTTTTGCCAAGGGAGGTGGGGGGGAGGGGAGAAAGAGAGGAGTTGAGAAGTGGGGCTTGTCCCTGGCTCAGTACAGAGCTGGCCCAAGCAAGTCACCCATGTCTCCCACCTGCCCAGATCAGGCTGGTGTGAGACATGGGTGACTTGCTTGGGCCAGCTCTGTACTGAGCCAGGGACAAGGGCCCAGATCAGCTCCACATAGGGTGGAAAGTAGTGGGGTATATGCTCATCCTACCACAGGTTCCATTTCCAGCTTGGCCAGGGCCTCAGGGGGAAGAGGAGCATCAAGACAGAGGGCCCCTAGGAAGAGGCAGTGGAGGAATAGAAGGCAAGCCCAGAGTTCTAGCGCTCCTTCAGGGGCCCACAAATTGTCTGGGGCTCTTTGGCATGACCTCATGGACAATCCTGCACTAGACATGCTGTGCCACAGAGGCATGTTCTGAAGTTAGGTACAACCACAACAAACTTCCCAGGTACAATGGATTATCAAGGGAAGAATCCACTACTCCAGGAACTTGTATATAAATGAAGACTTCTCAGAAAGAATGTGTAGATGGAAACTGCTTGATCAGAAACTGTGAAAAATGAAAAGTGACATCATTTACTCCTCCCCCTCCCAATTCAACACCTGGGAGAAACATAGAGAGGGGGATAAATACTTGTAACTGAGGAGGGTGATCCCAGGCTGAAAGAGTCCCAGACTACATACTGAGATCTGTTACCTGCTTGTACCATGTGCTAAGGTGAGATACTGCTTGATTCAAAACCTTGTTTAGTTTGTAGACCTCAGACTGCATTTTTTTAAGTATCCAACTTTGCTCTCTAAACTTGCTACTTCTATTCATTTAAGATCTTTCTGTAGTTATTAAGATCTTTCTGTAGCTAATAAGTCTGTTTTATAATTTATCTAACAGCATGCTTTTTTAAAACCTGAAGTGCTTGGGAAATCTCAGCTCAGTTTTGAAAGGCTAGTGCACATGTCCTCTCCTCAAAGGAAGGGATGAATCGGGTAATGAAATTAACACTAATCAGGCTTCTAACAAGGCAAGACAGTTCAGTTCTGGGGAGCAGGAAGACTGGGGAACTGGTTGGAGCATCTCTATTGTTGATTTATCAGTGGCTGGAAAGCATTCATATAACCCAGCATCTGCACTTAAACCACAAACATCTGGTGTGCAAGTGTAACAATAGCCTCACAGTACAAGAGGGCTACCCAGGTTGGTGGAATAGAAAGCTCAGTAGTTCCACAGTCTAGGTTGCACTGTGGGAACCAGTGATCCCTGTAAGCTGTGCACTTGTGCAGCCACTAAGGAGAGATTCAAATGCTGCTTAGTTGATTAGCAGAATACCCACAGCTAGGTTTTATGTAGCTGATTCTATCACCTTTTTCACACGTGAGTAGTATTTTACAGTGTGACGTAGTCCTGTAGACATAAATGGCCTACTTGAAGAATAAAAACATGACAATGAGATTAAGTATAGACTCCAATTCTAGCAAACTGTTCACCACAATTAACATTTTCCCCAACTGATTATCTAGTCATTTATTTTAACCCCAAAAATGTACGTATTATTTTCGTCAGTGAGCCTAACAACCAGAAGAAAAAAGTCCCAGAAGTAACATTTGAAGATTAAAAGTATATACTATTTTAATTAAAAGTGGTTACAAAATTTACCTCTTCACATCTGCAGCTAGCATTCACTCTGACCATAGCTCCTGGTTTTAGAAGATTAGTATCATGCAGTCGTAAGCAAATTAAATCCGTTGCACTGTTGGATGGTGCACAGACCAAAATTCGACTATCTGGTAAAGTGTAATGTACCTGCATTTTAAAAAAAGTGCAGTTTTTAAAAACATGTGGAAAAACTACAATGACCACAAATAAAGCAAGCATGTATTTCAAATATTTAACATGATTCAGGATTATTTAGAATACAACTATGAATGTTTCTAAATTTGTCATATTGCTATTCGGTCAAATCTTGAGCAAATTCATAATCATCAAATGAAAAAAATGAATGCAGGGTATGTGCTTTAAGCAGCAGACAAATACTATCAAACAAGCTTTAAACAAACATTGAATTAGTAAACTGAATATATGTTGTTAAAAGATTTATGAACACAAACTTGTATAGAGATCTTCTCTTGGATTTATTTTCACATAGCAAAAGTTAAACTGAAAATTCCTGTAAGTGATGACACAAAACTAAAAATAATTTTAAAATGATTGTAAGCATATATATCAATTCCAGATGATTACTGTTTTGTTGACTTACCTGTAAGATAGTTTCTATTATTGTTACAGTTTTCCCAGTTCCCGGTGGTCCAAAGAGAACATACGGAGCTGGGCGACATTCACCACTAAGTATCCTCTTCACTGCTAATTTCTGATACTTATTCAGCACAGGATTGAAAAATTCACAGCCTCTTTGGTTAGGTGTCATGTCTCCATTGACTATACTCAAAACAGATAAGTATTACAAATACACAAAGATTTTTATAATTATTAATTCAAAAATCTCACCAAAATAATGTGATCTAGATATTATAGTATTTTTAAAAGACAGAGATAGATAAACATCTAATGGACAACTCTAATTTCCCATTTCCAAGTACAATAACAATAATTAAAATAGAAAAAAAAGACAGTTACTTGTTTCCATAACTGGTGTTCTTCGAGATGTGTACCTCAGGCCCATTCAACTTAGGCGTGTGTGCTCACTATATGCACAAGTTTTTCCCTCAGTAATACCACCTGTAGGGAACTGGGTTTGGTGCCTCTGGAGTGGTGCCCTCATGGTGCAGTATAAGGGGTGCTGTTAGCTCCCCACACTTTGTTCCCTCTTGCCAGAAATTGACAGTGAGAAAGGAGGGTGGGGATGTTGAAAGGACATGAGCAATACATCTAGAAGAACACCAGTTATGCAAACAGGTAATTATCTTTTCTTCCTCAAGCGGCTGCTCAAGTGCATTCATCGTCATGACTCCAAGCAGTATTCGCAAAGGTGGATAGGAGTTCACAGAGATGTCGATTGTAACATTGCTCTGCTGAACCCAGCAACATCTCTGGTCTGTCACAAATGGGACTGGACTGAAGACCACATTTCAGCCCTACACTCACTTTGTATAGAACTCATTATTTAAAAAAAAAAAAAAAAAAAAAGAAGCCAGAATTGCATGTGAGTGTAAGTCAAGTGCCTTAGACAAGTCCAAGTATCTCGTGTTCAGTTACCTTTATCAACAAGCCTTATAATCGCATCAAAAATATATTGAATGTGTTTGATAAGAACTATTTTTTATAAAAACTATCCTGATTTGCATTAATTAAAATTCTTTAGTTCTTGACTGTGTTCCTTAACAGCTTTTCCCATGATGTTGCCTAGGACATACGTTAGGCCAGTTTTCTTCAGTCCCCTAGAACATCCTCAATATACCACATTCTGTACTCCCACCTTTTAAAACCACAACATATGCATCATCTCCCAAACTAGTCTACCAGTGCAACTTTAAAATCCAAAACATCAGTGCAAGATGGAAAAAAAGCACTAACACATACTCAGTTTACTTGTCTGTGTGGCAACACTCATCATATGAGGAACAGCCACTACGTTTCTCTCCTTTGGAACCATGAATTTTGTTTGCTCATTCTGCATTTTCTTTTTCTGAAAAGAACACACACACACACACACACACACACACACACACACACACACACACACACACACACACACACACACACACAAATATCAAAGGTAAGCTCATCTTAAGTTAATTTTAGAGTAACTATTTTCTCTTTGTAATGATTTTAAGACTGAAAATGTTGAGTGCTTCCTCTTAACTTTACATGAACTGAAAAAGATGGGGTGACAGGAGAAGGGAGGAGAAAAAAGAAAAACCTCAAATAACCCTCACACTGACTCCTTTTACTTGAATGAAAGAAAAAAAAGTTACTCATGACACTTTCATCTTGAAACACAGTTGCTACTTCCACAGATGTTCTGCAGATCTGGATGAGTTTTCAAAAGTTACCTTTGGCTTTTTGCTTTTTCCCTAGAAGAGCTGCCAATATGTACATTTTTGGCTATTTTTAAAGGAAATATCCACATTTTTATTATGTATTTAATCAGGAGTCACAAGGAGGGTGGATAAGTCACATCAGGAAGCATAATTATGCCTTGCAATAAGGATTTTCATTTGTTGCTATACGCAGTATGATTTGCTGCCCATTATCTATTTAAAAATAAAGGTACTTATGAAAAACAGTTTAAAGCAAATTTGGTAACCCAGGCTCAGTTTTATAAGCAACTTCACTTTCAGAAAGGAGTACCTATATGTCCAAAATCATGGACCATATGTTAACCCAGTGTTTCTCAATTTTTTTTTTTAAAGTACCCACTTTTCACACACAAAAAAATTAATTACCCCAGTATCTACAGTTTACAGACACACAATATTTTTTTCTACCATTGCAACACATTTGTTTAAACAACTTAATCGTAGCTGGGCAGGTGATGAAATTTTTGGATGTAAAAAGTACAAAAATAATAAAGTGCTGTAAAACTTAAAACAAACTCAGTTTTCTCCAAATATCAGTTGTGTTGATGTACCCCCCAGACTTCTCTTGAGTACCCTTAAAGGTACTCGCACCACTGATTGACAAACACTGTGTTAACCCACTCAAAGCATTCAACTGTGAAACAAGAACTTCACCACCAGAAGGAAGACATAATAAATACAACAGATATAACAATGCATCACTATTGTGCTGGTTCTATCTAAGACTATATTTGCAGTAGCAAACTTATCATTTGAGTGTACAGTTGTAAAAAAATAAATGTATAGTAAATTTACCGTGACTTCCTTCTTGGCATACTGTTCATGGCCATCAGCAATGGTATACCATTCTATGTTATTCCAAGTCTTGACAACTTGTGGCGATTGTAAAACCAGAGTATTTGGAAATAACACTTTGGATTTCGGGGGGGGGGGGGGGGGGGAGAGAAAAAGAGAAAAATTCTAAAAAGGCATTTCACATGGCTAGACTAATATATACATATTAAGATACTCACTGTCAATGTTATAATTAATATTGGTTAAACAGAAATTGAAAAGGTACAGTGCCAAAAGTAAAATCCCTGTAAGCTGAATGAAAACTTTTCAAAGACACCATAACAGAGGCCCAACTTAAAATGTATATCCCAAATATAGACTACATAGAGCTTCAAAAGGATCTCACAAAACTAGGTGATTGGGCAGCAAAATAGCAAATTAATTTTAACATTGGTAAGTGCAAAATAATGCACATTGAAAAAATAATCCCAACTATACATACAAAATGATGGAGACTAAATTATCTATTACTACTCGAGAGAGATTTTGGAGTCATTGTCGACAGTTTTCTGAAAACAACCATTCGGTGTGCAGCAGCAGTCAAAAAAGCAAACAATGTTAGGAATCATTTAAAAAAAAAAGAGCGAGACTAAGACAGAATATCTTATTGCCTCTCTATAAATCTACGGTACACCCACATCTTGAGTAGTGTGCGCAGATGTGGTTGCCTCATCTCAAAAAAGATATACTGGCATTGGAAAAGGTTGAGAAAAAGGCAACAAAAATTAGGAGTTGGAAATGGGTGCTATAGGAAGAGAGATTAAAAAGACTGGGATTTTTCAGTTTAGAAAAAAGGAGACAAAGGAGGATATTACAGAGGTCTATAAAATCATCACTGGTGTGGAGAAAGTGAATAAGGAGAAGTTATTTACTTGTTCCCATAATGTAAGAACTAGGGGGTCACCAAATGAAATGAACAGATAGCAGGTTTAAAACAAACAGAAGGAAGTACTTCTTCACACAACACACAATGTAAGGGTAAACTGAGGCAGTCCATGGTATCTGCTGAGAGCTGAGAACTCAAATTCCTAAATTTGAGGCCTGGGAAACATACAACACGGGCAGCTACCATGACCCTGGTCGCCCTGGCAACCACATTCCAAGAGGGCCTTATCAGAGTCGCTGGTACCTAAACAAACTGCGCGGAAGTTGCTTTCACTGTCTGCTTTATTCCTAGAAAATAAGCTTGAATCTCAAGGGCCACGCCACCTAAGGCGATATCACCCCCGCAGTAGACACATTATATTTCCAGCTGACAAAGTTGCCGTCAACATGCCTTTGTTTATGTTGGCTCCTTTAGTTTGTTAGGAATAATTACCTGTATTATTAATAACATGTTTAATTGGCAACGGGCGGAGATACTGTGTAACCTTTGTAGTTTATTGGCTTATGTGCTCATTACAGCTCTGTTGCTAGACCTATCAAATCGCTTCCCCTCTGCCCATCTGTTGCCTATATAATCTGATGTATGTTTTGATTAAGTTAGCGCTCTCCAGGTTAACCTCTAGGGGGTACTCCACCTGCGCTGGTATACAATAAATCCTCTACTTGTTTTCACCACATCCAGGGTGTCTGGAATTATTCCCTACAGTCAACCTGGGGAACTCTTTGCCAAAGGATGTTGTGAAGACCAGGACTTTACCAGGGTTCAAAAAAAAAGAACTAGATAAATTCATGGAAGATAGTTCCATAAATACTTATTAGTCAGGATGGGTAGGAATGATGTCCCTAGCCTCTGTTTGTCAGATGCTGGAAATGGATGACAGGGGAGAGATCACTTGATGATCACCTGTTCACTCCGGGGTATCTGGCATTAGCAAAATGTCAGAAGACAGGATACTGGGCTAGATGGAACTTGGTCTGACCCAGTATGGCAGTTCTTATGCAAACTGAAACAGCAGCTTCTTTCCTTGAACTCTGAATTAGCTGTGTCAATTTATGCAAATTTAACATAAAAACATTAGGTATGGTGTTGGAGGAATTGGAAGGTAAAACTGAAGTACACGTTTACATTTCTCTAGGCTGTACAATGATCAGAAATGTGCAACTCATCAATAAGAAGGCCACTATATTTAGTCAATTTTCACAGAGGAGAATTAGGTAAGAAGTTTAAAGCTGAAAACAGGAATTCTGCATCTTCTTCATATTCGTCTTGCATTTTTCCCAATTTACCCAAGTTAGGAATTCCCGCAGATTTTTTTCATATTGTACAAAACACAGTGGCACCAGGAGTTAAAAATTGATTAGATTTGTACAATTCTAATTGGAGTCAAACTACTTTTACTGCCGTGTGTAGATATGCCAGAGAGGAAATCAATTTGATAGTGGTTGGTCTATGACACTTAGCATTGCTACTCTGGACAAAGATATGGGTTAATTTAAATCAATGAATAAATGGCCCCAGTAAAACACTGCATTTTGTATATCTGACCAGAAGATACATTAACTTCCCATCAGTATTTATTGAAGGAGAGGAAAAATACCCCAATCTCACTGGAAGGTTACCTTTTTCACCCAGATAGATGGCTTGTTCAACTGCAAACTGGCATCGCCTGCTTGTAGTCCTGTGAAAGGAATAGGAATACTGGGGAGTTAGAGCTCTCTTGCTCTCTCTCATATATATCAGATTTAAAGGAAACAGTAAATCTTTGCAACAATGTATTTCTTCCCACTATTCCTATTTTCATGGGGTACTTAGCTGAAGGATTACTTGATCAAGTTTCCTTTGAAAACGTATTTCACCAAACTTTAAAATAGATAAATAAAATATGAAAAGTGTCTTTCATTAAAGGACAAAATAACTTTCCTTGAACTTCAGAGTTAAGCAGGATAGGAAGAGAATTTTCTTCAGAAAACAAAAAACCCAACTAAATTTACTAAGGAAGATGCATTTTTATTGAAAGTAATTGTGTCTAAAAGTTTTGATGTTGCCAGTATACTAAAAAAATTATATCAATAATCAGCCATTCTTGTCCTGCTCTGGTGCCACAAAGTTTTTGCAATTACAGAGTTCAATTTTCCATTGCCTGGCTCTTAGAACAGTCACATACATGTAAAAGAATGTGTGTAAAACTGTAAATCTCTCCCTTTCTAATCTGATCGCACTTTGCACAGATACAAAATTCAGATTTTAAGATTTTGTTTGCCCTTTACCTTCATGTGAACTTTTAAGAACTAATCAAATGGTTATGTAATAAGACTAACAAAATAAATGACAGCTAAATACAACTTTTTCAGAAGCTTCAAAATACCTATTTAATGTAAATTCTACATCCATGGGTTCAGAATTGTAAGCCTGTTCAAACTCTTGGTTAAGTCTCAGAGTAGCCTCTTCATTATTAACCTGTTTTAAGGAGAGAGTGTTTATTAGTCAGTCCTGTAGGATTTGGGGGCACACAGCATACTACAGAATCATCCTTTATGTTTGAAAAAAAACCAAAAAAACCTCCTGTTAACTGTTCAGTAATCTGTGTTCTTTGAGACATGTTGCTTATGTCCATTACACATTAAACATGTGTGCTTGCCACATACACCGGTTTCAGAAAATATTCCCTCAGTAGTACTCTTAAGGAATCCTGAGCTAGGTGGAGAATTCAGTCAGGTGACACTTTGCACAGAAATCTGAACAAAGGAGGAAGTGGGGAGGGCTGCGAGCAGTTGCTAGATGTAAGAGTTAGTTTTTGGCTGGTGGAGGGAAAAGGGAGCCTAGCTGGCCTGGGGAGCTGGGGAAGGGGCCCAGAACCCTGGCCCCCCCTAATCCCCAAGATGGATTGTACTGAATGCTCCTGATTCCTGTAATAAGAAGTCTGCACTACACTGTGTCCCTGTGAACCAATAAACCTTCTGTTCTACTTGCTGGTTGAGAGTCACGTCTGGCTGCGGATGGGGGTGCAGTGCCTGATGACTCCCACACACTCCGGGATACAAGGGAAGGGGGGAAATGCATACAGGAGGGGTGTTCTTCCCCCCTCCCCCTGCCCAGTGGAGAGTGATGAGTCTCCCATGGAACCCTGATAGTGATTCTAGAATGAGAAAAAGTTCAGGCATGTTCTGTTCTCTGGGATAGTGAACAGATCTAGATAGGGTGCCCCCCACCTGTGGAAGAATGATCATATTACATATTCCCTGACTGACCACTCGTGGACCATAAAGATCCTGCGGAGGGCATCCACCAGTGTATTCTGTAGTCTTGGTAGATACTGGGCTTCCAAGTGGATTTAGTGCTTTATGCAATAAAGCCAGAGTCTCTGAGCCTTGCTGCAGAGCTGGGATGATCACATGCCCATTTGTTTCTATAAAACATCGTGGTCATATTGTCTGTATACATCGACATACACCAGCCCTGCTTCTGGGGCCACAAAACCTGGCAAGACAATCTGACTGCTCTTAGTTCCTTCACATTGATGTGAAGACTCATATCTGTGTGCGACCACAGTCCCTGGGTTCTCAAGTTGCCTAGGTGGGCTTCCCACCCCAGATCAATGCACTGGCCACTAGTGTTAGGGTGGGGCTCCTGACAGGTTTAACAGGTCAATCCACTACCTGAGAGACTATCACCCTGTGGGGAATGGACACTATCATGTTCAGACTGTGGCGTGTGGGTACATACACTGAGGTGAGCCAGCCCTGAAGGGGTCTTAGGTGTAGACCTGCGTTCTGACCACGTGGCAACACAATGCCATGTATCGTAGAAGGCCGAGGCACGTCCTTGCCGTTGTGACTGGGTACTGGATGAGGATGCCTATCAAGTCCCAAATGGTCTGAGACCCCACAACTCTTGCAACACCACTTTCCCTTGGGTTGAGTCTAGTGTTGCCCCTATAAATGCTATATTGTGCACTGCACTCAGGACTGACTTCACCTTGTTGAGAAGGATGTCCAGAGTTCCAAACAGCTCTACGTGAGTGAGAAGCTTGTCTCTGGAAGTTGCTTTTAACAACTAATCGTTTGAGTATGGGAAAACTTGGACCCCCCCCCCCTTGCGTAGGAAAGCCGCTGTCACACATTTGGTAAACACTTGCAGGGCAACAGAAAAGCCAAATGGTAGCTGCATAAATGGGTAGTGCTTGCCTGCTAATGTGAATCTGACATAACACCTGTGACACAGAAGGATCAAAATGTGGAAATACGCATCTCTTGATGTCAAGGGTGGAGAACCAGTCTCCCAGATCCAAACAAGGGATTATGGCGGCTAGAGTGATCATCCTGAACTTTAGCTTCTGCATATAGCAGTTGAGGTTCCTTACATCCAGAATTGGTCTGAAACCAACTTTTGCTTTTGGTATGAGGAAATAGCAGGAACAGAAATCCTTTCCCCTGACTTCCCAAAGGACCGCTTATATTGCTCCTGCCTTGGGGAGCGACTGGACCTCCTGTTTCAGGAGATGCTCATGAGAGGGGTCCCTGAAGAGGGACAGAGAAGTGGGATGGAGAGGCGGTGGGGAGGTTGGTCTCTTGGAATGTGTTCTTTGGACTCGTCCCTGGTTGTTCTTGCCTCTCTTTCTAGTTGACTGCCTTGATCACTAAGGAGTTAGTGGCATGATGGGTATACAGATACTCATGGCCCTTTACTTGCACAAAGTATTTGCATTCATCCCTTAGAAATAGGGGGCATGGAAAAGAGAGGTTTGCCATAAGACAGTAATTTCCAATACCCCTTCCCACAGGGGTAAAGCCACCCTGGAAGGCAGCGAGGAGCTCAAAACGTCAGACAGTTCATCCAATGGCTCCTCTAGTTTCTCTGCATACAGCCACAGGTTATAGAAGACTCTTTTCAGGAGTCCTTGATGCGCCTTTTCATCACAATGGCTTTGTCCAGTGATAAGGAGGCTGATGCCATGAACTCTGCCCTTCACTCCTGCAGGACAGAAAGTTACTCCTCTGGAGCTTCCTCAGGGCTTGCAACTGCTGGGGAGGGTGGTATACGGAGGCTGACGGCCTCCCTGAAGCCCCTAAAACCAACCGGGAGACCTGGGATGGTCGAGCAAATCTCCAGGCATTCCAGGGATACCACGTGTGACGTAGTGGGGGTACCTGGCTGGTTTCTATGCTGCTGGCTCTGGGGTAACCCCCACTGGCTGCCGTGGGTACCACGACCCAGCAAAACAGGATGAGTCACTATGCGAAGGGACCTCTCAACCGGTATGGCCAGACACCCCCCATGGAGAGGAACAAAGGAAGGTGGAATGCTGCCCTGGCTGGGGGGCAGGGCTGGAAGAGGGTGAGTTGGTTGCTGTCTGGGAGCATGGAGGAGACAGCCTAGGGAAAGGGGCTGGAGTTTAGGGGCCCAGTCTCCCCCCATCTCAAGGGGGCCTGAGGCATCCTAGCCCAGCTCTGTGACCAGATTACATCTGTGCTGTGCTGTATCCTGGAGAGGCAATAAACTTCCTCTATTCCACCGGCTGGTGCAGTCTGTTTGTGCCATTTCGGGGTGCAGGAGACGGGGGACCCCCAACGCGCTGTCACACCGTGGGACGGACTATTATCCCTGAGGCCATGCAGCAGGCTGCTGTGCTGAAGTTATGGGAAAGGCACTGACTCCACGGCACGGAGAAAGATTATGTTCTCATAAAAGAGGAGAAACTGGCCAAAGATCCAGAAGTTCCATGCATTGTCACTGGCAGCAAAAAGAAACTGAGGGTGGAAGAGCTGGTGGTGACCCTAAGTTATATCATGTAATGTGGATGCCACTAGAGTGCGCCAGACTTGGCTTCTCTATGGACATTGAGGGAAAAACTTCTGGCATGGGTACACATGATGAGCACACACACCTAATGTGGAATGGACATGAGCAACAACTCTAACATTTGTTTATACTAATTAAAAACAAAAAGAGGGACAGCATCTGCCATATAATTTCATATTTCTACATAAGAGATTTATAGAATTTCCTTTTTGTTCAGAGAAGCAGCAAAAGCTTCTATGTTTTCCAGTTACACAGTATGAAATGAAGTAGAATCAATCATTTGGGAGAGAACAACTGAAATGAGTGAAGTTTCATAAAAGCTAGATTACTCCTGTAACTCTGTTTCCCCTTAGTCTTATGAACTGCAGTATTTCTTAGCAGAAAAATCAAACTCACTCACCTCAGTAACATAGGAAATGTATTCTATTATATGTTCAGAGTAGTCCTGAGTTTTTAATATCACTTTGTCACCTAGTTTTAAAAAAGGTAAATAAAATGTTTAGTATAAAAATACCATTACAAGATATTGGAAAATTCTCATGGCAATATCAGTCACTTGTGGTAGGGGGAACACAGTGGAACTTAATGAGTTTCAAGGGTCCTGTAAAATTTACCAGTAAGGTGACATCACTGAAGATACTGCATCTGTGCACACCTCTATTCAATATAGTCTTTATTCTTAAAGCTGGAATACCTAGTTTGTGAGCGTGAGTGTGAGAACGAGAGAGAATTCCAAGGCACTTGTTGTGGTATCCTCTCACTATTTATTTGAAATAACATGCTTCATATTGCAATGGATTTCAAAAATTCTAATGTCAAAATGTTAACTCCTTTAATATGGTTTTATGTTTAGTTTCACACGTGTTCTTTAGTTAGCATTGTACATATTCTTTATGGAAAACACATTCACAATTACTGCCACCAGAATCCTGAATATACCAAGACAAGCCATGAAAGCACAAAAATACACATACTGCCCCTTCAAAACATAACATCTCCAGAAATAAAATATTCCGAGGCAATGTAATAAAATATATTTCCATATTGTTCCATTTATCTAGGTGCCAGAGTTAACAGCTATCTTTCCAAATGTTGTCAACAGGCTATTTCATGAAAAATATAAAACAAATCAACATTTTTATTGTGGAGGTTGAGAATCTTGCTATTCAGCTTTAACAATTGAATTACGTGTAAATTACCTGCATATAAGGAAGGTCTTCCCTCTGCTAACCCTGGAACTTCCAGCACCAAGAAGTTCCCATTCTTTTTCAAAATGACTCCACTCATGCTAAATTCTTTAATCTCCATTTCAGCATGAATCTCCTCAAGCCACAGTAGTGTAGAAAGGTTTGTTTTGTAGTTAGACAGATTCAGTTGCTGAAAATAAAAATAAGTACGTGTACTATAACAGGGTCTGGAAACCACAACAGAAACCTGGGACCCACTGTGCAAGGTTCCATAAAAAAAAATATATACATGAAGATACAGTCCCTGACCCAAAAGATGTACAACCTAAGGTAGGGGAGAAAAGAGGTACAGAATAGGCTTTGCCCCCATATGGCATTCTAATATACTGTTCATCCATTTTCAAACCCTCACTTACATAGGTTTCTAATTTATTCTCTGGTTCAGGGCCTGTGAAATGCCAACTCCCACTAAAGTCAAAATAACTTTCTACCAGGAACAGACTCTTATTTGGTAACTGGATTTTATGACCCACATAACCATTGCATATAAACACAGCACTACACAAGAGTGTTTATGAATGCCAACCTCACCACATACTGAAAGATACTTATATATGCAAGTGTAAAGTAACTCTCTGTGTACACTTACCTCTGCAAGGAGAGGTTGAAATGTCAGTATGTCCAATTTCTGCTCCACACATTTTCTTAATCTATCTGGTATGGGATAGTGTGGCAAGAAACTTGGAAGATGTCTTCTGCAACTTCTAAAATAAAAATTCAAAGTTATGTCTGTCCGTATTTTTAGGCTACGTAATATAGTTCGTACAAACTGTATTTAGATAGTTAGTATGGGATTTCTTCACTCAAGTGAAAGAACAAAATTCAAGATTCTGTAGTTAATTTAAAAAAAGCATCAGTTTAAAAAAAATAAGAGCTTCATGTGAAGGACTATGAGTTAGCAAACACCATCCTCAAGCCTCAAAGACAGTAATACCAAAACCTAAGTACAGTACATTAAACTTTTTCCAACTTAGATTCAAATGAAAGAGTGAGGAGAGAGAATGTTGGCACAAACATGTTTTATTTTTGAGTGTTATAACCCCTACTTTTCCTCCCTAATGAAGATGTACCGGTGAACCATTCATTTTTAATTACAGTATCTGTGAAGTCAAGGGTATTTTGTAAACCCCTAGAGCAGGGGTGGAGAACCCAAGGGCCAGGGGCTGCACAAAGTCTCTGGCTTGCCTGGATATGGCCCCTGAGGTTTGGGGCTCCCCCCCAGCATTGGAAAGCCCACACTGGCACTGTAGTCCCCACACTGTCCCACTGTGGGGTTGGAGCTCACAAAAATCTACTACCCTGGGTGTGCGGAGGGAATGTGCAGAGTGGCTTTCTCCTTCTCAGTGGGGGGCCACATCAGCGAGAGTTTGGTTTTTCTTTTTTACTTCTCACGTGTGTGTGGCTGATTAATTTTTCTGTGGGTCAGCAGCCCCCAACCCAAAAAAAGTTCCCCACACCTGACCTAGAGAAACACTTTTCCAGATTTACCAGTTGACTTCAAGGAATGCTTACTGTTTTTAATTCAAGATGTGTCTAGTTTATATTGCCAAGACCTCATTATATCAAATGATTTTACCAATGTCTGACATCAGTAATTCAGTCAAGGGACTCCCCGGGTTTCTGTCTAAAACACCATTAGATTGCACTACTTCTATAGATGGGTGCACTCTGGCAACATCTTTAATTTTAGTTAGCCTCTGGCTCATTTGTAAGAGCATGACATGCAGTAGCAAGACAATTTGTGAACCATAAGAAACATATAAAGAAAATTAATTTATTTGCCAAACGGGAAAAAAAACCAATTACTTCAGTTAGTGGAACTTTAATGAAAATACCACAATTTTACTTCCCTTTTTCCAATTCACTGAATAAATAGTAATTACAACAGGAGATAAGCTAATGCAGTACAATAAACTGCCCTGGAACTGAAGTTATATATTCACTTGCACCAGCATTATATGAAAGTATGTATTACTATTCCCTTTTTATATTAAAAAGCTAAATGTAGATTATTTGTAAATACCTTTTGTGTTCTGTTACAGCCACTGTAGTTTTTATGTTCTGGAACTCTGGAATAACTTTATGCTTTATTTGTGAGAATGGTTCAGAGGCTGCTATTAGAGATTCCTCTTCATTTATTACAGTTACTTCAATGTAACGTCCAATAATAAAATCAGAAAAACAAAGCAACAGAAGATCTTTGCAGCGGCCAGGATTTCTTTAAGTAAGCAAGCAAAAATAAATTAGATTCTTTAAAACCATAGATTGCACTTTTGGGCTCAGCTATCACAATGTTACAAGAGGCTGATTAAAAATCAAGTAATGGCTGCGTTAGAATTCTTCAGATTCACTAAGTATAAAAGTTTTAGTTGAGTCCAGTAACATCTCCATAAAAAGTGGAAAAAGCCCTCTTAAAAATCCAAATATTAACAAGCATACATTTCAAAAATTATAAAGGGCTACTGTACCTATTATAACTACTATAATCACAATTACCACCCATATGTGATTACTAAAACTGAATGGAGTTAGCCAAAAGTATTTTTTGTGTATAGTCTCTCCGCTATGAAAGGCCCTCATCCAGGATTCCTCTCATTATACAGCAGCAAGCCTCTGTTTTGCTGGTTGTCTACATTCCTCAGCCCGGATCTCCAGCAGCTAACAGAACTAATTAGGAAGAGGGAGGTCCCAGCCTGATTCCTCAAAGGCATGCTTTTCCTGTCAGCAGAGGAAGTGGCAACAAAAAAAAGGGAGTACAAATTCCTGCAAAGGTGAATCTGAGGAGTTTATGCTCCAGACCATCAGAGCTTTAATCCCACACAACCTGTTTAATCACTTTCCAGGCTCCCTGCCAGCATTGGGCCCAGTACCAAATTTTCTCCTCACCTCTCCAACACATACAAATAGCTCTGATCCTCTACCTCAAGAAAGCCTTCACTTGTATGACTTAACTAGCCCACACACTGAAACTTACAACAAACATTAGGACCCAGATCCCCAAAGATGTGCAGACTCATACTTCCACTAAAGTTAGGAGCTTAAGTACCTTTGAAGATCTGGATACAAGTGTCTATAAAAATGCTTAGCCCTATACAAAACAATTATCCCAGCTATCTCCAAACCCTCCACTTATCCCACACTTGTTGCCTCCTTAAAGCTTCAGCGTCCTTTTACTGATCTCTCTCAAGAAAATATGTAGAGTTATCCAATCCACCCATAGTAGGATTCCAAGCTCTGGTCACACTTTCCATGATAGTTCAGCAATAGAAGGGGACACCATGGAACAATCTGTATGTCCCATCCTTCAGAGATGGGTTTCACAAACAGATTCTACCCTGAAAGAAGCCCCTTCCCAATTTCTATTAGGGCTACTATAAAGCAGTTCTCATAAAAACTGGAAATTAAGTTGCTGCTTAACTGTTTTAGTGACAGTGCAGCAGCAGAGAGCACAATTTTATCCCCCTTTCCCATAGTTTAAATTGAAATCACAGGTGTGATGCATATTTACATTTTTCACAAAAATGAACTATTTTGCATGGCACATGCCTGTTATTAAACTGAAGTTTTCTTTGCATCATCTAATGTCATTCTTTCCATAAAAGAGAACCTATGCTCTTTGCTGCTAAGTTACAGAAATCCAATATGTAAATAAAAAAAGATAAGTTTCCAGACTAGTTCAATTTTTAGTATATTAGTACTAAGGACTTCAATAAGATTATCCTAGAATAATATGCACTCTGGGTATTTTTGACTCAAAGATCATACCTTCTTTAGGCACTTGTTACCTCATGTCTTGCTATGTTAAGATGATACTCATTCCGCTTTATTTGTCCATTTATTTTTGAGGGTAAAGTAGTAATCAGAAAAAGCTTACTAACCTTTTTAAAATATTGCTCTTCAAGATGTGTTGCTTATGGCCATTCCCATAGAGGTGTGCGCATGCTGCTGACTCAGTCACAGGAAGATTTTTCCCCTCAGTGGTATCTCTCAGGTCAGTTCTGGAGCACCTTGGAGTCACACCCCCTATAGCACTATATGAGCCTGCTTTGCTGCTGCCCTCTCAGTTCCTTCTTACCTGTAACTCCATCAAAGGGATAGAAGAGCGGACTTGGGAATGGACATAAGCAACACATCTCAAAGAAAAACAGTTATAGAAAGGTGACTGATTCTCTCTTCTTTGGCTTGCTGATGTCCGTTCTCATGTAAGTGATTCCCAAGCAGACAGAGCAGATGGGTTTGGAGTTCAACAGACTGTAGCACTGCTCTTCAAATCCAGCACCATCTCTGGCAAGCTACATGACAGCAGAATGAGTTGCAAAGAGGTGGACTGAAGACTATGTAGATGCTCTACAAATATCCTAGGTTAGAACCTGTGCCATGAACGCCACTGAGGACACTTGTGGCTTTGTGGAGTTCGCTGTCAGTGCCTGAGAAGGGGGACTTTCCCCAAGTAATAGCACATGATGGGGACTAATTTATCTAGTGAGGGAGGTGTGTAGATATAATTCACACCCCTTTGGTGGGACAAAGTATTGTCTCTCCTCCTTCTGTGCCAGAGGCTTGAGTCAGTCACTACTGGCTCTAGAATGGCAGTGTTTTGTGGCAGAGCTACCCTTGGACTGATCTGGTGGTCCAAAATGCCCACCAGAGTGTGAACAGTCTGAAATTTTCTCCACCTGAATACCCAGGTTTTGAGCGATCTTCTTAAAAAAGTTCCTAATGAACCTTGGGGATGTCTTGTCTGGGTTTCAATGAGAGTCACTCTCATTGAAATATTAAGTTCCATACCGGCTCTTTTTCCTGTCCATGCAGTCTCAAGGGGCCAGGTTGTTGGGGCATAGTGTTCCTTGGTCCCGTCCCTGGTCAGTTTGAGGCGGTGGTGGTGGTAGGGCTTACACCCCTCCAAAATCACTGAATGTGATCTCAACCAAAGAAATGCCCAAGGATTCCAGAAGGGCCACCGCACTGGCATCTGATATTGTGCTGACAAGCCCACGGGTGGCAGCGTTCGTCCCATACATCTGGTACCATGGATGCAGTTGGTTCTGACTCTTAAGACACTGGACTCAGGCTCCAAGTCAGATGCCAAGGATTCTCTCCTCACGGATCAAGAGGGTGCAGGTGCTGGATGGCAAGCAGTGCTGGGATGGGGATGCTGCATCCAGCAGCACTAACTTAATCTACCTGGGGGGAAGCAGGGAGGAAGGATGCTCAACTCTCCAGCCCTGCCCCCACTTTCCTCCAAAAATCTCCACACCCATACTGCCTCTGCCCTATACTGCCTCTCCCCCCACTCTACTCTTCCCCTGCCTTTTCCTGACTCCTTCCCCAACACACTCTATCCTCATGCCTTCTCCTGTTTCCCAGAGCCTTCTGCACATGATGGAACAGCTGATGAGCAGGAGTAGCTGGGAGAACGGAGATGCTGATCAGTGGATGCTTGAGGTAGTGGGCGTTGAGCTCCCATTTCCCCTCCCCCGTTCTGGGTGCTCCAGCTTAGAGCCCCACAGGGTTAACACCTATGGCTGTGCCATCACAGGCTTTCCTTTGGATGGTACCTGCTTCAGAATTGCAACAGCTCTGGCTTCTGGTGTCACCGCATATTTACCTTCTAGTAACTGTTGTTCTTTGAACTGTGTTATTCATATCTATTCCAATCAGGTGTGCATGCACAGTGGCTGGAAGTGTGCATAGCAGCGCCTGTAGGGTCAGTCTGGGGCGCCCTATATAGTACACTGCCAATCAGCCCCCTCCTCAGTTTCCTCTGGGTTGGAGTAGCTGGCAAAAAGGAAGAGGGTGGTATAGGAAGAATAGACATGAAAAACATCTTGAAGAACAGCAACAAGAATGTATGTAACTACTTTGAGTGCTTATTCATGTGTATTCCAATTAGGTAATTCACAAGGAGGCTAGGAGGTGGGGTCAGAGCCAACCGTTGACTAAAACACTGCTCCCAAAAGAGGCATAATCTGTGGCTTGCTAAGTAACTGCATAATGTGAGGTGAAAGTACAGATCGAGGACCATGTAGCAGGTCTATGGATTTTGAGAGTGGGGAGTTGGGCCAGAAAGGGAGTGGGAGAAGCCTATTCCCCGGCGGAATGATCTGTGATTAGAGTTGCAGGAATACTCACTAGCCTGTAGCAGATGTAATCCATGATGAGATGCACAGGGCAGATGCCGGCTGGCCCTTCTGCTATCTGCAACGGTCATGACTAGTGAGCAGATTTATGGAATGGTTTAGTTCTTGTATGTAGAAGGCTAGAGCCCTAAGAACCTCCAGGGAGGGCAGTTTCTGCTCCCTAAGAGTAGAGTGCAGCTTGGGATAGAACATAGGAAGGAAAATATCCCAGTTTAGGTGAAAATGAGACACTACTGAGTAGAGTCCAGAACTGCGCCTATGAATTCTAACTGCTGAAATTGGAGACAGAGTGGACTTCTCTTTGTTTATGAGGCAGCCCAGGTTGTTGAACTTGTTTGATAAACATGAGATGAGGTTGCACCTGTTCCCTGGACTAGCCTTTGGTCAGCCAGTTAAGATAAGGGAACACCTGCACTCTGTTTCTGTGAAGAAATGCTGCTATGACTGCCACAGCTTTGGTGAAAACCAGAGGTGCTAATGATAGGCCAAAGAAAAGGACCATAAATTGGTGGTATATCACAAACCGGGGGTACTTCCTGTGGATGTGAGGTATCGATATGTGAGAGTACGCCTCCTTTAAGGCAAGGGCACAGTTTGCTGGATCTAGTAAGGGAATGGTGGAGTCCTGCGAAACCATTTGGAACCTGAGTTTCTTTACAAATTTGTCCCCTCCTCACAGTTCTCAGAGGCCATGACCCTGGCTGTGGCATTCATGCTATTCAAAGTAGCTTGTAGAGCTACTTGCGATAATTCTCTTGGGAGTAGAGGGCTACTCTTCTCAGAAACTGCCAAAGATGAAGTGTTGTAAGAGGGTCTGCTAACTAAGACCTGTTGGTTAACGATACAGAGTTGCAGGCTGCTCACAGAATAGAACTTCTTCCTAAATAGGCTGAGTCCTTTAACTTCCTTATTTTGTGGGGGAAGGTTCCTGGTTCCTTGTTGTGGACATTGCAAATCACCAGGAGCAACAAGGGTATCTATGAATGGGTGCGTATATAAGTATTCATACCCCCAGAGGGGACAAAATTGCACCTTTCATTACATTCAGCTGTTGGCATAATGGAGGAAGGGGTCTTCCACAAGGTCTTAATGTTATCCAAAGCTGTTTTTAAATGAGTGACAAGGCAACTCGTGGAGGAACCAGAAGGTGTCATTCCCATCATAGGAGTTCTCTATCATATCCTCTGTTTTAAATGTCCAGACCCAGACCCACTCTGTGGAACAGTTGCTGACATCAACATCCTCAAGAGCTGAGACCACTGTAGTGCCAGTAGCGCCTCATCAGATGAAAATGATGATGAGGTCACTAAGATCAGGGTATACTTCCTGCCATCAGCACCCAAACCCCAACAACAGTCACCCAAGTCTTGAACATTTCCTGATGCTAAGGGGGCAACCACTGTACTGACAGCATGATAGCTGATGTCAGTGCCAGTTCCTAGTACACCAACAGGACTGGTTCCAATGCGTGGAATGGAGGAGGCAGTGCTGATGTGGATGTTGCTGCAAACTGAAATTACAGGTGCCAATATCAAGAGGGGTGGTGACTAGTGCTGCTGATAGTGCTATTATCGAAAGCATCTGCACGTGCATTGCAGCTGGAAGTGGTCGATGGCAGAACAAATGTGGCTGACACCAATGACATCACCAAGCTTGCCCCTGATAGCCACCTTGCGCATGATGGAATGCCCAGGAGATCCAGAAGAACCACTGCAGCGCATTCTACTACTGCCAACGCCACTGCATTGGTGTCTGACTATAGTCATGCCTGGATCGTGATCTCCTGGTGGAACTCCTTCTGGACTGAAATGATTCTGACTCCGATCCTAAGGATCGGACCACCATGGAAGTGCCAAGCATCTAGGCACTGAACAATGGGAGCCTGGCGAACAGCTAGGTTCCCTGTCTGGTACTGTAGGTGCCTCTGGGCTTGGTAAAGAGGAGTGCCTAGATATAATGGCAGGTGTTCACCTGGCGAGCACCTGTGAGCACATAGGCATCAGGGAGTTCCCTCATCTAGGAGGGGAGAATGGCACTATAAGGTGCCTCAAGTTCTTGGCCACTTCAGAGGTCTCCATAATTGATAAGGGCTCCAGCAGACTCAGGGAGCGTTGTGGGTATGGACTTGACCTCTCTTCATGGGTACGAATTGATACATTGTCTAATAGGGGAGTCTGAGGAGTGGCCCCCTCAGAGTCGTACATCCCTTGATTTAGAGGATTTCCATATTTCCAACTTCTTCTTCTGAGGCACTGGTAATTGAGATTGGTGCCTCTCAGATGTTCCTATCGCAGAGTTGTGATGGTGGCTTGAGAAGCCTTTTTTTGGCATCAAGAATGGCACTGGAGCACTCTATGCTGAGGAGGAAGTGTGCTCCCAGTCAGATTATGGGTGCAGAGCCTGCTCCATAAGGACCTTCAGATGCTGCTCTGTCCTTGAGAGTCATAAGGCAGACCTTTCAGCAGATATGGCAATGGTCTCTTTGGTGACCTGTACCATAGACAGTAGAAGGATGGGCTACTTTTAGGTATGCTCTTCACACGAACTTCACAACTTTCAAATCCTGGAGACAAAGGCATGCCACAGCTCCATGGGTCCTAAAAAGAGGGACAGAGGTCCCCCATTACTGCAACTATAAAACTTCAATGTAACTACGTATGCTATCCATAAGTACAAAGGAATTGAACTTTATACAAAAGGAAAAAGGCACGCTTACTAAGGCAAGGGCTACTGGATAGTGCAGCCCACTGTCACTCTCAGTAAGAAGGAAATGAGGAAGGGGTGGGTTGGCAGGACGTTATATTGGGCACTATGGAAGCATGAATCCAGGCAGCATCCAGAATTATCTATGGGCACCGTTATGGGAAAATCTTTTGACCATCATGCATGCTGGTGCACACTTAATTGGAATACACATGAACAAGCACTCAACAAAGGACTAGGGTAACATCTTAAAGCTCAGCTTAGCAGCTGCCAAAAAGAATAAAAAACACACATACATTGCAGTGCATATGATCACAATGGAAGTCTTTCCATCTGGTGGTATGAAGATTTCTCCATTAGCTTCAGTCTCAACTACTGGCTGTTCTTCCACACATCCATTTTCTCCACTGCACAAATTTTCATCTTCCGTGCTATCAAGATCTTTGTGTCTTGCTAAATTTGGATCATTAGGATTAATTCCTTCTGTAGAAAATAGACAGATGACAGTAAGCTTTAATTACTGTATGATAGAGTTTATAAAATATCATGAACAGTGAGGCGAAAGTGAAAAAGCAAGTGTTTTTCACCACATCGCAATACAAGAATCAGGGGCCACTCAATGAAGAGATAAACAGCAGGTTTAAAAACAAAACAAAGGAAGTACTTCACACAATACACTGTAACCTGAAAAACATGTTGCCAGGGGAAGTTGTGGAATTGAGAAGTATAAATGGATTAAAAAAACCTAGATATATTCAAAGAGGATGGGTCTATCAATGGCTATTAGCCAAGATAGTAAGGAATGCAACTTCTGCTTTGAGTGTTCCTAAGCCTCTGACTGCCAGATGCTGGGACTGGACAATAAAGGAGGGATCACTTGAAAACTTCTGTTCCATTCATTTTCTTTAAAGAATTTGGCATTGGCCAGTGTTACAAGACAGGTACTGGGTTGGATGGACCATTAGTCTAACTCAGTATGGCTATTCTTATGTTCTTATTTACTGGCAAGTTGGGCATGCAAGGTCCTACTGAAGGCCTTGTCTACACTACCCATGCTCCCACGGAATCAAACCTCAGCAACTTCAGCTATGCAAATAGTGTAGCTGAAGCTGACACACTGAGGTATTTTCTATGGTAGGGTCGGTGCGGGCTGCTTTTCCATCAACTCCAGCTACTCTTTTCTTCTTGGAGGAGTACTGGAGTCAACAGGAGAGCATTTGAATATTGATTTATCGTGTCTAAGCAGACATGATATATCAACTGCCAGTGGATTGATTGCTGCGGCATTGATCCACTGCATAGTGAAGATAAGCCATTAGGCATTACATACGTTTATGTGATTCTCTCATGCTTACCTGGTAGGGCTTCATTATTTGTAACAAATGCATTATTTACTGGCTGGCACATAGGTTCTTTATTATCACTGAGTGAATTAATGCTCCTTTTTGAGGGATTTTCTTGTTTCAGAGAAACAGATGATGAAAAAGATACTGTCAGAGTCTTCTGGTCTTTTTCAGGCAACTGAAAGCTAAATTGCTTCTCTTTCTCCCAGCCAGCTAGTCTGCAGCTGATTAAGGAATGTGGTACATTTCCCTTATTCCTAGAAATAATTGGACAGTTCTCTGTAAATAACATTTCTGAGAAAATGAGGTTGCTTGCAACAGAACATGCAAATCAAGACACACTCAAGTTCAATTAAACTCCAGTACCTCCGTCCTGACTGAAGACTGGCAGACATACCAACTCGTTTGAGTAGAATTTTCAGGATACTTTCTAACTCCAAAGAATTAAGTTATATTAAAACTTCACAAATAAATTAAATCAATGTGAATAGGACCCATGGACAAGGTTTTACAATAGGTTGGACCTCTTTGGTCCAGCACCCTCAGGACCTGACCAGTCCCAGACAAGGGTGGGAGGTACCAACCTCCCTGCAGGGCTTTTCTCTCCAGCCACCAGGGCCCTTCTCCCCAGCCTCCTGGTCTCACAGCAGCCCTGAAACAGCTCTGCTGAAGCACCCAGTGGTCTTGCATCAACAGACTCTGCTGTCCCATGAGCTCTGCCCCCCTACGCTGCTGCCCTATGGGCTCTGCTACCCTGGCCACAGGCTCCATTCTGAGCCACTAGCAACCTGTGCCACTGGGGCTCTCTAGTTCCACAACATCCATGGCACTGCTGGACCACAGATGTTACCAGACCAGAGTCCCAGACCACAGAGGCTCAATCCATACAACATAACTGATCGACATAGGCTATATAATAGCTCCCAGTACTTAATCTAGGAAACAGCTGTGGGAACAGAGTCAGTGATGCACCAGCTATTGTTAAAGGCTGACCATTTAATGGTGACTATTAGGGTGAGCAATGGGGATGCAACTTCTTCCTCTTTAAAAAAAAAAAAGTTAGATTTGTACAAGGTCTGAAATTTCAGAATGTCAGGAATAATAAGAAACAGCAGTCAAAAAGGAATTTATAATATAATTTTAGAGAGCTTACTCTATTGAAATGACCATGTTCTTACTCTCCCCTAGCTTAAGTGTTCCAAAGTTAGTCACTCTCGACACCTCCAGGCCTCCTTTGTCTCTCATTAGATTTTCATATGGCTCATCTAAGTCCATTTCACTAGCAGCAGATAGACTGTAAAAGTCATAATGAAACTGTGTTGAATCAAAATGACACGATAAACTCAAGAAAATATTCTTTAAAATTACATTTAATGCTCCAACAAGCTTAAGTATTTTCCCTGGTGTTTGTGTATAGAAGTCCCACATGCTCTTTCAACCACCTACCACGATTCCCAAGATACTAATATACATTTACTAGGGGGAGCACAGACTTTCTTCAAAATTATGGTCAAAATCTTGGGTATAGCCTATAATGACTTGGAACCAATCCTACCCTTCCTCAAAGGCCTGGTCTAACCACCACTACTAAAGAATATGGAATGACTTAGGGAAATGAACGACTAATCGACTATCCGATAAGCAAGTGCTTATCAGATAGAGGACACACGCTAGTCAACTATTCGCTTCCCCTCCCGCCCCCATTGCTGCCTCTATCAGAAAGAGACAGCAACAGGGGGAGGGGAGAAAATGGGGTACTTCAAAGCAGCAGCGCTGCATGAAGCCTGGGGTCTGACCCTGGGTTCCATGTGGTGCTGCTGCTGCTTTGAACAGTGTGTGGAGCTCAGGGCCAGCTGGGGAGTTCCCAGGTGTCTGGGCTGCATGTGGCATTTCAAAGTGGCAACGCCACGTGGAGTCCATGGTCTGCTGCTTTGAAACACCGTGTGCAGACCAGGGCCAGCTGTCAGCAGCTGGCCACGTGCTCCCCACAGCACTTTCACTTTTGAAGTGTAGCAACAGCCTTGAAGCTGTTGCTACACTTCAAAGGCAGAGGCGCCCTTCTTGACTCATCAAATAGTCAATGCAATTTGCATTGACTATTCAATTAGCCCATTAATCTAATTCAACATCCCTAGAATGATGCTTATTGACTTCATAAACCAGGCCTCGAATCAGTAAAGGTGGCAGTTTTTCCTTGAGCAACCTCTTGACCCAATGTCAGGAACAGCTTCAGAAACAGGTACAAAGCAATGACAATGTTGGGACAAATCTCATAAGTTTCCATCTTCTGCTCCTGTCTTTCTGATGGTCTCTTTAGGTATGTCTATATTTTTTAAAAAGTGACAGCTGATATCAGACTAATCTTAAAAAGTAAAACACCCTTTTCCCACTCAAGAGAGTTCCCCATCAGGGCCAGTGACTGCCACTCTGATCCTTCTGGCTATCCTCCTTGGTGGAATTATTAAAAATTACAGTTTCCACCTTCAGTATAACAAAGTTGTTGAACTCATATTAATAGAAGTTTCAAAGTGATATTTTTCATTATCTATAATTACATACTCTGAATGAAATTTACTGTAGCTACATAAGGCTACATAAGAAAAATAAATCAGTACAGCTTTTCTTACTATGCCTATAAAAAAGTTTTTCCCTGCAGGATGACAGAGTGACATCATTACGTCACTCTGGTGTCCTGCAGTCCCTCTCTTCCCTTCCCCCAGTGCTGGCTGCCATACCATGCCTCTCTCTTCCCTGTGCTTGGCAGCTAGGAGGAGACTGTGGGGCACGAGGCCTCTGAACAGCTCTTCCCCCCGGCGGCTGAGAGGAGAGCACAGAATGTACGAAGCCTGGAGCAGCTCCCCACCCCGCAGCCAAGAGGAGAGTGCGGGGTGCTCAAGGCCTTGGAATGACCTCCCTCGCCCTCTGGCAGCTGGGAAGGGAGTGTGGAGCACGCAAAGCCTTGGAGTGGCTCCCCTCACCCATGGCGGCTGGGAGGAGATCAGGGTCTGGATGCAGCCTCAGCCAGGAGATGGGAGGGGCTACGGTTAGGCTGCAGGGGGGTGGGAGAAAGAGAGAGAAAGGGCCCACACTGGCATGGCCAGGGAAGGGAGAAAGGGCCTGGGCTGGTGTAGCCCCAACCCTTCTCTCCCTGGTGGTGGTGGTGGGAGGGGAGTGTGGGGCCTGGCGAGGCCTTGGAGCGGCTCCCCTCCTGCCCCGCTTGGAGACTGGGGGAGAAAACTGGGGTAGTGCAACTCTGGCAGTGGGCAGGGCAGGGGAAAGGAGGATGAGAGGCCGGGGCTGGTGTGGCGGCTGGGGGGAGAGCCAGGTCCACCTACTCCCACAGATGAGGGGTTGGAAAGCATAGTGAGCAGGGGGCACTACACCCAAGTCTTTATTAAAAAAGCTTTATTTGTAATCGCACCCAGCTTCCACTAGATGTCTCCCATTGCTGACAGTAGACAGATATTCATCCAGACCCTTTAGAATGCTAAGGAAGATGCTAAATTTGGCAAGAAGACGACCACCCATCTGCTCTATTTTTAGAAAGAGATTAAAGCAGTAGTTTAGAACATGGACGTTATCCAGAAATCCAAAATATGACAAATTTAGTAAAAGTAAGGAAGAATACAAATGAACTGCATGGTAATCTAGAATATAAGCAAGAGCTTTAAGAACATTAAGATAGATGTATAGTGTTGCTTGTCTCAAGTGGTCATTAGAGAGATGACAGTACTATAGGAAGCATTTAAAGGTGATAAACAGTTCTGCAGTATGTCCCTTTAAACCAGTTTATACTGAACTATGATCAGAGTGAACTCACTATTAGGGCTCAATGGGTTTTTAAAAACAGGTTTAAGAAGTTCTGAATATACAAGTTAGGGATGTTAAAATGAATTTAAGTAATTGAAAATAAGTAAGTGGTTACACAGTGATACAGAGGCAGCAGTGCTGGGGAGGGGGATGCAAGATGGGTTCCCCAGGAGCTGGTGCGCATACCAGCCTGCATATACTGGCCCCCGCCTACCCCTCCACAATGCTGCCTCTTTATACAGGCTCCCTGGATGCCCGTGTGCATGGGGAATCGCCTTTTAAGTCAGCTCCCCACACGTACAGGGAGCTACATGTAATTGTTCAAGTTAACCAATGAGCCTAGGCTCATTGGTTAACCTTGTTCATGGTTACACTGTCACATCCCTAGTACAAATCACATTATTTCCTCTCCCTTTTAAAAAAAAGTTATGTTTAATTTCAAACATGAGAAATTTCTTACCGCCTATATTTGTCTGAGGGAGCCATGCACAGTGCTCTCCAAATGTAACATGACTGGTTACTCTCTACAACCACCACATTGACCAGGTCACGTTTACGAGGCGAATAACAATCAGGAAGTCTCAGAGAATCCAGAGTGAAAAAAATATTGTCATCTACTACACCAATTCTTCCACAAACACTGGAAATACGAACCTGTAACATTTATACACAAAGTCTTATTTAATGTCAGATGCTTAATTTGCTGAGGCAAGAACTTTTAAAATAACCACCACAGAATATGTACGTGAAATACACTTATAATTGAAGAAAACAATCCCAGGCATTTCACAATGTCTATAAATTTGGTATGCAATATTTCTATGAAAAAGGATAAAACAGAAATCACCAAAGGGTTTCCTTAAATTTAAGAAGTAACCAAACACGATTAAATGTGCAGGGTAAAAATCATGTTTTAATTATATGCAACAGTACATTTATGGTTGGTTATTGAGCTTCCAGATACCATAGTCAAAGAGCTCCATCACCCTTCCATGGAAGGAATGGAAATGAGAGAACTGTACAAACAAAAGTTTTTCACCAATATGGTGTTTTAATTGAACACCACAACTGATTTAACACCTGAAAACTTATTTCTAAACGTACTGGATATGTGATGACTCAAGGAAAAACCACATTTTCTCTCTCTCTCACACACACACAGGGCCCGATTACAATCCAAAGTGATCGTAAGTAGGGATGTTAGCTATCAGTTAACTGAATAGTCGAGTAACCACATTAAATATTTACGGTTACTCAACTAGTCTACAGTACCTGGAGGTGGGGCCAGCAGTACAATCTGGCCCCACTCCTGGGGAGCCCCCTGCCACTCTGAACTGCTGTCTCTGTATCAAAGGCAGCAACGTGGGGTGCCAGGCAGAAGCCTGTCTGAGGGGAGCTGGGACCCCCCCCTCCCAGACAAGGGTTGCTGCTGCAAAGCAGCTTCTACTCGAGGAGAGCCTGGGCCCTCCGTGAGCAGAGGCTGCTTCTTGGCAGCCTCCACTTGTCCCCACATCTCACGCTGTTGCCTCTGATAGGAGATGGCAGGGAGGAGAGGCAGTACCATGGAGCTGGTGTTGAGGGAGAGCCATCTTAAAAGTCCGTTTCCCCCCAGCACCAGCTCCCCCCCCCCCCACCTTGCTGCCTCTGAGGGGGGGGTGGAATGCAAGTTGTTGAGAAGATTAACTGGTAAGTCTAGGCTTCTCAGTTACTTAACTACCTGCAAACATCCCTAATTGGAAGACAAAGCAAACTTAACAATAACTGCCGCCATTAAATAATGATATTCATTAGCTGCAGATCAAGTGTATATAAATATAGACATTTGAATTATGAGGTCTGTGTACAGACAGTATGATTTGGGTTTTTGTTACCTTCTCAACACGTGACTGGTAGCTAAAAATCATAAAAGCCAACCAATCCCATACAAAATTTGTTTCAGAAATAATCCCATATCAACTCATGAACATTAGAATGAACTTAATTTTCTTTTATTTCTCAGATGGAAACGTGACAAGTCTATTCAATCTTGGGTTTTACAAAGTATTATTCATTCCCCCCACTTTATCAAATATAAAACAGTAACTTATTAGGAAAATACAATATATTGCATGAGGTTATGTATCATAACCCTTTGGTCTCTGTGTATGCAAAGCTGTCTATCAAAATAACGATATGTATTAGTCTAGAAGATGCACACACAAGCTTTGAAGTACATGCACATCTGAAAGCACTGATAGATCTTATGCCTACAATGTACACATTTCAAGCTATTAGATAATGGCTTCAAATGATAAAGATAAAAAGCTTTATTTTGAGGTTAGATATTTTCTTAAACTCAAAGGTGGTCCTATGTTTTGAGTTCTCATTCTGCAGCAAGCAATGTTGAATTCTGTTGAAAGTATTAATCTACTGCATACTTCCTTCCATTTCATCTGTCCACAATAAATCCTGATATTTACTCAGAAAAATTAATAGTTTGCTCCAATTTTCAGCTGTTAAAAAAAAACCCCAAAATCAAAAGGCACTACCAATAGCCCTGGTTGTTCTCCTTCCTCTGGCCCAGAGATTGCGAATGGTGGTATGTTAATGTCTTTGTTGGCCTGCTTCTTTCCTTGGCACCAGTGCCAGAAGACTCCAGTTAAGGTACTAGGGCCCAATTGGGGCTGTAAAGCTGCCTGCATAAAAATAATGCAGTGACTGCTCTCTCTACCTTATTGCCATCTGCATGAATTGCCTGTAGATTTTGCAGTGATTTCTGTTGACCCTCACCAAAACACTTCAGACAGCAGGAATGTGGGACACTCAGGCATGCACTTGGCACACAACAGGCAAGCCTTGAAACCCGGAAAAATGAGGCATGCCCCAGGGATGGCTTCAGCAGATGGGAGGAGGCGCCCTAACTTAACCTAACTGACCTAAATACTAAAGAACTAACTGCAAGTAACATAACTATCTACAAGTATACAACAAATATACACAATAAATGGAGAATCACTGATCTACTTGCAAATCAAGAATTGAGTGCAGGGAAGTTCCAGCTACCATCATTGGCAATAAGAAGGAAGTGAGGAGGGGGCAGGTCAGCAGGGCCCTATATTGGGCACCATTTCAGTGCTACTCCAGGGGACAGCCACACTGACACTATAGTTAGCTGCTAGGAGAAAAATCTTCTGGCTACTGTGCGCATGCACATGACTGATCAGAATGCACATGAACAGGCTCTCGAAGAAGAAATATTCCTCTGCCAAACACCAAGAGCAACATTTAAAATACATACTTTGTCCACTCGCTTATATCTCAGTGGCTTCACAGAAATTGCTTCACTGCTCCATGTTGTTGGATTAATAAAATATTCAGCTTGCACCCAGTCACCTTTACAAGGTTCAAAGCCTACAAAAAGCAGTGAAATTTTTTCAAGTTTTTTGTCATAAAAAGATACTAAGGCAACTTTGTGAAAGTTGTATAAGAAGGCCTTCTTATTTAATATAACTTAAAGAACTTTAAAGTTATGTGCTAAAATTTATCGAAAATACGATAATTAACAAGGCTATATATTGAGTGTAACGTACAACAGGGGATAAAGTTAAACGCTGAAATTCACTGTAACTTTATTTTGTGTGTTCTCCAAAAAGCAGTCCCATGAATACCCACCGTGTTGCCTAATGGACCTGCAATATGCTGAGACTTCACTCTGAATGCACCAGCTTTTGACAGGTCAGATAGGAATAAAATTCACAAACTACACTTGCTAGGGATAAGCCTTTGTCTTTAATACTTAACACAGTTTAAGGAGTACTATTCTGAAGATACAGAAACGTCAACCAAAGAAGTGGGTTCTGCTCATGGAAGCTAATACTATATATTTGTTAGTTTCGAAGGTGCCACAGGACTACTCATTTTTAAATAATTGTTTTAGAAATGTCAACCATCACCTGACAGTAAATTCTGCACAAGCAACCACCTACACCTTGGTCACTGAAGTCAGTATAGATATACCGAAGTGCAAGTGTCTACCCAAGTGGCTTTGGATATCCTACCATAATTTGTGGAGACATATTCACTGCTCAGGCTTTCACGTCAGTCAGCAGTATGAAGCCTATGGAAAGCTGGCTAAAAAGAGGGTTTTAAAGCTTGTTTTTTAAAAAAGGTACTGAATTTTATGAAGCACGTGAAATAGGATTTTTAACAAGTTAATTGCAGCAAACAATTAAGGTGAGTTAAAATGTAATTTTAAAATTTGAGAACTTTTGAATGGTTAGCAACAGTGAAGAGACTTATACTTGAACTGTGAACATTTGCTATCACTGATAGGGGAACTGTTTAAAGCCAAAATCATCAAACTCAGCCTATGACTACACTAGAGAACTAGCAGCTGTTCTACGGTAAGCTCTCTAGCATAGCTGCTCTAAGACAACAGAGGAACACTGTTAGCTTAATCAGTCCAGTCCTCCCCCACTGAGAGTGGTAGATATGCTGGCAAGAGAAGCTCTCCCACTGCAGCAAGCACTAATATGGACAATGCTCAGTTGACATAAGTTATGACACACAAGGGGTCAGCTATTTCACACCCCTGAACAACATAATTTATGCTGACTTAAGCTGTAGGATAGCTAAAACTTCATATACTTAATACTTTCACTTGTGTTACAGTTTTATTTCCACTCAACAGCAAATTTCAGGAGTCTCTGTGGCAAAACAAAGATGAAAAGACTTTGGACTACACTTAGCTGTTGTGAATTTAGCTAAATCTTATCCATTCAAATAAACCAAAATAATAATTTAAAATAATGTATATCTAAAAAAGTTTAAAATTACAGGAGTGCAAAATGGCAATTGAAACAGATAAATTTTACATTTAATACAATAACTAGAAACTTGAACAGTTGCATTCCCTCAGGAAGTAGCTTGAAGAGTGTAAAACCCTGCCTGAAAATGGGTTTAAAAGTGAAATCTGTGTCCACTTTGGATCAGTTAGGAGTCACCCTTTTTATATAACATGTTTTTTAAGTGTCACTAATTTCTCTATAGTTAGAGAGTAGGCCGTTAGCTGTAAGAGGAAATTGTTACATACAGCATACTTTGAATAAATGTAACTTAGAGGGCAGTTTACAAGACTCAAATATTTAAAAAAATAGCTGTCCTTCATTCATTACTCTAATAAGGATTCACTGATGTTTAAAATATATTTTTTTGTAACGTGCACTAGACATTTAACACACAAGACTTTCTAGAAGTGTTAACATGGTCAAGATTTCCCACCTCCATCCAGTCATACCTTCACAAACCTGGTCCATGGAGAAAGAAGTGGTCTGATTAATATAGCCACCATTCTTAGTAAGAGATGTAATATTACCAATTAACATTTTAGTATTTAATTCGGAAGAGTCATACGCAGGACTGCTATAGTTTTCCCATTTGTCAGAGACAGCTTCTACCTAAAGAATGCAAAAATACAATATTCCCATAGTCTATTAAGTTAACAGCAAAGTTAAAGATACACAAGCTATCCCAAGGACCATATTTAAATTATTTTAAGCTACAATTTATAACCAAGACCACTACAGGCAGTCCCCGGGTTACGTACAAGACAGGGACTGTAGGTTTGTTCTTAAGTTGAATTTGTATGTAAGTCGGAACTGGCATCCAGATTCCGCCACTGCTGAAACTGACCAGCGGCTGACTACAGGAAGCCGGAGGCAGAGTTGCTCTGCCCTGGGCTTCCTGGAATCAGCCGCTGATCAGTTTCAGCAGCGGCTGACTTGGGGACCCTGAGGCAGAGCAGCTCGGGTGCTGCCGGCTTGGTCCAGTAGCACCGAGGAGCGGCGCTGCGGGACCAACCCAGCAGCGCCCCAGCTGCTCTACCCCAGGCAGCGAGAAAAGCCTGGTCTGCTGGGGAGGAGGGGGGGGGGGGAAGGGAGACGCACACTAGCTGCACCCCCCTCCAGCAGACCAGGGAGACGTGGGTGGTGGGACCGCCGAGACGCGCCGCGGTCCCGCCCGCATCCTCTGCAGCTTTGCTCTGCGTCTCCCTGGTCTGCTGGGGGGGGGCTCCCCCCAGCAGACCAGGGAGACGGGGAGCAAAGCCTCGGAGGACGCCGGCAGTGGGACAGCCGCGGCACGTCTGGGCTGTCCCGCTGCCTGCGTGCTCCGGGGCTTTGCTCCACATCTCCCTGGTCTGCTGGGGGGGGAAGCCCCCCCAGCAGACCAGGGAGACGCGGAGCAGCTTTTCTCGCCCTGGAGGACGTGGGCGGCGGGACCGCGGCACATCTGGGCGTCCTGCCACTCACGTCCTCTGGGGCGAGAAAAGCCCCGTTTGTAACTGCAGATCCGACATAAGTCGGATCCGCGTAACTTGGGGACTGCCTGTATTTACTTAGTTGTCAAATACTCATGCCTATTACCCCGCTTTCTCAAAAAAGGTAAAAATACTATGAAAATAAAAGAATCACGAGCAGTAATAATGACAAAGGTAGCAAGGAACTACACAGTCAAACTTTCGTTTCAATCAGTTGTTCCAATTCTGATAGATTAAAACACAATAATAATAAATATCAACTTTTCAATCTGCTTTGCCTATCTCATTTTAAGATGAAGGCAGTATCTTATAGGTCTTGTGGCAGGTTGGGAGAAAATTTTCATACACTTATCAATTCTGCACAAAAAGATGACTGGCTAGCAAATGCAAGAATTTTCAATCAGTTTATATACTATACAAAGTTTTTAAATAGACAATCAAGTGACAATTAGTAATTTTAAATTAATAGGGTTTTTATCTCTGTGTTTTAAAAATGTACTCTTCCATTTTATTAAGCGGGTAAAAAGCTTCATCTCAGTGTTTGCAGAATGTCAGCTTGAGAAGTGACATGTAAACACCACCAGACTCCTGCTTTGCTAGAAGAAACAAATACAATAGACTTCTTAGCTGCCTGACGCTGTAACAATTCCTTAATTACTTGGGAAGCTTAGGGTTGAGTTAAGAATCACTGGCCTTAAAGAAACCCTCCCTACAAGGAAGTACTACCGCTGGTGGTCCATGTCCTTGCTTCCAAGGAGTCACCATCACTAGACTGAAGTCCTCACTAGTCACTGATATATTAAGGGAGTTCCGTTTGCTGAAGGTGGCCTCCAGCACTCCTAAACCCCCTTCTCACCTCAAGAGTAACATGATGATCTCAAGATCATCTCCTCTGAAGTGGATTTGCCCACAAATGCTCATGATACTATACATCTGTTAGACTAAGGTGCTATATGACTACTTATTCTTTTTAAAAAGTAACAGATTAACAGGGCTACCCCTCAGACTGAAGAGTTTAATAGTTACTGTCGTCAATGGCTGGGAAGCTCCTTAAACTCCCAAGCAGCAGATTTGAAGGAAAAAAATCAGCTATTTTCTGAAGGGTTATAGGACCATATCTAAAAAGTAATTTACTTAAAAAATATTTAACTTGACAGTGTCCCTTGAAAAGGCTGATTGGTGCTACCAATAAAGCCACAAATAAGATGCTTAATTGTTCAGCAACAGGATATGCTAGGAAGTAAAGTGCGAAGAGACAACAATCCAGTTCCCCCCAGCACCCTCTCTGCAGGTGGGGGTGGGTGGCAGAAGCACAGTGGGGAAAACAGAACTTCAGCCTTTGAAATGTAGCAAGAGCCCAGGAGACTGCTCGGTCCCAGCTCATGCTAAATCCAGTAGTCCCTGATCGTGGTAGCCAGAGCAGCCCCTGGCTGTGGCAAACAGAGGGTGCTCCAGCACCAGTCTGTTTGGAGCGAACAGGACTGATGGACTTGGCAACAAGCCAGGATCGAGCAGTCCCGGCTTGCACTGGTCTGGGATGCTGTGACTCTGCCTTTTAAAATGTAGTAAGAACCAGCAGCTCTTACTACATTTAAAACACAGAACAGCAGTGAGGATGGATCACGGAGCTGGTACAAGCCAGGACTGCTTAGTTCCGGCTTGAGCCGGCTCCTGGATCTACCCCCACTGTGGATCTGCAGAGTGGTCCTATCGACTAATTGTATAGTTATAGTCAATACAAATTGTACTGACTATACAATTAGTTAGCTAACCACAATTTAGCATCCTTAAAAGGAAGCTCAGAATACAAAATGCTAGACCAAGTAAAATACTCATGTCTTACCCGAATCGCCTTCAATCCATTAGATGTTTCATCT
This sequence comes from Pelodiscus sinensis, assembly GCF_049634645.1. Classification (NCBI taxonomy): domain Eukaryota; kingdom Metazoa; phylum Chordata; order Testudines; family Trionychidae; genus Pelodiscus; species Pelodiscus sinensis. Next base: position 36,871,281 of record NC_134711.1, on the reverse strand, counting down.
TCTTCAACAATAGCAATGACTTTCTGTCCAACATTCAGTGGTTCACCACTCAACACAACATCATTTGTGAAGCAAATTAAGTCATCTATCATCCCATAATCATGGCAAAATCTTGTCACTACTCCTTGCATAGATTTTAACTCTCTATCATCTGAAAGAGGGAAAATATGTTTAGAAATTAGTTTAAAAACAAAACTGTTTCCATGAAAATATATAACGATGGTGGTAGTCACAAATGATGTAAAGGAAACAATTCCTAATTGTGTATGGAACAAAAATATCACCACACTGAGAACCTGAGAAATGTATTTTCAATGTCTAAGTTGTAAGGAATGTAAACACTAATCAATCAATCAATATAAATTATATACAAAACTGATTCAGAAAAATACTTTTATTAATCTAAAAGTAGGTGTCATTGGTTTTCAATCTTTTCAGACCACTCTATTCCTTTCAGGAGTCTGATTTTTTTTTTTTGCATGCGTTCAAGTTGCACCTCACTTAACTTGTTTACAAAAATCAGACAAAAATACAAAAAAGTGCCACTTAGGGTACTTCTACACTGCACACTTATTTCAGAATTTCTGGAGGAAATACTCCAATATAGCACATAGAAATACTACAGGGATGCCTCAACATTAGTTTGAGGCAGACTCCCCTAATGTGGACGCACTACCTTGATTTAGAGCCACAGGAGGCACTGGGGAGTAATTACTTAGAAAGGCCCTGGTGAGGAACTATTTCAAAATAGTGGTAGTGTGGACACTCCACTCCTACTATTTTGAAATAGCTATTTTGGAAGGGGAGTTATTCCTCATGGAATGAAGTTTAAAGAAATCAGGAAAAGCCATCCTCTATTTCTTATTTATTCAGAAAACGGAATTGCTGTGCAGACACTCACATTGTTATTTTGGAATAACGGCCATTATTCCAAAATAACACTGCTGTGTAGATGCACCCTAACTGAAAAGACACTTTATAATTCATGGTATAAATGATTAATATAAAATACTGTACTTACATTTCCATGTAGAGCATATAGACCAGTATAAACAAGTCATGACAAAATGTTTGTTTGTACTGACTTTACTAATGCTTTTTGTGTTGCCTGTTATAAAAATTGATAATTATCTAGAAGAGTTGATGTACCTCCTAGAAGACCTCTACATACATAGGTTTCCCTGGTTGAGAACCACCGATCTAAGGTACTCCTGTAGGTGAACAAATTTGTTTCAGATAAGGGCTCAGCTAATGATACACCTCTGGAAAAACTAATAGCCCTGATAGTGGTATACAAAATGTAAACTTAACACCAAAGAAAAAATAGCTCTTTTTTTGCTGTTATTCTGAGTTTACTGAAACCCTAGTGTTATAGTTTAAGACTTAGGCCATGTCTTCATTATGAAGGAGGGTCTAGGGATTTTAAGAAGCAGGTAATTTGCTAATTGTGTGATTGATAAAGATTCTAATTGACTACATGACTGGTTGATAAAGGAAGGCTGCCCGACTCATTCTTGGCTTGCACCAGGTCCAACCGAGGCTGCTCCCACCGAGGCTCTGCATTTTAAATGTATTAAGAGCTAGGCTGCCTGCCCACCTGGGTCTTAATACATTTAAACTGCTGTGCCAGGTAGGTCCCGGACCTGATGCGAGACAGAACCAAGTAAGGCTGCCTGCCCAGCCTGAGCAGCTTCTGTCTGCGGCCGCCCAGCCTTCCCTTTCAAGCTGGCTTTTGAAATTGGCTGGCAATAATAATGAAATTGGCCGACTTCGAGATCCATTAATGAGTGCCCAGGCAAGTTAAAGTGTTCCCTAACAGGTTTCTGTGTGTTATCTTTTCGAATAACTAATTTGTGTCCATTATTCCTCTCTCCTAGAGACTCTCCAGTTTGGCCAATATACATGGCAAAGGGGCACTTCCAGACAATTTCAAAAAACAGCTTGAAAGGGAAGCCGCAGAGCTTAATTTCATTTACATGTTTGATACCTACAATAGAGATTTAAACAAAGACCTTAACTGGATTACCCACTTCATTCCACATCCTAAAGACATAAAATTATAACAGTTACATGGTTATATGCACTGCAGGATCTGCAGCGTAAAGCTTAAATAAGCTTTATGCTGCAGAGCCTACAGCAAAGCCTCCCAGGAGCAGGACCAGCAGGGGCTGCTGCTGACCCCGCTCCATGAAGGAGGACCCTGAGGCATGCCCCACTCCTGGGGACGCTTCACTGTGGGCTCTGCAGCTGGTCTTGCACCTGGGGACGCAGCATGTAACCTGTGTGTGTGGGGAGAGTTAACCTTCTACATCTTACAGACCACTAGGCACTGCCACCATCCTAACACTAGACAAGCATCCCAACAAAAAGAACTAGTCTTTGTGCTGCTACCGCAGCAAGCTGACTTTCAGCAGACATGCCATGCCTTTGTTGACCTGTATTTTGAAACAAAGTACACAACAGTTACTCGGTTAGGAACAAGTCCCCTTCTCTCTGCTGTCCCCCTCCCCGACAAGTCCTGCCCCTAACTAGTTCAGAGTAAGGGACAGGACTGCCCTGCCCACACCACAATGCACAGCTTGCATCAAACGGCACAGGCTGGCCACGCTCAGCTGTGACTAGCCACAGGGACCACTGCCCCCAGAGGGAGGCAAGGGGCACAGGCGATCCAGGCAGAAGCATCGCTCCCAGAGGAGCTGGCCTCCCGGGCCCGCGGCTATTAAAGACCGGGGAGCTACCTGTGCCCGCCAGCCGCTTCTCTCCTAGCCCGTCCCTGTCTGCCCGCCTCCAGAAGTAGGCCAGGGCTCTGGACAGGAGGTGCAGCATGCTCAGCCCTAGCTGGGCCGCGAGCGCTCTGCCCGCCCGCACTAACTGCGCGCTGCCATCGCTTCGCAGGAGCCTGGAAGCTTCGATGGAACCTTCACGCCCCGCACGTCACACCCGTTCTACTCACGGGCTTCCGTCACAGCCTCCCTGCAGCCAGTGGCGTCGCTCTCCCGCACTGTTTTCTCCGCCCACGTGAGCGCGGCGGTGCTTCGTGAGGCAGGGGGTGGGGCTAAGCGCCAGACCGTGCGCAGGCGCAGATATGGGTTGGTGATAAGGCCGTTGGGGTCTGCGCGCGGTCTAACGGCCGTGCTTTCTCAAAGCAGCCGCGGCTGCGGTGTAAGTCCCGAGGTCACGTGTAGGGCAGCCCCGCCCGTGGCACACAGAGCACTGGGTAGGAGGGTTGTTCCCAGCTCCATCCTACTTCTGAAGTTGGGGGTGTTCCTCCTTCGGGCCCGGGGACCCACCGCCTCTGAATAAGCCACTGTGGCCTTGGCCTGCTTGGGGGTGCCCGATCAGAGCAGGAGGCCAAGCCATGGGGTGATGCACGCGGGGGAGAGGGGAACCTGCCAGTGGGTGTTGACAAGCAGCATCTGTGTGCACTTGACTCACAAGGACCATTGCTGATCGCAGGTGTGATAAGCCCTCCTTGCAGGACGCTCAGCTGATGCAGGCCCACTGATGTACATGGAAGGGGTGGCCCTGACCTACAAGGCACCGGTATAGCTAGTGCATAGACACATAGAGTAGCACAGTACTGAAGATGGAGCCAAACTCAGGCCTGGCCTTCTGCCATCACAGATGTGGACTAATTTTGGAGAAAGCACACAGCAAAGATAACCTAGAATGCATCTTTAGGTCTGCCTCGAGGACTCCGAAAGGCATTACTCTGTACAGTTGTTCCATAATTTTGGACTGTGCTTGGGTTGATAACTTTCTAATTACACAAAACCAAACACCTTTGTCCTGCTCCTTCACAGGGTCTTGGCTCTGCTCCCTCCATTCCCCTTTCCTCCCTGAACTCCTGCACCCCTACATTCCCAGTCCCCTGCCATAACAGTCTGCACTCCACACACCCCAACCCTGTGCCCTGAGCACATCATAAACCCAAACATCCTGCCCTGAGCCCCTCAGACTTCCCAACCCAGACTCCTGCAATCCCCAGCCCCCTGCCGAAAGATTGACAGAAGACAGCCTGAATGTGTGCATTTGACCAATAATGATGTAAACTTCAAATAAATGCACGAAAAGATGCAGCAGTAGAAGTCCCATTAAATAAAGTGTGTGAGTACAATGTTTCATTTATGCTATTATTAATCATTAAATCAACTATCAATAATACAGTAAAACTCCATTGGTCCAGCATCCAATGCTCCGGCACTCCTGATGATCCGGCACCATTGGGAACCTGGAAGTGCTCGGGCAGCTGGACAATTGGAGCTGCTCTGCCCCGGGCTTCCCGGAATCAGCCGCTGGTCAGTTTCAGCAGCGGCTGAATCGGGGATGCCTGGGGCAGATCAGCTGGGGTGCTGCCGGGTTGGTCCCGCAGCGCCGAGGTGCGGCGCTGTGGGACCAACCCGGCAGCACCCCAGCTGCTCTGTCCCAGGCGTCCCCAAGAGAAGCTGGGGTGCTGCCAGGTTGGTCTCACAGCACCGAGGGGCAGCGCTACTGGACCAACCCGGCAGCACCCCAGCTACTCTGCCGCAGGTTTCCCTGATTTAGCCGCTGCTGAAACTGACCAGCAGCGGCTGAATCGGGGACGCCTGGGGCAGAGCTGGACTATTGGAAGGGGGGGGCTATGAGAGATCTGGGGTGGCATCTCCCCTCACCCCACCCCAGGCCCCTCATAGCCACCCCTTTCTGATAGTCCGGCATATCTGATAATCCGGCACTCCCTGGGTCCTAAAAGTGCCGGATTATCGGAAGTTTACTGTATTAAGTTTATATTTTCAGACATGCAAGGGGGCATTCTATTACAGGTCTTTGTTGACCAATTGTTCTGAACTTTGTTGTAGTTTGGCTCTTTGGTTTGAAAAGGTTGCCAGCCCCTGTTTTAAACTGAACATTTTAAATCTGATTTATGAGGAAAAAGATGTATTTTCCTTCCTTGCTTCCCTTTCAGCCTATGTAATCTAAAATAGGAGCTGTAATGACTTGAGGGGAAATGTAATTTTAATGAAACAGCTTATAATATTTTTAGCAGTTCCTTTAGTTCAGTATCTTGAGTTTCTGTTACGTATTTTGTCCAGTCTTTCTTCTTACACTGTCAGCAAACTCTATGGTATTTTGACACCATGGTGAATTGCACCACAGAAACTAAAGGTGCTTTTGCGGAAAAGCGTCCTGCCAATCTAGACATGCTTTTCCAAAAATGCTTTTAACGGAAAACTTTTCCGTTAAAAGCGTTTCTGGTAAATCATGCCGGTGTAGATGTAGCCAGTATATTTATTGTCATTATGTGTATTAAAGGAAGACTAATATGCATATACAATAAAGAAAGGTATTCGTATAAATGATCATTTGGCAAGCATGAATGTATTTCAAAGGGGAAAATAATTAGGGATGTGAAGGTTTAACCAGTGAGTCTGGAGTAGCTCCGCACCTGCTGCGGACAGGGGGCTGCTCCACCTCTGGGGAGTGAGGGGGTGCTGCTGACAGGGCAACCTCTGTCTACAGCGGGCTCAGGTGCCCTGCAGGCAGGGGCTGCTCCAGCATCCCACAGAGCAGTCTCTGTCTGTGGCAAGCTAGGGCACCCCACAGGCAGGAGCTCTTCTGACTGGGATGATGGAACAGCCCCTGCCTCTGGGGAGCCCTGGCGAGCTGCAGGCAGGGGCTGCTCCGGAAACCTGGCAAGTACAGCCCTTGCTTGTGGCGGTGGTGGGCACAGACAGGAGCTGCTTTGGCTCAGCTGGAGATGCCCCTGCCTACAGCATGGGGTGGAGGAGGTGTTCTGCCAGAGCCGGGAGCGCATCCCCCCCTTTAATCTGTTAACCGGTTAAAGAGTATGTTTAACTGGTTAGCCAATTAAATGGGATTTTACATCCCTAAAATAAATAACAGTTTTGTACCTATGCAAATATTAAGTAAATACAAGATCCTAGCTTGCCTCTCATAGAGGGAAATACAATTGGGCATAGTGAAGGAGAAAAACTGTATTTGAGTGGTATTATGACGCTTTGTCCAGGGCAAATAATTCACTGTCTTGCAAAGAAAAAGCAGGAGTTGGAGGATTTGACTCAGCTTCTTTGGTCCCAAGAGATTCAGCTAGGTATTTTTTAATGCATTTTACAGTAACATTTAGATAATCTTAGCTTAAATTGATGTAAGTATTTAAATGAATTAAAACTGATATAAGACCTTAGATAGTTATGAATATAACAAAAATTCATACACAAAAGCTTATTCAGAAGGCACAACTGGAGAAATGAACTGGGTGTTTGGATGCAAATTAATAGGTTGCATTCAGGGAAAGTTTATTAGAAATAGAATTAACTCTAACTCCATGCTGTCTCAAACCCTCCAGATGGGAGGCGGAGTAATATAGAAAGTTCATGCTCAGAGATAAAGAGTACTGAAGAGGCTGATGCTTCATGAGATTTCAGCTTCATTTCTCCATGGATCTTTACTACTGCTTCCTTAAGATATTTTCTCTTGAGGTTTAAAAAAAAAATTCTCAAGCCATTATGTCCTTTTCAGAGTTTTACTACAAGATGTTATGGTTGTAAAAAAGGTCAGAATTTCATCTAGATGCCTCTGGTAATTATTAGCATTACAAATATACTCGTTAGGGACATAAAATAAAAAAATATTGTTGACAGCACAAAATGTATTTTACACACATTGTATAGACCAAATGCTTCTATGAATTATACACACACGAGAGAATTATGCATATCATATTTTATCCCTATCACAATATAAATTATTTGAAGAATGATAAGTGCAAAAAGATTTTGAAGTATGACTACTGTTGTTATACCAGAAGATAGACCAAAAACCTAATTTAAGCCTCCCTTCATTCAGAATAAATGTAAGAAACAATTAAGCACCTTTATGGAACCAAGCAGCTGAAACCTTAGGAGCTGCCACCCAAAACACCATCAGAGCCTTAGTAAAAGCAAAATCATGTGGCTCAAAGGGTTTCTCTGGAGACTGAGAGAGCAAATATAGTACCAGTTCATTGGTTTGGTAGAGAAGTACATGTCCATGAGAGAGAAAGAGATGAGGTAAAAACACTCAGAAGGACATAGAGATAGAGAAAAGAAGCCTCATAGAGAATCAGAGAAGCCCTGGTAACATAAACCATTTGAAAAAAAGCTGAGAGAAAAATTTTTTGGATAAAGTGCTGACTGAAAGAGGCTTGGAATTGAGAGGAATGGAATAATTTCCTGTTCGATTCCTAACTTGCTCAGGGAAAGAGGACTTTGTACAGTCTTTATAAATAAGCAGGATTACATCAAAGAAATTATCTTACTAACAGAAGCAACCTGTCAGTCCCACAGTATTTTATTGAGGATCACACTGTGCAATAATTATACATTTTATTAGTGAAACAAGACAGAGATAGTGGAAATATTTATACAGTGTTCTTCCTTGAACAAAAAGGAATACAGGATTAATTATTTAGTGCCAATTTGAGCTAAGCTTCATAGTATATCTTCAATGTAAACTATAGAAATCTATGAAACATGATGGATTGTTAAGTCTTTGGTCTGTTCAAAACAATTACCAAATTTTAACTTATTTGGATTTAATGTAATGTGTTGCACTTCCTCAGACCTTCTGAGGAATTAACCTGGACGAAGGGTGGGCTAGAGCAGTATTGCTTTTGGGGTTGTTTATTGGCACAGATTCTTAAGAGTTACGTAATACTCACACACATACATCACATTCATGCTGTTAGTTCGGAGGCAAGCAGCAAGTGCGGTGTAGATTACTTTTTATTTCACTGGTGGCTGGAGTGCTGGCCAGGCATCAGCTTCCCAGAGACTCGACCAGGATGTTCCTTGAGAAATGTCCCTTCAGATTGCAGGAGGCTTTACTTCTCTGGGCCGGTCCCAGGTTTCTGCTGTGATATTACATTTTGTCCAAGAAGGGGAAGAGTGATTTTCTGGCCACTTTTCAGTTAATTTATCTGCTTGCAGGGTCTTTGTCTGCCTTAAAAGGTCATGGATCCTAAACTGCCTTTTTGGTTGGGTATTTCTCATTCACACCTCATACACATTCCACACGTTACATACATATTCATAAGCAATATGGTTTCTAAACAAAATGGGGTCTCAAAGTTTTGAGTGCAAGAAGTTGCATTGTACTACAGATAGCATACCAAAGGCATGATAGAAAGCTTCACAAATTATTACTAAGAAAGCCAAGGTCAGGGAAGAAAGGAAGAGGAGTATGTCTGGTCAGCTAGACAACAGTGAAGAGGAGGGAACGGGGTCATGTCCGACCGGTTACATAATGGTGGCTGATATTCACTTTTATGTTGAAGAATTAAACATTTAATATTAGTACAAATTAAAAAGTGATGGCTCTTCTTAAGTTTTTGACACATACTCTCAAAGGTGCTATTTTAATATATAGGTTGAACCTCTCTAGTCCAGAATTCTCTGGTCCAGAGACACCTGTGGTCCATCATGATTTTAGTTAGCCAGATGTCCATTTTTCATAGGTGTGGCCAAGTTTCCTTCAGTCCTATAAAGTTTGTTTACAGCCACCAGTCATGGCTTTCACTGTTCTGTGCTGTTATTTAGCTCTAATTTACCCTAAATGTCTTCTAAAAGTCCATTAAGCAGTGGAAGTGTTGGTAATGCTGCTAGACAATATTGACCTCCTGCAATCCAGAAAATTCTCTTGTTCGGAAATGATAAGGTTCCAAGGGTGCCGGACTAGAGAGGTTCAACCTGTACTGTAATTTGAACTGTTTATTGGTTATAATGGGATTTTTAAGTGTGTACAAAAGTCCCTGTAATTGCTAGAAATGTAGCCGTGTTAGTCTGGTGTAGCTGAAGCAAAATACAGGACTATGTAGCACTTTAAAGACTAACAAGATGGTTTATCAGATGATGAGCTTTTGTGGGCCAGACCCACTTCCTCAGATCAAATAGTGGAAGAAAATAGTCACAACCATATACAGGCAGTCCCCGGGTTACGTACAAGATAGGGACTGTAGGTTTGTTCTTAAGTTGAATCTGTATGTAAGTCGGAACTGGCATCAGCTTCTGACTTACATACAGATTCAACTTAAGAAACCCAGGCGTCCCCAAGTCAGCTGCTGCTGAAACTGATCAGCGGCTGATTCCAGGAAGCCTGGGGCAGAGCAACTCTGCCTCGGGCTTCCTGTAGTCAGCCGCTGGTCAGTTTCAGCAGCGGCTGACTTGGGGACTCCTGGGGCAGAGCAGCTGGGGTGCTGCTGGGTTGCTCCAGTAGCACGGCTCCTCGGCGCTACTGGAGCAACCCAGCAGCACCCCAGCTGCTCTGCCTCAGGCGTCCTGATTCAGCCGCTGCTGAAACTGACCAGCAGCGGCTGAATCAGGACTCCTGGGGCAGAGCAGCTGGGGTGCTGCCGGGTTGGTCCGGAGCAGCGCTGCGGGACCAACCCGGCAGCCCCCAGATGCTCTACCCCAGGGGTAGGCAAGAAAAGCCTGGTCTGCTGGGGGGGGCACTAGCTGCAACCCCCCCCCCCCAGCAGACCAGGGAGACGGGGGTGGGGACGCCCAAGTCCTCCACGGCTTTGCTCCGTCTCCCTGGTCTGCTGAGCATGTGGGCAGCGGGAGAGTCCAGGCGCGCCGCGCTGTCCCACTGCTGGCGTGCTCCGAGGCTTTGCTCCCCATCTCCCTGGTCTGCTGGTCAGACCAGGGAGACGGGGAGCAAAGCCTTGGAGCACGCCCGCAGCGGGACAGCCCGGGCGCACTTGAGATGTCCCCCTGCGGGCGTGCTCCGCGGCTTTGCTCCCCGTCTCCCTGGTCTGCAGGGAGACGGGGAGCAAAGCCTTGGAGCACGCCTGCAGCGGGACAGCCCAGACGTGCCTGGGCTGTCCCGCCGCCGGCTTCCCCCGCGGCTTTGCAAAGCCTCGGGGGAAGCCGGTGGCGGGACAGCCCAGGCACGCCTGGGCTTCCCCGCAGCCCCAGCCCTCCGCGGCTTTGCAAAGCCGTGGGGGAAGCCGGCGGCGGGACAGCCCAGGCGCGCCTGGGCTGCCCAGCTGCCCGAGCCCCTCCGCGGCTTTGCTCCGCGTCTTCCTGGTCTGAGACGTTTGTCTAATGTACATAGCAGACAGACACTTTCGGCACATGATAGCATAAATTATATTTCTGGATGCGCAGGAATATGTGTTTTTGATCTTATAACTCACTTGGTTAGGTCCAATAATGGTATCAGCAGAGTGAATATGTGGACAAAGCTGGCAACGGGGTTTGTTGCAAGGGAAGGTACCAGGGTTGGTATTAGTGTGGTATGTCCTGTGGTTGTTGGTAAGAATCATCTTGAGGTTAGGTGGTTGTCTATAGGAGACTATGGGTCTGTCTCCCAGAGCCTCTTGGAGTTTGGTATCCTGTTCCAGTATAGGCTGTAGTTTATTGATAATGTATTGGATAGGTTTAAGTTGGGGGTTGTAGGTGATGACAAGTGGTGTTCTATTGTTGGTTTTCTTGGGTCTGTCTTGAAGCAGATGGTTTCTAGGTATTCGTCTGGCTCTCACAGACATTTACCCCCCCCCCCCCCCCGCATCCTCCTTCTGTTCTGAAATTTGATTTGTCCTTTTCATATGTGTTCCTTTTTTTAATTGTATCCTTTGGTATATATGGTTGTGACTATTTTCTTCCACTATTTGATCTGAGGATGTAGGTCTGGCCCACAAAAGTTCATCATCTAATAAACCATCTTGTTAGTCTTTAAAGTGCTACATAGTCTGGTATTTTGCCTGTAATTGCTGTAATTGTCATAATGCCAAAATCTTCAGGGTAAATGTCTTCCTGTATTTTTTTTTCATATCTCAAGAAGCAGAATAGATTCAGTTGGACCAGGACTATTGCATGCCATTGTTGCCTACTAAAACTTTAATTATATTTTTTGAGCACAACTGTTTTTTGGCTCCATGCTAATATAAGTCAGTTTTGCAAAACTTTATCTGAACATGATGAGAAAACAAGGATTTAGTCATTAAAACATTCACAACAATTATATAGGAAAGAGGTAATGCATTCTTCTTGACAGACACAGTTTCTGACATAATATATATTTGTTAAACTCCCTGCAGTGCAGAAACTTTTTCTCTTATTAACTTTCTTTTAAGAAAACACTATATTTTCAAAATTATTGTCTCCCATGTGAAATAAGAACCAAATCATGTGGAAAGAATTCTATGCAAAACATTATTATGGTAACATATATAACTTTGTTATATATATTATACATATTTCATGTAACTGTCAATTATAATAAGCACACTCATTTAGAAAAATATCAATTTTAAATGTTTTGCATACCTATGGGTTTGATTTGGAATCAGGCTTGTGAGAGTATTGTACAGACATCTTCCAGTGTATTCTCTTCATTAAAATTCAGGAGGCATTACTTGGTTCCCTGGCTTAACTGCAGTTTTTGCTGTGCTTTTGTTCCATATATGAATAGATGTTGTTGAAAGCCAAAGTGGAAAAGCAAACTTTTGAACGGCAGAATGAATCACTAAGCAGTGAGAAAATCGCAAAGTGTACAGACAGTTCTACTCACAAAACTATTTTAAACTGACAACTAACTTTTCAGTTTAAGGTAAGCACACAAATTTTTAACTGTTGAAAACTGTAGAATAAGTTATAATAATCTGCCTATTATTGACGTTATCAAAATGGATTGGAAAATAGAGACACAATCAAAAAAGAGCTCAATTAACAGACCTCATGATTGTTACTAGATATCATTTTTAAAAACAATTAATTATGTTATAACTCTGGTATTATGAATAAATGAGTCCATCTGAATCATTTTAAAGTCTAAATAAAACTTTTAGCTCTCCGAGGATGATACCTAAGGCCAAATTAAAATTAGGAAATTAACACTGTTAGAAAATCTTTACAGTCTCTTAGTAATGTTTAAAAGAAAAAAATAATTTTTAGATATATCTACAAAGTTTATACTTCAACCATTAAATGCTAATTTTCTTTGCCGAAAATCTTCTAAAGATTTTTTCTTAAATCCAATTATATGAAATTACACTGTAAACAAAAATGTCTTTTGGTCATACAAACTTTTATTTGTACTACAGCATTGTTGAATGTGGATGTAAGAAGTTCTCTACTTGTTGCAGAGAAGTTAATTAATAAGTACTATGAAGATGTAAACTGCTAAATATTAATTATTATTACTTTATTATTTTATTTATTACATTCTAACTGGATGAAGAGCTGTTTTATTGCTCATGTGCCTAAGGATGTAGAAAAACAAGATGACACATTTTGATATATACTTTTAGTTTGCATTTCATGATTTTTAAAAATTTACCTCTATAAAGTGTTATGACCAGGGAAGAAGGCTACAGAGAAGAATTTAATTATGACAGGATGCCAACATTGGAGCGTGGGAAGCAAGATAATGGAAATTATATATCAGATACCAAATCTAGTGACCTTCAGATATCAAAGAGACTTCATCCTTGTTTTAGTTACAGAACATGGATCTTTTCTTTGTTGATGGGGGTAAGTGCTTTAAACATACCAATTGCATTTCATATTACAAGGAAAGTCTTGATAACTGATATTTTTTTTCCTTTTGGGAATGTTAAACCTCTTCACTGATGGAGTTCTGGAGATGAAAATGTATAAATACAAAAATTCTGTGTTCTAACAGAACATATTTAGCAACTATAAATATGTTTTCTGGTTAAATACATCTTATTTGTAACTCTGTACAAGACAGTAATTTTATAATATGGGTGAATTTGACCAGTAGTGTTTGAACTTCATAATTTGAGAAAGTAAATGTGTTAGTGGCAAATATCAGGACATAGTCACTGTAAAAGAAATTAAACACATTTTAATACTAACCAGGTAGATCAAACGTTTCACACTTTCAGTATATATTTGATCCTTACATTAGTACAATGCTTGTTATAACAATTTTTTTGTTTTTAAAATATTCATAGAACATTTAATTGCCACATTCTCTTTTTATTAAAGAATGGAAAGATTGTTTCCTAAAAACTTTCAGTAATGAGAGCCATATCCTGCCATCCATGGGGTTTATGCAAATCTCGTATCAACTTAAATTGAACTTTCATGGATAGAATCCTGGAAAAACATGATCATGAAGGAGTATTGTAGGGGTCTTTAACGTCAAGACTAGTATTGACTAAGTAACATGAATGACTAGTCAACTATCCAATAAGCAAATGCTTATCGGATAGTCGACAGGCTAGTTGACTGGTTGCTTCCCTCTCCCCCCTTCTGCTGCCTCTGTCAGAAAGAGGCAGCGAGGGAGGGAGAGTGGAGGGGGGTGTTTCAAAGTGGTAGTGCTGCATGGAGCCTGGGCCAGACACCAGGCTTCGCATGGCGCTGCTGCTTTGAAACACTGTGTGCAGCATGGGGCCAGCTGGTGTGTCCCCATGGTATGCACCATTTCAAAGCGGCAGCGCTGCATGGATCCTGGGATCAGCTGGGGACACCCCAGCTGACTCCAGGCTCCATGCAGCTCTGCTGGTTTGAAGCACCACGTGCAGCCTGATGCTGGGTTCCCTGCAGCATTTCAAAGCTTCTTGAATCCCCTCCTGGCCCCGGGCTCCCTGCAGCGCTTTTGCCTTTGAAGGCGAAGCGCCCTATCGATTAATCGAATATTCAATGCAGATTGCATTGACTATATGATTAGTGAATTCATTGAAATTTAATATCCCTAGTATTGACTAAAAGAACAGACATGATAACTTTTAGAACTTATATTTCTGGGGTATTTTTGTTGATGTTTTGATGGTGGCCTTTGTGTTTTGTGGAATCACTTTTCAATGAGAGAAAATGTGATTATTTTAATTTTAGGATATTTATTTATTGGTTTTAATTCATTGTGTCAATTATCTTATTTTCATTTAGGTTCCTGACCTTTTTTTCTATTTCAGACAAATTAATTTGTTTAAAGAGATTGGAGTTTACTTGAAATAGCTCATTACATAAACAGAATGGGCAAAAGAAGAGATGGTTTTCTTTCCTTGGATTTTTTCAGCATGTTTTCAACAAGTCTAAGAAAATAATTTGCTGTGTCATTCTGGGGGGTAGTCCAGATCAGTGAAGGGTTGTGTCACTGCTTGCTCTGTAAATTTGGGTTCAGAATGCTTTGCTGTTGTGGCTCCCAAACTGGGACATACACAACTAGCTTTCTAATATACAAGTCACATGCTAAGTTTTTCTGTGCTAAATGCTTCTATGTGTTCTGATCTACAGCATTCTGTCTACAGCTGCATTCTGGCTTCCACCAGTCTTAGGATGTGTCTAGACTACATGGCTCCATTGACGGAGCCATGTATATTAGTTTATTCAGCGTAGTCAAAGAAGCGGGGATTTAAATAACCCCCGCTTCATTAAAATAAACATTGCCACCATGCTGTGCCAACAATCAGCTGATCCGGCACAGCGCGGCAGTCTAGATGTGGATCTCTCGGCTGGGGAAGACATAGAATTTGCACTCCCCTACATGCAAGTAACTCCACAAGGTAATAATGGGATATAAATGGGTCTACTGGGCCCATTAATCTTCTATGGTCTGAGTTCATTCCCACTGTGAGTGGGTGGCAGCAGCTCCCTTGCCCCTTCCTGCACTAGCCTAACACCTAACAAGGATTAAATCTAGCCCAGGGAGAGAGCTGAGACTGTGGAGCAAGAAGGTGAGGCAAATAGCAGCTAATTAGGGTCCAGCTGGGGCTATATAAATAGGGGCTCCTGGAAAGGAGACAGCATACTTTTGCTCCAACAGTGGAGCAGGAGGTATTTGGCTTCCTGAGACAGAGTAGTGCTGGGGAAAGGCAAGCAGAGCTGGGGAGTTCTGCTCTGACCTCATTCCCAGGCTGCAGGGCCTGAGACAAGGCTTGAGGGTACTAGGGCAGCAGAAGGCAGCAAATCCACCCCATTACTCGTGATGAGTGGCCATTTCAGGCTGCAGTTTGCCCCTTAGGCAGAGGCTAGATGATGATTGGCAGCAGGTCATTGAGGCAAGTGGATATGGGGCAACTGGGGGGTTTTCTGGAGAGGAACCTTAGTGGTACCCCAGAGTGAAAGGGAATTGTTTGTGGGGAAGGACACTGTGGACAGGAAGGGACACAGGGGCCTGATCTAGTGCAAGAGTCAGGTAACTGAGGGCAAGACATTCGCCAACAGAGGGTGCTCTGAGGCTGAAAAGCTGATTCCTCAAGTGACCATCAGGCGGTGCTGTGACAGAGAGTCACAGCCACATTACACGTGGTGGAGAATGTGGGCAGTTGCAGTCCACCCCTGATACAAGAGGACTGGTATGAACTAGGCAAACTGTGCCAACAGAGACTGAATTGTGAATGGCAGGGGACAATGGATCCTAGGTATGAGGAACCCTATTAGCAGAGGGCTCATGGTCTGGGCACTGGAGAGGAAGTCCCAGCAAAGAGGACTGCGGATACAGCTTGGGCAATTACTGAGAGCTCAGCAGCGATAGAACGAGACCCATGAGTACCTATGGACCTAAATGATCCAGGTGGCGGAGCAGAAGCTAACCATATTCCAGTTGTTGAAAGAAGAGATTTGGGGAAGATGCAGGCATAGTGGAAGAAGGCAGGAGGACAGGGCATGACACCTGATACCAGTGAACATGCTGTGCTATATCTGTGGGCAACTGGAAGGCGCAAGGAATGAATGCCCCTATTAGGAGGATAAGGGAAAGTCTAAGAGAACCCCAGCTGTGAAGAAAATAGGTTGGTGATGGGCGTGTTGGGCCTGTGGGAAGCAGGGGCACCTGAAGAGGCACTGCCCTGACAGGAGCTGCAGAAACAGGTCTAGCCCACAGGAACCTGAAGAAAAAGGGGACATAGTAAGGCCCCCAACTGGGAAGGCAAGGAAGAGGTGCTTCAGGTACCAGGAAGTAGGCAACCTAAAGAGACAATGCCCTCTTAAGAAAGCTAGATTGGGGAATGTCCATGGCCCTGGGAATTGCCCAGTAAGGACCACGAGGGAGATCTTCCCCACCCATTAGCAGGCAGTGTTTGCAGGGTAGGAGAGAAATGAAGAATCTGGAATAGAGAGGACCAAGGAAGAGATGCAGGTGAATCCAGGGATGCAGGAAGCTTCTGCTGAGGCCCTGGCAGACAAGGGGAAGGGGCTGAAGGACTGCCGGGAATATGTGCAAGAGCTGCAGACAAAGCTAGCCACTGTGGAGGAGGCCCTGCATCTAGCAGAGAGGCACATGGAGTTTAAGAGAACTCAAGTTCAAAGTGCCCAAGAAAACAGAGAAAACGTCTGCTTCCTCTTGAAAGGAGTAGAGGAAGAGAGGAACTAACTAAGGGCCCAGATATAAAGAATTCTGGGTCAGAAACAGCAAAAGTCCCTGGGGCTGAGAGTGTGGAGTCAGCAAGCTGAGACAAGTAGCAGTCAATTAGAGTATGTCTACACTACATGGTTCCGTCGATTTGTTTATTGCCGCTTCATTTAAATTTAAATGGCTGCCAGCTGTTTGTCGGCTCAGCGCGCTAATCTGGACGCTCCGCGGTCGACATCAAAGCCCTTTGTCGACCGCCCCGGTAAACCTCATCCCACGAGGAATAAATTGCCGCTTTATTTCCCTTTGCCTACAACCCTAATCTACATGGCTCCGTTGATGGAGCCATGTAGTCTAGACACAGTCTTAGGGCCCAGCTAAGGCTATATAAATAGGGGCTCCTGGAGAGGAGACAGCATATTCTTGCTCCAGCTGGGGAGCAGGAGGGACCGGCTGCCAGAAAAGCTACAAAGGCTTCCAGAGACAGAGAAATGCTATGATACGACAAACAAAGCTAGGGAGCTCTGGCCAGGGTGAGGTCTTGCTCTCAAGCTCTGACGGCATTAGGGGGCAGCCAGTTCCCTTCTGCTCCACAGCAAATGTGTGCTCTCTGTCTAGGAGCCCCTATTTATATAGCCCCAGCTGGGCCCTAATTGCCAGCTATTTGCCTCAGCTGCTGCCTTCAATCTCAGCCCTCTCCCAGTGTTGCGTTTAACTGTTATGCCACTGCAGGAGGGCAGCCTTCCCATCACACCCACCTACATAAAAATGATTAATTTATGCTTGACTTTAACTGGATCTGGATAAGATCTAAAGGCTGTGAATTCAGTAAAACTTGGTTAATAATAAAAATCAGTATCTCTGTCTCAAATATAAAAAACACATAAAACCACAGATGATTTATAAGAGTATTTAGGTGAAGGTCATTGAGATGCATCTAGTTCACAGGGAAAACTGCAAACAAGAAGAGTGCAG
Organism: Pelodiscus sinensis; assembly: GCF_049634645.1. Lineage (NCBI taxonomy): Eukaryota > Metazoa > Chordata > Testudines > Trionychidae > Pelodiscus > Pelodiscus sinensis. Next base: position 36,854,007 of record NC_134711.1, on the reverse strand, counting down.
CAGTATGATGAAAGGACTGGTATCTTACCTTTCTCCACCAGTGCATATACAAAACTCATATTGCTTTTAATTCTGCAGGTAGCACAAGGGCCAAATTGGCTATAACAATATTTTCACGTGTACATATAAATAATACCCTGCCCTGTAAAACTGAGTAAATAGTGAAATTATAATTCTCCAAAAGCTGTGATAATTCACATATTCTAAATCAATAATATATTTGTGAGGGATTTAGTATAAACATAACAGGGGGAGACAAAATTCAAAATCATACTTTATATTTATCATTGGTCAACTTTGTACAGAAAAGGTTTTGTTTTTTTTCATTATCCAACCTCAGCACTCAGAATTCCTGAATTGCACATAGTTTGGATAGCGTAAAAACTTGGTGGTTCAAAACTGTATGCCAAAAAGCATTCTTGTATAATTTTGTGAGCATAAATTTAGGGGCTTAGTTAGAGTCCTTTTATATTTTGTTCTAACAGGTTCATTTTTACCATCAAGCTATTTCTGCCCAAAATTCAATTATGATGTGACTGTCGTCTAAGCATTTCTTTATATATTTGCCAAGTAATTACACAACACTTAGCTTGTTCAATCCAGTATTGTTTTAACAGCCAGCAAAATATGTTCGTATGGCCTGTAATTTTTTTGATGTTTTGCCTCATTATCAATCATACAAAGACTGTGTCATTAAAAATTCAAAAGTACTTTATTTTGAATAAAGAAACTCCTGGTTTTCTTCTGTCCATTTGCTGTTTTTATAAATTTTGACATTAATTTATACCATATTGTTGCTTTACAGACTTGCCTTCTTGTTACTTCTGGATTTTCACTTTATCTGGGAAATGTTTTTCCATCTGAAATGGATTATTTACGTTGTGCAGCAGGTTCAGTAAGCATTCTTAATTAATTGCTGTGGCTGTCTGAGAATTTACACTATAATAAATAATTTTATGAATGTATTATCTCTCTTTTTGTCATGTTCAAACTTTCCTCACTAAGGATATGAAAGTGTAAATATGTACACGATTAACATCGGTTAAATGTCACGGTTACATGCAGGTCCCTCCCCACCTGCGCTGCCACCTCTGTATCAGAGGCAGCAGTGCAGGGAGCCACAGTCCCTTCTCTGCTCTGCTTCTGTGGTCAGCTACACTGCCCCTTACTCAAAATAAAGTATCAATCTTGCCCTAAATTAAAAACATTATCATTATATATCACCAAAATAACAAGGATACAGAGAACTTCAATGTAGAAAGAAATCTGAGCTAACTTCATCAGGGTATGTCTACACTACCCTCCTAATTCAAACTAGGAGGGTAATGTAGGCATACCGCACTTGCAAATGAAGCCCGGGATTTGAATTTCCCGGGCTTCATTTGCATAAGCCGGGCGCCGCCATTTTTAAATCCCGGCTAGTTCGAACCCCGTGCCACGCGGCTACACGTGGCACGGAGTAGCTAGTTCGGATTAGGCTTCTAATCCGAACTAGCTGTACTCCTCGTGGAATGAGGAGTACAGCTAGTTCGGATTAGGAAGCCTAATCCGAACTAGCTACTCCGTGCCGCGTGTAGCCGCGTGGCACGGGGTTCGAACTAGCCGGGATTTAAAAATGGCGGCGCCCGGCTTATGCAAATGAAGCCCGGGAAATTCAAATCCCGGGCTTCATTTGCAAGTGCGGTATGCCTACATTACCCCGTTAGTTCGAACTAGCGGGGTAGTGTAGACATACCCTCAGATCCACAGAGATCTAAAATGGAGTTGATGAATGCCAAAGGAAAAACTGACCATGGCTGTGTTCTGTTCTGCCAACCATATGCTTTAACGCTCAAACAGGTATCTATTGCCGTGCTGTGAGGCAGTTGGAGGTGAGCCATGGAGAACAGAGTTCAAAATGGCCACCCTTAAAAGGGCACTGCCTGCTCTCCTGATAAAAGGGCAAACTGTTTGGTTTTTTTTTTTAAACAACTTCTTTTCCCTGTCCTTTTTTGTTTGTTTGTTTTGCGCAACAACTTTTCCCTGGGGGCTTTTTTTTGGTCAACAATGTTTTACTTGGGACAGGCCGCCCTTAAAGGGGTAAGCCTCCTTTGTTTTTGTTTTTTGTTTTTGCTCAACTGGAAGAAAACAAAAATATTCTATGATTCACTTTACCTCTTTTCTTTGAGTTTTGCATCAAGTGCTCATGCATCAGAAAGGGAGTATAAATACCAAGATGTTATAAATTGGGATTGAGCCTGCTGCCACTGGAATCAATGGTAAAACTCCCATTAACTTCAGTAGGAGCAAGTTTAGGCTGTGGGTTAATGTTAACCCAAGATAAGAGAAGGGATTGTTTTTCACTCTTAATCATTTTTTCCCTTTAAAAATATTTTCTCCCTTTTTTGCCAATGTTATAAAGATTGCATCTACACTGCACCCGTACCTCAATATAAACTATGCAATTTGAGCTACACAAATTGTATATCTTATTTTGAGTCAATTTCAGAATAGCTTATTTTGAAATTTGGTGCGATCTGCACAGCACTTATTTAGAAATAACTTGCTATTCCAAAACGTCCCTTACTCCTTGTGGAATGAGGTTTACAAGAATGTCAGAATAGCGAGCCCGTTATATTTTAAAATAACCGACGTGCTCAAAAGGTGCGGAATAGCTATTTCAGGATACCTCCAGTATTTCAGAAAAGCGCTGCAGTGTAGACGTTGCCAAATTTTTAATTAAGTGGTGGAGAGATGGTATAGGAATGTTAGCTAGCCACTAATCTTCTGTTACACTGGTTCTTGCTGGCAAACAAGTGTTCAAATGTAGAATTCAAAGGGTGAAGTTCTGGTCCCACTGAAGTCAATGATAAAACTCCTCTTAACATCAGTGGGGATAAAATTTCATTCAACAAAGCTGAAAAATAATTTATTTTTTGTTTCAGTGGCTGAGCAAAAAATTCTGGAAAAAAATTAGTTTTGACTCAACTTGAATTTTTTTTTATATTCTCACTGTAACAAGATAAAAACATTTTAATCAGGCTGACCACAGTGTTTCAAACGGTGATTCAAAAGGACACTATGAAATGAAATGTCAATTTGAAATGACATTTTATAAATTAAATATGGATCTTTTCAAAATAAAATATAGAAATGGTTTGTTTTGCAAATGTTGAAATGAAACATTTTGACATTTCCAAAATATTTTTCCCAGGGTTATATTTGACCTGAATTTGTAAATAGATTCTGTGTTCTCCAAAACACATTTTTGTGCAAATTTACCACATACTGAAAATTTTTTTTCAAAGGAAGCATAGATGATGTGGAATTAATTCCTTTATTATAAAAAACAATTTTCTATACATTTATTTTAATAGTTTTCTATTTCACTTATAAATATCTTCTAACATTGCAGTAACATCCTAATGTGTGGAATGAAATGAGATACATACCTCATAAGGGTGAACAGTTGGGAGACAATAGGGTGCCTTCAGGAAAATATTTTTTTAGGGCAGTGGTTTTCAAGCTTTATTTATTTTTTTTCATGACCCAGTTGAAGAAAATTGTTGATACTCATGACCCAACATAATATCTTTTGGCTAGAGTGTGGGCTGTGAGGGTGGGGGACCAGAAATAAGGGTTGTAGGGTGCATGGGAGGCTCTAGATTTAGGGGGCCTCAGGGCTGGGGCAAGGGGTTAATATTCATGGTTGGGCATGGGTTTACTTCCAATGGCTCCTGGTCAGTGGTGCAGTGGAGGTGCTAAGGCAGGCATTGCAGACCATGCTGTGTCCCGGAAGCAGCCATCAGAAGGTCTGGCTCCAGGCAGAGGCACACAAGGGCTGCGTCTAGACTGGCATGATTTTCCGGAAATGCTTTTAATGGAAAAGTTTTCCGTTAAAAGCATTTTTGGAAAAGAGTGTCTAGATTGGCACGGACGCTTTTCCGCAAAAGCACTTTTTGCGGAAAAGCGTCCGTGCCAATCCAGACGCGCTTTTGCGCAACAAAGCCCCAATCACCATTTTCGCGATCGGGGCTTTTTTTGCGGAAAACAAATCTCAGCTGTCTACACTGGCCCTTTTGTGCAAAAGTTTTGCGCAAAAGAGACTTTTGTCCGAACGGGAGTAGCATAGTATTTCCACAAAAAGCACTGATTTCAGACAGTAGGAAGTCAGTGCTTTTGCAGAAATTCAAGTGCCCAGTGTAGACAGCTGGCAAGTTTTTCCGGAAAAGCGGCTGATTTTACGGAAAAACTTTCCAGTCTAGACACAGCCAAGCAGTTCTGCATGCTGCTCCTTCCCACAGGCACATTATCCCCCCCCCCCCATCTCCTATTAGTTGGAAATTGACCAATGGGAGTTGGGAGCTAATGCTCAGGGTATGAGCAGTGCATGGAGGCCCCATGCCCCTCCCCTGTTTCCCACCTAGGAGCCAGACCTGCTGCTTGCCGCTTCCGGTATCAAGTTTGGTCCACAGTGCCAGGATAGGCAGGAAGCCTATCTTAGCACCCCCACTAGTCACCAGGTCACCCTCTAGCAAGGTGACCCATTGCCTGACATAGTGCGACCCAGTACTGGGTTGCAATCCTCATGTTTGAAAACCACAGTTTTAGGAAATATAAACTATTTTTCCTAGTAAAACTTGATGTTCAGAACATTCTGCCCTCTCATAAACACAGCCCCCAATGAAGTCATGTGGCTCACAAGTACAGTTTGGAAGAGATAATGTTTCTCTCTATATAGAAAAGATATCCCATCACATGACAGAATGGCGTCATCAGGCTCTTTGTTGCAAAAGCGGCCAGAGAAGGGGGTTGGTAAGCGTAGCAAACAGGGCGCAGCCCCCTTGTGACTCCACAGATTAATTTTACAAAGAAATTCAGAATTGAACCACCATCAAAGTTGGTCAATTTTTAGGTGTAACAACTTTGTCTTTGTCTGTTTAAAATAATGCCATTGGCACAGGGTTTCTTTTGTCTGCTTTAGAACTTTAGGCCTGCTGGAATTAATTTTAAACTAACAAAGGCATGAAATGTCTCCAGAAAGACTTCTATTCTTTCACAGAAGGCCTATCTATTGCAGCATATATTTAACAGCCTTAGAGACTGTAGTTCGTTACTGCTCTGAATTCCCTGGAATATTAAAATGCAACCCATAATTGTTGAATTTGAGACAAGGGTGGCAACCTTTTCTCTGAATCTCCATGTTATTCACTCTTTATATTATTTTAATATGTGCTTATGTTTTATTTATTTCTCCTTTTTTCCTCCTATTATTAGTTCACTTCTAATGCAAAATGGCTAAAGTAAAACTAGACCCTCTAAGAAACATGTCTGCTATTATTAACATAAATGTATGCTTTGTTTTGTAAGTTATTCTGTTAATATTTTGCTTCATTTATTTTTTTCTAGTGTATTCCTTCAGCAGTTGTGAGTTTTGCTATTGCAAGAAACAAAGTTAATGTGGTAAGTGTTTAGAGCTTAATGGATTATTAATCTTTTATTCATTGGTTATTTGAAAAAAATATTTTTGCAATTGTTTTACAGATACCCAATTTTCAGATTCTGTTTGTTTCTACATTTGCTGTAACAACAACGTGTTTAATATGGTTTGGATGCAAACTTGTCCTTAATCCATCGGCAATAAATGTGAGTTATGAAAAAAATGTCAGTCAACTCTGTATTTGTCTTTCTTCTAGACTTTAAAGGCAGAAGGGATGATTTTGATCATCTAGTCTGATGTTTTGCTCATTGCAGGACATTGAACTTCACCCACCTACTCCTAAAAGAGATCTATAGCTTCAGGCTGAGTTACTATTTTTTAAAAAGAATTCCAAGTTACAGAGAATCCATCATTTAGTCTAATTTAAACCTGTAAATGACACATGCCCCACGCTGCAGAAGGCAAAAATTCCCAGAGTCTCTGTCAATCTAATCTAGGGGAAAATTCCTTCTTGACCTCTTTTCTGTGGTCTTTATATAACACATTACTGACCAAGATCATCCCTAGTGTGATTTTCTTGCAGTCAATGCAGTTATAACAGGGATTAATTTGATCCCATATACCTACATGTTATGGAATGTATCAGAAGGAATTATTCAAAACAAATTTTATGTAGGGTTCTGAGTCTCACACAAGATCAAATCTTGGGCCATATTTTCAGCTGAGGTCAATGAACATTTGCTAGCCAGGAATGATAGGAGAACCCACCCACACTCTTTGTGCTGGCAGCTGAAATAAATGGAAGGTATAGGATTCACTGTTTTTAACTGGCACCACCCAATGATCTTTGGGAGGAGGGGAATGTCTGCTGGATGTAGGATCATGGATAGCGGATGACGCTTCCCCTTTGGAAGGCTAACCTCCTGCTCCACCCCTTTTGCTGCACTAAGCCCTCTCATTGCATGGGGTGAGGCAGAGAGCCCTCCTCCTCACCACCATGGCCCTGAGAGGGGCGATTAGGCAGGTGAGAGCTCAATCAAGGCCATGGATGGGGGCTAAGAGCTTGGCTCTGGCTGGGGCCAAACTCTCTATCTCATCTGAAACTGTGGTGGAGATCTTGGCCGTGGCTGGAGCTCCAAGCCCAGAGCTCTCCCATCCCTTTCTCATGTGGGCTCCACCCCTTGCTCCTCTGATGAGGCCCCAAAACCAGAAAAGCTCCTAGCCCGGGGGCATGGTGTGGGGAAGATTTTTCTGGGGCCCTCAAATTGGCCAAGGTCCCTGGGCACAGGTCCCATATGTTGTAATCCACCACTGCTCCCAAGCAGCACAAGATAGAGGAGACTTAACCTCCATTATGCATCACCCAAGTGTAGGATATCGTTAGATCATCATCTTTGTCTCTGTAAATCGGTTCCCTATTCAGAAGAAAAGATTACCTGTTATAGACGCTTATACACATTATATGGGTGAAAGTGTACAATTAACTGGGAAGAAAAACATACACAAATGATAATTGTCTTCCTTTAGAGGTCTGTGTACCCAGATTTTTTAATTAGTCCTCACACATGCCTTCAAACTGATTAAATGGAAGTTTCTCTAGCATTTGCCTCCTGGAATAATGCTCAGAGAGAGAGATCAGAAGAGAAAGCAAAAGCTGACTCGGTGGACATCTTCAGATTAGCCAAATGTTAATTTTTTTAAACAACGCTGGAATTTGAGGAAGGGTCCCAGACTTTGTTTTTTTAGTAGATTACTCCTTCAGGTTCTCTTTTTCTTCTTTGACAGGTCACCTTCACAAAGCCTTTTCCAGTAACAGAGAGGTGGCAGTGTTAGTCTGATCTTGGTAAAACAAAAATAGCAGTCATGTAGCACTTTAAAGACTAACAAGATAGTTTATTAGGTGAAAAGCTCATCGCCTAATAAAAGATCTTGTTAGTCTTTGAAGTGCTACAAGATTGCTTTTTTTTGTTTTACCAAAGCCTTTTATGACAAACATTTTTTGGAGTTCTTCGCCAGTTCTTCACTGGTTAACTGACGTGCAGTCAATAAAGTTGACAACAGTCAACCAAAGAAGAATTCATTCAGATTAGAATTGTTTTTACTTTCAGCAATCACCATTAAAAAGTCAACATACAAAACAGCTAAAATATAGTGGTATCAAATTCATACAATATTCCCTATATCTAGAAAAGAAAATACATATGGTATCTCAGGAACTAATGTAAGGTAATGTTGCTAAATTGTTATATCTTTCCTTTGTGGCTACCTGCTAGAAATTTCAAAAATATTATAAAAAGCCATTAATATAAATAAAAACATAAATAAATTGGAAATGAATGTTTTATCGTTGCCAGTTAGCACCCAGACTGTGTATCTTGGAATTGATTTGACATAGTATTGTAAATTGCTCTGAGATCTTTGCACAAAGAACACTGTATAAAAATTAGCTGTTAGTAGGAGAAATATAAAACTCTCAGGCTATGTCTAGACTACACTGGTTTTTTGGAAAAAACTACGCAAAATGTGCTCCGTATTTTGCATAGCTTTTTCCAATTCTTTTGTCAGAAGAGGCTTTTCCGACACTTGGCCCATCTAGCCGGGGACAAAAGTTGGGAAAAAAAACTCTTTTGGAAGCCCCCTTATTTCTTGTGGAATGAGAAATAAGGGGCTTCCAAAAGAGCACGTTTGCTCTTCCATAAAAAAAGTGGAAGAGCAAACACGTTCCCTGGATGCAGAACGGTTCTTCCAGGATACCTCTAGTATCCCGAAAAAACTGTGCAATCTAGCCGTACCCTTTGAGGGGTAGCCATGTTAGTCTGTAACTTTATTTATTCTAATACACTTCTAATACTCCTGTCATCTGAAGAAGTGGGTTGTGTCCACGAAAGCTCATGTTTTCGTAGTCTTTAAGGTGCTACTAGTCTATTTTTTGTTTTTTAAGTTTTTCCTTTTAAAAACAATGTGTAGTTTGAGGCACCTTAGAGACGATCAAATATATAGTATCATGAGCTTTTGTGGGCAAAACCCCCTTCTGCAGATGAGCTTAAGTGGAGTTATAGTGGAGCAGTAGTAGTAGTAGTAATAGTATATAAAACTTAACCTCAAAAACATTCTGACTGCTCTGATTTTTCAGAGGCACAGACCTCTAAAATTAATACCAACTCTGAATATTTATTTTAGTACTTTTCAAAATCAGATAACTAGAATATACGTGCCTAAATTTAGACACCTACAATTGAAAATTTTGATCTTTAGCCCTAAATTCTTTAAAGTGATTATGTACATATACATTCTATTGCAGGTATATGCATGCCCAGAGCACTCTATTTGGAGACTGTTGACATCAGTACAAGAGGGATGCATGTGTCCTTGTGCACTAAGCCAGTGGTGTAAAAGGGGGTCCATAGACTGCCTCTCAATTCCTTCTCACCATGCATGACAAGAGTTGAAGCTCCCCATAGCTTTTGCTTAGGCTTTTCAGCTTTTGAAAAATTACTCCTTTATAGTCTATACTAAATAGCTATAGTTAATTTATTAGTAGTTTGTAATGGAGTTAATGGAGTTATAGTGATAGAAATGTAGCCGTGTTAGTCTGGTGTAGCTGAAACAAAATACAGGACTATGTAGCACTTTAAAGACTAACAAGATGGTTTATTAGATGATGAGCTTTCGTGGGCCAGACCCACTTCCTCAGATCAAATAGTGGAAGAAAATAGTCACAACCATATATACCAAAGGATACAATTAAAAAAAAGTGAACACATATGAAAAGGGACAAATCACATTTCAGAACAGAAGGGGGATGCGGGGGGGGGGGGGAGAGGAAGGTAAATGTCTGTGAGCTAATGATATTAGAGGTGAGGAAAGGTAAAAGTCTGTGAGCTAATGGTATTAGAGGTGATAATTGGGGAAGCTATCTTTGTAATGGGTAAGGTAGTTGGTGTCTTTGTTGAGCCCGACACGTAGAGTGTCGAATCTTAGCATGCATGACAGTTCAGAGGATTCCCTTTCAAGTGCAGATTTGAAAGGCTTCTGGAGTAGGATGCAGGTAATTAAGTGGTTGAGTCATTGTCCTTTCTGGCTGAAATGACAAGAAACTGTTTTTTCTTTGTGATCCTGTCTAATATCTGTTTTGTGGGCATTGATCCTTTGGCAAAGTACATAGCAGACGTCTGCTATGTACATTGGACAAACGTCTCAGACACTTCGCCAAAGGATCAATGTCCATTACCCTCTTAGGATGGACACAAAAGCTACTCCATCTGCCTTGGTGAGGTGCTTGTTAGAAACAAATACTTTATTTGTACCTTGTTCCCACCAGAATGAAAAAAGAGATTTTTGCCTCAAGATACATCTAATGAAGGAGTCAATATGTCCTGTATTAGGATTGGACTTAGACTACTAGAAATCAGATTCCACATTGAGTAGGCATGCCCCTCCAGCTCTAAATCATAAACACCAACTCTGAAGGACATTCCCAGTCCCAGTCTTTGCCTCACAAGAAGCCCTCAAGTAAATTCCCTGGTGCTGAGTCACAGCTTAACTACAAGCTTAAATCTTCTCCAGCACTGTTTGATGCAGCAGTATTAGCTCTTGCTTCCCCAGGGCCATTCAGACTGGGGTTTTCACTTTTACCATGTTTGTGTTTTCTACATCCAACAAACTGGGGACTGATGGCACTGTCTACTATGCACTTACCTTTGACTCTGCAGGCCTTCTTAGCAGTAGAATACCTGCAGAGCTGCTGTTGCAATACTCAGCACTGCCATTAGCATTGTCGGCATAATTCATGGCAACATTGATGTCTTTGTCTCCTCATCCTTCCATTTCGGCACTGCTGGCTTTGCTGACACCATTGGTACAGCTAGCTCCAATTCCACTTTCAATGTACCACTGTGCTTCGTCCAATTGCTCCTTTAGATATTTTCTTTCTCAATGCTATAGGATCAGCAGTAGGTGTGCCCATTACCTAGACCCCTGCATACATTGACAGGAACTGCTCCTCCACTTACTTAGAAGAGTTACATGAAAGGCTGATATCCTTACTGAGGTTTGTCACCCTATGCATTTTGTTGTAGAGACAGCAGAACCTCACATTAAGACTAGCAAAGGATGTACTACCCTCTGTGGTCTTAGTGGTCCTGGGATGTTCTATAAAATATGGACCTCTATCAGAACTGAGATCCAGGAGGAAGTCCTATTCTCTTCTACAGGAGTGCTTCAGAGAAGCCCATTTTACAATACTACAGCCTCTTTTATTGCTTGATGAGGAAGAAGAGATAATGGAAGAAACCTTAGATGTGTTCCCCACTCTCCCATATCCTCTTCTCTGGCAGACTGTCCTGTTCCAAGATACCTGAAAACAGATATATTGCATATTGATTCTGTGGCCCAGATCCTTAGCTTAGCATTTTTGTGCTTCTCTGATCCTGGACGGATCCTGCTCTGTACTATTGGAGGATCTCTTTACACTGAAGTGATCCTCCCAAGGCCAGCTATGTCACCTTTACAGTTGTTTTGCAGTGGCTACGTAGTAAAACAGACTTTAGTGCATGGGTAAATAGTTTACTGCAACATCCCTACTTGCCTGTTTCATAACCATAATAATATCTCTGATTCATTATACTGTTCATAGAATCTGCACAGGAAATATTAGTCATAAGTCTGACATGAGTTCATTGCTAATAATTTAGAGGATATTGGACCTATAAAATGTAAAATATCTGTTCAAATCAAAGCAATTTATAATTTAAAAATAACACCATTTGTGGAAGGCCTTTGTTATTGTTTTCCAACAATGTTACTCAGCTTCATAGATAACTTTTTAAAAATGTTGTAAATGTTAAATATGTGAACCAGATTCCAGGCTGTGCCATGGCTGCTTTGTGATGCTTTTGTAGTACAAAATAACCCTGAAGTCAGGATAGCCAGTAATTTTAGGATTATCCCAGTGAAAGGGAATCTACTGGTGACAAACGGTATGTCTACACAGCAACTAGATAGCCACGGCTGGCCTGTATTAACTGATTTGGGCTCACAGTGATCAGGCTTGGTATGGAGCTGGTGTCTAGCACCCTGTGGGACTGGAGGAACCCAGAGCTCTGTTTCTAGCCTTAGCCCAGAAGTTTTCACAGCAATGAAACAGCCTTAGAGCCCAAACTTCACAAGCCCGAGTTGGTTAGCACAGGCCAGTCTCAGGTTTGCTGCGTAAACATATCCAAAGAATCTGCCTATAGCATCATACTTTTCCTCAGCTGCTAGCATAAGGAGAGTGGCCAAGAGAGAGTGTGTGACTGGGATCTCCTTGCATTCTGGCACTCTCTGGCTGTTATATCAGTCCTTTGGGTCCACTGGCAATCAATACAAATTAGACACACTTTCAGGCAGCTCTGATTTATACTGAGCCCAACCCTGGTGGAAACTGATCCTTCTTGCACGTGGCACTGCATGCTCCTCAGCTACAGATGAGGATCAGGAGCAGAGCATTCATGTGGTTCTAAAATTCTTTCCTAAATCAATAAAAGATTTGAAACACTCTTTAGCCAGATAAAGCATTTTAAGAGCAGTTGATAGTTTTGGTGAGGATTTCTTCTAATGTTTAAAAATAGCTCTTTAACTTGTATATTAGAATAAATCTTTTAATGTGCATAGATAAAAGGATGGTTGCTTCTGATTTTGAATATGAAGTTACTTTAGTTAAATAGTATCTTTATTCTTTGGTTGTTCTTCATGCTGCCACTTTCCCTAGAAAGTGTCAAGGATCAGAAGATGCCTAAATCTAAACATGACACAATGAGAGATCAATTTCAGTGCCCAAAAGAAAGCCTCTCAAATCTGCCTATTCTGATTTTCTTCAAAGAAGCATGGTATACAAGATATGTCAGAGACAAGGTGTAACTCTGATAATACAAAAGGCAGGACAGACATGAAAGAACAATGGGAAATTATTAATCATAGGTCAACAGTTTGCTACAATTGTATAGACAGTTATGGTTAAATATGAATTATTTAATGCAGTTTGATGTGGGATTCTGTTGTCAGATAAATTTCAACTTGATTCTGCTAATTCTGCTGGAAATCTTCATGGCAACTACTGTGATCATTTCAGCTCGGTCTAATGAAGACTGCTTCAGGAGGAAGAAAGTAGGTTTTACCTTAACAACTAACATTTTTTTAATTTCACTGTTGTGTGTGGGAAAGTGGCCCAATATGCATGCCATCTTGTAATTGAGTGGTAATGCTGTTTCTTAGGCAAAGGTCTATAGCAAACTGTGGCTTGATTTCCACTTTTACCAGGCCACTAAAGGCTGAAACTACTGGGAGGGCAGCACACACACAGCCCCAGAAGGCAAATGGGATTGGGAATGAGGCCTCAGCTGGAGTTTTGTGTCCAGTTCTATGCACCACATTTCAGGAAAGAAGAACAAATTGGAAAAAGGCCACAGAAGAGCAATATAAATGATTACAAGTCTAGAAAAAATGATGATGGTCCGCGGAACCCTGGTTGGGAAACACTGGTCTACTCATTTCCTGGGAGCAGGTCATGGAACACATGTTCTTTCCCACATCCTTGTAGCCAAGATGTAGATAGATCACACAGATTATTGGAGGGATAGGCCTGAATGCCCCTTACATTGTGTAGAGTCAGGCCACAATCTGCTCCTTATTAAACTGCATACTTTTTCAGACCATGTTGTTTCTTTTTTATCCGTAGAGTACCATATATGACAGCACCAGTGTTTTGAACAATGTCAGCTTTCCTACTCGAATTCTGAAATCGTATTCAGTAAGAAAAGCTTTGTTTTCTTGAGATGTATGAATTTATTCTTTCCTCTTTTCACATATTGAATTCATTTAAAGCCCGTGAGAGTTCTGTGTGTAACAGCTTCAGGAATAGGCTTATAATGTATCAACATGGGCATGAGATATGCTTTGATGTTTCAAAATAAATTTCAACTGTACTAAATAGGAGGGAAAAGTCTGCTTGATGACTAAATGAAAAATAGTTGCAGCCATGACATTATATTATTTATTGGAAACACTAAATAAAAATGTAAACATGGGGACAATCTTGTTCCATTTTAACTAAAGGGAGTTTTGCCAGAGTCTTTCATGAGCATAGGACAGACCTCAAATATTTCTTATGCCAGATATGCTTTTATAAACATATATGAGTCAACCTACTTATGCAACTGAAATGACTATAAAAACTCAACAGTCAAATTCATTGCTAATTGTTTTGGTGCTCTAAATTTTTGTAGGTAATTGAGATCATTATTGGAATTTCTGCAGTTTTTGGTGGAATCATTGCTTTGAATATGGATGTGTTAATCTCAGGTCCATACCTTTCAGTAACATTTTTTTGGATCTTAGTGGCTGTAAGTACTTCACAGTTAAATGTAGTCTTGTATACAATGTCTCTCTAAGCTAATTATTTGGCTTTCAAAATAATTTACAACAACTGCTTTAAAATTAACACTTTTTAATTATACAGATTGTACCTCCCTTGTACTTCTCTTAACCTGGACTCCCTGGTCTGGCACAGAGCCCAAGAACAGAGAGGTCTGGCAGCAGGGCAGGAGTATCGTAAGAGGGACCAGTAACTCAGCTGGAAGCCCATTGTCACGGGAGAGGGTAGAGCAGCATGGTGGGAGTTCAGGCCCTAGTGGAGCTCCTTGGCCTCAGCGGCCGGGGAGCTCCAGCCCCCGCGGCAGCCAGGGAATTTTGGCCCCAACCGCAGAGCTCTAGCCCTGGCTGCGGAACTCTGGACTCGGCCTTGGAGCCAGGCGGCTGCAAAGCTGCAATCGTGGCACTCCAACCCCAGCACAAGGATGTTAAATTTCGTTTAATCAACTAATCGACTAGTCGATGCAATTTCCATCAACTAGTCAATTAGTCGGTAAACAGTGGAGCTACAGCGAGGTTAGCTCCCAGACTCAGGAGCTAACCCTGCTGCAGCTCTGCCTTTTAAATGTATTAAGAGCCATTTAAAAGCTGAAATGCAGTGGAGAATGGGGGAGAGAAGGACCCAATGCAAGTTGGGACAGCTGATTCCCAGCTCGTGCTGGGTCTCCCCCACCCCCGATGCGCACCAGCCTTTTAAATGTATTAAGAGCTGTTAGGCTCTTGATACATTTTAAAAGCAGAGGCGCTGAGTCTGGGACTGGTCTTGAGCCAGGAATCAGCTGATTCCCAGCTCACGCCCGGTCCCCACTACCTCCTGCCCCGCATGGAGATGGTGCTGGGGGAATCCGGCATTTAAGCCGGCTCCCCCCAGCACTGGTTCCTGCTCCCCTGCCTCACTGCCTCTCTTTAAAAGAGGCAGCAAGGTGTGGGGAGCGACTAGTTGAGGGACTGGTAAACTGTCCGATAAGCTTATACTTATCGGACAATCGACTAGTCGCTTACATTCCTACCCTGGCAGCACTGGGGCTGGTGGCAGCTACAGCCGCCGGGGACTGGGGCAGCAGTGGGGCAGGCAGGAGCCCTAGCCCAGTGGCAACATGGGTCATGAGGGAGGGACCTCCTCTGGTTCAGCAAATCCCCTTGTTTGGGACCAGTCAGGTTCTGAGAGTGCTGGACCAGCAAGGTCCAACCTGTAGTACTAGATTATGTAATGTGTCTTCTCTTTTTGATTTACAACACTTTATTAGGAGGTCAGTGCCTTATTTAGGTAAAATTGCCACTGAAATCAATAATAAAAGAAGGTTTTTAAGGGGGTATTCTTTACTAAACATGTCAATTTTTAAAAATATCATCCTTCAGGCTGCAACATTAGTATCTGGGTTGAATTTCAATACAGGGAAATATGTAGGATGCCATTGTTAGTTTATCATCTTGATTAAGTGACTGTCCCAGTTACAGACATGAGCAGGCCTGTGAGAGGATAATTTACCTCACTAATATGTATAGATTTAATAGTCAAAACACTCCATTAATATCAATAGAGTTTTTGAAATAATTTTTCTCCCCATTAAATTAGCACCATAAGTGTTGCCAATACAGTGTTATACAATTATATATGGTTTCACTTTATTTGAAGAAAATTGAGAACTCGATTCTCAGCTAATGTAAATCAATGTAACTCCACTGCAAGTGAGGGTACGTCTTCACTAGCCCCTAGTTCGAACTAGGGAGGATAATGAGGGCGACCGAAATTGCTAATGAAGCGCGGGATTTAAATATACCGCGCTCGATTAGCATATTCCCGGCCGGTCACCATTTTGGAAACTGACTAGCCCGAAGTAACTGCCCGCGTCTACATGCGGCAGAGAAGCGCAATTCCGAGATAAACCCTTTAGTTCGAATTAACAGTTAAACCTCAGGTTTCCAAAATGGCGACCGGCCGGGATATTTAAATCCCGCGCTTCATTAGCAATTTCGGTCGCCCTCATTAGCCTCCCTAGTTCGAAGTAGGAGGCTAGTGTAGACGTACCCTAAATGAAGCTATGTCAATTTACACCAGCTGAGGGTCTAGTTCTTAATGTTTTCTTATGTCTTGGTGTTCTTTTCAGTGCTTTCCAAGTGCTATTGCAAGTCATGTAGCTGCTGAATATCCAAGTAAATGCTTGGTAAGTATATGTATATTGTTTGGACATTGTGTTATAATGGAATATTATGAATAAAGTTCTTTGGTGATAATTGCACAACTAATATTTGTCCACTGTAAAGTGACCATAAAAACTTATATGCTAAATAGAACAAAAATGGATGTCAGGGTATACCGTGGAATACTCAATTAATGATGTTGGAATGGAGACCAGCAGGCCAATTATGTGCTTGGTTCTGTACAAAGTACTTAAAGTTCACTGTACTGAAAGAGAATTCAGTCAGCTTTCCTTCTGCTACATACTATTAGTGCATTAACCAAAATAGCTTTTAATTAATTCAAATGTGCAAAATATTTATTTGTACTGGATATTTCAGCGGATGTTGTTGATATTAATTTCAATAGAGGTGGAAAGGAGAGTCAGCAGAGACACAAAATGGGTCTGCCACATCATCTCTGAGTCCAAATTTTGTTCTCAGTTAGACCCAGGCAGCCACACTTAAGACAATCATATATGCAGAAGTGGGATCAAGAACCAATGTTATTTACTCTTATTTTTATTTATTTAACACAAGTTTAACATCTTAAAGTGTAATATCTTGTTTTACTAGGTTGAGGTCCTGATTGCCATAAGCAGTGTCACTTCTCCATTGTTGTTCACAGCTTCTGGATACTTATCCTTCAGTATCATGCGAGTTATTGACATCTTTAAAAATTATCCACCAGCAGTTAAAGTAAATATTTTACTTTTATGAAAAATTAGAATCCACTAATTAGCAATTCAGAGGGAGTAAATAAAGAGTATTATGAATTATTTATCATGAGAAGATAGAGTGCTGTATTATGGAGAATGAATAAAATATTTTGGAAATTATTTTAAAAGCCTAAATTAGTTTCTAAAACTATCCTTTCTATAGCTATCATGAACCATCTCATAGAAGGCTATAAAAAGATTATAGTTCTCCATTAAATACTATAGAATGGTTAAAATAATCTATAGTAATGTAATTATTTTTATTTAAATTCCATAGATCTTTTTTGT
Organism: Pelodiscus sinensis; assembly: GCF_049634645.1. Lineage (NCBI taxonomy): Eukaryota > Metazoa > Chordata > Testudines > Trionychidae > Pelodiscus > Pelodiscus sinensis. The sequence goes on along the minus strand of NC_134711.1, from coordinate 36,836,997 downwards.
AACAGCTCAGCAAGTATTCATGAAATTGTAGCAAACAAACTTCAAAGTTCTAACCCTTACATGTAGAGCCTTGCAAATCCACAGATATCCATCCACTTTACATCTGCGGGTATCCGTATCTGCAGATATGGATATCTGTGGACAATTTTTGCAGATGCAGATACGGATACCAATTTTGTATCACACAGGTCTTAATTACATGAAGAATAATTTCTTTCAAATAATTTTCTAGGATGTCTTGCTATAAATGGCACAGTGGGATAGTATGCTAAATGTTTATTTGTAAATACTTCAGTTATTCACAGCTTGGTTTGGGGGAAAAGATGAATAGTTTGCAGACTCTGGTAGCCTGTGTTGCTGAGGAAATGTACTGCCACATTCTGCATCAGCTGAAGTTTCCTGAGGGCTTCATACCCAGATAGTCAAAGATATGTGAACTGAAAGTGAATGATCTACAAATCACTATAAACCAAAACTAACAAATTCCACCCATCTCTGTTCAATAGGGATGTGAACGGGTAACTCATTAACCAGTTACCTGGTAAGCATCGCCCATTAATGGGTGATGCTTATCAGGTAACAGTTAACTGTTCCTCAGAAGCAGCCTCCCTGGCGCTCAGCCCACAGGGGCTTGCAGGCTGGAGCTGGAAGCCTCACATGTGGGGGAGAGGCAGAAGTGGCCACGTGGACGGGAGCTGACAGCTCTCAGCCCATGAGTAGAAGCAGCAATCCAGCCCTGCACAAGGCTGCCAATTTTCAGCCCATGTGAGCTGGGAGCCAACAGCCCAGCACAGAGTCAGAAACAGCTGGGCCAAAGCAGTCCCTGCCTGTGGCATGGGAGCCACTCTGCTGGAATGCCTCCCCGCCCCCTCGCTCGCCTCCGTTTAATTATTTAACTGGTTAAACGTTACATTTAATCAGTTAATAAATTATACAGGATTTTACATCCCTAGTGTTCAAGGCTTTTCAGTTCATTTTAGTTTTCCAAAACAACAAATTATTTCATCAGTCAGATAGAGGGAAGAACCAGGTGTCATACTGACACATGTAAACAATGGGAGAACGCCAAAAAATATGAAGTGATACAAGGCAGAAAAGACAGGTATGATAGTTAAATACCTAAACAACTTACATACATTTTTATTTTTAGCAATCTTATGATATACTTCTATTACTTCTGATGCTGATGCTGTTAATTCAGGCATTCCTTACCATTGGCACTGTCATCCAATGTGTAAGTTACAAGACAAAAATGAAGCTGCATGATTCATCTTGGGCAATGCCACAAATTAATAAACAAGAATACCGAACAATGGAGGTAAGTGTGTAATATCTGACTATAATTTTATAATAATTATAATTCATGAATGATGGTCTATAATATTTGAGTAATTTATTTCCAATTTGTCACTTAAATTTGCCCTCTAAAGTGCAAGAGATGTATTTATTCATGCTAAGGATGAATTTCATCCTGAATGACTTATTTTCCTGGTTAAATTATGACACTCAGTACAGTACTAGTTTTTTTTAAATTGACAGAGATAACTTGATAATGGTAACAGAATCATTAAAGCGTGGTAACACTTATGAAGAATCACTGTAAAATGATTTACTGGGTTATGTGTTTATTGTTTCTCAGTTACTTCCAGAATGAACTATTCAGTTTATAAGTAAAATGCTTGTTATTTCTAGCCATTAGCCCTGCACATTTCTTCTATGGGTAAGGCCAACTGTTCGCTTGAGAAGAAGAAAGATCTTAAGATTGACATGCATTACTAAGATCAGGGTCTGGGATCTATTCCTGCATGGGTTATATATTTCCTGTATTACTTTTATAGATTTTAAGATGAGAAAAGACCCTTGATCGTCTAGTCTGATCCTAGGCTATAGGACTTCCCTGAATTAATTTCTGCTTTAAATCCAATAGCTGTGGTTAAACTGGAGAATATCTTTTAGAAAAGCATCCAACCTCGATTTAAGAATTGCCAGTGACAGAGAATCCACTTCTGTCTATTGGTAGCAAAAAGAACCCAAACCAAACTCTCCCTGTCCCGCTTCATACTGGCACCTTCATTAGAAGCCTGAGCTGAGAAGCTAAGGATCAAATCCGTTTGTGACTAACTCTATACTCTGATCACTCAAGGTTATGGTTGAGAATGTTAAAGAATCTTGAACTGCATTTGCTAGTCCTTTATCACTACAGTAATCTTCAGGTCTGTCAATTTGGCACCTTTCACAAGCAAATTCACTAAAATTACAAAGAAAAAGATAAATGTCCTCTTTTGGTGTCTGTTTCTATTAATAAAAAATTGAACATATTAGGACTTAGAATTAAGAGTGAGCCAAGTATGAGAATGTATGTATGAGATTTTGGTGCTAATTAAAATTAGTATAGAAGGATTATATAAGCTTTTGGGGGAACAAATAAATCTGTATGGTGAGTGTAATGTACCCCATTGGATTCTGCAAGCTCTAAGTTTGTCCTGAGGCCTGCTGAGCTCCTCATCTGAGAACTTTGTTTGCTCAACGACGTATATTTGCCTGAATACATGGGGTCTGCCCCGTTATGAATAAAATAGGTAATAGCTATTACATTCATAAAATGTTTTATTATTAACCACCTTCTGCAGGTTCCCCCGGAAGCCTCATTGATTGTATTCTCTGAAGGATAGAGTAGAAGGGGCACTGTTAGCTGAAATTGGATTGGGCATCTTACTCCCCTTAAAAGTAGGGATGTCATCATGTAGTCGAACACACGATTAACCAATAATCCTGGGTTTATCAGTTAATCTTATCAACTATATGCATCTCCCCTTACTGCCTTTGTATCGCCCCCCCCACACTGCTTTTTTTAAGTGAGCTCCCCACAAGCACTGGAGCCCCTGCCCCCTCCCCCCCGATAGAGAGGCAGCAGTGCAGATTGTGAAGGGGGCATGTGGGAGTCGGTACATGCAGGAAGCCGGCTTTCAAGCCAGCTTCCCACATGTATTGGCTCACGTGAGCCACTTGCCTCTTCCCCCCTACCGCCCCGCTGCCTCCCATGGAGGCATCAATGGGGGACAGGCAGGAGATGTTGCTGGGTGGAGCCCCGTCCTCCCATGCTGCTGCCTCTTTTATAGACTTGATGGGCCCTGGGGCAAGGTGGGAAGGGACACAGCACCATGCAACTGGAAAGAGAGAGGCTTCAGGCAGAAGAGGTGGGTTTAGCTTGACCCTCCCCCAGCCAGCCCTTCAGGGATGCCTGGAGCACACCTTGTGGGGCTCTAGCAGCAATTTAAAGGGGTCAGGACTCCAACTGCTGTTGCTGCAGTTGCAGCAGTGGTCAGGAGCCACAGGCCCTTTTAAATTGCTGAACCCCAGGGCAGCTATACCTTTGTCTCTCTCCACCTCGATTTGACAGCCCTTAGCACATGTACTACTCTCAGAGGGTATGTCTACACTACGGCATAAGGTGGAATTAAGATATGCAACTTCAGCTATGTTAATTGCGTAGATGAAGTCAAAGTACCTTAATTCAACTTCTGGCACTGTCCACACTGAAAGAAGTTGATGTGAGAACACTCTTGCTTTGATTTCCCTTACTCCTCGTGGAAGCAGGACTACCGACATCAACCAGAGTGCCCCTATCAGTTTAAATTAGCGTATCTGCACTAGAGTCACGAATTTGAACCCTAGAAGATCGACAGTGGCAGTTTCGATCTTCTCTGTAGTGTAGACCCACCAATAATGTTTAGTTCTCAAGCAATTTCTTGAGGTTTCATCATAGTTGAACTCATTTAAGGGTGCTGCTGGTTTCTTGGTTAAAAATCATTGAAACATGAGCAAGTAGGGCATTGCTCTGACCAAAAGGACTAATAGGATCATTGAATGCATAAACAGGGAAGCCTTGAGTAGGAATAGAGAAGTTATTTTATTTCTTTATTTGATACTGGTAATGTGACTGCTGCTGAAATACTGTGTCCAGTTTTGGTGTCCAAAATTGAGGAAAGATGTTAATAAATAGGAGATGGTTCAGAGAAGAGCAATGAGAATAATTAAAGGAGGAGAAAACATGTCTTATTCTGATAGACTATAATAGTTCAATCTATTTCACATAACAAAAAGGTTTTAAGTGGTGACTTGACTACAGTCTTAAGTATCTACATTGGGATCTATAAGTTCCTGAGTCTAGAACACAAAAATTACAGGATGCAATGGCTGGATGTTCAAGGTAGACAAATTCAGACCGGAAATAAGGTATAAATGTTTAACAGTGAAGGTAATTAGCCACTGGAACAATTTACTAAGATTCGTGGTGGATTTCCATTATTGGCAATTTTTAGATCAAGATTAGATTTTTTGTAAAAATGTGCACTCAAGTTCAAAAGTTCCCTGGCTTGTGTTATATGGGAGGTCAGATTATATATCACTATGAACTCTTTGGCCTTGGAATCCATGAATCTGCGTGCATGGATATTAAAGGTCTTATGGCACTTCATTAAACATAAGGGACTTTTCCAAGTGTCTTTGGCCAGAATTTCAATACTAGCTACTCTTGGCAATGTATTGTGTGTCTGTGGGTTGATATCCTTGACCTTAGTGTGGCTTCATTCCAGTGATACTCTAGGATTGTTTTAAGATTCTTCAGGATAAAAAACAAAAATTACATGTAAAATAGAAAACAATTTTATGGCATGTTTTAATGAATTAGCCCACATATATATTTCTGTGTTCTCCTACATATTTATTTGCCTTAATCATTAACTAAAATACTGTTTGAAACCTGTTTGCTTGTAGGTTTCCAATAATACCATAAAGGATTTTGACAAAGACAAAGCCTGGAAAGCTGTTGTGGTGCAGATGGCTCAGTGAAGTGGATTCAGCTAGTAGACTATAATACCAGAAAACAGCTGTTTGATTTAAGTATTCTTAACTATAGAAGTTTGTAGACAGTGCTATAGTTCTAGCTGTAGGGACCAGGGAATAACAAAATTTATTTTTAAGATACTTTGCCTTTCTAATAAATTTGAAATATATAGTTGAAATTTGTAATGCGATTCTATCTTTTGTGTAATATTATTTAATATTAGGTTGCTGATGGTATCTAAATATTTAGTGTTTTGTTCCTTTAAAAGATCTCTTTGGAAACAAGAGATTACTTAGGGGTTATGGAGATAGGATTTTTAAAATAAATATGACAATACACAGTAGGTCTCATTTGTTTGCAAGAGACTAATATAACTGCAATTGGGCAGTCAATATAACTGATAAATGCTTTTGTAAAGTTATGAGTACAGGTGATAATTGATATTTTTGCTTATACTTCACTTTTGTAGGAGTTGTAAGAGATGTTTTGCATATCATTACTTTTGTATAAAATAAAGGTCTTTATTCCCAAAGAGTCTAGATGTGGATTGAAATCCAGTTTGGATAGATGAAAACCTACAATTCTTTTAAATATTTTCCTGTAACAAATTTATGGACTGTGAAAAAGGAATAGCAGCTCTTCTTAATTTATATCAGCCTTCATAAGTCACGAAACTAAGTGCTTGGCACAAAATCTACTTACCCTGTAACTTCAATCAGAATGAAAAAACAAAACAATTATTATTATGTGGGATGACTGCAGGGCTGAATGCCTTACTTCATTGGATTCTGTTTGATCTCTTACATAAGAAAATGTGTCCCTCCTAAAAGTGCTTTTTCTCCTTTTCATATTTTATTTTGCTAATTATAAAATAAATCATGTTTAAATGAAGCATTTCTCCCTCAAAGCTCTATCTATTCCTTCTACTTTATCATACAACTATCTCAAAGACAAGGGCTGTGTCTACACTGGCATGAATTTCCGGAACTGCTTAAAACTGAATACTATTCTGTTTTCAGTTTTTCCGGAAAAGGAGCGTCTACATTGGCAGGCTGCTTTTCCGGAAATGCCTTTTTTCCAGAAAATTGTCTGTGGCCAATGTAGACGCGCTTTTCCGGAAAAGAGCCCCGATCGCCATTTTCGTGATCAGGGCTTTTTTCCGGAAAAGACTACTGGGCTGTCTACACTAGCCCTTTTCCGGAACAGTGTTCCGGAATAAGGACTTATGCCCGAGCGGGAGCAGAATATTTTTTCCGGAATAGCGGCAGATTTTGTACAGTAGAACATTGTTGCTTTTCCGGAAATTCAAGGGCCAGTGTAGACAGCTCGCAGCTTATTCTGGAAAAGCGGCTGATTTTCCGGAATAAGTGGCCCAGTGTAGACACAGCCAAGGTGAGTTTGTGACAGCATAAGCATTTCCATGACAACTGCAGACCCTTTAGTTTGAGAGGTATTTTATCTGCTGACAGGACATTTTCCATGGGCTTTGGAATTGATTCCTTCAGTCCAAAATAGCCCAATTCAGTTTATGCCTTGCAGTTGCCTTTAACATATCTCCTTTCCCAGACTTTTGAGGAGAAAGGAATAAGCTGAGGGTAGAGTTCTGCAACTATGTTGGGATTTTTTCTTTTCTGCTTTGGGGGAGGTTAATTTATTTTTGCATTTTTAATATATGGTAAAGGTTTTTGCAGCTTTTGAGAAGTGCTTTAAAACATATATGCAACTGGGAGAAAAAGAAACATATCTTCTCAAACCCCCTAAGATTTTGGATTGATGGCCAGCTAATCTACCCTTCACTAGAGACTTTTGGACCCATATTGAAAGCTGCTGCTTTCTATCTAAGATGTTACCATTTAAAGTTAAACCCCCTAAGATTTTGGATTGATGGCCAGCTAATCTACCCTTCACTAGAGACTTTTGGACCCATATTGAAAGCTGCTGCTTTCTATCTAAGATGTTACCATTTAAAGTCGGACACAGCCATCTTTCAACAAAAGCTTCCAATATCGAGGGAGGTACTGTTGCATGCTCTGTCAAAAAAGGCAGCAGGACACACTGGTCTCCTCTATGTTGTATCTTTAATACTTGCAAAAAGTTCACTTCCAATTTATGCTTAAGCAGAAACAAGGATGTTTTGGTTTGTATTTACTGGGGCAGAAAAGAATGTCATCTTTACAAAAATAAAGCAAAAAACCATTGGAACAACTTTTAAATGTCATGGATGGAATGTGAACAGAAAAGCTGAAAACATCATCCTGTTAGGATTTAGGTATTTTGTTTAACTGATATGTGTGTACCATTGCATGGGTAGGGTCAGATGATGGTTCCATGTTATGAATTTTGAGCGAATTTATAACTGGTTGTTTTCTGTTTCTTTATTATGGTAACATTCTTGCCTGTTGTGAAATTAAATCCTTGTCTCCCATTAGTTGTCTTTTTGTCAAATTTATGATTGACCAAGCCTTTCAAGTAGAGATTTAAAATCCTGTTTAATTGGTTAAACAGTTAAATGCAATGCTAACACTCCAGTACCCCATCCCCGCTTGCAGGAGCTGCCATGGTGACTCCCAGCCCCACCCTTCCACAGGGGTTGCCACCTGTAGCCCCAGACTCCCTCACGGTCCTGGTCCCCCAGGAGCAGGGCAGCAGCCGGCTCCCTGCAAGCAGGTTCAGGAGCCACTGTTTAATCATTTCCGTAATCAATAAGCCTATGCGTATGGGTTAACCATTTAAATAGTTAAACTCATACATTCCCACTTTCAATGTATTAGACATGAAGTAACAGACATTTTATCACTGGGCTTGAGGGGAAAAGAAATAAAAAGGGACCCCCATGTCCTCTTGAGGGCTTAATTGTCTTATACAGCCCAAACCTATAAGATGCTGAGAGCCCTCAACTTCTATGACATCAATATTAATGTGAAAAACTTAAGTATTCTGCACCAAATAGTGATAGCGCTGTAGAAAAACTGTTGATACAGTCCTTTACTTTGCTACAGGCATGTTAACTTTGACTTTCAGGAATGATAGAAGACAAGCCAATGATCTGACAATGGCAAAACGTCATGTGTTTCACTAATGGATCTTTCTCCAGTGGACCCCAAGGACTTCCTAAAACATGGGTCACTTCACCAATCACTGAAGTTATCTGCCTTAGAAATAGAATAGTCAGCAGGTTAACAACATAGTAAAAACCTAAAGAAAAGTCTTAACAAGAAGTGAATAAAACTGTATTCATCTGAGGCTACATCTACATTGTGCTCTCTTGCTCAAGAACATATGCAAATGAGGTGCCATTTTTGCACAAGGGGCTTTTGCGCAAGAGCCATTCTGCCTGAAAATAAACAGCAGAATGGCTCTTGCGCAAGAGGGAGGTTTTGTGCAAAAGCCCCTTGCACAAAAATGGTGGCTTATTAAGTATTTATCGCCACACCTCATTTGCATATATTCTTGCACAAGAGAGTGCAATGTAGACATAGCCTGAAAGAGCAGGGATAATGTAGGGAAGTCCAGAGGCAAAAGTAAGTAGGTGTACCCTGATGCGCAGCTCTGGTCAGAGCTGGCTGAGCTGCAGCAAAACCCAGCAGGGAGCTATTTAAAGAGGTAGCAGGGCTCAGGTTGCAATAGGACAGCATCTGTAAGAAATTTTAAGTTACTTTCACTGCTGGGGAAGCCAAGTAATATGATCTGATTTAGAATTTGGATTGCGACAGTGGGAGACATTTAAAAATGTCAACAAATTCAGGGAAAGGGGGTATGGGAAAGAGTCATGGAGGGACAGTCATGTAGGAGCTGTATCCTGACTGAGCAATAGTTTGAGAACTGTTGCGTTAGACTGATGATTATCCTTTTGGAGAAGGAATGGGAGCAAATGAAAGAACGCAGAAAGAAGCTTGCCAGTTTTTAGGAGTCAGTTCCACTCAGCCAAAGTGTTTACCTCCTTTCTAGCCTGCCACCCTATCATTCCCTCTGGAGCTGGAGAAGGCAAGTGTAATATACACTTTTTGATGTAATGATTTGCCAACTTCAAAGATGCACTGGTGCAACTAATTTACCTGCATTTACCACACATACCTGTTCAATCCAGCAGCATTGATGCAATTAATGCTGTAGCTCTGGAAGTTTGTTCAATTCCACTGAAGAAGTCCAGCATATCAAGCTAGGTGATCAGGCTATTTAAAAAATGGAAATCATTATCAAATCAGATAGCTGGGATCAGAGTTCAGATTCAGCCACACTGCCTTTACTGGGGGGGGGGGGGGGGGGGGAGGGGTTTGGAAATGTTTTCGACCCACAGAAAAATCAGTTGTGAGTCACACATAAGCATGCAGCAAAACAAAACAAAAAAGCTCCCTCACCACTGACTGAGAAGGAGAAAGACATTCCCCTAGCACACCAGAGCTTAAGGGGGCCTGGCTAGTAGATTTTGTGTGTTTTTGCCCTCCATGGGAATGGTGGGGAGGCTGGAGTGCCAGCACGAGCTCCCAACGCTGGAGCAGGCGGGGAGGCCTCGGGGGCTTGATCCAGGCAAGCCGGGGGCCATATCCAGCCACTGGGCTGGAGGTTCCCATCCACTTTACTGTCTACTCAACCAGCTGTGTAGCCTCTTCTAGCCCAACATCACAGTTAATCCTTTGCCTGCCTGCCTGACTTCAGTACCGGTCACCTTCCCACTGACACCTAACGCTTCTGGTTATTCCCTGGTGCTAGCGATTCCAAGCCACCGCTGCAAACCCCCTGTGTGCGGAGTGAGTTTTTAACCCAGTGGGAAGAGGAGCCAGAGCGGAGTGCCGAGGCGCGGAGAACACTGCAGTATGGTGCTGCCAAACCGCGCCCGGCACGCCTCGCTGCCAGTAGCAGCAGGTGTTCTCTCTTGCTGCCTTGCTACCTCCCCACCTCCGATAACAGGTTCAAGAGGAGCACGCTGAAGGGCTGGGCGCGGGGTGTCACGGCTGGTTTTGCTTCCCTGCATCCTTCCTTCCCCTACCTCCAAGTGCCAGGCCGTGCCCTTGAACAAACGCGCCCTTGGGCAGCCGGGCTGTGCAAGCGCAAATCAGAGCGGCCGCAGAGTCAGCCCGGAGGGGAGCAGCAGAAGACATTCCGCGGCACGCCCCGCTTGCTAACGCGCGCTCAGTAACAGGCAAGCTACATGCAGGTTGAGCCGGGAAGTGGCAGCTTGTCACCCCCCCCTCCCCGGCTCTGGAGCACCCGTCCGCCCTTGTCCCTGCCTCACAGGGCCCGGCAGGTCACAATGGCCGCGCGCGGAGCGTGTAGCGCTGGCAGGGAGGGGAGCGGAAGGGCCTCCAGCCCCGGCGAAAGAAGCCGCTGCCACAGGGTAAGGAGGGAGCTTGCGGCCAAGCTCTGCTCAGTAGGTTCCCGTGGGCTACGGAAGTGACCTCTGTGTTCCGGTTGCCTCTGAGAACTAATCCAGCTCCCTCTGCCTGGGGGACCCCTTATCCTCCAGCTGGCTTTAAAATAGGCCTCCTAGGGGTCAGCTGCCATACCGAGTTTTTAGTGGCAGAAAATCCAACTCTTCTGCCTTGCCCCTGCCTGCCAGGCCACCTCTCCCCCTCTTTATTCCCCTTCTTGTCCCCTTCCTTATGTGCTCATTTTCACTGGGCTGGGTAAGGGGTGGGGCTGGAAATGAATGCAAGAGGGGTTAGGGGGTGTGGGGCTGAGGGGTTCAGAGGTTGAGAAAGGGCTGGGGCAAACTGTTGGTGTGTGGATGGGGCTACAAGTCCTAGACTGGGGAAGTGGGCTCTGGAGTGAGGCAGACATGAAGTGTCAGACTGCAGTTCCATCCCTGGGGGGGATGACAACACCCCAGTGCCCAGGCATGGGGCACCCCCCACTCCCTGCTGCAGGCCTTGCCCCACCACACCCTACTCTACGACACCCTGCCCCCACTTCACCCCTTCCCAAGTTCCATTCTTTCCAGCCTCTGCTCTGCCCATTATCCTCTACCCAGAGCAACACAAGATGGGGATTACAAAGGGGACTGGCACTCACCTTGGTGGCAGGAGCTGGAGCTCACTGGCAGTGTGCTCTGCTCCACCTTGCCCCAACTGCCTTTTTCCAGCCTGCTATGCTCTGCTATACCCTGGCAGTGGGAAGCAAAACACTGCTGCCATGGAGAAGCGGATAGTGGTGGGGCGAAGCAGAGCAGACTGCAAGGCTACTCTGAGTCCTGCCGCTGTGCTGATAAGGGATCAGTCCCAATTGCTGGCCTGTGTTAGGCCCCCAGGTAATCTAGGAGCTCCGTGGAGCTGGGCAGGAAGCCTGTTTGTGTCACGGCCAGACTTTTATTGGCTCCGGAGTAGCCAGCATTCCTTTATGATCAGGTGTTCTGGTTGAAATCCAGGCACCTGGCAACCGTAGGATCAGCATTGCTCGGGAACTCTCTCTTCTTCCTCCAAAAGAGTGATTAGGTTTCACTGATGGGCTGTGTCTAGACTGGCAAGTTTTTCCGCAAAATCAGCTGCTTTTGCGGAAAAACTTGCCAGCTGTCTACACTGGCCGCTTGAATTTCCGCAAGAACACTGACTTTCTACTGTAAGAAATCAGTGCTTCTTGCGGAAATATTGTGCTGCTCTCGTTCGGGCAAAAGCCCTCTTGCCCAAATCATTTGCACAGGAGGGCCAGTGTAGTCAGCACAGTACTGTTTTGCGCAAAAAAGCCCCGATGGCTAAAATGGCAATCGGGGCTTTTTTGCACAAAAGCGCGTCTAGATTGGCACGGATGCTTTTCCGCAAAAAGTGCTTTTAACAGAAAACTAGACATAGCCGTGCTTTATACCTCTACACGTTTAGGATCAGCCCTAGGTTCAACCCCATCCCCAAGCAGCTCCTGTTTTTCACAAGCAGATATTGCAATTCAGACATAAGCTCTGTAGGTCTAGTCACTGGCGGACATAGATGTATTTAGGAGACCATAGACCATAATTTTTAATGGGGAGCCACTCCCAAGATTTTGGTAAGTGGTCAAGAGCTGAACTTCTATGAAGAGGGTATGGAGACTGGATGCAGAAGGGAGCTTGGGGTAGGAGACTGGGATGCAGGAGGAGGTGAGGGGTCTGAGAGGAAGTTTGGGTGAAGGAGGGGGCTGTGATCTGGGGCAGGGGCTTGGGGTGCATAGTCCAGGATGGGGTCTGGGTGCAGGAGAGGATTCTGGCCTGGGGGAGGGGTACAGAAGGGGGTACATGGTCTGGGAGGGAGTTGTGACCTGGAAGAAGGGGGAAAGAGGGCATGGAGGGTATGGGTGGTGGCCCGGGGACCAGTAGTCAGAGCAGAGAGAGGGGGTAGGGTTCCAGAGGCAGGCTCTGGTGCTTACCTAGGCAGCTTCCAGCCATGCAGAAACCTGAAGCAGAGTATCTGCTGCAGGCTACTTGTTGCTCCACGTAGCTCTGCTCTGAGCATTGGCGGGGAGGTGGGGGATTGAGGGAGAAGGCTTCCCTCACTGCCCGTGCTCCCAGCAAAATTTTTCAGCTCCTATTGGCTGGGATCTGAGAGATTTTGCTGGGGTGTGGAGGTAACCTATGGAGACTGCCTCCTTCCTCCCTCCCCAGCCATCCACAGCAGAAAGCAGCTGGCTTTTAAAACGTGAGCTGCTCTCACCCAACCAGGGGCTGGATCTGGCCCACTGGCAACCTCTTACCCATCCCTGCCATAGATGAAACTTCCTGAGTTGTTGCAGAAACTGACTTTTTTATACACAAAATATCTTTCTTCCATGTCAGTTAGGAGGACTGCATATGGATTTGTGTTAGGGGGCTGGAGCACATAATCTATGAGAAGAGGTTGAGGGATCTGGGTTTGTTTAGTCTGCAGAAGAGACGAGTGAGGAGGGATTTGATAGCAGCCTTCAGCTGCCTGAAAGGGAGGTTCCAAAGAGCATGGAGAAAGGCTGTTCTCAGTAGTGATGGATGGCAGAACAAGGAGCAATGGTCCCAAGTTACAGTGGGGAAGGTCTAGGTTGGATATTAGGAAAAACTATTTCACTAGGAGGGTGGTGAAGCACTGGAATGGGTTACCAAGGGAGGAGGTGGAATCTCCATCCCTAGAGGTGTTTAAGTCTCAGCTTGACAAAGCCCTCACTGGGATGATTTAGTTGGGATTGATCCTGCTTTGGGCAGGGGGCTAGACTTGATGACCTCCTGAAGTCTCTTCCAGCCCCATGATTCTATGTTAAATTTAGATTAATTAACATCTATTAGTCTATAAGGGCGCCTCTGCCTTTGAATTATAGCAAGAGCCCTACTGGGCTCTTGTACATTTCAAAAGCAGAATTGCAGGAGAAGCAGCACGAGCGGAGACTGCTTTAGTCCCTGCTCACACCATTTCCTGCTGCGCCTCTACTTCCCCTGCCCCCTGCTGAGACGGTTCTGGGGGAGCCAGCTTTTAAACCAGCTTCCCACAGCACTGGCTCCAGCTCCTCCCCTTGCTGCCTCTCTCTTGAGAGCAAGTGGGGGGAGGGAGGGGAAGCGACTAGTCACATCACTAGCTTCTTCTTAATAGATAGTTGACTAATTGTCTACATCCCTAATTTGCATATTTTTGGTTTGGCATAATTTCTAAAGCCATTTATCATCATTTACATACGAAGAACAATATTATAGTAGGTAAACATTCTCAGAAAGAAATGTGTGTGTGTTTAAGTTGGTGTAGTTGCTTGAATATTGAACAATAATAAGAAGAGAAAATATAGCATGGAAGCCTATTACAACAAATTCAGTTATCTTCTCTCTCTAAATTTACAGGGCAAATAGCCAGAGTGAAATAATGATGACATAGTGTAATGTATCATCATGAATCAGATTCATGGAGAAAGAAGACCACTACCACCGAGTTTAAGTGATGAAGAAAGAAAAGAAGAAAAAAATAGTTTGTATTTGCAAATGAATTTTAATCAAACTTTTGCTAAAGTCAGGAGTCAGCTATAAAATATCTATATATAATATTTTCCCCATAATCTTTTTCTAACAACAAAGGAACCTTTAGTCAGAGAATATATATGCCCAGCTAGTGCTTGTTCAGAGATGAACTACCCCACACAGTGTAATTCTACTTATGGGACAATTAATGTTCTTTAAAAAAGATAAGAGGAAGTCTGTGATTATGTGACTGCAACATTTCTTTATTATACCTTTTTAGGAGGTAAAATGTATAGCTGGAATTATTGATTTAATTTTAATGCCTAATTAAAACTACAAATTTGTTTCACTGGATTATTGCCACGTGTGATGAAGTTTTTACTGAGTTTTTAAATAAAATTTGCAAAATGATTTACAATACATTATTCCTAAAACAAAGACATCTTTATATAGAGATTTCAAATCAACAGAAGACCAGAGCAAAAGACATAGAGTGAGATTTCAGTCATACGATATGTTTAGGGGTCCCTGCTTTGGTTATTTGTGACTAGGGAGGTGGAAAATCTGAAATCTTTAACTTTTATATTATTGATGGGATTCTTCCAGTTTTGGGTAGGAGAGGTGTTAGATCACAGAAGATATGGCAGCATTTGCCCTTTTGTGGAATAGACTGGAGATTTTACACTTGAATTCTCAGATCTCCCAAGACACATGCAGATCTCAGGGATCCATTTGGCACAAAAGCCATCTATGCCTTGGCTATGCACTGTCACTTTACACTTTTGGTTCGTTACAGTCCCTGAAAAGCATATGTGTTGTTACAGTATCCTCCAACTGTTACTGTTCCCAGAAAAATACCACCAGGGTAAGGAATCCCATAGTACAAAGAGATAATCTACTGAGGCTAGCCTGTGGGGAATTTTGGGTGGAAAAATCTGGTGGAGAGCAATCAGTTCTCCTCTGTCTACCTTTAACAACATCCTGTGTGCTGATATGGATTTCCAAGGGAAGGACTGCAGCAGGATTGTAAGAAAAGGGAACATGCTGGTGAGCCAGTTTTTCTTTCTTGCATAACTCATAGATTTTCGCTCATTTCTTGTAAAATACAAGGGATTAGCTACCCTTAATTCTGCATTAACTGCATTTGGCTCTTCATACGTTTCAGAATCAGGACCTTGAGAACTAATTGTCTTGAATACACGAGCCTTGAGTGATGTCTTATGGAGATAATTTATATACCTAAATTAAAATTATTAATCTGCAGAAAAAATATTTTTCTTGCTGTGAAATAAACATATAGTTCCTCCCATTGATGGAAATGAGTAATTGGAATCAGAATTTTATTCCATGAAGGATTTCTTATAGCAGCTTTATTTAATTTTCATTAGAAAGCTTTTATCATAGCGGAAGTATTTAATTATTTCTTCCTTAGCTCCTTATGGCCATTTTTTTTAAACGTCACTTTGAACATCTAGTCTTATTGATGTCAAATAACTTCTCTAGTTCTGTATATTGGAAACTATCTGTTATCTTTGATAGGAATGATAAGAATCAACCTCCCTCCCCAGAAAATCCCAAAACTCAGTGTGAACAAAGGTTTTCCCACAGTTTGCTGCCACCAGGGATTGTTTCCTGGTAAGTCACTGGCTGGTCAATAACTTAATGTCCCTATTTCCTAATTTAAAAAATTTCACACTCACTTGGCAACATTTCAGCCAGGTAATTTACCATTAGTGCTGAATCCAATGATTGGATGTATGTGGGTGGCCCTTGCAAAGTCCCATTGAAGCCAAAAAGGCTCCACATGGGGACAACAATGCAACTGATGTAGTTCTGGTTGCATGCTCAGATCTTGAATAACCAGACTTTCCATTATGCTTGACAAGACTGTTAGAGGTTTGTTTTTGTAATTTTATATTAAATTTACTTTCTTGGTAAGACTACATGTGGAAATGCAAGTTTTACAAGAAGTTACTTTTCTCCATAGGAACTAATGGAAAAAGGAAACTTTGCTAAGATGCAATGATGGGACTAATTAGAAAGCTTATTAGTCTTTGCTTTTTCCATAATAATATTTTTCTGTGCAGAGGAATGTCCTGTCCACAGCAGCTTCTTTTGGAGCTTCTTCCTGCAAAATATATCTAAAATCCTTTTCTTTCTGTCCAAAAAGTTAAAAATCTCCTTCCAGATCTCATCAGCTATCACCGTAACAATTATAACTACCTCCTCTGTGGCCTCCCTAATACTTGCATCACCCTTGCCACTCCATTCAAGATACTGCTTCTAAGGTCACCTATCTTGCCCATCTCTTTGACTACATCTTCATCCTTCTTTGATTTCCCCATTTCATTTGTATTAAATTCAAGATCTCTTTGCAGTTTGTCTGCTACACACTTGTTTACTCTTTTTTAGATTGCATCGCCCTCCCCTGCCACCTCTTCTGCTCTGCCAAAAATGTCAGCTTTGCTCACTTGTTAGCTTCTTGAACAATGTCTGTGCACCTTCTTCCATGGAGACCTTTAGATGCCTTTCCTGAATTGATCCATAAAGCCATTGTCCTCTCCTCCTTTGGATCTCTTCTTAAGTCTCACTTCTGCCACAACAGCTACAAAAAGATCACAACAGCTACTAAATGATGGGTAGGTTGCGGGGCAAATGGAGATAGGCAGCTCTTTATGTGTAATAGTAAGCAAAGGTTGGCCCTTTTCCTGTGTACACAGATGATTAAAGTTACACCTGCGGTTAAGTGTTTGCTGAATTGGTGTTTGTTTAAGACATAAGTAAAGATGAGTGATTTCCTACCACCTGAAAATGTTTGATAATGGCTCAAATCCACAAAGGTAGTAAGATGCCCAATTCTGGCCTGTAGGTGCCCAGGTTCTATTATTAAACTGCACTGTAATCCACAAAACTCATGGTTGGCTGCCACCTAACCCATGCAGTACCTAAGATTTCAAGGTAAAATTTTTCTAGATGCCTAAGTTTCTACCTCTGGACATGCATGCTGCTGCCTCCCTCTAGGTGCACAGAAATCTGTCTTCTGCCTATGTTCAAGTGCAATCCATAAACCTAAAAAAGAGCACTTATCATCCCTGCTGAGGCTATGTCTAGACTACAAGCCTCTTTTGAAAGAGATCATCTAGACAGCAACCAGTATTTTCGAAAAAGAGAGCTGCTTTTTTGAAAGAGAGCACCCAGACAGTCTGGATGCTCTCTTTCGAAAAAGCACTGTTTGCATTCAAAAGTGCCTTTTTTCGAAAGAGCACTTTCAAAAAAAGGCATTATTCCTCGTAAAATGAGGTTTTCCGCAGTTGAAAAAACTGCTGCATTCTTTCGATTTAATTTCAAAAGAACGCGGCAGCAGTCTAGACGCAGGTAAAGTTTTATAAAAAAAAGGCCACTTTTTTTGAAAAAAACCTGTAGTCTAGACATACCCTGAGTCTGCTCTGGTAGGAATGGTCACATGCCTCTCAAAATGGGGCCAGTGTTGGAGGTGTTCCTGTCCCTTTATAGCTTTTAGCCCTGGGGTTGTAATATTAACTTGGAGTGTGGGAAAAAGGGGTTCAATTCCCCACTCTGCTTGAGATGGAGAAAGGATTTGAAGAGGAGGGTCTTCCACTTCCAGGAGAGTGCTGTAGCAACTAAGCCCTGAGATAGTCTGTTGTGGAGCTCTAGGTCTCCCCTGTTAAAGTTGTTTCATTTTGGGTAAATACTTAAGTAGGCATTGGGACAGGGGGACTGGACCTTAGGTCTCCCACTTCTCAGTTGGATGCCATAAGCATCAGGTTAGAGGAGTTTCTCTGTCTCTCTGGTTCCCTGACTCTCACCACTACCACTATCCATTTTGTGTGCGGTGAAGTGGGAGCCTAACTCATTCCCACAACAAACAATTTAGGCATCTAAGGCACCTATTTCTAGGAGAGTGGTTCCCACCTGTTGACCACTACCAGAGAAAGACCCCTCCTTTTCATGAGGGGCTTAGCATATACCCCTCTCCTCAGCATCTCCCATTGGCTAGGTTACGTGGCTCACTGCTTAGCCTGGTGGCTTTTGCAGATTGTGTTCTTAGGTGCCTATTTTTCAGCACTCCAGGATGCAGTCATAAGGAATCCTAATAATTATTCCATTATGTGAGTACATTGAAAGAGGTTTGGGGCCCAATTCAACAGTCTTTTTTGGCTCTGATCCTGCAAACTCATTCAGATAGCCAGGAAAAGAGGAAGGATGGTGCAGCGGAGAGGGTGCTCACCTAGGATTTGAGATGTCCAGATTCAGTTCCCTGCTGCACCACAGACTTTGTGTGGGATGTTGAGGAAATAATTTAGACTCTCTGGCCATGTCTACACTGCAGGGTTTTGCTGGCTGAGAGTATGCTAATGAAGCGCACATTAGCATTTGTCATGCTGTCATTTGCATATTCTCTGCTGATGCTTTTTGCGCAAGAGGTTTTGCGCAAAAACAAGCAATGTAGATGGGTCTGTTTTGCACAACCCCCCCCCTTTTGCACAAGATCCTTATGCCTCAAAAAAGGAGGTATAAGGATCTTGTGCAAAAGGGTTTTTTGTGCAAAACAGATCAGTGCAACACATGGTAATGAACACTTCATTAGCATACTCTCTGCTGGCAAAACCCTGCAGGGTAGACATAGCCTCTGTTCCTATCTGAAAAATGGGGCTAACAATACTGGGTTACCTTACAAGGGTGTTAGGGGAGTAAATTCATTAAAGATTATAAGGTGTTCTGGTGATTGAGTTGGTGGGGGACAGCTAAGTATCTTAAGTAAGTGCCTGTATGGTGCCCGATTGACTTCACATGGCAATGTGGATGAACTTGCAGGATAAGGGCTGTAGTTTGTAAGCTTTTAGATATGTACTTATATTTTTATCTGTACCTAGGTACATTGTGAGCTGAGTACTATTTAGAAGAGTGAGCACTGCAAAGATGGTCATCTTTTCCTGTGTATTAATTGCTCCTTTAGTTACAGTTCCTGTTGCACAATAGCTTATTTTTATTGATTTTCTTTTTTAGAGTTAAACCAGACAGTTGCAGAAGAGTTGCCCCTTTCTCCCAAACTGGACAAATTCAAACTGGCAAGATTTTTAGCTGACAAGGCAATCAAGGTATGTGTGTTGACCATAGATTTTAGTGATTTGTTTTTCTATTTGTGATACTGGTTTCTAACAAAGGGTATGTCTACACTACAGCGCTATTTCGAATTAACTTATTTCGAATTAGTTAATTCGAAATAAGCTAATTCGAAATAATGCATCTAGACCCAAAAACTAATTCGAAATAGCGTTTTTCTAATTTGAAATAGCGCGTCCACATTGGGTGGACCCTGAATCGAAGATAAGGCTGGCCGGAACCAGTGCCAAAAGGGTATCAAGGTCAGACTTAGTGTGTGGGGCTGCTGCCTCAGGCTAGCTGAGGTCTGTGCTTAAAGGAACCCGACCCCCCATCCCAGACAGACAGTTCTCAGGTTTCTCTGCTTGCTGGTCCACCTCGCTGAGGGACAGCAAAGCATTTGTGTCTCGGAGTGCTCTGCTTGCCCTCACTCGGGGCACCACGGCACTCTGCAACATGGAACCAGACCTATCCCTGGGCATGCTGGTGCGTCTCGTGGGGTCGTAGCCATTAGCCCGGCTGCACTTACTGCAGGCTGCCATCCAGGAGGTCCATCGGGGGGCTGTCAGGATCCAGGAGGCCCTGCGGGAGAGCGTCCACCCTGAGGAGCCCTCAGAGCCACACCGGTCCTCCCCACCAGGAGCTCATGCCCCATTCCTCCCTCACATCTTTCCTCTTACCCTTCCTTAGCCCCCCCTTCCTGATGTCAAATGAAATATACATATTTTCAAAAATATAAACTGGGTTTATTTAACACAACTGGGGAAGGGGAATGAAACTCTGGGGAGACGGGGGAAAGGAGGCGGGAGAGGGCAGGAGAGAGTGTGGGAGAGGGGAGGGGGAAAACTGGGAGGAGGGAGCTGGAAGGGGGAAGCAAGGGGAAGAAGGGGGAGGGGAAGCTCAGGTCTTAAGGGTGGGGGTCTCGCTGGGCCAACCGCCTTCCAGCATGTCAGGGGAGGGGGCCTTGGCGTCCCCAGGGGGATGGGGAGGATGGTGCGGAGGATGAGGTGGGGGGTGTGGACTTTGAGGAGGAGGGTGTGGAGGTCGAGGAGGAAGCAGTGGGAGGAGGGACAGTAGTTGGGGGGCAGCAGGCGCAGGACTGGCACGGGGCACCATGCTCTGCAGCAGGGCCTGCAGGTTTATGCTCAGCCCTTGGACCTCAGCCAGCTGCTCCTGGCAGAGCTGCAGGTCCTCCAGCATCCAGGTCTGGATGGTGCGGTGCAGGGCCCCCAGATGTTGGTCCCAGTACTCCTGCCGCGTGCTGGTGGTCCGGAGCAGGCCGCGGGTGTGGGAGCATGTCCCGGGTGGGCTGGTGCAGCTATAAAGAAAGAAGAGAAGTGGTCAGTTCTGCCTGGGGACACAGTGGATGATGCCCAGCGCCTCCCGCGATGTGAGGGCGACCGTGCCCTGCACCGTCAGAGCCGATGTGCTTGCACAGAGGCCATGGTCAGGATGTCTGGCTCTCCCCAGGACTTGCCCCAAGACTGCACCCATGCCCCTGTGCCATGTATAGTGTGGCCGGGGCGGGGGGGAGATGTCCCCTACCTCTGTGTAGAGGGGGTGTGCGAAGGGAGAGCATCCTACTGGGTCCCTCCCCGGGGTCGGGAGCGTGTCAGGTCTCTTCACACATGCATGTGCCTATTGGGCCACGGCCCCTGGGTGTCACACAGCTGGAGCCACCTGCCCAAGGGTGGCATGGCACATGCTCGCACGTGCACAGGTGTCTGCATGATCCATGGGAGGCACAGCCCACGCGCGCGGTCCCTGGTCTCCCTTCCCGCCTCCTCCCCAGGTAGGGGACAGTGCTGGCACTTACCCAGTATGGCCTCCCTGGACGACCCTGCTGACTCCGGAGCCGGGACAGCTGGCTGTGGCCCCTCTGGTATGCCTGGGTCAGGGCCCTCTGGTCCTGGCTCGCTGCCTCCCGGGAGTCGGTCAAGGGCGGGGAAGTAGGGGCAGGTGGCAGCCCCTGCTGCGGCGCCGCCCCTGGTGGCCCTGGCGTACACCTGCTGCAGCTCCTTAGCTTTCAGGTGCACCTGCTCCTGGGTGCGCCTGTGTCCCTTTCTGGCCATGGTGGTCACTATGTGGCTGTAGATGGCCACGTTCCTCTGCCTCGTGCGGAGATCCTGTACGTTGGGGGCCTCCCCCCAAACCTCACTGAGGTCCATGATCTCTGCACTAGTCCACGAGGGCACGCGCCGTCTATGGCCCCTGGCTGGCCCCTGGGTGCTGGGGGTCTGGGTGGGGGAGAGCTGACTGGCACTGGCTGCCTGGCCATCCTAGGGCCACTGGGTCAGGAGAAGAGACTGCTGGCAGGCCTGGCTCCGTCAAGTGCCATCTGGCCAGAGTCTACCCCTTTAAGGGCCCCGGGGCTGGGGGAGAGGAGTTTTCCTGGTTTGGCCCAGAGTGGTCACCAGGGGGAACTGGGAAGGGCTGGAGGCCCCCTAATGCGAAATAAGTGTCTACACAGCACTTATTTCGAATTAGCTATTTTGAATTTGGCATTATTCCTCGTAGAATGAGGTTTACCTAATTCAAAATAAGGGCTCCGCTATTTCGAATTTATTTTGAAATAGTGGTTTGTATGTGTAGACAGCTATTACAGTTAATTTGAAATAACATCTGTTATTTCGAATTAACTCTGTAGTGTAGACATACCCAAAGATATTTTCTCTGGGTGCAAGCTGCTGGTTTTTAAAGTTGTTAAACCTTGTCTGTTAAATGATATTTAAATCTGTTGGCATTTTAACAAATACCTTCTCCCTAGTTTAGACAGGGCTATATTGCATTGTATGCACTGTACAAAGATTACTCCTCACCAGAGCTCTGTCAGTACACATCCTTCTCACATTGAACTACAATACATTTGCTCTTTGTTTATTGGAATTTAATTAAACAGTGACTGCCAGTGAATTCTGTTGAATTTTGTGGGAGTTTACAAACCTGTGACAGAGAATATAGACAGAAATCCTTTTGACACCCAGATAAGATTGTGATTGTGTGCTATAAGTACATCTCTGTATATACATCCTATCAATCTTATATCTCTAAGTAGATATGACAAAATTTCATCTGTGGCTTTCCCAAAGTGACAAGCTAATATGTATTCCCACTGTGTTAACCAGCCACCTGTTACTGGAGGAAAATTGCTTACTACAGTAAAACTCCCAATTGTCCGGCATCCAGTTGTCCGGTACTCCTGATAGTCCGGCACCAACTGGAACCCGGAAGTGCTTCAGCCAGCCGGACAATTGGAGCTCCTGTGAGCCCCATGTACACTCACAGGCTAGGAAAGGGAAGGGGAGGAGAGAGGAAGGAGATTATACCCCTGTGACGGGTCTGCCGAGACCACACTGCGTCCAGCCTGGGGGGACGGGAACGGCACGGCGAGGGGCGAACCCTCCATTGTTTTGCAGGGAGGCGGGGGAAGCCCCACGCAGCCACCTACTACAGGCCAGCTGGGGCTGCAAGTGGCGGCGGAGAAGAGGGGGCAAGGTGAGGGGTGGCGCTGCGGGACCAACGCAGCAGCACCCCAGCTGCTCTGCTCCGCCACTTCCCCAAATCCGCCGCTGTCTCTTGCAGCCCCAGCTGGCCTGTCGCCGGCAGCTGTGCGGGGCTTCCTCCGCCACCCTGCAAAACGGCAGAGCGTTCGCCCCTTGCCGCGCCGTTCCTAAAGGTGCCAGATTATCGGAAGTCTACTGTACTGTTGTGGAGTACTCAGCAGGATTGCCTTCAGTAGAAAGACTGTGTTGCTCTATGTGTATGTGTGAAGTTGTGGTCAGCTTCTACATTGCTGATGGTGCTACTGAAATCCAATGAATACATTTTAAGTTTCCCCTCTTGTTTTCAAAATGCAATGCTTGCAACTTCAAAGGCAGTGTACTAATGTGGATATAGACTTTACAAATGATAAAACATAATATTTTTGTAGGGTCTGTGCTTTCATTTATGAGAATTTGTTTGAAATCTTAGGAAAAGAAAATTTTTACCATCTGTGGCCCTTACCCAGTAATTCGTAGAAGTTTAAGGAAAAAAGGATGGGTGGAGAGAAAGCTTTCCATAAAAAGTGACTTACAGGATGAATGTGATGCTGATTGCGAAGATGGTGGAAAGAATGGTAAAGTACCTAAATAGCTTTCTTCTTTCACATAGATGCGAATATAATTTTTTATGTAAAATATCGTACAAGGGCTTTAGTGTAAGGGCCTGATGAGCTTCATACTGGTAAGAAGGTTACGTTTGTAGGTCTGACTGTTAGGAAATTAATTTTCTTTGTCCTGCAACCTGAACATATATCATCTAGAGTTTCTGAAGTACAATAAACATGCACACCTACTATGCCATTTTTTGATCACACAGAATGAACTCCAGAGAGTAAAACAGAAAAGCTGAGAATTGACTCTTCTATGATATGGATGGGTGTTTGTCCTAAAGCACGAGTAACCTATGGCCCACAAGCTGGATCTAGCCGCTGGCTCAATTTGATCCTTGGTGCCACACTCTCATAGGGCTGCAGTGCCAGTGCTGACTCTCACTGTTGCAAGGGGCTCATCAAGTTATGTGTGTGTGACGGGTGACTTGAGGTTTTTTTTTGTTTTTTGCTTCCTGTCTTAGAAGCACTGGGAGCAGATGAGTAAGTTAGTATTGAGGCTTTTTTTTTCTTTTTTCTTTTTTGCTTCTTACCTGAAAGCATGTGGGTAATGGGTATTTGGTTTTTGTTTTTGTTTTTTGTTTGTGTGTGGTCCCCAACTGATTTTTCTGTGGGTCAGTGGTCATGCACTGTCCTGAATGAAAGGGAAGTGCTACCTTCTTGCTAGTGATTCTAAAGCCAGCTTCAGGAACTTTTGCTGTAATGTAAACAGCATCCCTTCCTGTATACTCAATTTGTATTACTGATGAACTCCTCTTATTATGTTTCAGTGAAGCCATTGTATGGATAATTACAATTACTCATTCTGTACGCATTCTGATTGCCAATGCCTAGTTGTTAAGAATATTTAGTAACACGTAAAGATGCCTTTGTAGTTATATAATTGGTAAGTAGAGGATTAATATAATACAAGACAGTTATAGTAAAATACTCACATTATTGTAGCCATTCTTCAGTCTCAAGAAATCATAGGCATGAACCCCAGAGAGGTAAAAAAAAAATCTTAATTGGCTTTATGGTAGCTGTGGCTGTGACTGAAGAGACCCACTTGAGAGAGACCATCTCTTTCACATTTAAAAGTGTATTTTTAGGGGAGAGCTTCAGTTAAAATGATTCAGCTCTGAGAACAAGGTTAGGAAAAATATTTTTCCCATCTTAAAAATATTCTGGTAACCTTTTCTTTGAGAAGTTCTAGCATCCCTGTGATTTGGAACAGAGACTTAATATTTGGAAAAGTGGCCATTGTATCAGAGATGGACCTTGTGCTAGCCCTGTGAAAATCTGCCCATATATGACCAAGTTCTAAGCCTTTGAAAAATTGCATTTCTCACTTGCTCAAGAGAGACATCTTAGTGATGACGGGGAGACTAGCAGTAGTTGGTCAAGGAGGCTGTGTCCAGACTCAGGGTTTTTTTCGAAAAAAGTAGCCTTTTTTCGAAAATACTTCCCCTGCGTCCAGACTCAAGCCGCGTTCTTTCGAAATTAATTCGAAAGAACGCGGCTTTTCTTTCGATGGCGGTAAACCTCAATTTACGAGGAAGAACGCCTTCTTTCGAAAGTTCCTCTTGTAAATAGGGCGTCTTCGAAAGAGAGCATCCAGACTCACTGGATGCTTTCTTTCGAAAAAGCAAGCCGCTTTTTCGAAATTTCTCCGTGCAGTCTAGACGCTCTCTTTCGAAAGAGGCTCTTTCGAAAGCATCTTTCGAAAGAGCCTCTTTCGAAAGAAGCCTGCAGTCTAGACATAGCCGGAGACTGGAACCCAGGGGAAATTAGGATGGAGTTAGATAAACAGATCTGATAAGGAGCTGAATTGCAGAAAGGGAGGTGGAATTAACTCTAGGCAAAGAAGCTTGACTAAGGAGCTACAGGGAGGGGGAGACTGGGATTGGATTAAGAGCCCCAAAGAGAGAGACTGGCACTGAGAGCTCATGGGTTGTATAGTGAATGAGGCTATTGTCTATAGGGCAGTACCTCAAATTTTGCAGAAGTTGGAAGTTGTCTAATAAATGAGGCAGGAAACTGCAGGAAGAAATAAGGTGATCTTATGGTAAAGGCCATTTGACAGTGCACTGGAGAACTGGATTCAATTCATGCCTCAGTCACAGAATTCCTATGTGATGCTGAGCAAGTCACCTCTACCTGTCTTTTCACAGATAATCATTAATTGTGTGTTTCTCATTTCTGAGCACCCAACATGATACGCTGCTATCTAACTTGCAGAAGTGCTGAACAATTAGCTGTAGCTGAAGTCTGCAAGAGCTGTGCTATATAATTCTAAATCTTCAGGAATATCAGTTCTTAGAGCTTCAGGGGGTAACCGAGTTAGCCTGTTACAGAAATAAACCAACACATTGTCTGTAGCACTTTATAGACTAACAAAACATATAGATGGTATCATGAGCTTTCGTGGGCACAGCCCACTTCTTCAGATGACCGGAGGTATGAGTAGGGGATAAGAAAACTGGAAATAAATAGGAGAGGGGAAGAGAAAGGAAAGAGGTAGGGGGTAGGGGTGGGGAACAGGCATCATTAAGTATATGGAGACTGAGTACTTAAACTTAAGCAGATAAAGATCAAAGTCAATAGATAGATTGCTGAGACAGGAAGGATACCTCTCAGAAAACTGTTAGCACCTTCAGTGGTAGAGTCCCCACCAGCCTGTATCTCGACTGAGTCCATTAGCATATGAATTGAATTTGTGTATGTACTGTACTGTGGAAAAAGGACAATAAACTATCCAAACTGCTACATGCCTTAGGATCTCTCATAACAGACACTCTCAATTCACCCAACAATATCATCAACCTATCTAATCATTCTCTCAGCCCAGCAGAAGAATCTGTCCTATCCAGTGGATTCTCCTTCTGCCCCACTATCCCCACAAATATGATTCAGTTCTGTGGGGATCTGGAATCCTATTTTCGCCGCCTCTGCTTGAAGGAATATTTCCAGCATACTGATATATAACATACTGACCTCACTGCCTCCCCCCTCCTCCGCCAACAATCCCACAAGAAGAAGGCTTCTATGTGGACCCCCACCAATGGATGTAATGAAAGTCTGGATTTCTACATCGACTACTTCCGCAAACGTGCTCGAGCTGACATTATCAGCAAACAACAACATAAAACATACAACCTCAGCCACGCAGAACGCAATGCTATTCACAGCCTCAAAACCAATCCTAACATCATAATCCAAGAAGCTGACAAAGGGGGCTTTATAGTCATCATGAACAGGACAGATTATGATCAAGAGGCAAACAGACAACTCACCAATACCAGATTCTACAGGCCTCTCCCCTGTGCCCCTACTAAGGAATACTAAAAAACATGAAAAAACTGCGCATGAAACTCCCTGATGCTACTCTGACACCCCCCCTAATCTCCGACCAGGTACTTTCTATCTACTACCAAAAATACACAAACCTGGTAATCCCGGACGGCCCATCATCTCCAGCATTGGCACACTCACCACAGGATTATCTGGCTATATTGACTCCCTCCTCAGACCCTGTGCTACCAACACTCCTAGCTACCTCCACGACACCACTGACTTCCTGAGGTAACTGCAAAACATCAATAATCTTCCTGAAAATACCATCCTGGCCACCATGGATGTAGAAGCCCTCTACACCAACATTCCACACAAAGACGGATTACAGGCTATCAAGAACACCATCCCTGATAACAACACTGCACACCTGATTACAGAGCTTTGCGACTTTGTCCTCACCCACAACTACTTCCAATTCAGAAACACTTTCAATCTCCAAATCAGCGGCACAGCCATGGGCACTCTCATGGCACCACAATATGCCAACATCTTTATGGCTGACCTTGAACAACATTTCCTCAACTCTCGCCCCCTAACAGCCCTACTTTACTTACGCTACATCAATGACATCTTCATCATATGGACCCACAGGAAAGAGACTCTTGAAGAACTCCACAAGGATTTCAACAACTTCCACCCTACTATCAACCTCAGCCTAGACCAGTCCACAAGGGAAATCCACTGCCTGGACATTACAGTACGGTTAAATAACGGACAGATTTTAACTACTCTATATCGGAAACCCACCGACCGCTACACTTAACTTCATGCTTCCAGCTTCCATCCCAGACACATTTTTCAGTTGATTGTACACAGCCAAGCACTGCGATACAATTGGATTTGCTCTTACCCCACAGACAGGGACAATCACCTACAAGATCTTTACTGAGCATTCATAAAACTGAAATATCTTCCTGGGGAAGTGAAAAAAACAAATTGACAGAGCCAAAAAACACCCAGACATGAACCACTTCAAGATAGACCCAAAAGAGAAAATAACAGAACTCCTCTTGTTGTTACCTACAGTCCACAACTCAGACCCCTCCAACACATTATACGCAATCTACAACCCATCTTGGAAAATGATCCCTCACTCTCAGAAGCCTTAGGAGAAAAACCTGTTCTTGCTTACAGACAACCCCCTAACCTGAAACGCATTCTTTCTGATAACCATGCCACACCATCACATCATAAGCCTCCAGTAACTCAGCCCTGCAACCAGAAAAGATGCCAACTCTGCCCACATGTCTACACGGACAAATTCATCACTGGAGCAAACAACATAAGCCACAAAATCAAAGGGTCATTTGAATGTACATCTAGTAATTTGATCTATGCCATCGAATGCCAACAGTGCCCCTCTGCTATATATATTGGACAGACTGGACAGTATCTGGGGGAAAGAATCAATGGACATAAATCAGATATATGTAAAAGGAACACACAAAAACCAGTTGGAGACTATTTCTGCTTGCCTAACCACACTCTGAGGGTATGTCTACACTACCCCGCTAGTTCGAACTAGCGGGGTAATGTATGCATACCGCACTTGCTAATGAAGCCTGGGATTTGAATTTCCCGGGCTTCATTAGCATAAGCGGGGAGCCGCCATTTTTAAATCCCCGCTGCTTCGAACCCCATGCAGCGCGGCTACACGGGGCTCGAACTAGGTAGTTCGGACTAGGTTCCTATTCCGAACTACCGTTACTCCTCATGAAACGAGGTGTACCGGTAGTTCGGAATAGGCACCCTAGTCCGAACTACCTAGTTCGAGCCCTGTGTAGCCGCGCTGCACGGGGCTCGAAGCAGCGGGGATTTAAAAATGGCGGCTCCCCGCTTATGCTAATGAAGCCCGGGAAATTCAAATCCCGGGCTTCATTAGCAAGTGCGGTATGCATATATTACCCCGCTAGTTCGAACTAGCGGGGTAGTGTAGACATACCCTGACAGACCTGCAGGTGACAGTCTTGACACAAGCCAGCTCTTCAAGCCAAATCCACAGGGAAAGCTTGGAATTACAGTACATACACAAATTCAGTTCACATGCTAATGGACATCGAGATACAGGCTGGTGGGGACTCTACCACTGAAGGTGCTAACAGTTCTTCTTCAAGTGATTGCTCATGTCCATTTGAATGAGGTGCACGCGTATCGCGTGCACGGTTTCCCGAAGCATTTTTTCCTCAGCGGTACCCGTCAGGCCGCCCCCTGGAGTGGCGCAGCTATAACAGAGCATAAGTACCCCTGCTGGCTCTTCCCCTCCTCAGTTCCTTCTTACTGCCCGTGATGGTTGCTGGAGCTTGTTGCCTTGTGCAGAGTCCCAGCTTTCTCTTGTTGCCCGTTGGCCATTGTTCAAGTAGTGTTAAGTAGCTGTTAAGTAGTGTTAGATAAATTAGTTGATAGGAATTTTGTTGTGTTTCCCTACCCCCTGTGGGGATTGGGGATTCCGGGCCTGCAGGGCTTCAAACCTTGAGGGGCTTGTGCTAAGCCTATGCTGAAAGGAGACCCCCACTGCGAGTGTCTCAAGTGCCTTGGGGAGTCTTATCTCACTGATTCCTGTAAGATCTGTTGGGGATTCAAGCCTCGTACCAAAAGGGAGTGGGATTCCCGCTTGAAACTGCTCCTGATGGAATCAGCGCTTCAGCTGGTGCCTTCAGGGGAACTTTTGGTGCGTAGTGCACCAGCGTCGGTGCGGGAAACCCATTCCGGCCTGACCCACCCTGCACCGCAGTACCGAGAAGGTTGGCGCCGTGGCACCGCTCCTAGTCCCCAGCACCGAAGAAGTCCATGGTCTCCAGAGGGAATTTGCCAGAGAAAAGGGCTCACGGCAATGGGCATCGGCATAAGAAGATGTCTTCACATCGGGCCAGAAGCCCGCACATCGCCCCTCCACGCCAGAGACGTTTGAGGCAGCTTAAGAACCGATTGAGCTGATAACCTCGCCTCCGTCTCCCATCTCCTCCGAGGGGACACACGTAGCCTGCTTGAGTCGGCACGGGGTGTGCCTTCATTGGTCCCATGCTCGGCACCAGTACTGGTCCTGGCACCGGCCTCAACTTTGACTGCAGCTGTGGCACCGGCCTCTGTGCAGGCATCATTCCAACCCTTGGTGCTGCTGCCGCTGTCAGCGCCTGCACCGCCTCAGTCCCTGGCTTTGATGTTTCCTGCATCGGTGGCGCAGCAGCTGCAGAAACTGCTCCTGGCACCTCCGCTCCTGGCACCGCCAGCACTGGTTTGCGCTTCGGGGTCGGTGCTGCCATGCTCAGCACCTCCTGGGCAGGAGGCACGCATGTCACCCCGCGTGCACTCAGGCAAGCCTGAGTCCATGGCACATTTTAGGCCTGTCCTGATGCAGGGCCAGCCCGCTGCAGCACCGCCTTGGTTAGCTTCAGAGCTGTCATCCGAGTCTGAAGCAGAGTCACTCCAGTCCCTGGGTTCATCCTGCCATTCGTCCTGGTACCGCTCTATCTCCCGGCACCGATTGGTACCCCCGGGGTTTGAACAGACATGGCCACCACAGGTGAAGCAGCCCTGGCCTTTTTGGACACCGTGGGCCTACCATCAGTGGCAGGGCCCACTCCCTTTGTCTCGCCCAGCCAGTGGGTCTTGCAGATGCTTTACTCTGTCTGGGTATGTCTACACTACCCTCCTAGTTCGGACTAGGAAGGTAATGTAGGCATACTGCACCTGCAAATGAAGCCCGGGATTTGAATTTCCCGGGCTTCATTTGCATAAGCCGGGCACTGCCATTTTTAAATCCCGGCTCGTTCGAACCCCATGCCGTGCGGCTACACGCGGCATGGACTAGGTAGTTCGGACTAGGCTTCCTAGTCCGAACTACCGTTACTCCTCGTGGAATGAGGAGTAACGGTAGTTCGGACTAGGAAGCCTAGTCCGAACTACCTAGTCCACGGGGTTCGAACAAGCCGGGAATTAAAAATGGCGGCGCCCGGCTTATGCAAATCCCGGGCTTCATTTGCAAGTGCGGTATGCCTACATTAACCTCCTAGTTCAAACTAGGAGGGTAGTGTAGACATACCCTCAGCCTCCTTATCTCGGGCCCCACCGTCGCCCATGGAGGGGGATCCACAGGGGAATGGTGCCTTGGGGGTGCCCCTGGCGGGTCCTCTGCAACAACCACTGGAGTTGCAGCAGCCACCCCCGGTTCCAGCTGTACCGGAGCAGCAGGTCGTGGGGCGAGAGTCATCGTCGTCGCCTGATGAGGCCTTGGCAGACCTGGTTCCTTCCATGCCAGCTATGGATGCCAGGTCTCACCAGGAGCTGCTCCGCCGCATGGTGGACAATTTGGGGGTGCATGTCGAATCGGTTACTGGAGTCCGACCCCATGGTGGACATCCTCAATGAGGATGCCCCAACTAAGCTGGCTTTGCCG
The DNA here is from genome assembly GCF_049634645.1 of Pelodiscus sinensis. NCBI lineage: Eukaryota > Metazoa > Chordata > Testudines > Trionychidae > Pelodiscus > Pelodiscus sinensis. The sequence goes on along the minus strand of NC_134711.1, from coordinate 36,806,279 downwards.
CTGAATAAGACCGTGGCAAAGATCACGAACACCCTTTGGCAAACGTCGGTCTCCATCTCCCCCACCCTTAAGGGGGTGGAGAGGAGATATTACGTTCCCCAGAGGGGGCATGAGCACCTATACTCGCACCCAGCGCTGGGTTCGATTGTGGTGCAATCGGCTGCACAGAAGGAGGGGCAGCTGGAGCCCTCTCCCACGGTGAAGGACCCCAAGCACATGGACCTGATGGGGTGCAAGGTGTATGCCACCGGCGGGGTACAGCTCTGCATTGCCAATCAACAGGCAATGCTCAGTCGGTACGCATATAACACCTGGCAAGCATTGGACAGGTTTCGTTACCAACTGCCCCTGGAAGACAGGCAGGAATTTTCGGCCCTCTCCACAGAGGGCAGGACCATAGCCCGTACAGTTCTGCAGGCATCCCTTGATGCTGTGGACTTGGCTGCTAGAACCATGAACCTCAAGGGTGGTAATGAGGCGCAGTGCCTGGCTGCAGGTCTTGGGGATCCCGATGGACTTGCAGTCCACCATACAGGACCTGCCGTTCGATGGGAAGTCCCTCTTTGCAGAGAACACTGACTCTCGCCTTCATAGCCTCAAGGACACCTGGTCCACGCTTAGGTCCTTGGGCATCCATACACCTGCCCCACAGCATAGGCAGCTGCCAAATAGGCCTGCGTCCAGACTGCTACTCCAGGCCAAGCGCCCTGACTATTGGAGGCGGAGGCCTCGGGGCCCTGTGTCTTTGCGGGCACACCGGGCTCAAACACCTGTTGTAGGTGGCATCAGCCACATCCGGATGTGGGCAGAGATGCCACCAACCCCTTCCGCAGCAGTCTAAGCAGCCATTTTGAAGGTACACCCAGAGATCGCATATTGACCGAATTTCTCCTGCCTTTGGGACCCGGTTGTCCATTTTGTCCGGGCCTGGTCGGCCATCACTTCGGACAAGTGGGTCCTGGATGTCATCTCCCGGGGGTACTCTATCTCCTTTTTGTGTTCCCACCCGTCCCTCTTTCCCTCCCTGCCCCTCCACAGGGACCCTTTGCACGGGGCCCATCTCGAGCAGGAGGTGGCCATGCTCTTGGAGAAGGGAGCTGTGGAGTTGGTCCCTTCCTATCTGGAGGGCAGGGGGTTTTACTTCCGGTACTTAGTCATCCCCAAGCCAAAAGGGGGGCTTCGGCCTATCCTGGACCTCAGGGACCTAAACAGACATATAAAAAAGGACAGGTTCAGGATGCTGATGCTAGCCTCCATCATGCCGGTGTTGGAGGAGAGGGATTGGTATGCGTCCCTCGATTTAAAGGATGCATACTTTCATGTGGCTATTCGACCAGACCACAGGAGGTTCCTCCAGTTTGTGGTCTCCCACTGCCATTTCTAGTTTACTGTACTCCCTTTTGGACTCTCGACTGCGCCAAGGGTCTTTACAAAATGCATGGCGGTGGTGGCGGCTTACCTAAGGAGACTGGGAGTCCAGGTGTTCCCCTACCTAGATGTCTGGCTAATCAGGGGCTGGTCAAGGGACCAGGTGATCGCCCACATAGGTCTCGCACGAGCCTTCTTCAATGGTCTCGGTCTCATCATCAACGAGGAAAATTCAAAACTGACTCGTACCCAGGTCATAGAATTCGTGGGAGCTACCCTAAATGCCAGGGGGGGGACAGGCGTATCTCCCGGCATCCAGATTCCAGGCCATCAGGGCATTGGTGGCCAATCTGTGGCACTCCCCATTGACAATGACCTGGACTTGTATGAGACTTCTCAGGCACATGGCAGCCTGCACATATGTTGTTCGGCACGCCAGGTTGAAACTCAGACTGCGTCAGGCGTGGCTGGCGGGGTCATTCAGCCAGACCAGGGTGTAGTGGGACTGGATCCTGGCTGTACCCCGGGATGTTGTGGCCTCACTAGACTGGTGGACGTTGGAGAGCGAGGTTTGTGCGGAGTCCCCTTCCGCACGGAACTGCCGTCGGCTCAGTTAGTTAACGACGCCTCTAATGACGGTTGGTGAGTGCACTTGCTCACGCACCAGACGCAAGGGCTGTGGGACCCCCGGGAGAGGTTACTTCATATAAATGTGTGGGAGCTGAGGGTGGTCAGGAGAACCTGCGAGTTCTTCCTGGGCCTACTCTTGGGGACCCTAGTCTCGGTGCTGATGGACGACACAGCTGTGGTGTTTTATATAAACAAGTAGGGAGGTGCTCACTCATCCCACTCTCCTTTAGGAGTTTTGCATAGCGCACAACATCTGCTTGCAAGTGGCTTACTTGCCGGGGTGCGCAAATACACTGGCAGACTCACTGAGCAGGTCCTTCAGAGTCCATGAGTGGTCCCTGAAGGATGAGGTGGTGGCCCAACTTTTCCATCAGTGGGGCTGTCCCCAAGTGGATCTGTTTGCTACCGAAGGGAACAGGAAGTGCCCACAGTACTTCTCCCTCCTGGGCTTGGGTGTGGGCTTGAAGGGAGACGCCCTAACCTCGCCGTGGCCTCAGGGGACACTGTACGCATTCCCTACATTCCCCCTGGTTTCTCAGGTGCTCACCAGGATCAAGTTGTTCAGGTCGTGAGTAATTCTGGTAGCCCCAGACTGGCTCGGGCAATTCTGGTATCCCATTCTGCAGGAAATGGTGAGGGACAGGCTGCTTCGCCTGCCACCGACCCGGGACCTGATCACAGAGGCTAGGGAAGGGGGTATCCTGTACCACCTGGATGTCCAGCCCCTCCACCTGACAGCTTGGCTTGTCCATGGCTGAAGCCTGCCGAAAGGGCGTGCTCGCAGGGGGGTGCAGGAGGTTCTCCTGGGCAGCAGAAAACCAACTACCAGGCGGGCCTACGTGGCTAAGTGGAAATGCTTCTCGGTTTGGGCTCCGGAGAAGGAGGTTTGTCCCTCACGGGCCCCTGTTCCTATGGTCCTGGACTATTTGTTTGGTTTGTGCCGGGCGGAGCTGTCCACCCCCTCGATTCGGGTGCATCTGGATGGCTTTAACAGCCTTCCACAATGGCTCTGAGGGCAGCTTGTTATTCACAGACCCCCTGGTTAAGCTGTTCCTTAAGCTTAACCAAAGGTTTAGAAAAGTTGTTTCCCCATGTCAGGGCCCCTGTTCCTCAGTGGGACCTGAGCAGTATCCTTCCTGTCTCAGCAACCTATCTATTGACTTTGATCTTTATCTGCTTAGGTTTAAGTACCCATTTTCCAGATACTTAATGATGCCTTGTTTCCCCCCCCCCCCCCCCGCCTTCCTCTTTCCTTTCTCTTCCCTTCTATTTATTTCCAGTTTTCATATCACCTACTCATAACTGATCATCTGAAGAAGTGGGTTGTACCCACGAAAGCTCATGATACCATCTACGTGTTTTGTTAGTCTATAAAGTGCCATCAGACCATCAGTTCTTAGGTGTCTGAAATTGGGCACCCAAAGTTAATGGACACTTATGACTTTAATTTCTCTATGCCTCAGTTCCTATTGATAAAATTGGAATAAATTGCCAAACTTGTGAAAGCCTTACACTCAACTTGATAGTCTGAAGTGTGATAATTTGTGAATGTCACGTCTAATCCAAAGTTGCAGGGAATGTTCTAGGCATCAGCAGACAGAAACCTGTTCATTCTGGAGAAATTAAAAAAAATGGAGACAAATGGAGGCCCTACTATCAGGTTAGCACAACCACAGCTTCAAGCAGCTCTCTAGTTGTCAGGAGATGAAATAACTGGTTGATGGCTCCCATTAGAGTCTTTGAGGGTATCTGTGAAGAACTCTGGTATGAGAATACGAATCAGTGGGGGATGTTCAGAACCCAAATCAAGGAGGAGGTTGCAGGAAGTGTCAGAGAGTCTTTGACACAGAGGGAGATAGAAGGGTAGCACACAGTCAGCTTTGTGGGGTGAAAAAGAGCCTCACGTGTAATAAACTCTGCCCACAAAAACTGCCAAGTATACAAGTGAAATCCTGTAATACGTCCCCTCCCATCTCACAGGAGTGTTGTGAAAATAAAGTAATGTTTGTGAAGCAGTCAGATGTTGTAGTGCTTAGCTGTAGAAAAGCCCACAAGGAAATATTGAATACCTGCTCAGTTGGGGTACGTCTACACAGCAGCGTTATTTCGGAATAACTCATGTTATTCCGAAATAACAAAGAGCATGTCTATACTACAATTCTTTATTCTGAAATAATGCTGAGCTGGGGGACTTCTTACTCTGGCTACATCTAGACTGCACTGTTAAATCAGAAAAAGATACCACAAATTGCGTATCTTTTTTTGATATACTTTTGAAAGAGGCTCTTTCAAAATTTGGCACGTCTACATGGCACCAAATTGCAAAAGAAAGTGCTCTTTAGAGCTGTCCCTTATTCCTTGTAGAATGAGGTTTACAGCACGGTGAAAGAGCGCATCTGTTCTTTCAAAAAAAAATTCGAAAAAGTGGACATGTTCTTTGGATGTGGCGTTGCTATTTGGAGAAGGTTCAGAGAAGAGCAACAAGAATGATTAAAGGTCTAGAGAACATGACCTATGAAGAAAAACTGAAAGACTTGGGCTTGTTTAGTTTGGAAAAGAGAAGACTGAGAGGGGACATGAGAGCAGTTTTCAGGTATCTAAAAGGGTGTCACAAGAAGGAGGGAGAAAAATTGTTCACTTTGGCCTGTGAGGATAGCACAAGAAGCAATGGGCTTAAACTGAAGCAAGGGAGGTTTAGGTTGGACATCAGGATAAACTTTGTAAGTATCAGGGTGGTTAAACACTGGAATAAATTGCCTAGGAAGATTGTGGAATCTCCATCTCTGGAGATATTTAAGAGCAGGTTATATAGACATCTATCAGGGATGGTCTAGACCCGTGGTCACCAACAGGTCAATTGCGATCGACTGGTCGATCGCGAGGCCTTGACCAGTCGATCGCGAGGCATCCTGTCTGCCCTGTCCCCATTTCCCTCCCACCCGCAAAAAGCCCCACTATCTACCTCAAGTGAAAATGGAGGGAGTGTTGGCTTTCCGGGGATGAATAGCTTAGTGCCACTTCCGGCGATTCCGGAAGTGCGCTAGCTGCTCTGCCGGGTGTACTGCGGGAGGGAGCATCGGCTCCCTGCACCTCACAGGAGGGGTGAGTCAGCCCCGGGGGAGGCGCACGTGGGGGGTTGGAGGGAATCCTGGGTGGAGGCAGATGCAGGGGACTCTCTGCCTCCACTGGCACCCCACTCCGTGCTCCCCAGCCCCCACTCCCCATCTACAGAACGCTGTCCCCATCTACAGAACGCTGTCCCCACTCCTCAAACGCTGTCCCCACTCCCCTGTCCCCAGCCACAAAACTCTGTCCCCATTCCTGTCCCCAGGGTCGGATATAGGGCAGGGTGAGCAGGGCGGCCTCCCCAGGCCCCGCGCTTCAAGAAACCCTGTGCATGGACCATGGCAAAGGGGGCCCCATGAAATTGTGCTGCCCTGGGCCCTGCAAAATGGTCATCTGCCCCTGCCTGTCCCCACTCCCCGAACTCTGTCCCCACTCCCCTGTCTCCAGCCACAGAACTCTGTCCTTATTCCATCCCCACTCCCCGAACTCTGTCTCCACTGGCACCCTGTCCCCAGCTGCAGAAACCTGTTCCCACTGGCACTCTGTCCCCTGATGCAGAACCCTGTCCTCTGCCCTCCCAGCACCCTGTTCCCGCTCCCCTGCCCCCAGCCGCAGAACTCTGTCCCCACAAAATGTATAATTATAAATGCTTCATTTTAGATTTAAATAGCATGAATAAAAAACAGACCATTTATTTCATAACTAGAAACATGTGATTTTAATTTTATATATCGCATAATTTAAAAATAAACTGTTTATCAGAGTGTGTAAATAAGGGCTGGGGATAGCAAGTGATGGACAGGAGGAGAATAGAGAGGGCGGAACTTCAAGGAGGGGGCGGGGCTTCAAGGAAACGGGGGCGGTAGATCTTCGCCTGTTCTGAGATTTAAAAAGTGATCTTGGGTGTAAAAAGGTTGGAGACTACTGGTCTAGACTGTACTGGGTCCTGCCATGATGACCTCTCAAGGTCCCTTCCAGTTCTAGTGTTCTATGATTCTATTTCAGTAAACCTTCGGTATCCCGAAAAAGCAGTGCAGTCTAGATATAGCCTCTGACTCCTGTAACCCTCATTTCACGAGGAGTAAGGGAAGTTGAAGTAAATGTGTTCCTCCTTCAACTTCCTGCTGCGTAGACAGTGCCTAAAACGGAATTAAACTATTTCGACTTAAGCTACACAGTTGACTTAGATGAAGTTGCTTAGTTTATTCCAGCTTTAGCCCTGCTGTGTAGACGTACACCGGGTGAGCACCATCCATCCTGATCCTGTGGAAAAAATAGTATGTTATCATGTAAGTCAAGACTTATGTCTCATGTAAGTCATAAGACCTATGCACAATGGGTTCAGCAACTTTGAGTGTTTGAACTTTGCAACTTTAATGCTTCTTTAGCATGGTTTTGTGTGAGTAATATTCACATTTATTAAAGAAACAACAATTTATGTGTGCTAATTTTCCTAGCTTACAGATCATGGGAGATAAATATACAGTTTCTTTTATGAGAGACATAGCTCCTCTCACAAAATCTGTCCGGGACTGGGAGTCTGGCCTACTTCTAGCCCTCGGTAGATGACTCCTTAATGCTCAAAACTTCTGCAGATTTTAAAACAATATATTTATCTATATTGTATTATTGTTACATGATCTTTTTTAAAGGCAAAAAATGTGACTTGTTTGAAGACGCTTCTGGCCTTGACAGTTCAGATGACATTCATGATATAATGGTAGGATTATATTTTTAGAAATATGTGTAGTACAAGTTTCAATTCTTTGTCTCATTTGATTCACTTCCTTTTACTCTCCAGCCATGGCAGGGGAGGGGGCGGGGAGCAAATTCTCCTAGGATTCAATGGAATTACATAAGGCAAAAGTTTGCTTGTTGGATAGTGGAGGGAAATGCCAGCTAAAGCGCACTCACAGTAGGAAGAATTTGTCCCAGTGTCAGCATGGGATGTATTTTGTGGTCCAGCAGATTGGTCCACAGTGTCCACCAAATATACATTCAGCCCCTACTGAATTACTTTATATTATACATCAAATTAATTGTGCATCGGGCCAGTCTATTAATTGATGACTGCAGATTTGATTATGCCACTCAGGGAAGTTGTTTGACTGATTTATCCATTAATCATTTAACTTGTATTTATATACCACACACACAACAATACTTATTGAATGTACTAAATCCTATAGCATATCCATTGAAAGAACTGGAAACTGTTCATTTGACTGAAGTAGAAGATGGCCCCTGGAGGCTTATGAAAGAATCTTAAACTTGCCAGGGTATTATTTACCATCTAGTTTAGTCACTTACCACTCACTGAAATTATACAGCCAACATTTCATTAAATTTATCCTACTCCAGAAGAAAGCACATATATTATGGGTTATGTGGTTATATATTACATATGAGTGGGTTTACCAAGTTATTTTGGCTATTGATTTTATTGCATTATCAATGATCATGTAGTGCTGAAAGATATGCATGGCTGTCTGTACAGCAGCTCACATGTGTCTTTGTGTATATAGATACTCAAGATAGTAGGATGCTATCCCTGCAAACAAATGAGCAGACTTGAAAATCACCCCACAAGCCAGTCACCCAATTAAAAAAATGGGGCTTGAGGCGCTTACATGAGGGCCTCCAAAGCAATTGAAATTTTTACTATTTTCTTTGGGACTTAAGAGTTTCTCTAAACTTTATACATATGTATGCTTTTGAGAAATGTATAGTTTTGGAGCCTTAAAATTCCACTATCCTGCAGGAAGAAGAGCATGTATGCATATTCACATCAACAAGCTCTCATTTGTTATTCAGAGGAAATGCTCTAAGGAGCAGGTAGAATTAAAAGGCTCTGGATTACACATGTTCTCCCAACTAAGTTATCACATCTGTGCCAGTGCATAACTTCCTGTGCCTGCAAAATTAAATCATTAGCATAACTTTGAAATATAACAGAAAATGAGCAGTTGATATTGAATATATTAATAAATGTTTTGTTGGTCTTAAATCTTGGAATGATAATATAGGGGTTTTTTTCCGCTAGTCTCGATTGGTAAGAAATGAAGAGACATCCTTTTTTTGGACTATAAAAAAGGATGCCATTAATTACCATAACCTACATTGTGATCAGATGCTGAATCATTATGCAAAAACAGGCTCCTTTACAACAAAAGTAAGTAAATAATTAAAATCACTTGGCCCTTGCTGTTATTCCCAGGATACACATGGGGAACTATTGGTATTAGGTTTCATGAACAGATTATAGAAAGTGGAGTGTTAGTGGTTTTTTTATTTATTTCTGGAATAAATATGATCAACTAATATTAATTAATATAGGAAATCAAATCTAACAAGTTTATATTTATGGGACAGTAATTGTCCCAGGTTATGCAGAATGAATTTGATTTTTATTGATATATAACCACAGGAGCATGGCAGATTTTTAGAAATTCTAAAAGGAACAACATCCACATTCTCAGTCTTTAATATGTGAGTCCCCAACACTGCAATCAGATCCACATATGTGGGCTCTTGCACCCATGTGGAAACCTGTTAATTTCATTGTGTTCTATGTGGCATGCAAGGGTCTGCCTGTGTGTATTCTATTGCAAAGCCTGAGTGAGCAGCATGGCTTGTGTGTTTGCTAAGGTACATTCTATGATAGTGAGGTTTTCAACTGTGGATTGATTTTTGTAGTGGTGGTAAGGAAGACTGAGAGAAAGTTAATTTTAAAGTATTATTTGTTTTTGTGATCTTATATCAAAGGTACTTAGGTGTATATGTGTTTTATTAATATTTTTAACGTCTAAATAGACTGTTGTGTGATAATTAATTTAATGATTTCTCAACTCTGTTTAAATTAATGAATGAAATCTCAGTGAAAAGCTTTACTATTCTTCAAGTACTTGCCCATGTCCATTCCTTACTAGGTATAGGCACACAATGTGCACAGCTGCTGGAGATATTTCCCTTTATAGTATCCATAGAGCAAGCTTCAGTGCCTTCTGGAGTCATATCCGTATGCACTGGTATAAAGGATGCCCTAGCCCTGCACCCTCTCACTTCCTTCTTACTGCCCATGCCAGTTGCTGGAATTAATCTTTTTGTTGTAGCAAGACTTCTTTCCTAGTGATTTGGACTTTTTTCTGTTCGTATTTTGTATACAAGTATCAGAAAGGTAGCCGTGTTACTCTGAATCTGCAAAAACAACGAGAAGTCCTGTGACACTTTATAGACTAACAGATTTAATGGAGCATAAACTTTCGTAGGCAAAGTACCCACTTCGTCAGATGCATGGCATGGCATGCATCTGACGAAGTGGGTCTTTGCCTACGAAAGCTTATGTTCCAATAAATCTATTAGTCTATAAGGTGCCACTGGACTTCTCATTATATTTTTCATAGTTATTGTAGTCTACTATATATTTTAGAGAGTTTGTGACTTTACAAGAACATGACAGGTTACCTCACCTATACTTCATCTCTTTGGACCTGATGACATGGTTGCTGTGTGATTGAATCCTGAAGAGCAGGCTTGCTTGGTCAGGTTCGACACATCTTGCTAGGTTGCAGAGACTCTTCCACCAAGGCTACCTACCTGGCTAAGTGGAAACTTTTCACATGTTGGGCCTCCAAACAGAATCTATCTCTATCTGATTTTCTCTGCAGTTCATCTTAAACTGTCTGCTCCACCTAAAGATTCATGGTCTAGCTCTCTTGTCTGTTATATTTATTTGGAAGCCATCAGTGAATGGCAGATTAATGTTCTTCCATGAGATAACAGTCAGGTTTCTCAAGGAGCTCGAAAGACTCTACTCTCAGGTTTGCAAACTGATACCCCAAGGGGACTTAAACCTAGTCCTATCAAAGCACACAGGGCTTCCTTTTGAACTGTTAACACCATGTTCCTTACTGCTTCTTTCTTGGTAATCATCTCTGCCAGAAGGGTCTCTGAGATCAAACACCTTATGTCAGAATCCCTTTACATAGTGTCCTTTAAAGAGAAGATTCTTCCTATCAAAAATTGTGTTGCAATTCCACAACAACAAAGATATGTTTCTACTTGTTGTCTTCCCAAAACATCACAAAACTGCTGAGGAATGTTGGCTTCATATGTTGGATGGTAGGCAGGCCTTTGTCTTTTATATTGAGAGAATTAAGCCCTTCTGTACAGTCCATTCAACTCTCTTTGTCTGTAGCGGAAAGGATGAGATCCATGTCATCCCAAAGAATCTTGGCTTGGATAGCTGGCTATTTATGGGTTTGTTATCAACAGGTGAAGGTTCCATCTTTAGCCATCATGGCCACTCATTCCTCAAGAGCCCAGGATTTGTCAGCAGTGTTCCTTGCTCAAGTACCAATCCGGAACATCTGCAGGTCTGCAATCTGGTTGCCAGTGAATACCTTCGCATCCCACTCTGTCATCATCCAATGGGCTTCAGACAATGCTTGTTGCAGCAGAGCAGTGGTGTTGTCAATATGTCCATAAACTCAGAGCCCACCTCTGAAGGTGCTACTTTTGAGTCACCTAGCGTGGAATTGACATGAGCAAACACTCAAAGATGAAAAAATGGTTACTAACCTTTCCTGACTGTTGTTCTTGGAGATGTATTGTTCATGTCCATTCCACGAGCCACCCTTTTATCTCTGTGTTGGAGTTACTGGCAAGAAGGAAGTGAGAGAGTGTGGTACCAGTGAAAATGCACATGACTCCAGAAAGTGCTAAAGCTGGCCCAATGGATACCACAGATGGAAAAATCTCAGGCAACAATGTATATGGCACACACATGCCTAGTGTGGCATGGACATGAGCAACACCTCTCAAAAAACAACAGTTAGGAAAGGTTAGTAACCATTTTTTCCTACCAATTTTGGTGTGTCCAGGAACTGAATACATGCAACAAGGTCTAAGGTCTTTTTTTGGGCTGGTTCCAGAATTCAAGGTCAAATTTACCATTACCTGTGTTGTACCTTAACAGTGATCTCCTAGTTGGTAACAACTGCACTGCCCAACAAAGATCTGTTCATTTGGCAATAGCAGGGAAAGAAAGAGGAGGCTAGATAGAGAGTGGTGGATTTCCAGGGCTGGCTATAATTTTTGAAGTCCTAACTTTCTTGGGGCCTGGTTATGTCTGTATATGTGGTTAACAAAGTTAAACATAATATTTAACTAGTTAACTGATTAAACAGAATTTTACATCCTTAGAATGGTATGTGATTATTGCTAATGTTAATTGCAATGCAGGATGGGCATCTGTTAATGGAATTGCATCCCTTTATTAACAAAAGGAATAAATACACACTTTTTAATGGAAGTCAAGACAATACTGTCTGTCCTTTCCATCAGTGTATCAGGGAAAATGCCAAACCAGTTTCACACATCATCTACTCTGTTCCTTTATTCTCTTTAAGATTGGACTTTGTTTGAATCTGAGACATTTGCCATGGTATGTTCCAGCAAATCCAAATACTTTCTTCCCCCGTTGCTATGGTATTTGCATGGATGATGAGAAACATGCTTTTATAGGTAAGTCATCAAAGTAGTTTCAGTGTTCAGTCTCGAGTATTTTTCTACACTGAGAACTTGATATTGAAAGAAAGGGGTCTAAGTAGTGTGGCTTGGATCCAGCAAAGCACTTAAGCACACACTACTTTAGCCATGTCAGGATTCTCACTGAAGTCATTAGAACAACTTACATGCTTCAAGTTAAAACGTGTGTTTGAGTTTTGTTAGATCAGAGTCCATATAGAGCCAAATTTTTCCATTCAGATTACTCGCACTCAGGTCCCAAAGAACCTCACAGCTTGTCTGAGCTGTGGATGAATGAAATGTCCTTGAAGATATTTCATACATATTTTCAAACAAAGGGCTAGTGCAATGTACCAACTGATGAATGTGGACCTTGCTGGCTCACATGAAAAGTTCCTTATTGTGCATTAATGTGATATTGTCTGAGAAAGGATTACACTACGAAACTTCTAGTGCATTTCTAAAGTGTCCACACAAGCAAGTTAGTGTACAGCACCTTTGTAGTGCCAATTAAAGCAGTGTAGACAATCACCATGAACTAAAACTACTGTTACAAGTTACACTGGGATTAATTCAGTTATAGCAGGATTGTCTGATAAGAGGAACACAAGGATGTTTACATAATTTACTTCCTGAATTTTTCAGAAAGCTCAAGTACACTAATTATTCATTCTTCTATCAGATTGTAGCAAATAAGGCATAAAATTTGCATAGCTGAAGAGTTCTTCCTGGAAGCAATTTTTAAACCTTCCTGCTGTATGAAAGAAGAGAATTAATGAAATATTTTTTGTTGCTTTTTAAATTGAGCTTCTATTAATGAAGTTCAAACTGATTCATCATCTAAATTCTAGTAGAATTTTTTAAAGCCGAGCACCCCAGCCAGCTCCTTCTTGCCAGAGCAGTGCACCGACACACGTCGGCTTACTTTCACCTGTGATTCCTTCCTAAGTGGGGTGTTTCATATTTGTCCTTACTGAATTTCATCCTGTTTGCTTCAGATCATTTCCCTGTTTGTCCAAATCACTTGAAATCTTAATCCTGTCCTCCAAATCACTTACAGTCCCTCTCAGCTTCGCATCATTCACAAACTTTATAAATGAACTCTCTATGCTATTATCTAAATCACTGAGGAAGATATTGAATACGTATGGACTCAGAAATGATCTTTGCAGAACCTCATTCAATATGTCCTTCCAACTTGATTGTGGGCCTCTGTTAGTTATTCTCTGGGAAGAGTTTTCCAAGTAGTTTTGTTCCCAATTTATAGTAGCTCCATCTAGGATGTATTTCCCTATTTTTTTAATGAGAAGGTCATTCAAGGCAGTATGAAAAGCCTTTCTGAAGTCTATCTGCTCACACCCTATTCACAAAGCTTGTTATTCTGTCAAAGAAAGTTGTTAGGTTGGTTTGACCTGATTTAGTTTTGACAAGTCTATGTGGACTGTTATTTATCAGATTCTAGGTGTTTGCAAAATGATTGCTTAATTATTTGCTCTACTATTTTTCCGAGTACTGAAGTTAAATTGACTGATCTGTAATTCTCTTTTCCCTTTTTTCTTTATTTCCCTTTTAATGGATTGGAATTCTGTAGGGGACCTAATACTGGATTACCACTAGTAGGTTTTCTGAAGTGATTACAGGGTTTTCTACTTTTTATAAAACAGTGATACATAGAATGGAAAATAGATAGTATTTAGTAGACTTAGTAATGTTTTTCATACAATTCTTATGGAACTCACTTTCTTTTAACAAATTTTTCCCTTAGTGTGCATTCTCTTTAGTGAAAAAGAATCTAAAATAATATGTTGTTTTGTTTTTAGAGGACTTCAGGAATACAGCAGCATGTAGCATACTCAAATGGGTCATCAGTCTTAATACCTGTGATAAAATAACACAGAAGTCTAAAGGAAAAGTTAATAAAGAAGATTTAGGCCAGAAGAAAGGTATTTCTTAAATATCAGTGTTAACATTACAAAATTATCAGTATCGAAAAAGGGCCAAAGGATATCTTGTTCATCTATAATCAATCAGTATATCGTTAGAAGACAAATATAGCTTTTTTAATATAACTACGGTGGTCACCATTGAAAAGCTAATTTTTAACAGTTACCCCACTGTTATCTGAGAGAGAATATTTATTGTTGACACTTGCGTATCTACAAGGAATAGGATCTGTCAAAAGACCATTTTAAGAAGGCCCTGATCTCTGTTGGAATCAAGCCATATACAAAAACTTTAAGCATATCAGAGTACAGGCAAATTTTATGTCCTAAAGCTTTTGTGTCCCTCAAAAGTAGCTTGTAACTTCCCCTTAATTTTTTATATATAGCTTAATCTCTCCAAAGTATATGCACTGAAAATAGGTTGCAATTAAGCAAAGTTACTAACAATGTCTTGTGCAGATACTTCTGTGGCTTGATCTTGCTCCAACTGATATTAGTGGTTTTTTTACCATTGACTTCAATGAGTTAGATTAGGTGTGATGGCTGGACATTCTGGGTTGAATAGACATGAAACAATGGAGTTATGCATATAAGCAGATGAACATGGTTACTGTACTAGGTATGGCCGTGTAACTTTCAAAATGGCAGTTGAGCCTGCTGCAAGGTGGCTGTGCACTTTGGGGGAAGTTAAATATTTGGGTACATTTTGGGAAAGGCCAGGAATTAGGTGCCAAACAAAGATTTTCACTGTAGCAGGGCTGGAGCTGAAAAGTCAGGCCATCCTAAGTATGTGAGAGTAGGCAGTGGCCTGGGTTGCTCCTTACAGCCATATCCATGCTGCAGAAGCTGTGTGGGGAACTACAAAAAACGCATACTGAAGAAATAAAGAGTGTTTAATCTCTGGAAACCAGATAAAGGTGTGGAAAGCTAAAGTTATGTTTAGCTATTAACAGTATGAGGAGATGGTATAGGCAGAACAAAAACATGAGAAAGCAAGACACAGTCTCAGCCAGTGTTCCCTCTAAGCTGAGGCAGCACCGCTTCACAGGTGATTAATCAGCCCCACCCAGTCAGAGGCTTAGGGCTCCAGGCAAGGAGCTGACTTACTGGCCAGGACTGATTAATCACTTTTGAAGCCGTGCGGCTGTGCAGCTTAGAGGAACACTGGTCCTAGCCCTGTCACATCAACTACACACAAGCAGACTTCATGGGACCTAGTCATGAGGCTAAATAGCCGTGTTATCCTGTTCATTTTGCAAGGCTTCTGCCTTACACTAGAAATGGAAAAGAGGACAACTGTGAATGCTGTGTCTTCTACCTGTGGAGTTGAAAATCTGAATACATGGTAAGTTGTACCTCTGATACACTCCATTGAGCCTAGGTGAGGGCATCAGGAGTAGCAGATGGAAGAGATACATTTGTAAATTGCTAGCAGTATGACAGTGCTATGAGGTGCACCTCCATGCATACCACTCCCACAGATCTGTAGCTCATAAGTTTGATATCAGGTTCCACGGTGGACTAGACAAGAGCACCTCTGTCTCTTCTTGTCAAGGTCTCTGTCACCCTCACACTGAGCTTTTATCCTACTTTAAGTGGCAGTCTCAATGAAATTTTAACTAGGAAATCATTGTGTAACCCCCTCTTTCCTCCCCGGGTTACTCGGGATCAGGTCACACTCACAGATGTGCCTGGGCACCTGATGATCTTGACATAAAAGGAGATCCTGAGTACCCCAGTGGTGATGTTGTTTGGTTGGGGAAACCCTTTCCACCCCCTTGCTGCAGTCCCTTGCTCATAAAGAATGTACAATGGCGGTGCCTTCACCTTGCTGGCCCTATAACACACTTACTGGTGTGCCTTGGAAGCCTTCATGAATAAACTTATTCCAGCAATAAACTGGATCTAACTCCAGAACAACAATTACAAATCATAAATAATATACAACTAATAGATTGGATTGGAATGAACAACCTTTACTTAACTTAAAGAAATAGGCTTTAACAAATTAACAGTGAATAACATCAATTAACAAACTACACAGAAGTAAAAGGAACTTATTTAGCTGCCAATATTTATCCCACCCCAGAGTGTGCACACCCCTGGACTCAGAGTCCCAGACTCTTGCTTGTGTGGGTGTGCTTGAAGAACTGCAGCTGTAATGGAGATTATCTGTAGGTAGGGTGTATGTGGGTCCAAGCTATGCAGCAGCTCTGGTTCACTGGGTTGGCCTCTCTGCCTCTCTTTGAACCCAGAGTTAGTCTGTATCTCTGAGGTCTGTCCCAGGCAGCATTTCCCCAAAGATGCCCAGTTACAGTCTCCTTCTGTGTGCTGGATGCAGAGTAGCTTATAGACACAAGTACAGCCAAAGGGCCTCCCCACTAGGGCAATCAGAAGCAGCCTGCTAGATCCCAGTTTCAAAGCCTGCCACATAACAGGTCCCAAACTGGATCAAACTCCTCCACAGCAGCCTAGCTCCCTTTCTGCTCCAAAAACAGAGGGTTGAGTCCACAGACTGCTGAGTCTTCCTCCACACACGTGGAGAGACTCAGATCTCCTACACAAGAGTCACTTCCTTCCTGTTTTTCCCAAGGGCTCATGGGAATTGTAGTCTATGAGGCTGGATTGCAGCACACAGGGTCTTCCCAGAAAATAAGCAGAGGCACCTTTAGTAAGGGGACTACAATTGCAAACACCTCTGTAATGTATGCATTTTTTCTTTCTCATTTGGTTTCTGTTTTACAAAACAACAGTTCTCCAACTGAAAAAAGAAATCTACTGTAGCCATCAAAAATGAGAGATTCTCCACATGTTGTGGAAGACTTGCTTCTCTAATTGTACATATGTACTTACTTCACTGACATATCCTAAATCATCTGCTTTTTTTTAGACTCTGTAGATTCTGATGATAAGGGAGTCAAACAACTTCCTGGAAAACTAATAGACATGGCTTGCCAGGTGTGTGAATCCTACCTTGGGCAGATGGAACACGAGGACATTGACACAGCAATGGACTCTTCTGCAGTTCTTAGTGAGGAGGAATGGAAGGAATTAATTGAACAGTACTACTGTCTCATTCAGTAAGCTTTCAGAACTGCAATTAACTGGGTTGAATTAAAATCCTGGTTAAGGATTAGATCAAAGGTTCTCAAACTGTGGGTCAGGACCTCAAAGTGAGTTGCAACCCCATTTTAATGGGGTCACCAGGGCTGGCTTTGATTTGTTGAGGCTTGAAATTGAAGAATGAGCCCCACCACAGGGCTTCAGTCTTGGGTGGTGCTTCTCAGGTTACAGGCCCCCTTTCTGGGGATGAAGTCTTTGGCTCTGGCTTTGACCATGCGCAGGGTGGTGGGGCTTGGGCTTTGCTCCCCACCCCCACCCAGAGCAAGGAGGGTTGGGCAGGCTCAGGCTTTGGTACCTCCTCCTGGGGTCGCGTAGTCCTTTTTATTGTCAGAAGGGGGCACGGTGCAATGAAGCTTGAGTACCCCTAGGTTAGATTATAATTCTCTTACTCAGAATGAGCAACATTTTACTCCACAAGTAGCCTGGGTATAAGGAGTGTAAAATAATCCTCTTCACAAATAATGTATCAAATTTTGTTCCTGAATATAAACCCAGATTGGAAATGAACTTTTTATTCCAGTAAGAAATACAAGGCGTCTCTGCTATAAGTAGCCATGGTATACATCCATTCTACACAAGTCATTGATGCTGGTAGAAACTGATGCATTATACATCCTCCCATTCCTTGCTCTTAAGTTGTGCACACACACAAAAAAACATTTTGCGCAAATGGAAGTTATCCATGGGAAAAAAATTCCCCGCTTTAAGTTGTTTCGTTATAAGCCTAAGTTTTTTGGAATGTATCTTGGACTTATAGCGAGGACAGCCTTTACTGTAATATGTTGCATATATATAGTTCTCCTCATCAAAGGAACTCATAACACTATACAAATAGATCGGATCAGATCCTCAGCTGCTGCAAATCAATGTATGCTTATTTTAATAGAATTTCTGAAATTAGCACGTGGAAGGTCTTTCATAGTGCATGGTTTAGCAGAGCACAGCAGTACTACATAACCGTTTAGGATAGAATGCTACTTATGTTTAATGTTGGAGAGGATTTATGTAGGTAGTGTGGAATTAAATGAGGTGCACTCTGGCCAGGACAATAGGGTTTTAACATGCCTGTTCTTGTGATGGGATTATTCTATGCAGATTTGTATGTGGCACTTATACCATAGTACCTGAACATCTTCCATAATATCTGTAGTGCAGTAAACTGTATGATTATGCATCTGTCATATGATGTTCTGTCATCCACTCCCAGATGGAAATGTGTGCACTGCAGAGTGTCTTGTTTTGATAGTGTCTGGGGTTTTCTAAAAAAAATAAAATTCCTAGTGCTATGTCTTCATATTAGAGAAGGCAAGACCAAATAAGTGTGTCTTTGATTTAGATCAGAAAGTGGGAAGGTTTTTGATAGTGCTTAATGCTTGAGGGAGTTCATACCACATCCTTGGTTAGTTCCCAGAGAAAGTTCTGTCTCCCACACAGACCGATTTTACTGTTGAGAATTCCATTGTTTCAGAGGAACATAGTTGTCTACCACAGTCTTCGTCTTGGAGTTATAAAGGTCTTTTAGATATCCTGGGCATTGAATAAGGTCTAAGACATTGAATTTAGATTCATTTTTCTATAGGAAGCCAGTGTAGGGAGCAGAGGACAGATTTGATATGTTCCTGATTGCCAGTGTTGCTGAGAAGAAATTTTGTTGCATTCTGTATTAGTTGAAGTTGCCTTCACTAGATGTTGTGTCCAGATACATTGCATTGCTGTAATCCAGCCAAGAGGTGATGAAGGGAGAATAACTGAGGCCAAGTTTTTGTCCACCAAAATGGGACTATGGTTCCCAACCAAGCAGAGAAAGTACAAAGTGTTACTAGTGGATGCTGTTCTGTGAGAATTCTGTGTTAGCAGGGGATCCAGGAGTACAGTCTGAATTGACCAATTGTGTATGTGAATATTCAGCCAATGGGAAATTAATTGACTGTAAGTAGGGATGTGATAGTGTATGCAGTTAACCTTCACGGTTACATGCAAGTCTCTCCCCCTCCCCCTGTACTCCTGTCTCTGTTCAGAAGCAGCAGCATGGGGATGGGGGAAGCAGGCGGGAACAAGTGCTTACAAGGAGACAGCTTTTAAGCAGGGTGCCCATACTCCTCAATTCGTGGGGAGCTGCCTGCCCCCTTGCACTGCTGCCTCTATACAAAAACCGGCTCCCCATGAGTACCAGCTCCCACTTGCTCCCCCGTGCTGCTGTCTTTTATACAGCAACAGCAGCATGCAGGGGGTGGGGGGAGAAGGGATGGGAGCAGTGGCTTAAAATCCTGATCCCCGGGTACATCAGCTTCCGCAGAGCCACCTCCCCCACCCCATTGCGTGTAAACATGTAATCACTGAAAATTTCATCTGTTACATGTTTACAAAATAAAACACTTTTTAACATTCCTAGCTGTAAGATCTTTATATCTAACAGAAAATTGGAAATCACTAAAAACGTGATAGATAATAAGACAAAAAATATCATATTGCCTCTATATAAATCCATGGTATGCCCACATCTTGAATATTGCATGCAGATATGGTTGCACCATCTTAGAAAAGATATATTGGAATTGAAAAATGTTCAGAAAAGGACAACAGAAATTATTAGGGGTATGGAATAGCTTCCTTATGTGGAGAGACTAATAAGATTGGGACTTTTCAGCAGCTAAGGAAGGATATGATACATAAAATCATGACTGGTTGTAACAAGCTTCAGGGGCTAGCCGAGTTAGTCGGTACAGGAAAACTGAAAAAACAAGAAATAGTCTGGTAGCACTTTATAGACTAGCAAATGATACCATCTACATGTTTTGTTAGTCTATAAAGTGCTACCAGACTATTTCTTGTTTTTTCAGGGTATGTCTACACTACCCCGCTAGTTCGAACTAGCGGGGGTAATGTAGTCATCCGCAGTTGCAAATGAAGCCCGGGATTTGAATTTCCCGGGCTTCATTTGCATGAAGCCGGCCGGTGCCATTTTTAAATGCCGGCTAGTTCGAACCCCGTGCGGCGCGGCTACACGCGGCACGGAGTAGCTAGTTCGGATTAGGCTTCATAGTTCATATGTTATCCTATTATTCCTATTGCAAGTTTTTATAAGCAGATTATTTTCTTAGTAATAGAATTTATGACTATGAATATAATCAACATGTCAGCCCATTGCCCATCTCTGGTTTTCTGATAGAAATGCTTTTGCTCTAAAGTGCAAATTTTCAATCTTTCTGGCACTAAGGTTCTAATTGACTTTGAAATAAATCTTAGGCTGACATTCAGAACATTCAAGACGAGGAGAAGACACCACTGAAAAATAAATGAGTTCAATAACATGTAATACCTATTAATCCATAATATATTACTTTATATCACAACAGCAAGAAATCCTTCATACTGTACTTTAGAAAAACAAAACAGTATTGATAAGTGTATAAGCTAAGTTTATAAAATTCTTCTTCTAAAATAGATATGCATAAAGTATTACCTTTAATTCTTTTTATTTGTAGTGAAGGTGCTGTCATTTGTAGTGCACATAATTACATTATACAGTGTCAAAAGATTCTGAGCAAAATCATGTCTACAAACCCGCAGCAAGACATAGATGGTAACCACAATATCTGGATTATTAAACCAGGAGCAAAATCTCGTGGTAGAGGTAAGAGTTTCTTTTGTTTTTTAATTTAAAGTATTTATTATTATGCAAAGTTGTAGGGTATCATCTGGACAAGCAACATGTATATGTACTGCATACATCTGCAGTTCATCCCACTGGGCCATTCATAACTGCATACACATTGTGGGTACGTCTAGACTACATGGCTCCGTTGACGGAGCCATGTAGATTAGGTTTGTAGACATAGGAAAATGAAGTGGCTATTTAAATAATCGCCGCTTCATTTAAATTAAAATGGCTGCCGCACTGTGCCCATCAGCTGTTTGTCGGCTTAGCGCAGCAGTCTGGACGCTTCACGGTTGACATCAAAAGCCTTTGTCGACCACCCCAGTAAACCTCATCCCAAGAGGCATAACGGGGCGGTTGACAAAGGCTTTTGATGTCTACCGTGGAGAGTCCAGACTACCACGCTGAGCCTACAAACAGCTGATGGGCACAGCGCAACAGCAATTTTAATTTAAATGAAGCGGCGATTATTTAAATCGCCGCTTCATTTTCCTATGTCTACAAACCTAATCTACATGGCTCCGTTGACAGAGCCATGTAGTCTAGACGTACCCTTCCAGTAAAAGCCTTTCCTGTTTTCTATACAAGAGTTACTTTTACACAGCTTTCAGCATCTCACCTCTGTTACTTTGTGTATCTTGGGAAAGGAATAGCAGGAATGAAACTTGTCAAATCCAGCAAAGAACATTAAGTATGTGCTGATGTGCAAACTTGGGAGTAGTTTTATTGTCTTCATTGAAGGTCCTTTCAGTTAAGGTCAGTGAAACTGCTCACATGCTTAAAGTTGAGAACATGCTTAAATGCTTTACTGGATTGGGCTCATAATCACTAGATTAAAAATAAGTACTTCAGCAGTTACGTAAAATATATGGCTTTGTCTGAATGATAAAGGTTTAGAAAACATAATGCAAGCATACTAGAGAGTTTATTTGTTTTTTTTTTTGTTATTTAATTTCACTACTGATCTTGTATGCATAAATAGGAAAAATGGCAATTCTCATGGTCTATAATAGTTCCATTTTGTATATTGTCAGTGGATACATTGTTATTATACTAACATGCATATTATTTTTTTCTCTTCCAGAAATAGTGTGCAAAAATAGACTGGATGATATTCTGAAGCTAGTAGAAACAACAGATCAATTTCCAATAAAGGACCACAAGTGGGTGGTACAGAAGTACATTGAGACGCCCTTGCTAATTTATGATACTAAATTTGATATTAGACAGTGGTTTCTTGTCACTGACTGGAACCCACTGACTATATGGTTCTATAAAGAAAGCTATCTGAGATTTTCTACACAACGTTTCAACTTAGACAATCTAGACAGGTAACCAAGGAAGTATTAGCTATACAAAATAGTGAATGAATAGGCTGAAAAATTCTACGGTATGTCAGGTCCCTGAATTTTAGCCATGGAATTATGGTAGAGTTAAATTTTATAAAATCAGTCTATGAATTATTTGACTTTCTGATTATTTTTGAAAGTTGCCTTTAGTTACCATATGGGAATGGGGGCTCCTCACAGGCTCTGGCTTCCTCGGATACAGAGGCAGCAAGGGCAGGGGAAATGTGTGTGGTCAACATGATTAACTGATAAGCCTAGACTAATCAGTTAATCGTTAGTCATCTACACATTGACATCCTTAGTATACTATAGTTTGTTTATCAACTATTCAAGAAAAGTAATAGGTGAACTGTAAGTTTTGGGGAGAAATTCTATACAACTTAATAAAATTGAGTAAATGTTAAATATATTCATGAGAACATATTTTTGGAAAGGGCCATAGTAGAGATTGGGGATGGCAGGATATGTGGTAAATTAACTCATTGCAGATGCACTATCAGAGAATTTACATGGCATCCATGACAATGACTCATGACCATTAACAAATGTATTTTCTCAATGCTCTTTGAGATAGAGAAGCATTATTATCTCCATTTTATAGGTAAAGAACTGGGGGATGGATAACTTAAATTACTTCCTCCATGACACAAAGTGTGTGTGACAGAGCTGAGACCTGAACCTCCAGTTTTCCTGAGGCCGAGGCCAGTTTTTGGACCACAAATCCATCTTTCATCTCACGTTAGAGGGGAATTAATTATGTAAACTGAAAATGAGTTTACTAATAAAAACACTGGGATTTTAATATGAAGATAATTTGTTTTAAAGTTAAGATGTTTTTGCATGCTTTCAGTTGAGTAGCATTGTACAATTATATGTAATTTGCTGCCTGTCTATAATTGTGATATATTCTCTTCACAGCTCCATTCATCTTTGCAATAATTCTATCCAAAAACATTACAAAAATGCTGAAGACCGCAACCCTCTATTGCCATGGCACAATATGTGGACAAGTACCAAATTTCAGGAGTACTTACAAAAGAAAGGTCGAGGCAATATATGGCGAAATGTTATCTATCCATCCATGAAAAAAGCCATTACTTACACCATGAGAATGGCTCAAGAGAGTGTTGAACCCCGGAAGAGCAGTTTTGAGTTGTATGGGGCAGACTTTATTCTTGGAGAAGACTTTAAACCATGGTTGATTGAAATCAATACTAGCCCAACAATGTTCCCTTCTACACCGGTCACAGCAGAGCTATGTGCAAAGGTACAAGAAGACACAATTAAAATAGTTACTGAGAAGAAGCATGACAAAAACTGGGACACTGGAAAATTTGAACTTCTTTGGAGGCAGGTATGAATAATTCTACATAATGGTGACATTCTTGAGATAAATCTTTTGTCTCCATCTTTCTGTAATGAATTGGCTTTTTTGTGGCACTTGAGCACAGTCTGAGCACTCTCATGCAAGCTCTGTTTGAGCCTCTGGCATCCTACTCCTGCCCTCTCATGTAAAAAAACTGCATACCTGTTTTTTTAACATTATCTTCCAGGAAGCAATATTACACTCATGCTAGTTTTGTATGTTGCCAGTTACAGTTCAAGGTGTTAATTTTGAGCTGTTAAAATTTCTTGTATGGCTTTTGTAAGTCTTGTGTGTGGAAATTGCATTTTAACCAAAAAATAGAGATCAGTTGGGATGGGCAAGCTGACAATCTCTAAGGCTGAGGACTGTGTTTGGAGCAGGGCATTCCCTGGGGCTAGTCCTGGATATAGTCTGACATGCTTAATTTCAGCCTACAGGGCATGTTATATAAGGATGTTACATTTAGATTAATCGGTTAATCGAATAGTCGATGCAATTTGCATTGATTATTCGATTAGTCGATAAGGGCACCTCTGCCTTTGAAGCAGCGAAGAGTTCTGTGGCACCTTACAGACTAACCAAAGTGTTGGAGCATAAGCTTTCATGAGCAAAGACCCACTTCGTCAGATGCATGTAGTGGAAATTTCCAGAGGCAGGTATAAATATGCAGGCCAGAATCAGGCTAGAGATGACGAGGTGGATCCAATCAGGAAGGATGAGGCCCACTTCTAGTAGCTGTTCTGGAGGTGTGAATTCCAAGAGAGGAGAAGCTGCTTTTGTAGTTAGCGAGCCATTCACAGTCTTTGTTTAATCCTGAGTTGACTGTGTCAAACTTGAAGATGAACTGTAGCTCAGCAGTTTCTCTTTGACATCTATTCCTGAAGATTTTTGCTGCAGGATGGCTACCTTTAGATCTGCAATTGTGTGTCCAGGGAGATTGAACTGTTCCCCTAAAGGTTTTTGTATGTTGCCATTCCTAATATCTGATTTGTGTCCATTTATTCTTTTACGTAGGGACTGTCCAGTTTGGCCGACGTATATAGCAGATGGGCATTGGTGGCACATGATGGCATATATTACATTAGTAGATGTGCAGGAGAATGAACCAGTGATGGTATGGCTGATCTGGTTAGGTCCTGTGATGGTGTTGCTGGTGTAGATATGTGGGCAGAGTTGGCACCGAGGTTTGTTGCATGGATTGGTTCCTGAGTTAGAGTTATTATGATGCAATGTATAGTTGCTGGTGAGAATATGCTTCAGGTTGGCGGGTTGTCTGTGGGCGACGACTGGTCTGCCTCCCAGGCCTGTGAGAGTGAGGGATCATTGTCCAGGATGGGTTGTAGATCACTAATGATGCGTTAGAGAGGTTTTAGCTTCCATCCCGGACATACCACACGATCCATTTTATTAAGTTGTATAGAATTTCTCCCCAAAACTTACAGTTCACCTATTCCTTGGATCCATGTGGTGCTAATGCTTTGAAGCACCCCATCCTCTTCCTCCGCCTTCCTGTTTCTTTCTGATAGAGGCAGCAGGGCAGGGGAAAGCGAGTAGTCAACTAGTGTTCTCGACTATCCAAAAAGCATTCACATCCCTAATGCTATAAGTCTTACGCTTTTCTCTCTTTTTTTGTTCTGAACGGTGAGTTGAATGGGGAAAATTTTAACTGGGTGGAAAAGTTTCTTTCAACTTATTGACTATGATGGTTGTTTATTATTTCCAATACTCTACTGCCAAGGAACTCTAGTCTAGGGGTAGTGCCCCATTGTGCTGGGCATCACAGAGACAAGTATAAAAGAAAAGAGACTCCGACTGAAAGTATACAGTTGGTGTCAGTCAGGGTGCAAAAGATGGACGATAAAGACAAACGGGAGTGATGAATTTGATAGACTGAAGTAAACATAAAACAGAGTTTATTGTAAAAGCCTAAATCTCAGTAGTTTTCCATTATAATATTGTACATTTTCCTTGGTCAGGTCTGTTGTATAAAGTGGAAAAATAAATAGCACAGGGAAATTAGTCGCCTTACTAAGTTCTAAATTATGTGAGTTTTGTCACAGTGTTGTGGAAGCTTTCATCACACACAAACTGCTGTATGAGCCCATTTTATAAATAGAATTAATCCACAGAACAGTAGTAATATCTTTATTTATAATTTAGTAGTGTATGATTCTGTTGAGAAATTTAATTTCTTTTTTTTTGTGTCTCTCAAGCCTCTTTTGGATCTGCCTCCATTCCATGTTACGGATCTTTTTGTAGAAGGATTTGGCATTAAGAGATCAAGGCAGAAAGCTGCTCCTATCACTAATTTTAATTTTCTTGAAACTTTAACAAGGATGGAACGTACAGCTCAGTGTGTCTCCCCCAATCATGAAAAACAAGGAGAATTAATAGGAACTGTAAATGACAAGCAAAACATGAACTTGAAAATTGAAAAAGTTGTTTTTTGCAATTTACCTAAGCCTTTCAAGAAGACACCAGGGAAAAGTTGTAAAGTAAGGGATGCACACATGAAATCCACTGGGTATATAGATTTTCCGAGCTTAGTTTTACAACCTACACAAGACATCACAGAGATGAAACATGCACAGTATATAAACAAGGCAAAAGGAGTAACAGATTCAAGCTTCCTCAGAGTAAATCAGATACCCCCTACCTTTCAAAATGTGAATCCCTTGGACTGGCCTTTACTTCAGCCTTCCAGAATATCAGGTAATACCTGTTGTTTAGCATTATTTTGCTATAAATTACATAAATAGTATGTTTTAGAAGGAAAGTAGACATTAGATATACTGTATAAATCAGGGGTGGGGAACGTCTGGCACACGAGCTGTTCGTGATGCATCAAGATTAGCGCCTGGTGGACCATAGCCCACGAGACAGTTTGTTTCCCTGAGCATCCACAGGCCTCGCTGCTCCCAGTGACCATGGTTTGCTATTCCTGGCCAATAGGAACTGCGAGAAGTGACATGGACTAAGCCACTGCTTCCTGCAGCTCCAATTAGCCAGGAATGGTGAATTGTGGCCCTGGGAGCTGTGGAGGGAGCTCTATGGATGCTCAGGTAAACAAACCTTCTGTCAGCGGTAAGTTGCTAATCTTGATAAACCACATGTGGCCTGTGGGCTGGAGCTCCACCTCTGGTATAAGTTTTTGAATAAATTAGTTTCACATTCAATATTATTTGTGTCTCTAATAATAAAGAGCCCCACATTTTTTCAGCCTCTCCATGCCTCTAATAATTTTTGTTGCTTACCTCTAAATCCACTGCATTTCTGCTGTTTTATTTTTTTTAGACAGAATGACCAGAACAAGACATTGTATTATGGATGAGAGCATACTATTTGTATATATAATACAATGGCATAGCATACTTTGAAGATTATTTTCATTTGCTTTTCTTATACAGCAAGCAAGTTCATTTGCTTTTTGGATTTCCACTGCCTATTGAACACATTTTTTTTATAATGCTCTCCATAATATTACCTAATTTTTCTTTTGTGTTGAGGTCACAAGTTCTTATTATTTCTGCTAGTAATAGCTGATTAGTCTCTTTCAACCTCCTATTGTCTGTGGATGGCTCAAGAGTTTGGTATTGAAATACAGAGACTTTCACCTCTGTATCACTTGTTCACATGTAATCCAGGTCAGTAGTAACCATAATTTGTGGCTGCTGATTGTGGCTGATGGCTATTTGAGGACTGTGAATAAGAACCTAACTGGCAGAGGTATTAAAGATTAAGCAAGCATAGATATTGAATTTTTATGGTTCTCCAGATCAATTTTAAAATACATTATCAGGGCAGTGGGTTCTGCTGCTGCTGTCATCTCTTCTATAGATAAGAAGAGGATTTCAGTTTAAAGGCCCACAAACCCTAACTTTCATAAGTTCTAAATTAATTAAAAAGTTAAAGAAAATTTCCAGTTGTTTGTAGCGCATGCTGCAGATATTGAGTGTTACATACATGCTAAGTAGCCTCATCATCATTTTCTGGGGGATTTCCCACAAGGGATCCTCTTCCTAATAGTGCCAGGTGTGTTTTAAACACATAGCTTAAGGATGCAGTACATGGTGTTCAGTTTGCCAAATGTTGGAATGAAAGAGCATATTTCACTGACACCTGAAACCTCTTGCCTAAAGGCTTACACACACATCCAACAATTAAAAAAAGGTCTGTTTGTGCTATATACACCATCCTTTTCATGTATTAACAGAGTTTGCATGCATACGTGAGGTGTAGAGTTACCATGTAGCCCTGTGTTACTGACAGCAATTTTTGAAGAGGTTATTGTGATTTTGCATAACAAGGATTTTTAAAATATGGTCTTCAGCTGAAATGTGGTTTCATTAATGACTGCTTTTTTTTTTAAGGTTTGCAGAACAACATCAAGAAGACTCCATGCTTAGTTTGTGGAGACACTTTCCAGTTGGAGAAAACCTGTAAACACTGCAGCTCTTTTTGTGCAACAGTACTGCAAGGAAGTTCATATTTACCTATGTTTTGCTCTACCTCTGAAAAGAAGGTGACAGGCAATAAGATAGTTCTTCATAGCAATGTTTTCCCTGAAAACTTATGATTCCATTCTCAGTACTCCAGTTTATGAAAAGTGTTTTTTAAACAAAAATAGAACTGTACAAGCCTTGCATGAGCAGATGTTGAAGAAAAATTATTTGCGATGAATAACTCAAAGATAATATTTAAAGGCCCTTGGCTGCAAGAGTTGGAGATTTTTTGTAAACTATGGATACATAGGTGACTGATTACACAGAAGCCAAATAACAAAGTTTACGGTTACAGCAGCTCTGTGGCCAATATCCTGGACACAACTGTGTGAAACATTCATAGAAATACAGTGAAATCTCTTTTTATGTCATACAATACCCCCTCTGGGTATGTCTACACTACCCTCCTAATTCGAAATAGGAGGGTAATGTAGTCATACCGCAATTGCAAATGAAGCCCGGGATTTGAATTTCCCGGGCTTCATTTGCATAAAGCCGTCCGGCGCCATTTTTAAATGCCGGCAGTTCGAACCCCGTGCCGCGCGGCTACACGCGGCACGGAGTAGCTAGTTCGGATTAGGCTTCCTAATCCGAACTAGCTGTACTCCTCGTGGAATGAGGAGTACAGCTAGTTCGGATTAGGAAGCCTAATCCGAACTAGCTACTCCGTGCCGCGTGTAGCCGCGCGGCACGGGGTTCGAACTGCCGGCATTTAAAAATGGCGCCGGCCGGCTTTATGCAAATGAAGCCCGGGAAATTCAAATCCCGGGCTTCATTTGCAATTGCGGTATGACTACATTACCCTCCTATTTCGAATTAGGAGGGTAGTGTAGACATACCCTCTGTTATTGTATATGCCATACCCTATTTGATGGTTATCTTACAAACAAGAGTTTCATCAACTGTAAAAACTCTTGTCACTGTATAGGAGTGAAAGAGATTGCCAACCTATCCAGTGGCACACTATGTAATTTAAAAAACCACAAACACATTGTGATATCATTTTCTTGGAGACATACCCAGATATGCTTATAGTCAGTGCTTTTTTACAAAATATATTCTCAGGATATCACCCCATATCAGCCAAGATGAACCAGTTAAACCTACTGTTTTATTTCTCTGACACTAATGTGAAGACAGTTAGTGGCAAAATGATTATATATTAATAGTTTTTCTTCCTGGATTGGCCAAGGAATGGACCTTTTTGGGGATCTGGGAAACATCTTCCAATGATGGTCCCTTAAAGATCTCTAGCTGACAGACATCTGTTCCATTTGTCAGTCAGGAAAGAACCCACGCCATATTTGAGCATTTTGGGGATTCCTCGGGGCACGTATTGGAGTCACTGTACAATACCTACCAGAATCCCATTCCCATTTTGTCAGGAACAGCCAGTGCAGAGTTCCTAATAAGGTACTCAGCTACCTGGAATGGATTTAAAATCAGAAATAGCTTCTACATCTTCAATGGGCTTAAAATCAGAACTAGGTTCTATGGACACATCTTCACTTGCTGCACCGGAGATTGACCTTCTGGCATTCGATTTAGCAGGTTTAGTTAAGACATGTCAATTGAATACTGAGGGCAGATCTGGATGGGACCTGTGTTCCTTGCAGTTGTGAGGATTAAGGGAAACTGGTTGGAGTGTTTTCTCCCGTTGGTCTCCCGCTGTGGTGATGCCACCAAGCTCGGCTTAAGGTAAGCCGACTTCAGCTACAAAGAGTATGATGGAATCAGACTGAAAGAAATCCTAGTGATAGAAACTGCCTGTTATAACAGCCAATTCATCTTGATGTTACTTCAGGGGATTTTATTCTAGTACATTTTCTGGCACTTTGTTCAATCTAGTTTTGAAAGTCAGGAGGAGTTGATTTCACCACTACCCCTAACTATAGGCCCAGTGTTTTTTGTGGTAATTTCTTGTTTGAGTAAAAAGGGTAATCACACTTAAGTGAGACTGATCTTTATTAACTGGCTCCAGTTGTGACATAGGACAGCATTACAGGAAGTTTTATTCCTGTCAACCAGCAAGGTCAGAACATTCTGATTCCAATGACCGTTCCTGCACTTAGGATCAAGTTGCAAGTAACTGAATACATCTGTTTCAGTTAACTATCTGAGACAGAGAATGTGGGGGTAGGCTCAGAAAGCCCTTGATGTGCTGACCTCATCAAGAGATTTTTCTTTTTCCTTCCCAAACTATTAAGGTGCCAGATTCACCCTTTGGGGCACTTGGTGGTAGCCACTGTCAGGAGACAGGACACAGGGCTTGATGGACCTTTGGTCTGATCCAGTATAGCTATTCTTATGTTCTCACTCTTTTCATGAAAAAAGCAAGCACTGGGAGAGGGGAATACGAGATGATAAATTAAATCATATTCTTTCATTAAAACAACTTGCATTTGCTATAAAAATAGCAGATAGTGAGTGGGACTTCAGAGAGAAAAGATGTTATGCATAAGAAATGCTATAAAAATGTCCAAGACCAAGCAAATCATCTGATAACCCTAATTTGAGTCTGTGAAAGATCCCACTTTTACCAAGTACAGACATCTTTTAAGGTCACCTGATATCAGAAGAGACATGCAATAGATTTCATTAATAAATATGAGAATGGTAATCTTGAATCCCAGTAAAGAGTGTAGTATGTCAATGATCAACTACCACAGTGGTCTCCAACCTTTTTAAGCATGAGATCACTTTTTGAATTTAAGTGCAGTCCAAGATCTACCTCAAATATAAATACCCTTGTCCCGCCTCCCTCCTGTCCTTTCTCTGAAGTCCTTCTCCATCCTCCCTCTCTTGCCCATCCTCCCTCACTTTCATCAGGCTAGGGCAGAGGGTTGGGGTGCAGGCTCTGGTCTTGGATTAAGGGATCTGGAGTGTGAGAGGGGCTCTGAGCTGCTCTTGGGCAAGCAGTTGGGATGTAGAAGGGGGGTTCTAGGTGCAGGCTCTGGGACAGTGTTTGGATGCAGGGATGCTTGGAGTGCAGGAGGAGGTTAATGACTGAGGCAAGAGTTCAAGCTGGGGGCTCCAGCAGGGCTCCACCTATCTAAGGTGGCTCCTGGGTGGTGGTGCAGTGGGGCTAAGGCAGGCTCACCCCTGCCCTGGCCCTACAGCACTCTTAAAAGCAACCAGCAAATTTTCTCTATCTCAAGTCCTGTTGTGCCCCCTCTCTGCTCCGCGGAGAAAGGACACAGAGTGAGAGGGGGCACCTTGACATCAGCATCCTCCTCTCTCTTCCCTGCCCAGCGCAGAAAGCAGGAGGCTCCCAGGGGAAGGGGCAGTTCCAAGGCAAAGGGCAGGAGATGCGCAGCAGTGTGAGGATGGGCAGCTGAAGTGCCAGCACTTGATAGCCTCTTGGCCACACCAGTCAGGATCCCCTGCCAGAGGCTCCAGGATCTACCAGTAGATCCCGATCTACTGGTTGGTGACCACTGAATTACCATGATACAAGATGGGGGTCAGATGACTAGGATTAAAATGTGCACCAAAACTACCTGCTGTGTAGCATGGTGTGCCCTTATTTGGGGATAGATGATCATACTCCACTTAAGCCCCTTTTACACTGTATAAAAGGGTGGAGTGACATAAAGGGGCCCTAAAAGCCATATATCGAGCCAGGAAAGATTTCCCCAGCATGGGCTCTGTGTAAGGCTGCCTTCTGATTTGCAAATCCTGGTTTGGGAGCTGGGGTAGGCTGCTGGGGTCAACTATAGCACATGGTGCTGCAAAAGTTCCAGACAGTGCAATGGATCAAAGGATAGCTCTGGGGTACTGCTGTAATTTAGACAATCTCCTAGGAATATTTAAGCTATGCTGGTGAGCAGTGTTCCCTCTAAGATTTTCCATCCATGAGTAGAGTGAGTTTTGTCTTGTGCACCAATATTAGAATCATAGAATCATAGAGCTGGAAGAGACCTCAGAAAGTCATCAAGTCCAGCCCCCTGCCCAAGGCAGGACCAATCCCAACTAAATCAAACCAGCCAGGGCTTTGTCAAGCCGAGACTTAAAAACCTCTAGGTATGGAGATTCCACCACCTCCCTAGGTAACCCATTCCAGTGCTTCACCACCCTGCTAGTGAAATAGTTTTTCCTAATATTAACCTAGACCTCCCCTGCTGTAACTTGAGACCGTTGCTCCTTGTTCTGCCATCCATCACTACTGTGAACAACCTTTCTCCATTCTCTTTGGAACATCCCTTCAGGAAGTTGAAGGCTGCTGTCAAATCCCCCCTCACTCTTCTCTTCTGCAGATTAAACAAACCCAAATCCCTCAGTCTCTCCTCATAAGTCAGGTGCTCCAGCCCCCTAATCATTTTGATCGCCCTCCGCTGGACCCTCTCCAATGCATCCACATCCTTTCTATAGTGGGGGGCCCAGAACTGGACACAATATTCCAGATATCAGAGGGGTAGCCATGTTAGTCTGGATCTGCAAAAGCAACAAGGAGTCCTATAGCACCTTATAGACTAACAGATGTATTGGAGCATAAGCTTTCGTGGGCAAAGACCCACTTCGTCAGATGCATGTAGTGGAAATTTCCAGAGGCAGGTATAAATATGCAGGCCAGAATCAGGCTAGAGATAATGAGGTTAATTCAGTCAGGGAGGATGAGGCCCACTTCTAGCAGCTGATCTAGAGGTGTGAATACCAAGAGAGGAGAAGCTGCTTTTGTAGATAGCTAGCCATTCACCGTCTTTGTTTAATCCTGAGCTGATGGTGTCAAACTTGCAGATGAACTGTAGCTCAGCAGTTTCTTTTTGAAGTCTGGTCTTGAAGTTTTTTTGCTGCTGGATGGCTACCTTTAGATCTGCTATTGTGTGTCCAGAGAGATTGAAGTGTTCTTCTGCAGGTTTTTGTATGTTGCCATTCCTAATATCTGATTTGTGTCCATTTATTCTTTTACGTAGGGATTGTCCAGTTTGGCCGATGTATATAGCAGAGTGGCATTGTTGGCACATGATGGCGTATATTACATTGGTATATGTGCAGGTGAATGAACCACTGATGGTATGGCTGATCTGGTTAGGTCCTGTGATGGTGTTGCTGGTGTAGATATGTGGGCAGAGTTAGCACCGAGGTTTGTTGCATGGATTGGTTCCTGAGTTAGAGTTAGTAGTGCAGTGTATATTTGCTGGTGAGAATATGCTTCAGGTTGGCGGGTTGTCTGTGGGCAAGGACTTCACCTCCCAAGGCCTGTGAGAGTGAGGGATCATTGTCCAGGTTGGATTGTAGATCACTGATGATGCATTGGAGAGGTTTTAGCTGAGGACTGTAGGTGATGGCCAGTGGTGTTCTGTTTGGTTTCTTTCTTGGGCTTGTCCCAGAGTAGGAAGCTTCTGGGTACACGTCTGACTCTGTTAATCTGTTTCCTTACTTCCTCGTATGGGTATCGTAGTTTCAAGAATGCTTGGTGAAGCTCTTGTAGCCATTGGTCTCTGTCTGAGGGATTGGAGGAAATGCAGTTGTACCTCAGTGCTTGGCTGTAGACTATGGATCGTGTGGTGTGTCTGGTATGGAAGCTGGAGGCATGAAGGTAGGCATAGCAGTTGGTAGGTTTTCTTTATAGGGCGGCGTTTATATGGCCATCAATTATTTGCACAGTGGTGTCCAGGAAGTGGACCTCCCATGTAGATTGGTCGAGGATGAGGTTGATGGTGAGGTAAAAGCTGTTGAAATCGTTCTGTCGACAGAAGGTGTTATTGCATGTAGGGTTGTGTCTAGACTACAGGGTTTTGTCAACAAAGCAAGCTGCTTTGTCGACAGAACTGAATGTAGTCTAGATGCTCTTTGTCGACAGTATCTGTCGACAAAACTTCTGTCGACAAAACCCTGTAGTCTAGACGTACCCTTGGTAATGAAAATCATAGAACATTTATAAATGAATAATCCATGGATTTTCTAATAAATGCACATTGTCAATACAATACCATCAGAGCATCATGTATATTACATGTAAAACCTAATTTGTGTTTATCAAGGGCTGTGACAAGTAGGGGGCTTTGTACAGCTTAGGAATTCTGAATGATATTATGTAATGCTTGATAAGATGTTTGTATTGTGAAAAACCTGTATGCAGATCTACCACTTTACAACATACTTCATAAGATCCACACTTCACAACAGGCACATGTCACATTGAGGACAACAAGAAGGGACTTAATATTTAATGATTGTGCTTTGATCACAATGATTATCTGTAAGAACCACTGATTCAAAGGGAAAAATGTGTCTTCCTTTTTCTGAAGAGGTGGAGGAAAAGGAGAGAGGTGGAAAGTTACCAAAAGAAAGAGCTAAGGGTGCCAGGTCTTGGAAGGGAGATAATATAAATAACGAGAGCCACACAAGAAGAGGAAGCATTGGGCAGGCAAGAGGAAGATCATAGAGAATGGGTAAAAGGTCTCCATGATGAAGCAGCAGTCCAGCATGTAGCAGCCTCATGAGGTGGGGGACATGATGTGCTTTCCTAAATAGATGGTCTCCCAAGCCAGCCTTTTGTCAGCATTCCCTAGGAAGTTCAAGTCCTGGGGGAGACAGCTGCAGGCAGATCTGACACCCCAGCACAGCAAGCCTAACTCCAACATTAAGGTGCAATGAATGTGCTTTGACTGACAGCATTCTGCTGCTCTGGAGCTAACCAGCTGTGCCAGGGTGTGAACACGGTACCCATCTACAGGTGTAATAGTGGAGGGTCCTCCCTGTGCACCGAGGAGCAAAAGTGAGGCACCACTCCAATCTTTGGCACAAGACTTTCTCGAGCTCCCACTAGAGTGGTGCAGGTTAGTCTCACTGCAGGGCAGTATCTAGAAAGGCGTTCCTGCACCCTTTGTTAAACTGAAACAATATTTAGGCATTGTGAGTCACCTAAGGTCTGCTTTCAGAGTTGGGAAAAGAGGTGAACTTCCTAATTTTGTGTAAAACCTGAAATGTTGATCACAAAGGATAGAACAAAGGGGTTTTAACAAGGGTCAAATAGTTCTTAAAATAAATTCAAAGCTCGCATTTCTATGTGGAAAAAAGGCTTGTCTCTCCTACTGAAGGGAAGCAAGAATCAATCTTGTGATGCTATTGCTCCATTGTGCTACATCACTTGAGGAATCAGACTATTGAAGGGATTGCCTAACTACCTGTTTTCTCTGATTTCTACACACTGGAAATCTCTGCTCATGGAAAACTGAGGAATAGAAGAGCCAGAGTGTTGCAGGTCAAGGATGGCATTGCATTAGCAGTGACCCTGCATGGTATCTTCCCACATTCTGTCTGTCAGCTGATGTGAGTTCTTAATTTTAAGGAGTATCTTATTACTTACACACACATTCTACAAGGAACAAGTTTGCCAAGACTCATTCAAATGTAAGATACTGGAATCCAGGAGGAAGGTGTTTGATGTGATTATCCAGATATGAAACTGTACTTCCCTAGTTTTCACTAAGGAACATACATTTATAATTGTGAGTCAAGCCTGCTTCACAGACCAGCATATTTCATTAATTGGAAAAAAAAGCTTTGAAATGTTGACTTGTAGGAGGAGCTTAGCTCAGAGGTACTGTGGGTGGGACTAATTCATATCAGGGTGTTTAAGTTTTGGCATGAGAGAAAGACTTCTCAGAGTAGAAGGTTTATTTCTAAAGGATAAATCAAAGGGTGTGTGTGTTTCTTTTTTCAATTTAAGATGCTATCAGTTGATACTCAGATTCTTCTTGTAATAATTCTGGGGGCTTCTGACTGCCAGATAATCCCCAGGATTGAAGAATGTGGACTCAAATGTTCTCAGGTAAACTATAATTTGTTTGTAACTGCTATTTATGATTGTAAAAGTTGTATGTCACTACAATATTTATAAATGACATTTGTATTTGTATGGCTTGGTTTGAGTATTCATAGAATCAAAACAAACATTAAAATGTTCAAAACTTCATTAGACTTTACTTTTATACTGTTGTAGTTCTGGAATGAGTACAAGAACACAATATGACAAACATGACAGTATACAAGAATAAATCAGAAAGAAACTTTATATTAAAGTTGTCAGGGTGGCATTTTTTCTCTTATGCATTTGGTGGTCAGAAATAAAGTATTTTGGTGGCCATTATTCTGGAGATTAAATTCTTACTATAACTGTGCAAGTTTTACAAGAACTGAGGGTGGTGCGATTTTAATGTGTCCAAATACTTTAGAAGCACAAATCCCATTGACTTGTAATGAAATGGAGAATAATGTGTTTGCTGTGAGGTGCAAATGTAACCCCTAATTTTAATGAGCTACATGTGTGCAGAGAAAAGAGCATGTGCTATGTTATTTCTTTAAGGGAACTGCATTTTGTACTGTTTTCATATATTCCCATATGGGGGCAGTATAGAGATGCTATGATTTATAATGGTTCCTGAAAACTAATCATAGTTTTATAAAGATAAATCACTGAATACAGTTTAAACTAAAAAATGCAAAAGTAAGAATGCTACAACTTTGCTCTCTTAATAGAAGACAATCTTGACATTAAATATTTAGCTGCTATTGAGAAGTGGAATTGATGGTAAGTAAGAAACAACAGTTTGGCTATATGTAGAGTTCTGTGAGAGAATGTCATGGGATTGTGAAGCCCCTGGAGTAAGTTTCAGATGTACACTAAAAGGCTGCTTGAAGGTGAATCAACTGTACAGATATTACAGGCTTATGTATACTAAATACATGCCACAGTAGTTTGTTCTAAATTCTGACAGGCTGATTATGCAGTAGAATATATCGATTCTACAGCGATGAGCATCATAGAAATGCTTGGAAGATGAAATATTTTGTTAAGAGAAAAATAATAAAATGGCATATTCAGATCATATATGGTATTTATGCTTAAATATTATTTTACCATTGTGTTTTATTCTTCTGGAAAGAGAAAAACCCTAGCTATATTTTGTCCATTTTTTCCATGAAATTTTGATATTTACCGCATATAAAAATAAAAATCATATGAAAGGCCTGATTTTTCCATTATATTAAGGCTTGTTTACACTTCTCTGGTAAAGATACCATAAAGTGAATGTAAACTACATTGGTATTTTGCACTCTAAGACTTTTACCCTGCCTCAGTGTAAAGGAGAGTGCTATATCTTAAAAATGTTATCAATTTTTTCTAATTTTGAGGGAGAAGATAATTTTTTTAATATACAGCATACTTTTGTTAATTATGCACACTAAAAATAGCTTACTCATATACAACAGAACCAATTGTAAAATAACTGTCAATGGCTAAAAATATTACTGAGTACATGTTTTCCATGTAATTTTTCTTCTGTGTTTCCTAGAATCCTGAATTCCTTCATTCATTTCAACATAAAGATGTTTTTTTTTCTGGGAAAGATAGTTATCCCAGTAGCACAAATTGGCCCAGACTTTCCCCTGCAGTGGAAAGCTCATGTAGCATTTTCAACATTCTCCAAGTAGTTTTTGCAGCATGATGCACACTGTTGTTGGAAAGTTTCCTGAACATCTTGCTAGTCCAGATCTTTTTGCTCTTTTCATTTGACTGTTTTCTCTGCCCCCAACACACTTGTACTAGTGTTGCCTTAGATGAGAGCAGATTCCCTCGTGCAGAAGCCTGAGTAAAGTGGCTTAACATGGAACAGTTACTGGGGATAGAGTACACTCTTGAATCTGTGAGAAGGCCCAAGGTACAGCACAGCTCCCTCCCTGTCTCTAATCATGCCACAACTAGGGAATTTAATAAAAATCCATGCAGGACTTAGCTCTTGAGGCTAGCAGTTTGCAGGATAAGACCCTTAATCAGACACCATCAATTAAAATCCACATTTTGGTCTGAACATTTTTAAAATCTGCTATTGTTAGAAGAAGTAGCATCCACAGAATCATGGAAATGCAGGGCTGAAAGGAACTTTTAGAAATCATTAAGTCCAGCCCTGGGTTTGAGGCTGGACCAATTAAACCTAAAAAATCCCTGACAGGTGTTTGTCCAACCTGTTCTTAAAAACCTCCAAAGATGGGGAGTCCACAACATCCCTTTCTGCCTCTTCCAGAGTTTAACTACCCTTACAGTGAGAAACTGTTTTCTCACATCTAATCTAAATCTCCCCTGCTGCAGATTAAGCCTATTACTTTGTGTCCTATCTTCAGTGGACATGAAGAATAGTTGATACCATGATTCTTAATAAGAGCCCTTAACATTGCTGAAGACTGTTAACAGATCTCACTTCAGTCTCCTCCCCCTACCCCCATATTAAACCTGCAGTTTGTTTAATCTTTTCAGGTTTTCTAAAACTTTTATAATTTTTTCTGCTCTCTGGTGTCTTTCCAATTTACTTTCATATTTCCTAAAGTGTGGTGCTCGTAACTGGATAAAGTACACCCATGGCCATCCTTAGGATTTATGGGGCCCCATGCAGTACTATTAAACTGATGCCCCTATGCCTTACGGCAGCTGGGGAGGGAAGTTTCAATTTTTTAGAGAGATGTGATTTTATAATATTCAGCAACACACTAATGAAATATTGTAAAGCAAATTTTATTCTAAGATCCTTATTGAT
This sequence comes from Pelodiscus sinensis, assembly GCF_049634645.1. Classification (NCBI taxonomy): domain Eukaryota; kingdom Metazoa; phylum Chordata; order Testudines; family Trionychidae; genus Pelodiscus; species Pelodiscus sinensis. The sequence goes on along the minus strand of NC_134711.1, from coordinate 36,768,208 downwards.
GTTCATCTTGTTGCATTCTAACCAATTCTCCAAGATGATTATAACTAAGATTACAGAAAAATATTTTTTTCTCTCTCCAGGCATTTGGCACCACTTTTTATGATTAGTTTCACTGTTTCCCCAAGATAGATAGTTTCTCCTTGTGATGTTTATGTGGATCTTTTACAAGCATCAGGGACGTGAAAAGCATTTTAAAAAATTAGAAAATGCAATTGCAAAACCACAAAAATTGGCTGGGGGATTCAAGGACCTGAAATGGCTTTTAACGAAGTGTTGATAATTGATTAGATTTCATTGTGGCTATCTATGTCTCTGAAATATTTCTAAGCTATTCTGAGATTTTGTGGAAGATATGGCAAAAGAGCAAAGTATTGTTTTTACTTATTAAAAGGGATATGGCCATTATGTGTTCTCAGATATGTGATGCTGAAAACATACTGTAAAGGCAGTTTAGGATTTTGATTTTATTGCAGTTTAATTGTTATCAAGTTACAATAAATATAAGGCATGACCGATTGTTGGATATTTTCCTTGTTTCATAATTACAGTGTCACATTAAAAATGCTGTATGCCATCTGAATCCCAGAATTATAGATGTAAAAGGACAATGTATATTTTTCAAATGTTAGCTGATAGATAGAGCTGCAGAGCAGGAGATTATAACTCCAATCCTCCTTCTTCCCATTGGACAACCCCTTTCTCGGGGCTGAGTTGGGACCATGATTCTCATCAGTGCTTGTCTCTGAGACACAGTAAACCTGGCACACTGCTGGCATCATAGGTTTGGAGTGCAGAGTATTTATAGTTATATGAACTCTTAAAAACATAATGAAAATGTTCAGCTGTGGAATTTGTGCTGGACAAAGGATCAAGTAGGCTTTTGTAGTGTATTTTGAATGCTCTCTCTGCCCTTGTTGAAAACAGTTTGGCTTCTCAGTTCACATGACTTTCTGGCACTTAAAGGATAAACACAATGACCTTCCCCTGCATATATATGATAATAGCTCACATTGTTATCTAATATGCTTCTACCGTGAAAGTCATAGGGGAATCCCAGACTGTGATTGTAACTGTGTTGCTGCCTCAGTAATCTTGCAATGGGCAATGCCTGCAAACAGCACACAAGGAACTTAGACTTTTGCCCAATTCTGCTTCACAGCTGGTAAGAGTTAGTAATGTCACATTAAAAAGACACTAACAACTGAAAATTGTGAAATCGCATTTGTGTTGTCTCAACTCAAGTTAGAATGAAGTGTCCAAAGTCCACAGGGAGACTGGATAAAGGAGGAAGCTTTAAATTCCACTTTGGGATTTCCCTGCAATGACAAAGCGTAAGTGATAGCTAATGAGTCAGAGCAAGTTCTTTATTTATCTGAAACTGCTATGGCCTGATAACCCCATGCAAAGTTCATTTTAATAACCACTGTATGTCAGCCCGTCTAATCCAGTCATTGCTATACCGATATCATAGAGCCAGATCTTCAGCTGGTATAAATTGGCATCAGTCCCTTGTTTGCTACAGTAGATAATCAATATATTTTTAAAATCTTTACACTCCCTAACCATTAAAAGGAATGGAAATGAGAAGGGAGGGTAACATACATAAAGAATTTCATTTCCTGAGAGTTCAGTTGTTCTTTAACAAAAATCTACACATTTGAAAGTTAATCATAGACATTTAAAACTGTAGAGTAGATGGTTCCATGTGGGGAGAATTATGGCAGCATGGAAGGAGCAATGGGGATTGTTCAGTGCATACTTTTTTGTATGTAAAATCTGATAGTTGGATGAATCGCTTCACTTAAAAATACTTTCTCCGGTGAAACCTGATGGAATACAGCATGGTCCAGTAGATGAAACACCCAACGGAGAGTCTAGAGGCCCAGGTTCAGTTCTCAGAATTGCTACTGATTAACTTATGTGGTGGTAGGCAAATCACCTGGCCTCTCTGGGGTTCAGTGTACACATTTGTAAAAAGAAAAATAGTATGGCTGACCCACCTTGCTTTGAGATCTACAGCTGGAAAGTGCTAATTAAGTGTTAAGAAGTATTAAAGTATTCACTGGCCAAATGTTCATATATACGGTGCTTAGTTAAAATTGGTCACTGTACTATAGATATGTTACTTCAGTGGTTTGTGTTTGTATCCTCCATTTCCTTTCCTGTGATGATTCATCATTTCTGTCTGGTAGCTCAATATTTTGAAGTTTAGTGACTTTAGGTGACTTGGTTCTCTGGCCATGTCATAAAATCTACTCATTCCAGGGTCCAAGATAGTCTAGTGAAGTAGTCTTTGCTATCACTGAGCCACACAGATCAATAGTATCCTTCTAGCCTCATTGTGCGCTGACCTGGGCCTCTACTCCTTTCAGATAGTGGGGGTCCAATGAAATGAATTGGCTGGCCTTGGAACCACAGTGTAAGGAAAACCAGAGAGCAGATAGAAGGCCCAGTTCTGCATTTTGGCTAGATGCTTGGCTAGCTAGGTCCCTGCCTCTCCCATAGGTGCTGCTAGCAACTCTCACAATTTCATAATGAATATCAGGATTTGGGCCTCTGCTGCAGCCAGCCTGGTGATGACAACATGAGAAGCTCTAACCAACACATTTCCAGCACTACTAAGCAGCTCTGATTTGTTGTCGTCCCCATTCCCCTGTCTCCTGTGGAAAAACAGTCAATCAAAGCTGCTGCAGGAGGCAGCTTTCCCTTCTATCCCAGGAATTGAGCGAGGTGTTCAGGCAGAAAGAGGGAGAGGGAAATGGACCCCGCTGGTACCATTTTTGCAGGAGCGGTTGGAAGCAGAGAGGAAGGAGCACAAAGAGCTCAGAAACTAAGGGTTGTTTCAGTTGTTCTTGGTCCTCTTGTGAAAAACAAGTCAGCTGCTCCTGCCTTCTCCCTCCTCCATTCCTTTATCATGCCACTTCCCTCGCCTGCAAGGAGAAGAGCTGTTCCCCAAGCTGTTCCCAGAAGCTGGGAAGACCCTGGAGATGATGAGTCTCAACAGCTGCTGGAGAAACAGGAGTGCAAGTGGCAAATGTGGGGCTGGGGACAGGATTTATTTCTGACAGTGGTTGGACTGGGGACTGGGCATACACATTAATTGTTGTGGGGTTGGTCATCGGGATTTGGGTAGAATTAATTGTCAGTTGGCAAGGCAGGAAGTTGTGTTCCATCAGGCAGCATGTAGCATTGCCAGTTCTCATGATGTTTTCAAGAGTAGTGGGATTTCAAAGGGTTCTTCATCACCTCTTGTGATAACAGATGAAGCTCCAATCCTTAAGTGAATTTCAGCTCTTCTGGAATCTGACAAAATCTCTCTGCCACTTGCTCTTCTGACAGGAGGGGTGGGTGCATAGGAACAGAGAAAGCAGCAGCTCAGGATAGTTTTGCCTTATATTTTCCCCTCCCTTCCTGAGAGAACCCCAGATGGAGAAGTATTTCCTCCCCTGCATCACCTGGCCTGGGTATGAGCAGAGTTAGGACCAGACCTCGGCCAAATGCTGCCCCAGGCGGGGAGTGTCTTTGGTGCCCCCTTCATCACTTAAATGTTTGAATATCTTTTTTTTTCTCACATTTGTAGTCCATTTCAGTCAACAGTCCCTTGGTAAAGAGACATTCCTTATTTAAATAAAAAAGTGCTTGTCCCTTGCTAAATAAACATAGGATGCCTATTATCCTGGAATTTGACCTGGTGAAATGTTCTATATTGAAACCTGGGGTTGCAACATCACTCAGATTTGGCCTGGCCACCCTTCTAAGCCAAATAAAGAAGCAACTGGGGAAAAACTGAGTGACGCTGTGACCTGCTGCGGAGTGTGAGTGTGATGCCATTCAAATTTCATCCAGTCCCTCCGTCATGGCAGAGGTTCTGACCCGGCTCCTAGCACCTGTGTGAAACATGCACAGGACCTGCAGTGACTGCCAGGCTCATCAGACAGGACTGGGGGGAAAGAACCCCTTTAAGAGAAAGGAGAGGAAAAGCAACTTGCCCCCGAAGGCTCAAAACAAGACTGGGGACATCTGAGGCTGTCCAGTATTTTTGAAATAACAATGTTGGCAACCTTAATGAGGAGTTAGACTGAAGTGGGGGATGAATTGAGGATGTGGGGCAGGTGGGTTGAAGTGTTGGTGGAGTCTGGTGCAGGCCAGTTTCAAGATTTTGTGAAGTTGCACTCATCTGAGTTTTAACTTTTGAGGGTGCTAGTCCTCCTTAGATTAAGACAAAATTCAATCCCTGATGACAATAGGAAGGTTAAAGGGGGGCTGTCTCCCTCTGTTCAGTGAATGTCACTTGCCTTCGTAGGATGCCATGCTACTGGGGTTCAGGCAAAGCAGGACCAGAGATCTGTCTTTAAAGTATATGCAGTCACACATCAAACAGTTCATGTTAAAAGAACTCACACACAATTTTATACCTCAGATGAGAGAAAGATATTATTTTTTAATATTAGAGCTAGATGAAAAATTATTTTCCCATGAAACATTTTTTGTTTTCTGTCAGCATTTTTTTATTCAGTTTTTGTCAAAAAATTGAAAATAGCAAGGTTTTGATGAAATCCTACTTTTAATTAATATGGATTTGTGTTGTGTGTACACAAATATGTGTCATTTTCTGTTGGAAAAATGGTCTTGTTGGAAAATGTGTATGTTTTTGCTATTGATCCTCTTCAGTGATACAAACTAAAATGCTGTGGCTAAGACTGATTACTGCCCTGATACAATGATCTAAGTTGGTAAATTCCATTTAACCATTGAGGGATTATGGTTTTGACCTTGGAGTTACACTGCTGTGAATCCATTGGGCCATATTCTCTAGTAATTTCTGAGGGAAATTACTTATTTCATGGGTCATCTGGGGAAATCCTTAGAGGGAAATTATGAAACAGGGTCATTCAAGCCATATTGAAATCTGCTTCATGCTGCTGGAGCATTTCAAGGCAGGCATAACAGGTTTGAGGATTCGGTTGACTGTATTCTGACCTTTCAGTATATAGGCCATAATACTCACCCTTTGAACTGTGTGAGAGACATACACCCACTCAAACTGTGCCTGAGTAAAAACAAAACAAAAAAAATCCTCTCAGTCCTCTTAATCATCTGGAGCTTAATTCATCCACAGAAAGTGATCTACAATTTTTTAACTTAAAGGAAATGTTTCTGACTAGTTGCTTTGAATTCACTGTGGTAAAAAGTCAGGATGGGTAGCCATGTTAGTCTGTAATTTAAAAAAACGAGGGGTCCTGTAGCACCTTCGAGACTAACAATATATTATATATATATTGTTAATCAGGAGCTTTTGTGGGCACAATCCACATCTAGTTCTGGAAAACTGATTATTTGGAGTTGCCCTTACTTGCCTTCCATCTTCCTGAAAGAATGAATCACAAGGTCAATATTACTCAGCACTTTCTGTACTTTCATTGTTTTCTCTTGGAAAAACATTGAGGAAGTAGAATTTATTTCACTAAATCATACTTGCTTCAGTTTTGTTTTCCCCTTTCATCCCTAAATACACAAACTTCCTTGATTTTTTTCTAACTTTTTCTCCTCCTTAATCTGCTGTTCTCCCTCCTGTTATTGCAGTTACAATTACATATTGTCCAAGACTCAATTTATTACTTTCAACAATTTTAACATTGTAATGTCTGTTTTGAAACTCTTCTGTGCATTTTATAACCTTTGTTTAGTATTTCGCATTATATGCTCCTGTGTATTCATTACTTCCTTGTTTTATACAAGTAGCCCTGTGTTTTCATTTAATCCTCTTCCTGGTTGGTCGTTTGTTAACATTATGCTTCTAAAAATAGAATATAAAGATTTTGTAGTGATCAGAGTATCTGTGTTAGTTTCTTTGTTATTATTTAGTAGGTTTAGATTCCAACTCATATGACTTATATCTCTTTAGCTTTTGGCCCTATTATTTCACAACAGCTCTTTCTCAATGTCATCCATTGAGTAGGGTTTCTGGGTTTCCAGGTGAAGTATGATATAAACTCCACCTATATGCTAAAACTGATTAGTAGGGTATTCACCCATCCTTGATAGTTAGGTCCTGATTCTGTCTCCTTTTCGCATGTTGAGTAGTTGCCTGGTGTGTGAGTATTTATCTGGATGTTTTAAATAACAGTGAGGCATAATCAACGAGTAATCATGAAACAAATATGATTCCCCAGTTTCCCTTGCCCTTGAGTGATATTTACTTCTTTAAGCCTTCTTGGAGAGAGTGCCTTGCTGCATGCCATGAAAGTCAACCAGCACAGGACAGGGTGGATCTAGGATCAAGTGCATTCCTAATAAAAGAGACCAAGATGGAGAATATTCTGCACAAACCCTGTCACACTGAGATGAGTCTAGCTCAAATAGCCTCTGTAGATCATCTTTCAAGATCGAATTCATACTTTCCCTGGAAACCCAGAGGCAGACAATTTGGAGCATGAAAAGCTCTTAGCAGGACATTTGCTTAACAAGTGGACTGCCATGTTCTGCACAAACATTAGCTTCCCAATACATTTAAAGTGCAGCCACAAATAGAATCAGTAGGATTAAGTGCAGAATAAATTACCATTCCACATGAGAGAGAGAAGCAGAATCTTGCTCTTTAGGCCTAGTCTGAGGGTGCGTCTACACATCAACATGATTTCGGAATAACGGCTGTTATTCTGAAATAACAATGTGAGCGTCTGCGCAGCAATTCTGTTATTTCAAAATAAATTCAAAATAAGGGACAGATTATTCCGACTTCTGTAAACCTCATTACACGAAAAACAACGCCTCTTTCAAAATTGCTATTTTGAAATGGCTGTAGTGTGGATGCTCCACTGCTTCTATTTCGAAATAACTCCTCCCCAGGGCCATTCAAAGTAATTACTCCCTTGCATAGGCATGCGCACAGGGTGTGCCGAGTATGCCCAGGCACACCCTAATGTCTTGGGCTGGCTAGCAGCTGCTGGAGGAGGAGGGGGATTTGAGACAGGGTACCGCAGCCCGTCACTTTCCCTGTGGCCATCTACGGGGCACTTTGGGGAAAGAGACCACGCGTCCGCAGCGGAAGCAGCTGGGGCCGGACCAAAGACGTCAGCCCGAGCCATTTTTTCGCCCTGAGCCCCGCCCGGCACGGCAGCACGCGCGGTGCCCCTTCTGCCCCTGGGGCTGCAGCCCCAACCCCAGCTCTTGCCCCGTCCTCAGCCTCCGCCCCAGCCCCAGCCCCAGCCCCAGCCTGGCAGCAATGTGTGGTGCCCCTGGGGCTGTGGCCCTGGCCCTGGCCCCGCCCATCCTGGCAGCACTGCGTGGCACCCCTTCTGTGCCTGGGGGTGTCCCCACCCGGCCCTGCCTGGCCGCACCGTGCAGTACCCCTTTTGCACCCGGGGCTTTGTCCTTGGCCCTGCCTGGCCCTGCAGCACCGCGTAGTGCCCCTTAAAGTGAGGCACCCCAGGCTAGGGCCCAGCCGGCCTGTAGCTTGGGCTGGCTCTGACTCCTGTCCGGCAAGCTGGAAGGCAGAAGCTGGCTTAGCCTAAGGTAAGGGAAAGGGAAAGGGAGAGGGGGAAAATAGGCAGGGGTGGGAGAGGAAGAGGCCTGTGCTGAGGGGAGGGGGGGCAGGTCAGGAGAAGAAAGAGGAAAGCACCAAGGAACAGAATGGAGGAGAGACAAATGCCAGGGGGCCAAGTGGAGACAATGAGGAAAAGGGCAGGAGGGGAGGTGTCAGTGGGAGGGGGGACAGGGTTAGGGAGAGGAGAGAGGAAGGGCATAGGGGGTTTGAGAGGGAAGGGGAGGTGCTGGGAGAATGCTTGAAAGAAGGGGTGGGCATGAGGAAGGCGGGGATGGAGCAAGATATGTGAAGGCACAGGGGCATGAGGCGAACGGGGGCAGAGAGTGGTGAGAGGGTGGGCATCAGGGAAAAAGAGGGCAAAGGGGGAAGAGGAAGTGAGGAAGTGAGGGAAGGGGGAGCACCAGGAGGGTTCAGGGCGAAGGGAAGTTGCAGGTGACAGGGGATTCTGGGGGTGAAGCAGAAGGGAAAACACCTGCAGGGGAGGGACCAGCACCAGAGGAGAGAGGCAGAGCAGGTGTATAAAGGGAGGTGTTAGGAGATGGGATGAGGAGGGGTAGCTCACATGATCAGAGTGGGGCTACTGGAGGAGTGGGCACGGGGAGAGAGAAGGGCTGGTGGAGGGGGCAGGTCTTAGGAAGGCCTAGGGCAGTGAGAAGGGCTGAGTCAGGAGAGCAGAGGAGGGTGAAGGGTTGGGGGCAGCAGGCACGAGGGGAGCTGATGGAGCAAGGGGAGATTTGGCAGCAGAAGGAAAAGGTAGCGGTTTGTAAGATATTTATTAATAACAGTGGCACATCCAAAAAAGCCACATGAACTCAGTACTGGTGCACCACACAAAATTCATTCTGCTCATGGGAGGAAACTCTTAGAGGGAACACTTCCCCCAGCCTCTCTGCCCCTGAGTTAATGTCACACACATTGAGTTAATGCAACTGCAGGATAGTTGCATAAGGAGGGTTTGGTGGGGGCCAAACTAATTCCTATTGGTAGGAGTATGGTGGGAAAAGTCCTTGGGGGGGGGGGGTCACATGACACCTTTTACTTCTGGTCATGTGTCCATCTTGTCATGAGAGTGTTACCTCTAGAGGTGTGGCCAATGAGAGTCGGGGTGTGGCCAATGGGGGTCGGGGCATGCTTAACGGGTCAGGGGCATGGCTAATGGGGTCAAAGTGCATTTTTTGAAAATTCTTGGGGTGCACACCCTAATGAAATGTGCTGCGCACGCCTATGCTCCCATGTGCTTCCGGGGGCTGTAAATTGAGGTAGTGCATCCACATTAGTGGAGCCTTCCTTGGGCTAATTTCAAGGCTTCCCTGTAGTGTAGATGTGCTATTTCGAAATAAGCTATTACAGTGTATTTCTTCTGGAATAGCTTATTCTGAAATAAGTGTGCAGTGTAGACGTACCCTGATATTTTAGTTCTTATGTTGTGAAAGGGGCAACTCTTTGCTATGACACCCAGGAACAGTCCTGGTAAGGAGCTGTACTTCAAAAAGTTGCACTCCCTTCATTGTTGCTGGGTGGAAGTAATTTACTACAGGTCTTCACAGAATGTAGATTACTTCCCCCATCACGCTGGTTTCACCTCTTCGCTGTCCATTTGCACGTAGTGTGGAGTAGCAGTCCTGCTCAGCCTATTGGGTAACCCTACTTCTGGATCAACGCATCTAGCAAGCCACATGTTATGTACCCTTCTATTTCCCTGCACAGCAACATAAAAGGAAGTAGCAATCTTGTTCTTAATAATCTGAATAGTGTTTAGTATGTAAAAGCACTTCAGGGGGAAAACAAATCCAATTTACCAGAAGAAAGGATTGTAGTAGTAAGCAATAGTTCAAAGACTATATACGTTAGGTGATACTTCTCCTTGTTAAAGGGAGCAGAAGACATATAATATTGAACCATTAATAGCGTATGCATGTGCTGTACAAATTTCCTTGTATAGCTTTGCCAGTGCATCTCAGCCCTGACATGCAGCATCCCTGGTATTTGTGTCAAGCAATTGCCAACTGTGCTTTGCCAAATTAGGTGTGGTTTTGGGATAAGCACCAGCAGAGTTGAGTAAGTCCAGCAAACTGATTTTCCTTGGTGAAATGCCTAGAGCACTGATCCATTTCACCATCTCTAACTTCCTGAATGTACTCTGTTTTTTTTCTCTGAAATCATCCACTGTTTAATAGACTTAATAATAATTTGTCTTAATACAGGTTTTAGGTTTTTTGGTTAATACAACTATAGGACAAGTATTAAAGTTTGCTTTCCATTCTGGGCTACAGTTTAAAGACCTGGATTTGATTCAATCTCAGTTTACAACTATTTGCAAACTTTGGCTTTATGATTAACATGCCTCAATCTACCGGTAACTGCTGGCGCAATACTAAATACACATCCAGAATTTGCCTAGGAAATGCTCTTAGTAACAGTGCTCTCACAGGTCAGTTAAAATCACAGAGGCAAAAAAATAGTTCTGCATTCGCAGCCTGAGTTGAAGAAAGAATTCCATTGATGTTAGTTGTTTTTGGGTTCAAAATAATCTGTAACAGCATGAGTGAAAACAACAGAATGTTTGGTTTCTACAAAGGCTGCACTGTACTGTATAGTAGTGCTTGCTGTTCATTTGTGTGGTACAGAGACCATTTCAACAACTAGATACCTTCCATATGAGACAATTTCAGTCATTCATTGTAGAAAGTGGCAATTTAAAATAGTCCATAATACTGTATTAAAGTGCAGTGGTATCAACAGCATGTAAGCAATGCTGAAGAAAATGTTGCTTAGACAGACTAGTTGTGCCTTTCAAATAGTTGAGCTGGTAAAAATTGTTGATGCTCCAGATATGGAGTGATGTTGATTTACATCAACTCCAGTTAAGAGCATTTTGGATGCATTTTGTGCATATTATTCTGTTTTGCCTGTCATCACTAGTGTCATGTTTCCTCAAATATCAACTAAAATGTTTAGAAAAGGAGGACAGAACATGCTGTCTCCCAGACAAACCTCCTTTCTGTCTGACACCAGCAATGATGTACCCAATACAAGGGGACAGATCATCCCTCCAAATCAGCATCACTCTACCTGAATTTAAGATATAGTGATGGTCACCAGTGTCCATTTTTGTATTCGTATCACAACATAATCATCATAAACTTACATTTCAGTGCACTGGAAAAGATACAAAGGGGAAAATATCCCTCCAGGGTGTGATGCCTGAAAGCAAAATTGCTTTGACTAGCATTTCATTTGGCTGAAAGTGCAACATAGCAAAGAAGTGCCATAGGTCTAATTACTGTACTATTACACTATTTCACAATCACACCTTCTCTTACACATGGCTGCAGTAGCATTTAGAAGGCAGCATTACGCTATATACAATACAGCAATGATGCAGGAGGATATGTAGTGGGGATCATGGGAGAATGGAACAGCCTCAGGATCATCATCACTCTCAACTCTGTAAGAGATTTATGTGGTGGTGTTTCTCATTTTTGGTTACAATATAAAGAATATCAATTGTAGCTGAGAAGTTTTGGGTAAAGCTCTGGGGAGAAAGGGAAAGCTTAAAGGTGTCCTTTGTGCTCCCCATATTCTAGGGCCACTGCACTTGGCCAACCTCTGTGCAAATTAGACTGGTGATGTAAAGCTACCCAAAAGTCTGTTAAGGAACTGGAAATTGACAGAATGCAGGTAAGCCTTTTTCCTTGGCCACTCCTCTTGCATTGACAGTCTGCAGAAGAGTTTTAACTGCTGTGGCGCTTCTATTCCACACAAAGATCTGCCAATATATTGAAAAGAGCTGGGTTCAGATCAATTGGTTTTAGGGCCGCTTTGTACCAGTGCAGAGGTTTACAACCTTTTTTCATTTGTGGATTTTTCTGGAAATATTAGACATAATTTGCAGATTGCCAAGAGTCCATGGACCTCAGGTTGAAAACCATCATACTGGTGAATCAACGTAAAATGACTAGAGAACAGCCCAAAACAAGCTCATTTAAAAAAAAAAAACCCAGTATTTTTAACAAGTTTCAAAATCTGCCTTTGACATACAGGCTCTGTCTAGACTGCAGCGGACGCGTTCTTTCGCCATCCCTGTCAACCTTATTATATGAGGAAGAAGGGATATGTAGAAAGAGGTTTTTCTGAAATTTACACGGTGACAAATTTCAGAAAAGACTCTGAAAGAAAAGTGGAAAAAGATGCACAAATTGAGGTTTGCAATTTGCATATCTTTTTCCGACTGTTCTTTGTAGTGTAGACATAGCCACACATAGCTGTCCCACTGACCTGAACTGGCTAAGAGCTTTATCATGCCACTCTCACTTGTAAGCTGAACACACCTATTGGCAAAAGAAAGCTTGTCAAATTTACATGAAAGTGATACCCAGCTCATTAGAGCTGTTTAGTCTCCTAACTTGCATAGATTTCAATAGGAGATAGGACCCTAAATGCCACTGAGGATTGGAGCCTTAGTGTGACTTTGACTGTTTGCAATTGTCACGTCAGAGGGCACATTCTACAGCTTCACCTCTTCTTCATTTGCCCCAAGTAATTGGGTGGTTAGAAGGAATGGGGGACATTTTGGTCTCTTCTTTTCTTTGCCAGTATCATTCAGAAGTAAACCACCAAAAAATCCATGCATTCTCCTGATTCTGCGTTGCCTTCTGCTCTCCCTCCCTCCTCACCACAAACAAAAGTGAAGGGTGTTAACATTTATTAACATAGCCTCAGTTGTCTGGGAACCTGATCTACTAGCTAAAAGGAATCTGTAGGCCCTACACCCTCTGTTCAAGACTCTGAATTTGGCCCTGTTTGTTCAGATAACCTCTAGCTATGACTGGACAATATTATGAATGGGGAAAACCCTAGAGAAACAGAAAAACCCCTAACTGTTTCTATATTGTGTATATATATTTTGCTTAGGCTCTTTGCCAAGACAATTATGAATCAGAGATTTTATAGGTATTAGAACACTATAAAGCACTGGTACTTCCTTTTTTTCAGAAAGTGTTTTGAAAGAGGAAGAATAATTTAGTTTAGCAGATTAATGTGGCTTTTTATTGGCCTCAGTTTAGATATTTCCTGAAAACAAAGACATAGCAAGTGAAAGAGGAACTTTGTTAATATATGTGAATTCTTCTTTGGCAAATGATCTCTATGACTCTTCGGAAAAATGCATATGATGGGGAAAAGCCCAGTTGCCATATAATGAAAAGAAAATCATGAATGAAAACAAGAAATTGTAAACAAACGTTCACTGTAACTGTCTGGTACTTGTGTAAATCTGTTTGATCAGCTAAGGATTTTCTGCAAGAACACCATGTCCGAGAAGCCCTGCTTCCGTTTCTGCTGCCCTATTGAAGTCAATGGTTTTCTGTGCAGGTGTCTGTCTGCATGGTTCTTATCACAGGTTCAGGGCTATAACACGCCTATCACTGTATAGTTTGTGTGATCTAGGCACCAACAGCAGAATATCTGAGGCATCTAAACCACTCTGAGGATAAAAATCTGCCCCTACTGAAGTTAATGGGATTTTTACTATTGACTTCAGTGGAGTCAGGATTTCACCAGGGAGATATTGCATCATAACCTTCTTAATAATCTTAGAAAGAAAGAAAGAAGAGCAGCCGAGGCCAACTCCTGTGGCTTGTAAAGCCACCCCCGTGTCCCCCAAAACGGGAGCTTGATGTGGCCAAAAAGCCTTTAAATGCGTTTTCTTAAAGGGGCAGAGCTTTTGTTTGTTTGTTTTGGTTTTTTGTTCGACCAAATGTGACCGAAGGGGCAAAAGGGAGTCCTTTTTTTTTTTTGCTCAACAACTCTGCCCCAGCTCTTTGTGCTGGGCCTACTGATATCCAGAATGGATTGGCCACCCCTGAGCTAGTGGATAATAGTGAACTATTTTAGTGATGGTGGAAATTATAGAATCCAAGGTATACATAACAGCAAAGCAGTTACCTGTCAATTGTAGGACCCATGTTAATGAAGCTAATTAAGTGGGAAGGATGTAACCCATTCATAGTGCTTAATGTGAAAATATGACTATCAAAGGCAGGGAAAATTATTAAATGTATAGTGTGTTAACCTGTTAACATCTTTATTCAGTTATTTTGACACTATCAACCTGGGCTTGAATAAGGATATTAACTGGCTAACATACCACAAAGGCAATTTCCCTTATCTGCAGCATGCTTTTACATAGTCAGGAAAATGTTCGATGAAATTGTAAGTGAAGCAGTAGGAACATCAGACATTTCTTCTGGACCTAAAGAGAAAAAAACAAAGAGACTGTGTAGATATAAAAGCCAATAAGAAGAAAAGTACAACTGGGTAAAAACTGTCAGTTACAATTCTGGTAAAGCTTTTGTACTTTGTGCCAGAGTGAATTCTCTGCTGGGCATGGAGGTGAAAGTAACCTGGGGCAGCCAATGAGCATAAGAAAAATACACTGACCAAAGGCATGACAAATATTAGCAAGTTCTTTATCTCCTCAAACATGGAAAGTGACTGAATTGCAACATGGGAAATTGCAACAGTTTACCGCCCAACTTAAACACAGCCTAAGTTACAACAGCATGGACTGTGCTAATAAGCTTGCCAGTGAAATGTTTCATATTTCAAATACTGAAAACAAATTGTGTTCCAGAGGAACCAGAGCGGAGCTATCAGTGACCATTATTTTAACTCCAAAGTCTGTGGGGGATTGTTTAGGGGATTAATTACCATGCCAATAGAAAAACATACGTATTTCTCTTAAGTACCCACCTGTGGAAGCAAAAAAACAGACTGACAGACCCAGACAAGTATCCAGGCATCAGCTTCTTCAAGAAAGGCCCAACAAACAAAAAAAACAAGAACACCACTAGTCATCACCTACAATCTCCAACTTAAACCCCTCCATCACATCATTAACAATCTACAACCTATCCTGGAAAACGATTCCCTACTCTCACAGGCCTTGGAAGACAGACTAATCCTTACTTACATAAAAACCTCTAACCTGAAACAAGTTCTTTCCAGCAACCATGCATCACACTTCAGACATACTCAGTGCCCACACCTGCAATAAACTCTGATGCCAATTCTGTCCACATATCTATATTAGTGACATCATCAGAGGACCTAACCACATAAGTTCATACAACTGCACATCCACTAATGTGATATATGGCATCAAGTGTCAACAATGCTTGCCATGTATATTGGCCAAACTGGACAGTCTCTACAACAAAGATTAATGGACACAAATCAGATATTCAAAATGGTATATTCGTTATTCAATAGAAACCTGTTGGAAAACATTTTAACTTGCCTGGGCACTCGTTAATGGATTTAAAGGTGGCTATTCTCTTACAAAGTAATTTCAGGAATCAACTAAAGAGAGAGTCTGTAGAACTGGCCTTCATATGCAAATTTGACACTTCATGACTTGAACAAAGACATGAACTGGATGGGCCATTATATTCAATACCCAAATGACATGAAGAGCTAAGTATCGGGCACTTTCAGTCCACTCTATTAGCCTCATTTAGCATGGATCTTTTAATTGATAGTTTTTCCCTCTTCCCCTTTCTTCACTTTTTCTGCTTTTTATTTGAAGCTTCATGCCTCTTGCTCCATATTTGTCATCTGAAGAAGTGTGTTGTGCCCACGAAAGCTCATGATACTATGTAAATATATTTTTGCTTAGTCTCTAAGGTGCTGTAGGACCATATTTTTACTTTTTTTTAGTTACAGACAAACAGGGCTACCCCCTGAATATTTCTCTGTAGCAATCAAGCCTCAAATGAGGGGAACAGGAAGATATTTCCAATATTTCACTGTATCAGGCAGCATTCAGTACAAATTTGCTTGATTTTTATGAAGACAGTGATGAATTTGCAAAAGGTTTTCATTATGCTATGATGAACTGCCAAGAGAAACACCATCTTAACATTAATTGTCTTGCTGCATACTCTGTTGATAATGCCAATGTGAACTATAGCAAACACAAATTGGTGTATAAGTTGTTATGTACTAAAAATGACAGCATTATAATGCAAAATGCCCTGTACCCACAGTGCACAATACTTGCAAACATGCAGGTGGTCAGCTGTTGGTTGATATAGAAATGACTTTGTTGAAAATTTACAGCCATTTTTCTGTGTTCGCAATATGAGGAAAAGAACTCTGACTTTTTTGAGTTTGTTGATATTGAATAGACATTGTGTAGGTAGGAAGGGACAAGTTGCTTTCAGCTTCATGGGATTATGTGGGGGCAGAAGAGCTCTGCAAAGACATGGGCCCGGTCATCCCCTCCCTGCAGTTGGTTGCAAATCTTGTTCCTTTCTTCCCACAAAGTCCCACAAGGCTGCTGCTGGCCATATTTTGATGGGAACTGTGGCAGAAATCTGTGGAGGGCAGGTATGTGACCCGTTATTCCCTCTGCCCATGTGTTGCCTCAGAATGCAATGCTAGGTACAACGAGAGGTGGGTCTATCTGAGGGGCCCAGCCAAGCATGGAGGATGATGAGCACTGGGCAGGAAGGTTGGGCCAGTTCACCCCTCCGCTCCATGTGAGAGAGGTGTCTGGGAATAACCTCTCCCCATATATGTTCGGGGAGATAGGTTTGTGTGTGTCATCCCTGACAGTGTGAGCCCTGCAGCTTGAATGATAGCAAAGTACATAAAAAGAATCCAACTACAGAGTATTTCTTTCCAACAGGGGCTCAGTCAACTTGATGTTAATTTGAACTTTGGTATGATTGCTCACCTGAACACAAGTAATTTTACCTGGTATCCAGTATTCAGTGCAGGGAAATATGGTCACCCTTCTTTTATGCATGGGCTTAACATTAGATACATGGGTGTCATCAGTGGGGTCAATGGGCTAAACAGCATAAAGTTAAGCATACATTTTGCAGGATAGGAGCCATAATCCTAACTGAAGATTTGTGCAATTATTTTTTGCTGTGTTTTTTAAAAAATGAAATAAGATGTCTGAGCTTTGCCTGTAAATTTATCCTGCAATTCTGGTATTTATCCTGCAATGCTGGTTCATAGAATCATAGAATCACAGAATACTAGGACTGGAAGGGAAGGGACTGGAAGGGACCTCGAGAGGTTGTTGAGTCCAGTCCCCTGCCCTCATGGCAGGACCAAATACTGTCTAGACCATCCCTGATAGACATTTATCTAACCTACTCTTAAATATCTTCACAGATTTGCATGTATTTGGTTTCAAGATTTTTCTCTCTCCTGTGAAGTGGGTGTAAAATTCTACCAGATCAAAATTCTCTGTTCACATCAGCAGTAGCATTTAATATCTTCTTTGTACTGGCTTTTACCAGAAGAAAATGACTATACTAAGAGGACAGTAATAGAAAATGTCCCCACCCTCCATTGTTCTACTCACAAATCTTGCAATTACCCACTTGAGTAATCCCATTCATGGAATTAGGGCCTGAATACTTTTAAATAAAAGGGCAAGTCTTACAAATCTTGGAAATGATTAATCTGAATGTTTGACTTGTCATACACATAAATCCTCTTTGAAAATCATTTGATTACTATTAATCTGTCTCTCTATATAAAAAATGTTTTCCTGACAGGTGACAGAATGATGTCATCACACTCTCATGGTCTCCGGCCATGAAAATGAAAGCAACCAGAGAGAGGGGGGTTGGCAAACATAGAGAGTACAGGGCGCAGCCCAGTAGTATTATTAATTATTATTTCTATAGCTTCAAAAGTGTATGGAAGGCAGTTAGCATAAATAGGACCAGATCCCTGTACAATCAACTAGTAATGGAAGTACAAACAGTTCAATATATATTTTGACATAATAAATAGCATTGACAATTTTTCAATTGAGTGCTGTACAAAAACATAAAAATGACTATTGTGAATCAGACCAATGGTCCATCTAGCCAAAATCCTGAGCAAACAGGCAATAGTTCAGGCCTTTTGGATGTGGGAGTTATTGCTCATCCAGCCACAAGGATAGAGGAACATGGGTCCACTCTGCTTCACCATATCCCACCCCAGGGCCCTTTAAAGGATGGGTGATCCCATCACTAGGTTGGCTTAGAAGTGTTAGATTGCTGCTTTGGCTCCCAGCAACACAACAGGACCAATATTTTTTTTCCTTTGGCTGCTTTTTACTGTTATCTGGTTGGGTTTCTCTGTGGCCACTTGGGACCTGGTTCCCAGTCACCCTGCTGAGTACCTCATTCTCTACTTTGAGTTTCTCAGTTTCCAAGGCAGTGGCTGGCCTTGTTTCCAGGCTGGCTCAAGAGAGTCATCACTCACTATAGCTGGTTGTGGGCACCTGATTCAGCTTCCTGAGCAAGACGTTTGGCTCAAACTGAGCAACTTGGTCTTATACTTTCTGCCCTGCCCCTGTACTTTCTGTGAGGGGAAGAGGCTGGGTTAGCGGACCCCAACAGGATGAGTTAATTCCCCTTGTGTTGGTCTGAGGCTGCTCTACCTCATTGGAATGGATCTATCATCTGTGAATGTATCTTATTCTTTTTTGAACCCAGTTACGTTTTTAGCATTCCAGCATCCATAAGTTGAGTATGTGTTGCATGAAATACTTTGTTTTAACTCTGCTGCCTATTAGTGTATTGGGTGATCTATAATTCCTGTGTTATGTGAAAGGGCATAGTTTGATGGGATTGTTCTTATATATAAAAAGAACTTAGTACTCTGTATGTTTCCATTGTTGTGTTATTGAAGGTAAGTTGTGCTTCTGTTTAAAAAATTATTTATCTGATGCAGACTTTGTTAAACTATGTTTATATTTGCATGTATACTAAGTCTATAGCATCTTTTTTCTTCAAAGCAGTATTTTTAATAATTGTTATTTTTATTTGCAGGGGTTTCATTGTAAAAGCAAACCTTCCAGTAAGTATAAGACATTCCCATTTGTGTTATTCTTAAAATCTGAATAAAAAAAAAATCAGAACAGGTAATAAATCCACTCTGAAGGCCACATCAGGGCAGTATGATCATTTGATGTGGTATTTAAAACTAGCTTCACAGAATCTTTTCCTAAAGTAAAACATTAGGGTAATAGTTCTTATTGGCCACTGTCAGAGCACTGTATACTAGGCCAGATGAACTTTGGGTCTGATCCGGTGTGGTCATTCTTATGTTATATTCTTGAATTTTGTGCTTTATTGCTTTGCAATTTTCCTTACTTAGTACAATCATTGCTAGGATTTCCTCAGCCAGCCCACCCAAATGTGGCTGTTAGTACCTACAATCATTTCATAGTTTAACAACCTTTATAGTTAGAAAGTTTTTCCTAATATCTAAATTAAATCTACCTTTATTTCTTGCCCTACCTTCAGTTGACATGGAAAACAACTGATCCCTGTCCTCTTTATAACAACCATTAACATATTGGGAGATTTTTATCAGGTAGCTCCTCAGTCTTCTTTTCTCAAGCTCAGTTTTATTCAACATTTCCTCATAGCTCAAGTTTTCTAAACCTTTTATTATCTTGTTGCTCTCCTCTGGGCTCTTTCCAATTTGCCCACATCTTTCCTCAATTCTGGTACTCAGAATTGGACACAATACTGCAGTTTGGGCCTCACCAGTGCCATGTAGAATGGGACAATTGCTTTCTGTGTCTTATATATAATACTCTTGTTAACACAACCTGAACTCTTAGTGTACTTCTACACTACGGCGCTATTTCAGGATACTTCTAGTATCCTGAAATAGAGTATTCAACGACTTGACAGCGCACCTGTTATTTCAGAATAGCTTTAGAAATAAAGGGCTCACTATTCTGACGTCCCTGTAAACCTCATTCATAATCATAAGGATTAAGGGACATTTTGAAATAGCGGTTTATTTGTGTAGACAGTGCCAAGTTATGAAATAAGCTATTTTGAAATACACTCAAAATAAGCTACGCAATTTATTTAGAGCTATGGGTGCAGTGTAGGGATACCCCTATTAGCCTTTTTTGCAGCTACATCACATTGAGGACTCATATTGTGTGTGGTCCACTACAATCCCCAAATACTTTTCAGCAGTACAACCACTTAGACAACTATTCTTCATTTTGTAATAGTTCATTTGATTTTGCCTTCCTCAGTGAAGTAATTTTTACATGTCTTTATTGAATTTCTTCTTGTTGAATTCAGACTAATTTTCCAATTTATCAAGGTCATTTTAAATTTTAAATCTGTCTCCCAAAGTGCTTGCAACCCCTTCCACTTTGGAATCATCTGCAGATTTTATAAACATACTTCTTACTTCATTATCTAAGCCATTAATGAAAATATTGAATAATACTGGACTGAGGAAGGACTCACCACTGTGAGACCCCACAAAATATGCTCTCCCAATTTGACAGCAAACCATTGATAACTACTCTTTGAGGATAGTCTTTCAATCAGCTGTCCACTCCTCTTATAATAAATTAATCAAGACTATATTTCCCTATTTTGCTTATGAGAATGTCTTGAAGAACCAATCAAGGTATATCACATCTATTGTTTTCCCCATGCACTAGGTCAGTAATCCTTTCAAAGAAGGAAATTAAGATGGTCTGGCATGATTTGTTGTTGACCATTCTGACTATTCCTTAGAATCCTATTATTCTCCAGGTTCTTACAAATTGATTATTTGATTCATTGTTTAATAATTTGATCATGCGAAAATACTGCATCCTAGTTATTCTGGGCTGGTGTGTCAGAATATGAACAATCACAATGCTGTCCAAGAGAGATCTCTAGATTGTACAGCATTTTTTTTCCTAAATGAAGAGCTGCGATTAAAGCTGAATACCCTATAGGCTTCATATTGTTAAATATTAGGTAGCTCTGAAATTATGTGAGCTAAGGTAAAAGGGCTGATTTTCTACTCTTTTCCACTAGTTACGTTGGTATGTCTCCACTGAGTTCAATAGAGTTCCACAGGCATAAAATCAGCGTAAGCAAGTGGAGAATCTGGGTCGTAGAGTTTATGTATTGTGGTTGCATTTGATATATTCCCCTCTCCCTTTTATAGATCAAATTTGGAGCCAATGTGAGTGGGTATTGTGATGGTCCCCCCATGCTTTATGAAATTGACTTATGGACACAAATAAGCATAACTCAAAGATGCTTTGGACAAAACACCTCATGTAACCTATCAGTTTTAGTGTCTCAGTCTACTGGATCTGTATATCTTATTTTGGTGTTTGTTTCATTCTTGTATGCAGAGAAAGGGTATTTCGAAATAGGGCTGCAAATGTAGGCATTCGAAATTGCAAATCACGCCCGGGATTTAAATAGCCCATGTTTGATTTCATAGAATCATAGAATAATAGGACTGGAAGGGACCTCGAGAGGTCATCGAGTCCAGCCCCCAGCCCTCAAGGCAGGATCAAGCTCCGTCTACACCATCCCTGACAGATGTCTATCTAACCTGTTCTTAAATATCTCCAGAGAGGGAGATTCCACCACCTCCCTTGGCAATTTATTCCAATATTTGACCACCCTGACAGTTAGGAATTTTTTCCTAATGTCCAATCTAAACCTCCCCTGCTGCACTTTAAGCCCATTACTCCTTGTCCTGTCCTCAGAAACCAAGAGGAACAAATTTTCTCCTTCCTCCTTGTGACACCCTTTTAGATATTTGAAAACCGCTATCATGTCCCCCCTTAATCTTCTTTTTTCCAAACTAAACAAGCCCAGTTCATGAAGCCTGGCTTCATAGGTCATGTTCTCTAAACCTTTAATCATTCTTGTCGCTCTTCTCTGTACCCTTTCCAATTTCTCCACATCTTTCTTGAAATGTGGCGCCCAGAACTGGACACAGTACTCCAGCTGAGGCCTAACTAGTGCAGAGTAGAGCGGCAGAATGACTTCACGAGTTTTGCTTACAACACACCTGTTGATACAACCTAGAATCATATTTGCTTTTTTTGCAACAGCATCACACTGTTGGCTCATATTCAACTTGTGGTCCACTATGACCCCTAGATCCCTTTCCGCCATGCTCCTTCCTAGACAGTCGCTTCCCATCTTGTATGTATGGAACTGATTGTTCCTTCCTAAGTGGAGCACTTTGCATTTCTCTTTATTAAACCTCATCCTGTTTACCTCTGACCATTTCTCTAACTTGCTAAGGTCATTTTGAATTATGTCCCTATCCTCCAAAGAAGTTGCAACCCCACCCAGTTTGGTATCATCTGCAAACTTAATAAGCGTACTCTCTATCCCAATATCTACATCATTGATGAAGATATTGAACAGTACGGGTCCCAAAACAGACCCTTGAGGAACTCCACTTGTTATCCCTTTCCAGCAGGATTTAGAACCATTAACAACAACTCTCTGACTACGGTTATCCAGCCAATTATGCACCCACCTTATTGTGGCCCTATCTAAGTTATATTTGCCTAGTTTATCAATAAGAATATCATGCGAGACCGTATCAAATGCCTTACTAAAGTCTAGGTATATGACATCCACCGCTTCTCCCTTATCCACAAGGCTCGTTATCTTATCAAAGAAAGCTATCAGATTAGTTTGGCATGACTTGTTCTTCACAAACCCATGCTGGCTATTCCCTATCACTTTATTATCTTCCAAGTGTTTGCATATGATTTCCTTAATTACCTGCTCCATTATCTTCCCTGGGACAGACGTTAAACTGACCGGTCTGTAGTTTCCTGGGTTGTTCTTATTCCCCTTTTTATAGATGGGCACAGTATTTGCCCTTTTCCAGTCTTCTGGAATCTCCCCTGTCTGCCATGATTTTTCAAAGATCATAGCTAAAGGCTCAGATACCTCCTCTATCAGCTCCTTGAGTATCCTGGGATTTGCATCTTCCTGGCTGGGCACCATTTTTTGAAATTGACAAGCCCAGAATAACTGCCCGTGTCTACACGCAGCAGTGAAACGGGCATTCAAAATAAAGTCCTATTTTGAAATACCTGTTAAACCTCATTGCAGGAGGAATAACAGGTATTTCGAAAGAGGGCTTTATTTGGAATGCCCATTTCACTGCTGCATGTAGACGCAGGCAGTTATTCTGGGTTTGTCAATTTCAAAAAGTGGCGCCCAGCCGGAAAGATGCAAATCAAGTGCGGGATATTTAAATCCCGGGCTTGATTTGCAATTTCGAATGCCTACATTTGCAGCCCTATTCTGAAATAGGCTGCAAGTGTAGACATACCCTACGAGACATGGAGTATGGAATGGTTAATCGTTTTAAATGTGCAAATGAAATCCTTCAATAGGGTTTCCCACAATGTCTGGGTAATCACCTGTAAACAGCCACTTTTGTCCTTTAAATCTAGGCAGTGGTTGGACTTAGGATGTCATGTGATCTCCTGAATTGGTAGGGGCTGACCAGATATTTTCCACAGCAGGGAGAATGTAAAACATAATTCCCACCTGAAAGAGAGGCTATTTAAGATGCAAAGTTTTCAATTCTTTGTCTATGGCTGGCATGGCACTCCCAAGAAAATGAACCAGAGACCCCAGGGAGAAGGGACTTCCCTGGTTTGGAGGCTTAGCTGGAATAAGAACAGTTTTAGGGTGAGTTTGAATGTGTGTTAGATTTAGCTATGCGTTTTTTGTCATTTCAAATTTGTAATTCACTGTGCTCTGCCTATTTTTACTTTCATCCATTAAAATCCTACAGTTTGTACTTAATAAAATCACTTTTATTCACTATGCCTATCTCATAGAGCTGGAAGGGACCTTGAGAGGTCATCAAGTCCAGTCCACTGCCCTCATGGCAGGACCAAGTACCATCCCTGACAGATTTGCCCCAGATCCTTAAGTGGTCCCCCTCAAGGATCAAGCTCACAAGTCTGAGTTTAGTAGGCCAATGCTCAAACCACTGAGCTATCCCTCCCCCCATCAAGCTTAGTGTAAGTAATTGTTACTTGGGGGAGTAATCAGTGTGTACATCAGGTGTGGGCAAGAGGCTACCAGTGAGCAGCATCCAGCCCACCAAGCTTCTGGATCCAGCCTGTGGATGCTTTGCTGGGAACCTTAAGCACAGCACAGAGGCGGCTGCTTTAAATGTGGCTGCTCTATTCTGGGAGTGAGGAGGGAGGCTTTGCGCTCTGCCCCACCCCTTAGCAAAGTCTCTTAGCTCCCATTGGCCAGTTTCCAACCAACAGCAGCTAAGATATTTTGCTGGTGACAGGAGCAGCCAATGAAGCCTCCACTCCTCTCAACTCCTTCACCCTGCCAGAGCAGAGCCACATTCCTGCAGGGTTGCTGACTGGAAGCTGCCTAAGTAAACAACTCCCAGCTAGAGCCTGCCTCTGGCACCCCTGCTATCTTCCCTCCCCACAACTGCCTGTCATAGGCCACCACCCAAACTCTTTGTAACCCTTTGTTTTAGTGTCTATATTGCTCCTGGCCAGGGGTGGAGGGGCAGCGATCTCAGCTCTGTGATTCAGCTGAGGGAGACCAGCTAAACTAGCCTAGCAGGACAGGCTGGTGAGAAGTCCCAGAGAGTGAAGAGGTAAATGTTAGTGTCTTTGTCAGCACTCCAGGAAGCACCCCTAACAGTCTTCTGTGACTCTGTAACCGCCACTGGGTAGCTTTGAACCTGGGATCTCTGAAGCAGAGTATAGGAGCCTCTACCCTCTGAACTAAAAGCCAACTGCTGCCTAGACAATGCTGTAGAGGTCTCTTGGTCTTAACTGTTGCTGTAGTCTAGGTGCCACTGCATGGTAACCACACTAGGGCTATGTCTACACTCGCGGCTTCTTGCGCAAGAAAACGTCCACACTGCCATGTGTGAGCTGTGCTTTTGCGCAAGAGCGCCCATGGCAGTGTGGACGCTTTCTTGCGCAAGAAAGCTCTGATGGCCATTTTAGCCATAGGGCTTTCATGCGCAAGAAATCCCTGCTGAGCATCCACACTGCCCTCTTGCGCAAGAGCTCCTGTGCAAGAGGGCTTACACTTGTCAAAAAAGAGCACAGCTCTTGCGCAAGAAGCCCTCTCTTACCATGCCGTACTGTAAATTTACTTGCGCAAGAATGGGCAGGCAGTGTGGATGCTCTACAGATTCTTGCATAAGAACGGCTGTACTTGCGCAAGAAGCCGCGAGTGTAGACATAGCCTAGGTGTCTGGGTTACAACTGCACCCCGTCACAGGCTCTGTTCCTGTGAAAACAACAGAGAGGCACACATTTGCATTAGGTGTTAGTTTGGCCCCTCATAGATCCATGATGATGGGCTACCCCAACCAACAACAACTGCTCAACCTCCCTCTTAAAATGAGAACCCCACAGGTGCATGGAGATCAGGTAACAATGACTCTGAGTGCTAATATATCAGTGATTCCTTGCATCATTGGTAGGAAAATCATGTTCCCATGTCTTTTTCCCTCCACCCCACTTCCTTGTTATGGACATGGCTCACTTCCCATGGAGGTAAATAGGTATCCATCTGTGGAAGCTATTCTTGGTCATGAAGCCAGAGAGCACATTTTAGCCCTTAGCTTGTAAACTGTTTGGGGCAGGACCTTGTTTTTTATTTGTATGACTCATGCCATGCACCCCTATAATTCTTCAGAAATTATTAGTATTAATAATCATTGCATTGCTATGTCCTAACACGACAAAAATGTAGTGCATGTGGCAAAGACAATGTGTGACAATGGAGATTCCAGCAAATACCACCTAGCAACTCATTCAAACAACCGTTAATTGGGTATGTGTTAAAATTAATCCCTTCAGATCGGTGCCAAGTAATTACAGATCTATACCAAAGCCTCATTAATCAAATATTCTTCAACATGATTTCAAGACAACATCTTTTAGACAGAAAAGCATAATAAATATGGTGAAATCATACTCTGCTCATACAAATCCTGGATAATCATGCTTAATGTGGTGGGGCTTGGGAGTTTGGAGGGTTGGACAGGTGGCAAAGAGCTGCTGAAGCACATCAAGTTGCTTGGGATTTTGGGGCCACAGGACTGCCACTCAACTACTCTTGACTTTCCATAATAGACTCACATACGATTGGCATGGAGACCCAAGCAATGACGTGTAGGGGATGCACAACTCTCAGAAGGAAATGATAAATATGGCCCTTTTTTCATTACTTTTTGTGAGCTTCATGGTCTGAAGGGCACAAAAAATGAGATGTTTCTTCATGAATAGAAAGGCAATGGTGCCCCCTCCTGTAAAAACAACATTTAGTAGCAGCCCAGATAGTCCACCAGCCCCCATAGAATTAAATAGTCAATCCAAGAATGGCTCTGATCACAGAACAATGAATTAAATGGTTGTGAGAGAGCCTAAAAGCACTGACGGTACAGCCATGTTTGGTGACTACAGTTGTAAGTAGAGACTCCTTTTCCTCTCCTGAGTTGGCCAATTTGTCACTTAACTGTGACTGGTGGATATTTCCTTCTGAAACTGCCACACCACCAAAATGCCCAAGCAATTTTTGCTCTTCAGGACTTTGCTGTTCTGTCTCACATGATTCCTCTCATAGAAACATTGGGGTGAAATCCAGGAGCCATTGTAGTCATTGCATATTTCCTATTGACTTCAATAGGCCCAGGATTTTACCTTTGGATTTTTTTTGGATGTGTTTGTGATCAATGCCATATGCCCAGTTGGATTTATATATATGTATATTTTTGATATTCACAGCTGGTATTTTTAACAGTTTCTGCCGTGATGCTCCTGCCTCTTTATCTTCTACTGTACTGAAAAGCATGAAGCTCTCAACAATGATGAAGTGTGTACAGGGAAACCAATGTTCTCTTCACTTAAGCATTAAAGGGACACTGCATCTTGATGGTAGGCTAGTAGTTTTGTTACTGAACCATTTTGGTTTTGTCTGTTTGTTTATGGTCCTTCGGCTAGATTTTGTTCCATATTGCAGCGTTCAAATCCAAGCTGAGTTGAATTAATGATACCAGCAAGATTGTGTGGAAAAACATGTGTACTGCTTTCCTTAAATCCCAAAGTGAAATCCTGGCCCTATGAAAATCAATAGGAATTTTGCCATTGACTTCAGTGGAACAAGGATTGCACCCCATAAATTACAATTAATACTTTCCCTTCTTCCACTAAAGTCTTGAGCCCATAGCTGCCTTTCTATAGATGTATCTTTATGCCTGTCTGACGCCCTATTGTCTTCATGATGACTTAACAGTCTACCCCAGAGTTTCTCAATGTGGTCCGGGCTGCTGCTTCCCATGGCTTCCCTTGGCTGCAAACAGCAAACTAGAGCAATTGGGAGCCATGAGGCTCCATGGCTACGGAGCCGGTAAGTAAACAAACTGGAGCGGCCCGTTAGCAGCTTTCTCCGAGTTGGCCTGCAGCCTACTTTGAGAAACACTGGATTAGCAGAATTGGTGTTTTAATCTCTAACAATTATTATAAATTATGAAAATAAGGGCATAGATATGTATAACCTTATTTTGACACTGAGATAAATCTCCGAAACTTGTGCATAGAAGGAAACCCTATGAATGCACTGCATGTTTTGCAGTTTAGTTTTTTCTTTATTAGGATGTTAACACTATAAACGTTTAAAAATATATTTTAAAATTATTTTCAGAAAATATTCGTGGTCTGGAAATTTGTTTTCTATCTGTGGACACGCAGCAATCTCAGTGTGTGAGCGTGAGGTTTTCTAGAAAAACAAACAAGAAGCTTGGTAGAAGGAAGGTAGGCTTCCTCTTTTTAATTTGCTTAGCATAAAAATATTGTGAGCCTTTATAGGAAAAAAAAAACAAGAATACATTTAATGCCTCTCTTTTCTTCATCACACCCTGACTTTGCCAAAATATGTACATGATGATTGTACATTTATTATGTTACCTAAAAACTTGTTGATAGAAAAATATGACTCAGATTGCATCACTTCTTTATACCATCCAGACTCCCTTCTTCCCACCTTTAATACTTGCTTCATCGATCATTTTGCAAGAGATACTTCACTTTACAGAGCCTAGTTTTCAAACGAGCCTCAACATGATCTTTCGTTTTGTACCTGTGTGTGCTGTTTTGAACCTGAAAATGCTTATGGAACATGTTCACTTAGAGATCTATGCATTAGATGGTTGGTGTTATTAATTTCACACTGCAAAATAAATTGCAGGGCCATCCTGAACCCAGAGTTAGTACCTTTTAAAAATCTGACCTACTATGTGAAAAATAAGAGGATTTTTTGTTTTTAATGACTGGTAGATGTTAGGTTTTATTAACATCAGAAGCATGTTATTTTTTGTGCTTGTGTACATATTGTGAAAGGACCATAATGCCTTATGACATGTGAACTGAAGTCTCTTTAATAAAAATAGTGTTTTGCCTCTATCTATTCTAATATTATTCTGTGATCAAACATGCCCTAGTGCAGCATTCAGCAACAGCCTGTAACATTGAAATTGAGGTAAATTTTGTGTGCGCTACCCAACAGCTTCTCTTGGCTTATATCCAGTAACTAGCACTAGTGACCTCAGATGATCCTTACTTCCCTCAATTCCATACTGCAGACTGAAAATGAATGACTCCTGCATGAAATTTATGCAATTATTGTAAAAATTTACCTCTAATATACATGCAAGAGAGTCTTAAAACTGACAAACTACTGATGATCTTTTAGAGACCTCTGCTAGAAAGGTCAGACTTTGGAATTTGTTCTGCCATCCACGACTTGTACCAGATCTGTGTATCCAATATCAAAATCTAGCTCCATTTGGATTAGAAATTATGAAACTCTTAGAAATCCTTTCTGAAAATAATAGCTGTGGGGTTTTTAAATATTCTTCTCAATTATATGATCTCTTGGGCTATATAGTGGTGTTGTAAAAGAAGCCAGTGTGAACAAAGTGACTCATTGCTTAGCCTTATGTTATCTTGTATCTTATGTGTTCTACAAGTTATAGAAAACCTTGATTTTAAATGTATGTTTTAAACAGGTTCACGTGCAGTTTAATTGCTTTGAAGTCAATGTAGCACAACACATCTATGTGACAATGAAAACAATACCAAATTACTGTGAAGTCAAGTTGAGTCAGGAATACTATGTTGAAGGTAGGAAATGATCTTTAAAGTGATGTTTCAGAAAAATAGCAGTGAATAGGACCAGATCTTCTGCTGTTACATGTCAGCTTAGTCATATCTGAGTCAATGTGACTGGGATGATTTACACCAGCTGAGGATACATTTGGTTGTACATCTTAATTATTTTGTTAAATATATGCAAAGCAGAGGCTCAAAGTTCACAAGCAAAAGTGTGCGTGTGAAGCTGCAACCACAAAAGAATCTTCAAGAACTGCTATTGTGCTAGTAAAATGTCTCTGAATGTGCAGTTATCCCACAACAGATTTAGTCCTAAGGGGGCTGTTACACAACTGCTCTGCACGTAGACCTGGGCCTCTGGTACCTTTTGATAGTTCAGCTCCAAGAATGATTTTCGTATTTTACATGTAAACAATTTCCTACCAACTATGTTCAAAGATTAGAATAAGCACTTTTGGGAGATTTTACAAAGAAATTAAGAAGACATGCACACGGCTTTCTAGGAAAGCTTTCTGTTTTCAATTAATGTTATAATCTACTACTTGTTTCTGTGTACATATATATTTAGTGACAGTTCCAAACTATTTAAAGCACAGTGTATGTACTTGACAATAAGACTGGTCAGATGACATATCACCATAGTGCGTGAATGCCCATACGTCAGCCCTTCCCTGCCCAGGTGCTCCCCCACCTTGTTGCCTCCCTCTTCTCTTGGCTCACCCGTTCCAGCCATATCCCTGAACCCAAATGTAGCAAATGACATTTGGAAAAAAATACTCTTCTAAAATTTCTTTATAAAGAAAATGTAGCATGTTGTCTACTGCATGCCAGAATGTGCAGACTGGAGGTGCCAAAGGTATCTAATTAAAAGCACTAAATTTGGGAATAAAAACATGTCAGTTGCGGGTTTTTTGACATACCCTGGTTTGTCAGAGATTTATTTGCAAAAACTTTGTAGTAAGGGCAAGTTAGTTGTCCTACTGAATACAGGCTGAATTGCCTCTTATACCCGCTTCCCAGGCATTTCAGATTTTAATATATTCTGTTCCATGTTGCCTTAAATATATAACTTTATGATGTTTAATAAACATTTCAACTTCAGTTGCATTACCTCACTTTTTATTGCATGAAAAACAAACTGTGTGAACATAAATGAAAAAAAAAAAGGCTTTTAGAAAGCCCAATTTGATACCACATTACATGGAACAAGGAACAAAGAAATATATTGGAAAATTGCTCCTTGGATTATATGGGAAAAAGAAAACAAAATACTACTCTAATATTGATTTAGCCAAAAAAGCTGAATCTAGAAATCAACCTTGGAGATGTACAGAGCTAGCTAAGTACATGTTTATATCAGTTCTTATAGCTAATTTCTGATCACGTGTCATCTGCCAGGGCGTATATTGACCTTTATGTCTGGCAAACTTCCTAGGAAATAAATAATGTATTTCTTATAACTGTAAATGTAAGAGGAAATCAGCATGAAAAATGATCACAAACATTCACTACATCAGATAAATTGAGTTGGGAAACTACTGTTGTTTCTTTCAAGGAAGGAATGACACATTAATTGCTGGTTACAATGGCTAAAGAAATGTGGTATAACAGCCCTGATGGAAAATTTATTTCAGGTTCCCATGATCATTTGTAGTCGGAAAAGGCCAAAACTGGGAAGGTAGCTTCCTTAGTGCACAGCTAGTGTGAAGTAATCAGTGTGTGAAAAGGAAGGAAGCATTTGCTGTATGCCATTATCTATTATGACTTCATAGTAGACATATAAGTTCTGCCTTCACAAACAAACAAACAAACAAACAAACACACAAACAGAACAGGGGCACGATCCTCAAGTGCACTAGAGCGATTTCCTTTTAGGAGGTACCCAGAAATACGGTGATGAAAGCCCTATGAATCCAGATTGATAGACTTTTAATAGGTAGAGCCCTGCAAATCCACAGATATGCGTTTTATATCTGTGGGTATCTTTATCCATGGATGTGGATGCAGATACCTGCAGCTCATTTTGCGGATAGCGATACAGATATGGATGCAAATTTTGTATCTAAACCCCTGAAAATTTGCACATATCTGCTTTGATAAGTGGTATCTGCATCTACAGATGTCAATGTGGATATCTGCAGCTCATTTTTGTGGATACAGATGTGGATGTGGATAGAAATTATGAATCCACGCAGGGCTCTACTTAAAGGTGTATAGTTATTTCAACACTGCTGAAGTTTCTTTTTCCATGTTTTGCAGATTGCAGGAACAATGATGTGGGAAAACATATTCCAGTCTGTTTTGGTGAGGTGCACATAATTGGATCTAGAACATGTGAATCACTGTCATTGTGCTTGTATAATTGCATATAGTCAAGCAATGCAACATGGCTCAATAATTTACAGATGCCAAGTATTCCAGTGGACCATTGCTTGTTATATTGCTATACTTGTATATTTATAATATTTTCTGCAGTTCCAACTATTGTCAACAGAAATTATAGTGTTAGTAGAGCAGGGGGTATTCTGCTACATGTAAGGGTTTGGGCATATTGATTTGGAAACTGTAGATAACAGATAAAAAGTGGGGTTGACACTCTGTTTAATATTAAATCTTAAACATTCAGGGTGTGTCTAGACTACATGGCTCCGTCGACGGAGCCATGTGATGAGTTTACTAGGCATAGCAAAATGAAGCGGTGATTTAAATAATCACGCTCTATTTACATCAAAATGGCTGCCACGCTGTGCTGACGATCAGCTGATCCGGCACAGCGGGGCAGTATAGACGCACCGCGGTCGACAAGGGAAGCCTTTGTTGACCGCTCAGGTATGCCTCGTGAAACACCCTCAGTTTGGCCTCCAGGAATAGGTACCAGGGACCTCTGCTGCAGCCTTTAATTTGCATGGGAGTATTTCTACTTATATCACTCAAATTTATACTGATGATTGCTGGAGGTCACACGTGTGTATGGACTATAGGAAAGGTCTCTTTCTCCTTAAAGGGACATGGCCCATTTAAAATATCATGGTGAATATTTTTCTACTACTGTTGTTGCAAGCAACATTTAGGATGGCTATAACTGGAAGAGGTTAGGGGAAATCCAGCATTTTTCTCTGAATTTTTTTCAGTTTAAACATCCGAGAGAACTATGTATATAGCTAGGATCACAATGTCCTCTACATTGTCAATCAGTCAGTTTCTACTGTTGTTGGGGTGGGTCTTTCACACAACAGCAGGGAAGAGAAACACATTTTAAAAAGTAAGCACCTGCAATTCCCCATAAAGTTTTAAGGTAGAGCCACACAACAATGAAGTTCTCACATATTTATCTACTACAGTTAGTATATTAAATTGTTCTATACTTTCAACTTGGTTAATGCATGTTCATAAAATAATGATTCCCCACATGGCATAATCCTGTTTCAAGTGCTATATGATCATGTAAATAATGCCATTGCCAACAAAAAGGTGGGGGGCAAAAGTTTAGTATATACTTGTTCCTGAAAGACAATGGAAAGTTAGTCATGTGTGCACAGTGAATAAAGTTTAATGCAAATCACATGTGCCACCAATGACCATTTGCTTTAAAGTGAAACTTTATAGAGAGAGAGCGTAAAGGGGTAGTGCAAGGCTAACAGGCTTAAAAACCAGCCATGCTTAGGATAGACCTGTTCTGAAATTTTTAACCTTTGAAGTGTGTCTATTCATTTCCACCCCCATATCCCTGCACAACCCCACTAGCTAGGGTTGCCAATTTTCTGACTGAACAAAACTGAACACCCTTGCCCACCCGTCCTCCGAGGCCCTGTCCTGTTCACTCCATCCCCTCTTTTTCTGTGCTTGCCCTCCTCCATCTTCATTTTCACTGTGCTAGGGCGGGTCCCTCTTTGACCAGATGCTCATATGAAAACTGGACACTTGGCATTACCACCACAAAAACTGCATGTCTCTGATGGGCACATAAAACTATGGTCAGTAGGTGATTAGTTTTTTGTAGAATATATAGTGGACAGTGTGGAGTTTATCAATGACACTCATCAAATGAATGAATAGGAACAAATGATTGGAAGACCAAAGTTACAAATTTTATGCTAAATAATGTAACACAATGAATAATTAAAAGCAGCAGGAAGGACGTCCTTCTTAAATTCTAATACAACTGGTTCCTGATGCAACTCACAGAAGCCCTATTCCCTGATCATAGCTAAGTGAAATTCAGAATTTCAGTCTAGACAGAAAGCCCGACATTTCAACATTTGTTTTTGTCCTTGCAACAAAAAGTAGAAATTTTGAAACTTTTTGCAGAACACAAATTTTTGAAAAATTATGATCTGGAAATATCAAATCCATTTCATTTTGATATTATTGACCAAAAGAAAACATTTTTGATATTTCCCAAATTGAAATGCTGTGTTTTAATTTATTGACCTGAAGAAGCACATAGTGGTATATTACCTCTTGGCAATAGTTTTTCAGAATCCTGATGCCCCTTCTCTACTAGACTCTGGGCTAGACTCTGTGGCCATCCCTCTCATGATGCATGCAGAGTCACGTGACTCTCTGCTGTACCAGTCAGCACAGCCAGAGGGAAATCTACATTGCATTACTGGCAATGTCATCCTCTGAGGAGCCCAGTCCATATGAGAGATGGTGATCTGAAATACAATTCTCGTAAGGCAGTGTGGTGATAGGGAAATGTAGTTTATGCTTTGTTGAGTAGATTTGAAACTAAATGTTTCAGATCAGTTCAACCAAAAAAATATGATTTAGGTCATACTGACACAAACAAAAATATTTCATTTGTATTTTCCTGATTTTTTTTAAAAAATTACAATTTTCTCATGGAAAACTTTGGATTTTGTGAAAACTGAGTTTTTTTAAACTGGAAAATTCCAAACCAGCTCTAGTGGTAACTACAGGCTACAAGGTTACAGAGGAATGTAAGTCCTATATCAGTTGTTTGGTACCTTAGATGACAGTACAATCTATAACACATTTTAGTGCCAGAATTGGGCCATTGAACAAGATCATCATCCCACATACCATGTAGCAGACTGATGTTGCTAATAACAAATATTTATTTTCTCCAATGCATATGCAGCTTTGACAAAGACCACAAGGAGTATAAATAGGAATTATTCAAATAAATGTTTAGCTATGAAAAAGTTAATTGTGCCACCCCTCTGCTCCCTGTTCTCCCATTTATATGCTAACATCCCCAAATATAGATAAACAAAGAGAGCACATTGAACCTTAGTTGCAAGGACAGGGAAGATTCCTCGCTAAACCAACACAGAGGACCCCACAGTTAGACTGAAATTAGCCTACCCAACAGCAATGTCTCCTGTCCTAAGGAGGCTTGGCAGTGAAAAATTTTGTTCAGAAAGTCAAACATGTTTTTGGTTTAACAGAAAGCTGCACATCTTTGAAAAAAATATATTTTCTATTCAGTTTTGGGAGAGACATGCGCAGGGGTGACAATACATGACTAAATTCTTCAAGTTCTGGAATTTACAACTGGAAATGCTGTTAAGGTAAAGTCAGCAATTAGTTTGGCCTGACCGCACTGTTACTTAAAACAATAAATAAATAAACTGGATGGCTCTGAACTTCAATCTCATGAAAATCATGAAGTAGCATAATAGAGGAGGATATTTATGTAGATCTAAATATATATTGAATGAAATCAAATATGCCAATAAGAGGGAGATTTACACATGCACAAATCAGAGTTAGTTGACAACATAACTAGGAACCTTTGTATAATAAGTTCATGTGTTCATTTTCTTTCTTATCTCAGCTGGGAAGTTGGATTATAATGTGGACAGGGTGAGGAAAACGATATCTGTGATTGTATCAAACTTTCTTCAAGACCATGACTATTATGTTCGTTTATGTCACAAATGGTTTACCTGTGAAGATGTGGGCTCATTTGCGTTGGTGAGTAAGAATTTATTACAGGCTGGCAGTATTTTCTCATTGAATTTATTGGAACTACTCACATAAGTAATGTTGCTCATATATATATATAATCTGGCCTAATATTTTATATGTAGTTTCATTAAAAGCCAGCTGCTGCATCAAATTACTGGACTCACCATTGTCTTTTTAATTTCAGTTAAAAGGAACGGAGTCTTTGAAGTCAACTTCCTTACAATATTCTCAGTTACTTCCTTGTCTCTGTATTGAGGTAAAATATTTTGATAGTCTTTATTTAAGATTGGAACAGATGCTAAAGGAGATCACCTGCCAACCTCTTTACAGCAAATACTGTAATATGAATGGTCAGGTTCTGAGCCATGCTTAGCAAATAATTGAGGCCATGTCTACACTAGGAGATTATTTCAAATTTACTAAATTCGACTTCTGGGCACCCAATTTTACAAATTCGAATTTCTCTGTCCTCACTATGGGGAAGAATCAAATGTAGTCCAAGGCAGGTTCCATTAATGTGGATGCGCTACCTCAGACTCAGAACCCTAGGAAACACTCTAGGGAGCTGCAGGAGGCCTCCTGGATGCCAATTAGTTTGAATTAGTGGCACTAGAGTCTTCACATTACCCTTATTCCAAACTTACAAGTTTGGGAATAGTGTCATTCCTCATGAAAAGCAGGACTACAGAGTTAAAATTCATTGGCCCCTTGTTATGGAATAACGGGCTTTGTAGTGTGGATGCATTACTTACACAATTGACCTTAGAGGCTAATTTTGGACTAAGGTCCTACTGTAGACCAGGCCTGAGAGTTGTGACTATTGGGTTCTATTGGAATCAGCAACCGTGTCTATTGGATTCTATGTCCCTGATCCTGCAGACACACGATATTCAAAGATTAATAGTCCAGTAAGGACCACTGAAGTCATTTTGTCAGACTTCCTATATAACACAGGCCATATAACTTTCCCTAGATAACTCTTATGGCAGATCTTTTGGAAAAAATATCTGATCTTGATTTAATAATTGCCAGTGCTAAAGAATATGTCACTATCCTTGGTGAATTGGCCAGTGGTTAATTACCCTCATGTTAAAAATGTATGCCTTATTTCCAGTCTGTGTTTTTATTGTTTCAATTTTTACACACATGCTTAAAAAAGGAAGCCATTTGAACTACTTACATGCATATGTGTTTGCAGGATCAGGATATAAGTATTCAATTGGTTACCATGAAAAAGGCATAAGGTTTGATCCAAAACTCACTGAAGTCAATAACCAAACACCCATTGATATCAATGTGAGTAGATTTGGGACCTAAAATTTATAAATTAGCATAGTTGCATATTATAAATGATATTGTGCCATTTCTGGAATTTAAAAGCATTTGGTACTATTAAAACTGAAATTGGAATGTCAAGTGAATTAAATGAAAATTAAACATAGACGTTCGATTTTGGAAAATATGGAGGCAAACCAGAATAATTCAACAGCCGCTGTGACAGATCTCTGTGGCTGGATTGTTTTGATGTGCTCTGACTTGGAATATATGGGTTGAGCTGCCTTAAAAACAGCAGATTTGAGAATATCATTGGCTAGCTAATGTCAATTCTTTGAGTTGCAGGGCTGGTCAGCGATCCCAGATGCAAGGAGGACACAACTTTGCCCTTTTAAAAATGGCAAGTAGATTGTAATTATTGCATAGCCAAATAGCTATTAGTCAGTTCCTGACATGTACCGTGTCCTTAAATGCGCTTGTATCTAAGATGACAAAGCTTGGATTGCTGCATTTTAAGAAGTGACTATTTTTATTCATAATACAGCAAATAACTTGAAAATAAGGTATTAAATCTATATTTTTTCATCTGATCTTTTTCTAATAGGCCAGATTGTGCTCTCCATTTACAACAACATAAATGCTGTGTAACTCTATTGACTTCAGATGGTATAAATGGGAGCAGAATTTGACCCTATTGGTATAATTTTTGTTTCTTAATTCAAGCACAAGGATATCAGAATTAAACAACAGCTTGGAGGTTAGCTTTGGGAAGAGTCCATGAAGGTAATTTTAGGAAGTAATCAAAGGAGAGGGCCTAACAGACAAGAAGGAAGAGATTGTTGAAAATGTAAAGGGTGAATAAAGGAAGGCAAAGAATTGAGTTTGGGAATGGTTAATAGAGAGGAGCAGAGGAAACCTGAATGGGAATAGGAGATGAGGTGGAAGAAAGCATATCGAGGTTTAAAGGTGAGAGTAAAGAGCTTGAATCTGCTGCATTAATAAATAGAAAGCCAGTAATGAATCTAAGATTATTTGCAGGCAGTGAACCTGATTGCAAACTTCTTCCTTTGGTGGGCAGTTACTACACAGGTAGATCTAATGAAGTCACATTCTGGCTTGAGGTAGTGATGTCAACTGAAAATGAGATAGGTTTTCAGTGTTTTATGTGGTGAAGGGTTTCTGTCCTGCAATAAATTCTCATAATTCAACATGCCTTTTTATTCTAATCCAGAACAATAAATCAGAATACCAAAAATCTGAAAGATTTGGATTAAGAAATATCAATATTTTTTCTGGGTTCACTTCAGCTACTGTTGCACCTCATGGGAAGTTGTAGTTAGAGTACCTCATGCCCCCATTTTCCACTATAGGCTGGGATTCTGACCCCCATTATGTCTCCTATGATGCTGGGTAATACTTGTGTTCACTTTTTTGTGAACATTCATTTGACCTAGTTTTATTGGTGCACCTACTTGCAGAAATATCATTTCCCCTTATTAGGTATTACACAAATCCAAATTTCCAAGTTTCTTGCATGGGTGTTTGCAGAATTAATTTTTAAATTTGCATGCTGGAAGTTCTTCCACAGTCAGTCAATCAGAGAATAAAACCAATTGCAATTAAATAAGACAGCTCTAGTTTTCAACAGTGAGTATTCAGGACATGGTTTGCAAACCATAAAGACAACACCCTCACTTCCAAATAAGTTGAAGAAATCTGTGAAATAAGTCTGCCTGAAGTGTTCAGTGAACAGAAAAAGATGCTAATTATTCAGATCAGTTTATTTATTGTGGATTGTTCATTTAGTTTTAATAATTACTCAGAGTCTTAGAATAATTCCACCTCCTAGTTTGAGTTTATTTGCTCTTTCTCGACAGTGAGTCTAATTCTCTAGTACTGTGCCTTCTTGCATAGGCATTTACAGTTACAAAGTGGGTGAAAAATATTATAATCACTGAGCCAGGTTTGCATGGATGGAAACGATTACCCATTCTGTCAGGGCATAGAGAATTGGACCCTTAAGTTTTATTTTAAATGCTAATGCATGATTTTTTTTATTTCCGTATCATTTAGATTCATTTAATTAATCTCAAATAATGTTTCTGCTGTTTGTGCATAGATACAGAGGCACTGTGGGATAACATTGCATATAATCCAGCCACACAAACACTAGCCTGGGAACCAGCCTGTCCCGTGTCCGTCACTGTTAACTTGTGCAGGTTAACAAAGTTGAATGACCCATGTGTAGAACTACAAAACTCATCAATTACAGCTCCAGAGAAAGTAAGCATTATATAGTGTTTTTAGGGACTGTAAGACTAAGGGCTATTTCCTAAAGCCAATGCATAACATAAGTAGGTAAGACATGGAGTAAAGGCAGTTGCAAATGCTTGTTTCTGTGCTCTTCTATCCTACATATGCTCTGATACAGCACTTAAGTTTTTATTGTATCAAAACAGCATGAGTTATTCAAAGAATGAAACACCTGCTATTCATAAAATGGTTTATGGTTGAAATTCTTGTGAACCTAGACATTTTTGCTAAAAGACATTTTTAAAATTATTGTACCTTGATTTTTATGTACAATAAAGCCCTTTTACATCACACTGGTAGTGTAATGGAACCTTAGAATCAGCACAATTATATGTGTACCTGTGCTAATGTCCTGTTACACTCCCAGAATGGTGTAAAGATCCCTAGGTCATGTCTACACTAGGAAACTATTTCAAAATAACTAAATTTGACTTAATAACTCCTAATTTTACAAAATCAAAATAGCAGGTTCCCAGTATGGGGGATCCTCAAAATTAGTGTGAGACAGGCTCTGTTAATGAGAACGTGCTACCTTGACTTAGAGCTCCAGGAATCACTGGGGGGGGAGGGAGGGAGGGGTTATTAGTTTGAATTACTCTGGGGAGTAGTTATTACAAAATAGTGGCATCTAGAGCATCCACACTAACGCTTTTTCAAAATAACTATTTTGAAATTAGCATTATTCCCTGAGAAAAACAGGAGTATAGATTTTGAAATAAGCAGGCCAATATTCGAAATGAAGGGCTTGATATTGTGGATGCTCTGCTTATAAAGTTGACCAAAGGACGGTTATTTTGAAATAAAGCCCCAGTGTAGACTAGGGCCTACTGTAAATAAGAATCAGGTTCATGCTTTTTGTAGGTATTGAAATTGTGGGTGGCTTGATTCTTTTTGAAAAAGGATAATTCATAGCTCACTCTTGTGACTTAATCATGAGGCTTGTGATACAGAGTGCTTTTCCTAAAGCTCCAGAGTCTGGATTTATAAGGTTAGGCAAGAATTGCAGCTTCCTTCCTTTCTTTCTCCAATAGTTGTGGAGAACAACTTGAACACATGACACCTAGACTGTAACACCAGCAGTCAAATAAAAAGAACCACAAGTTATTAATTTTTAAAAGTCTTGTAATTGTTAAACCAATCACATGATTATTTGGGGCCCAATTCATGATTTTTGAATGTTTGGGATTGGTAGCACTGAAACTGGAAGGCTGAAAGGTTCAGAACTCTTGGCCATGTGGTTAGTGACTATTCAGTCTTTACAGCTGTCCTCATGTCTAGCTTTTAATAAAGCTCTGATCCACAAACACATGCAATCTTAATGTCACATACCTCAGTGGTCCCCGTCGGACTTCTTCTGTGCTTATAGCTAAGAACATGCATAAGTCTTTCCAAAAAGAAGGCTTAAGTTTGCTGTTTTTGGCAATTGTATTAACTAAAATGACAAAAGGGATGGCCTTCTGAATCAGGGCCTGAAATAGCAAGAGCAGAGTGATCAGTTTGTTATTGAATTAAAGAAAGCAAGTCATTACTGAATCAATTAGTTAAGATTTAATGGGTCACATTCTCATGGTGTTTGCACAAATCTTCTATTGACACCATAGGAAGTTCTGTTTAATTATGAGGGTGCAGTATGAATCATAGCATTAATGATCTGTAGAAAAAATTATTACATTTCACTTCAAAATTAATTAGTTGTTTGTTATGTGTTTTGAAAATGAGAAGTGCTATATAAATGGTAGGTATTACCAGTTCAAACTTTATTTAGCAAAAACTCCCACTGAAGGTAATGATTGGTCCATTATAATAATTAAATTATTTTATATAATCGACACATTTTTTTAAAAGAAAAAACCTTCAGTTCCCTTTCTAATACATCAGTCATACAAAGTATTTCTAGCTCAGTGGTTTGTTCTTTCTGTTGATACTGGCTTGTAAAGTAATTCTGAGTACTCTCTGAGGTTGTGTCTACACTGCACCATTATTTCAAGTTAACTAGTGTTATTTTGAAATAACAATGCGAGTGTCTACAGAGCCATTCCGTTATTTTGAAACAATTTCAAAATAACAGACGGCTTATTCTGAAATCTGTAAACCTCATTCTATAAAGAGTAATGCCTATTCTGAAATGGCTAGTTCAAAATAAGGCATGTGTAGATGCTCCACTACTATTATTTCAAAATAGCCCCTTACTAGGGCCATTCTAAGTTATTCCTCCCCATTGCCTCCTGGAGCTCTAAATTGAGATAGCACATCTACATTAGGGAAGCCTGCCTTGGACTAATTTTGAGGCTTCCCTACATTGTAGATGTGCTATTTTGAAATAAGCTATTTTGGAATAACTATTCCAGAATATCTTATTTTGATATTAGGATGCAGTGTAGACGTACCTTGAGACTAATTCTGAGCACTCTCTTTTCAAGCAGGTAAAATATTCCCGAGTGGACACTCATCCAAGACTTTGCATGAAGGTAAATTGCTTTTCTTGTAGATTAACCATTTATACTATCCTTCCTCAATTTGTAGGTATCAGCTACAAAAGATGCATCTCTAATAGTCTTTGGTAAGAATACTCTTTACCTTGTCATCATGAAAAGAAAACAGGAATAAGGGAAATAAGAAATATTAGAATAGGAAGATGCTGTGTTATAGAAGTTAATTCAAAGGTCAGATATGGAAAATGGCTCACATGGAACCATATTTTATTTGAATGGGCTTTAAAGCTGATGACATAATATGGCTAATAGAAATGTGCTTTCACAATGGCAAATTTGAGAATGAGAAGATGTAGAAAATGTAAAAAGCAATGCACATTTGCCATTCATTTGCTGTTTTCTCTGCTGTTAGGGAAAAGGACATTAGTATCTACTCCTCCCATCAAAACTGACATTAAAATTCAGCACCTGATTCTCCATTGCCTTCTGTAGTCAAGGGCTCTCTGGGCAAAGTGGGTATGCAGCTTTGTGCATCTGTTTTGGCAGCACTTTATACAGACTTTGGATAGATGCAGAGCCATCCCAACTCACATGCAAAATATACAGCTGCTTAGGGCACCACAAAATTTGGAGCACCATATTGCCCCAAATGCCATGATGACAGCTAGCGGTTCACTTTAGGCACTGCGTGCCCCTGGTGGGGAGCGGAGACTGTGCACGCTCCACTTTCCCCAGGTCTCAATTGGCTTGGGGGTGAGGTAGCAGCAGGGTGGATCAACTGGTTTGGCGGGCCAGATCCTGACTGCAGAGGCTCTCTTGC
The DNA here is from genome assembly GCF_049634645.1 of Pelodiscus sinensis. Classification (NCBI taxonomy): domain Eukaryota; kingdom Metazoa; phylum Chordata; order Testudines; family Trionychidae; genus Pelodiscus; species Pelodiscus sinensis. The sequence goes on along the minus strand of NC_134711.1, from coordinate 36,726,896 downwards.
CCATCCCTGGCCTAGAGGTTCACTTGAGTCCATACCCAGATGTGCAATTCTTGAATTTTATATCATCATAGGAAAAGTTTGCAGACCTAATAGTGGATCTGGTCTGAATTTTGAGTTTGCAATGAAATACAAAAGTAGATGAGGTTGGACGTGTTTTCAGTACCATCATGAACATTTACCACATGCACCTTAAAGACAATATTCATTAAGGAGAAGAAATTAGGTCACTGTTCCCTAAGGGTATGTCTACATTACAGTGTTATTTCAAAATACTTTTGTGATGGGCCGTGGTCACATACGACCCCTCGGGGGTGCCTCCCGGGGTGCTGACATGGTCACTGCCACTCGCATTCCCGCTCTCTGGGGCCCCTCACTGCCCAGTCCTGCTGGGCCAGTCCGCTGCTCTTCCCCAGCCAAGGCCCCGAGCTGAGGTCCTTGCCCCCACCGAGAAGCAGTACAGACACCGAATCACTTCAGGTCCAAGAAGAGTGCAGTTTAGGGCCCAGTCTCCTGGGATATCACTCCCCAGATAGGATCAAACCCCAAAGAATTAGGTAAGCCCCCTTTAACAATGAAAGAGGGGGAATGTGCATGCTGGTTGCACACCCCCCAACCTCCCGGTAACAATCACTTACACTGGGTTTGATAGAAAATCAAAATGGTCTTATTAAGTTAAAGCAACAGGATTTAAGTAGTAGTAAGTGAAAACAGGTAGAGCAAAGTAGGTTACAAATCAAAAGAAACAAAACTGCTTGGCTAATTCTCCACTGAAACCTCAGTGCAAACTTAATCAAACTCACTCTAAAACCCCCTTTCCAGCTGCCACTCTAAACCAGGGCTCTCTTCCCCACCCTGGGGTCTCAGGCTCCTTCCTTCAGGTGCAGCCCAGCCAAAAGACCCAGTCCTCTCCTTTCCTATTCCTTTTGTTAAGGAGTTGAGGCCTCTCCCTTCCAACCACTGCTCAGACTTAAGGACAAAAGATTATTTAACAGTGGCTCATCTAGAAATTGCAGGTAATACCCTCCATGTCTCCCATTCACACATTTGAAACTCACAAAGTATTCCCCACTCCATGTGCCTAATTTCACACACACAAATGATACATACAACAGAGTAAAACAAACAGAACCAGCAGATCATGACATGAAGCTCAATGGGTTACATGAAATAATTCGCTCAAACCACCTTTGAGTTATGTATATTCATGTCCATGAGTCCACTTCATAAAGCATGGGGGAGGGGGGTGTCCGTCACAATCTTATTTCGAAATAGTTATTTCAAAATAAGATATTTTGAAATAATGCATCTACACACAAAATGCATTTCAAAATAGCATTTTACTATTTTGAAATAGCACTGCCACAGTGAATGGACTCTGACTCACATTAAGGCTGGCTGGAACCAGGAGTTACTGTGTGGGGCTGCTGCCTGAGGCTAACTGAGGTCTGTGCTTAAAGGAGTCCTCCACCCGCCCCCGGACAGACAGTTCTCAGGTTTCCCTGCTTGCTTGCCTACTTTGATGAGGGACAGCAAAGCATTTTGTGTCTCAGTGCTCTGGTTACCCTCACTCAGGACACCACAGCACTCTGCAACATGGAGCGAGAGCTGCCCCTGGGCACTCTGGCGCTTCTCTTGGACATGTTGCTGTGAGCCTGGCTGCACTTTCTGCCGTCTGGAAGGTCCATTGGGGGGCTGTCAGTATCCAGGAGGCCCTGCGGGAGAGCTTCCACCCTGAGGAGCACTAAGAGCCTCCCTGGTCTGCCCCACTGGGGGCTTTTGCCTCATTCCTCCCTCACGTACTTCCACTTACTCCTCCCTAGCCTCCCTTCCTGATGTCAGATAAAATACATGTATTTTCATGAACACAAACTCTCTTTATTTAACAAAACTGGGGGCTGGAATGAAACTCTGGTGAGACTGGGGAAAGGAGGCGGGAGAGGGGAGAATAGAGATGGGAGAGGATAGGAGGAAACCTGGGAAGAGGGAGCTGGAAGGGGGAAGCAAGGGGAAGAAGGGGGAGGGGAAGTTCAGGGCTCAGGGTTGGGGGTCTCGCCGGACCAACTTGATTTTCATGCAGACCTGCTCCTGGGTTCGCATGTGACCATTTGTGGCCAGGCTGGCAGCTATCCTGCCATAGACGGCCGCGTTCCTCCACCTAGTGTGGAAATCATGGATGTTGGGGGCATCTCCCCAATCTGAATAAATTCCATGATCTCCACCCTGGACCATGAAGGTGCCCACCTTCTCCAGGCCCTGGCAGGCTCCTGGGAGCTGGCAGACTGCTACTAGGGAGCGGTGGAGGGCTGGCTGCCAGTATCTCGCTGACTCATGCTTTGGGGCCACTGGGTCAGGGGCAGTGACTGCTGGCTCTGGGCTGGGAGGCTTGGAGCTGGCACAGGCACTGTGGCCACAGTCTACCCCTTTAAGGGCTCTGGGGAGTGGGGGAGGAAGAGGAGTGTTCTTGGTTGAAGCTGGAGTGGCCACCAGGGCATCCTGGGAAGGCTGGAGGCCCCCTATTTTGATATAAGTGTCTACACTGCACTTATTTTGAAATAGCTATTTCAAATTTGGTGTTATTCCTTGTAGAATGAGGTTTATTGAATTCGAAATAAGCACTCCGCTATTTTGAATTTATTTTGAAATAGCGGTTTGGCTGTGTAGATGCTAGGAAAGTTATTTCGAAATAAGGGCTGTTCTTTTGAAATAACTTTGCTGGGTAGACATACCCTAAGAGATAGCAGTGGTTAGTGTACAGCTTTAAACTGATAAAGCAGAAAAGCAGAATAGAACATTTTAGCCTCCCGTGCTGCAAGCACTTATCATGTGCTTAACTTTATGCATATTACTAATCAATGGTAAATTCTTTGAATATTTGTGCTATGCATCCATGAACCAAACCGTTGCTACTGTTATTCAGGTAAAATAGCCAATTAAATCAATATTTGACTAATTATTATTCTTTTTTGTGTTATTAAGCAGCTGGTTTTTTCAAAGTCAGAGGGACTCCAGGGGAATGTAAAGTTAAGCACATGCATAAATGTCTGCAGAAAAGAGGCCTCAGTGCTTAACAGAACAGGGGAGGCAAGTTGTGAATAGTTCTTTTGCTGCTTTCTGGAATACAGAAACTGGCTGTAGTTAGATTTGTAGTCACTAATTCAAACAGCAAAATTCAGTTCTCCTAACAACTGTCTTTATTTTCAGTTTACAACCAAGCAAGGCTCTTGGGTTAGATGCCCCTTTGCTCATGGAACGTTTCCAGGTAAACAATGTATTTTATTAAATTATAATAACATTAAATTAATAATACTAATAAATTAATAATTATATTAAATTAACCACTCAACTACAACCTTTCTCCTCAAGTAAATCTTGTTGGTTATTTCATATCTTCTGAATTGCATCGATAATATTTAAGAGTGCAGTTTTTCCATTTGTAAACTCCCACAGTAAATCAAGTATTTGTAAAGATAAATAATAGCCTGTTAAAATCAAGATAGTACTTGATATGACAGCTGACTGTATTCAAACTGATAAAAATGGTTTTATTTTAGCGCAGCATGGTATCTACTGCCATAGTATTTCATATATTATTCATTATACAAGTGATTGCATTTAAAATAAAGAGCCTTTCTCCCCAATTTCAGCTTGGAAGATGGGAATTGCTGCCAGGGCAGAAAAGATACAAATCTCTTTCACCTCACAAACTATGGCACAATTTTCAGCATTGGTGTGTAACAAGACACAGATGTCTTCATGTAACTCTGTTGGAACACACCACTCAGTCTCAGCGGTTCGTATGCTTTATTTCTCAGAAACAGCTATCAATCAGGCAGCTTTAGCATGTTTAATTTGAATTTATTGCCATCCTTTGCTCTGATGCCTGGACAAAACTAGCAAAAGCCGGACATACACGCTTTGGAGCAATATCCATAATTAGAGCATTTAGTCCTGGTTCTAATCTTACCCTGATGTAAGACAGGAGTAATGCCACTGAAGTTAAGTGAGTCACGCCAGCGTGAGTTTTGAGTGCTTGATTTTGCAGCCTGAGTGTTCTTCTAATGTCGTATTTTTGGTTTTTTATTTATAAACATGTGTATTTCATGGGCCCACTTGATTACCACTAGTGCAGGGAAGTGTCAGAACTGTATCTGCCTGTGCTAGCTTGATTCACTGTGCTACAGGGGACTCACTCACAGGGCCATACAGTGGATACCACATCTGATCTCCCTTGAGGTTGCTGGTAGGGAGGACAGCTTTATGCTTTGCTAGATCGGACATTTCACAAGACACCTGAGGGAACAGACTGCCTTGTGGAGGCAGTACCACTGTACAACCTAGTCTTGAACCCCAATTGACAGTGTGGGCAATTTCTTGGGCAGTGTTGAACAGTTGTAGGTCCCCCAGGGAAGGGGAAGTTGTGGTGTCTTGCTGTGTCTGATATCCGAGCCAGCCCTATGTGAATTTGGGCGTATATCCAGCTAAAAAATAATGGAAACCATGGGACTTTCTGAGCCTTATTTAGCAAGCACTGTGGGACTGATTCTCAGTTACTCTAATACACCTTTACACGTGTATAAAGGAAATGTAAAAAGGACAAATATTATGCTCACGCCAAAGTTAAGGCCCCTTTCTCTGACAGTTTGGTGTAAAGGTGCCTTAGTGTCACTGAGACTTATGCAGTGCATATTATACAAGTACAGTGAGAGGAAACTGTGGGAATGTCATCAAGCCAACAGTATTTTAATAGAGCTGACTGCAACTTGGAGTTTCTGTTCTATGGGGTATTCTGACATATTGAAAATGGTTTGGAATAAAAATGAGAGAATTTGAAATTTCCAGAAGAAAGGAAATTCTGAACAGTTTCATTTAGAAATCTGAAAGGTTTCTATTCAGTTTTTCTTAAACAAAATTGAGTGGTTGTTTCTGATTCCCCGGATTGTCCCTGATTCCCGAGGATTCCCTGGGCTGCCTCTAGCTCCTGGAATGGAGATCCTGGTAGTCCTGAGAATCCCACAGAACATAAGCCTAGACCTGAGGGTATAGCAACACTGCAGCTGGTTCCCAGAGTTTCCAGGCTCCCAGCTCCATAGCAGCTTACCATGCAATCCAAAAAACCTGGCAGGTGTTGGTGGAAGTTTTCTGAAAACAGAAAGTTTCTGCAAAACATTTTGACAAATCAACATTTTCCAGTGGAAAAAACATTTTGTCAGAAAATTCTTGACTAGCTGTATTTCTTAACATGTTACGGTCAATTATTGTGTCATTGTTTGTGGTTATGGAAATGATAGCTTGTTCTTTATTCATCAGCAGACTAATGGAAATTTGCTCATGGTCTTGTGACAGGCACTCCATGTAGTTTACTCATATTCCCACCAGAGTAGAGCCCTCAATGAAGGTTTCTTAACCTGCTTTCTGTGGAATGTCTAGTTTCACATTAGTATCTGGCTATATTCAAGTAAGAAAATATTCTCTTTAGCAGTAAAATTTGTGTTATCTAAAGTCCATCATTTTATTATTATGTTAGTAAGGCTCCTATCCAAGTATTTAAGCTATGGTCCTGGATGCACTTGGCATCTGTATTGTTCTTGGGAAGCTGGTAGCAATCTCTACATTTAAATTTCCTGTCACTTTTTGTTGTAAAGGATTCCTGTGACCTTTGTTAGAGAAGCTCTCATCACCTTCATTTCTAGCAGGCCTTTGTTATTCTGCAGGGAGAATGCCCTTGGCTATTATTTAAATAATCGCTGCTTCATTTACATCAAAATGGCTGCTGTGCTGTGCCGATCAGCTGTTTGGTGGTGCAGCGCAGTAGTCTGGATGCTCCGCAGTCAACAAGGGAAGCCCTTGTCAACCGCCCCGTTGTGCCTCGTGGAATAAAGTTTACTGGGGTGGTCTACAAGGGCTTCCCTTGTCAACCATAGAGCGTCCAGACTACTGTGCGGTGCCACCAAACAGCTGATCGGCATAGCGTGGCAGCCATTTTGATGTAAATGAAGCAGAGATTATTTAAATCACCACTTCATTTCCCTTTTTCGAGTACATTAATCTACATGGCTCCATCGACGGAGCCATGTAGTCTAGAAGTACCCTCCGTGTGGACATGCTATTTCAAAATTGCAAAATACTATTTCGAAATGCATTTTGTGTGTAGGTGCGTTATTTTGAAATAGCTTATTTCAAATTAACTATTTCGCAATTAGATATTTCGAAATAACACTGTAGTGCAGATGTACCCTCACTTACAATCTCTCGGAAGGGTTTGGAAGCATAACAAAATAACAACTAAACACAGACATTCTACAGCTGGCCTCATGATGCAGCATCAAATGCAGACTCTGTCCTGAGAGCAGATATTTGGGAGGGGAGTGGAGAAAGCTGCTCTGATCTGGGCACCATCTCTGGGGGAACTACTTGGAAATCTGGCTGGGCTTCCCTGGGACCCGGAGGCCCATCTTTGCTCCTCTGGTGAGCTACATTGGGATCAATCCTGCCCAACTCCTTGGAGAATAGACGAGAAAGAAGAAGAGCGTGAGGCCAGGTTCCCAGGCCTGGACCCAGTGTCCCATTCATCTCTGGAGCATCACATGGGGGGGGGGGGGGGATGAAGTTCCTACAGCTCCCAAAGATGTGTATATGCATGTGTGTGTGTGTGTGTGTGTGCGCGCGTGTGTATGCACGTGCACATGTGTAAAGAGAATTAGCTGAGGTTCTTCCCTTTCCCACTAACCAGCCACATAACTCAGCATTCCATTTCCTCCTCGGGGATAACAGCTTGCTTCTGTCCCCAACCACTGCAATTAGTACTGTGGCCTGAATCATAGAAGTTTGTGCAGCAGGTGTGAACTGTTCAGTGTTCTCTGGTCACATACACACTCAAATTTGGTTTTACCCATCTCGGGTAGGAAACGCTACAATTACATTTTAAAACCTGTGGTAAGAGAATGTTATTTGGATTGTTCTTGTCAAGTCAAGCTCTTAAAAGTTGGGAAATACCCGATTAGCAGTGGCTGTGTAATTTTAATTTGTCCCCCATGTGTCTAAGCATTTTATGACACAGTCTGTAATTACATGCTGATGTACTGTTTTTTCTGCATGATCTCTGACTCATTCAGTGCCCAGGATGGAACCACGAGGGTGGCAGAATTAAGGTTGTGCAGTCAAACATGAAGCTGGCTTTTCCTAATTTTGTGGGTTTGACTTCACTACTGAAATAGCATTCTTTGAATGTATTTTTTGTCATGGTTTCTAATATAGCTAATGTATTTGAGCTACATGGAATAGCTGAAAAGGCTGGTTTGAGGTTTGTAAAGCAGAAGAATAAATAAGCACTACCTGCAGGAGACCACTTGACTTCAGTGGGATTTTTGCCTGAACAAGGACAGCAGGAATCAGACTTACTAGTTTTAATGGCCTCCAGAGTTTAGATCAGTGTTGCTGAAAGTGTTCCATGGGACTGCTTTGGGAAAGCTGGTAGCGGGCTCACGCCACTTTGTTTACCTAAAGGACCCATAGCCACAGAGCCTTGGGGCTCCCATTGGCTCTTGTTTGACATTTCCAGCCAAGGGGAACATCAGGAAATGCTGTGGCCTGGGCTCCTGCTTTCCGCAGCTCCTCTTGGCTGGAAATGACGAGCCGGAGCCAATGGGCACCATGAGGGTCTGTGGCTGTGGACCCTTTAGGTAAATAAAACAGCATGGGACCACTAGCAGCTTTCCCAAAGCAGGCCCATAGAATACTTTGAGCAACACTGGTTTAGATGGTTAAAAATTCATGAGTAAGAGGAATGATTAAGTAGTATTGGACCAGAGCCAGATATTATTGTGAAACTGGATGTTTCACACCCAGGACCAGTTTGTTTAGAAATGTCCATTGTTTCCATAGTCCTGTAGCACAGCTTGATATGTTCTCTTTAGACCTTAGTGATGACATAATGGAACCTCACGTAGATCACACACGTCCTTGCCCCAAGAACATGAGCAATTTCCACCAGGGTACCATGATGACTTAACTCTGAGCCATTGTTTCCCTAAACAATTGTTCATAGCCTCAATAGTAAGGTCTTCACAAAAGTGTTGGATTAAGGCCACATTTATCTAGGTTATGTCTGTGCTCAATAGTGGTCTTGCCTGAGGAAGGACAGCCGTACAGAGTCCATAGTTCCCAGAGAAAGAAAGTCAGTTGTCTTTTTGAGCACAAGCCCCAAATAACATTTTAGGCAGTAGAACAGTTTTTAGGGTCACTTTATCCTCAGGGTAATGCTGTTCTTAAAGCACAGACTGAGTAGCTGACTGTGCAGTGGGGGGATCTGAAGCACAGATGGTTCTCCCCTCTGGCCTAGCTAGACTGTGGAATCGAAGCAGCCTCCATGACTGGTATCCTCCCATTTTGAGAGTGGGGAGGGTGGGGGAATGGAAAGTGGCTCATTAACCAGTCTCCCTTCCTGGTCCACCCCCAAATCCACTTTCTGCACTTAGACCCTGCACTGTGCTCCATAATGTGCTCCATAACGGGCCCTCTTCATGGGTTCCCCAAATTGTGCAACAGAATCAAATCAGCTGCACTGTGGCCAGAGGAAAGGGACAGGAGGAGAAGTATTTAAAAAGACAAGAATTTTCAGTAATGAAAATAATCTGCCATAATTTTTAAGGTGATCAAATTCATAACATTACTGTGACAAAAGAACAAAAAGCTGGAGGGAGACACGGTATTTTGTTTGTCCAGGAGCTATGGAGTTAACAACTTTCCTCTTTGTTTTCACCAGGGTGACTCTCATATCACAAATGTCAATATTTCAGGTGAAATATGTGGCTCAGAACTTTGCATTCAGGTAGGCTCTACTGATTTGCAGATAGACTCTGTACTAAATAAACAAACTGGTGTGAAATAAGAACCTGCGGGCAGTGTCACAGCTGCCTCCTCCCAGCCAAATGTGATCATGATGCAGTTCGAGGTTGCAAAGAGCATTATTAATAGCTTGAATATGCTGCTTGTCCCTTGCTGAACTTGTAGTCATTGTTTTAGGTAGAGACACATTCTTGAGCTCTTATTTTTGTAGATGGCAAACAGTGGACTTCTAAGGTTGTTAAATTAATCCCTCCTTCTAACCTTTTATAATGAAAAGATGATAGAAGGGCAAAAGGAAGAGACACATAAATGTACTAACATTTTCTGAAAAACAAGTCTAAGCGCTTAGCAGAAAATAAGAGCACATTCAGGCATATATATGCAGTAGTAAACAAGGAGACATGAAGCTTAATAGCTGACCGATACATATTTTAATGACCATTACTGAAAACAGAGCTGGGCAAATAGTGTACAGAAATGTCAGCACATAGCTGTACAATTCTTTATAGAAAATAAATGTGAAATGCAAAGAGTTGATTCCACATGGAAAGGAGTGTTACATGTGCTTTGTGAGAGTATTTGCATCAGAAACTTAAGGAATATTTTTATTGTTATTTTATAGCAGCCAAAAGTATGCTGGGCACTTTGTAAAATAAAAGAAAAACAATCACATTTTTTTAAAAAGAAATCATCCTGGGGGGAAGAGGGAAGGTGCTGCGCTCCAATGTTCTGGCCACAGACCTGGCGCACAATTGTTGCTTTCTGCCTATAGTCAGAAACTGAAAGTGACAAGAGTCATCTGGAAAGGCAGCCAGAGAACCCTTATTTTCTTGTAACATTTTCAATTTTGCAAATGAGGCATTATGCACCAGCAAATCATTCTGACAGAAAATTCCCTAGTAGCTATGTCTCCTATAACCTTAAAGTAACAAAGAGTGACACGAGTATAAGCAAGGACTGTCAATTTGCTTGTGTTAATGCCTGTAATTAACGCAGGGCAGGTTAACACATTTTTTTTAATGCGTTAATCGCAGACCTTAGTGCTGCACTGCCCCTTTGAAGTGCTGCTCCTGCACTTCAAAGGGGCAATGCAATGCAGAGCCCGGGATCAGCTGGGGAGTCCCCAGCTGACTCTGGGCTCCACTGCCCCTTTGAAACACATGGACTCCATCTCTGTGAGTTTCAAAGGGGCAGTGAGTGGAGCCTGGGATCAGCTGGGGACTCTGGGGAACTGCTGCACGGAACCGGGGTCAGGTGGGGACTCCCCAGTTGATCCCGGATTCTGGGGAAATGCTGCTGGGAACCCGGGATCAGCTGGACAGTCTGCAGTTGATCCCGGGCTCCATGGCAACTGCCCCTTTGAAATGCCAGAGATGGTGTTTTAAGGGGGCAGCCACTGCAGAGCTGATCTGCGGCTCGGCTGTGGGGCGGTTGCTCCTTTAAAACGCCATCTCTGGCATTTCAAAGGGGCAGCTGCCGTGAAGCCAGGGTCAGCTGGGGACTCCCCAGCTGACCCCGGGTTCCACTGCCCCTTTGAAACAAGTGTGATTAATCGCAATTAAATTTTGTAATTGCTTGACAGCCCTACTATACACTAAACCACTGAACAATGCTTTGGTTTTCAATAAACCAAAAAGCTGTTTATTTTGCCAAAACAAATTATCATTAACAATATCGTTAAGAGGGAAATAACCACTTTTTCTTTCATTTAAAAGGGCTGGAGGACAGATGTAGATTATTCTGTTCCACTGCAGATCTGCGATATCAAATGCAGTAAGTACTAATAATGTCACATGGAAGATTAGCTATTGAAATAGAGATGGGTTTGGCACCAGAATCACAGTGTCCTGGCACTAACACAACAGTACTTGTCCTTCTTGGGCTATGTCTACACTACAGAGGGTTTTTTTTTGGAAAAACAGCTGTTTTTCAAAAAAATCTTCAGTTACATCCACACTGCAATCGTGTTCTTTTGAAAAAAAGGAAAGAACAGAAGGGTTTTTCCGATAGTGGTAATACTCTTGCTACGAGGAAGAATGCCTTTTCCGAAAGAGCTCTTTCGGAAAAAGGCATGTGTGGATGGGGAAAAGGGTTTTCTTTCGAAAGAAGATGCCTCGAGGAAAAAGCACGGGTGCCCTGGTGGCCATTCCATGCACAGTAATCACAACTAAAATGTGAGATAGTGTCTAATCAATCTGGACACTATCTTTCGAAAAAGCACATCGCTTTTTCGTTGCACTTTGGCAGTGTGGACGCTCTCATTTGAAAGAAGTTTTTTTGGAAGATCTCTTCCGGAAAAGCTTTTTCCAAAAGAAGCCTGCAGTCTAAATATAACCTGGGTTGCAGAATTCAGGGTCAAATCCTGCTCTACTTACTCCGTGAGTAAAGAAAGAGAAAGGATGATGTTGTGACTAAGGGTGTGCCTACACAGCAGTCTAAACTTGAAATGAGATATGCAATTTGATATACGCAAATTGCATATCTTATCTCGAATCTATTTCAAAATAGCTTATTTTGAAATTTGGCGTGTCTATATAGCACCAAATTTTGAAATAACATGCTATTTCAAGCTATCCCTTATCCCTTGTGCAATGAGGTTTACCAGGATGGCAAAATAGAGTGCTCATTATTTCGAAAGATATTTTGAAATAATGGGCAGCTTGTGTAGATGCAGAGTAGCTATTTTGGGATACCTCCAGTATCCCGAAATAGCTGTGCAGTGTAGACGTACCCTAGACATAGAACTAAAATTCAGTAAACCTTCTAGGGTAAATTCCCAAAACGGACTTTCTGTGTGATTCTGGCCATGTCATTTAATCTCTCTGTCCCTCAGTTCCTCATTTGTACAAAGGGGATAATATCAGTTCCCTGTCTCATGGAGGTGTTGACAGGATAAGTTTATTAATGGTTTAGAAAGTTTTCAGCTACAGGGATGGGCTTAAATGTGTGTAAGTTTATGTCCTAGCAATGAACAGTAGTGATTTGAGATCAGGGCTCTCTGAAGGGACATCCCCAACACAGGAATTTTGGATCTGAGTCACAAGAGAAGCCCTGACCTGAGAATTCGAGGAGCAGTCAAACTGAGAAGAAGGCTCCACTAGACTTTGTCATCTTTTCAGTCACGTGCTTTAATAAAATCAAACCATAGGACAGAGATGAGGGTTGACATCATATAGGGACTGTTAAACATAGATGGGAACATCACCTGCTCATAAGATCCTTTGAAAGCGTAGCTTTAGATACATAATTCCTTGTACAAATTTTGTTTATGCCGGAAAAGTACTTTCATAGTTCTCACATGCTTAATGAAGTCTATTACTTACAAAGTCAGAGCCTGTAATTTTAGCCTTGTGACAAAGCTGTGAGGGAGCGCTTGAATGGGATTTGGTAATTCATTTTCTTTAAAAAATACTATACCACATGAAGTCAAACACTGACAAACATTCAGCACTTTGTCTGAGGTTATCAGGATATAACTGCCCAGGATGTGATAAAAGCATATAAAATAATGATGGTTAGTAAAGGTGGATTGGGAGATTCCGCTCATTCAGTCTTTTATCACATAAGAGCAAAGAGAAATTAAATTGAAAAGTGGGGAATTAAAAACTGATAAAAGGAAACACTTTCCCCAGTGCGATTAAACTATGGAATTAATTGTCACAGGATATTTTTGTTTCAAAGGATTCAACAAGATTAAAAAAGAATGTGTCTGGACATTTATAAGGATATTGAGAATATCCAGTTATAATTAATTCTTCATAGCGGGTGTTAGGTCTTAAAACAGTCTGAGAGAGATCAAGATGAGATTGAAAATGTGATGCTGAGTATCCCACATTTGCCTACTGCAGGGTTTTCTCACCTCCCATTGAAGTATCTGACACTGGCTATTTCAAAAGCAAGATACTGGACTTGATGGATCTCATTGTGATCCAGTATGGCAGTTCCTATTTCCAGCTATTTGTTTGGAGGCCTCAAAAAATGAACTTTGTGGTCTGCAGCAAATGATACAGTTCTAGTGGATAGTCACAATTTAGAAATTCTTTGTTCTCAGATGTGCATTTTCCATAACAACAAATACATTTTCCCCAGCATTATCTTCCCCAAGTGAAGACGATGATGAAAACTCCTTAAAGATCATATTACTGACAGCAATGATTTTAATCCTGCTGACCACGATGACTCTCCTTGGACACAAAATGTTAACAGGTACATAGTGAAGGGGATGGTAATTGGAGAATCAGTCCATAATTTCTTGACAGTCTGGAATATACAATATTGAAAAACAAATGAAAAATAACCACATAAGATGGAAGAATAGTAAAAAGCCTTGCCTAGCCTCCAGAACAAACGTTACCCCATTATCCAGGCCTAGATACCCAAATTATCATTCACACTGGGCTCCTGCTCAAGATAAAACCCTGGGAGAATAGGCATGTTTTGGAACTGATGGTCACTAGATCTGGGCTCTAGGAGAAGAAATGAGGACTAAAGGAGAAGAAATGAGTGCCAAAGCTTGCAGCCTGTAACTGACGATGTCTTCCTGATAACCCCTGCTAAACAAGGGGACTGCTAGCTGAAATGTCCAAGATGGTCATGGGTGCCAGGGTATTCTATGGAGAAGGAGGCAGTCTCTCTAGCAGCTAGTTGAAACAAAACCTCCTTCCAAGTCCATACCAAGAAGTGTATGTCTGCAAAACATCAGGACAATTAGACTTCATTCACTCCTGGAAAGATTCTGATATTCTTAATCACCTTGAATAGCACCTTACTCCAAGTGTAGCCCCATTGATTTCTATGGCACTATTTGTGGAGCAACGTGCTAATCAGTATTTTATTATTGTTTATTATGGCAGTGTCTAAGGATCAATCAAAATTAGACCCCGTTGCACCAGGCACTGTGCAAATACAGTGTAACAGACAATCCCTGCCCTAAAGAATTTATAGCCAAAGACCATGTCTACACTTAAAGCTTACAGCGGCCCAGCCATGCCTGATGCAGCTGTGCTGCTGTCAGAGCACTTGTGTAGCTACATTTTGACGATGTGAGAGAACTCTCATGCTGGCCTGATGAACCCAGCTCATTGAGTGGGGTTAACCCCATTAATTAACCCCATTGATACTGCCCCATCCAGCTGGTAACTACTGCAGGGCTTTTTTAAAATTTGTGGCTCAAGATGCTAGCATGACTTTCTGATCCTTTCCCAATCAGATCACTGTGCAAATATTTGTAAATGATTTTTCATTGTTTGCTCTGACATGGGATTAAGAAAAAAGATCATCTTTATAGTTATATGCCAGATTTACCACATGCATCTTTACAATAAAATTATCACGGACATCTGTAAAAGTGTTGGGTAGCATCAGTCCTCTCAAAATGAAATAACCTAACATTATTTCAGGTTGCAGTGGGGAAGGTCTACATTTTATATTAGGTAAAACTATTTAACTGGGAGGGTGGTGAAGCACTGAAATGGGTTGCCTAGGGAGGAGGTAGAATCTCCATCCCTAGAGATGTCATTGGATGCTTAATTTCTGTCAGCAAGGTACATTGGAAAAAATCATAGCATTATAGAACACTAGGCTCAGAAGTGTCTCAGGAGGTCATCTAGTCTAATCCTCTGCGCAAAGCAGGACAAGCCACAACTAAATCAGCCCAGCCAGGGCTTTGTCAAGCCTGGCCTTAAAAATCTCTAGGGATGAAGATTCTACCACCTCCCTAAGCAACCCATTTCAGTGCTTCACCACTCTCCCAGTTAAATACTTTTACATAATATCCAGCCCTTATATCACAGATATATTTAGTTCATGCTCATGAAGGTTAATTCATTTCCATATTCAAGACATATTTAGTACAGTATATTTTTCATCCGTCATTCAAAATTGTACTCAGCAACAGAATTTAAGAAAATGGGCAGTCAGACCCTCATGTTTAAAAGCATTAGCGAAGATGCAAAACTTCTCTAATTTACATTTCTTTTCCCTTTGGCTGCCGTTTGATTTTTTTCCCCCAGCAAATTAGGGGGTGTGAATATTCCCAATCAGCTACTGTTAAATCATCTTACATTATGATTTATTTCTCAGTTTTTTACAGAAAGAAACATGGAGGCAGCAGTCCAGCCCAGATCATAAGGCAGAGGTAGTCAACAATTATCTTCAATGTACAACATGTCAGTTTTTTAATGTGCATGAGAGATGTGGGATTGACAGTCCTGAAGAAGTCCTGAAGAAGCCTTGTAATCCTCTGTGCATAGAGCAGAGGCAAGGGCTTCGTAAGCTTTGTTATATCTGTCCTGGGGTAAGCATTGTAGATCTCCCTACATCTGGAAGTAGTCCTGACATTCTCTGTCATTGATAGAACTCTTGCCCTTGCTGCAGCCACATCTTTCTCTTTGGATCCCTGCCTGCAGCTCACGGTGTCAGAACTGATTGAGACCACTGCTGGGAAAGGAGACAATAAATGAATGAATAAAGGAAGAGAAAGAGAGGGAAAGGGAGATATCTCCATAAGAAGACTAGAAGGAAGCTGTGGAGCAGCCCCCAGAACAGGCGAGGTGAACAGAGAGAGAGAGGGCACTGCAAGCTCTCAAACTGAAAAGGCCCAGCCCAAAGATGAAGGCAAAGGAGGACAGGAGAAGAGCTTGAAAAGAGAAAAAGAAAAATTAAACCTCGTGGTAGCCTCCCCCCCAAATACTTTATGTGGAGGGTTAACTGCTTAGCTGAGAGGGCACTTCCATTCCCACACCAAGCCAATCACTTCCTTCCCACAAGGAATGTGATGCCACTTAGTTTGAAGTGTAGTAATTTATTTTATTTGGACACCTGTGCACTGTGTGGATGTAAGAAGCCAAGTCCCTGAGTTGCTGAGAAGGGCTTAGAACTGTGTAAATGCTATGCTGTACTGTTGCAATAGACTTTTCAAGTGAGGGTAAAATGCCAATCTCCTATCCTGTTTAGTTTCTCCACTAGAGTGAAGAGTGCCCCTTCCCTGCATTGATGATGGTGACTTGTGAATTTAGCAGAACTCTTTCAAGATCCACAACATCCTTCTCCAGGTTGACTTTACATGTTACTTGCAAATTCTTGCTCACACGAGTAGTTTTCTCTCGTGCAATCAGTCCCCATTGACTTGGGTAGGACTATTCATAAGTGTAAAAGGCTTTACAAGTTCTGAGTGTAACATTTTAACATCTTCAAATGAGGTACTATCATATGTGGGTGGAGAATCTGGCACACAATTTCCTGTGAAATAAATGGAGCATTTAAGAGGCCAGTAGTGGGTAGGTTTCACAACCCAGATGCTGTATTATGGGTACTTCAAGATTTAAAGATTTCTTCCTTTTAAATCCATAAACTTGAATAACTAAGAGTTATGGAACGAAAGAGATTTTATCTAAACACTGATAAATTAATTTGTCTCTGGCCAGCTGAACTATAGCTTTATTTTCTGAAATCTTTCTGATATCTTTACAATACTGGAGCAATTTCTGCCATTGACAGACATATAACCCTGAAATTCTTCTCAGGTCAGTCTATTCGGTATTTGATGTATTGTATTTCTTTGAGTCAAAAGCATTAGTATTTTATTTTCTGGAAAAATTGAAACAACTTCATAGTTTTGTAAAATAATTTCAAATTAAAATGACAATGTGCCTTTTCTCTCAAGGGAACTAGTTCCTCCTTCAATCCCATTAGTTAATTGGAAAACCCCTTTTGTCTTGCATGGAATATAGGTATTATGTAAAGCATTTTGTCAACATAATGGACTAACGTGTTTTTGTCTTATATTATAATGTCAGTATTTATACTTGCAACTGAATATAATACCAAATACTATACAAAATGTTCAGTGTTTGTGTTTTATTTCTTTTAAAACTCTCCAAACTCCTTTTCAAACATTCTTAATTCCCCTTTTGTAGTAAGGAAGTGAAGTTAACTAGAACATGAATCATGATGATGCCTGAAACCCATGTGGGATTGGTTATGGGAGGCTGGGAGCAGGGGAGGGAGGCAGAGATTGATCAATAAAATACATTTTCTATTTGCATGCCTGTTTATTTTAGGATCCTTGAGGGGCAATTTAAAAAAATGAAAACAGCATGTCAGTTGAAGACATGTTTGCAGAGCTGAAACATATGGCTTCTTAGGCGCCTGTGGGAGGAGAAATAATGCTTGGCTCTTTTGATGTTAACGCCTATTATACCAAATGTGCATTTTACTGAGATGGCAAGGAGGCTGGGGGTAGGAAGGCCTGTCTTCTTCAGGACTGGAGACAAAAGAGTAGAGGTGCACAGATAGCCTCTCTAAACCCTTCAGCTCTCCAAAAATGTGGAGCTTAGAACTTAGATTTATGATCGAAGCACTAGTTAATTTACATGGCTCCTTTACACTAGAGCCTTATTCACACTTCTGAGAATCAATGTAGGATAGTGCCCTTTTGACATTTTACAGATCTTTGTTTATAATGGATTCAATCCTGGCTCCTCCCATTTCTCAGATATGGCGAGATGTGGGCTAGTATTTTCTTCATCTGTCCCCAGCAGAGAATGCCTACCTGAAGCCTGAACCTGTTCACTAGGAAGGGATTGACTGGGACCAATGTGCTTTTGTAACCTACACACCTAAGCTATATCTACACTATAACCTCTTGCGCAAAAAATATGCAAATGAGGCAAAGCGTGGACTATTGCCACATCTCATTTGCATAATTAATGAGGCTCCGTTTTTGTACAAGAGGCTACATGGCTCCTTTTTACCCAAAAAACCCCTCTTGCGCAAGAGCTATTCTTCCGCATTTTTTTCAGGAAGAAAGTCTCTTGTGCACAAGAGGGGTTTTGTGCAAAAACAGAGCCTCATTAATTATGCAAATGAGGCATGGCAATATTCCATGCTTTGCATCCTTTGCATATTTCTTGTGCCAAACGGGCGCAGTATAGACATAGCCCTAGTGTGGTTCAGCGTCCCATACAGTGGCACTTAGACCACTTACAACAACAGATAAAAACAAAAGACCTCTACAGGCTGGATAGAGAGCTGGTTTTATAGCTCAAGCTGTAGAGGTTCCTATACTAAGCTCCAGAGGTCCTAGGTTCAAATGCATCCGGTGGTGATTACATTTTGTCGCAATAAAACCTTAGGGTCAGATTGTAGGTTATCTTCTGTCACCCTTGCCCAATTTGAAATTGAGTAGGGATTACTCAATATGAGTAAATGCGGTGGCATTTATTCCATTGCTCTCATGCAAATCTGCATGCAAATCTGCTGTAACTGCACTGTATTCTATGAAATTAAGTTGAATTTCTATGGGTGTAACTACAGAAAATGTAGCCTCTGGCTGCTAGCTTCTGAAAGGGGAAGTTGATGGCTATGCCTGTCATTTAGTTTGCCCCATACTTCCCAATTTAATACCCTCTTTTCTGCAGCCTATACACTTTTTCACAGTTTAACCATCCCTATTGTTGAGCATGTGCCTTTTGCTATTTCTGGGAAAAGTGGCACCAATTTGGCTAAGCTATGTGTCTTTGAAAAATTCTACTTGGTACATTCTCCATAGAGATGTTAGAGCAGGGGTGTGCAAATGCTGGTCCGCAGGTTGGATCTGCTCCTCTGGAGTTAGCTCCTGGAAGGCCCCCACTGCTATGTTTACCTGCACAGCCATAGGTACCAGTGATCACAGCTCCCATTGGCTGTGGATCACTGTTCCTGGACAATGGGAACTGCAGGAAACAGCATCCCAGTCAGTGCCACTTCCCACTGCTGCCATTGGCCATGAACAGTGATCTGTGGACAACGGGAGCTGTAGGCCATGCAGGTTAATATAGTGGTGGCAGCTCCCGCTGCCATGTTATTGCCTACCCTTATCTTGGGTGCCAAAGTACCTATTGCTGCAATGTGTGATTAGCATATAAGATTTTGTCCATGTGTGATTAGCAGCTACAGTGAAAAAGGAAAGAGTTCTTCTTCGAGTCTGTCTTTGTGGGTGCTCCCCATCTCAAAGAACTTCAATAACTGCAGAGAGTGAGCAACCCTCTCTTCTTCTAGGATGTCCCTGTGGGGGCTCCACCCTATCTATGGTGGAACACCTATAGGGACACCCATCTTGAAGAACTTCAATTACTGCAGAGGGTGAATAATCCTCTCTTCTTGCAATCTGGAGATTTCCAGGGGCACATCATGCCACCAAGGGTTCAACTTAAGGTCCAGATCCAAAGAAGTCCTGGAGTTTGGAAAAATCTACAGCAGCTGATTTTGCTACTTCTGGGAAGAGCCTTCTCTTTTTCTTTTTCTGCACATATCATTCCTATAGACTAGCTCATTGTGCCCATTACATAAAGATTTTGCTTCCACTGCTACATGAAAGGGAGGTCAGCCGAAAGAGATGTGACTGTTCAGGTTGTGTTTCACTGAAGTATGAATTCTAGGCACTTTTTCAAAACTATTTGCTTCTTTAGCTACCCAAATATTGAAAATCTGACCTTCGATGACTTGTCCAACATCACACAAGAAGTCTGAGGCAGATCAGGGACCTTAACCTCAGTAACTCAAAGGCTACAGTAAGTCCCAAACACTAGATCACCCTTCCTTGTCTACTCTGAAAGTAGTGGTCCTAAAGGGGAAGAAAAGAATCTAGTCTTTTCTCTTTTCACTACTCTGGGAGTGAGATCCTTTTCTGCTTTGGGAACCACTTCTGCTGTGAAAGAGATGGGCATGGATGTCTCTCCTTTTCTCTAGTTTGTTCACTCTAGCACAGAGTCAGGAGTTTTCCTTTGCTTTTGTCTTTGTTTCTTAGGTTAACTCAAGTTCTTTTAGATCCTCTTTTCCCAAGACCTGAAATGCCTGAGGAGGCAACATTTTCAGTTAGGACCAGCTGGAGGTAAGGAATCCTATGGAGAGGAAAGAGCTCCCAAGATGCTTAGCTGATATGTTCCAGCTGCTACAAAAACCTGATCAGGGAACAAGAACTGTGACTGGGCAGATTGAGAGCAGATTAGTTTGGAAATCCACATTACATGTGCTCTCAAGCTGCAGGGGGCTATGAAGTTCTTGGCTGTTTTATTATTTTCCTTGGTTAGTAAATGTTTAGGCATTTTACTTTTCAAGTAGCTTGTTATCAGCTGATTCCAGATGCATGTTGCTGAGACACCTGGCTTGTCTACATGGCCCTGAAATGTGCACTAAAGGGGTGTGAGTGTTGAGCTAACTGCTTCATGTAGACCCTTCTAGAACAGACTATAAATAGGACTACGTATGCAAATGAAGTGACTTTTAGTTTGTACTAGCATAGTCTACGAGGGGTAATTACAGTGTTACACTTCAGTGCACACTGCAGTTCACACTCTCGCAGTCCACACTGTGGGGCCATGTAGACAAGCTTATAATGCCTGGGGGAGAAGATTGCACCAGAAGAGCAGCTGTCATGCTGCTACTAGAGCTGGGTGACCAGCTACTAGAATAGGGTGGGGAACCTTTTTGGGTTTGTGGGGTCACAGACAAGTGAAAAGCAAAAAAAAAAAAAAAAAACAACCAAGCAAACCCAACAACAAAAAAACACCTCACTGACATGGCCCTCTCAGCAGGGGCCCAGCCTGAGGTGTGGCAGTGGGGGGGCTGGAGCACCAGCATAGGCTCCACTGTGCTGGGGGGTCCTGAGCCTCAGGGGCCAGATCCAGGCAAGTCAGGGGCTGCATTAGGTTGCCCACCCTTGTACTAAAGTGACCATGTTCAGCAGCTGTATGTCACCCCGTCAGGGGAGATATAGTATCTGCAGTTGGAGAGGGTCAATCACTTGCGGGAGTGACGTTTTTGTTAAACTCAATCAGCGGCTGCATTTCTGGATGCTTAACAGAACCAAACCTTCTCATTTGCTGGATGAGATTTCCAGGAGTATGTAGGAAGTGCCCCTGCTTGTCCTTCACATCCACACGCTTTTGCTACCTCCCTGCTCAGAGGGGAAAATGGTGGTTAGTCTGAGATAGCTTCCATTATTGGCTCTGTCCTTTTCTGGAGACAGAGTTCTGTAAGGTCAGGTTAAGAAGGCAGCAGCATGCACTGTAAGGGTATGTCTACACACAATTTTTATTTCGGGAGGGTGCAAATAGCGCTGTGCATTTTCATACTTCCTCCAGTTTTTGTTTTGGAAGACACTCTTCTGGTATTTATCTGTGTCTACACACAGCAGAATTTCGAAATTAAACCCCTATTTTGAAAGACCCCTTATTTATCCTACAATGAGGTTTACAGGGAGTCTTTCAAAATAGGGGTTTATTTCAAAATTCGGCCAAGTGTGACACGGGTAAATACCAGAAGAGTGTCTTCCGAAACTCCCCTGGAGGAAGTCTGCAAATGTGCAGTGCTATTTGCATCCTTCTCCCAAAATAAAAATTGTGTGTAGACATACCCTCATAGTTGCAGTTATACTTTTAAAATATTTTTAAAGTTTCAAATCAATGGCTGTTAGAAATTTGCAGCAAAAATTGGAGAGGCCTAAAATGTTGTATACAGCAAGGATTTCTGTCTGATCCCCAGTACTAGAACAATTAAGGTGGGTGGGGGTGGATGGGTTTGGCTCATGTGTGAAAAAGGGAAAGAAAAAACTTCAGTAAAACACATTTTGTCTTGTCAAGACTGTCCCATCAGCTGCAGCTTGAGCTTACTAGCGCATGTGCCTGCTGGAGAGAACATTCCCCCTCTACATTATGTCATGAAGAAGGTCAGACCTCATTAAGCTCAGGGAAAGAATGTGTCCATTCAGCAAGTCATTAGTAGTAATTGGTAATTCACAATAATTGGAATTAAATGTGTTTTATGCTAATTTACTTGACAACGTGTGCAGTACTACAAATTATTTTCTAAAAGGACAAATGCCTTTGTAGCCCCTCAGAAATTCAGGAATAGTCTCCACTTACCAGAAGATTGATGTTGCAAAGATCAATCTCCTGGGGTTCAATTTAGCAGGTCTAGCAAAGACCTACTAAATTGACCACTGATTGCAACCCTATTGTCTCTGGTACTGCATGGATTTGTGAGGGGTAAGGAAGGTTGATGAGAGAGTTTCTCTTGTTGACCTCCTTCAGTTGGGACACCATGGAATTTTGAACTAAGGTACCTTGATTCCAGCTACACTATTCATGTAGCTGGAGTTGCATGTAGCTGGAGTTGCATATCTTAGAGTCATAGAATCATAGGACTGGAAGGGACCTCGAGAGGTCATCAAGTCCAGCCCCCCCGCCCTCAAGGCAGGACCAAGCTCCGTCTACACCATCCCTGACAGATATCTATCTAACCAGTTCTTAAATATCTCCAGAGAGGGAGATTCCACCACCTCCCTTGGCAATTTATTCCAATATTTGATCACCCTGACAGTTAGGAATTTTTTCCTAATGTCCAATCTAAACCTCCCCTGCTGCACTTTAAGCCCATTACTCCTTGTCCTGTTCTCAGAAACCAAGAGGAACAAATTTTCGCCTTCCTCCTTGTGACACCCTTTTAGATATTTGAAAACCGCTATCATGTCCCCCCTTAATCTTTTTTTTTCCAAACTAAACAAGCCCAGTTCATGAAGCCTGGCTTCATAGGTCATGTTCTCTAGACCTTTAATCATTCTTGTCGCTCTTCTCTGTACCCTTTCCAATTTCTCCACATCTTTCTTGAAATATGGCGCCCAGAACTGGACACAGTACTCCAGCTGAGGCCTAACTAGTGCAGAGTAGAGCAGCAGAATGACTTCACAAGTTTTGCTTACAACACACCTGTTGATACAACCTAGAATCATATTTGCTTTTTTTGCAACAGCATCACACTGTTGACTCATATTCAACTTGTGGTCCACTATGACCCCTAGATCCCTTTCCGCCATGCTCCTTCCTAGACAGTCGCTTCCCATCTTGTATGTATGGAACTGATTGTTCCTTCCTAAGTGGAGCACTTTGCATTTCTCTTTATTAAACTTTATCCTGTTTACCTTTGACCATTTCTCTAACTTGCTAAAGTCATTTTGAATTATGTCCCTATCCTCCAAAGAAGTTGCAACCCCACCCAGTTTGGTATCATCTGCAAACTTAATAAGCGTACTCTCTATCCCAATATCTACATCATTGATGAAGATATTGAACAGTACGGGTCCCAAAACACAGACCCTTGCGGAACTCCACTTGTTATCCCTTTCCAGCAGGATTTAGCACCGTTAACAACAACTCTCTGACTATGGTTATCCAGCCAATTATGCACCCACCTTATCGTGGCCCTATCTAAGTTATATTTGCCTAGTTTATCAATAAGAATATCATGCGAGACCGTATCAAATGCCTTACTAAAGTCTAGGTATATGACATCCACCGCTTCTCCCTTATCCACAAGGCTCATTATCCTATCAAAGAAAGCTATCAGATTAGTTTGGCATGACTTGTTCTTCACAAACCCATGCTGGCTATTCCCTATCACTTTATTACCTTCCAAGTGTTTGCATATGATTTCCTTAATTACCTGCTCCATTATCTTCCCTGGGACAGACGTTAAACTGACCGGTCTGTAGTTTCCTGGGTAGTTCTTATTCCCCTTTTTATAGATGGGCACAATATTTGCCCTTTTCCAGTCTTCTGGACTCTCCCCTGTCTTTTTCAAAGATCATAGCTAAAGGCTCAGATACCTCCTCTATCAGCTCCTTGAGTATCCTGGGATGCATTTCATCAGGACCTGGTGACTTGCTGACATCTAACTTTCCTAAGTGATTTTTAACTTGTTCTTTGTGTATCCTATCTTCTAAACTTACCCTCTCTCTGCTTGTATTCACTACGTTAGGCACACCTCCAGACTTCTCGGTGAAGACCAAAACAAAGAAGTCATTGAGCATCTCCGCCATTTCCAAGTTTCCTGTTACTGCTTCTCCTTCCTCACTGAGCAGTGAGCCTACCCTGTCCTTGATCTTCCTCTTGCTTCTAATGTATTTATAAAAGGTCTTCTTGTTTCCCTTTATGCCTGTAGCTAGTTTGATCTTATTTTGTGCCTTTGCCTTTCTAATCTTGCCCCTGCATTCCCGTGTTGCTTGCCTATATTCATCCTTTGTTATTTGTCCTAGTTTCCATTTTTTATAGGACTCCTTTTTTATTTTGAGATCATGGAAGATCTCCTTGTTAAGCCAAGCTGGTCTTTTGCCATATTTTCTATCTTTCCTACAAAATCTTAGTTTGACTTTGTCCCTTACGTCTAGACTGCAAGTTTCTTTTGAAGCGTCCACACCTCAAAACCAAATTGAAAAAGTGATCTGCTTTTTCAAAAGAGAGCATCCAGACTGCAAGGATGCTCTCTCGAAAGAAAGCTCTGATTGCTATTCACAGAATGGCCACCAGGGCACTTGTGCTTTTTTTCGATTGTCTCTTCTTTCAAAAAATGTCCCTGTTCTGCATCCATACATGCCTTTTTTTGAAAGAGCTCTTTCGAAAAAGGTGTTCTTCCTCATAATTTGAGGTTTACCAATGTTGAAAAAACCCCTGCATTCATTCAATTTAACTTCGAAAGAACGTGATTGTAGTGTGGACACAGGTGACATTTTTTTGAAAAAAGGGCAAGTTTTTTTTCGAAAAAACAATGTAGTGTAGACCTGGTGTCAGCTACTCACTTCCAGGTATTATAAAGCCATATATTCCTTTGGCTGTGCAACATAGGGACCAGTTATTCAAACAACAGTGTTTAAGGCAAGTTACACTATTGCCTTTTTAGCTGTGCAAGATGGGGAGAGAACTAAAGAGCCCTCCCCTTGTATAGGCCAGACACATGCTAAAATTTATATAAGGCTTTATAAGCTATGGTCTCTCTGCTGTCTTCCCTGGAAGCATTAATCATCTGAATGGAGTCAGGTCATAGCTAATACCCCCCAGTTGTCCACAGACAATCACCAGGTACAGAGGGCAGAATTCCACTGGTACATCCCTACAGCCTAGAGAGCTCATGCACATTCTATACCTCCCCACACAAGGCTGGTCCCCAGTCTAGCCCTTCATTTGGATTAAAGTACCTATTTTTATAACATTTTGCCAAAATTGTTATTTCTTGGACTTCATGTCCCCTTCTTGTCTACAGTTTACTGCACCTGTAATTATCTTCATCTCCCTGTGTACTGCTGAATAATATGACAGGGGACATTAAATAAAGTTAAAGGCTAGAATATGTAACTGAATTCAATCAGCCATTCAATCCACAGCGTGCTTCAAAGGCATATGTTCACTAATAGTAATTCCTTAATATGTCACTCAATAATTATTTCCTTAAATTATGTAAAGGATTGTTTGCTTTGGATGAATCATTCCCTTAACCTTTTCAGTTGCTGCTTTTCTAAAGTGTTTGCCAATAGCTGCAAATAAATCAAATATTTATTTGATTAAACATGAAAGACTTAACATGGCAACCCGCTCTCACCAGCTGTAACAGAATAATAGACTAGATGGGTGTGGGAAGCTATAAGCTGAATTTTAGGAGCTGGTAGTATATTGTAAGATCTTGAGTGGTGGAGTTGTTCTAGAAGCTTCTACATTTGGGATACATTTACATGTCAATATTATTTCGAAATAAATAGCATTGTTTCAAAATAAGTTAGTCCACATCTACACAACAGGCAGTTATTTTGAAATAATGTCAAAATACTGTCAAGCTGGCAGATTTCTTACTTCGACTCCTGTAACCCTCTTTGTACGAGGAGTAAGGGAAGTTGGAGGAAGAGTGCTCTTTCAAAGTAAGTGCTGTGTAGATGCTCCCAATTTTGAAATAAGCTACACAACTGACATAACTCAATTTGCATAGCTTATTTCAAGTTAAGCCCTGCTGTGTAGACTCACCCTAGGAAGTGAAGTCCCGTAACTATTAACATGAAGTTAGTTCCCACGCTATAGTATTAGGCCACAGCTGCACCCGGTAGTGTAGACCCAAATACAGAAAGAGAAAGAGGGATTTCCTCTCCTCCTGACCTATAAGGAAGGGATCAGATGCTACCTAAGGACACTTTGTTGTAGGGAAAACATGACTGTCAAATGCTCCTTTCCCAAGTGTAGATTTGAAAGCTGCCCACACAGCAATGCAAGAGCTGACTAGAGTGTAAAAGAGGGAAAGAGGTCTCCAATTTCCCAGAACACATAAGCAAGGAGTCTTAGTATTTGATGAGGTGTAGGCAGTGGTAATGTGAATTCCCTTCAGAGAATTGAGTACCTTGATTCTCAAAGCCAGTCTCGAAGGGGTGGACTGTGGCTAATCCCCTGCAGACGGACCTGTGGGGTTCAGTTCATGAGCACCACTCTAAAATGAAAAGCCTATGGTTTGAACCACACTAGCATACACATAGGAAAGGAGAATGCTCTCAGCCAGAAGCTGAGCACTCGACTGTGTGATCACATTTGTCAAGACTGGATACTATCTACAGGTGAGTGAATGACAGGTGAGGAGAGGAAGATTCTTACCACATGCTGCATGATATTAAAATCCCTAGCCATGTGGTAATTTGGGGCAAGCTCCTCAGAAAAATCCGTGGTGTTCCAGGAGCATATTTCTAAATAATTCTGCTCTGTGTGGGAGCGGGCTGGGTGGTCTCCTTGTTGTAATAGGCACCTCATGAAATAACCATGCATTTAACAGCAATTACTATCGGCATTTCCAGGGAGAAGGTCGGGGAGTCAGGTGGGGGGGGGGCACTTCACTTGGGTTCCTCTAACTCCCAGATGAGTGCTTGTTAATTGGAAGTAGCTGCTGGTTAACGCAATCCAGCAG
The DNA here is from genome assembly GCF_049634645.1 of Pelodiscus sinensis. NCBI lineage: Eukaryota > Metazoa > Chordata > Testudines > Trionychidae > Pelodiscus > Pelodiscus sinensis. The sequence continues at coordinate 36,700,307 of NC_134711.1, read as the reverse complement.
GGATTCACCTTAGTTGCATGGCCCATAATTAATTAATGTCTTGATGAAAAGCAGAGGTGGTTTATCTATAATAGCTGTGGGCTCTGATTCTACTCTTACAACAGTGCCAGCTTTCTGAGGTCAGTGGAGTTACTCCAGCTTTTGATTCCAGAGAGGAAATTACCTCATGGTAGTGCATCTTTCTAAGTACCTGGATTTATAACTTGACTAATAGGGATTTTTTTAACCTCTTGTGTTACTGTATGCTTCAGCTGCTAGCCTACTTATGGTAATTTGTAATTTTAACTTAGGTTGATAAGTAAACTATGTTTGTTTCCAGTGCAGTTACAGGGAACTCAGTCTGCCAGGGAAATTCATTCACTTTAGAAAGATGAGATAGAAAATGCAATTTGCTAGCCATCTTGTTAAGAAATCACAATTCTAGCATGTTTCAAGGGGAGTCTAAAGAATGTAAACTAAAACAAAGGTTTAAAAAAAGAAAGATTAAGGTGTGACGTGGCAAGGTTACAGAAGACCCCTTGGGGTTGCTTCCCAGAATGCTGATAAAACCACTGACACTTGCCTCCTTGTTCTCTAGGGCTTCTCACTCTCCTGTCCTGCTGGGCCAGATCTCCTGGTCTCTCCCAGGAAAGGCACAGAGCTAAGATCACTGTCCCTTCCCCAAGAGCGATGCAGACACTGAATCTTTTGGGTCTGAGGAGAATGCAGGTTCAGGCACAGCATGCAGATAACCAACCTCCAGCTGGGATCAAAACCCCAAATAAACCATTAAGGAAAGACTCCTTTAACAATAAAAGGAAACTGTACACACTGATTGCTTCCCCAGATAACAATTATTTACACTGGGCTTGCTGGTAAATAAAAGTGGTTTTATTAAGTACAAACAGTTGGAGTTAAGTGGTTGCAAGTGAAAACAGCAAAGTAAATTACAAATTTAAAATAAACAGAGTGCATATAGCTAGTTCTAACACCTTAAAGCTTACTGCAAACTTACCTTATACCTTTTCTTATTTCAGCCAAACCTCTAAGCCAGGGAAGATCTTTTTCTCCCCCTGGGGTCTCTGGCTATTTTCTTTGGTGTGTCCAATCAGCTAAACACCAAGGTTACGTCTACGCTGGCATGATTTTCCGTTAAAAGCATTTTCGGAAAAGCACGTCTAGATTGGCAGGATGCTTTTCCGCAAAAGCACTTTTTGCGGAAAAGCGTCCGTGGCCAATCTAGACACTGTTTTCCGCAAAAAAGCCCCGATTGCCATTTTCGTGATCGGGGCTTTTTTGCGGAAAACAGTACTGTGCTGTCTACACTGGCCCTTTTGTGCAAAAGTCTTTCGGAAAAAGACTTTTGCCCGAATGGGAGCAGCATAGTATTTCCGGAAAAGCACTGACAATCTTACATGAGATCGTCAATGCTTTTCTGGAAATTCAAGCGGCCAGTGTAGACAGCTGGCTAGTTTTTCCGCAAAAGCAGATGATTTTGCGTAAAAACTTGTCAGTCTAGACACAGCCCAAGGGTGCATCTAGACTGGCAAGATTTTGTGCAAAACCGGTTGCTTTTGCACAAAAATTTGCCAGCTGTCTACACTGGCCGCTTGAATTTGCGCAAGAGCACTGACTTTGTAATGCATAAAATCAGTGCTTCTTCCACAAATACTTTCATGCTCCTGCTCGGGAAAAAGCCCTCTTGTGCAAGAATACTTGCTCAAGAGGGCCAGTGTAGACAGGGAAGAACTGTTTTGCTCAAAAAAGCCCTGATGGCTAAAATGGCGATCAGGGCTTTCTTGCGCAAAATTGCGTCTAGACTGACCATGGATGCTTTTGCACAAAAACACTTTTTGCCCAAAAGCATCTGTGCCAACCTAGATGCGCTTTTGAGGAAATACTTTTAACGGAAAAGCTTTTCCGTTAAAAGTATTTCCGCAAAATCATGCCAGTCTAGATGCAGTCCAAGAGCCTGAAAACTTTGCATCCTAAATAGATTTCCTTTTGGGTGGGAATTCTTTGTTTCTACATTCCACTCTTCCATGGAAAATTACCTGGTGAGACCCTACCAGTTAGGGTGGTCACATGTCTTTCTAAGACCAACCACAGGTTAGTCTTAAAGGACAAGGAGGCTGTTTACAGATGATCACCCAAACATTGAGGTGTCTGAGCACTGAAAACACTCTTGATAGCTTTCATTTGCACATTTTAAATCATAAACCATTCCCTCCCCTATATCTCTAACTTTACATACAAGAGTGATACATACAACACAACACGATATACTGATCCAGCCTATTGTAACATTAAAATTGAAAGAATGTATTGATAGATTACAGGAGGTTACATGAGGTTATGCATAGATGTATACATAAGACAAAGGAGTCTTAGTATTTGATGAGGTACAGCCCGTAGTAATGTGAATACATAAGACATAGGACAAAATAGACTTTTATAAAGCATGGCAGGGAGGACGGTCACATAAGGAAAGAGAAGGAAGGTGCAGCCCATGCTTACTTTGGTGCATTTGGTCTCTATGGGTATGTCTACACATCAAAGTTATTTCTGGATACCAGAGGTATCCTGAAATAGCTACCCCACGTCTTTTGAATGCATCTGTTATTCCGAAATATAGCGGACGCACTATTTCGCCATCCCTATAAATCTCATTGTACAAGGAGTAAGGGATGGCACGAAATAGTACTTTATTTCAAAATTTGGTGCTGTGTAGACAGTGACAAATTTCAAAATAGCCTATTTCAAAATAGACTTGAAATAAGCTACACAATTTGCATAACGCAAATTGCATACCTTATTTCGAGTTTTGGGTGCTGTGTAGCTGATACACAGGAGGAGTCTGAGTTTTAAAATGTTAAAATTATTGAACGAAGTGTTTCATATGAGGTAATATGCAAGATTTAAATAGCTGCTTGAAGGCCCTTCTCTACTCAGGACCAAAGAAAGGATCCAGAAATATTTGAATTTCAGTTCAGGTTCTGAAAGTCACTTAACTTTACTGCCTCAGTTTCTACATCTGAAAAATGGGGATTTTATGAGTTACTGTTAGGACATGGGTTCTCAAACTGGGCAGCATGAAGCATTTCCGGGGGGAGGGGGGCGGAGGCGAGGTGACCCAGCCCCCCCCCCCCATTCCTCCCCTCAAGAAAGAGCCCGGTCCATCTGTCCGCTCGGGTGTCCACTTAAGTTTTGCTGCTATATTTTTTTGGGGGGGGCATGAGGGTTTCTCAAACATCAAAAAGGGGGAACCACTGTGTTCGGAGGTGTCTACACTGCACCCTTAGCTTGGAGCGGGAAATGGCTGTTAGAACTCTCTGTAGAGCACCAAAATCATGGAACTGTATAAAACTTCATTAACTAGCTTTTGCATTATTTTCTTAGAAATCAATAAAGCCATTTTGTTGAAGAAATCCTGATCAGCTGTATTTTCTTCCCTTTATCCTGTACTTTTAAAATGATCTGGAATCTTAAAAAGTTGTTTCAGGTTATTTTTACATTAAAATGTTGGATTTATTTAAATAATTTTTTTTTCAACACAAACATCACAATAAAAAAACACCATAAAGCTGTAATTACCATGTCTAACTGTGTTAGGTTCAAGCTAAGAGTATGTCTACACTACAGAGTCTTGTCGGAAAAACGGCTGGTTTTCCGACAAAACTTCAATTACATCCAAACTGCAATTCCGTTCTTTTGAAACTAAATCGAAAGAACAGAGGGCTTTTTCCAATGTTGGTAATCTTCTTTCTGTGAGGAAGAATGCCCACACCTGCCCCTACTTCGATGAACTGCTCCAGATCCTGGAGGTGGGGAAATGTTTTCCTCACCTGTCCTCATGGACTCCAGCCTGAAGACCCCCATCATTGCCTGGCCGGAGGTCTCGGTGGAGGAGGAGCAGGAGAGTCAGGGCCAGCTGGAGGCAGAGGAAGAGGAGCGGACACTGTGACCCTCTCCCTGGAGCCGGTGCCTGTGAGCCAGGATGAACCTCAGGTCTCCCTTGATGCCTGGGAGGGATCTTCAGGTGAGTGGTCTCACTTTGTCACGCACACAAGGGCAGGGGATGTGGGCACATAGGGAGCAGGGGGCAAATGTCACTTGGACTACTTGGGCTGGACATCATGCTGCGGTCCGTGCACATGCAAGCACATGCAGTATTAGTGTGCGGCATGCGGACGCAGCAGGCAGCCCCTGAGCATTGCTTGGATCTGCTGGCAGGCTCAGGGGAAACCACACATGTCCTTCCATGGGGGCAAAGTCACCACGGCTGGAAGCAGGCTAGCCTCAAGGGCACAGGCATGACACCACACAGACTGAGGAGTGCCACACACAGCACACGGACATTTCTGCACGTGCAAGGCAGCAGCTGCTCCTATAAATGGCACTGTGAGCCACACCTGTGTGTGCGGATACCATGGAGAGCTAGGATGCTCCCAGCTCCTCTGCCACCCATGAGGGGATCCCACTGTGACCGGACACTTCTCTTCCCTGCTTGTTTATGGGCCGGGAGGGAGGGGGAGTAAGGTGGGCGGGGACTGTGGGAAGTGAGCAGCATGGACCCCTGGGCACCTTGGGGCCCCTGTGAGGCATGGCCTGATTATGCTTAAACGAAGTACACGAGATCTCCAACACGCTGTGCAGGCAGCAAATGGTCTTGCTCCTGGGACATCTCCCTCCTCTGGCCCAAAGACTGTTGGTTGCTGCTCACAGAGGAGGGCACGGCCTCAGGGACAGTGTCTGCAGGGACTTCCCCATGCTGAACTGGTTGCCCACCGACTGGTAGTTGTTGGGGGTGGTGAGCTTCCAGAGGGCGATTGCGACCCACTTCTCCAGGAGGTTGGCAGGGTGTCGCGTCTCCGAAGGGTGGGGGCGAGCCAGGCACACAAAGATGGCCTTCTGCATGCGGGAGTTTTGGAGCCACTATTGGTTGTCCCATTGCTCCATGACCAGCTGGTCCCTCCAGTCCGAACTGGTGTTGAGCCTCCAAAAATGCCTCTCTACAGCTGGTTGCAGTTGCCAGAATGTAGCTCCCACACCCAGGGAGAGGGTCCCCAGAATGAGCAAGGGCAGCTCCAGTTCCATTGCACAAAGAACAAAGCTGTAACATTATGACAGGGCGCCCTTGCCCTTCCCCCTCTGCAAACGAGCAACGGTACCGGGCGGCAGGCGCCACAGCGCACCTGCGAGCTGCAGCACGTGTGAGTGGCCCGGCAGGCTGTTCAAAAGAGATGCCGGCGTGCCCGGAAGGGGGAGGAGGCGAGCAGGCTGATGCTGGGGACGCCACCCAGGTGTCGGAGGCAGGGGCAGGAGTGGAGGCAGGACCAGCTTCCACAGGAAGAGGGAGAGAGGCAGTGGAGAAACGGTGGAGGGCGGCTGAAAGAGCCCCAGAATGGGGAGGAACAGGGGCCGTTGGGGAGGCCGGCGTGCCAGCGGCTGGACCTTCAGTGGCCGTTACCACACCAGGGAGTCATCTGGGAGAGGGCAGCCGGGTGACACGCGGCGGCTCGATGGAAAGAACACCAGCCGCTGCCCCCCGTTAGGCAGCACCAAGGGAGTTCGGCGGGCATGAGCACCATGGTGACCGAAGAACCTGGAAGATGGTGGTAAGGCACAGGAGCATCAGTCGGGGTTATATGCGGAGACGCAGCGTGTGACGGGGTAGGAAGTGGCCCAGGGGAGAGAGGAACTAAGGGGAGTCCAGGAGTGAGGTGGCATCAGCTCCGGAAAGGGGCCCCAGAAGGACAACTCGCTAGTCCTAGGGCCCAGGGCCGGGGCCCGGAAGAGAGGGTGGGCCTGGGTCCCCCTACCTCACCAACTCCTCTGCATACCACAAGGGGCACACGACCAGGCCGAGCCGACCCGGTTGGACTCTGGATCAGGAACTGAATGGCTGTTTGCTGGCAGGAACCTCTGCAGTGGAAAGGGGGGAGGGGACACGCAGACAGGGAGAGCAGAATTTCCCTGGCGACCTGTTAGGCCCTGTAGGTTGAGAGCCCCTGGGCAGTGGCAACCAGCCTCATTGCCAGGATATGTGGGGCCTGACCCTTGGAGACAGGGCTAAACTAAGTTGGGGGTGGGTTGCCATCAGCTTACACCGGGGGAGTCTCCATCCCACATGGGTTTAATGATCAGTAGGGCCACCGACAGACATCCAGAAAAGAACAGGGCAACCACAGCAGGCACTGCAAGAGCTTTGCTGTCCCTCGAAGAGGTAGCAAGCACACAGCAGAAGCAGAGAAATGGCTACCCAGGGGGGTCCCTTTAAGCGCATGTCTCTGCAAGGCTCCAGCACCAGCACTAGGAAGCAACTGGTGACCTAAAGCCCTGGCTGAAGTGGTTCCAGTGGCCTTTTATGTGAGAGAGCGTCCAGTCAGTCTGGATGCTCTCTTTCAGAAAAGCGCATCACTTTTTTGATGCGTTTTTGTGTATGGACACTCTCTTTTGGAAGAAGTTTTTTTGAAAGATCTCTTCCGAAGAAAACCTTTTTCCGAAAGAAGCCTGAAGTCTAGATGTAGCCTCAGTCCACAGACTATATTACAATTTAAGACTCAAAAATGTTATATTAATTGTGGTTTAGACTGAGATTTTGTTTGTAGCTATGGAAAGCCTTGAAATCCAAGTCAAATTGTTAAATGTATAGGGAGGATGTCGTGTCTGGTCTGTGTTAAGTTTCAAACTCTCTTCCAAAATAGTGTATTTGTGGCAAAAGAGTTGTCAAATAGTTTCTATGGATATGTCTACACTACAAAGTTAATTCGAACTAACAGACGTTAGTTCGAATTAACTTTAATAGGCGCTACACTAGCGCTCCACTAGTTCGAATTTAAATCGAACTAGCGGAGCGCTTAGTTCGAAATAGGAAAACCTCATTTTACGAGGATTAAGCCTAGTTCGAACTAGCTTGTTCGAATTAAGGGGTGTGTAGCCCCTTAATTCAAACTAGTGGGAGGCTAGCCCTCCCCAGCTTTCCCTGGTGGCCACTCTGGCCAACACCAGGGAAACTCGTCTGCCCCCCTCCTGGCCCCGGATCCCTTAAAGGGGCACGGGCTGGCTACGGTGCCCGTGCCAGGTGCAAGCCTGCCACCACCCAGCCAGCAGACCCTGCACCTAGCACGGATCGAGCCACCCACCCGATGCCCCCCAGCCCTCCCCCTCTTCCCGGGACCAGGCTGGCGGCTCCCGGGAGTTTGCCCGGTACCGCAAGAGGCGAGCACCCGCCTGGGCTAGTGCAGACATTGTGGACCTCGTCCACAATCTCCGCACTAGGCACAGGAAAGTGGCCGGCTAGGGCAGGAGAGCTGCCAGCCTGGCCACCCAGGAACAGGTGTGCAAGAGAATCAAGGGGGTCCACTGAGACCCCCGACCCTGAGCCCTGAGCTTACAATGGCCATCCTAGGTCAGACCAAAGGTCCATCTAGCCCAGTAGCCTGTCTGCCGGCGGCCAACCCTAGGGACCCTGGAGGGGATGGACCGAAGACAGTGACCAAGCCATTTGTCTCGTGCCATCCCTCTCCATCCTTCCACAAACCTTGGGCAGGGACACCACTCCTATCCCCTGGCTAATACCACTCCATGGACCCAACCTCCATGACTTGATCTCACTTCCCTTTAACCTCTGTTCCAGTTCTAGCCTTCACAGCCTCCTGCAGCAAGGAGTTCCACAGGTTGACTCTTTGCTGTGTGAAGAAGAACTTTCTGTTGTTAGTTTGAAGCCTGCTACCCATTCCTTTCCTTTGGTGTCCTCTAGCCCTTCTTTATGGGAACTAATGAAGAACTTTTCTGTATGCACCCTCTCCACCCAACTCCTGCTTTTAGAGACCTCTATCCTGTCCCCCCTCAGTCTCCTCTTTTCTAAGCTGAAAAGTCCCAGTCTCTTTAGCCTGTCTTCATATGGGACCCGTTCCCAACCCCTGATCATTTTAGTTGCCCTCCCCTCTCCCAGCCTCTCTCACCTCCTTTTCCCAGTCTCCCCCAGTTTTGTTCAATAAAGACAGATTCCATTTTGGAAGACACGTTATCTTTATTTTGTACATCAAGAAGAGGAGCTAGGGAAGGGTAAGTGGAAGGAGGTGAGGGAGGAATGGGGCACGAGCCCCCGATGGGGAGGACTGGGCTGGCTCTGCAGGCTTCTGGGGGTGGAAGCTCTCCTGCAGCCCCCCAATTGCCCCCTCTCCCCAGATGGCAGCCTGCAGCAAGTGCAGCTGGGCTGATGGCCGAGTGGTGTGATGTGCCCAGTGTGGGTAGTCCGGGAAATCCAAGCCAGGACTGCTTTGCAAGCCGGGCACCCCTGAGAACTGTCTGTCCGGGGTGAGGGTCGGGACCCTTTAAGCACAGCCCTCCGCTAGCCTGAGACAGCATCTCCATGCTCTAAGTTCTGCTCTGATGCCCTGCTGGCACTGCTTCTGGCCATCCTTAACCCCGGTTCAGGGTCCACTTAATGTGGACATGCTAGTTCGAATTAGCAAAACGCTAATTCGAACTAGTTTTTTAGTCTGGATCCGTTAGTTCGAATTAGCTTAGTTCGAATTAACTAATTCGAACTAAGTTAGTTCGAATTAACGTTGTAGTGTAGACATACCCTATGTAATTCATAGTAGCAATTTCATTGTCATAATCTCTGCTGTAGCTAGTCTACTAAAGGGTAATAGCATATTACTTCTAACACTTGATGGAGTTACTTCCTTAGCTTGAGTGGTAGTAGTCTGTATTATGGAGCTGAAGGTCAAAAACATTGCTACTAACCTATATAGGGGGTTGTTATGAATATGGTTTCAAAGTTGATTATACTTGACCCTCACACTGGCATTAAGTTTTGATTTGCATTTTACTCCATTCATTTCAGAAGATGACGGTTCATTAAAGTAAAAATGTAATGAGAAAAGCACAAACAATTTGCAGTTCTCTTTAGGAAAACTTAATAGAAACCTGCTATGCCTTCATTTGCCATGAAGTAGAATATAGCCTGGTTGATTTGTTCAAAGTTACAAAAAGCCATTTAACAAATAATAATGAATGTCAAACCAATAAAGGTAACAATGTTTCGTGTCAAGGGCACTGTAAATTAATCTATTCCTCTTCAAATAGTGCTTCCAATAACATAGAAATCATAAAATCTGGTCAGCTATTGCTGGGAACACCTGCCAGCTGAAAACAGAACCACAGAACAACATAGTATGACTAAAAAAAAACACAAACAATACAACAAATGTCATTGGTGTCAGTCATTTTTTATGTGGGTGTGTGAGGAAGTGAGACTTCCTCTTCTAAGCTGGATGTGGGTTGTCTGGGATACATGAAAATAATTCTGAGAAAGCCCCAGGGCTACGTCTACACTGGCCCCTTCTCCGGAAGAGGCATGCCAATTTAGAATTTTGGAATAGGGAAATCCGCGGGGGATTTAAATATCCCCCGCGGGATTTAAATAAACATGGCCGCCGCTTTTTTTCCGGCTTGGGGAAAAGCCGGAAAAAAGCATGTAGACTGGCGCGATCCTCTGGAATAAAACCCTTATTCCTAATAAGAGATCCTCCGGAAAAGGGCTTTATTCCGGAGGATAGCGCCAGTCTAGACGCTTTTTTCCGGCTTTTCCCCCGCGGATTTCCCTATTCCAAAGTTGTAAATTAGCATGCCTCTTCCGGAGAAGGGGCCAGTGTAGACGTAGCCCCCCTGGAGTCTATATAGAGAATATTGAACCAATTGCAGTATTTGTCCATGGTGAGGCCTGAAATAATTCCATGCTTGCCAAGGGAGTTTTCATTGTTTTTGGGTGTCAGAGGTTAAAACAGCACATCTGAATATTTTCAACCTATTTATTTTATAATTTATAAGTTATATACTTTTTGGAAGAATTGTATGGTCCTAAAGGTTGTATTAAATGTGCAAACCTGTCGTATTGCTGTTCATCGTCATCAGTATATTGCTCTCAGCCCCTTAAATAATTACTTTTCATTGTATAAATGTATAGTCACACCATCTCTTCCCATGGATACATCCATAGAAAGGACCCATGGGGTATTGAAAACTGCAAAACTTACTTTGCAGGATTCCTTTCATGTGACCTCCAGCAGAGGTAAAGTGGATAGCAAATCCAACTCCATAGATCCCGGGGATTCGTAGGGAAAACAGGCCTCAGGGTTGTTCTAGTCTTGCTTCTAGTTGCTGGGTTTGCTCCCCAGTAGGGAGTAGACTGCATTCTGTAAGAACCCTGCAACAGTTGGCAGACTTCTCCCATGGTTGTGCAATAACAGCCCATTGGGAAGCAACCTAGTTTAATGCTGCTTCTAGCATCATTGCTGCCTGTTTGGACTTCTAAATGAGTATCCTGGGGTTCAGCAAGGGCACAGGATCACTGATCCTACATTGTACCCTCAAAGAGAAGCTCCCATGGGGTGCCAGAAAGCTGGGATCAGGTCTCAGAGCTAGCAATCACCCAGTCTATGGCTTTCCTTGGATGGCTTTCCTTACCTCTGCATGCAAGGGTAGCAGGGAAAACCTGGCCCCTTTTGGTTTTCATGAGAAATAGTATATGAAAACGAGGAGAGAAAGAGAGAGCGCTATTGTGATCTTAAAAACACAGCATGCAGAGCTTCATTAGGCCTTGCATTGTGCTGTAGCAGGTCCACACAGCCACTTACTGTGTGGCAAACTGGAGCCCTGTGATTCATATCCTGGCACATCACGCAGTCACTTGTGCAGTAGCAATGCCCTTCAAACCAGGTGAACTTCATGCTAATTTAAGCCACTACAGAATGGCTATGCTTCATTTGCTTTAGTGGTTAGTTTAATACTCCATGGCAGTCTGATCCATGTTAGATTATTGAGTGATGACACACTGACTTCAGTTATGAAAATACTTAACATAAACTCTTTGTTAATTCAGAAGCAGGATTAGCACCAGCAAAGCCAAGGAGATAAGAAATGTAACTTCCTCTTTCCAGTGAACATTTCACCTTTCACATGTTCACTGAACACATTTTATAATCCTTGGGATTAAAAGGGTATCCACTAATTGGGTCAACTACTTTATTGTCTGACATCTTTTGCAGAAAATAATTACGTAATTAGGGTCTACAGGACTAGTTAGACATATTCTATATTTTCTAATAGTCAGAGTTCTTTTTTTTTTTGAGAAAATTCCAAATATAAATAAGAAACCTTGATGTTGCAATGTTTTCTGTGTTTTGAACCTGGGATCTAATCAAAATAGCATACAACTTTTGTCAAATTCAGATTTTGGAGGAAAATAACCAAATGTTCTTGTTTGAGTGCTTGCTCATGTCCATTCTGATTAGGTGTGTGCGCGCTGCGTGCACGGAATCCGGAGCCTTTTTTCCCTTAGCAGCATCCATAGGGCCAGCAGGGAGCCCCCTGGAGTGGCCCAGGTATACTGGTGCCTATATACCTCTGCTGGTCACTCCACCCCCTCAGTTCCTTCTTACCGCCAGTGACGGTAGCTGGAGTGTGTGTTTAGGGCTCTTACCCTATCCCATAGCAGTAGTTTCTCTTCTCATTGTACAGTCTCCCTCCATGTTACGAACGAGTTACGGACCAAACACTTGGCCATAACTCAATCCGTTCGTAACTCAGACCCCATTGAGTTACACGTGACCGCGCTGTTCATGAGCATGTGTCGCGTTTGTAACTCGGGGACTGCCTTTACGACCGCTCCATGGGAGCTTTGGTCGTAAGTGCGAATGGTCGTAACTCGACCGTTCGCAACTTGGGGAGAGGCTGTATTATAGTTAGACTAAGTTGTTTACTCTGTTAGGGTATGTTTACATTTGCCCCCTAGTTCAAACTAGGGTAGCTAATGTAGGCATTCAAACTTGCAAATGAAGCCCAGGATTTAAATATCCCGGGCTTCATTAGCATGTTCCCGGGCGGGCGCCATTTTTAAATCCCTTTAGTTTGAACTGACTGCCCACGGCTACATGCGGCAGTCAGAAATTAATCCGAATTAGGTCCTTAGTTCGGATTAACTGTTACTCCTCCTGCAATGAGGTGTAACAGTTAACTCGAACTAAGGACTTAGTTCAGATTAACTTCTGACTGCCGCATGTAGCCACGGGCAGTCAGTTCGAACTAAGGGGATTTAAAAATGGCGACGCCCGGGAACATGCAAATGAAGCCCGGGATATTTAAATCCCAGGCTTCATTTGCAAGTTCGAATGCCTACATTAGCCACCCTAGTTTGAACTAGGGGGCTAGTGTAGACATACCCTTTGTTACCTGTTAAGTACTGTAAATAGTTAGTTCAAAGACTCAGCAGGACTCTCCCCAGAAGGGGAGGGGATGCCAGGGCTTCAAGCCGTGTGGTGCATGCGTGAAGTCTATGTTCTGTGGACACCCGCATTCCTCCTGCTTGAAGTGCCTTGGGGAGGCTCACAGAACGGAGAACTGCTCTATCTGCAGGGGGTTTAAGCCACGAACAAAGAGAAACTCTTATTAATGGAGGCAGATTTACAGCCTCAGGGTGAGAAGAGACCCCAGTCCATCCACAGCGCACTGTCAGATACAGCTGCGCCACCAGACAAACAACTGCCAACTGCCCCCAAAGCACCCAGGCACAGATCTCAGTCACCGGCACCAGGAAGCTCCAAAGGCTCTAGAGGCTGGTCGGCAGAGCGGCGCAGCCCGAGGCAGGGGCACTTGGCCTCTAAAGCACCCAAATTAAAGAGTGGCCCGAGCAAGACCCAAGGTGCCGGACAAGAGGTGTCCGTGGGGGAGATGCAGTGCTTATCCACCCTTGAAACTTTCGATGTGGCCAGAGAACTCATCGAAATGACGGCACCTGAAGAAGATGGACCACCACCACAAGTGCGAGCTGCTCCTCCCCACACCATGGGGACCCTTCTACCCACTCCCTCAACAGGACTCTGGAGCATCTACACTGCCCCTTCTTGCGCAAGAAAAACCCTCTTGCACAATGCCGTTCTTCCTGAAAAGTAATAGGTGTAACGGCATTGTGCAAGAGGGTTTTTCTTGCGCAAGAAGGGGCAGTGTAGACGCTCCTTCTTGCACAAGAGACTCTTCTGAAAAAAATGGTGGCTCATTAGGTATGCAAATGAGGCTTGGTGATATTCCATGCTTAGCCTCATTTGCATATTACTTGCACAAGAAGCCGCAAGTGTAGACATAGCCCTAGTGTGGTTCACTGTCCCATGTAGTAGCACTTAGACAACATACAGCCAGAGATAACAACAAGGGAGCTCTACAGCCAAAGCTGAGAGCAAGGTAACATTTAGCTCAAGTGGTAGAGGCTCCTATGCTAAGCTTCCCAGGTTCAAATCTGCCTGTTGGTGATTTCAATACCTCTACAGCCAGGTGGTATTAGTGACATAGAAAAGACTGCATGGGTTACCATTTGTAGCGAGGATGTTTCCCAGTAGATAATTGGGGTAATGGGCTTATGCTGCTGTTACTAACCCTCTGGAATGCTGCACTTCTGAAAAGGATGGTGGTTACAATGAAAATGATATGCTTTTAGTTGGATGTGAGGCACTCATCCATATAACAGTTTGCTGCTCCATAAAACATTAAGAAAAACACTTGACATACTGTGGAACGAGGTGTACCAGTAGTTCGGAATAGGAAGCCTAATCCGAACTACCTACTCCGTGCCGCGTGTAGCCGTGGGCACGGAGTCCGAACTAGCGGGGCTTTAAAAATGGCGGTGCCCGGCAAGATGCAAATGAAGCCCGGGAAATTCAAATCCCAGGCTTCATTTGCAACTTCGGTTGCCTACATTAACCACCCTAGTTCGAACTAGGGTGGTAGTGTAGACATACCCCAAAAGTGGGAGTCACACTGCAGTAAACATGAGGAACACCAGCACAATAGTCCAAACCAGAGGAAACAGACTGCAGGGCTATGTCTACACTGGCCCCTTTTTCAGAAGGGGCACGCTAATTTTGAAAGTGGGAATAGGGAAATCCGTGGGGGATTTAAATATCCCCCGCGGATTTAAATAAACATGTCTGCCGCTTTTTTTCCGGCTTGGGGAAAAGCCGGAAAAAAAGCATCTAGACTGGCCCGATCCTCCGGAATAAAGCCCTATTCCGGAGAATCTCTTATTCCTACTTTGAAGTAGGGCTTTATTCCGGAGGATCGGGCCAGTCTAGACGCTTTTTTTCCGGCTTTTCCCCAAGCCGGAAAAAAAGCGGCGGACATGTTTATTTAAATCCGCGGGGGATATTTAAATCCCCGCGGATTTCCCTATTCCCACTTTCAAAATTAGCGTGCCCCTTCCAAAAAAGGGGCCAGTGTAGACGTAGCCCAGAGGAATGTTTCAGATAATCACAGTAGCTATATTTCAGGCTGATTTATCTGAAAGAAGGAGGTCATTACCCCCCTAAATTACGGGAAATGTGTCTTCTTGTTGGAAAATTAAATACAAAGCTTTAAATGTTCATGGAGAAGTGATCAGAAAGTTTTCCCCCTAGGCTGGTCACAATTAAGTAACAGAAACCAATTGCATTTATTATGTTATGTGCCAAGATACAGAATGAGTCACTTGGGCCACACCAAGAACATTTTAATATTTTTATACAAAAAGGAGAGTAATGAATCAAATGTATACTCCTAAAGCAATATAGTCAAGAAAAAGAGAAGTTTGACAGATAAGCAAGCTTCCTGATCCAGCTTCTTCTTTCAGTACAAGTGATAGAGGGTAGCTAAGTTTGAAGAACTTGTGGTGTGTGATCTTTTAGGCTAGTCATTTTTCCATTATGCCATCTGATCAGTGTAGGTGTAATGGTTTTTGCTGGGTTCTCAGAAATGGAAGGGAAGGATATTCAACTCATTTTAAAGCTCAGGCTATATTGGCTGATAGAACATACATCTGAGTAGAAACCTTTCTGTCAGAGTTTGGGAATTAATGACAGGGATTAATGACAAGGGTTTCTCTTTCACAATATCAGCAGCCATTAACAGTTCTGCTAAATAGTAATCATCAGAGTGGAATAAGGCTAATTCCAGGCTCCAACCCTGCAAAGCCTTCCTCAGGCAGGATTTTTTTGATTTCAAATGAGAGTTAATGGGAGACTATTGAAAATGTGTCAGGTAGTTCAGCTAACCCAATGAAAAAAAATTGAAGAACCATTCTGAAGTATTTTGGCAATGTCTATGCTATCGGTAGGACAGAAATCATAACTGCAGCAGAAGGGGTACTTAATTCAGCTCTTAATAGATATCTTGGCACACTCATAATTAAGGTCCTACCAATTTCATGGCTGGGAAAATGCATCATGGACTGTGAAATAAGCCCATCCCTATGGAAATGTGATGTCTCCGTCCTTGTTCCCAGAAGCACCCCAACAAAGGGGCTCCCTAGCTCCAACTGGGCAGGGGAAAGACAGGATTTGACCCGCCCCTGCAAAGTGGCCTGGCAGTGGGGAGGGAGGGGACCATTAACTCCGCTATAGCCTGAGGTTCCTGCAGCTGAGTGCAGAGTGGGGGAGGGGGCAGTGCTTTCTACAGCTGTGCAGAGAGAGCAAGTGTTGTCTCTTGCTAGTCTGTCAGGAGTAGCAGTGAGGAACTCCTAGCTGAGGTGCTCCCAGTTGCACCGGGAAGATCAGATGCATTTTTACCTCTGGGAACCTCCTGTGGTTGCAGGAAGCTCTGTGACTGCTGCCTTCAGAGTCCAATCCCACCATTTCAATACAACAGGTCTGTGACACTCTCCCCCACCCCCCATCTCCTTTTGGGCTGGAACCCCACAGTTACAATATCCTGAAATTTCAGGTTTAAACAGCTGAAAAGGTGAAATTTACCATTTTTCAAATCCCATGGCCATGAAACTGGCCATAATGGGTGAATTTGGTAGGGCCCTGAGCACAATGAAATAACAAATGGTTGTTTATTTCAGCTTCTGCAGAAGATAGGAAACTGAGGGTACGTCTAGACTACAGGGTTTTGTCGATAGAAGTTTTGTCGACAGATACTGTCGACAAAACTTCTGTCGACATAGAGCGTCTAGACTACATTCAGTTCTGTCGACAAAGCAGCTTGCTTTGTCGACAGAACTGAATGTAGTCTAGACGCTCTATGTCGACAGAAGTTTTGTCGACAGTATCTGTCGACAAAACTTCTATCGACAAAACCCTGTAGTCTAGACACAATCCTACATGCAATAACACCTTCTGTCGACAAAAGGTGTTATGCCTCGTAAAATGAGGTTTACCAGCGTCGACAAAACTGCTGAGTTCTGTCGACGTTATGTCGACAGAACTCAGCGGTAGTGTAGACGCAGGTATAGTTTTGTCGACAAAAGTCCACTTTTGTCGACAAAACTCTGTAGTCTAGACACACCCTGAATGTATAATGCAAATGTGAGAATTGCTGATCAAAGCAATGAAGTGTAATTACTGTCAAAGGGACATAATGAGTGAAAGGACACATTGTGGAGGAACAAGTCTTTCGGAGTTACCCATGACAAGCAGAAGGGAAGAAGATACAAGGGAACTTTTAAAAAACTTATTTTGATTTTCTGCAAACCCCTCCCCCCAAACTGCTCATGCAATGCTACCGAGGCAAAGTTAAGCTCCCCAAGATCAGGAAATACAGACATTAAGGCTACATGTGCAAGGCTAAGGTGAAGGACTGACTGTAATGATGGCCCGCATTTGTGTTTTTCTGATTTTTTTTTCAAATCCAGCTCACTCAGTTTTCAAATAAGAAGATGGCTTTTCAACTTGCTGAGCATGTGTTCTCTATCTGCAATTGGAAAAGCATTGTATTATCTTCTGGTTTGGATATCACCAGTTATAAAGGTTTTGGGAGCAAAATTAACTTATAGCTAAACCTGTGCAACTCCACTGTCATCTGGGATTGCCCATGCACAGCCAGGATGCATATGTTATGTATTAGAATATTTACCTGGCATTGCTTGGGTCCTTAACTCAATTCATTTTTGCTTTTTCAAAAATAAAATGAAATTCTACATGCTTCATTTTAAGGTTCAGTATGCAGCTGCCTCAGGGAGAGAGGACTACCTCCCAAAGTAGCTTGGGGCCAGGTGGGATGTGCCTTTCCATGGCTGTTGCAGCTCCAATGGGTACAGCTGGGGGAAGGGTGCTTGTCTGCTAGCTGGGGCAGGGCCAGGTTCACCTGCCTCCTTTGCTACCAAGCCAGAGTGAAGAATGCAGCAAACTATGCACTTTCCCCTCGCTACCTGGTGAAGGGTGAATGTCCCCCGTCCTCCTTAAAGGGCTTGGGGTGAGGGGTCTAGGCAGACGGGGTGGGCTGGAAAGTCTGGTAGGGTGATAGGTGGCAGGAGTGAGCTGGGGAAAGGGAGGGCTAGGTGAGAGATAGGGTGCAGGAGCAGAGGGGAGCGTTGAGTGGGTTGTCGGTGCAAGGAATGAGCAATGCGGGGTGCTTTCCTGGTGCAGCTTCCCAGAGATGCACATGGCTCTGTGTTCCCTGCCGCTCCCAGGCACCATCCCCTGTTGCTCCTATGGGCTGTGATTATGGCCAATCAGAGTGGCAGGGTAAAGTTTCAAGGCAGTGCTTTGCTGTGCTGCAATTTCCCCAGCCAGTGGGAAGGGAAGGGAGTGGTAGTGCACAGAGCTGCTTCTTCTCCCCCACCAGGCAGAGCCCATGTATTTGTTCTAGCCCCAGATTGCTTGACTCCAGCCTGCGAGGCTTGGGGTTCCTCCACAACCTGCAGCGGAAGCCAGTGTTGGTGCTCCAGACCCACAAAGGAGGCTGTGGGGGACAGAAGGAGGAAGGAAGGGGGCACAGGACTGGAGTGCCAGTGCTGGCTTCCCGATGCTGGGGGACACCCCTGAGCTTTATGGGGCAGGGGGCAGACAGATCCAGGCAAGTTACTGTAGGTTCCCCACCCCTACCATACTCAATGGGTCACACTCTCAGAGGGACACCAGTGCAACTGGTAAATGGGAATGGCATCCATGCAGAATCTAACTCCAGGCATATTGTTCTTCCTGGCTTGGTGTGCCCTGCAGTGAGAAACTGCAGTGCTAACTGGGGGAATGATATCAACTAGCTGGAAGCAATTTAGTGTTAGTAGAAAAACTGGTATTTCTCAAGCTGCATTGGAAGTCCCAACTGGAGCCCTACGTGTCGTGTGTTTTGTCCTAGGACAATTCAGAGAAACTGGTAAATGCAAAACTAGGAAGTGACATTGCAACATGGGGCTATTTTGAAGAACAATGAATGATTCTGTCTTGTTGTGAAAGATCTCATTAGGTCAGCATTGTCTTCCCTGTAAATTAGGGGAAGAAGTTGTGTATTCACTGTCAGGGAAACGGGTTTGACATAAGGCCTGGAGAGGTTTCCCTGTTGATTAATTACTCTTTTTTAATGGGGTTACTGAAAGAAATCAGGACAGGGGCTGTGTTTATTCTTTTCTGTGCCTATATGGGAAGAGTTTATGCTCCTCTGCTTAAGTGACCTTTGGGACTACAAAAGATCATGGTCAACGTGTGACAACTCTGAAGGAAGTAATTAATCTGCAAGAGAATAGAGAGTGAATTGGGTACAATCCTTCAGTCTTTTATTTCAGTGGGACTTTTGCCTATGCACAGAATGAAGGTCTCAGCCTCTGGCTTTCTGACCAGATGGCTTCCCTAATTTTGTACACCCAGTGCAAAGTCCTAGCTCATTGAAGTCAATGGGAGTTTTGCCACTGACTTCAATTGGCTAGAATTCCAGCCCTTTATAACTCAAACTGTTGATGTCTCTGTTCTCATTCTGAGTGGCAAAAATGTTGTTGCCGAAGATGTGTAACCATTGAAAATACTCTGGTGTTTAACCTACATTGTACTGCATGATGAGCAAGTATGTGATTTTTATAGAACTACACAGTAATATAGATTAATGATTAAAGCCCAGGAATAGAATTAAGAGACCTGGATTCTGTTTCCTGCTCTTTCCATGACTCACTCTCTGACCTTAAGCAAGCCACGTAACCTCTCTGGGCCCTATTCCTTATCTGCGGATGGATACAATATGTTTGCCCACCTTTTGCTTTGAAATCTAGCGATGAAACGACGGTGTGTAAGTGACAAATGGGGCCTTGATAGGAAGGCTAGTTTAAAAATAAATATAAAATCCTCAATAAATATGCTTAATGTGAATACTCTGTTGCATTGGGGAGAAAAATAATCAAACTTTCTATTTACCGAAACTTACAAACCTCTGCAGAGTTTTACTTTAAAGATAATCCTCCTATATTATGACTTGTGACCATATATTGACTTGTTCTGAACCATTTGGCAGCAGAATGAAATATTATGCACCTTCTAGTATTTTGTCTGCTCTTGCCAGTGAAACTGATCAGAAAGAATCAGCATCAGAGATCAGGAAGCCAGTGTAGTTTCCTCTAGTTTTTATTCTCCCTAGATACTCCTTTTTTGAAAAGAGATAGCTATTACTATGAATTGGGCCACTACATGGGCAGCTAATTCCACTGCATTAAAGAAGTTATATAAAATCCTTTCTGAATCAACATTAATCCAATAATCAAAATCAAATCATTGATGAAAATCTCCTTTTGAAAGATGTATAAATCCACCATAGATACCTGATTAGTGAGCATCAGGCAACCAACAGAATGTGAGCAAGCTGAGGTCTTATCAGTTTCATGCACAATTGCTGGTATAGATACATTATTGGGCCACGAATGCAGCTTGTTTCACTGTGCACATACACTGGAGGGCAGAATTCAACCCTCTGCATTCTTTACTGTGCACAAGCTTCTGCAGCCTAGAACATTCAGGGTGCTCAATAAAACAGGAATATCGGGATTTCCTGACTGTTGTTTATTCTGAAGACAGCGATGCAGGAGAATTAGATAAATAATTATATGCCCTTCCTGACACATCTTTATCTTAAGTACATTGCAATTTTTAAAGATAATAAGAATATGTATTGGTATTATTATTAATAATATTAGCAATATTAATAGTATAATAATATAATTATTGACATTCATTCAACACTGGTAGTTTGTCTTCATGTCAGTAACAGGGCAGGTCAGAAGTTACAAATGTAACTGTTAAAGTATGAACTGTGTACTGAGAGTATCCGATTTACATTATAAAAACCTACCAACTAGGGCTGCGCAATACATGGCTGTGAATAAACAGTGAATTTCAGAGGAGCTGAATAATAGTTTAAAAAAATCAAGTGTCTGCAGATCACAGGAAATAGCAGATGTCTAGGAAAGCAGGGAACAGTTCCAATAGAGCAGGGGTGGGCAATCATTTTTGATGGGGGAACCATTCCAAGAATATGGTAAGTGGTCAAGGGCTTCACTCTTCCATGATATTAATGGAGGGAGAATGGAGGCTGGGTGCATAAAAGAGCTCAGGATAGAGGTTGAGTGCACAAGGGCGCTCAGGAGGATAGAGGATTGGAGGGGATGTGGAGTCCGGGAAGGAGTTTGGGTTAAGAAGGGAGTTGTGACCTGGGGCCGGGGATTGGGGTGCAGGAAGGGTGCAGAGTCCAGAGAGGATACTGACTGGGGCATAGGTTAAAGAGGTGGTGGTGCAGATGGTTCAGGTGCAGGAGGGGGGTGTAACCTGGGATAGTAGCGCAGGAGGGAATGCAGAACTGTGATCTAAAGCAGGAGGGGGCTGTGACCTGGGGCAGGATATTGGGGTGCATGGTCTGAGAGAGTTGGGGGTGCTGAGGTTTGGGAGGAGGTGGTGGGGTGTCAGGTGCAGGCTCTGGTGTCAGGGGCTTATCTTAGGCAGTTCCCAGTCTGCTGCATCCTTGCAGGCCACTCAAAGGGGCCAGCTGCAGAAGCCTTGTGCAACTCTGCAATCCACACACCCCTTTGGAGAGGGGCTTGTGCTGCCTGTGCTACAAGCACTGCCCAGGGAGCTCCCATTGGCTGGAAATCAGCCAGTGGGAGCTGTGACATTGTGCTGGAGGCAGGGGCAGCACACAAAGCCCCCCCAGGGACATACGGCATACAGAGATGCACATGGTCTCTACAGCTGGCTGCTTTGAGCAGTATGCAGGGGTACAGCAGCTCCTGCTGGGCCCCAGATGGTGGCAGACCAGATCTGGTGGTTCAGTGGGCCAGATGCAGCCCACCAGTTGCATTTTGACTGTTCCTGAAATATGTACCATGATATGTAACCACACAGAACTAGTATTCCTTTCTCACAGGTAATTCACGAATTAACTGACGAGGGGGCTCTTAACAGTGGACTGACAACCATTTAGTTTGTGATAGGACATAAGCAGTAATGTGAATAAACTGTGATATAGTCCAAAAGTTGCTGTCCTGGACTGCAAAAAGCATCCAGGAAGCTTTCTATGAGGGAATGTCATATAAGCATAGGGGAGTTTTTCTAGTCAGGGCAATCATGGCTGATTCTTACTGATTTTCCATCTATGAATTTGTCACATAAAATGTTTAACCAGTTGGAGGAGTTGGCAATAGCAAATGCACAAAGAAAATTCTTTGCCAATCCCGTCTGTATGTCCCTAACATTCTTACTAACCTAGTTCTCACTAGTTCCTTGCATTAATTTCTCTTACCTTTTGTTATCAAATATTGGAAGGGTTTTTTTAGTTCCAGTGTCTCAAATGGGATTTCTCTGACCTCTTTCAGGGAAAGTTGAAAATAGGTTTTATTCCAATATTTCCCATCCTATTAGACAAATCTTATCGCACATTTCTGCTTTCTGTCTCTGGTAAGACTCACGCAGTCTCACCCCTCACCCCGCCCTCCTCCCTCCTGTACTTAGTTCTGTTGGACATAATTAAATGGGAAAATCACAAAAAGAGATAGTAACTATTGTCAGGCTTCTACTGGAAAATTCTTCAGACCATCAAGTTCTGGTCCTGACATGATGATTGACTCCTTGGAGGCATTCAACTTTTCAACTCCCAATGGCATTTGCCATTTCCCAGGAATAGCACACAGCACCTCAGATGAATAGGTCCAATATGTCAAGCTACTAAATTGCACTTGAGACTACACTACCGCTTCATATCCTAAATTCACCACTCTTGTGCCATTGGGAATCTGTTCAGTGAAATGAAGCAGCACAGTATAGGGACTGAATGGCAGACTGAATGGGCCAGTGATATTATTCATGAATTCTTTAAGCTGTTCCTTTCCCTCCATGGACCTCTTTAAATAAACTAAACAGTCATTATTATTATTATTAACAAATACTTGAAGCATGATGTATGACTTGTTCCACAGTTAAAATAACCAGGGTAATGTTATGAAATGCTACATATGCTAATCTGGTAAAACTAAGCAATCCTTAGTATAAATATTTATCTCACAAAGCCCGATATAAAGCGTATTTAAAATTAATAGAAGTCTCTTTCCATATGTTATATGGGAATATTAAGCAAAGTTTACAAACTGGCAGCAGCTCATTCTTTGGATGAAATTTGTCAGTTTGCTCTGGGATATGCTGTTTAATGACACTGCTCTGCCATCTAGTGGCAGGACAGAAAAATGCCTTCAAAACTATTCAAAATACAAGTTGAACCTCGGTAGTCCAGCACCCTCAGAACCTGACCAGTGCTGAACCAGAGAATTGCTGAGCCACGGGAGGTCAATATTACCTAGCAGCATTATCAGCACTTCCACTGCTTCCTGGGTTCTTAGAAGACATTTAGGGGTAAATTAGAGCTAAGTAACAGCACAGAACACTGAGAGCCAGGACCAGTAGCTATGAACAAACTATATAGGACTGTGGGAAACTTGACCACACCTATGATAAGTGGCCATCTGGCTAACTAAAATCATGTCAGACCATGGATGTTGCTGGACCAGAGAGTACCAGGCTAGGGAGGTTCAACCTGTATAATAATAATAATTTATTATTTAATATTTTAATATTTATATTAGACTGCAATAGAAGGTTCAGTCAGGTTCTGGATTCATTATCCTTGGGCATGTCAAGAACAGTTCTAAATGTATAGGATTTAAGTAATAAGCCACTTTATTAATGAAAGGACTTTAACTAGAGCAATCTTGGGAAGACATTAGCATCAGTCAGCTCATTGCCCTCAGAATGGTTTCCAGCAAACTCACCAATTCCCCCTAGCATGCACACAGAGCAACTTACACACATTGGTTGTATGACGATGGGACTCAACCTAGAAAGAAACAGGAAAAAAATCTGATACAACTGTGTGAAATGTTTCAATCAAGCAATGAAATGGTTCAATCAGGCAACACAATGTTTGAAAATCAGCCTGATTTGAATCTGACCTGCAAACCAGCAGGGGGATGTTACAGCTTTCTTCATGATCAAGAGCTGCTTGCTGAGGCATTTATAGGATTTCCCCCTCTATCTGAACATTCCTCAATATTGTGAGGCTGCTCCTCATTGGTGAGTCTTGACTTTGAATTATCTTTGCAGGGAGCCACAAAAGGCAAGTCCATGGTATTTTCCTGTATGACCACAAGTTACATTTCCAGTTACAAAGCACTAGTGAACCCAACCATGAGGGCTGCTTGCTTTTATGTCAGTGCAAAGCAGGGGCCAAAACCAACCAGCCATTATTTAGTACGCTGCAAGGGTACCCTCTGGCCAGGCCACCGTTTAGTCTTATGCAGGTGGCAGGGAAGGGGAGAATTGCTTTGTCAGTTGTACTCCACTGGAAGATTGTTTGCACTAGGATGATCCTGCCTGGGCTGGTTCCATTGGCTATACTGTGCAATTCTGCTAGGGGTGTGGCACAAAGCAGCTGACATGCACTGGGGAATTTCTGATCTTGCAGCTTCCTTTATAGAAAAATCCCATGGAATTTTACGCAATTTAAATCCATAGTGTTCTAAACCAATAAAACCCTACAGAATTGAATACAGCAATATATCTTAGCTAGATTATGTTTATTGATTGGTGTTTCTCAAATTGGAGATCCTGACCCAACAGGGGATTGCAAGTCTACTGTAAAAAGGATTTTGGTATTGCTACCTTTAACTCTTGTGCTGTCTTCAGAGCTGAATAGCCAGAGAGTGGCAGCTGCTGGCCAGTAGCAGCATTCAGTAAGGGTGGCCTGGTATGGAAGGGTTGTCACTTTGGGGGAGGTGGGGGGGTGGTCATTACAGCCTGAAATATTTTCAAAGGGGACCCAGCACAAAAGTTTGACAATTCTGCTATAGACCTTCCAAGAGTATTCTATGGCAGGAATATCATAACTTCCCTATAGCTTTTCATAGTATATAATTCTTTATCTATAGACTTCATGGTCCCCTTTAGTGTTGTATCTAAGCACCTCACAACCATTAATGTATTTATCATCATAAACATCCCTGTGAGCAAGAGAGCACAGTTATTCCATTTTACAGCTGCAAAACTGAGGCACAAAGGGTGCAATGTACAAAGCAGGCTAGGCATCTAAACCCCAGAGTTACGCACCGATGTCCCTGTGCAAAGCACCAATGTGGTCCATGAAAACTCTCTCTGGGCTGCTGCCTATCCCAGCAGGTACCTAAACTCACTCTGTGCCTGACTTTCTGCTACAAAAATTCCCTAGGCACCTAAGTTTTAGACTTCAGAGCATGTGCACTCTTACCATACTCTAGGCACTTATGTTCTGCCTCTGGCCCAAAGTGATTCATTAACCTGGGGAAGACACGCATTTGGCTGTCTCTGTTGCATGTGTGGCCTGATCCAGTTGGTGGCCTCTGAACACAAAGGATCGGATCAGGATCCTTCCAAAATTTCCCTGGTGATGGAGGAGAAAGACTTAGTAAGTTGGCCTGAGCGAGAGAATGATTCTATAGTTCAGTGGTTAAGGCACTGAGGTGGGAGACCCTGGGTCTAGGCCTCTTGCTCCAATCACTTTTTCATTATTTAGTTTCAGCAGGAGAGACTCCAACAACAGACTACCTCCTTAGCTCAGAGATGAAAGCCCCCAGGTGAGAAATGAGAGTTCCTGGTTCAAACCTCTTTCCCCCCTCTGGCAGAGAGTGGGAACCTGTGTTTCTTACATAACAGGCAAATGGCCTAATCACTGACTGAAGTGTTAAAAGATAGACCCCTCCTTTTCTTGCTGCTGCTATTTTGTGTGGCGTGGGAGAGGTGCCTAGTTCATTCTGAAAGAAGCAGTGTAGGTGTGTAACTCCACTCACTGGGTTCATGTTGTGGATCACAAGCTGCACATGAAGGCTGGACCTATCTCTGAGAGGGTGGGGCTTAGGCACACTCTTCTATCAGCACCTCCTGTTGGATAGTTTAGGTAGCATCCTACCTAGCCTGCTGTCTTTTGTGGATTACATTCTTTCTGCATTAATTTCAGCTTTATGGACTGCTCTGTTGCTCCTGCGATTGTCCAGGGCCGGTGACACTCAGCATTGCAACACCCAAGTCCCTGCTTAGATCTCACCCATTCTATCTTCCCTCTCTAACTGTGCTAAAGAATGACATTGGTATTATCTGTGGGGTTGGACACTTCTGTCTGAGGTCATGCTTGGAAGCATAGTTTTGAATGTCACTCTGATGGTATGTATTTATTAATCACTCTGTAAGACTTCCTTCTGTTAGCCACTGGTCTAAAAGAGTTCTCTCCTGCCATTTATTGATGAACAGACTTTATGAGAAGAATGTAATTGTATAGACCCACCTAGATGATCAGCAGACACACCTGTTTTGCCAAAGTAATCAAGTCTGGCTGTTTTGAGTTAATTTTAACTTAGTTCCTGGATGAAGGGGAAATGAAATGTTATTCTTTTTGTATGAGCAAAGATCATCAGCACTATACTTATTATAGCCTAATCACGGGAGGGGCACTGAATGTAACCTTATCCACTAAGCAAGAAAAAGACAAAAGGGGTGGGTGGGTTTATTTAAAAGGTCATAGAAACTATTTTACCTTTCTCTTTTAGCATTAACAATGGCTATCACCACTCAATTGAGAGTCCTTGTTTCTGGTCAATGATTATTAAGCTAAAATCACTGATAAGTTGGTCTGGGGGTAAGCTTTAGGTGTGGTAGTGAAAACAATGTAGAGGAGATACAAGTACAGGGTTATATGGAGGAACATCAGAACATTATAGCAGTGCTGATGAGAAGAGGTGGAAGCATCAATTTATAATCCGCCTACTGGCCAGGAGTGGAAGGTGAATCCATCTGAATGCACCCCTGGATTTCACTGACTTTGGACAACAGATTGTGAATGGGGTTTAAGGGAGGGAAAAGGAGGGAGCTATGTGTGCCAGGGACGTTTGTCGATTGGCCTTATAGGGAAACTGATGCAAATAACTATTGTCAAGATACTGTAGATAACATTTACTTATTGTTTGCTTGAGTCACTGTGGTGTTTTCTCAAACTAATGCTGTTTTTCCTTCCCCTCTTAATGAAAGTTTTGTTTTGTTATACACAGACTCCGTGCTAGTTGATGGGAAAGCGTTGCCTCTTAGGCTACATCTAGACTTCTTTCTTCTGCCAAAAGAAGATATGCCAAATCTGAGCTAATTTGAATTTCTTCTTCCCATCGTGTTATTGGAAGAAGTTTTGTTGAAAAAGAAAGCAGTTTAGATGCTGTTCTTTTGGGGAAAAAAAACCCTTTTCAAAAGAACCGTGTCTAAACTACTTTCTTTTTCGACAAAACCTCTTCCGATAACACGATCGGAAGAAGTTATGCAAATTAACTCCAAATTTGCATTTCTTCTTTTGGCAGAAGAAAGCAGTCTAGACGTAGCCTTAGAGGCACTATGTGTGTTGTTTAGTTTACCCATGTTTCTGAACAGGACCTTGAGCTGGCTCTGTTCTGTAATGCTAAGAGGAACCCCTAGATATTGAACCTGGCCCTTGTTGCTGCTGACTTGGGAGAAGATTTACACTTCTACTGCTGACTGTAAAAGGCTATGCAGGACAGTTAGCATTCATAAGAAGAGCCATTGTGGGCCAGTAGCACCTGGCCCCCATTTCTCAAACCAAAATAACCAAACTCACATAGCATACCATAAAACCAAAGCCTCTAGCTGGGGACTGCTAGCTTAATTCCTCAGCGCTAATGGTGAGATAATGGGAAATAGCCAACATTTACTGGAAGTCAACTGGTGAAAAGAGAAGTTAAACCAAGAGAAGTTTCCTCTTCAAAGGAAAAGAAAGAAAAGAGTATGACATGGAGGAAAAAACTTCCCTGGCTGGCTGGCTTCTAAATGCTGAACAAATAAGAGTTTTGCTTATCTTTGTTATTGATTTGTCATGGGTATATATCTGAATAATGGAGGTCAGGGTTGTGATGCTTTTATCAGCCAGATAGACTGAACACAAACACGAAAGGGTTATTCTTGTTAAAGAGTAAAGCTGATGTGAATTGTGTTGTGGTACTAATTAGCCTTGCTCCTGCTGCAGTCATATTGGAAGTTGGCTTGGCTATTGCCTTCTCTACATTGGTCCAAATCACTGATACCTTGCTCATTTTCACTTGAGTGACTGCTCTTTATTTTAGTTCATGACACCTTTTAAAAATTCCTTTTAATTGTGTGTTTTAAATATCTGGAGGACTTCCGGTGTTCACAGAAATGAAATTTCATTTTGATTAGTGATTGTTTAAAACAGTAAACTCTTTTTGGAATAGCTTTTCCAGTTTAAATAAGGTATGCAATACATTGCGCCACCTAGTGGATGAATGGTATAACATAGTTTAAATTCTGTTACACTGGATCTGCTAAAGGGCGTGGTCACGCGAGGATGAGCAGTAGACTGCATTTGGGTTATGGCTGTCCATATGATTCATGCATGGCAGACTAAAAGGAAGTGAGCATTTTTCTTCAGGTACTACAGATACAATCTGAAGCTTGTATGACATTTTAATTCAGGCAGGTAATATGAATAATACATACAAGATCTGTATACTCACTGTATGCCCATTTAATTGTGCCTCAGCTGTATTTGGTATGAAATAACTGAACATTCTAAAATTTCCAAATGAGAACCTTATGTTCTTGATTTTTTACTTTTAATCAGGATGACTTTTGCTTACTTATTACCTAGAAGCTATGCTTAAGAATTTTAAGGGAAGAAATCTTTGTAATCCTGTGGGTTTTTTCCCCTCTAAGCATTAATTTCAGAGGCAATGTTAGGAACTGGGGGTGGTGTGTGGGATAAGGAATTATTCAAACAGTGGTCTCTAATGCATTTTTACTACTTTGATGTAAAATTAGGTTTATTCTAATGAAAGTTCCCCTCTGTTTTCTCCATGATTTATCTTTGTCACAGAATAGACTGTCCCTTTAGAACAAGATTTGTGTCCAGCCCATCTCTGATCTAAATGCTGACCCTTTAAGCTTAGGCATTCTGGTTACTTGTAGTTTCCCAGAAAGATTGCACAATATCCTACTCTCTTGGGAAATGATGGCAGGACAATGTAAAGCAGCTGTCAAGAGTTGATATGCAGCTCTCCAATATGAGAAGTCGGGATGTAGATGTAATGGCAATTGTTAGAGAGTGCTGCAGGCAAAATGGCTGGAAGGGGGGTTGTTTTGAGCCCACCAAAGTGGTCTAGGTAATGAGAACTCTGGGAAGGAGCGCAGCAGAACTGTGGGAAAGCAGGTGGAGATGGGATGGGTGTCAAGTAATATGGGAAGTGGTGAAGATATGGGTTTTAGGTGGAGAACAGATATCCACTTTTCTGGTTATGGTCTGAGCCCTGGGACCCTATGGTAAAGGAAAGGCATAGATCCCCTGACAGTACTACCCAGAGAAGTGCTGCAAACCCACTGTGACTGAGGGTGAAGTATTTGAAAAGCTCTGTACTATGGCAAAAAGAATATTGTACTAACTTGGGGAGAGCCATGCCAGTTTGTGGAGCCACATGCTGAGGGAAGACGGCTGTGGACTATGGAGGACTAAGGACATGTAAGATCTGTTTTGGATTTTGATTGAACCTGGAAGAGGAGAGCTCTTACTTTGCTGTGGTTTAGTGCTTTGGCTCTTCAGCTAGGTGTTCCAATCAACTGCTATCAGAGAACTGGGAGGCGAACTGAGGCAAAGGATGCCTCCCAGTAGAATCTGGCATTATTCTTTGAGGTTTTTTGCTTTTTGAGAAACACATTTCTGCTGTTTGTTGTTGTTTTGAAAGCCCACTGATGCAATTCATGCTTGTCAGAACAAAGCCACAATGTAAAACACTCTTTCAGTTGCAGAAGCCTAAAATATTGCTTAAATTCAGTAGCTGCAGGGGTTTTGTGCTTCTGGAACAGGTTCCAGAAGCTCGGAGTGCTTCATTTTTGTTTGGAGGGCAGGAAGAATGGCTTGAGGTTGAGCCATTTTTCATTATCTGTTTACTCTGAGGATTGAATTCAAGATAGAAAATCTGGGTCTGACAATACAAAATCTGACACAATGTTAATGATGCTTGTAGACGGACAACTGAATTAAAATTAATGCAAAGTAGGAGCTAGATTCACAAATATATTTAGGTTCCTAAAGATGCAGTTAGGCACTTTGTGAAACTCCTAAGTGTTAAGCAGATTAGCTGCCTGCTCTTATTGAAAGTCAATGAGATTGGGCACCTACTGTAAATTTTAAAAAGTATTGCAATGACTTAGGCTCCTAAATCCTATTGACTTCCAGTGGGAGTTAGGCACACTTTTGAAAATCCCATCTTCAGACACACATACCTTTGTAAATCTGGTTCTTCGTTTCTCAGTTCTTTAGCTTGCTTCAGAACACTCAGCCATATGGTTTAGCAAAGCCCATGCAAATACATTTTCAGAGTTTAGTTAATGGTAAGCTTTGTATAGCCCTGATTTTTTTTCTGGATTCCTGATTCTGCACACAGATCCCTTGAAGTCAGTAGGACTTTGGGGAAATTAGGAAAATAAGGTCAGACCCATGTTTGCAGCTTGGTGTGAAAGGTTTTTTAAAATGCTGATGTCATGGTTATGGCCTATAAAATCTCTTGTGTGTTAAACTATAAGCACCTCTGAGAGTCCTGGCTTACAGTTGCATATACATATTTGTAGCTCTACTGTATGTCCAATATTTCAAACCTGCATCTTTGTGATACTGCTGTCAAAAACCGGGAAACTGGCTTTAAACGATGGCTTGTATTGACCGCAACCAGTAGGATGTTCCAAGGTGCAGTCTAAGCCAGTGAGGAGTAGTGTGAGCCCTGCCCTGAGAACTTGGGTGCCTCACAACACTTTGCTGATGTCAGGGCTGGCCCAAGTCATTCGTGCACCCCGGGAGCGTGGCGCCACCCCTGGGAGTGTGATGCATGCACGGATTAACACTAATTTCAAAATAGTTATTTTGAAATAGCAGCAGTGTGGATGCTCCAGTGCTGCTATTTTGAAATAACTACTCCCCAGAGTAATTTGAACTAATTACTCCTCTGTGCTTTCTGGGGCTCTACGTTGAGGTAGTGCATCCATATTAATGGAGTCTGCCTTGGACTAATTTTGAGGCTTCCCTGTAGTGGGGACATGCTATTTTGATTTTGTAAAATTGGGAGTTAAGTCGAATTTAGTTATTTCGAAATAGTTTCCTAGTGTAGACATGGCCTCGGGATCAATATACAGCACTCTGCTACCTAAACTGGAGACACCCAAACATTAACACTGGATTAGTTGGAATTAAAGAAAGAACAAGTTTATTTAATTACAAGGAGACAGTTTTAAATGAATACAAGCTTAAGGCACTAAAGTCAGAAATAGTTACAAGAAAAATCAAGATAAAAGCCTTCCTAGCATTGAAGCTTGAGAAACTCAAGTAGGTTCAAAGTAAAGTCTCTTACCTCATGTTTTGTGTCTTCTTAGATGAAACAGCAAGCAATGTGTAGGGGTGTTTCTGCCCCTGCTTTTATAGATTTGTCACCTTTTGAAATGCATTTTCTTGAGAGTTATCCGTAAATAAAGTTTATTCCCATGGTGAGAACAGATACATGGAGTCAGTGGTGAAAGGGCTTCCATGCTGCTATTTGCTAAGATGCAGATTTGTTTGTGCCTGCCCCCTTCCTTGCCCATCAGCTTTGATGCCACCTAGCAAGCGAAATCAGCTTGTATTTTGTCTTTGAGAAGTGGGTTTACCCTCTCTTCAGTTTTGTTGATAAGCTAAAATAATGATTGAAGTGTGTTTATGCTAATGTTGCTACCCACATTTCAGCATAGTTTTTAAATGATACCAGTATATGCATGTTTTGTACAAAAATTATTATAATAGCAAGTAGATCAGAATACAGAGGTACATTTAGTCATACCCAGTGCCTTATGTGCTCATAAGTTAGTAGAAAGACAAACAGTAACACAATTCACTGATATGAAACTGTACATTAAAATGATAGCACAAGGCCAGCCTACCTATCATTGAGTCCACTAGATGTCTCTCCAGCTCTTAATATGGTTCACAAAAAATTGATTTGCTCAGACCAAACATATCTCATTTTAAGAACACAGCATTTATGACCCTATTTAACTCCCGTACATAGCAATTCTCAGATTCCTAATGCAAGTACAATATTATGACTCTCTTATAACTATAGAATGAGAGAAAAATGGTTTAGTTTCAGCAGTTGAAGCTATGCATCTTTTCCATCAGGCTAGATCTATTTTTGACCTTAAATTCTTCAGTGTTGTTTACTGTTGCATTTTTTTTATTCTAGGAATGATATATTAATTTACGTGGAAAAATGCAATTCCTGACTCTACTGGTGGCAAGCTAGCCAGTATAGATAAGAATGTCTTTTCCTTCTTAAGTGGTGAGGAGTCCGGTGGCACCTTATAGACTAACCGAAGTGTTGGAGCATAAGCTTTCGTGGGCAAAGACCCACTTCGTCACATGCATGTGGGTCTTTGCCCACGAAAGCTTATGCTCCAACACTTTGGTTGGTCTATAAGGTGCCACAGGACTCCTCGTCGCTTTTGCAGATTCAGACTAACATGGCTACCCTTCTGATACTTTGCCTTCTTAGATACAGAACCAGTCAAATGACAAAGCTTAGATGTCTCATGCTCAAACCTAATAGCTGCAAATTCCTGTTCTCTTCAAGTGTATCGGCACATAGGGATTGCTGCTGGATCAGACCATGTAGTCCAGTACCTTGTGTTGCACTGTGGCTATCACCAGATCCTTCAGATGAACCACCTAATCCCTAGTCACTAGAGACTGGCTTAACCCATGAAACATGCAGGTTAATCTCTCTCTCAAAATTTATTACATCAGTTTGTGTGGAAAAGTATTTTCTTCTTATCTTGAATTTTCCCTCGTTTTAATTTTGACTGTCATGTTGTATTTGTGTTGAAACAGTAAGATTTGGTCATCCCTAGCTAACATTCCTATACTATTCATTATATTATACTCTTTCGCCATGTCTCCTTTCTAAGATAAGTTATCCCAATCTTGTCATGAGGTTTTTCTCCATGGCTGTGTCTACATTGGCATGAATTTCCAGAACTGCTTAAAACGGAATACTATTCCATTTTCAGTTTTTCCGGAAAAGGAGCGTCTACATTGGCAGGTTGCTTTTCCGGAAAGCCCTTTTTCCGGAAAAGCGTCTGTGGCCAATGTAGACGTGCTTTTCCGGAAAAGACTACTGGGCTGTCTACACTGGCCCTTTTTCGGAACACTGTTCCGGAATAAGGACTTATGCCCGAGCGGGAGCAGAATAGTTTTTCCGGAATAGCGGCTGATTTTGTACAGTAGAGCATCGTTGCTTTTCTGGAAATTCAAGGGCCAGTGTAGACAGCTCGCAGCTTATTCCGGAAAAGCGGCTGATTTTCCGGAATAAGTGGCCCAGTGTAGACACAGCCCATCTGTACAAGGCAATGCCCTATTGGCGCCACATAGACCTATGAGAGGTGACTCATGAAGTACTACCATGTCACACAGTAAGCTTGTCTTTTATTTGATGACTACACTTCTTTAGCCCTTAATACATTTTTTTTATTTTGTATTTATCATTTGTAGTTGTGAGGCTAATTCCAGAATCTGACATAAGTTATTTACGTGGCCATGTGGCATTATAACTACCAATAATGTAGGATTTTCCTTTTTAGTTACTTTTTAAAATTTGCTTTTTGTTTTGTATTATTCTAAACTAGTAAGGCCATGGGAATTTGGCAAGATTTGGGTGGGTCGTTTGGGCTTGAGTAGCTGATTTAAGAACTAGCTGACAAGTATGTCCCTGCTTGTAGATTACAGAAGTAGTTGAAACTTATTAAAACTTCCTTAATATAGGATAGCAAGATCTTGCTTTGGAAATCTATACTTCAGTGAAGTTAACGTAGCTATGCTGATTTGTACAAGCTAAGAATCTGTCCCTATTTTGACTAATTGTACAAGTAAGAATTTTTTAATTAAGGATCCAATATTGTTATGATTTTTTCACCTTTTCTGGATTTAGTTAACTATCTAATTTATGTTAAGGAAAATGACTTTTGGGCTAAAAAATTAATTTAAAATATCTAAAAGGAACCTATCTTTCCAGATTCAATGTGATGATGAAGGCTTTATAAATAACTAGATTTTTTTCTGTGTTCCTTTACAAAAATAAATCCATATATTTGTATGTTCCTTTGCTTTATGGTTTCTACTACTTGAGAACAGAAGGAAGGGTCAGAAATGCAAGTCTAACTCACACTTCTAACTCACACTATTAAAGATCTTAGGTTATTTTATTGCAATCTCTAACTTAAAAAATAACTTTATACAATGTTTTACTACCATTCTCCCCTGCTCTATATTGTCCACTATTTATAATTTATATTTAATAATTTAATTTTCCGTACCACCTGTTCTGCAACTTTGTAGAAGTCACATGTTAGTGCTTATAGAGCTTTCAGATATTCCAGTCCCTAATCCTTTATAAACCTTCAAAAAAGGTGCCATCAACATGGATTTATATATAATACAATTTTCATTTTGACCTCATCCGCCCTCCCCATCAAACTGTTTTTTCGAATTCTGCAAGGTATGTATGCCTCCTATGATAATCTGACACCCTAGTCTCCCATTGAAGTCCATTGGAGATGGGTATACCAACACTTTGCACTTAGAAGAAAAAAGGAGGACACTCTTCCTAGGTGATAAATTCCCAGGTTGGGAACCTGTCTTTTGAAAGTATCATGTATGCCTAAGGAGCAATAGGTATCATAGTAGCACATAATAATCATTTGCATGAAGGGAGTTCATTGAGAATAGAAACCTAGCTGGCTACTCATGAAGTAGGATTTGTACGAAAAAGTCCTTGTTCACTCTGTTGAACTTCATGGAAAACTTTTTCTAGTTTAGTCACTCCATTTTTTACATGTCCTTTTCTCTGTCATTAATCATATTCTTTATGTATATTAGTCTATTTTGATCCCACTCTGTTTAGTTGAATAACTGATAGAGCTGACTCCTCTCTATCCTTGCATTGACTTTCCCTTGTTGTTTCTGTCCTGCTTTTCCATTTTTATGTAAAGATATATAGTTACAAACTGCTTAATATTTATTGGAAGTTTTGTGTCAGGGGGCAAAATTTATCCCCGGTGTGTTTTCCATTGATATTAGCAAAGTGGTTTAACCTAGTTGCATTAATCTGGTCCTTTTTAAATAACAGTTATTGTAATATATATGTTTCTATATTAAATAATAATTATATAATATTCCGGTTAAGTATTATGATATCTAATTACATTAGCTTGGGTTTTTTTTTCTGTGGTTTTTTTTTTCAATGATAGAGACTAGGAAATACAGTAGAGTCTCGATTATCCGACCTTCCATGTTATCCGACCTGCCTATAGCCGCCCAAGGCAATGTGCAGGCAGCGGAGCCGGCAGAGCGACGCGTGGAAGGGAAGGCGCCAGGCAGTGCGGAGACAAAAGCGGTGAGAGAAGAGGGAGGAGGGAGCAGGGCCATGTGGCAGGATTCCGGAGCCCAGCCGCCCCCACCCTCTGAAGATCTCCCCCATCCCCTCCGGCCAGTCGCGCTGCCCCTGACCTCCCCTATCTCTCCTGGCCAGTCGCGCTGCCCCCGACCTTCCCTGGCTGGGGGAGATAGGGGAGGTCAGGGGCAGTGCGGCTCCCCATGAAGCAGCCAAGCATCTGCAGAGCGGCAGTTGACGGGGAAAATACCTTGGACCCCACAAGGTATTTTCTGTATTATCCAACATTTTGATTATCTGACCATCCTTTGGTCCCATTTAGGTCGGATAATTGAGACTCTACTGTAATAATTGAGTCACAGATCTAGGCTAGAGCAGCTTCTCTCATCTTACTCCAATTATGACTCATTCTAAGTGACTGCCTCTTTTAACTTATTTTGCTGGCTAGTGAAAAGAGGGAGGGAGAAAAATACTTTGGAGGAGCTAAGTGCACGTAAGAATGCACAGGCTGCATAAACATGTGGCCCTGTGATATGGTGTCCATCCTACAGAGGATTGGAAGAGATTAAGATGACCAGGTTGGCTAATTAACTCCCCAAGGTGCACCTGCAGCTATGGAAATAATTTATTGCTCACAGGGTCACTTGGGCAGGAAAAATTTGAGGGAATACTTAGCAAGTGTCTAACTGTTGTTGGATAAGTGATGGTGATTCTTCTCTGATGAAGGGATCATGGCAGTTGTCTATGCTGGTGTCCCCTACCAGGTTAGATTACTATTATGCTCATTACATCTGAAGATCACTTAGCAGCATTAGAGAAAAGGCAGGTAATACATTCTGCAACCTTTCTCTTTAGGGAACAGGGAAAGGTGCTGGTTGACACTGTCTGGGTCATGAGACCAATGCAGTACATGGGAAATTAGGAGAATCACTTATCTAATTAAGTGACAATATTATGAACTGCTTAGGCCTCAGATCTCCCACCCATCATCAATATCAGGAATAATCTTCATATTTGTTTGTTTCAAAAGATTCCTTTTCCTGTCCACCAGTATAACCATCTCGGGATTAAATATAAATCATTTGAATGTGATTTCAAGCAAATTCAGATCAAGCACTGTCCTTGTTCACTGTGTCAATAGCTACAAGTATTCAAGAGAAGAAACTTTCATATTTTTACCCTTATAGCCTCTGGCAGGCTAGCCTGGTTTTCTGTAGCACTGACATCTTACCTGAGGTGTTTCTAGGTGCTTTATAAATAAGAGAGTAACACTGATATGTAAACAAATAGTACTGACAAATGTGCTCATACACAGATTTTTTTATTTGAGAACCTGAAAGAGCAGTCCAGGTATGCCAGTTAACTATGTTATGTCTTTCTTGTCATAAAGTCTAAGGAAAAGAATACAAGGAAAAGAAATGGCCATGATACCTTTAGCAGATCACGCCTTCACTGAACACAGATGGCTTGCATGCAGTGATAATGCAGTAATTGTAGGACTTTGGCTCACTGCTACTGCTTACAATGCACGTTAGTGTGCAATAAACTGCTTTGAAGTTGATTAAAGTTTTATGTCTTAGAATACCGGTGCTTCAATGCAGAACCCATCCTTGCTACAAAGATGCCAATTTCCAAAAGCTAATATTCATTCCCCATCAGCTCAATAGGTGTCATTTAGCTGTTGTTTAAATGTTTTAAACCACATTTTGGATTAGAAATTTAAAAACTAAAAAGATAAAAAATGTTTTTATCAGCTGAACAAGCATGAAAAGATTGATATTTTTTTTGATTGATTGAGTGCACTTTATTCTGAGAGTATTTGAAATGGCCTGCTGATTAGGGGAGTGAATTTAATCTCTTAACAATATCCCTTTTTCTGATAAGAAGTTTTGGAACAACATGTCCACATTGTGAATTCACTCCAATTTAAAGTTTATTGTTTCTGTTTTTCAAACTGAGATCCCAGTGCTCAGCATGAGCAAATATGAATCTTCTATACAGTAAAACTCCAATAGTCCAGCATCCAATTGTACGGCACTCCCGATAGTCCGACATCAAAATGGCAGGAGCCTAGTGAGTGAGCTTCACCAAAAAACGCGTCACAAGGCAGCAGCGGCAGCAACTGAACTGAGTGAAAAGGGTAAAAAAAGTTAAAAAAACTAAAACATTACAGTATACTGTACACCGTATGTACAATAAAAAGGGTTAAAAACACTTTATATACAGTATATACTATATACAGTATATGTATAACCAGGGCTCGCCAAGCTGTGCCACGGGCAAGTAGATTACATTATTTGTCGAGCCCTGTATATAACCACCTTATAGTAGCTCCTGATAGTCCAGCATATCCGATAATCCTTCACCACCTAGGTCCCAAAGGTTCCAGATTATCAGAAGTCTACTGTATTTGGGAAAAAAACCATAAGCATTTTAAAAAATCAAGTCCTAGTACTGTCCTAGTATTGTAAAGTCCTAGTTCTGTCAAATATTCCTCAACATGAAACAGACTATCATTAACTTACTAATACTTTTCACTTGAGATGATCACAATTGTTTCATTCTTTTCAGAATCACATTCAGGGAAGCATGTGCTTTTCTAAGCTAAGTGGAAAAAACTAACAGTTTGAACCTCATTTGAGGAGACAGATGTACTATTGCATTCAATAGGATTGTGATACTGTACAATTAATGAGGACCATTTATATTATTGATATTACTATTTTTATGCCTTGACTATAGATCTTGTATAAAGTATATCATGTAAGGTGCCAATGGGAAATTACAGTCTATCAAATATCATTATTCTGGTGAAATCCATGTGTCATCTTTGTATCTGAAGTTATGAATATTGGCTACATACTTGTATCTTAAACCTGTGTTGGATTCCTGGATGACACCTACCAGAAAGAATTTGCATTAGGGCTAGATAACCATTTTCATGGCCTATCAAGGACACATCACTCTCTCAAATGGGTCTTTGAAGAAATTTGCCCATCCAGATAATGTCTAAGGCATCCTCAGGAAGAGCTAAGGAGCCAATGACCACCCCCTGAGATTCAGTGTAGTTACCTCATGTGGCCAGATACTTTTTTTGCTATTGGCAATGACTAAGATTAGGATTTTGCCATGGGTATTTTAAGTAATTCTCATGGTCTGTGCAATAAACAAAAATTAATGAATCCGGCAACCTGTCCTTAATATTTCCAAAAATACCCTGGTGGGAATAACAGTAGCAGCCTCCCATCCCATAGGGGGCTGACTACAGATTGTTGCTCCAACTCCCGTCCCCCACTCTTCCTCTGGCATTAACCCACCTGGGTGCTACTCTAGTCCCAGCTGCTGCTCCTGCAGTGGGGCTGACCACTGGCCCCAGCAGCCACTGCTCCTGTTCTGGCCCTGGCACCCGGTGCTCTGGCCCTTATATTTGTGGCTCCAGGGGCTCAAGTGGCCCTGGTGGTTGCTGCTTCGGCAGTCCTAGTGCCTCATAGGGCCTTGGCCACTGCTCCAGAAATGGCAGCTGCTGCTCCAGCCCTGTCCTGTCCTGTGACCTGTGATTTTTGCAATCTGGGCCTAACTTTACTAATTTAATGTTCATTTTTTATCTGCTTGCCTGTAATTCATGGTTATTTTTGCTATAATTGCTACTCGCTTCTTTCTCTCATCAAGACTTCTTACTTAAAAGTGAAATACACTTTATTATTTTGCAAACTGTAAATCGATGGATAATAGTATTTGATTTACCAAAAATCACATTGCAGAGAGAGAAGTATTTATAAATATAGCCCATCTGTGCCCTACCACTTTCCTGAAAATCATTCAATTTTTATTTAAAATAAGACTAGATATTTTACCTATACACACCTTGAGCTCATTCTCATTTTTCTCAATAACCAAACTAATATGTGTGTGCCTTACCTGCAGGTGTTATAAGGCCTTTTAAAATTATTTCCAAGGGCATGTTTCTATCTATTAAAATGCCTTTTGATGGCAGAGTTCAATTTTCCTAGCTGTCATCATAGGGGGCTCTCAAGGACAGATGTTGAAAATTTGGAGCTATGAGTCCTCAGACCATATGTCTTAGCTGAGGAAACACTGTCTGTCTTCATCACAGCAGGGATCCTAGAATATTAGAAAAGATTAATTGTAGTCAATTCTCTTCAGCACCTTGAACTGTCTGCAGTAGTAACTGTGCTAATATGGTGAGAATGCTTGTAATGTGAGAACCACTCCATGTTTCTATTTAAACCTGTTTCAGGATGTCAAATTTGCATATGAATTCCAGCCCAGCAGTTTCTCCTTGCAGTCTGTTTTTGAAGGTTTTTTTGGGGTTTTTTTTTTTTTGCCTGACAATGTCTACTTTAGGATATTGGATTAGATGTACCACCAGACTGATACAATACAGCACATTTTATAGGGCTATAATTGAGAGAATGAATTAAATTTGGGAGGAATTCTTCTGGCTTACTGGGTAAATCTATATTCAGATGATTAATCTGAATTTATGCAGTTACCAGATTCTAATAGTTGTTTACCCAGCAGACTGGAACAGATTCTAAACATGTTACAGTAGTTAAGGAATGTTTTAGTATGTGTATTATGTAACCAGTCAGCCAGAATGACATTTTAAATAGGCATTTTGTT
The DNA here is from genome assembly GCF_049634645.1 of Pelodiscus sinensis. Lineage (NCBI taxonomy): Eukaryota > Metazoa > Chordata > Testudines > Trionychidae > Pelodiscus > Pelodiscus sinensis. The sequence continues at coordinate 36,660,907 of NC_134711.1, read as the reverse complement.
CTGCTAGATGAGTACATCTCCACTCTTCTACTGGACATTATCAGCCACAGCAGTTCTAAATGTGTAGTTAGGACACCTGCTCTCCACCAGAAAATAGTTACTCTTCCTGGAAAAACTTTGTACAGTGGCTAAAATGAAGGTTATTGAGACTCCTGGAATGATTTTCATATTCTGCTTTCTGTCTCTTACATACATTTAAAGGATGCTTTAAACACATTCTAAAATGTAATTGAAAGACGCTTGGAAGTGAGATTTCCATTAATGCTGAATAAATACTGTAATTTGTCTTCCACAAATACGTGTTAAAATTATCAAGCGAGATCATGCTAATGAAGTGTGGGATATTTAAATCCCCGCTTCATTAGCAATTTTGGTCGCCTACATTTGCATCCCTAGTTCGAACTAGGGTGCAAGTGTAGATGTACCATAAGTAAATTTATGCCACTTATGGATCTTCCCTTGCATCCTGTTTCCACAGAATTGTGAACCATGCTGGTTTGCTCATGGAAAGAGAAACCCTAATAGAGAATTAAAAGTTATTGGATAGGTGAATAATTAAATATTTTTAAATAAATCTATGATACCGTTCCTGGAGAAACAGTAAACAGTATCATTATACAAAACACTATTTTGTGTGGAATTATATACACAGAAATCCCGGAGGGATTCATTAGAAATTGAATCAGATTTCATATAGAAGTGCAGTTGAATCAGAGTTTAGCAAATTATATTTAGAATTCCTCCTCCCCTCCTCTGACCTCTCTCTGGTGATATATTCATTATTTTCAGGATGAATGCCAATAGTATCTCATACTTCTCAAAGATTCATAATAAATCAGACATTTTGAGTGGTGGCTTTGATGGGATGACCATTTTGGAAGTGTGTTTCTATAGCTAGCCTTTTAGTAAATCTGGCAGACGGCACACAGTCTTGAAATACTCTGATGAAAAGTGAAAACTCTATTAGATGTTGATTGATAGGATGCACATGATCTGCTGACAGGTTGTGCATAGACTTTGTGATTGTAGAAGCAGAGAATCAAATTTTCAATTATCTTTGAAGAATATCAGTAAATGCCATTTGTAGAATGCACAAGAAGACTTTTCTAGAAGATTTAAGTTGCAGGAGATGACTTTTTTTTAAAATGTGAGGTCTCATAAATGGGGATTTTGTTGTAATTATGGTCACAAATGGACAAATAAGACTTGTGATAGTGCTATTGCATTGCAGGAGAACTGCTTCCGGATTATCACCAAGTAAAACCTGTCCAGTGAAATGTTTCTCCAAATGTGAAAAGCCTTTCATTTCCCAGTACATACATTGGAGGCTTAACTTTTAAAAAAGTGACTAGTGATTTTAGGTTTCCTTTTTTGTTGTCCAACTTGAGGCATTTTTAAAACAACTTGGTTTTCAGAGGGCCAGGGCTCAGCACTATTTGAAAATTGTGCTTCAAGCTATCTCAAATTTAGCTTCCAGAAATGGAGACAAAAATCACTAACAACTTCTGAGAAGATAGTCCATAGAAGACTATTTCTCTCCATTTTATCATGGTGTATTCCTTGCTCACAATCATTGCTCTTCATGTGCTTGAAAGCAAGAGCCCTCTAAATTTTCCTAGAGATTTGTGTTTGTAATGCTGACTTAGAGAACCCTGCTGCTTGATTCCTAAAAGTGCCTCTGGGCTTCCTTCCCTCCTTTAGACATATATGTACTTAATAATGGAGTATTACAGCAGATACTACCAAAATAATCAAATCAGCAAACAAATCCCACATCCTTTGTAGGAAAAGGAATATAGCATACATTTATGCTCATGTTGCAGATCACTGTGACAGATGATGACTCTGTTATATATATATATTGCAGGTGTGTACCTCTCTCTGACTTTTGGCATCCCGGGTGAATATTTTTAAATCAATATTCTGGGTTTTTTTTAACCACACATAAGCAAGGGCTGAATGAGCTCTCCCTAACATTTAGGAACAAGCAAAAAAAAAAAAAAAAAAAAAAAAAAGACTTTCAGAAGCAGATTGCATAGACGCATCTACTCTGATTAGATGTTCAGAAGATAGGGTTGCTTTGCCAAAGTGGTCAGTTTTGGATGGTTTGGGGTTAAAATCAATGTTGCCTCTAATTTTTTCTATCCATGTGCAGAATGAATTGTTGTATGTGCATCAGTATCAAGGCAAAGTGTGGCTATGCACCAGCAGTAGAAAGAAAAGCCCTAGATATAACAGAATATATATTTTAAAAAGTTGCCAAAGGGATTATTACTCCAGCCGGGACAGGTTAGGATTTTAGAACTCAGTGTTCAAAGAATTACATTTAAGGGTAAAAGAGAAATAAAATGTATGAAATGCACAGACCACTCAAAACAATAAAACAGCACTTTGAAAGAATGAAATCACAAAGAATATATGTGAATTGCCGAAAGTATAAAGAAGTAACAATAGCACCAACACAAGAAGTATGTGTTGGGGTGTGAGTGTGAAAGACTGCATGTGTGTGTAAGAGAGAATGTGTGTATGTTTGTGAGGGAAAGAAAGGGCGCGTGTGTGTGTGTTTGTCAGAAAGACATATGCATACATGTGTCTCTTCCCTCTGCAGACCTAAGGACAGATGTGTCTTTCCTCAGCTACTGCAGCCCTGGAGCTGGGGCTGGGGGGAAAGAGATGGCTCTCCCATCCCCACCTCACCTCGGGCAAGAGCTGGTGCTGGAGTGTGAGGTGTATCTCTCTGTCCTTGCCACAGCCCTGGCCAGAAGAGAGGCAGGGGCATCACTGCTGTCCTGCGCCAGCCCTGGCCGGAGCTGGGGCTGGTGAGAGAGGCATCTTGCCCCTTCCCAGCCCTGCATACCCAAGCTCCCCCATCAATTTACCCCACTGCTCCCATTCTCCACATCCTCCATGCTAATCTGGGTGTACGCTTGTGTGGCCCATAATAGTCTCATGTGTGGCTGCTCAGGCATGCACCTTACAGGGAACACAGGTTACAATTCACTTTGGTATTGAGTGCTGGAGTAATGAAATACTGTAGCTTTAATTTATGAGTAAAGGGCAGCAGAATTGTACTTAGCATGCCCTGATAGAGAAGCGGCGAGGAGTCCTGTGGCACCTTAGGTTATGTCTACACTATCACCTTAGTTCGAACTAGGGTGGTTAATGTAGGCAACCGAAGTTGCAAATGAAGCCTGGGATTTGAATTCCCAGGCTTCATTTGCATATTGCCGGGCGCCGCCATTTTAAAATGTCCGCTAGTTTGGACTCCGTGCCCGCGGCTACACGTGGCACGGACTAGGTAGTTCGGATTAGGCTTCCTAGTCTGAACTACTGGTACACCTCGTTCCATCTCGTAGTGTAGACATGCCCTTATAGACTAACCGAAGTGTTGGAGTATAAGCTTTCGTGGGCAAAGACCCACTTCGTCAGATGCAAGTAGTGGAAATTTCCAAAAGGAAGGTATAAATATGCAGGCCAGAATCAGGCTAGAGATGATGAGATGGATTCGATCAGGAAGGCTGAGGCCCACTTCTAGTAGCTGATCTGAAGGTGTGAATACCAAGGACTCCTCGCCGCTTTTGCAGATTCAGACTAACACGGCTACCCCTCTGATACCTGATAGAGAAGGTCACCTTAGACTGAACATCAGTTGCAAAGCAGGGGGTAAGAATGACAAATCCCACTTGAAATTAGAGGAGTTGGACACTAGTATTCCTTCCTGATGTAGTCTCTGTCTAAAAAGTTCAAGATACTATTTATTCCTCCTATCTCTAGTGTTTAAAGATGGAGCTCATTGGGCTCAACTGGAAGTCCTTATTGCTGTTCTGTGATTATTAGAACAACAATTACTGATGAATGGGGCTAAGCCTTATTCCTGAGGAGAGGACAATGTTACAGTGAAAGACAAGGCAAAGACTGCATTACCAGTGGGGTTCCCAATGGAATCCCAGAGAGCTAAATCACAAAATGCTGGGTTAAGTGACAGAATGCAGCATGGCAGAAGTGGCAGTGAACAGCCAGCACCAGCAAAAATAACCACAGCAGAGGTGCCAGAAAGCAGCAACAGGAGAAAGGAGCCAAATCCTCAGCCCCATTCTCCCTCTGCCCCAGCTCTGTTCTCCAGCAGGGCTGAGGCTGTGTGGAGTGGTAGAGATGCAGCTCTGTGGAGGGGTAGGAGGTGGGGCTAGGGAGTTTGCTTTCTCCCTACTGAAAACTCTTAGGGGTTTTTATGCATTGTATAATAATACTTGTCTTTTAGTAACTCGTATCATAATACATTCCTTTTTAAAATGTATTAACAGGAAATATTCTCCAACTCAACATAAATGAAATCCTCATCCTTGTGAGACAGTCATTATTTGTATATACAATTTTCTTTGCAAAAACATGGATGATCTTGAATAGCAGGGGTCCAAGCATTAAATTCTAGGAATAAAGAGAATTCCTAGATAAATTCCCCAGTACTGGTATTTAAAGGTAGAAACAAACAAGGACATGCTTACTTCTGTTGACAGCCATGAACTATGAAATGAAGAAAGTCTGTATTTTTCTCAAATTAAATGGGGAGGAAGCAATAGTGTCTTGGTCTTACATTGCCTACATATTTAGTAATGTACACAGCCATAAAGAGATTTCAAAACCAAACTGAATACAGCATTGTTAGGGTGATCATGTTCAAATGCCTGTATGCTCAAAAAGATATATATATATATATATATATATAAGTGGGGCAGATAAAAAAGAACTTTTGATGCGTCCTCCTGAGATCGCAAAATTAATAGATTGCTCTTGGGCTTTGTAATACCAAAGGTCTTTTCAGCATCTAATAAGGTACATTGAAGGATGCCAAAATGTATCACTTGTTGGCATACTTGGATGATATACTGTAATTTCATTCCTAGCATCAATTAAAAAGTCCATTGATAACCTAGTTCCTGTGGACCTAATTCTTGCCTGTAATACTTATAAATCCAGAATAGCTAATGAAAGCTATAGTAGTACAAAACCAATTTAAGAAATGCAAAATTGCACCCTTTATTCCATGACCTTAAACATCATTGAGCTTTTGCTGTGATATCTGTGCAGAATTGTCTTCCAAAGCAGGCCTTTGGATGCTTCAGAGACTTCAAGAGAGTGTTATGATGCACACCCATGCTATGTCAATGTAACAATGGCTAGCTGTGTGTTTTGCATATCTTTATAAAACCATCCTGAAAATCATAATAATTGATACTCTAGACTAGAGTCAACAGCTTTGATACCAGGCACTTCAAAGGAGCACCAATAGCTTTCTAAAAACTGAAAGTATGAATGTCAAGCAATTTAAAAAAAATAATTGTGATTAATCACAGTGAACAATTGCACTGTTGAACAGTAATTGAATACCATTTATTTAAATATTTTGGAATTTTTCTACATTTTCAAGTCTATTGATTTTAGTTATAACACAATACAAAGTGTACAGTGCTTACAAATATTACAAATATTTGCAGCATAAAAAAAAATTAAATAGTATTTTTTTCAGTTCACCTAATGCAAGTACTTTGGTGCTAGCTCTTTATCATGAAAATTGTAAACAAATTTTTAAAGAAATTCTAACATAGAATTATGTACAAAATTTGTGCATAAAATACCCAGCCATAAAGAGATTCAAAACCATATTAAATACAGCACTTTTGGGATGATCATGTTCAAGTGCCTGTATTCTCAAGAAGAAGCATACAGGCACTTGAACATGCTTCAACCACCTTCAACCCTTTATGCTTCGACCACCATTCCAGCTGATGACAAGTTCTGCTCAATAACTATCCAAAGCAGAGTGGAAATACACATGTTCATTTTCCTCATCTGAATCAGATGCCACCAGCAGAACGTTGATTTTCTTTTTTGGTGTTTCAGATTCTGTAGTTTCCATATTGGAGTGTTATTCTTGTTGTGAAAATAAATGATTTGAAAGCATTCTCCACATCTCGTCCCTCTCAGTTTTTGGATGGCATTTCAATTTCTGAAACCTGTGTCATGCGCTGTAGCTATTTTTTAAATATCTTACATTGGTACGTTTTGTGTTTTGTCAAATCTGCTGTGAAAGTATTCTTAAAACACAGATGTGCTGGGTCATTATCTGAGATAGCTATAACATGAAATCTATGGTAGTATGCAGGTAAAACAGACAGGAGACACATAATTGTCTCTCAAGGATTCAGAGACAAATTTAATTTAATTCATTTTTTAAAATAAGCATCATTAGCATGGAGCCATGTCCTCCTGAATGGTGACCGAAGCATGAAAGGGCATAAAACAGCTCAGCATATCTGGCCTGTAAATGCCTTGCAAACAATGGCAACTGCTGGGGAGGGACACAGGAGAAGCACTGGTCATATGATCACCCCCCAAAACTCCTCCCTATGCTACGTCTAGCCCAGGGGACAGCCCTGCCTCTTCTCATTCTCCTAACCGCCTGCCCCTGCTCTGACTCCTCCCCGTCCTCTCCTCATCCCCATTCCACCTCTTTCCCCAACCTCCTATTCTGAATGATGTAGCCCAGGGGATTAGTGGGTGTCTTGGTTCTGCCAACAGGGATTGATCCCTCCTCCCCCTGCCGCACTCACCAGCTGATGAGTGCAGTGGGCAGTTCCACCCCTTTTCCCCAAGCCCCTTTCCTTAGGAATGGGCTGGGGCTGGGTCAGTCTGCTTTCTGCTGCTGCTGGTGTGTGCAGGGAGACCCAACCCCTGCAGCCTGTGCTAGGCTCCCAACTAATTCTCCAGGCCACATTGCTGGGGGAGAAGGTTTTGGGAAGTGGTGGAACTGCCCTCTGCACTTACTGGCAGTGGGAAGTGGAGCTATGCATCTGGGAACTGATGGGCAGTGCGGGCTGGGAACAGGTTGCCACCACTGCTTCCCACCACTGCTGGTAAGTGCGGAGGGAGACCGAACCCTACTGTTGGCACTAGGCCTCTGCTAATTCTCTGGGTCCCACAGGGCTACCCAAAGTGCAGAGCCTAGGGAAATAAGATGAACTGTCCATAGGACGGGATAGCTCCACTGGCTGCAGGCCCCTTGGCCTCCCTCCCATAGCATGGCAGGGCATATAACCCATCATGCCCCGCCACGTATCACCCGTTTGCAACACCAGCTACAAACGAGCCATGTAAATGCCTATCATTTTTAAAGTGCAAATATTTGTAATAAAAGTAAGTGAGCACTGCACACTTAGTATTTTGTGGTGTAAAGAAATCAATATATTTGTAAATGTAGAAAAACATCCAAAATATTTAATACATTTCCATTAGTATTCTGCTGTTTTGCAGTACAATTCATCATGATTCATTTTTTTGAATTAATCACTTGAGTTAACTGCAATTAATCACCAGCCCTAATTCAAAGATGTCCAGGGAGAGTTGAAAGACCATGAAGTTGTCCATGGAGCAATTCTGTGGAAGCTCTATAGCTTCAAGCTAGGTACTGCTGATGGTGCTGCAATGTCCCTGAATGGTTTCATGGTAAAACTGCTTAGGGGATGTAAGTCATACCTCTTTAAAACACAAATGTTGATTATCTGGAGCCCTGGAAGATGTGGCATCAGTGCAGAGCTGCACAATAATGCATGGGTTGAGTAAAACTAATCCTCAGAGCATGTACTTTAGTCAGGGCTCCTGACTCAAAAGCAATGACCTAATGAAGGCTTGAAATGAGCAGTTTTATTGGGCATTTATCCTATGACTTGAATGTCAAAGCAGGAGCAGCCATGCTCAGCATGATGAGGCACCCAAGGAAAGTCTGAGAACAAAGATTGATTGCAGAGCTGTGATTGTAGATGCAAGCTGTGAATGCACCAGTGCCATGTTAACTAGAAATTGCTTCCAGATTGAAAACAAATAGGCCAAATTTCAGCCTGAAAAGTAAAAAGCAACTGAAAATAACTCTTTGAAACTTTTTAAACCATGCTTAGAATAATTGAGAGATTAGAGAAATTCATTTTAGGTTGCTGAGTTTGTACACATCACAGAACATCTATATAGTCGAGTCTCCTATGTTTCTGACCAGGTGAAGTGAGAGAAGAATGAATGTTTTTTTCCTACCCTGCTGTTAAGACAGGCAACCCTGATTGCAAATCCAGAACAAATGGTGGAGGGACTTCCATATAGATGTAAAAATTCTATATTAAATTCACCCCTCCCCCCATTTAAACTGACATTTGCCCTGATCCAACACTCACTGAAGTTGATGAATCTTTCTGTTGATTTCTGCAGACTCTCAGGCTAAGGGGACCATATTCCCCTATGCTGAACCCAGGACACTTGGTAAAATTACTCTTATTCTAGCAAGTTCAATTGCAATCTATACAAATCAGTACAATGGCAATCAATACAAAAATTCAAATTAACATCAAGTTGACTGAGACCCTGATAAAAAGAAATACTGTGTACTTGTGAAATACTGTGTACTGTATTTACTTTCTTATCTTTAGGACTTCACGGTGCACATGGTGAAGTGTGATACAACTCTAGTCCCCCTCTCCCCTCAGAAAGTGGTGATTTTGAATTAACTTTGCAGTGTAGACATACCTTTAGAGGTTCTTCGGGTCAGTGACATAACCCAGCCACAGCTCCTGTTCCCTGGCTACAGTGCAGGCAGGAAGGGGTAAAAGGGATCCTGGCTCCAGTGAACCTGGCCAGAGAGGTGGTTCTTCATGGAAGGGTGCCTAGGGGATGGAGCAGCCCATTGCTCCCATTGGGCAGAACCCGGGGTGGGATGCAGGTGAAGAGGGTGTTATGCGCCTGCTCTGGGGGCTGCTGTAGAGCCTGCATGTTCAGGAAATTGCTGGAAATTGCTTCTCTCCTGCTGCTCCAGAGCTTAGCTGAGGGGCAGAGAGGCTTCCAGATACCAATGCTGTGAGGGGCTTTGACACATGCAGGGCTCAGCTCCTCGAGGCCACTGTTTTGTGCCAAAATGTCTTGAGCTTTCCCAATGTGCTGGCCCACCCTGAGGCAGTTGGGGAAGAAAAGAGCCTGCTGACTAGGTTGTTGGTGAGCTCAGGGGCTGGTTCCCCATACAGTGGTGGGAGCAGGGAATGTGCCCTGCTGAAGCGGGTATGGAGTAGCAGCAGAGGCCAGGGAGAGAAAGGTCAAAGCAGGGAGAGGACCATGATGGGGGAACACATACAAGGACCAGAGGGTAGGTAGCAGAGGTGACATGTAACTGGTCACTGCCCAGTGCCTGCCTGTGCTCACCCTCACTGCAGCTTACAGTGTGCAGGTAGTGCCAGATGGAAATGGGCTGGTGTGGGACCCTGCTGGCTGAGAGCCAAGAAGCAGCAGGGCTGAACAGAAGGGCCAGCAGAGAGAATGGCTGACCCTGTGTGCTGCATCTTTGCCCCACCACCAGTCTAACACCCTCTGTCAGCCTCTTGACACCCCCCACACTCACCACTGGTGGGCAAATGACTGGCAAGCTGGCATTTAGCTAGCAGCAGGATCTGCCATTAATGTTTGTGGGAGACAGAAAATACGGGACAATTTGCCTGTTTTTAAGAAAAAAATAGGACACCTGCAGGAGGGCTTAAATATAGGGTTGTCCCTTTAAAAATGGGACATCTAGTTACCCTACCTCAGACCCTCTATTTTAAAATGAGTTATGCCCTTTTTTAAAGGAGCACTTGGTTATATTACATTGCATGTCTGCTGTTCATGATGCAAACTGTCATTTTGATTACAAAAAAAGAAGCTCAACAGGGAGCTGCTAATAGGAGCTGTTATATAGTGTTAACCACAAAAACAAAACAAACCCCCAAATGGACTCAATGTAAATTTTAATTGTGCTTAATTTACAACTGTTGTTTTACAAAATGGTCTCTGAGGGGTTACCTCAAAACAAATCATTCACTTTTCTGCCCTTTAAGGAATAATGCCATGGAACAGAATGCAGCACTATGTTATAAATTGTTCAAGTAATTTCCCTTTTCAATCTCATGCAAACTAGTATTCAAGTGAGTAAAATAAGTATCTGGAAAAAGAAGCTCGGTGGGAGTATAATGCTTCAAACACTCAGGCAATGGAACACGAGTTCTTCTTTGTCTCACATGCTTGATATTTTTCAGGGAGGCTGTCTGAATGCTACTTCCACTTGTATCCCAGATCAAAGAGCGTTGCAGGCTGGGGACTGACTGAACAAACATAGGCTTTGTATACACTACCAAGTTTTGTTGACCAAACTTATGTTGACACCCAAAAAAATCATCATAAAAATTGGAATACATTGTTGACACTAGGTCTTTCTGGTGACAGATCACATTTGTAGTGAGGGCAGCATCATCAAAAGTGTGAGCAGAGCACTGGGGGTATGTATCCCACAGTGCAGGTTGACACCTGTTGCTAGATGTTATGGGAAGGTGCAGTGGATTGTGGTGCATCTTGGGACTGTGCTAAATGTCCCATGATACAGTGCTTTCTGACTCAGCCCTCCATGTGCTTCCAGCTTTCTTTCACACCATTTTTTCAATGGCCATTCTTTCCTGAGAAGGGATAGATCCCACTCTTCTCTCCTATGCTCTTTTAAGCATCATGAAGACACTATGCATGGCAATGCAGTTAATCATCAACTTCCTAACAGAGGAAGACTCTCAGGTACCTGACATGTTGTGTGTCATGGATAGGAACAATTTGCAATAGTTGTCAGACCTTCAAAGATGTGTGTAAGTCCAGCTATCTTTGTGAAAGTTGTCTGAGGAGATGGAGTGAGGGGAAAACTGAGGAGTCATAGAAAGAGGAAAGAAATGTGCTAGTGGCATGGGGTGGGGTGGGGAGAGGGCTCATAGTAAAGAATTGTGAGTGTGCTGCAGTGGAAGTCGAGCCCAGATCTGCTCAGTCTGCAGCATTATTAAAGACTTGAGCATGTCTTGTTTGCTTCTCCATTACTTTAATCATCTGCTCAGTTGCAACCCTAACAAATGTGATTCTCGTTTCTGTCCTGCCTTTCAGTTTCCCAGCACTCCTTATGTTCCCTTTTCTCTACAGTGGAGGATTGCAATGCCCCCCAGAACATGACTTTCCTGCTGCATCTTAGAATCTTTCTTACCTGAAAGAGATGGTCAGCAGTGGTGCTTGGGGTGTTTCTGAAGGCCACATCTAGTGAAGCACAAAGGACAATGCACAGAAGCAGGATTGTTACATTAATGTGCTGGTGGAAAAGGAAAGGAAGTGCCACATTGACAAAGGAGCACAGTCCTCTCTCCATAGTCTTTGCAAAGGTGGTGGTGCAGCATTCTAGGGAACAAATTCTAAAACTATCCCATGCTTTTCCACACATGGGTATTATGCTAGCAGACATCTCACTGTTGAAGGTTAGCAGGGAAACGAGGTTGCATCTACCGCATGCTTGCGGCTTCTGCCCTACTTTCGTGCAGCTCAATAATGTACCACTTTGGTCTCTGCTCAAGTGATTGTAGAATGGCACGGGAAAGTGTCTTACAATGGGGGAAAGAACAGAGCTGCACTGCCACTCAACCTGCAGCAGAGGATTAATGAGAACCTGCAGAAAACTTTCCTGGAGATCTCTCTGGAGTACTCCTGTGAGATCTTGGTGTGCATCAACACCCAGCTCTGCTGTACCAATTAGTTACACAGGGAAATGTCCATCTCACAGAAACACATTCAGCCTCCTACATTTCTACACCCTAAACCCACCTCAGTACTACACAAGCCACAGTCACGTACCAGGCATCCTTGCTGCTCCCTGGAGAGCAACTACTGAGACTGACTAAGCACTTAGAGTGGAGGGCTGTTCCTGGCTGCCTGCCCCACTGGGCAACCCTGCTGGGAGCTCCACATACTCCTCTAACTTCATCTCTTCATCAATAAGTTCATCCTCTGGGGATTTTAGGTCTGGACATCCAACACTCTGGTCATCTGAAGAAGTGGGCTGTGCCCACAAAAGCTCATGATTCCATCTACATGTTTTGTTAGTCTATAAAGTGCTACCAGACTATTCGTTTTTTTTTTTTTTAAATTCATGCTCTGGATTGGTCTGTTTTCACTGCCTCTGTGCCCTCTGAAGTATCTACAGGGCTCTTTGTGGTGGAGGTGGGGTCACCACCAAGGATAGCATCCAGCTCCTTCTAAGAGATGGCAGGTCTTAGGTGCATCACCAGGGTGACATTTGCCTCCCTCTCCTTATGGTATACTTGCCTCAGTTCCTTTATTTTCAATCCACACTGCAGCATAACCTGATCATATCCCTTTTCAGACAAGCCTTGAGAAATGTGCCCATATGTATCCCTATTCCAGCTGGGACTGCACAGTCTCCTGTCCCTATATACCGATTATATCCAACAGCTCCATGGTGGTCTAAGCAGGAGACTGTTTGGTGCAATAGTCAGACGTGGTCACCTGGGAAGATGTGATGAGACCTCTCCATGCCAAGACAACAGAAAATGGAATGTCAAAAATTCCTGGGGCTTGATAGTTTATTTCCTGGCTGCAGTGCAGCAGAGTTCAAATTGCTGATTAGAGTTGTCACAAGGGGCATTCTAGGAACTTCCTGGAGGTGAATTAAAGCAAGTGTGGTGTCCACCCTGGCGCTTTACTGCTATAAATGTATAGGGAAATACAAAAGTGTCTCATCAGGGTGGCAGTGTTTTGTCACCAAAACTGGGCATTTTTCTTGATAAAAGACACATAACGTGTACTCAATCCCTGTTTTGTTACCAAAAGTCAGTTTTTGGTGACAAAACTTGGTAGTGTAGACAAAGCCTATATTGGGAGACACTTAAGGCTAATATCCATAGTTTGTGATACAGCAGACAGCTTTGATGATAGACTATGAATACAGTACAATATAAGGAAGGTCTGTCTTAAACTCAGTAAAAATCTATGCTTAACTAAAATCCTACTCATCAGATGCTGATCTGACTCTTTGCTCCTCTGTTATAGATTAAGCCTAAGAACATATCATGTCAATTTAAAATCAATGCAAAAGAACGACATGGCATAGTATTTTATGAATACAGTCCTTTGCAAATGGCCATGTCCACTGTCAAACTACTAATTTTTTTCCCTCAGTTGATTGATATCCCTTACTTTCTATGCAGAAAAGGGGAGGGAAGATCCTGAAAAAGTGCACAAGTAAGCTCTAGTACTGTACATTCATTCTGAATGTCAGAAGAACCCATTAAAACGAATGGTCATGAACAAATTTCCATTCTCTCTGTGCACTAAGGCAGTAATCTAAGATTGGCATTTGCATTTATAACAGCATGAGCTCTTGATTTCAATCATCTTATTATCATGTGTCTTTCTTCTTGTCTTTCTTTTCCAGCAGTGAATTAAATTGTATGTTGTTGTTGTTTTATGCAATTTCCAACATACTCTGTCAATTTTAGAGCTTCTTCAACTAGTGGTAAAGCAGCTAAGTAAAACCCATTAGAATAAATAAAATGATTCTTTGTTCTAGTCCATTGCTTACTCATTATAAAATAGTATATGTTAAAAATAAAGCTGTTTAATACACTGTGTATTTTCATGGTAGATTGATCCAAAGCAAAATAATAATTTTCCTGTGATGTAATGCATAAGAAAAAGTGAGTGTTTAATAGCCACTTTTTTTCTTTGAGAAAACAAAATTTGTAGGACCCCAGGAAGGGACAAGAGAAGAAATTTGTCATAAGAGTGAAGACTAAGTGTTGGCTACAGCAAAGCATTTCTTCACCATATAGTTCCATGGTTCAGCCACTTCCCAAGAATGACTTGTTTTTTAGTAGCAACTGTTAGTTTTGATAAACTGGTGGCTTTCCAGTATGGACAAAAACACAGTAGGCTTGATCAAAAATCCACATGAGAGCATACAATGACTTTCAATTAACACAGGTTGACCCTCTGTAATCAATGTACAATTTGACCTGTGCCAAACCAAAGGATTTGCCGAACCATGGAAGGTCTAGCAGCATCACTAACACTTTCACTGCTTACTGGGCTCTTAGAAAACATTAGGGGGATATTACAGCTAAATAACAGCATAGAATACTGAGAGTCAGGACTAGTGGCTGTAAACAAACTTTATGGGACCACGGGAAACTTAACCACACCCATGAGAAGAGGATCTCTGCCTAAAATCATACCAAATCAGAGAGTGCTGCACTAGAGAGGCTGAACCTGAATTATAAAATACATCTATAGAAACCTCACTGTTTCAGAGAAGCACCCAACACTTAAGTTGTAAATCTCTGCACTGGCCCGTGCAATATTTGCTTTCTGCTAATATTCCACAGAATACATTATATGGTAGAAATGTTTTGCTATTTTAACAGATGTAGTACATATAGCAATTATTGTAATATTGCACAAATCATTCATTCATCCCTATTGTGGAACATCCCCTTAGATACTTCTCCAAGTCCACTGTTCTCCCTTATGGCTATCCTTCCTGAGACCAAATCAGGTAAGTTTTGGTTTGTGTGTGTGTCTAAGCTGGTAATGTGTCAGTAAACAGCCGTATTTATCTCAATAAAAACAGTAAATATGTGAAATCCACAAGAATTTAACAAGGGTCTATGAGTTAGCAAAGTTAGCATGGGAAAGTGTGCTCCTCAAGAATATCAAGTGGTGAGCAGTATACAGTGCTTCTATTGTTGGTTGTTGCTGTAGTGGTATTATCTTAGCACCTAGGAACCCCAATCATGGACCAGGAACCTGTCACACAAGGGGCTATACAAACAAAGTGAAAAGTTGGTTCCTGCCCCAAAGAGCTTACAGTCTAAGAACAGAAAAGAAAGATGGGGGAGTTCAAGCAAATAATGAGACAATATGAGTCAGTCTGTTAAACTGGTGTCTGCATACCTACACTTGTCCAGTTTTTTGGTGGCATGAGAGCAAAGAAGATTTTTGAGAAGGGATTTGAAGGTGACTAATAAGGCAGCTCTGAAGATATATACAGGGAATGTTTCCCACGTGTGAGGGGCTGCATAGGCAAAATCAGAAGGGTGCTTGTTTGAAAATTTAAAAATTGGGCAGTGAAAGCTGGCATCATGGACAAGCATTGATAACTCAGTAGTAAATGAGAGATAAGTAGTGTGGGGTTTAACTCTAAAGGGCCTGGAAAGTGAACACAAGTAGCTTATGTTTGCTGCAGAGAAGGAACAGCCTTTCCACATTTTGCATATCAGATCTGTATTAAAAATGGTGTGTAACTGCTAGCTTTTCCCTCCAGAGATACACTACCAGTTCAGTGTGTCAGTAATGCAGTACCTCTTGCTTCCTGAACATCTGCCATTAAGGAGTCTATTTAGGGAAACCTGTGGGCACCCAAACAGGGTAGATTTTTCTTTTGGACATTTCGTTGCATTTATTTTATTGATTTGTTCCATTTCAATTCTGTATGAGTCTGTGTGCTGTTTGGAGCTCCTGTATGAGGTTTATGCTTCATTGGATGCTGAAGGCTTTCTTAATAACACTGAAAATATTACTATAGAAAATAATGTTTGGATTGCTCTTGCTCACCTCATTAAAAGCAGCACAGATTTTGGAACATTACTCTGACGGGAGACCTGAAGTTGTGCATTAATCCTTTAATTAATAATTTAAAAGAAAAATGATTCCCCTTGTGCATACAAGCTTATACTTAACAGGGTGATCAAAATGAAATGTAAGGAATAAGAAAGCTAGTCTGAAAGAGCTGGCACAGCATGTTATACCTGTACTTAGACCTCAGACATATATTGTATGCCATTAAAATTCATTACATCTTTGTCTAAGAGTTTATTTAGGAAGTCTAACACAGAGAAATTACATGAGTAAGCTGACTTACCACATTTTTATGCATATAGTAATCTTGTAAGGGTTTTCATTAGATGGCTGTCAACATTCAGAATTAACAATAAATAGTTTTGCCTTCAAGTGCCAAATGCAGCAGTGATTATTAATTCTAGCATTTTTTTTCAAGGCAAGCTTCAGCTCTCAATGAATTCTTAAAAATATGAACATTATTTAAAAACAATACCACTTAAATGATACCAGACTGGAAAATTATTGGATGGAGTCTTGAAAATAAGCCCCACTGGGAATGTTTCATTTAAGATGTTTCCAATTTAATTGGAAATTGAGGGCTCTATCCCACTGTTAACTTTCATGAACTTCTAGAATGGCCCATCAGACAGGAATAACCAGCCACCCATTCACATGAGTGCAGACTGAAGAAATTCCTCATGTGGGTTTTATCATTTCATCTCTTTGCTTATTGGCCTTGTCCTCACTAAGGAGAGAAAAGGTTGGTTGACTAATGTGTTAAAATCTTAGTGCAGGCAAGTTAAGATGTAATTCTAATGTGGTAACTGTCTGAGGTAAATTTTAGGGAGAGTCTTGGATTTACCTTGACTAACTAATGTATGATAAGAACACCTTTTCCCTAGAACTAGAATGAGGCTTTTGTTCACATTAAGTACTAGTATTTTACTTCAAGTAATTTCAACAGTGCTATTTGAGGAGTTAGCTTTGTCTCAAGGGGTATGTCTACATAGCAGTGTTATTTCAGAATAACTGACGTTATTTAGAAATAACATAGTGCACGTCTACACAGCAAGTGGTTATTCTGAAATAATGTCGAATTGGAGGACTTCTTACTCCGGCTTCTGTAACCTCATTTCACAAGGAGTAAGGGAAGTTGAAGGAAGAATATTCTTCTTTCGACTTTCTGCTGTGTAGACAGTGCCAAAAGCTGAATTAAGCTGTTTCTACTTCAGCTACGCAATTGATGTAGCTGAAGTTATGTATCTTAACTTGACTTTTGCCCTACAGTGTAGACATGGCTTTGCTCCCGGTGTCCCTGGTCTGCTGGAGACGGTCCCCAGCAGACCAGAGGCACCGGGAGCAAAGCCGCAGCAGCAAAGCCAGAGGAGCAAAGCCTCAGAGGAGCGGGACCCCTCCGCCTCCCTGGCTTTGCTCCCGGTGCCTCTGGTCTGCTGGGGACCGTCTCCAGCAGACCAGGGACACCGGGAGCAAAGCCTCTGAGGACGCCGGCAGCGGGACAGCCGCGGCGCGTCTGGGCTGCCCCGCTGCCGGAGCCCCTCCGTGGCTTTGCGCCACGTCTTCCTGGTCTGCAGACCAGGGAGACGCGGAGCAGCTTTTCTCGACCCGGAGTACACGGGCGGCGGGACCGCGAGGTTCCGCAGTCTGTGTCCTCCGGGGCGAGAAAAGCCCCATTCGTACCTGCAAGTCGGGGACTGCCTGTATACCCGGCGTATAAGACGACCCCCGATTTTTGGAGGATGTTTTTTAGCATAAAATGTCGTCTTATATGCAGGAAAATATGGTAAATAAAAGTATTCTGTGGTTAAGTGTGGTACTTGTTCCAGGTATTAACTCTGACTCCCTAGGAGGGAGGATTGGTGTTTGTGTGCAGGTGCATAGCTGAAACCTGGAATCCTTTTTCTGTCCTTGGAACATGACGCCTAGCAGTGTACATGCTCAACAGGACTGAGGGAACAGTACAAGATTCTCTGAATCCTGAATCCCTGGATTTCTGAGCTAACTGATTGTTGGCCTAGTTAAAAAGATAAGATAAAAATGCCATTCAGGTCATTCATATGAGACCGAAGACAGTCCACACTCTCACCTGCAGAAATTTTCCTTCATATACTATTTTAATTGAGGAAAACAGGAATATTACAATAGAATGGGACCTTCACTGTAATTTCTCCCCCTCCTCCATACTCCTTAGATGTGGGCCTTAGCCTTCATCTGTATAGGCCATTATTATCAGTGGGCATCGTAACCAGGGCCGGCTTGAGCCATTCCTGCTTCCCAGGCAGCAGGCACACGACGCATGCGTGGCTCCGCCCCTGAGCACATGGTGCATGTGTGGCCCCACCCCCCCGGCGCGCCGTGCACCTGATTGCAGCTCTAAGGGGCACCGCGTGGTCCCCAGCCCTGGGTGCGCGGCGCCTGATGGCAGCTCTAAGCGGCGCCCCTTAAAGCTGCCATCAGGTGCCCCCTATAGGTTGGCGCCCAGGGCAGCTGACCGGCTAGCCCCCCCCTCTTTATTCTGGCCCTGATCGTATATTCTGGCCCTGATCATAACTTGCTTTAGGTCTGCATATGCTCCATAATGAAAAGTAAACAACTACCGCAGCGTGCATGCTGTTAATTGTAGTCCAGCTGCTACTAACTTGAAGCTCTTCATTGGAATGTGAACTACAAAGTCTGGGGCACTGAAGCAGCTGTTGTTCTATGGATACTTTTTCTGGACAACCTCATCTGTTAAATTAACAGCTGTGATGTGTGCACAGAGTAGAGATGAAGGAAAATATATTTATGGCCACTTTATTTGCTCATTTTGCTGATCGGGGGAGTCTTTCAAGTGTTGCATAAGAGAATCTCCACTGCCCCACAATAGAATGCCAAAAGGAGACACATTGTGCCACTTAAGAAATGCTTCACCAGTCCGCAGTGTGGAAGCAACCCTTCAGATGATTTAGGTGCAATAAATACAAATAATCAACTGCAGGCCATTAAAGAAAAGCAAGAACCCATAAGCACTTGGGTTATTTTTCATTGTGCCAAATGAAAAAAAAATCCGAGTGTAAGAAAGAACTGGTTAGGCACTTAAATGTGTTAATTTTGTTCTTGTACAGTTATGTCTTGTGAAGTGCTGATAACCCCTTAGTTTGGTGCTGTGCACCTTCAGTTGAACGTTGGTGGAATAGACATACTATAAAGGATTGCAAATGTGCTCTGCAAAGGTGAATGAGTTAACTGTTGCCACACTGGTAGCAGTAAAGCTGAGTTGAAGGTGACATGGTTTATCCATACCCAAAATGAGTCAGTAGGGCTATGTCTAGACTGCAGGCTTCTTTCGAAAGAGGCTCTTTCGAAAGCATCTTTCGAAAGAGCCTCTTTCGAAAGAGAGCGTCTAGACTGCACGGAGAAATTTCGAAAAAGCGGCTTGCTTTTTCGAAAGAAAGCATCCAGTGAGTCTGGATGCTCTCTTTTGAAGAAGCCCTATTTACATTGACGAACGCCTTCTTTCGAAAGAGGAACTTTCGAAAGAAGGCATTCTTCCTCGTGAAATGAGGTTTACCGCCATCGAAAGAAAAGCCGCGTTCTTTCGAATTAATTTTGAAAGAACGTGGCTTGAGTCTGGACGCCGGGGAAGTTTTTTCGAAAAAAGGCTACTTTTTTCGAAAAAAACCCTGAGTCTGGACACAGCCTAGCAGATGTTGGAATGGAACCAGGATCCCTAAACTACCAGCCCTACTTACTGTATCTCTTTCTATCCTTATCTTTTACACACTTAAAAACTCTGACTCAGATAGCTAAAAGCACTGTATTGTGCAAACTGAAAAACACGGATATTCTTTACGTGTAACTGTTGTATCTATTTTAGTGGGGTTTTGACAATGTGTCATTGCTATTAATTAAGTCTGTAAAAAAAAAAGGGGGGGGGGAATGAACAGCTTGACTTTATGGACACAGGTGAAAAGGCTCTAAAATACTGCATTTCATCCATTAAATGGAGTAGGTGAAAACCTGAGATTCATATGCTGATGTCTGTAACATTTCCTGCTGATTTTTGCTGATTTTTTTTTGTAACATTCACAAATTATTTATAGAGGTCACTGGGAACATAACGCCTACTTTGTTAAAATATTTTCTCATATATTCTTTGTCTTAACCGTAGATGGGAAATAGGGCTTTCCTCTAAATTATCCATTATGATTCATAAAACTGAGGGGGGAGTTTTAAAAAATGATTCTGTACTAGCTTTTTCTAACGATAACATATTGATGCCCTTCTATTGCTCTCTAGGGGTTTGTAAGCACGTGCCAGAAATAAACAGTGGACCTCAAGAAGGGAATTCTCCCCTGTGCACCACTTGGGTTATAAGTTTATGGATGTAACAAACTGTGGAAATCAATCTTCTGTAATCTCTGCCCTTTATGCTTTACTTAGAGGGCTGCTTTCACATCTATAAATAATCCATTTATGGTTCTGTTTGAAGATAAAAGGGTTTGGCATGCAAAAAGGCTTTGCCATGTTCTCCAGTTATTTATCCAGAAATAAATGTGCAAAGACCAGAATGATTTGAGTTCACCTTATCGACTCAGCTGTTCCTTCTTACAAAATCCTGCTAAAGTGGAGGATGCTTTCAGGACAGGACTAACAGTAGAGACAAGATGTGAAATTTATATTGGCTGTAAAAATCCAGAACAATAAAACCATCTAACTCTTTGAGGTTAGCAAATAAACAGAAACAGCACAAAGGAAAACTAAAAACCTCTAAGTACACCTGTATGTGTGTGTACTTTGTGCTCTCTGAAGTGTACAATGCTCAAAAAGGATGCACAAATGGAAAAGTGACACTGCGTGGAAAATATTACACTTATTTAGCTTTTATTATGCACCCTTCCCTTAAGGATTTACAGTTTTTTTCACCTTCCTCCCTGTTGCCTACTTCAAAAACCAGTAACTTGAAAACTTAAAACTCTATTATTTTAGCTCTGATCTGTAACAATATGGTTTTTCTGTAGCCATATTGGAAGGCCTGTAGCCATATTGGAACATGTAAACTAAAGCCTTCTTCTGCTGCCAAACTGAAGAGTAGCAGCCATTAGCTGTAGAGCTTGGAGTCACATACTCACATTCCATCTAAATTGCATTAAAATAGTGTCACACCAGGCTGTGAGAAGGGGATCCTGTCCTAATGGCATCAATTGTCACCAGATAAACACATATCAAGATAGGTAGAAAAAGTTTAATTAATAGTATTTTCTCTTGCAAGAAACTCTTTACCAATAGTTGAGGTTGTGGATGATTATTGTTCTCACTTTCCTATGGTTTGTCTGTGTGATCTCTGTCTGGTTTGTAACCATTTCTGTCTGGTGCATAATTAATTTTTCTAGGTGTAAATCAACTAAGGTGGTGGGCTATGATTGGTTAGGTAATTCTATTACAGTATGTTGTGATTGGTTAGTAAAATTATACTAACATAATTGCTTAAGGTACAGCTAAGCAGGAAGTTTCACTATATAAACTGGGGTCCAAGAAGGAGACCAGCAAGCAAAAGTGAAAGAAGCAAAAGGAAAGAAGGAAAAGGGGAAAAGCAAGGAGAGGAAAAGGGAAAGAAGGAAGGAAAGAAAGAGGGAAGCCCTGAAAGAATTCACCTCCAAGACACAGCCTCTTTTGCACGACCATGATGGGCAGCAGCTAAGATCCAGAGAGACTGACCTTGCCTGGCCAACAGGGAAAGTCTCCCTATCTTTATTAAAATTGGTGAGTATGACACTGTATGCTTAGCATGTGTATTCTGCTTGTGTGAGAATTGTCAATAAATAGAGAATAAGAACATTACTGTGTAAGACTCTTTCAGTGGCAAAAGATCCTGAAAACCCACAGGAAGTTATGCACTGAGCCCTAGGAATTGGATAAGGGTGGGTAAAGTGTGTGCCCCTAAAGTGTGGAAGGGATAGAGAAATTTGTGCAGGTAACAGATTTATTTCCAAAACTTCCTATGTCCTGTTTTTTGGTTCATGCATATTTATAACCATCTCCAACTGTTAAATCTTTTAAAATCATTTCCCTTACTCTCCCAAACCATTCTTTATCTGATACAGTCACCAGTTATGCCACTTTCCCTACCTAAACACTTAAATCTACTTTAAAAAACAATGAGCCTGTGTCTAGACTGGCAAGTTTTTCCTCAAAATCATCTGCTTTTCCAGAAAAACTTGCCAGCTGTCTACACTGGCTGCTTGAATTTCTGGAAAAGCACTGACGATCTCATGTAAGATCGTCAGTGCTTTTCCGGAAAAACTATGCTGCTCCCGTTTGGGCAAAAGTCTTTTTCTGAAAGACTTTTGAGCTAAAGGGCCAGTGTAGACAGCTGAGATTTGTTTTCCGCAAATTTTTCGGGACTTTTTTTGTGGAAAACCGCATCTAGATTGGCCACGGACGCTTTTCCGCAAAAAGTGCTTTTGCGGAAAAGCATCCTGCCAATCGAGACGCGCTTTTCCGAAAATACTTTTAACGGAAAACTTTTCCATTAAAAGCATTTTCGGAAATTCATGCCAGTGTAGACGTAGCCTGAAAGTTAATATAATGGTGTCAGCGATCATAAAGGTCTTCTCCCTTACTACTTTCTCAATTTCTGCTCTGCTGTCCAGGGAGAGCAGGAGTCTTTCATAGAGTCTGGGGGCGGTCAGTGGGAGACTCACTCAGATCCTCCTAATTGTTCCAGGCTGCTAATGCGGGGGAGTGCAGATGGTGTCTCTTAATACTGGCCTCCAATACATATTGATGTGCACTACTTTTATAGGCCATTCTCCAAGAATTACTGGATGAGTGGCTCCTTCTTCCCAGGTCTTAGGGAGGCAGGAAATAGCGGCCAATAGGCCTTGAACCACACCAGGTCTTCTCTATGGGTTGGTGGGAGGAGAAAGGATTCTGTATCTGGGACCATTATTGCACCCATAATAAATCAACATACTCCCTTGTACTGCATTCGTTGCTCCATGTGATATAAGAGAGTATGTCAGCTCCATTCCAATTTTATGGATATGGAATTTGTCATTTGACTTAGTTAACACACAATTTTTGCCCTGAGGGAATGAAAATCCTAGGGATTAGTTTTTTTCAATTCTCTCCTTCATGTCTTCTGCTTGCCTTTCTCTAATTTGTATATGTATAATTTTCATTAACATTTTTAAATACAACTATTTCAAAAAACTAAATAATAATATACAAAGTAAATAGAGAGAGTTAGGATAAAGGGACAGGAGTGGGGAAAGAACACTTTTATCTTTGGGGTCTACATCATTCATAGTCTTCTGAAAAGTCAGCCCAAATTGCTTTGCATTTTTTGGACATTTCCCTTCTGTGGAATGCCAGACATTCATTTCCTGGGAGCTCAGCCATGTCACTAAGCCAGACATCATTATTTGGAGAGGATTGTTGTCTTTATTTTGGCAGGATACATTTTTAGTGACCAAAGCTGCACATTGGAGCCACATAGCATTGTTACCAGTCTGCTTACCTTTCTTAATTTCCCTTGTAAGGTAAATTAAAGTTAGTATTTCCTGGCTTTTGGTCACTTAGAGGGTAGCCTGAACTGTTACCTTAACACAACCCAAGAAACTGTTAGACACCACTGACAAAGGGTTGCGTTTGCATTTAAAAAACCTGGAAGTTACCGTGTGTGGAGCTGTAAGTGTCTGCAACTGCCAGTTTGCACCTTTTGGGTCTGGAGGGTGGCAGAGTTCCAATGTCCTGTCAGTGGCAGTGCGGTTGAGCCAGTGACTGAACCCAAGAAGGCAGTGGTACAGGGTGTCAAATGTCAATAATGACCCACTTATTGTACGTGCTTGATTTATTTTTCTTAGGGGCTATGTCTAGATTGGCATGATTTTCCGCAAATGCTTTTAACGGAAAAGTTTTTTCATTAAAAGCATTTGCGGAAAAGAACGTCTAGATTGGCACGGACGCTTTTGCCGAAAAGCACTTTTTGCGGAAAAGTGTCCATGCCAATCTAGACACGGTTTTGCGCAAGAAAGCCCCAATCACCATTTTCGCCAACGGAGCTTTTTTGCGCAAAACAGTTTTTGGCTGTTTACACTGGTCCTCTTGCGCAAATACATTTGCACAAGAGGGCTTTTTCCTGAACAGGAGCAGCATAGTATTTGCGTAAGAACACTGACAATCTTACATTAGATCGTCAGTGTTCTTGCACAAATTCAAGTGGCCAGTGTAGACAGCTGCCAGTCTAGACGCAGCCAGGTTGTTTTTCCTGTTGTTGCTCTCAACCCAGTTAAGGTCAATGTAGCTAATTGCAAAGGCATGCTTGTGTTGAATTTTGAGAGACATAACAAGACACTGAGGGTGGGATCATTCAGAGTCTGTAGTTGCAAGGAAGGAAGAGGGCCCTAGTGCAGCACTTCTCTAGCGGTGGGTTCCAACTCCATTTAATGGGGTCAGTGGGGTTGGTTTAGATTTGTTAGGGCCCAGGACTAAAGCTGCAGAGGAATTCAGACTTGATGTTGGGGCTTGGGTTAAGGCCCCCTATATGGGGCTGAAGCCTGAGGGCTTCAGCTTTGCCCTTCCCCCCATGTGGGGCTCGGGCTTTGGCTTTACCTTCCCTCTCCTACTTGGAGCAACAGGACTCGGGTGGGCTCAGGCTGCAACCCCCCCTCCTGGGGTTGTTTAGTAGTTTTTATTGTCAGAAGGAGGTCATGAGTCAATGGAGTTTGAGAACCTCTGCTCCAGTGGGGAAAGAAGAAATGGAAGTGGGCTTTACAACTACAGTAAAGAGAGTAATAAGAAAAAAAGAACTATGCACATCATTACTTTAACCACAAAGGGTCCAAATTATCCAGAGCAATAAACTGGGCATACACTGAATTCCAAGCTCTATAAAAATGTGTTGAAACACTACAATTGTTGCCATTTTCTTATGTACCAGAGAGATCTTCATAGAAATGTGTAATTGGATTTGTCGTCATCTGTAGTGGTAGCATCAGCATCGTCCTCCAATACTATTGTGTTTAATCAGTATTGTGTGGCATCATTTTACTGGGATGATCTTTCTACACCAGTTGCATTCTTTGTAGTGGGCAGCTTGAACAGTGTCTGAGTTCTGACTCATTATTATGAAGCCACTGTAAGTAACACAGTAGAAAGCAATTGAAACTTTAACCAGAATAAGCCAGGTTTGGATTCCCACCATCTCTAATTCTGTTAAAAGAAAACCATTCTCTGTGAAATTGCTTGTGGGTGTTCTTACAAAGAAGAATATCATGGGAAAGTTTGCGAGAAAGTGACAAAGCATTTCTATGTGATGAGAGATCTAAAAATTAGCAGTTAGTTTTCCAATATTTTGAGAGTGTTGTTTTCTTTAAAAATGGTTGGTTTATTCCTTGTCTTCAGTAGGAGCTTGTTCCCTCCAAGATTTTGTGGATATGTGCATGACTGCTGGTGGAGCATGTTGCAGTTACCTTAAGTGATCAGCTAGGTAGCAAGAAAACAGCAGTGTCTTCCAGAACCAAAACAACTTTGTGGAAGGTGTTACAACTTGAGGAAGTGAACTGCATAGAATAGAGAGAGATGGGATATTCCTAGAACAATCACAAACAAAAGTACCTCCCAGTCCTTCCATGGGGTCAAGGAGTAAAAATGAAAGATGATTTTATAAACAAACTTAAGTAATGCTCAAAAGTGCAGAAACTGAATTATAAAAAGGCAAGGAACAGATAACATGGTTCTTCCCACCCGCCAAAGAACTAGTTGATGGTGAGTTCAGCAGAATACCTCCACATATGTCCTTGCTAGATCATGTTTCTTTCCTGTTAATTAGAAATGGGTATATTGTTTTTGCTCAAACATCAATTCCCCAAACCTACGGCTGTTTTCCTAAGTATCAAACCTCTCTGGTTATGTCTATACTACAAAGTTAATTCGAAATAACAACTGTTATTTCGAATTAACTTCAATAGGGTCTACACATGCAAACTGCTATTTCAAATTTAATTCGAAATAGCAGAGTGCTTATTTCGAATTTGGTAAACCTTATTCTATGAGGAGTAACGCCAAATTCAAAATAGCTAATTCGAATTAAGTGTTGTGTAGACACGTAATTCGAAATAGGAGGCCTTCAGCCCTTCCCAGTTTCCCCTGGTGGCCAATCTGGGCCAAACCAGGACAACTCCTCTCCTCTCCCCCAGCCTCGGGGCCCTTAAAGGGGTAGAGGCTGGCACTGGGCACGTGCGAGAGCCAGGCCTGCCAGCAGCTGCAGTCCCTCACCCAGTGGCCGCACTATGGCCAGCTGTCCCCCGCCCAGTCCCCCAGCACACAGGGGCCAGCCGGGGGCTGTAGATGGTGCATGCCTGCCTGGACTGGTGCGGAGATCATGGACCTCATTGAGGTGTGGGGGAGGCCCCCAATGTCCATGCTCTCAGCGCCAGTTGGAGAAATGCCGCCGTCTATGGCCGGATAGTGGCTACAATGGCCTGCAAGGGACACAGGCACACCCAGGATCAGGTGCGCCTGAAAGTTAAGGAGCACAGGCAGGCGTACGCCAGGGCCACCGGGGCAGCACTGCAGCAGGGGCTGCCACCTGACCCTACTTCTCCGCCCTCGACCGAATCCTGGAGGTTCGGGGGGTAGCGAGCCAGAAGCTGAGGGCCCTGACCCAGGTGCAGCAGAGGGGCCACCACCAGCTGTCCTGGCACCAGAGTTGGCAGAGTCATCCAGGGAGGCCATACCAGGTAAGTGACAGCACTATCCCCTACCCAGGGGGGAGGCGGGGAGGGAGATCAGGGACCACGCACACGGGCCATGCCTCCCACGGATCACGCAGCCACCTGTGCATGTGCTGTGCCACTTTTGGGCAGGTGGCTCCAGCTGTGTGCCACACGGGCTGTAGCCCGATAGCCGTGTGTGTGTGTGTGTGTGTGTGTGTGTGTGTGTGTGTGAAGAGACCCGACACGCTCCCGACCTCAGGGCGGGACACAGCAGGACGCCCTCCCTTCACAAACCCCCTCTACACAGGGTCAGGGGACATCTCTCCCCCGCCCTGGCCACACTATACACAGCACAGGGGCATGGGTGCGGTTTCGGGGCAGCTCCCACTCCCGGGCAAAGCCAGACATGCCGACCATGGCCTCTGTGCAAGCACATCGGCTTTGATGGTGCAGGGCATGGTTGCCCTCATCTCGCGGGGTGGCTGGGCATCATCCACTGTGTCCCCAGGGAGAACTGACCACTTCTCCTCTTTTTCTACAGCCGCACCAGCTGCTCGTGCAGGGTGCACCACCCTGCCCGGGACATGCTCCCGCACCCACAGCCTCAGCAGGACCACCACTGTACTGCTGGGGTACCGAGAGCAGCACCTGCGGGCCCTGCAAGCCCAGACCCGGATCATGGAGTAGCGGGCACAGGACAACCGGGAGTTCCAGCAGGAGCTGCATGCCCAGGGTCATGCCATCTGTCGCCATCTGCAGGCCCTAGTGCAGAGTGTGCTGCCCCGTGCCGGTCCTGTGCCTGCTGCCCCCCCCCCCCAGCTACTGTTCCTCCTCCCACTCCTGCCTCTCCCCCCACTTCTTCCTCCACACCCTCTCCCTCAATCTCCACCCCCCCCACCTCAACCTCCACATCCTCCTCCCCATCCCCCCAGGGATGCCGAGGCTCCCTCTCCCACAGTGCTGGGAAGCAATTGGCCCAGCAAGACCCCCACCCCTGAGCGCTGAGCTTCCCCTCCCCCTTCTTCCCCTTCCTTCCCCCTTCCAGCTCCCTCCTCCAAGTTTTCCCCCCTCCCCTCTCCCACCCTTTCTCCTCCCCTCTCCTGCTGCCCTTCCCAATCTCCCCAGAGTTGCATCCCCCGCCCAGTTTTGTTTAATAAACAGAGTTTGTATTTTTGAGACAAAAGTGCATTTTATTTGACATCAGAAAAGGGGGGGGGCTAGGGAAGGGTAAGTGGAAGAACGAGAGGGAGGAGTGGGGCAGACCAGGGAGACTGTTAGCACTCCTCAGGGTGGAAGCTCTCCCACAAGGCCCCCTGGATCCTGACAGCCCCTTGATGGTCCTCCCGGATAGCAGCCTGCAGACAGTGCAGCCAGACTGCTGACAACGTGTCCACGAGACGCAGCAGAGTCCCCAGGGGCAGGTTTGGTTCCATGTTGCAGAGTGCCGTGGTGTCCCAAGTGAGGGAAAGCAGAGCACTCCGAGACACAAATGCTTTGCTGTCCCTCAGCGAGGTAGACCAGCAAGCAGAGAAACCTGAGAACTGTCTGTCCCGGATTGGGGGTAGGGTCCCTTTAAGCACAGACCTCGGATAGCCTGAGGTAGTAGACCCACACATTGAGTCTGACCCTGATGCCCTGCCGGCACTGGTTCCGGCCAGCCTTACCTTTGATTCAGGGTCCACTCAATGTGGACACGCTATTTCGAATTAGAAAAATGCTATTTCGAATTAGTTTTTGTGCATAGATGTGTTATTTCAAATTAGCTTATTTCGAATTACTTAATTTAAAATAGCGCTGTAATGTAGACATAGCCTCTGAGATGTTGTATACTTTTGTGATAAAATCCTGTCTCCATAGGTGTTAATGGGAGCAAAATTTCACCCTTCGTTTTCAGTTTCAACCAGAACTATTAGTACAAAAAATGTCCCAAAGAACTCTTGTTCTGCAGCTCATTTCTACAGAGTAAAGAGGGTCACATACTGGGATAATGTCTGTCTTTTCTGGTGTTTTTTATAGCTGAAACCCAACACCAAACTCCTTCTGAGGATCACTCATCTCAGGCAGTATTAGTTTGAGGTTATTACATATTTAGTATAGCTATTTACTTTAATGGCATAGATATCTTGAATAATTGTTTAGGCAATAACCATATTCTCAGGATCTTAGAGTATCCCATATTAAAAATAGACACAACTGGAAGAAATCCATACAAACACATCCTGTTTTGCTGCTTACTTTACAAGGGGAAACATATGAAGCTTAGTGGTTCTAAAAGAATGTATTGGAATGCAAATGGAAATCCAGAAGGGCAAAATCCAGGCCGTTAGTTTCCATATTACATTATGGAATTAGAAAAATACTGATAATAGTAGGAACTGTAAAAAGGCATCAGACCCTTGGACAGAGATAATAAATCATGGATTTTTCAAGGTTATTAGCAAATTCTGGCCACATCAGTAGAGCTGTTTTTAAAATACCTGTGTCAGCTAATGCTTGTGCAATGTTTTAAAAAGACATTCTTTCTTCACAGATTGCTTCTGTGCATCAAGATTACTTAATTCCATACTTAAACCAATAGCTCCCACCCCCAATTCTCTTCTGTGATGGATTTAAATGTACTGACATAAAATATTCTTTACAATCCTAATAGAATACCAGGAAAGGTAAAAACTTCCTTTATACTAGGCTGTCAAGCAATTAAAAATTTAATCATGATTAATCACACAATTAAAGTTGCTGTTAAGCAATAATAGAATATCATTTTTTTGATGTTTTCTACATTTTCAAGCATTGACTTCAGTTACAATAGAATATAAAGTGTACAGTGCTCACTTTATTTATTTTGATTACAAATATTTGAACTATAAAAACAAAAGACATAGTATTTTTCAATCCACCTCATATAAGCAATCTGTTTATGAAGGCAGAATTTACACAAATCTGTCTATGTATATTAGAAATGTGCATCTGTCTGTCCATCCATCTGTGAGTCCATTTGTTCAAGAACTCCTCTTAAACGGTAAGAGCTAGGACTACCAAATCTAGTATGCAGCTTCCTCTTAACTTAAAGCAAGTCAGCGTTTGGTTGTGCCAGGACAATGTGATCTGCCCGGAATGGGATTGCTTTCCATAACACGGACCAATACCCCCTCCTGGACCCTGCATCCCACCCGGTGTGTGAGGTCACACCCCCTTTTTTCACCCAAACTCCCTCTTAGACTCCACACCATCTCCTTCACCCTACGTCACTAATCTGAGTTCCCTCCTACACCCAACCTCCATTCCAGACCCCTCAGAAATTCAGAGCTATTGAACTTTGGTGTGTTCCCATTCAGACACTTGTAGTAGTTGATTCTTCTGCTGTGGTTCTGTGCAAAGAGCATCTCTGGAGAACTGAATTCTGCAGTGTGCATGGTTTTAAACAATAATAATTACTCATTCCCTTCCCACCACAATTGCATTATACACATTCTTGTATAGTTAGGACCACCTGTAGACGTGGGATTGGGAGCAGATTTGCCCTTGGAGATGCTTTGAATCCAGGTCCAGTATCCAGGTTGGAGGTTTACAAAGCTGCAGACGTTCCTGAATGAGAGTTAAATCACACTCCAATAGATCCCTGTCTATCAATTGGTGGAAGTGGGGCAGATGGTTGTGCACAATATGACAAGTCATCCTTGTTTCTTCCCTTCTCACCTTTGCAAGACTGATAATACCATCTGAGGCCCAGATTTTCAGATGTTCTCATGGTCCAATAACTTTCACTCTGAACAATGGTCCATTATGTTCAGGGGTCAGCAGATGGAGATTTTGGCTACAAGGTGTTTAGGACCCCGACTGCTAGATCAGCTTTTAGTCTCTTATGCTTCCCTCTATGGAGTATTTTATGTGGTCCTGCTATTTGGAACCCAGGATCAGATTCTTAGCTGAGGTGCACTGATATCTCTACGTAGAAGTCAGTGGATCTATACTTATTACATGTAGCCCTTTAGTGTCTATATATTAAGACGAGCCATACAGAGAGGATTTATATTCTCACTTGTGAATGCTCGCTTGCTTTTTGCGTGGCTCAGTAAAGACAGACCTGAAACCCACCCAGTTGGGCTTTCCAGGTCCAGGGTAGTACATGAGATTGTCCTGATAATTGGGGAAAAATAGCATGGGTTTTCAGATGCCTTTCAGCTTGGAAGGTACTAAATTAGAGAAGAACAGATGGAGAAAAATTCTGGATCACATTCAGTTATTCTGTGTGTTTGAGTAATTGAGGAGGAACCCAGCATTTGCCCTGTCTTGGCTGAGCCAAAGAATCTAAATTGTCGAGTTAAGCAAGAACATTTTTTCACCAGTTATATTTGCGGATATGGGGGCTATTTCTTCATTCACTCCCTCTTCCCCATCAAACATTCTAGTGTCTGAAATCTGCTAATTCCACAATCCTAAATAAAATTCAGGACTATAGAACAAATCAGGACTACGTCTTGCCATCAAAGCAGACCTCTGTTCCTTTTGTAGTGTGTTTTGCTGTTCTCAGAAGCCAGCTTTAGCGATAGAATACTTATTCAGTAGATCTAAATGTAAAATCTGTGTGCCTAACTAGTGCATTAACTCCCTTTCTCTGGAGGTGGGTAACAGGAGAGGGATCACTTGAGGATTACCTGTTGTAATCCCTCCCTCTGGGGCATCTGGTATTGGCCACTGTCGGCAGACAGGATACTGGGCTAGATGGATCTTTGGTCTGACCCAAGATGGCCGTTCTTATGTCCCTTCAAAGTTTTGCGTGTGAAAAAGTAAAAATGAATGAGCAATTTCAAATCAAACAATCGGAAGATACTCCTGTTAGAAAGGACAATAGTGCTATTTGTGGTAACACTTTTGGTTTATAAGCTTGCCTAGTTTATATTTAATAAATGTTATTGGTTTACAACATGACAACATATTCGTATTTTAGAATATATTTAACCAGCAGAGATTTTGGATTCTGCAAAGCTTCTCATATTTGGTATCTGCAGATATTCTAGACTGTAATGCATGTTAACTCTGAAGTAAAATTTTGATAGAAATCTACCATAATGCTGAAGTAACCTTAGCGTCAGTGAAGCACATAGGCTAGTTTAATTAATTGTTCTTCTGTGTTTTTGAATCCTAATACAGCTCATCTTTTATGTTTTAAATGTATGGATGTGTTTCATCAAAACAGCAATTTTGATAAATTCCTAAGTGTTAAAATTTTAAACAATTGTTAGATTTTTAAGGATTTTCAAAACAGTATTATAAAAGAATGTAAATTGCTTTGGAGTAACATCGTTTGTTCCAGTGCTCTCTGATTCTAGTGCACAGCTTTTCTGTATCTAAAGCTGATTTTATATTTTTCATTAAATCTAGTATATTCTTTCTTCCCAAGAGCCCTGCCTCTTCATTATAACCATTTCCATCAGTGACAAGATCAGAGAGCACTCTTAATCTTAAATGGAATAGAAGGGTAGAAATTAGTACTTAAAGGGTGAAACCATTAGTATTTCTGAGTGCTTCCCTGTATTCATCACTACTCTGATACTGATCAGTATTAATAAAGGGAGCAGCCAGACATAATCCATCTGCTGGATGTTCCTTTTCTTTCTCTGACTGACTGCCTCGTCGTCTTTCTCTGCTCAGGTTTCCAGACAGGAAATCCAGACGTGGCCATTCATCAGTGCTGCTATAATCTGTCTGATTTTATTAGCTTTTGAATTTTATCAACAAAATGGAAAAAGAGGTGGAAAAAACCCCTAAAAACCTAAAATCTCTGGCACTATGTCTCTCCCTTACCTATGCATTCTCCTCAGCAAAGCAGGATGGTACAAGTCAAAATTTAAAAAGTGAAAAGGTGTTTGGCAAGTTTCCAAGATTTGGTGGGCCTTTTTAAACAAAAAAAAAAAAAAAAAAAAAAAAAAAAAAAGAAAAAAAAGAATTTGGTGTGGTTTTAATTTCTTCTGTCCTTAAATTATGTGAGAAGCCACACTGTCAGCATTTCTTGCTGCTTCATGATATTTTTCATTTTAAATATTAAACATATATAATTCATATTTTGTTTTGGCTTGAAATCCATAAAAGTTTGTTCCTTGTTTTTGGGAACAGAGCTGAATGACAGTATCTGAAATTGGAGTTGTTTTGCTTGTCTGCTGTTATACTAGATGCCTTACTCCATGGAATTGATACCAGTTGGAATAGATGAAGCTGATGTGAGGAGTGCGAACTTCACAGGGCACCTGACAGGTTAATCAAGTGATGCAGTGGAACAATTTGTGGCCAAACTATCTCCTTTTTGACTATTGGCAGAAGGCCCCAAAGTAGTGGACAGCCGGCAAGAAGTCACTGAAGGGATTCAGCTGTCATGGTGACATCTCACTCCTCTTCCCTGCTGTGCCCAGAGTCTGGATGGAGGATGGGTTTAGCTGTGTGAGTGAGAGGGTTGACCTACCATTAAGTTAATCTCAGAAACAAAGAGGTAATCGGCTGGAATGTTAGTGCCTATTCACATGCCTCCCTCACCCTCTCTCAAAGTGGGCATTTCACTGCTGCAGTCTTCCACTGAGGCATTTAGACCACCAGTGGCCCTCTGCTAGGGAATCTGTACCTATGTAGACTGTAGGGAGACTTTGCCCAGGGACACTGTAACTCTTCTAAAGTTACAGAGTAAATCAGTGGTAGAGGAAGGATTAGTATTGTGAAATTCCTGGCTCGTGACCTCATAGTTAGTCCGTTAGTTTTTTTTTTTTTCTTGGAAAATCATAAGGGAGAAAAAATATTGCTTAATATGTATTATTTTTTATAATTCAGCTTTGAGTTTTCACATATTAGGTACCCCTTCATGTTCAAACCCCTTCATGTTCAAACAAGTCAGTGTCTTTAGTGTAATCTGTGTGGCTAACTTCTGTGCAAAGCTCTGAAAATATAGTAACGGAAAGTACCCAAATTGTTACCTAATGATTAACTTATGCTGTTTGGGCTCTTATATCTCTACCATTAACTTAGGGTATGTCTACACAGTGGCATTATTTCGGAATAACTGATGTTATTTTCAAATAACATAGTGCGCCTCTACACAGCAAGCCATTATTTTGAAACGTTGAGCTGG
Organism: Pelodiscus sinensis; assembly: GCF_049634645.1. Classification (NCBI taxonomy): domain Eukaryota; kingdom Metazoa; phylum Chordata; order Testudines; family Trionychidae; genus Pelodiscus; species Pelodiscus sinensis. The sequence continues at coordinate 36,627,580 of NC_134711.1, read as the reverse complement.
AAGACTTCTTATTCTGACTCATGGTAACCCTCATTTCACGAGGAGTGATGGAAGTCGAAGGAAGGGTGTTCTTCCTTTGACTTCCTGCTATGTAGACAGTGCCAAAAGCCGAATTAAGCAATTTCGCCTTCAGCCACGCATTTGACATAGTTGAAGTTATGTATCTTAATTTGATACTTGCCTTTCAGTGTAGACATGCCCTTAGACTACATATCTATAGAACGCCTAGCATTGCTATGGGATAGAAACTGTCTGCATTGTGTTTTGTGATGTGCGTAGCAGAACAGGATTCTGAGCACTACTCCAGTACAAATAGAATCTGAATGTATCAAAATAACCCGGGTTTCTTCACTAGATAAGGTTTATAGCTTTATTTATAGTGCTACACAAGTTGAGTGTAACTCTAGTAAAGGAGGCATCTTAACTAGCAGCTCCTTGTTTCTGGGCATATACAATTTTTTTAAGAGCCTATATACTTCAAGCAGAACATTTTTCTTGTTTATTCTTCCCTGAGGCATTTTTTTTTTTAAATCAAAAAATCAGGTACTAGAGTAAGAAAGAAGAGGTATTTAGTGAGTTAGGAAAAGAACTTGTCCATGCTTAGAGGACACAAAAATGGTTATGGTTATCTAGACAATGCAACACAAACCCAAGTGAGGGAATCCAAATATATGCAACACGAGAATGCATCTCTTGAAATAGCCACACACTGAAATAAATATAATTGTCTTTATTTCATGGATATTCATATTCAAAATGTTCAGACACTCGTGATGTGAATGTAGGTAACTGCAGTTGAATGATTAGACTAGCAAATATATGTATTATTTACACTTGGCCCATCAGATCTTTGATCATCACATATTCCTATTGCACTGTAATTGCACTGAAATACATACAGTGGTATTTAATTTTATTTTTCTCTTTGAGAAACAAACAGGGCATTTGTCACATGAAATAGAAATTCTTGTCCATAGGCAACTTCAAACACTATTATTTGTGTGATTTAATCTGACAGTTGTTCACTCATATCTGTTTTCCTGTCAGGCTCCTTTTGACATTAATGGGCATTGCTTAGTGAAATCTTTACACACCACTTTGAAAATTAGTCCTCACTGGGTACCTGTCAATATATCTCTGCCAAGATGCTTCCAAAAGTTCTCTGTTTCTAGAAGCAGCATAAGGGTAGCAAATTAGCCTCTAAAAGGACATGCTCCTTATGCTGGTTGTTGAGTGCCTATGTAACAGTCAGGCAGAACCAAACACAGGACCCCTGGAGCATAGTCCATAAACCTCTACTGCATGAACTATAACCCCAGCTGGCTCTCAGCTAAGGCTGTAAAGCAAACTCATTCTTTCTCTCTATAAGTGTCTCAGTACCACTACATAGGACAGCACACCACACTCAGCAGGTATGTGAGTTACACCTGCTCCATCATATTTCCTGGTTCCATGTAGTTTCCATGAAAGAAACTAGAAATGCTAGTCAGGGATCAGAAAGCATATCAGCTTGAGCTCTTTAAACACAATTGTATTGTATTTGTAGCCTACCTGATTCCTATATGACACAATAACATTCAGAAGGAGAATGGATCTTAACAGTATTTTCTCAAGACAGATACGTTGTGGTAACAATATTGAATTTTGTTTTAAAAATAAAAAAAATCTTGCTTTGTAATATAAACTACCCTTACCATGGGGGCTGGACTTGATAATATCTTGAGGTCCCTTCCAGCCAGACATTTTTTATGATTATAACTTCAGTTATTTTGCATCTCTGCGTGATATGTCTAATTGTTCTATGCAACTAGATTGTTTCTCTAAGCAGCTTCCACAGTAATAGATGTGTATCTTATGTTACCTTAACTGAAGTAGAAAAGGTCTCATACTGTCACCTTAAAGGTCTCGCACTGTCATAGCATAAATGTAATGAATAATGGAATAATACAATTTTATAATTAGCATTGCATAATACCAAGTTTATAGCAGAGAGAATTTATTTTTTCCCCTCTCTCATTCCTCCTTTGTGGAAACTCATTTGCTATTCCACTGCAATTCACTAGAAATCTCTTCACTTACACTCAGACACGTTTCAGGTAATATAAAAGATATAAATAAATTATCATTAATGTAAAGCAGTGTTTCTTTTCATAATGAACTCAAACCAATAACCATGCCCATTGTTGAATCTGAGTGAACTCTTCAAACTGTGCTGTTTGAAAGCAGTTTGCAATTACAAGTTATTTTACTTTTTGATTGGTATTTTGACTTTTACATGATAAAAACAATTGTGATACTAAAAAAGCCATTTTAATTATAAAACAAATTGCAGTTTTACTAGGCTATTCAAGATAAAGCTAATGCCTAATTTTTGCTTTATATTATATAAAAGGAGATATGGAGATAAATGAGATAAAGATGCTAGTATAGAAGTTTTAGAAAATAAGTATGTCTTCACACAGTTCCACTTTTCACTAGACAGTTTCCATGAACAACTGATGTAGAAATAATTTTGAAGGCAAGTCAGTATCAATCATGTGAACTGAAAAAAATTCAGTGTAGCAAAGAAAATAAGAAGAGAAGATATGTTAAAATTTTGACCAATTTTATGGAAACACAAAAGAGGCTATGATTCCTTTAAATATTTCTTTCTGGCTCAGTATATTATTCCACCTAATCATTTCTTTCAACTCAGGCTTTTGTTTATTTTTGGGAGAAGGATTAGCTCCTTAATGATGGGTGCAGTAACTTAAAATATGATTTAGGCTTTCCTGGCTGAATATTTTGCCATTGACACTGCAGCAAGGTACACAAACATATTTTCTGACATTTATTCCATAAATGACTAATAAACCTAGGTCTGCAAGAGACAAAAAACAAACAAACAAACAAAAAAACTACATACTTGTCAAGAAGTTTGTCTTTTAGGAAAGTGCTGACTTTTGTATCGAGCCTGCACTTACTCATATCTGTTATCTATGGTATTATCTATTTAAGATATCTAGCTCTTAATACAGCACTTTATGTAAGCATAATTTTTCAACTGTAAAAATGGAAAAAATGAAGTTCAGGGAGATGAAATTGGGCCACTATCACCCAACAAGCCAGTGGCTGAGCTGTGAATAGGTTACAGGTTTCCTGAGTCCAAATCAAGTGCCTATATTTGTAAAAAAGAGAACAGTAGAGAGAAGTTGACAAGACATTTGTGGATGCCAACAAGATAGGGTGTTTTATATCAAACTCAGTGAGGACTCTTGGTTAATCAAAATACCTCTCTAGAACATTGGTGCTTATTCTGTGGTGTGTGCAATCATATATAGAGTAATCCAATGTTTGAGAGTCTGTAACTCTGAAATGCTGGCTGTTCCCTCTGGGCGGCGCTGTTGCTGAAATGCTGGCTGTTCCCTCTGGGCGGCGCTGTTGCTGAAATGCTGGCTGTACCCTCTGGGCGGCGCTGTTGCTGAAATGCTGGCTGTTCCCTCTGGGCAGCTCGTGCTGCATGGGGAGTGTGAGGCCCAAATGGCTGCTTGCACCGCTTCCTCCCCCGCAGTGGCCCGGCTGAGTGGCTCAGAAGTCAGCCGAGTGCCACGGCAGGAGGCAGAGGGGGGCGGGGCAGTGACGTGCGGCATGACAGCGGCTCCGGGCCCTGCCCCCTGACCATGAATGTCACCGCCCCACCCCCCTTCGCCTCCCGCTATAGTGCTTGGCTGACTTCCGTGCTGCTCAGCCAGGCCGCCGTGTGGGAGCAAGTGGCGCAAGCAACCGTTTGGGCTCTGTGGTCCCCCAGGTGAGAGGCAGGACGGGGAGGAGAAGAGAAAGAGAGAGACAGAGAGAGAGAGAGAGAGGCAGGAGGTGGAGGAGAGCTGAGAGAGAGGGGGAGGTAGTAGGAGCAGTGGCGGATATAGGGCAGGGCGAGCGAGGCGGCCGCCCCTGGCCCCGCGCTTCAAGAAGCCTCACGCGTGCGCAGTGTCAAAGGGGGCCCCGCGAAATTGTGCTGTCCTGGGCCCCGCAAAGTGAGTGTGAGTGTGAGCGACCGACCGACCCCTGAAAATCCCATCTTATGATGGGCTAATTGGCTAGTGTGTTTATAGTAACCTTTGACTTTCTCAATCTGGAAGTTTTGGGAGAAGATGGTCTGGTAAGAAGGTATGTGAGGAAGAAGAAAGAGCTGTGTGTTGGGACTGAATATGTTTCTTCCAGCTCTCGTTGGCTCAGGGAGTTGCTGTTACCTCAGCGTTGATCTTCATATTGCCATGTGGGCAACTTATCATAACTCTTCAAATACTGTGACACTTTAACTTAGTGGGTACTTTTAGATAGATTGTAGCAACAGATACAAAATGGAGTGAAACTGCTCAGAATTACTAATTAGGTACTTACTTTATAACAGGATAGCTGGAGCTCCTGCTGTCACCCAAGGAACAAAATGAGTACATGGGTGCACTTGTGGATACATATAAAATATATACTAGCATATGACATAAAAGGGAAAAGCCTTCTGTCTCCTTAAGCCAATTGTCATTCAGCTCTAAGCATGTGCTGAAACTTGCAGTAAACTCTTTTTACTTGAAGTTGAAAAATATTTGCAGAAAAACATTGTGCAGGGAAAGTGAATGCACTAGCTGAAAACAGATAGGTTCTTTGTACTGTTGCATTCAGAACGGGGCAGATGGAAAGTAGTGGCTGTTAGCCAGGTGCCCAGTTCTGAAGGCCGCACTCCGCCTGTAATAGCACGAGAGGTGAAAGTAAGTGGGTGCACCCTGGTGCTCAGGTTCGGTAAGAGCTGGCTGAGTTGCGGTAAAAGCCAGCAGGGAGCTATTTAAAGAGCTGGCAGGGCCCTGGGTTGCAATAGGACAGTACCTGTAAGAAATTTTCAGTTACTTTCACCATTGATGAGCACAGAAGTAGGAGTGGCAATAGTATACCATGTCATCTTTATTTTTGTGCTGATGCTGGTAGTGGCTCTGCCTGCAGAGCAGGCTCCATGTCTGCAACCATCACTCTCCAGCTGCCCAGTTCTGAAGGCAGTGCGACTGCCAGTCCTCGAGCAGAAGCAGGGGCGGCCCATTCTTATAGGCCTAGGGCGCCAAGTTAAATGGGGTGCCAAATGGTGGGGCAATATCATTGAGGGGTTTGGAGGTGGGGGAGTATGGTTTGCCTAGGGCGCCAGTTGCTGGCAGCTAGTCTAGGGCTGCCCCTGTGTAGCAGGGAAACCCAGATCACTGCAATTGAGACATATTCCTGAAACTTATGTTTATGAACTTTTGTTGAGTATCACACTAGTTAAATCCAGGGGCAGGGAACATATATAGCTGGAACAATAGTAACATCCAATGGCTCAATTGACTAGCCCTTAGTAAATTATCATTTTGAACACCAAAGCAAACAGAAAACCAAATATCATCTCTGCCACTGAAAAAATGGTAGTCATAATTCAAGTATCCACAAGGCATCTGGTTTATCAGGCAAGAAAATCAATGTTATATGTAACTTTGGACCCTTATTCTGAAATAGACAAAAATTCCTTTGTCCTAGTTTAACAATGACCATCACTTGAAAAGTAAGGAGCATTTCCTTAGACCTCGCTGGTCTTGTAAAGTCTGTACATTCAATCTGGGAAGACAACATTTTGTATTGGAAATTTCCAGCAGGAGAATGCAGACCCTGATAGAATGGGGCTATGCCTTTTAGTGCTAGCTACTGGAAGTACTGGATTTCTTTTCAAAAGTAATTTCCTTAGCAGGATGTAATAGCTTAAGGGACTGTTAATGGAATATGAAGCCTGTGTATGTCTAGGTCACCGACTCATCTCCAGACCACAGTAGGTGCAAGTGACCATAAAGCAATACTAACTGACAGCTGTTAATTGGCCTATGTGAAATGAGTCATTTCAGTCCAGTTGTTAGTGGCAGATGACTGTACCACAGTTGACAACACCTACTGTTTTAGCAGTGAGGTCAATGATTTAGTAGGGATGGAGACAGACCTATCTTCTCACCTCAGCTGGTACCTCATCCATTTCTTGTTTCTGACACTTCAGGTTGGTGGCATGGAAGAGCATGCACTGTGGCTCCCTTTACTCCCACTTCTGACTTTTCCCCTCTATTCCTGAAGTGGCTGGTCTTTTATTTTACCAATCACCCTTATTTGCCCTCAAATTCCTCCTTAACTCTCATCTCTTAAGTTTACTTTTCTCTCCTAATTTTACCAAGATATAATCCTCACTCATCTAATTAGATTTTTTAAAGTAAACACACATGTAATAAAGAATTACAGATCTTCAGCTTTTCTCCTTATTTTCTGGTTGTCTTCACCAGCCACCCACCCAGTTATCTGCTGATTATTGGTATAACTTCAGGCATGAATCTATACCACTGAAGTTAATGCAAATTTTGTCATCTTTGATTTCAGTGGGAACATGTTTGGAGGCTTAGGGACTGATTCAGCTAGATACATGTTGCTGCCCACTTTCATTGCTATCAGTGAGAGCAAAAGCATTCAGTTCCCTGGACATTTGATGCTCATGTTCTAAGCTCCTTTGTGCAAAGTCAGATGTGAAATGCAGGTGCCACAAAAGTTAGAGTTTCACCATTGACTTCAATGAGCTGAGGAATTCACACCAATCTGTTATTTGTCTATAAATCCCTATATACATATAAAAGGCTTTTTAATTTTAATTCTGGATACATATCAAATAACACTAGTGAAGGAAGAACTGGTTTTATAGAGAAAAATCTCCAAAGACCATATTGAACAAAGAACTTTTATGATCGGTGCACTGATGTTTGGATGACTTAGATTAATGTGATAAAATAATGGAGAACTAGACACATTAAGCTGTTAAATGCTTTCTGAGGTAAAAAATTATCTGTCTGTGGTAGCATGTCATTTGTAACCTAATGAACTGATTCATGATAGCTAAAAATATTATTTTAATCTACTTTTTGTAATAAGGTATGTTCTTAAAAGGATCCATACATTTATTTGACATTTTAAACAATAAATATTGCCACATATCTGTCACAGTATTATGCAGGTGATTCCTGCTATAAAAATTATGGACACTAAAATATACCTAGGCATGACTCGTCACTTGTAATCTGTAATGTCTTAATGAATCATGCATAAATTAGACTCCATAGTACCCCACATCTGTTGTCCATTTGCTTCATCTGCCATCATAAAGCAGTTTAAAAAAATATTGATCGTGAAAGTCCAGTTTTTTTTGTCCGTGGTTTTCTTAGGAAAGCTGGGAATTGTTCAAGTGATTATTGTTACAGTCACTATGAGTTTGTTAATGCAGGCTTGGTCTATTAAAAAATGCCTCCAACAACAAGTAAAAACTGTCTTTCTGCATGTTTCCATGGATCACCATGTTGTTCAGGTTTTACAGTCCTGGGGGAAAAAAGCATTAGATATACTTCAGTTCCTATACTGTCACACACATGTTAATAAGCCTCAACATTGTAAAGAAACCTGACAAAAATGTATTATCATTCATACAATTTCAATGTGATATCTTGTATCACATGGAAGGGTGGTTGACTAAGGGATTCAATCAAGATATATAGGATTGGCAACAGTATGACCCATTACACCTAATAAAGGTCCATGCACATGGTGTCATGTGAGCACATGCGTAAAACTGACATAAAGATGAGCCCAGAATCTGCATAAAATGGCAGCTAAAGCAGCATGCAACCTAAGAAATCATTACCAGTTTTGGCTAGAATTTCCAAATATACCAAAAATGCAAAAGAGTTAATAAATTTAACCTTCATTAAGAATAGATACATGTCCTTTTACAGTTCACACCACATTAACAAAAACATTACTTTCATATGTACAATACATTCCTTATTATAATGAAGCAATATAATCTTTGCACTTTTACAAGTATAATAGGCAGCTTGTGCCACTGTGCATATTAAATGAAGAGCGGTAAAACCATTTCCTGACAATTATTTTCAAAAGTTGAGACTAGAGCTGATCAGAAAACAAAATTTTAATCTCAAAAAAGATTCTGACGTTTCCATGCTTCTTTCCATCCTGACTCAGATGAAAAGTTGAAATATTAATTCTTACAGGATGGAAACGTTATGAATTTCTGTTCAGATTGAAATATTTCAAGCAGATATTTCATATTTATGATGACATTTTAGTTATGTTTTAAATTGAAATGTCAGTTTGAAATGAAATGTTTGGGTTCAAAACACCATTTCACAAAATCAAACTTTACTGAAAATCAATGCTTTCCCATGGAAAAGTTCAGTTTCAATTAGACCTCATTTTGCAACAAAAAGCTTTATTGGAAAAATGTTTGAGTAGGTCTGTTTGGGGGCAAAGAACATACTGGTATGTGCTACATTTCCACTCAGACCCAACAGGTACCTGTAAAGTATGACATCTGAAAAACAGAGATTGATTGTAACAGATACTGCTGACACTGCTACCCATTTAAGCATGGCACCTCAAACGATGGAGCTGTAATAAATCCCTTGTATTCCTTTCAGGGTTTTGTGTTGCTTTTGGGAATTAGATGGGGATATTTCAGATTATTTCAGGCGGCACTGAGATGGAAAAGAAAGGCAAGTAATTAAAAGCATCTCACTGTTTTGGATGCCAAGGAAACAACAGGAGAAAAGAGGTGTGATGAGAAGTACTCATTTATGAGAAAGCGCCATTGAAAAGCTAACCTTGTTAAAGCTGATAGATATGCTGTCCTGCAGTCAGATTAAATGAAAGATGTGTCTAAGAACATTTATGGAATGACAATGCTAGAGACAATGCAATAAGATAGCTGTAGACAATGGAAGCTCTGGTAGTGTGTTAGTCTTCCCTCCCACTATGCAATAGGGATCCCTGCCTCATTTCTAGGGGAACTCACAAAGAGATGTTGGTATCCCAGTTGGTCCAGAGAACTAACCCTCCATCCCCAAAATTCAATGGATTCTGGCCCCTTCATCAGGAATGGGGCCTCCCTAGAGTCTGTTGGCGCTAGCCCTGGGCATGGATAAAGCGGCCACCACAGTATTGTTTAGGTTCTGGGCCCTTTAAACTGGGTCACCATAAGTGCGGCAGTCTCTGAACTTTGAGGCCTGTTAGGCAGAGACACTGCAAACACAGTAGTCTCTGGAGGCTGGGCCCTTGAAGAAGGGACATTGTACCCTGGATTCCCTCAACACTGAGGCATTTAGGCAAGAGTAGAACAAACCCCAAATCAATTCATTCTGAGCTCTGGATGCAGTGTCAGATCGAACACCCAGGACTCAAGTAGGTGCTGAGCCCTTGACAGAGGGCAGAGCTAGCACCCAAGACTCTCGATCCTATGGCAGTGCCAGCTCATCCGCCATAGGCACAGTCTCCTCAGCAAGTAGGATGTTACTAGGTCAGAAGAAAGCCCACTGCCTCACTACAGAAGCCAATATGGATTGGAGACTGATTAGAAACACAGGGTATGGGGCTTTGATTGGCTTTGTGTGTAAGCGTAAAAGAGTCAGAAGGTACCAGAAAGCCAGGATAAAGCTAGTGAAGCAGTTGATATTGTAGCGAGCCATGAAAAGGAGCACAGACAACATTCTGAAGCACAGGACTGGCTGGAAAACAAGCTGGGGTTTTTAAACAAGGAAACTGGGCAGTTCCTGGCCAGCGGTCACAGAAACAGGACTTTGGGTACCTTTTTGTAACTAAACAGCATTGCATTCAGAATCAATTACTCCTCCTAAGAGAAACAATCTAGTAATGCCCCAAATAATGCCCCAAATACTGTTGTCAAGGGGCAACAGTAACATAAGTCAGTAGCTCTCAACCTTTCTAGACTACTGTGCCCCTTTCAGGAGTCAGATTTGTCTTGAGTGTCCCCAAGTTTCACCTCATTTAAAAACTACTTGCTTATAAAATTAGATATAAAAATACAAGTGTGTCAGAACACTATTATGAAAAAATTGCTTACTTTCTTATTTTTACCATATAACTATAAATCAATTAGAATATAAATATTGTACTTACTTTCCAGTATATATTGTATAAAGCAGTATAAAAAAAAGTCATCGATAATATGAAATTTTAGGTTGAGAACCACTATTGGCATCATCCCAGTTCTACATTGGTTTGGTCCAAGGTTGCCCTGAATTTGAGGGTGGGATGTACACTAGAATGTGATTAAGATAATTGCAACCATATTATGTTTATTCTGCCTCTGTGAATTAATCAAATGGAACACCACACAGTTGAGGGTTAATTTGAAAGCAGGCTTTTAGAGGCAAGGCCAAAACTAGCTGGCAATTTCTGCTAATCAGAGTTGGAAGAGGGGACAGCAAAGTGAACAACTGAGACTGAAAACCTTGATGGATGGAAACTTTGGATTTGGGCATCTTTGATATAGAACAGTGTTTCTTAAACTTTTTAAGACCGAGGAACACAAAACAATATTTTTTTTGTATGAGGGACACTAAGGATTTTTTGTTGATCAAAAAAAAGTTATTGATCAGAAAAAAAAAAAAAAAAAACCCCAAAAGGATCCGGGGAGAAGTTATTGAGGGGAAAAAAAAGGTCGCCTGCCCCTTTAAGGGTGACCATTTTGAACTCTGTTGTTCTCTGCGGCACAGTTTAAGAAACACTGATATAGAAATATTATTAAGACTGTTAGGATAGTTAATTGATAAAGTAATTTATTAAAAGTTAGTAAAAGTGATGATTTAGAAGGATTCACTATGACAATATGTTTTGTAGAAATGAGTTATAAAAGATTAGCTAACAGCATACTTTGAAGCAATCCTCTGAAGCCATCGTAAGAAAAATTTCCCCGACACCTTTACATAAGAACATAAGAACAATCATACTGGGTCAGACCAAAATTCCCTCCACAGGGAGTGAACAGAACAAGGAATCATCAGGTGACCCCTCTCCTGTCACCCACTTCCAGCCTCTGACAAACAGAGGCTAGGGACAACATTCCTACCCATCCTAATTGCTATTGATGGACCTAACCTCCATAAATTTATCTAGTTCTTTTTTGAACCCTGTTAAAGTCCTGATCTTTACAACATCCTCTACCAGGAGTTCCACAGCTGCATGAACAAAAATTGTGTACTGTGTACTGCATGAACAAAAATTTCCTTTTGTTTAAGTGACAAGGAGTCGTGTGGCACCTTATAGACTAACAGATGTATTGGAGCATAAGCTTTCATGGGCAAAGACCCACTTCATCAAATGAATGTAGTGGAAATTTCCAGAGGCAGGTATAAATATGCAGGCCAGAATAAGGCTAGAGATAACGAGGTTAATTCAGTCAAGGAGGATGAGGCCTACTTCTAGCAGCTGATGTGGAGGTGTGAACACCAAGAGAGGAGAAACTGCTTTTGAACTTGGCTAGCCCTTCACAGTCTTTGTTTAATCCTAAACTGATGGTGTCAAATTTGCAGATGAACTGTAGATCAGCAGTTTCTCTTTGAAGTCTGGTCTTGAAGTTTTTTTGCTCCAGGATAGCTACCTTTAAATCTGCTACTGTGTGTCTAGGGAGACTGAAGTGTTTTCCTACAGGTTTTTGTATATTGCATTCCTAATATCTGATTTGTGTCCATTTATTCTTTTACGTAGGGACAGTCCAGTTTGGCTGATGTATATAGCAGAGGAGCATTGCTGGCACATGATGGCATATATTATATTGGTAGATGTGCAGGTGAATGAACCAGTGATGGTGTGGCTGATCTGGTTAGGTCGTGTGATGGTGTCGCTGGTGTAGATATGAGGGCAGAGCTGGCACTGAGGTTTGTTGCATGGATTGGTTCCTGAGTTAGAATTACCGTGCTGCGGTGTATAGTTGTTGGTGAGAATTTGCATCCGGTTGTCAAGTTGTCTGTGGGCAAGGACTGGCCTGCCGTCCAGGCCTGTGAAAGTGAGTGATCATTGTCCAGGATGGGTTGTAGATCACTGATGGTGTGTTGGAGAGGTTTTAGCTGAAGACTGTAGGTGATGGCAAGTGGTGTTCTGTTGGTTTCTTTCTTGGGCTTGTCTTGTAGTAGGAGGCTTCTGGGTACATGTCTGGCTCTGTTAGTCTGTTTCCTCACTTTCTCATGCGGGTATTGTAGTTTCAGGAATGCTTGGTGAAGCTCTTGTAGGTGTTGGTCTCTGCCTGAGGGGTTGGAGCAGATGCGGTTGTACCTTAAACTTCCTTTTGTTTGTTTTAAATCTGCTATCTATCCATTTCATTTGGTGATCCCTAGTTCTTATGTTGTGAGAACAAGTAAATAACTTTTCCTTATTCACTTTTTCCACATTAGTCTTGATTTTATAGACCTCTGTCATATCCCTCCTTAGTCTCCTCTTTTCTAAGCTGAAAAGTCCCAGTCTTTTTTTTTATCTTTTTTTATATGGGACCCATTCTAAACCCCTCATTATTTTGGCTGCCCTTTTCTGAACCTTTTCCAATGCCAATATATCTTTTTTGAAATGAGGCAACCACATCTGGATGCAGTATTCAAGATGTGGGCGTACCATGGTTTTATACAGAGGAAATAAGATATTCTCTGTCTTATTCTCTTCTCTATCCCTTCTTAAATGATTCCACACTGAGTGGATGTTTTCAGAGAACTATCCACAATGACTCCAAGATATCTCTCTCTTGAGCAGTTGTAGCTAAATTAGTCCCCTATACATTATGCATGTATAGTTCAATTATTTTTTTCCAAATGTACATTACTTTACATTTATCAACATTAAATTTCATTTGCCATTTTGTTGACCAATCATTTAGCTTGGTGAGATCTTTTTGAAGCTCTTTATGCTTCTTCAGGGAGGTGTTCAACCTGATGTTGATTACTTATTAGCATTCATATGTTAAGTAAATATCTGGCCTGTTTTAAACCTAGTACTTAGGTCTCTGTGTGTTTAAATCTAATAAACTGCAGTTTTAGAGCTTACTTGCATTAATCTTTCATTAGATGGAATTGCTGTGTTCCTATTTATTTATTCCTGACACTACCTGGAACAAAACAGATAAGTTACCACTACAGAAGGTTCTGAAAACCCTGGGTACTCTAGCATGAGTTAGAGCAGCAGAAAGAGTGTTCTAACTGATATTATTAGGGCCTTTCCAAATTCATGGTCCATTTTGGTAAATCTAACGGTCATAGGATTTTAAAAACTGTAAATTTTATTATTTCAGTTCTTTAAATCTGAAATTTCGTGGTGTTGTAATTGTAGGGGTCCTGACCCAAAAAGGAGTTGTGGAGGAGTTGCAGGTTTATTGGGGGGGGGGGGGGAGGGGGAGAGTGGGAAGTTGCAGTACTGCTACCCTTACTTCTGCTCAGGGGCGGCCCTAGACTAGCTGCCAGCAACTGGCGCCTATATATATATATATATATATATATGTGTGTGTGTGTGTGTGTGTGTGTGTGTGTGTGTGTGTGTGTGTGTGTGTGTGTGAGAGAGTGTCTGTCTTTTGTATGTCTGCAGGTCCATTTGTTCAAGAACTCCTGCTAAACAATAAGAGCTAGGGCCTCCAAATTTGGTATGCAGCTTCCTCTTCTCCTAACTTAAAGCAAGGTCAGGATTTGGTTGTGCCAGGAGAACTGGAAGCCCTGGGAAAAAGAGAGTTTTCCATAACATGCAAAGGGAGGGGCTGCTGTTCCAAGGGATGTGAGGTGGACTGGAATGGTGGCCTGAGTGGGGAAGAACAAGCCTCAGGCCAGCTGGGGGTAGCCTGAGGGGGGAAAGAACAGGCCCTGGTTTGGCTGGGGGTGGGGGAGAACATGACCTGGGGTACTGGAGTACTGGGGTACTGGGAGAGGGAGAATATGCTCTTGACCCCTAGCCTTCTTTACCCCCCCCCACCCTAAAGGACCTGGGTAAATATGCTAGTAATTAATAACTCAATTGTAATTGCTTAAGTACAAGCTTTCTTCAGAAGAGCACAGTTTTATGATTTCATACCACTGAAACATGATTCATACCACTGAATTATTGTAATGTGCTCAATAAATGAACATAGAAAATTTGGGCAGCTTATGGAAATGTTTCCTAGCATTTTGTCCATGGTATTGTGATTAATTAAATTGTTTGCCTTCGTGAGCTTAGAAGAGTTATACCACTCACACAATTCATCCTGATGAACTAGACAAACACAAACATCAAGCGAATCATTGTGGTTTGGGGAGACATTTTGCAATCTGAATTCTGCATGCTGACCTCAAGTGATCTTTATCAACTATTTACCAGATTTCCTTTGCTGAATAGTGACCCACTACTATACTTTTTCCTATAAATATGGATTTCTATTTAGCTCAACATTATAATTTTCTTTCAAGAATATTTGGTAATGATCAACCGGGTGTCCATGTTTCATGACTTACAGCTTTCTGACCTCTATGCTATGGGACTTAATGATTTACAGCACTTTAAACTTTGACGTACTATCTGTTGCAAGAGCTAATACTTATTTTATTTTTATACCACTATTGGCCCTGCAATTTTTTTATTGATATATATCTACAAAACACGAATACAAACAGCTTTAAGGAAGAACTAAGGTTTCTGAAACTCTTTTGATGGAGTCCTCCATGGGAAAAAGTTACTTTATAAAAAAACTTCCAATTCCAACCATTAAAAAATGAATCAACACTTAACACAAATAAGTAGTTTCCACTACCACACAATTCTTCCCATGCTTTAGCCCCACCTAATTTAGACTGGTCACCTAGTTAGCATCCTTTTACCCAGAAGCCAAGTAGAAGTTATATCTAGGCAAATAAGCATCCTATTTCCTGTCTATCAGCCAAAAACCAAAGGAGGCTTGGGAGCATAATGAATGACAATATTGTGCTCAAAAGTGATGTTAGACTGGGGACCTAATGGGAAATCAGTTTCAACTTTGACTGCAGACGGACTAACAATTCTACACACTATCTATTTAGCAATATCTTACCAAATATTACTTTTAAACATCTACAACTTGAAAGTCAATAGACTATCAAAAAGTGTAAATGTTACTTAAACAGGTAAAGCTGTGCAGGAACTATCCCCAAACTTTAGTTCTGCTAAAGTCAATGTGAATTCTTCTGGTAACTTTAATGAGACAAAGATTTGACACAAAATCTGCATGTTACTAAACCTCATTCTTAACATGTTTACATATTGGCTCTTATTCATATACTCAAAATCCAATTTATGTAAACAAATTGCTCATCTGCTTGAAGGATGTGCTTAAGGATGCTGCTGTTTCAGTGCTGTGTTTAATAAGTTGTATCAGCTTTTCTTTTTATTCATTAATAATTTGAAATATTTAGATTTCAATGAGTAAAGACTGGGAATGCCTTTAGTACACTTTACAAAGGACTAACTTTAACCTACTCCCTACTCCGTTAGTAGGAAATTTGCTAAAATTCCAATCTGTGATTCCATAAGCATTTCAACATTTGTGGCAGGGCCCATAATGGCAAGGTCTGAACTAGTGGTCAGACCCAGGGGCAGAGCACAACAAGAAAATACTACTTAGAACCCATTAATCCCAAAAAACCACCACCCAATGTTTTAAAACCACATAATTTCATTTGCACTCTTGGACTTTCTTACCATGATTCACGCAGCTCTCATTTTCTTGATGTACTTATTTAGAAAAAACATTAAATGATGAGCAGAAGTTGGTGGTCTCAGTGGTTTCATTACTTCTATTTTGAAGAATTAAATCAAGCTGGCCAGAAAACA
This sequence comes from Pelodiscus sinensis, assembly GCF_049634645.1. Taxonomy (NCBI): domain Eukaryota; kingdom Metazoa; phylum Chordata; order Testudines; family Trionychidae; genus Pelodiscus; species Pelodiscus sinensis. The sequence continues at coordinate 36,611,878 of NC_134711.1, read as the reverse complement.
CAATTTTGGTTCTGTGGGAAATATGAGGTTTTGAAACCATTTTGCATCTTGAAGCAGTGTGCAATATCAAAAACAGAATTTTTCATGGAACAACTGTTTTGTTGTGGAAATACAAAAGTTTGATTCTTCAGAAATAAAATATGCTCCTCAGGATTTTTGGCTGCTTGCCTAGCAGACTGCTGCAGAGCTGGGGATCCAGGCTATTGCAGACTGAAATTGATAGTTCATGTCCTTTCCTCTGCTGTCCACTATTGAATAGTTCTAGTGAAATCAATCAGACTCTCCTTTAAACCGGGGATTCCTTTTATTTTCCTATGTTTTCTAAACCAATAGAGGTCAATTCAGTCAGGGAGGATGAGGCCCACTTCTAGCAGCTGATGTGGAAGTGTGAACACCAAAGCTATGTCTACACTCGCGGCTTCTTGCGCAAGAACATCTTGTGCAAGTGTTCTTGTGCAAGAAGTCTTGCGCAAGAAAACGTCCACACTGCCATGTGCGAGCTGTGCCATGTGTGAGCTGTGCCATGTGCGAGCTGATAGCCATTTTAGCCATAGGGCTTTCTTGCGCAAGAAATCCCTGCTGAGCGTCCATGGTGCCCTCTTGCGCAAGAGCTCCTGCGCAAGAGGGCTTACACCTGTCAAAAAAGAGCGTAGCTCTTGCACAAGGAGCCCCCTCTTACCACGCCGTACTGTAAATTTACTTGCGCAAGAGCAGGTGGGCACAAGCACGTCCGTACTTGCACAAGAAGCCGCGAGTGTAGACGTAGCCCAAGAGAGGAGAAACTGCTTTTGTAGTTGGCTAGCCATTCACAGTCTTTATTTAATCCTAAACTGATGGGATATGTCTAGACTGGCATGATTTTCCGGAAATGCTTTTAACAGAAAAGTTTTCTATTAAAAGCATTTTCGGAACAGAGCGTCTAGATTGGCACGGACGCTTTTCCGCAAAAGCACTTTTTGCAGAAAAGCGTCCGTGGCCAATCTAGATGTGTTTTTTTGCGGAAAACAAATCTCAGCTGTCTACACTGGCCCTTTTGCGCAAAAGTTTTGCAGAAAAGGGACTTTTGCCTGAACGGGAGCAACATAGTATTTCCACAAAAAGCACTGATTTCTTACAGTAGGAAGTCAGTGCTTTTGCGGAAATTCAAGTGGCCAGTGTAGAAGCTGGCAAGTTTTTCCTGAAAAGCGGCTGATTTTCTGGAGAAACTGGCCAGTCTAGACACGGCCACTAGTGAGTTTTGGGGATGCAGCTATAGCAGATCTCTGATAATATGCCATTATTCCTTTTAGGAGACAGTAGGTTATTTTAGTATTTGACTTGGCATATTATTTGCCAGAGTACTTTCATGTGATGCTCCATCAAAATCTGCAGTATGCTATGTAAGTTGCAACAAGTTGAAAAAAATAGAACAATGTCAGGGCTGTACTGTAATATAGCTGATACTATGCAATATCACCATGAACACGAAATGTCATTAACCCCAAATCTGTTCAGCTATATAAAAATGTCTTTAAAAATGAAGAAAACATAATTTTAGATATTAGAGATGAATGTTCATATACTTCTTTTTATCAGTGTTTGTGTACATGCATGGGGTGTGTTTCTGTATACTGTATATTCCCAGATAAAAAGTGATAACACTGGTCTTAAATGTAGAGTACAAATCAGTACCTCAAGCTTAGAAGCATTACATGGATGTTGTAATTATCCCGCAAAACAAACATCAGAATTTGTGAAGAGACGTTCATCTAGTTAGGGCTCTAGACTGAGACCAAAGTTCTCTAGGTTCTCATCATGGTTGTGTGTCCGATTTCTTATTGAATTTTGACTCTATCCCTCAGTTTTCAGAGATAGTTTCTATTTAAAATGGTGGTTATCAGGATGCATTCATTCATTTCTGAAACCCACTGAGATCCTCAAATAGAAGTCAGTATTCAAGTGTTCGTTATTATTATACCCATAAATTAGAAACTGTGACAGGTTACGTTGCATTATTGCCTCTTTTGTCTGTTCAGTTTCAATGCTGCCTTAAATTACTTCACATAATGTAATACAATTTGATTGATATAAGTGAATGAAGTGCAAAACAAGGTGAAATGTGCAATCCAGAACTTTGCATTGTCAATTAAAGGACACAAAGATTAGATTGCAAACCATAACCCAGTATAAAATGTATAGTGTTATTTTCTGCTAAAATTGGTATTGCTGGTAAGATGTTTCAATAAGGTCTCCATTCCTTAAAGACAAATATGTGAAGTGAAGCAGGAATGAAATCACAAAGTTGTTTGATTTTCCTTTTTTAAAAAGCCCATTTGAATTAGGAAGGCTTCTTCGGATTTAAAAACACAAGAACTTTTGGAAAGCTATTGGGTTGCTATAGAAGGAACAGTAATCTGAAATCAGTCATTACAAATCAAGAGATTACTTGATTAATTTAAATTGAGCATTTCTTCAGGGTGAGATTACTTGGACCTACTATACTGGAGTCAAAGTCAGCAGTGCTACATGAGTTCCAGTTAAATGCTACAGCAAGACAATTTCAGCAGTATAAAAGAGTTTGGTTGGGTATCAGCATAGAGATTAATTTAATCTGTGTATTTGATAATATTTCTACCAAATTTTCACTTCTGCTCATACTAGTCCAACTCCATGCATGGTAGCAACTCTTCTGCTTTAGAAGAATCACCCGCTGCTATGGGCTTTTGTATGACTGTGTCATCAAGCTCTGCTCAGACCTAGTCTAATGTCTTCAATGGCTGGCAATCCATCTCAACATTGGTAGTACTGGTAGACTTGGAGAATAAACAATGTGGGAGTATTTTAGAAAATGTCCCTGTCTTAGCCAGCCTCTTAGAATACGTTCTTTATTTCCATTTGCCTACAGTGAGTCAGTACCAGAAGAATTATTACATCAAATCCAAAGTTCAAAATTAGCCATTTGTAAATTTATGTTCTATTCTGCTTTCTATTGGCCGTTGATCTTCAGTGTAACTTAATATCTGGCCACATTTGCTTAGACAGACAAAGTATATTTAGCTGAAATAATAGTTAAGGGATAAATATATGTCTCCCCCTCCCATCCAATTCCATGATACAAGATATTTAAATAGAATGTGTATATTCAGAAGCACTTAATTTATGGAATACCAATATCAGTACAAAAATCCCTTTCTTTCATATAAGGTATGTAGATGGTATTATATATTTCTATAATATGAATGATTTATGTGTGTGTATTGGACTGTGTGCACGGCTATATTATGAACATTGTCACTTTTCAGGAATACATTTTACTAAAAGTAAAATTGCGGTGTCAACCTTTTTCCTGCCCTTCAAGACCAATGAGGGTATATTTTTTATAGTTTAATAAGCCTTCCTATTAAGTTTTGAAAAATTGATCTAGTTATTGACATACATGAAACATATTCAATTAGTCTTGATTTGGTGTATTTGATTTAAATGTTTCTGATTATTTGTTCCATGTTCTGACATCTTAGAAATAGAATGAAATTAATCTGTCAGGAAGGATTAATGAACTGATTTTGTTCACCAGTGTATGATTTAAATGGATTCCACTGCAGCTGACATCTCCACAGAGCCAATATTCATATCTCAAAACTGATTAAAGGTCTAGGTAACCAATTTCTGTAGTTTCACATCCTACTTAACATTTAACCAATTGAAGAAAATGAACCTATGTAGAGCTCTGAATTACTCTAGCTAAGTTAAAAATCCAACTCCGAATTTCTTGTGTTAATGTGTCAACATGTTAATATGCAAATTATTAAGTACACATGTCAAATAAACATACTTAAATCTTAACTGATTTGATACTAAAGCCTCTTTTGATTTAATCAAAACACTATGTGTAAATACTCAGTCCACAGAGTATAGAACTGCTGTAGTCTACAGTTACAACCAAGGTATTTTCTATTGAAGGAGTTATTGATGTCTTATCCATTGAAGAAATGCTAATATGGAGAACTGGATACCTCAGTAGGTTGTTAGTGTGATATAGAGGTTTTTTACTTTGGCCTGGTCTACACTAGCCCAGGCAGGTCGGCTTAAGGTACACCATCCAGCTACACAAAATGCATAGCTGGATTTGGCTTGTCTTAAGCTGAGATACTGCAACGTCCACACTGTGGGAGGCTGACGGGAGCACACTCTCCTGTCGGCTTCCCATATTCCTCACAGAATAAGGAGTACAGGATGCCAGCGGGGACTGCCCTCAGTATTTGATTTGGGGGGGGGGGGGTCTACCCAAGATCTGCTCAATCGAATGCTAGAAGGCCGACCTCCAGAGGGTCAATCTTCTCCATAGTGTAGACATACCCTTTGGGATTATTAATTGAAATTTAACTCTAACTGGTAGTTACTGGAAGTTGTTAGTATCCAAGAGCTGTTAGTGGATTGTTTTCTCAGTCCAATTCATAGTAATAAAGTGTCCATGTCCTAAAACCATTATGTTGAGAACTGTTTGGCAACCTTGTTGAAAACTTTAGCAGATGGGTAGAGGTTGGACACATTTGAAAATAAAATCTGTTCTTGCTTTATACTGTGATGCCATGGCGAACACAATCAGAGACCAGGTTGTGCTGGTTCTGTTTTAAGAGTCGGACACTGGGACTATCGATACTGAAAAACCATTAGAAATATGATATTTACTTCTGTGTACTTGTTATTTGCTGCATCCTAATGGGAATGTGTATGCTGTGTGTATGTTATCTGTGTATGCACAAGCGTGTGTACAAAAAGGCAGAGAGCTAGGAAAAGGGACAGGAACCAGGGAGGAGAGCTTCCTAGGGCCTCATAGCTGTGGAGTGGGCTGCAGCCAGAGCACAAAAACTAGCTCTGAACTACTTATGTCACACTTCTGAGTCTCACAGAACAATTTAGTGTGCTGTGACAGGGTTTTTTTTTTAAATTAAAACTTGGATTTGGGGCATTGCCATAATACACTGGTTAAATGTAGCAAACTTAATTATCCTTTTCTCTGCTATATCCAATTTTATATTATATATCTATCAATCTTGTCTCAAAGTAAAGAAAAAGACTCCCATTGATTTTAGGGGAAGTTGGATCAGACCCTTAGATATAAAGGAATCTTTAACACATTGGAAAGCATCATGCATACAGATAGCACTGTGTAGATTCTAAATATCACTTTTTTTCAGTGTAATACAGTGATTCAATCTTTGAATAAATTTCTCTTCTAATCTTTTCACCTTAAACAAGGTTAGTGTAATTTTAATGACTACCATATAAACCGTAGTTGTAAATTCTTAACAATTTACACATCAAAAGACAATTATTAATCATGTATTCTTCATCCTACAAGATTATGAATTTTATTTCTACCAAGGGTTAGATTTTATATTGAGATAATATTTAAGAAAACTACAGGCAGTTATTTATGTAAATGAAGAGTCCTTGGTAACACAATACAGTGAAATGACCATTAAAGCAATGAGTCTTCAGTGTATTGTCCATGACCATACATTTTAATATTAAGACAATTCTGGTGTCATATTAAGAATAATTCTTGGGCTGTTATAGAAGAAGTGATCGCTACATCTTAGTATCACATAAAATGTTCCCTCACTGAATAGATGGAATCTTTTGTGTTTTTTGATAAGAAGGTAGTATGTTGTAATGAAAATGTAATCACTATAAAAAGTAGAAAAATATCTGTTTTAATGAAATTTACATATGAAGAATTGAAACATGGTGAAATGATGGCATAATTTGCTTTCTAGCTCCAGTCTTTCTAAAAAAGCACTTTTACATGAAAATAGAAGACCAAAGAAAATTAATACTTTAGTACTTAAAGATGAACAAGCTACATGTGCATAAGAATAGGTCCATAGTTACAACAGTCAGGTTTATTGTAGTTATACAATTTTTTTTTATCCTCGGTGATCATGGTCACTAAAAATTCCTTGGAAAAGGGAAAATCCCCTCTATGTTTATCTTTATCTGCTTTGTTGGTGAAATTTTCATTCCATTTCCATTAAAAATAATTAAATCTCTCATTTTGTTGTGCTAGCCATGTGCTGGGGGCAGGAGCAATTCATGAAGCCTCTCCCTGCTCCCCCAGGGTCTCAGCTGTTCAAACAGAGCCCTACTGTAGCTTTTCTCAGCATCATGCGGGGGGGAAGGAAGGGGGAGAGGAGATGGGCAGGGAGTCTGCCTGAGGTTCCCTGCCAGACCATGAAGGGTATTTTGCTTAGGCCTATTATACATGCTTCCCAAAATACACAAAAAAGGGAACCCATGCAGGCCCACTCTATTTGGCCACAACACTCTTACTGAAGGACTATCAATCTGTAGAAAAACTGTGTTTAAGCTTAAAAGCATGTCTCTCTCACTAGGAGAAGTTGGTTCAATAACAGGTATTACCTTATCTACTTTGTCTCTCTAATATCCTTGGACCAACATGGCTACAACCCGTGTTCCCTGTAAGCTGAGCACTTGAAATGGCCTCCTAGGTGAAATTCAAAGGCTGCCCTGCTGATTAGACAGCTCCCATAACCGTGCACATCCACACATGCCTTGATTCACATAACAAAATGTATTCTGCACATGGATGGAAAATGTTATATGGGGCACTGGCTACAACCATAGGGTGTGTCTAGACTACAGAGTTTTGTCGACAAAACTACACCTGCATCTACACTACCGCTGAGTTCTGTCGACATAATGTCGGCAGAACTCAGCAGTTTTGTCGACGTTGGTAAACCTCATTTTACGAGGCATAACGCCTTTTGTCGACAGAGTTCTGTCGACAGAAGGTGTTGTTGCATCTAGGGTTGTGTCTAGACTACAGGGTTTTGTCGACAAAGCAGCTTGCTTTGTCGACAGAACTGGCTGTAGTCTAGACATTCTTTGTCGACAGAAGCTTTGTCGACAGTATCTGTTGACAAAACTTCTGTTGACAAAAGCCTGTAGTCTAGACGTACCCATAGTGTATAATGAAGAACTTTATACAATCCCTTCTTCCTTCTCTTCCTACTTGATTTATGAATGGATAAAGTTAAGAGTTCAATAAATACAAGTGATATACCTTTAGATGCTTCCAAATGCAGTGAACACTTCTGAAATACTGAAATAAATGGCATTTTTAATGGGAAAATATTAATTATGTTTAATTTATGTTTTAGGACCTGGTCCAGCAAAAAAGTGTGCATGTGCACTTGACTTTATGCCAGTTCTAGTCCCATAGAACAATTTGAAGGTATAATAGATTTATAGCGGTGAATTTAGGATTTTAAATGTTTTGTACCATGTGTGACTTCAGTAAGATTAATTATGTGTAAAACTAAGTATGAGTGGAAGTCTCCACTGAATAGGAACCTTTGTTGTGTACTTTTCACATTTTATGCACATGATATGTAAATATAAGTGTAAATGTACATATCCTGCACACATAACAGCAATATTATAGACTCTTGTCTGCAGCTTGACTTTAACTGTATAACTATAAGAGCAACCGAAGTAGCATCCCAGTAATTATCACAAAGGGAAATAATCAAAATTGTTACTTTTTTTTTCTTTTTTGAGATTAATGAACTGACACAGTAAGAACCTATAAAGAGCTTCTTCATTAAAATTGCAAAAGGTTCCTTGAGCTGAGAAAGCAATCGGTGATTGCATTGCACAAAGGTAAACATTTTGCACAGAGGAAATTAATAAAACAATCCCTAGTGGCTCAAGAACAGAGTTGCTAAAAAGCTTTCTTCACTGTGAATGGGATTACAAGACAACCACAACACACATGGAATTGCACAGTGGCATGGGTCAGCACTTACAAAAGCTTTATAAGATTCATATGACTCTTACAGGGTACAGCTAGGTCCACTTGGTATCCCATGAAATGCCCTGTAGTACACATTACAATCATTTAAGGCCTCTCTTCTGAAGAGATATATGCATTCTGCAGAGCTGAATCTCAGAAATGTGCTTTGCTTGTGCTGTTTATATATACAGTTTCGCATGACTACAAAGTTTGACAAAGCTTAAAGAAAAACATAAAGCATCAGAAAATATGTTATCATAGAGCTGGAAGAGACCTCAGGAGGTCATGAAGTCCAGCCCCCTACCCAAGGCAGGGCCAATCCCAACTAAATCAACCCAGCCAGGGCTTTGTCAAGCTGAGACTTAAAAACCTCTAGGTATTGGAGATTCCACCACCTCCCTAGGTAACCCATTCCAGTGCTTCACCACCCTCCTAGTGAAATAGTTTTTCCTAATATCCAACCTAGACCTCCCCCACTGTAGCTTGAGACCATTGCTCCTTGTTCTGGCATATGTCACTACTGTGAACAGCCTTTCTCCATTCTCTTTGGAACCTCCCTTCAGGAAGTTGAAGGCTGCTATCAAATCCCCCTAACTCTTCGCTTCTGCAGACTATAAACTCAAATCCCTCAGGGTATGTCTACACTACAGAGCTAATTCGAACTAACTTAGTTCAAATTAGTTAATTCGAACTAAGCTAATTCGAACTAACGGATCCAGACTAAAAAACTAGTTCGAATTAGCGTTTTGCTAATTTGAACTAGCATGTCCACATTAAGTGGACCCTGAACTGGGGTTAAGGATGGCCGGAAGCAGTGCCAGCAGGGCATCAGATGAGGACTTAGAGTGTGGAGCTGCTGCCTCAGGCTAGCCGAGGGCTGTGCTTAAAGGGACCCGACCCCCACCCCGGACAGACAGTTCTCAGGGGTGCCCCGCTTGCAAAGCAGTCTTGGCTTGGATTGCCCGGAGTACCCACAATGGGCACATCACAGCACTCGGCCATCAGACCGGCTGCACTTGCCGCAGGCTGCCATCTGGGGAGAGGGGACAATTGGGGGGCTGCAGGAGAGCTTCCACCCCCAGAAGCCCGCAGAGCCAGCCCAGTCCTCCCCATCGGGGGCTCGTACCCCAGTCCTCTCTCACCTCCTTCCACTTACCCCTCCCTAGCCCCCCTTCCTGATGTACTAAATAAAGAACAATTGTGTTCAAAAATAGAATCTCTCTTTATTGAACAAAACTGGGGGAGACTGGGAAAAGGAGATGGTAGAGGGGAAGAGAGAGGGTGGGAGAGGGGAGGGCAACTAAAATGATCAGGGGTTTGGAACAGGTCCCATATGAAGAGAGGCTAAAAAGACTGGGACTTTTCAGCTTAGAAAAGAGGAGATGGAGGGGGGATATGATAGAGGTCTATAAAAGCATGAGTGGGGTGGAGAGGGTGCATAAAGAAAAGTTCTTCATTAGTTCCCATACTAGAAGGACTAGAGGACACCAAAGGAAAGGAATGGGTAGCAGGCTTCAAACTAGTAACAGAAAGTTGTTCTTCACAAAGCAAAGGGTCAACCTGTGGAACTCCTTGCTGCAGGAGGCTGTGAAGGCTAGAACTAGAACAGAGTTTAAAGAGAAGTGAGATAAAGTCATGGAGGTTGGGTCAATGGAGTGGTATTAGCCAGGGGGTAGGAGTGGTGTGCCTGCCCAAAGTTTGTGGAAGGCTGGAGAGGGATGGCACGAGACAAATGGCCTGGTCACTGTCGTCGGTCCATCCCCTCCAGGGTCCCTAGGGTTGGCCACTGTCGGCAGACAGGCTACTGGGCTAGATGGACCTTTGGTCTGACCCAGTATGGCCATTGTAAGCTCAGGGTCGGGGGTCTCAGTGGACCACCTTGATTTTCATGCACACCTGCTCCTGGGTGGCCAGGCTGGCAGCTCTCCTGCCCTAGACGGCCACTTTCCTGTGCCTAGTGCAGAGGTTGTGGACGAGTTCCACGATGTCCGCACTAGCCCAGGCGGGTGCCCGCATCTTGCGGTCCCAGGCAAGCTCCTGGGAGCCGCCAGCCTGGTCCCGGGAAGAGGGGGAGGGCTGGGGGGCATCGGGTGGCTGGCTCGAGCCGTGCCAGGTGCAGGGTCTGCTCGCTGGGTGCTGGCAGGCTTGCACCTGGCACGGGCATCGTAGCCAGCCCATGCCCCTTTAAGAGGTCCGGGGCCGGGAGGGGGGGCAATAGAGTTTCCCTGGTGGTGCCCAGAGTGGCCACCAGGGAAAGCTGGGGAGGGCTAGCCTCCCACTAGTTCGAATTAAGGGGCTACACACCCCTTAATTCGAACTAGTAAGTTCGAACTAGGCTTAGTCCTCGTAGAATGAGGTTTACCTAGTTCGAACTAAGCACTCTGCTAGTTCGAATTAAGTTCGAACTAGCGGAGCGCGTGTGTAGCGCCTATCAAAGTTAATTTGAACTAATGTCCGTTAGTTCGAATTAACTTTGTAGTGTAGGCCTACCCTCAGTCTCTCCTCATAGGTCATGCGCTCCAGCCCCCCAATCATTTTGGTCACCCGCCGCTGGACCCTCTCCAATGTGTCCACATCCTTTCTATAGTGGGGGGCCCAGAACTGTAAATGATTTCATGATATATATGATTTCAGGATTTAAAAAAAAGCTGTATCTTACAATTATATGCCTGCACGCAGTATGCTACTTTTACAGATAAAGTTACTTAAGTGCCTTTTTAATCAATGTAAAAAATTTAAAGGAAATCACCAGGTTAGCTAAGATCCACGTATAGATTAACTTCAGATCACATGTTTTACCATATAATCATGATATTTAAATACAAGATGCTCTCTTCTACCAGAAAGGCCCTTTTACTTTCAAAATAACAATCTATATAGCCCATGTTAGAAGTCTTGAAGTCTCACTCAAATGCATAGTTTTCACTCCAGTTACAATAAGATGAAACTTTTACCATAAAACTATATACAGTTTTAAAACATAAATCTGAGGTTTCAGTGAAGGGTTGATAAAATGGCTGTGGGAAAAGGGTAGATATAGGAAAAATGAATGCACTAAAATGAAAGGGGGAAGATGGGTAGAAAACTTTGATATAGAGTTTTCTTTTCTATCCCAGAGAAAAATAAACATAGGGAGAATGGAAAAAAATTGAGTTGAGAAAGTAGAAAAGCAAAGAGAAATGGTTTCATATTTAACAAAGTTTGGTGTAACATATTTAGGGGGGAAAAAAAACCCTTTGTGCAGCTTTACCTATAAGGGACCAGGCAATTCAGGATTAAAGAGCTTCAAGTGGCTCTCTACGTCCCTCATTTCCATTGTACACATTGCACAACTTTCACTACTTTTTGGCACCCAAGTTTTATGCTATTAGGTTCATTTGGTGTTTTAATGATGAACAGGTTACTGAGGGCAAGTTATTCCAGAATTCCAAGTAAATAGCAACTGGGCCTCCTTTTTGAAAGTGTTTTCCTTATTTAAAATGCAAGAATTGGGATTTCAGTTTCCTGAAAGGCAAGCTAGTCATCCCACTTAAAAATTGGTACAGCCTCCTCATAACATATATTTTTGTTTGCCTGTCTATAGGTATAAAATATTAAAATTTCTTTGGAAATTTTAAAAACTGCAGATTTTTATAGAATCATTTCCTATCCCACCAAAACAATTCTAAAAATAGTGAGCAAAGTATTTAGGTAAGTGTTTCCTCTTTTGAGAAAGCGACGAGGAGTCCTGTGGCACCTTATAGACTAACTGAAGTGTAGGAGCATAAGCTTTCGTGGGCAAAGACCCACTTCGTCAGATGCATCCTCTTTTGAGAATGACTTTTTATTTTTATTTGAATTAATGGATTTAACCCTACTTTAAATGGAAAATCCAATGCAGTCTTAATTATGGTCTCATTGGGGGTGCCTCTATAATTTTAGTGATAGAAATGTAGCCGTGTTAGTCTGGGGTAGTTGAAGCAAAATGCAGGACAATGTAGCACTATAATTTTACAAATCTATAATTTTACAAATCTCTTACTTGACAGCTGTTATATTGCCATAAAGAATGATATGATGGAACATTTTTCTAATCAAAGTGTTTGGTTAAGAAGAAGGTCAAAGAAGCAATTAGTGAAGGAATACATTTCTAGAGTGATGTGCACTAGTTAACTACAATACAATCTGATATCAGGGTGAATTCTGCTACTGGAATCACTAAAACAACCTAGGGCAATCTATCAAGCTTAGTCTGATCCTGACAGCTTTCGACCAGCTATTTGTTGTCATATCTTTCTCACTGAACATGATGACAAATATACACCGTACACACAACCTGGCTCCTGAATGCTTCACTTCTGTGAAGTGAGTCAGATTGTGACCTTTGATTGGTGGAGGTCAGAAGGTCTCTTGACACCACATATGCTATCCTTATTGTCCTGTGGTGAACAGAGATTGTTAACCACTAACGTGTAGCCTCTCCGAATAATCAAATTCAGTTGTAATTAAACTGTCAAAGAATCTCACCAAAATATCAAGCTTTTAAAAAAGATTTTATTTATTTTGCGCCATACATAGCAGATGTTTTACATTAAGTAATAAGGCCTGAAATACAAACCTGTTCTGTATGGGCCAGGAATACAAGTGTAGAGAACAAATGTCAGGATATGGGCCTAAGTTTGGGAGGCCGGGGAGAAATTTCCACAAAGCTTTTAACTCTCCAAATCCAGTCTAAGAACAGCAAGCTCTAAGAAAATTCAGAAATTTCCCATTTTACTTTTCTCTTCAAAATTCCTATCAATAAGAAATCTCCATCAGGAACACACAACTTGTTCAGTGAAGCTAGCACACTCTCATGTTGAATATGCTTCAGCTGATTATTTGTAAAGGTGCATCTATACTGCACCCATAGCTTGAAATAAGCTACCAGTACTCAATTTGTGTTATGCAAATAGCATAGCTTATTTTCAGTCAATTTCAAAATAGCTTATTTCATAATTTGGCATTATCTACACAGCGCCATATTTTGAAATAACCTGCTATTCCAAAATGTCCCTTACTTTTCATGGAATGAGTTTTACAGAGATGTCAGAACAGTGAGACTGTTGTATTTCAAAATAACGGGCTTGCTGTTAAGATGCGGGATAGCTATTTTGGGATACCTATTGTATCCCAAACCAGCACCGCAGTGTAGATATAACCTAAAAGACCAGGCTTGCACCCCATGTTGGCTGCTAACTGATTTCCTTGGTGTGCAAGCAGAGCAACTTCTGGTAAGAAAATTCTTTACTAGAGATAGCAGACTGGAAGGTGTACAAATACCTTACAACTGTCTTATGTAATATAAGTAGCCATCCTTCTACAAAAAAATAAAATAAATAAAATAAAAATTAAAACCCGATTACAAAGGGAGACAGCTGAACTGGAATTCATTTTTAGATTTAATACTATCAATGGACAGAGCAGGGTTAAGGAGCCACTCTGGGCACAGGAAGTCTCATTCCTCTGCTCATACTGAGTGTGATGAAGTTGGAGGCTGTGTTTAAAAGGCATCCAGACAACTCAGTAAGGGTTGGCAAAAAGGATGTGCTCTGGGAACTCCAGGGAAATACCAGACCTATCTCACACCCAGTCAGGGAAAGGAGAAGGGGGAGATGCATCTCCTGAAGACTGAGACTATGGTAGGAAGTTCAGAAAGCTGCACTCCCCAGGGATAGATGACAGCTGTCTGCAGTAAAGAGGGAGATAAGAAGTGACCCAGGCAAGCCAAAGTGAGGCTGACATGAATGGGCAAAGCCAGATCAGCCTCCCATGACCTTTGAGCAAAACCCTGTGGTGTGGGAGAGTCCAGGTTCCCCCTACCTCACATGACAGCTGACCCCCAGAAACGGAACCCAGTAGAAGAGATTGCTGCCAAGAACTGTACCAGTTAGACAGAGTTGCTTCTTGTAGACTGAGCTCTTTGAGCAAGGTTGTCACCAGAGATGAACACTGGGATGTAATGGCCCATATCACTCTCCTTGTATTCTTCTATACTGTTAAGATACTGATATTTCCTGTCCTGCCCTCAGGCTGTTTCCTACCTGCCTGTACCTCTACAACTGGTTCTCAGGCTGCTGCCTCCAGTCTTTCACATACAACTATATGGCTGTCTCCCTGAGCCCTCTGTCCTTTGAGTGTTGCTTCTGTCACAGGTTCACTTTGTACAACAATGCTTGTGACGTCAGCCACGCGACTATCGCCCTCCACGGGCGGGGTAGGGGTCCAGGCCCGCCCTCACTCCAAACCCCAGCCCAGGGTCCTGACACTGGGAGCTCCGCTCCCGATGGTAGCAAGCGGGGGGAGTTCCCCCTAAATGCACTCGCTCTCAGGCTCCGCGACCCTACCCTGGGCCTATGCCACCCCGCTGTTGGGCTATTACCCTTTGCCCGTAGCCCTCAGTGTGGGTTGGGCAGTCTGCCCTTCCCCACCGGCTCTTCCTTCCTTGCGCTCTCCCTTCCCTTCGGTCCCGATTACCTTTCCTGCTTCTCCCCCGCTCCCTCCTTTGGGCACTCTTATATACTCCACGTTGGCGCTCCTTCCACCACTTCCGGGTGCCCCGCCTGACACCTACACGTCACGCCGGTGACCTCCCTGGCTTCCCCAGGCGCATCTTGATGACGCGTTACCGCCCCGTCTCCCGCGTCTGGCAGCGCAACTGGAGCTAACCTGGCGGCTCTCCGCCGGCGCCTGCGGCATCGGGTGCTTGCGAGTGACGGGGTTGCTTTACCCCGTCACAGCTTCCTTTTATGGTAATAAACACTTATTGATATGCAGCTGGGCCTTGCTTATCTGAGGAATAACCTGTGGTCTAATTATTTTCTCCAACTTATTCAGAGAGGAGTAGGAGAGAATAGAAATCAGGGAGTAGACTCAGTACAATACATAAGTCCCAAAATATTGCTTAAAGCAGTAGTCTGCGTTGAATGGGATCTGAGCATTGATAAAAACTGCCTGAAGAACAAAAAACAAAGCATATTGATTAATGACAATGAATTAAGTTGGGTGAATATGTTTAACAGGACTGCCAAAGAGGTGAGTACTAATATCTGCTCTTAGAGCTCAAATCCTTAGCTGAGGAATAAGAAAGAGAGACAGCTTCTATAAAACCTCCTAGTTTGGAGATTTTATGACTAATATTAGTTGCAGTGAAAGATTCAAAAGAACCCAGGAATGCTAGACATGTGGGCAGAAAACAAAATGGGATTCAGCTTGCAATAATACATGTGTATGTGTAGGGAGAAATAGTCTAGAACACATATTCAGTGAGATGAATAAATCTAGAAGCAGCAAGTAAGGCATCAATTTGTGATTTGATACCGCTTCAGAATTAACCCAGTGGAATAGGAGGTGCCCCAGTTCTGTATTTATATTATCATAGAATCATCAAGGTAGGACCGGAAGAGGCCTCCATACCTCATCTAGTTCAGATAAACATGAAAACTGTGAAAATAGTTTGTTAGAAATGTGCTTCTGTCTCTGTGAATCCATTTAATCAGAGCTGGCCCCACCCAATCTGGTATGCAGCTTCCCCTTATCCTACTTAAAACAAGATCAGGGTTTGGTTTTGCCATAACAATGGGATGTACTTGGAATTCAATTGTTTCTTATTAAATGGAAAGGGATGGGTCTGGCAGGAGGGAGTTATACTGTGGAATGACCACAGGAGGGAAGCAAGCACTCCAGCAGGAAGAACTGGCTGGCATCAGCTGACACTGTAGCCTGCCCTGCGGAGCAGCTGCTGACTGCTGCATGGCCCCTGCCACCTCCAGGCTGGATCCATAGAGTGCCACAAGGAGGTCTGCATTACTCCCCCAGGCCCAGGAAGCGCTGGCAGGAGAACTGCCCTCCAGCCCTCAATGCACCTAACTTAAACACTTAGGCTGTGTCTACATTGGCATCCCTTTCCGGAAAAGGGATGCTAATGAGACACTTCGGAATTGCAAATCCGCGGGGGATTTAAATATCTTGAATGTGTGTCAATACATGTTCATTACCATAACTGTAAATTACGGTGGCTAGAAAAACATCTTTTGACTGGGTTAAATACTAGTACATCATAACCATCTGTATCTTAGGGCTAACTTTTGTGTGGAACTTGTGCTAAACTTATCAGTGAGTAGCAATTAATATGTGAAATAAGTATATGTGTCTTATTTCACATAATGTGCATAAAGAAATGTCAGGTTTTGTAATGCATTTTTGACTAATGGCAAATGCACCTGAAGCTCATGACAAAAATTATTTTATTCTATAAATCTAAATAAATGCCTTTTTCGGTCTCTCTTAAATTTTAGCCTACCCTTTATACCTTGAAGAATAAGGAGAATCCTTTTTTTTTTAATTCTCTACCTTTTCATTCCATACAATTTCATGTTAAGTTAAAATGCTAAGTCTCAGTTCCCTGCCAACTGCCCATCTTTTTTTCCCACCAAAAAGAATAATCCTCCTCCTCTTTACTTATGATTCTTTATAGCTGATAGCTTTCTGGCTTAGCCTTCCAAAGTTTATTTTACAAACTGTGTTTCTCACAGAGACAACATTGTACACAAGCTTTCCCCTCTCTGAATTCTAAACACTACTCACGTAACACATGAAAATACGAAGAACTGCCCTTTGATTTGTTGCTTTCTTTCAGGAAACCACCACTAATTTTCACTCCCCAGAAATCAGTTTAGGCAACCAAAACTGCTTTTGATTTAAGATTGGGGCTTATAGTGATGGTGCAGAAGCAAGTGATGGTACGTGCTTGCAACATCATTTCCTCACAACAAGCCTTGTATGGTAACTTGATAAGCTGAATGGAAAAGAACCCAGTTTTGCCTATTCTCAGTTGTTCAAATCATATTCAACCTATCTAAGTTTGGGTATTGGAAATAATGCCCCTTTTTGTCTGTAACAAATCCAATTTTGATTGTCTTGATACCACCAACTCTGCTTCCTGGGTACAGTCTCAAACATTTCTGAAGCAAAGCAGCATATTTGGCTCCAACAAAGAATGGCACAAATCATTTTGATAATATTTCAAAAGAATGCGTCATCTATTGTCAATTAATATATTACATTTGTCTTTAGTTTAAAATATTATTGTAAAAATGTCAGATTTTAAATGATACATGTAAGATAAGGTGCTCATTAACACCAGTAGAAGGCAGTCCATCATTGTCACAATGGGCTTTACTTGACTGATGTTAGAATGAGAGTATATTGTGATGTGGTTGCTCAGAGTTGTTGTTTCACTAGTGCTTTCACAAACAAATAGCACAATTTTAAGAAGATTCATATTTTAAGGAATAATTAAGAATGCAAAGTATTTTTGATTGTTCTTTGGAGGCAAGAAATGGAAAATCTATCTGTGTAAGAGTGCACAGTCTCATGGGTACCTTTGAAATAGGGAGAATGAGCAAATAGAGATATTTCACTCACTTTTAAAAATTCTGTTTCCTCATGAATAATTCTGTTTCCTCTGTTCCAATCCACTCTATATTATAGGCAGTGCTTTGCTGATTAGTTTGAAGATCAGAGAGAGGTTATTTTCCCCCTTTACTACATGCAAGTTCAGATATTTGGCTTTAACCAGATGGTGGCACTGTAGTATTACAACAGATCTCTCAAGCAATCACACTTCACTGAGGGAATCTGAAAAGCTTGGCAAACAGAAGCCACATTTTCACCTGGAGTATCTGGAGCATTTTACACACCAGGATAGTGTTCTGTTTAGAACTGACAGAGAAGGTGCACAAAGTGGATGATTCTTTTAGCACATCACATCATATAAAAACTGTGGTATTTTAACTGTAATCAGCCATCAGAAAAATCCATACAAGTGGTCAACCTGATGATGGAGAATAGTGATGAGATCTGTGATAGATATCTCTGCATACAGTGCTAGCATCAATGCAGTTCTTTGGCACTTATGGGTGAGTGGTTGGGGAATAAATATTGATTGACGTTCCCTCGGGCAGATTAGAAGAGTGGCTGCAGCAAAAATCAGGAAAAAAATGTAAAAGCCGAATAATGAAAATGTTTTTTGTTGTTGTTAAAATGTGTATGCTTCACATTATGCCTTTAAGTATGTTCTACAAACTTTCAACTATGTAGAAAGACAGGCTACACAGGGAAGATAACAGAATTGTGAGCCAGGAAATCCCAAGTACTAAACCTGGTTCTCCCTGTGAACCTTCTCTGTGACTTTGTGTAACTCACCATATCTTTCTGCCCCCATTTCTCCCCTCCGAAGTGGGGATCTTGGTTACTGTCCAGCGAAGAACATTATAAAGACTATTAGCATTGGTAAATTGCTTTGAAAAGGTGCTAAATATTATTACTCTGTTTTGTGAATTGGTGTTTATATTGAGTCTCTGTTAGCCCTTTGTATTTCTGTCTCTGTGACTTCCTTGGAACTGTATCAGTGGGTTAAAGTCACTCTTAAACCCTGAACTGTTCAGAGTGAAGTTAGAACTCCATGTGAGCTCTGAGGTGGGGGCAAAAATGAGGGGTTCAGTGTGAGGAGGGGGCTTCTAAGGGAGCAGGCTGAAGGTGGGCGTGCAAGGTGTGGGCAGGAGGTAGGGTGCAGGAGCACACTGAGGATGGGGTGGGGGTCTGGGCAGGAGTTAGATTGTGGGAAGTGCTTGGGGGTGTGGGAGGGAGGGAGAATGTGGGAGGGGACAGGGGATTGGGTCACTAATCTGATGCAGTTCTGCATTGGTGAGTGGCAGGGGATAGGTGGTTGCGTATCACCCTGCACTTGCAGGCACTACCATTGGCTACAATTCCCAGCCAATAAGTGCAGTCGGGCAAAAGCCTGCAGGTGAACTCAGGGACAGAGAGCTTCCCTGTGCTCACAGGAATGTGGCTCCAGTCTGGGGGGATGGGGCACAAGGAGGAACAGCAATGTGCTGAGCTGTCTCCTTTACCCCTGCCAGGCAGAGCTGGACAACAATATAGCATGCAAGGCCTTTAGTGGCTGCATCCCAGAGCCCTGGGATATAGCCCCCCAAGCCACTTTCATAATCCAGCCCTGGCCTGATCATCATTCCATTGACATCAATGGGAATATCTTTCAAAAGTCACATGTGTAATACAGTTCTTCACAGAAAAGCAAAGCAGCCAAAAAGCCAAACAAGTGGTGAGCTTTGAGCTTCAGATATAATATAAGTGACGGTCACATCAATACCACCCTATACCGAAAACCTACCAGCCGCTACACTTACCTGCATGCCTCCAGCTTCCATCCTGGACACACCACACGATCCATTGTTTACAGCCAAGCACTGAGGTACAACCGCATATGCTCCAAACCCTCAGACAGAGACCTACACCTACAAGATCTTCAACAAGCATTCTGTAAACTGCGATACCCACACGAGGAAGTGAGGAGACAGATTGACAGAGCCAGACATGTACGCAGAAGCCTCCTGCTATGGGACAAGCCCAAGAAAGAAACCAACAGAACACCACTGGCCATCACCTACAGTCCACAGCTAAAACCTCTCCAACACATCATTAGTGATCTACAACCCATCCTGGACAATGATCCCTCGCTTTCACAGGCCTTGGGAGGTAGGCTGGTCCTTGCCCACAGACAACCCGCCAACCTGAAGCATATTCTCACCAGCAACTACACACCGCACCATAATAACTTGAACTCAGGAACCAATCCTTGCAACAAACCTCGGTGCCAACTCTGCCCACATATATACACCAGCAACACCATCACAGGACCTAACCAGATCAGCCATACTGTCACTGGTACGTTCTCCTGCACATCTACCAACGTAATATATGCCATCATGTGCCAACAATGCCCCACTGCTATATACATAGGCCAAACTGGACAGTCCCTACGTAAAAGAATCAATGGACACAAATCTGATATTAGGAATGGCAACATACAAAAACCTCTAGGGGAACACTTCAATCTTCCTGAACACACAATTGCAGATCTAAAGGTAGCCATCCTGCAGCAAAAAAACTTCAGGACCAGACTTCACAGAGAAACTGCTGAGCTACAGTTCATCTGCAAATTTGACACCATCAGTTTAGGATTAAACAAAGACTGTGAATGGCTTGCTAACTACAAAAGCAGCTTCTGCTCTCTTGGAATTCACACCTCCAGATCAGCTACTAGAAGTGGGCCTCATCCTCCTTGATTGGATCCACCTCGTCATCTCCAGCCTGATCCTGGCCTGCATATTTATACCTGCCTCTGGAAATTTCCACTACATGCATCTGACGAAGTGGGTCTTTGCCCACGAAAGCTTATGCTCCTACACTTCAGTTAGTCTATAAGGTGCCACAGGACTCCTTGCCGCTTTTGCAGATATAATATAGGCTCCATTGAATATATGTTTTAAATATATAACAAATATACTTTAAATATAATATCTATATTTTAAGACCTGCATGTTTTAAATATAATAATGTAGATTCTACAGAACCTATATATCTGAAGCTGAAAGCTCACCACTTGTTTGGCTTTTTGTCTGCTATGCTTTCTGTTCAGAATTGTATTAAAGTGTAGGCCCAGGCTGGGACCCAGGTGTTACTTTTGACTAAAAGCCTCTTCGCTGGAACTTCCTGGCTCATTTTCCTGATTATGAGGACAGCAGGTGTCAAACACATCAGAACAAGAACAAAGGACATTATCTATCCATACTTAATTAAAGACATAAATGGCCTGGCTGAACCAGAAGGCCATCCGGGTGAATAGTGTTATAATTTATTTTAGCTTAACAGAGAAATTTAAGATGATTGCTAGGAACAAGTTTGGTTTAGAATACAGATAAATGTTGCAGGATTTTTTGTTTGCTTTTATTTTGAGGTTTTAAACAGAATTATAACCTCTGAATTTCTTTATAAAGACCTTTTTGAATATTTACTTTGAATGAATATAGCATGTGACAAAAAATTAAAACATACAACTATTAGACCATAGTCTGATAAAGATTCATTGTTACATCATCTTTGCTTTTGTTTCAATGTCATTTGAAGGAATAGGGTTTAAACTCTATTTTCAGTGGTTACATTATTGAATACTTTAGCAGTTAATATTTGTGCAGTAGAAAATTTTCTCTATTCATCAAGTAAAAATGCTGCTCATGCAGTGTATAGTTCATCCTGCTGCTATATGTTCTGCATGAATTCTGTCGTCCTTTCCAGTTTTGTATTACTAATATAAAGGATTAGGGAAAAAGATGCAATTCCCATTTAAAACAGGCAGTCGAATATATTCCAATGAAAATGGCTGTCGAAACAAGTGGCTTAACTTTATAGTAATACCTATAGTAAAACAGTGATTAGTAGAACAGTGATTTTCATACCCAGTTTGTAATATTGAAACAAATTGTATTACAAGAACTGAATAATTCCTATACTAGAAACATTCTCAAACAGATGTTGTATGAATAATTTCACACCAGTGCTATTAATATAATTAATTTAAACCACTGTAAATAAAAAGATGTAATGTGTTTTGTATGACCCCCTGTATCTAATTTGGGACCTGGAAAAGTTTTTTCGTTAAAAGCATTTGCGGAAAAGAGCATCTAGATTGGCATGGATGCTTTTGCACAAAAGTATTTTTTGCAGAAAAGCGTCCATGCCAATCTAGACGCGGTTTTGTGCGAGAAAGCCCCGATCGCCATTTTCGCCATCGGGGCTTTTTTGCGCAAAACAGTTTAGCTGTCTACACTGGCCCTCTTGTGCAAATACATTTGCACAAGAGGGCTTTTTCCCGAATGGGAGCAGCATAGTATTTGTGTAAGAACACTGACAATCTTACATTAGATCGTCAGTGTTCTTGCGCAAATTCAAGCAGCCAGTGTAGACCGCTGGCAAGTTTTTCCGCAAAAGCAGTTGCTTTTGCATAAAAACTTGCCAGTCTAGATGCAGCCTTGGTGATTCATGTGCAAAACGTGGTTTTCAATGGGTTTGCCTGGATTTAGCTGGCTGCCACTCGGACTGAATTTAGTAAACAACTCTGTGATGATGCTTAAGTAGGAAAATAATTTAGATTATTGTCCTATTGCTGTGCTGGCTCCCTATGGTAAGCAGAAATGAACAACAGGAAGAGCTCAACTTTTGTCATCAAAATCAGCAGATGTGATCTTAAGGAGCAGATTTGCCAATTAAGAGGGTGCCATTGTTATTCGGTGATTTTTTTTTTCTTCAGAGTAGAACTGCAGTTTAGGTTTTCATTTTCCTAAGTACTCCACCAAGTCCACAGCTTGTGTCAGAAACTCTTCCATTTGGAAAAGCCACAGTGGGGAGTAGAGTAAATATAGACTGTAGAGCTTTGCTTTTATAGATGAATATCTCTGATACCCATAATCACCACCCCATTAGCCTTTCTTGCCTAAAAAATCATACCTTAAGGATCTCTAGGGTGTATGTATCTGGAACTAATGACACATATTTTAATGGACTTTGCTCTGAAACATTAACAAAAGGAGGAGAGGGAGTGAAATCAGAAGGAGGGTAACTAATTGCCTGATTATGAAACACTTTTGTAATTCATGCAGTTTTGTAACATTCATTAAATAAAAGCCTTGTACTACATGTACCAAAACTTCAATGTAGAATGTCTAAATGAAATGAAGTCTATTTCTTGCAGCATGAATATAAGAAACAAAACAATGTATTGCAATTTCCTTGTTCAGAGTAGAAAAACATTGTGTACAGTTGAGTGGGAGAAAGTGGCTCAGTCAGTTCTCATCTGGAATAAATTTAATCCCTGAGTTTTTTGGATGGCTGAAGACAAAACTTGACCATGATGATTTAAAAGAGAGGGAAAATAATCACAATTTCATATTAAAATGATCAGTGGAAATCCATCTAGTAGGAAAAAGCTACCCACAGTAAACAGTTGCAAGATAAAGCTTAAGACAATTTTCCAGCTAGGATGCTTATGGTTAGGCAGCTGAAAATGTATTTAACCTAAGCTTAAAGGCCACAATTGACAAAAGCACTTATTAAATCCATACCTATTCAGGATGTCCCTAAGCACCAACTCAACTTCAAGGATGCATTTAAGTCCTATTGATTTCATTTGATTAAAATTGAGCATATAATTTTAAGTGCTCTCCTGAATAAATATTCTTAACTGAATTGGGCACAAGTTTGAAATGTTGTGTTATATTTTATTTAATCTGATGCATATCCAGGATACAGGACTGAAATATTTAAAGTGTTTTCTAGTCATGTTATACCAACTCATTTAAAATATTACTTATTAACAATTTTTTATTCAGCAGTCAGTTCATACAAGCAAACTTTTTAGCAGAGTTCCTGACAGTCATTCTAGACACGTGACTGACTTTTTCAGTAAGGGCATGTCTACACTAGGAAATTATTTCAAAATAACTTATTTTGAAATAATCACTCCCAAAATATCTATTTCAAAATAGAATGTCCTCACTCCAGGGAAGCCTCAAAATTAGTCCAAGGCAGGCTCCCTAATATGGACCTCAACCTAGAGCCCCAGGAAGCACTGGGGAGTAATTACTTTGAATGACTCTGGGGAGTAGTTATTTCAAAATAGCAGCAGTGGAGTATCCACACTACTACTATTTAGAAAAAAACTATTTTGAAATAAGTATTATTCCTTATGGAAAGCAGAAAGTGTTATTTCAAAATAACGGGCTTGGTAGTGTGGATGCTCCCCTTGTTATTTCAAAGTAAGAGGGGTTATTTCGAAATAACTCCCTAGTATAGACCAGTCTATGGTAAGTTTTGAACTGTGGCCTATTGTGTGTGTGTGTGTGTGTATATACACAGCCAATAAAACCCGTATCCTGACTTATATCTTGTTAACAAGGTTACAGCTTATTACTGACAACAATAATCATAAAATATTAAAACCAAGGAAAATATTGAGATTAAAATGAAATGTTTCCCTATTTTTCAAGTAATCATAGAGATTTTAATTTTTTAAAATATTTAGCTGATGGTTCAAAAATGGGGGAAATATTTTTAAATTAAATTTGAATTTAGTCCATATGTTATCTGAACTATAGTTAGATGTTTCTGTCTAGTGGGTGATTTAACTAGTGTAAGGATTTATTTCCTCTTTAAAATAGCTTTTTGGAGTGTAAGAATAGTAGACTTTCACATTGGCCAAATTTGTACAGACCTGGGGAGTGAGATACTGAGACCAGATCTAAGCTAGGATTTCCCCCTTTGCTATCTGATAAAGCTATATGAAAATTGCTAACTGATTATTTGCTGAGCTTATCAGTGTTGACCACCCTGAATGAGGGTACCCCACAAGGAGTGCTGTACCAGACATGGGTATATTTTGTGCACAGGTGCGTACCCATGTCTACACCTCCCCTTTTTGGTATACAGTGGTAGCAGTATTATTTCACAGGTAATATAGCAAAGTTCTGTGTGTCACAGGAGATGTTCTGGGAACTGCCTTGCTGCACGTTGTTGGTATTGAATGTCACTTTCACAGATTTGGTGATGGCAACTGCTACTTACCTCTCCCTTCTGCCCAGTTTTGTGGAAGACATAAAACAAGTCCATGAGGTTGTGGTTCTGCTCCTTCTTCTGCTTGTCGGGTAAATATTCATGCAATGCA
This sequence comes from Pelodiscus sinensis, assembly GCF_049634645.1. Taxonomy (NCBI): domain Eukaryota; kingdom Metazoa; phylum Chordata; order Testudines; family Trionychidae; genus Pelodiscus; species Pelodiscus sinensis. Next base: position 36,587,480 of record NC_134711.1, on the reverse strand, counting down.
GTGTTAGATATTATATTGAATCAGTCCAGAAATATCTGAGACATCACAGATGCTGGGATTGAAATGGTATGTCTAGGGGTGTACCATCACCTCTAGTCCTGGTGAACCAGCAAGGGGGGGGGGGAGAATCACATCATGACATAGTCGTGGAACGCTAGGATGATGACCAAAGACTGCAGATCTTCATGGAGTTGTGCAAGCACCTTGCACCAGCTCACCAGTGCCAAACCCACTTTATTTCAGAAACCCATGCTCTCTGCTTCTGCACTAGTTATTGCCCTTTAGAAGCTGGCAACACTTGACCCTTCTGATCGGTTGTAAACCAGTTTGGAGTTGGGAAGTCAACTGTTAGGATCACTGATGTACAGTTTTGACAGGCTGTCAGCATTGTCATCTGTCCACTGGCATTTGCCACAACCGAAGTCCCTGAAATTATATGAACTGGTATAATTATGTGAAGTGGTGGGGGTCATCAGTGAAACACACATCTGATACAGTGACCAGCAAAAAGGATGAATGATACATGGACCAAAAAGGTTACTATTTACTTGTTCTCCAAGGCAACAACAGGGGCTTGGTTATGAACACAAACACTGGATGCACAGGGAAGGTCTATGATTCCAGAGTGCACAGAAGATTGAAATTGAACTGCAGAGAGGAAGAAGGCACTTTATTCCCTATAAATAATGTTATCATTTATGGTATTACTGTTCTCACATCTATTTTGAGGGACCTCCTTGTATATAGTCCTAACATGAAATTATACCCTGATCATGCTGACTGAAGAAAAAGAGAATTCAGTTATAGACAGAGTAGCTACAGAGTAGTGGTTTTGTGTGTTTGGGTGGCTGAAAGCATATTGGCGATGCCTGCAGAGTCACTTGGATTCCAGTATGGCAAACACGGTCCTCACTGTAGTTGGATGTTGAGCCCTACAGAAACCAGAGGCTAATACTTTTGCACAGAGTGGTCATGGACACTTTAAAGCATGTACAAGCAGCAGCAGCCCACTCGTGCACATTGCTTCATGTTCATGTGATGCCATTTGTTCGTATGTCATGGAAAAGTGGTGAGACACAAAGTTGATTTTGGACCTTGCTGATTGATAGTATGTGACACTACATTGTGAAAGATGTCAATATGCCGTAGCCACTTGTTATGCTGCAACAAGCCTGGGTGGGTTCTGATCCCCTGGAACTGACATCCACCTGAGAACACACAATTGTGTGAGAGCTTCTCATCTGGGTTCATATCTTTGATCAAAATTTTGTACTGAGTAGCATGTATGTGCATTTTAATTGCTGCCATAAAGTTATGCTTTTGTTATACACAAAGAGCTCTATTTCAGGATGTTTTATAGGGAGTATTTATTTATTGTTAAAGACACTGAAACAATTATTTGAAAGCTAGGAAGGTGCTTCATTCATTACTTCTTATCTATGTTTTCTAAAACCAGTGAAGGCAACAGTTGGTAGGCATTAATACTCTCATGATTGCTAATGGTAACTGTTTGTTGCAGGTGAGGGACGAGGGGTCATAAAAATACTGGTCAGTGTTATCTGTATTCATTCTTTCATTTTTTGGGTTTCCTTTGTTTCTATTGTTAATGAAATTATTTAGAAGGTCAGATGTTTAATTTGTTGGGGGGACGAGGGGGAGGAGGTGTTCCTATGGTGCTCCTGAAGAAATTTGCTTCAGAGTTTAATTCGCTGTTATCAAACCATTTTTTTAATTAGGAAAAATAAACCAGAAGGACATAGGAATTGTGGGAGGGCCACTGAAATTCAAGGAGTTTTGGCCACATTCAGATCAGTTAAAACTGGTGATTGCTTTTTTGGGGGTTGGAAGAAGTGTTAAAGCATAGTTTCAATTGGTTCTTTAATGTTTTTATTTCTTTTATTTATTACTTGCAAAGCAATCAAGAAGTTTGTTTATACTTTACATTCAGCGCTGAAGAATAGTGGACAGGATGAAGTGGCTTTTACCCATGAAAGCTCACGATATATTTGTTAGTCTCAAAAGTGCCACAGGGCAGCTCATTGTCTCTGAACAATGGTAATAGATGAATGTTATTCAAATTGTCTCCTTGTCCTCTCCCTGACAGTGGGGGAATGTCCCTGGAATATTGTGCAGGGGGACAAATGGGAGATGTCTCTTGCTTGTGTTTCGGGACAGAACACAGGCTGGGCTACTGGGGCCATCTCAGGGTTATTTTTCTCCTATAGTATGTTCAGGCTGAGGAGGGGAAGTGCAAGGGATTCTGGGAGCTGGTGTAGGAAGCTATGCCATTTGTCCACCATGCTCTTCCCCATAACGGGGTGTGTGTGTGTGTGTGTGTGTGTGTGTGTGTGTGTGTGTGTGTGTGTGTGTGTGTGTGTGTGTGTGCCACCATGCTCTTCCCCATAACGGGGTGTGTGTGTGTGTGTGTGTGTGTGTGTGTGTGTGTGTGTGTGTGTTTAAGAACCACTGCCTTAGCAGCAGCCTGGTCGGCAGCTGGAGGAGGATTTGAGGTGGGAGAGGAAAAGTTTGGAGCACTGTTTGTTTTTAGAGGTTCAGTGCCAAGAGCATCAGAAGTACCCCAGAAGTGTTTCAGTCTTCTAGTATAAGTAGTCAGGGCAAGAAAGTTAACTGGTTTAGGAAAGAACTGCAGGGACTGGACTCGATCACCCAGGAGTCCTTTCCAGTCCTGTAAAACAACAAAATGTTAGTTAGCTTGGCATAAAACTGCCAAGCAAATCTGCCAATTGTGCACAAAATGTTTTAAATATTCTGTCTATGAAACTATATAAAAACAGCCAATATTCAGTGATTTTGTTTTTTCACAAGTACATGAGCAGAATGGAAATGTATGTTTTAAAATTTGATGTATTTGTCATGTTGCTGTGTTTGAGTGGTACAAAGGCTTCTGGTATCCCATTTTACAAAGAAGAAATGCAAACTTTAAGACTGAATTTGAAAACAGCATTTCTAACTAAGCACATTGATAGCATCATTGCTCTGGTTTTTTATGTGATGAATCTGGAAAACATAATAAATGGAGAAAACAGTAATGTTGTGCTGAGGCATTTTAAGAAGCAGCTTTAAGCTGCAGATTACTGTGGATGCTAATTTCTCAGTGTTGCCAGGATTTTATGTTAATGTTGTTGCACAAAAGGCTAAAGGATTTTTTAATTTAAAACTACTGAACTATAAAATTGAACTATTAGACTTTCCATGGGTTTAAGTGGACAAAGGGAATATTATGTCAAAGACTTAATTCAGTCACCTTCAAGCCATTATACCTCTTGAAATTCAAAGCAGTCAGGGTATGTCTACACTACAGGACAAAGTCGAATTAAGATATACAATTTCAACTATGTTAATTGCATAGCTGAAGTAGAAGTAGCTTAATTCAGCTTTTGGCACTGTCTATTACTGCAGGAAGTCAAAGGGAGAACACTCTTTCTTCGACCTCCCTTACTTCTCGTGAAAGAATGGTTACTGACATCAACTGGAGTGCCCCATCACTTTGAATTAGCCGTCTTAACTAACCCCCTAATTTGAACTCTGGAAGATCGACAGTGGCAGCTTCAATCTTCCTCTGTAGTGTACCCTCAGTTATCAGTACCTATTATTTTAGGTGAATGTTGTCTGGTGCTGCCAAGTAAATTTTATTGAATGCAAAAATATCAGGAGATAGAACTTCCAGTGAGGCTACTCAGTCCCTTTCTAGTTGGTATGTTTAATATGACAAAACAGTTCCCTAAGGACTAGCCTAATCACACTTAGGGTACGTCTAGACTACATGCCTCTGTCGCCAGAGGCATGTAGATTAGGCTACCCGACAGAGTAAAATGAAGCGGCGATTTAAATAATCGCCGCTTCATTTAAATTTACATGGCTGCCGCTTTGAGCCGACAAGCAGCTGATCAGCTGTTTGTCGGCTCAGCGCGATAGTCTGGACGCTCCCCTGCCGACATCAAAGGGAGCTGTCGACAACCCAGGTATGCCTCCTGAGGCATACCTGGGTTGTCGACAGCTCCCTTTGATGTCGGCAGGGGAGCGTCCAGACTATCGCGCTGAGCCGACAAACAGCTGATCAGCTGCTTGTCGGCTCAAAGCGGCAGCCATGTAAATTTAAATGAAGCGGCGATTATTTAAATCGCCGCTTCATTTTACTCTGTCGGGTAGCCTAATCTACATGCCTCTGGCGACAGAGGCATGTAGTCTAGACGTACCCTTAACTTGAAACTTATCTTCTGCCTTTGCCTTTGTGTGACTTTGCAATTTGATGTTTCTTAACAAGCTGCAGCATTGAATACATCATAGTGTAGAATTACCAACTGGTATGCTAGGGAATTCGCTAGAGTATGCTTTCAGTGTAAGGAGTGTGAACCTGAGCTTTAAATCTACAATTTACAATTTTTTTGAGCTATGTCACCACATTCTGCACTTGCTTCATTTAACCAGCCAGGATGAGAATGGTTATGTAGCAACAGAAATGGCTGGTTGACTTGTGTTGCAAATTGAAGAGTGACAGAAATAAAACTTGACTTTTATCTGGAGCTGGATATTGGGACTTCTTTGACTAAGGGTCATAGTGGGTTCTCCATCACTGACAATTTTTAAACTAATTGGATGCTTTTCTAAAAGATATGCTCTATCTGTCTGAGCAAGAAGGCCAGACAACGGTCCTTTGTAACCTCGGAATCTTTGAAATATGGGTCAAATGCTGGTCTTTTTGCTCAGTTTGAGGCCAGGTCTGCATTTACCCTGAGATTGATGCTCTGAAGATTGATCTTCCCAGGTTCTAGTAGGACCTGCTAAATAAATTGCTGATGGCATCCCTGTTGACCCTTACAAGGAGTTTCTCCTATTGAATTCTTGCAGAGGTGATGCCACTAAAATTCAACTTAAGGTATGACAGCTCCAGCTATGCTATTATCATAGCTGGAGTTGGGTATAGTAGGTCGACTTTCTTATGTAGTGTAAACCTGGTGTAAGTGGCCTATTTACACAGGAACGTATTTGTGGTTTCCCCATTAGCCTAGGGCAAGGTAATAAAGGAGTAGCATAGCTCCCACAGTAAATCACTTCAGGGATGTACTAGCAAACATGCAGCTCTACTTAATGGGGTTTGGTGAGAGGATCCACAGTTACAAAGCTACAGACCAATTGTTGTGGGGGCCATGGTCTTTTGACCATAACCTGGGTCAAAGGATTTATCTCTGTGTCAGAAACTGGATAATAGAGATTCAGCAGAAACTATTTTTGAATGCAAATCCCTGTGCTGCTGCATTGTTGGCTCAGAAAGGGATCCAGGAAGATTGCAGCACATTCATACTTAAAGATGGAGCACTGCATCAAATAAACATTTTGATTAAAACGTGAGCTTTTTATTGTATTCCATTAAAGGAGAAAAAATTCTATTTTGAGCACCATGTGTTGAACACTTGCCACCGCAGAGCAGATGAAACATTTGATTCATCCACAACAGACCTTTGACTTCTTTCCAGAAAACATTTGATGAAATCATAGATGAAATCATTCCTGAAGTAAGTACTGAGGGCAATTTATAGTAAGGGCTGTTACCCTGCTGTCTTAGAGGCATGGGCTGGAGAAGATGATGTTGGAAACTTCTCCCTGCACCTTATCTTGCACACGTGGCTAGCATCTGATGGCAAAGATTAGGGAGAGTTTAATAATAGAAGCCACAGCTGATCTGTTGCAATCTGCACTTCATTTCTTCAGATGTAATCTTCTACAGTTTACGTAAGAAAAGGGTGCAGAGTATAAAATACTGGTGCCCCAGAGCTCAAACTAGTGAGAGATGTATTACGTCCTGCACAAGCAGCAGCATTCTGCTGGTCTCTTTAGAACATTCATAGCTCTGGGGCTGATGTTTCAAGAATGTCCTGGGTGAACATCACATGAATCCCTAAGGCTATGTCTACACTACAAGGTTTTTGCTAAAAAACCTGCGGAGCGTCCACACCTCAAGCACGTTTGTGCGCTAGAAAAGCTACAGTCAATCAACAGAACAGAGGGCTTTTTACGGTGTAGGTATACCTCTTTCTACGAGGCATAACTCCTTTTTTTGCAAGAGTTCTTATGCAAAAAGGTGGGTGTGGACACTCAACAGGGGTTTCTTGCACAAAAAGAGCCTATCACAAAAAGCACAGGTGCTCTGATGGACATTCTGTGAATGGCAATCAGAACTTTCTTGCGCAAGAGTGTCCATGCTGTATGGATGCTCTCTTGCACAAAAGCATATCACTTTTGTGATGTGCTTTTGAGGTGAGGATGTGCTTTTGCGCAAGAAGTTTTTGCAGAAGATCTCTTCCGCAAAAAGCTTCTTGGGCAAAAACCCTGCAGTGTAGACGAATTCTAAGACTGTGGTTTGTAGTTTGTGGAGAAGAATATCCAGCCCAACTCTTCTGATTAGTTGTTGTTTAACAGCAAGTAATAACTGTGGGTGCTCAGTGCTTCTGCTCACTGGAGCAGCCTAAAGAATCTCCTACAGGAATACTGCTGTGGCTAGCATGATCCTAATAACAGACCATGAACAGGGCAGAGTTTTTCTTCATCCTTGTTGTACCAGCTAAGGCAGGATTTATTTTTAATTAATTGGGAGGGGAAAAGGGAAGAGAGGTAGACAGAAAAACACAAACAAACCCCAAAGCTGGATAAAGTGTATACATGGCTGAAGAAAGTACACAACAAATGAAAACTCTAATGATTGCACATTAAATCCTGTTAAGAAGAGATTGTACTTTAGAGACAAACTAAGCTCAAGAACAACTTTGCATGCAAAGATGCATCTCTGTTTTGTCTAGGAATGTCATAGACAAAGCTAAATTTAAGTCACCCACCAACTATGTATAGCCATCTGTATCCAATTTGTTTCCAGTGTTTGCTGAGAGGCAGATTTGTTGTTGGCTAAATATACATTTAACAAAATTTTCAATTTTTGATAAGTTTTATCAATACAAGCTGGCTATTTTTCAAAGTGTTTTTCCGAACATGTCATCAAATGTAGTAGATTAACTGTAAGACACCGATCCATAGAGTGAGACATCAAGTGGAAAAAGAAAGTTGAAACAACAAAGATTAGCACCATCTTTCTTGATCCTTTGGTACTCAAGAGAGTGTTTTGGCTGGGATAAGCAGCACCTGACAGTGTCTTTATCATCCACCATGGTTTATTTCCTTGACCAGTAAGAGTGTGGTTGGAGAGGGAGGAATTCTACATAATTGTAGTAGAAACTTCAGAAAACTGTATTGTTATGGCACATAGCCACAACCAGGCTACCCCCTTGTGTTAGCATGTGATTGATGCTGCACAGATTTTCCTGCAGGCTGTCTTGTTTCTGTGTTTGCAAATCCTTCTGCACTCCAGCTGAGATGCAGCTAGTCCAAATCCCTTCCAGGCTAACAGATTTCCAGAATCAACATCTCCTTTGGTACATAACCCATGTCTGGGGTTCCACTGGCCTTCCACCGCTCTGTGTAAAGCACCTGGTTCCACCATGCTTGTGAGGCCATCAGCAGCCTCCTGTGCTTCAGCCCTTTCCAGAAGCTAGATTTTCTGGATTTTCTGGCTTTCCCCTTCAGTTATTCCTAATGCCTCCCATCCTCTGTGACTGAGAAGCAATTAGGGAGGTACATATATGCACCTGTGCCATAATTAATTGTAAACCCCTTTCTAGCCCATATAGCGTTTCACTTCATTGTATATAAACCAAGTTTATCTCAGATTTGAGAAATTAGTACAAAAATATCTTTGTAGTGAGCAAACAGAGTCAAGAGTGGTGATGTTAATGCATGAGGTGAAAAAGCAAGAAAACAGATAAAAAACAAAACAAAAAATCGTAATGTCATCCAACTGCTGAGCACTTGCAGATACAGTACCAGGGCCTTGCAGGGTAATTTTGTACAGAAGCAAAAACCAGGGATACATAGTCTGGGTATTTTGTAAATGAACCTATATACACCCTAATCAGAGGAGGTCATAAAAAAAGCATACAGGCATTTCCCTTTAATAGGAATTTCAGCCCAAATGCCATTGCCAACCTCTTTGGAAGTGACTCTGTCCCATGCACTGAGTCCAATCAGAGAGATGAAGGGATATAGAAAACCCTCTTGCTGTTTGTAACAGTTCCACCAGAAGAGCGTTCATCACAAAACTAACAGCAATATAACACGCCTTCAAAGATTGTGTGCTGCTCACATGCTAAGAAAATGAACTTGTAAGACTCCATAAAACATCAGTGAACATCTAGTGAACACTCACCATAGAAGTTAAACAAAGAAATGTGAAGTCTCGAGTAAAAATAATATAGAGTGCCGCTCATCTGACTAGAATACTATATCTCATTGTATCTATTCATAAAATAAGCACTTGAGAGTGAGATGAAAAACATAATTTGGTTGAGTATTGGTACACTCACAAAACATCCGGGCAAGCAAAGAAAAATATGAAAAAATTGAAATTTTGCATTCCAAACAGAAAATGGCTGCATGACAATTTTTAAAATGACTGACAGTCAATTACAAAATAGAAAACCTCTGGCAAATGCTGGGAATAGATTTGTTCTCAAGGAACAGGGGCTGAGTGATTTTTTTGTGGTGCCATATTTTTTAAAGAAAACAGTCTTGACATAGTGAAAGGGACACATATCACAAACATTTGTGTGTGAGAAGAGAGGAAACTGACAATAGCATTTCAAACAGTTTACTTGTGGTATTCAGAGCAGAGGACATTGTCTATGAAATAAAAAGAAGGGCCCCCCAGCGATAGCTCAGGCAATAAATAAGATTGTCTGGGATGAGAAGGCTCTGATGAGTTAATCTCTGCTTCAGTTAAGCCCCAAATTCAGCATACCATTCTTATTTAAGTATTCAGTGTGGCTTGATGTCTGTGGGACTATTTGCATGCATAAGGCAAGCAGAAGGCGATTTCTATTATTGGCCCTATGTAACAGGGTGTGACTCATTGCTGTGGTGCCACCTGCTGGATGTCCTGGGAATTAGCTCCGTTTGCCAGTATGCCTTCATTTGGTGACATCTTGCTGCTATCACTTATGCTCCAGGACCCGCGTCGATCCCAGAACCACGGTGTCCTCTTCCAGACACAGCCCTCCAGCTGTGTCTCACTCACTTCTCCCTCTCACACAGGGGACTGGCAATCCACTGTCCAGCCACTTCCTCCTGAGTAGAGTGGCAGCAAAGGGAAGGGGGCACCAAGGTCCTCCTGCTACTCTGTATCCTGGCCTAAGGTCCGAGGCCAGAGACACTATAACAGGCAGCCAGGTGCTGTGTACCTTCCCATCACACTGTCTGTTGCCTTCAGCCACTTCCCTGCAGCCCTAGCATCTTCTCCGTCCTTATCTCAAGTCCTCAGTCTGTCAGCAGTAAGATGGGAGTTCACTTCCACTCCCTTGATCCTGCCCAGCACTGCTCTGTGGCAGGTGTACCTTCCTGCCTTCTGCAAGGCAGCCATTCCCTTGCTCCTTAATCTTCAGCGTGACTCCTGTTGTTCTGCTTAGCAGTCCCGCTTATATGGTACAACCTGGTCCTGATTGGCTGCCCCCAAGAACCCTCTCCTAATTGCCTGATTCCTGCACAGCCTCACAAGGGTGCTTTAACCCCTAATGGGCCAGTGTGAAGCAGATGGCCTATCACACCCTGCAACATTTTTGGGTTCTTGAATAGTGACATAGCATAGGGTTTTCTCCCTGGATTTAGGAGTGGGGCAAAAATAAAGATATTTGGGGGGAAGCTGTATAGATCTTGGGCATTTCAAATGAGTTCACAATAACATTATGTATAAGAAGAACCAGCTGAGAAAGAGAAGAATGAACAAAATTAGCCACAATCAGCTGTTCTGAGGTCACAAAGCATGCCTATTTCTCAACTTTTCTTTATAGCTTTTTTATGAGCCCTTCCAGTAAATGGAATAGAAGCCATCTAGATTTAGACATTACTAGTGAACAGTATTTCCTTATGTGCCATAGTAGGTAGCTTGTTGTTGAAAATTATTACTTCTGGGCAAATTATAAACACAGCAGGGATTTAGAATAGTTTTCTGTAAAAGAGAATATAATTTGTTTTATTTATTTATCCTCCCTGTTTCCTTCAGAATAGCAGGGTACAATGTACTGTGGGACCTAATCACATAGGGTTATTAGAACCCTAACTTGGAGGATTGTCCACAGTTGACAGTTGTGTGTTAAATAATACTGGGATTACGAGAGAGAATGAGAAGAGGAGGTATATTGTTAATCACTGTGCTATGCTGAAACATCTGTATGTGAATATTGTGGCATGTTTGCCTTTTGTGTTAGTGGAAAATGTATGTGTATCTACGGTGAATGCATTTAGAAAACACTTTAAATAGAGAAAGGAAAATCAAGACCTATATCTCATTATTATTATTATACCATCTTTCTATCTTTTCATCATGTTCTTAATCACATTGTCCATCATTTTTCTCCACTTGTCTTTTTCATACAAAGCAGAATATTGAAGGGGCTAAATATAGACAACTGGACAGTATGTTATTTTGACATGTCAGTAGTTACTCATTAACCTATCCAGTGTTTTGCAATTATACTGTGAAGGTACATCTATACTACAGAGGAAGATTGAAGCTGCCTTTTGTCAATCTTCCAAGGTTTGAATTAGCGGTCTAGTTAAGACAGTTAATTTGAAGTGAGAGGGGCAGTCCGGTTGATGCCGGTAACCCTGCTTTCACGAGCAGTAAGGAAGGTCGACTTCCTGCAGTGTAGACAGCACCAATAGCAGAGTTTGATTTCAGCCACGCAATTAATGTAGCTAAACTTGCGTATCTTAATTCAACTTTGTCTCATAGTGTAGACATCCCTAAGTGTCATCCATATAGTTCAATGTTGAGCTCTCCATCCTTGTTTTCTATTCAGATTAACTATGGCATATTAATAGGCACTATCTACAGAGTCTACAGAATTAAGAAAATCAAGTTATGAATAGTAGTTACTCTAATTACGCTGATAAAATTACTTTCAAGTTCTCTGATAGCTTCCCAAAATACCATGGGTCAAATTCTCTGAAATGTTGAGCATCTGAACAGCAGTTATAGAGTCTCAGCATTGCTCAGGATTTTGTCCCAAGTGCTGCTATAGTTTGAATATAGTGAAGATATAGTTGTGGTATTTAATAACTTTTTCTGCCATAATTATAGAATGTTCAGACTTTTCAGTGAATCTTTAAATGTTCTTTTTTGCTCTCTGCTGAACAAAAGCTATCTGAGATGAAGTGAGCTCATGTTGTATCCCTGGAGCTGGGAACACATGGAGAAGTATAAATATCCATAAGACACAACACTGAGGAGTTTACAGTAACCAAGAAGTAGCTTATGTTGACCAGGATACAGAGGCTGTTTCCTGGTCAATATATTAGAAACAGCAGGGAGTTCTTTGCAGTGCAGATGCATCTAATCTTTGTGATGAAGATCCTACTGGTAGAATAATCGGTCTTTATTGAAATACTATGCTCAAAATCTCTTTTGGATTTGGAAATGGTATAGAGAAGAACAATGAAAATGGTTAGTGTAAGGAACAGTTTCCATTTGAAAATACTGGGACAGTTCATCTAAGGCCTTGTCTATGCTACTGTGGACTGTAAACCAAAGTTACATGACTTCAGCTATGTGAATATTGTAGCTAAAGTCAACATACTTAGGTCTGCTTACCATGGTATTTTCAAAGCAGTAAATCAAAGTTGATGCTCTTCCATTGATACTACTTAATCTTCTCATTCTGGTAGAGTACAGGAGTCCACAGGAGTGTGCTCAATGGTCAAATTTTATTGCATCTATAATAGATGCAATAATGTGATACCTGCTAGCTCGATTGATGGGCTTTGATCCAGCCTGTAGTGAAGACATAGAATTATAGGACTGAAAGGGACCTCGAGAGGTCATCGAGTCCAGCCCCCCACCCTCAAGGCAGGACCAAGCTCCGTCTACACCATCCCTGACAGATGTCTATCCAACCTGTTCTTAAATATCTCCAGAGAGGGAGATTCCACCACCTCCCTTGGCAATTTATTCCAATATTTGACCACCCTGACAGTTAGGAATTTTTTCCTAATGTCCAATCTAAACCTCCCTTGCTGTACTTTAAGCCCATTACTCCTTGTCCTGTCCTCAGAAACCAAGAGGAACAAATTTTCTCCTTCCTCCTTGTGACACCCTTTTAGATATTTGAAAACGGCTATCATGTCCCCCCTTAATCTTCTTTTTTCCAAACTAAACAAGCCCAGTTCATGAAGCCTGGCTTCATAGGTCATGTTCTCTAAACCTTTAATCATTCTTGTCGCTCTTCTCTGTACCCTTTCCAATTTCTCCACATCTTTCTTGAAATGTGGCGCCCAGAACTGGACACAGTACTCCAGCTGAGGCCTAACTAGCGCAGAGTAGAGCGGCAGAATGACTTCACAAGTTTTGCTTACAACACACCTGTTGATACAACCTAGAATCATATTTGCTTTTTTTGCAACAGCATCACACTGTTGACTCATATTCAACTTGTGGTCCACTATGACCCCTAGATCCCTTTCCGCCATGCTCCTTCCTAGACAGTCGCTTCCCATCTTGTATGTATGGAACTGATTGTTCCTTCCTAAGTGGAGCACTTTGCATTTCTCTTTATTAAACTTCATCCTGTTTACCTTTGACCATTTCTCTAACTTGCTAAGGTCATTTTGAATTATGTCCCTATCCTCCAAAGAAGTCGCAACCCCACCCAGTTTGGTATCATCTGCAAACTTAATAAGCGTACTCTCTATCCCAATATCTATATCATTGATGAAGATATTGAACAGTATGGGTCCCAAAACAGACCCTTGCGGAACTCCACTTGTTATCCCTTTCCAGCAGGATTTAGCACCGTTAACAACAACTCTCTGACTACGGTTATCCAGCCAATTATGCACCTACCTTATCGTGGCCCTATCTAAGTTATATTTGCCTAGTTTATCAATAAGAATATCATGCGAGACCATATCAAATGCCTTACTAAAGTCTAGGTATATGACATCCACCGCTTCTCCCTTATCCACAAGGCTCATTATCCTATCAAAGAAAGCTATCAGATTAATTTGGCATGACTTGTTCTTCACAAACCCATGCTGGCTATTCCCTATCACTTTATTACCTTCCAAGTTTGCATATGATTTCCTTAATTACCTGCTCCATTATCTTCCCTGGGACAGACGTTAAACTGACCGGTCTGTAGTTTCCTGGGTTATTCTTATTCCCCTTTTTATAGATGGGCACAATATTTGTCCTTTTCCAGTCTTCTGGAATCTCTCCTGTCTTCCATGATTTTTGAAAGATTATAGCTAAAGGCTCAGATACCTCCTCTGTCAGCTCCTGAGTATCCTGGGATGCATTTCATCAGGACCTGGTGACTTGCTGACATCTAACTTTCCTAAGTGATTTTTAACTTGTTATTTGTGTATCCCATCTTCTAAACTTACCCTCTCTCTGCTTGTATTCACTACGTTAGGTACACCTCCAGACTTCTCGGTGAAGACCGAAACAAAGAAGTCATTGAGCATCTCCGCCATTTCCAAGTTTCCTGTTACTGCTTCTCCCTCCTCACTAAGCAGTGAGCCTACTCTGTCCTTGGTCTTCCTCTTGCTTTTAATGTATTTATAAAAGGTCTTCTTGTTTCCCTTTATGCCTGTAGCTAGTTTGATCTCATTTTGTGCCTTTGCCTTTCTAATCTTGCCCCTGCATTTCCGTGTTGCTTGCCTATATTCATCCTTTGTTATTTGTCCTAGTTTCCATTTTTTATGAGACTCCTTTTTTATTTTGAGATCATGCAAGATCTCCTTGTTAAGCCAAGTTGGTCTTTTGCCATATTTTCTATCTTTCCTACACAGCGGAATTGTTTGCTTTTGGGCCCTTAACAACGTCCCTTTGAAATACTTCCAACTCTCCTCAGTTGTTTTTCCCTTCAGTCTTGCTTCCCATAGGACCTTACCTACAAGTTCTCTGAGCTTATCAAAATCTGCCTTCCTGAAATCCATTACCTCAGTTGTGCTGGTCTCCCTTCTACCTTTCCTTAAGATCATGAACTCTATTATTTCATGATCACTGTCCCCCATACTGTCTTCCACTTTCAAGTTCTCAACTAGTTCCTCCCTATTTGTTAAAATCAAATCCAGAACAGCTTCTCCTCTGGTAGCTTTTTCAACCTTCTGAAACAGAAAGTTGTCTCCAGTGCAGTCCAGAAACTTATTGGATAGCCTGTGCCCCGCTGTGTTAGTTTCCCAACATATGTCTGGATAGTTGAAGTCCCCCATCACCACCAAATCTTGGGCTTTGGATAGTTTTGTTAATTGTTTAAAAAAGGCCTCATCCACCTCTTCCACCTGGCTAGGTGGCCTGTAGTAGACTCCTAGCATGACATCACCCTCATTTTTTACCCCTTTTAGCTTAACCCAGAGACTCTCTACACAGCTATCTCCTACGTTCATCTCCACTTCAGTCCAAGTGTGTACATTTTTAATATACAAGGCAACCCTTCCTCCCTTTTTTCCCTGTCTGTCCTTCCTGAGCAAGCCATACCCTTCCACACCAACATTCCAATCATGCGTCCCATCCCACCAGGTTTCTGTAATACCAATGATATCATAGTTGTATTTATTTGTTAGCAATTCCAGTTCTTCCTGCTTATTACCCATACTTCTCGCATTTGTATATAGGCATCTAAGATACTGATTTGATCTTGCCTCCCTGTTGTGCCCTGACCCTCCTTTCTCCTTGCCATTATAGGCCGTAGTCCCCCCCATTTCCAACCCATCTCCCAGTCCCGCACATTCAGCACTTACCTGTGGGCTTTGCTCACCTGTCCCTGTCGAACCTAGTTTAAAGTCCTCCTCACAAGGTTAGCCAGTCTGTGTCCAAACAAGGCCTTCCCGCTCCTGGGAAGGTGAACTCCATCTCTGCCAAGCAGTCCTTCCTGGAAGAGCACCCCGTGGTCAAGGAAGCCGAAGCCCTCCTGGCGACACCATCTTCGCAGCCAGGCATTCACCTCCAGGATGCACCTCTCTCTGCCTGGGCCCCTACCTTTGACAGGAAGGATCGAAGAGAATACCACCTGCGCCCCAAACTCCCTCACCTGTACTCCCAAAGCCCTGTAGTCACGCTTGATCCGCTCTATGTCCTTAGAAAAGAGATAATGAAGGCAGGTTATGAGAGAAGTCTATACAATAAGGAATAGTGTGGAGAAAGTGAACTGGAAAATGTTATTTACCCATTCACATAACACAAGACTAGAGGTCATCTGATGAAATTAATTGACAGCAAGTTTAAAACAAACAGAAGGAAGTACTTCTCCGCACAACATACAGTTAATGTATGGAACTCATTGCCATGGGCTATTGTAAATGCCAAAAGTATAACTATGTTCAATGAGAAGAATGAGAAGTTCATGGAGAATGGGTGGTATATCAGTGGCTGTTAGCAAGATGGTGAGGGTTGTAATGTCATATTCTTGGTGCCCCTAAACTTCTAACTCCCATAAGTTGGAATTAAATAAATCATTCCAAATTGCCCCATTTTGTTCATTCTCTTGGAAGCATCTGGCACTGCTCATTATTGGAGACAGGATACTGGAGTAAATGCATCATTGGTCTGCCCCAGTATAGTCATTCATACATTAAATTAATACTGAGCTCTGAAAAGGATCCTACTGTGCTTCTAGTGAGTCATTCTGTTCAGTCAGGGAGTATGGACAAGCAGAGGATAGAGAATCTGGATTTCTTAGATATATATTCCCCACAGAGTCTACCAGCCAAATTGTTCTTTTTTGCTGTAATCAGAGGAAACTGATTTTTTTCAGAACATCTTTCTGTTGGAATATACTGATTCCACAGAATTGAAATATTCCATGGGATCTTTCAGTGTACACTGGGCAGGTGGGCTGCTGGTCAGTATGGGAACCTTGAGAGCTTAGCAAACAACCAAATAAAAATCAATTTTTTTTGCTGAAATAGTGATGACATGAAATTTTGATTTGCTAGCACTCTCTTTTGAAGGCAAATGTTGCTTTGATGATCATCCTTGAGTTATGCCTTATTATACAAAACTTTAAAGGCAAAATGTTTGTAAAAGGATTCATTACTGTGGACTTTCCCCTGTTGATGAGGATTGCCAGTGAGGCTAAAGAAGGTTCTTGAGGCAAAACAAATGACTTGGAGATTGGGAGGAAACTTGCCAGACAAAAAAGCCCAATAAAAGCAGTGCTTCTCTTTAGGAGAGGTGTCAACTGCAAATCCAGACTTCTTCAGTAAAATATGTCTTTCATGGTAGATGGAAGAGATCTTGGGGATGTACTGTATAGCCTAAAGTGAATGCACTCATGAAATGATTACTTCAAATTTATATTCTCTCATAACTGGGATTTCATTTGACACAAGATGTGATCCAGCTGCCACTGAAGTAAGTGTAAAGGCTCCTTTTAAGTTCAGTGGGAAGTTGGATCAGGCACCTTTGTAAACCATCTTTACCTGCTTCAGCTGTCAAAAATTTCAGTTCCTCTCGTAAAAATAAGGATAGTACAGGACTTAGAATATAGGACTTCTTTTCAATGGTTGTTTCAGGCTCTGGTCTGTTATTCCCCTTGGCTGTGTCTACTGGCCGCGTGTTCTTGCGCAAGTAAACTGACATTCTAATGTATAAAATCAGGGCTTCTTGCACAAGAACTCTGATGCTCCCACTCAGGAATAAGCCCTCTTGCGCAAGAGCTCTTCCAGAAGAGGCCAGTGTAGACAGGCAACATGAATTTCTTGTGCAAGAAAGCCCTATGGTTAAAATGGCCATCAGAGCTTTCTTGCGCAAGAGAGCGTCTACACTGGCATGGATGCTCTTGCGCAAAAGAACATGTCAGTGTAGACGCTATCTTCTGGAAGAGTTTTTGCACAAGAACTGTTCTGCAAAAGAGTTCTTGCGCAAGAAGCTGCCAGTGTAGACGTAGCCCTCCAGTTTGGTCTGGTGTTCTTGGGCATGGCCTCCTGTTCCTTTGGGTTGTTTTTGTAACTTTCTATATTATGTAATCATTAGATTCACCCAGCCAGTGTTGTTAAACGTTGCACATACTCAGTTATTCCTTTAGCAAACTTTCATTATTTTTTAATGTTCCAGTCTACGTCAAAAAATCATGACAGTACATCAGCATTACACCAATATAACCCAGCATTAAGCTAACAACATGTAGCCATTATTCACTACCAGTCAGAAATTTTCTTCATATTTTAAAATCATAGTTCGGTATATGTAGATCATCCTGAATGACATACACAGTCTTTTAATAGGAAAGTTATGGAGAACAATGTGACCTACATATCAACATGTTCTTATTTTTTTCAAACAGGGATTTTCAGGGGATTTTTGATCAATGTTTAGCATCACACTTGTTAATCATTAAAAAAAACTGTCAGTAATTTTCCCTATTGCCTTTTGAGGTGCTTTATTCAAACTAGGGCCCAAATATGTAATTGTTCCCCAACAGGTATATTTACATTTATACTTGTATAATTTTCTCCACTTTACTTGGTGACCATGAAAAGGCATTGTGCATTTCAGTATTTCCTTGTTATAAGAATTCACTATCTTTGTAGTTATTGCAGTAATGTGTGCAGTGATGTTGCTCCATTTCTTCTTTCATAAGTATAGGACAAGAGAGAACAGGCAGATACAACACACAGATGGGGGAGAGTAGGACCTAAGGGTATGTCTACACTACCCTCCTAGTTCGAACTAGGAGGGTAATGTATGCATACCGCACTTGCTAATGAAGCCCGGGATTTGAATTTCCCGGGCTTCATTAGCATAAGCGGGGAGCCGCCATTTTTAAATCCCCGCTGCTTCGAACCCCGTGCAGCGCGGCTACACGGGGCTCGAACTAGGTAGTTCGGACTAGGGTGCCTATTCCGAACTACCGGTACACCTCGTTTCACGAGGAGTAATGGTAGTTCGGAATAGGCACCTAGTCCGAACTACCTAGTTCGAGCCCCGTGTAGCCGCGCTGCACGGGGTTCGAAGCAGCGGGGATTTAAAAATGGCGGCTCCCCGCTTATGCTAATGAAGCCCGGGAAATTCAAATCCCGGGCTTCATTAGCAAGTGCAGTATGCATACATTACCCCGCTAGTTCGAACTAGCGGGGTAGTGTAGACATACCCTAACAGTGTAACAGAGCTTGACTATAATACCTGTATAGTACCTGTATAAATGAACATTCATTTTGAATCCATATGCATGGGCAGACCAAAATTACATTGATGTTTTGATGGTGTGTGTTACTCTTTCCAGAAGCTGACATCATGTCTAAATTTTTCCTAACTTCTACTGATCCGTGAGCAGATGATTTGGAGTGAACTTGTCTCTCATTTGTGTGCAAGAAGTAGGCCACAAAGGTCACAAGGCAAACATGCAGGAGTTTTGCAAGTGATGGTAGAGGTAGGTTTCTCTGTGCTCATAGGAAGGCAGACATATCAATACACTTATTGATATGGCAGCATGTTAAGTTCAAAAAAATAAATAAATTAGGACAAGTTGAACTTCGACTGTCTTTCACAAGTCAGGAAAGGAAAAATGAGTTACCATCACCACATTCGTTCTTAATATTTTCTATAATGGAATCACATTTATAGGAACTTCCTCATAGTTTTGAAAATTTAGAGGTACATCTCTGCAGCAGTGAGTGCAATTTGCCCTATAGAATGTGAAGGAATCACAATTACATAACTGTACTACTCAAAGGCATCTGGAAGATTATGAGAATTGTGTGAGCTAAACATCAATAAGTCCGTTTAATAAAAAGGAATTATTTTCAATTTGGGTATGTTATTGAGACAGGATGCAAAGCAGACATGTACTGTAATGATAAATCTATGGCCTGGCCCATTCCACCACTGGGAGTGGGAAGGAGAGACAAAAGGGGTCAGTTGCCTCCTTTCCCAGTGATTCAAAGGGGCCTGGCAAGTCAAAAGGACCTCGGACACTCAGCTGCTGCTTATGCAATAGCAGCAGCCAGAGCGCTATGCCCCTTTAAATTGCCGTTAGAGTACCATGCCACAAACTCAGCATGGCTCTGGGGCTGAGGAGGGGCAGCACCATGATCTGGCTGCCCAGCACTGCCCCTTCTAACGGAGGCCCCACACCTCCCTCCAACAATTTCATTTATGAAGAACAACATTGTATACACGTAAGTTGGTGGCTTTTCTTTGCTATTAAGTTGTATTTAGAGACAGATTAATTTAAAATGCTTTCTTTTAAGACTAATGATGGAAAGTCTATTTCATTTTGTCAAATACTGAGTATAGGAGTTGGGAGAACCTTGTACAGTAATGAGAACAGTGTATTATATACAAGGACCACCTTTTAGTGAATGAGAATATTCTTAAGTGTGAAAGGCCTTTCTTAGTCTTGGTATAGAGCTGCCAGTACTATCAGTACAATGTATTCACACTGTTCACGTGCTTATGAAAGCTACTGAGCAGTATAAAATGTATGCAACTGAAGAGACAACACACCAAAGTTAAGAGAACAAATTTAAAAAATGCTGTTTCAGGCTGCATGCATCACAACAAGAGCTTTCTAGGAACTCTGCCAGTTTAAATAAAACACAGTCTTGCTGACATTTTATATAGCATTTGGGAAGAGGGCTAAGGCTATACCATACCCTACACAAATGTTTCTCTCCCACTTTTTCCATAGCCAAAGGAGAATCTGACATGAGGCTATGGTATGCCAAGTTTAATTTTCCTTCCATATTTTACTGTCCTAATGTCTGATTTACTCATCTGAAAAAAAGTATGTAGTCTATACTATACAATTGATCCAATAAACACACAAAAGGCACATGCTGGCCAAGAGGAGATAATCCATAGAGTTTAGCTCTTAATATTATAACATTGAATTTGTACAAACACTTAAGTCTGAACTCCAGAACCTGGTGATTTATGCGCAACAGTTATGCCATTCCTTTTTCTTTTGGGTGAGGAATAGGAAAAGCCACAAAGTAGCAGATCCGTGGCCATGTAACATTCCATCCAGGGATTGGCCCTGTAGGGATGGCTACTTAGAATTAGACATCTGTGGCTGGCCTGTGCCAACTGACTCAGGGTCACGAATCTTGGGCTGCAGAATTATAAAATTGCAGTGGAGCTATTCAAGCAAGGAGGGACGGTCCCAGAATCCAGGCTCCAGGCTGTGTGTGAATGTCTATACAATAATTTTTAGCCCCTCACAAACATGCTGACCTAGACCTTTTAATAAAATGAGCCTTTTATTGCAATGTAAATATACCCTCAATGAGTTGATAAGTAACTGATATTTTGACAACAAAATGTCTGGGAAACTTTTGTTTGGAATATGCTCTTGAGCATGTCCTAGCTATTTTTAGTGGGCTAAGTACTGAGGGCTTTATTCAGTGTTTATTCAGATACATTCCCATTAACTGTAAAAGTATATCTGACTGAATATATGACAAGACCTCAAGATTTTGCCCTTGACTTTATATGCAAGCAGTTATATCTCTTAAAAATTTGTTACTGCGATTTCATCTGCATTTCTACTGTAAACATCGTGAATGCTTCAAACAATATGTCTGGGTAACACACTTTCTAGAAACATAGCATGATTCTTAATATCTTGGACATTTTGAATTGTCAGGCTATCACCTGTCATATAAGCTGTCATCCTGGTTTTCAGAACATAGTGGTTTAACCAACAAAGTCATTTTTGATTGGGGAATGACAAGCAGAAAAATGTTTTAAACAATAGGAACCGCTGTATTGCCAACCCTGAGCATTCAGAAATCATGAGATTGGCTTAAAAACCATGAAATTTTAATAAATTGTGGTTTCTTCTTACTTGCCTCCTGATTTTTTTTTTTGTTTAGTGTTCATATCTTCAAGTTCTTCTCTGTAACTATGAGGACTGGAAACTTATTTTTTAATGAAAGAAAAGCATAATCACAATAAGTGATTCCTTAAAGCAAGGCTTTAAGAAAAATACCAAATCATAGAATCATAGAACTGGAAGAGACCTCAGAAGGTCATCAAGTCCAGCCCCCTGCTCTAGGCAGGACCAATTCCAACTAAATCAACCCAGCCAGGGCTTTGTTAAGCCGAGACTTAAACACCTCTAGGGATGGAGACTCCACTACTTCCCTAGGTAACCCATTCTAGTTAAATTCTCAAATATTGTGAGACTTGCAATAAAATCACGAGGACTGGCAATTGCTGAATTCTTCAAGCAAGCTGTAACCTTTTTGAATTCTGTTTGGAAAAAAAAAAACCCTCAGTTATTTAAACCAGACCAGATTAAGCAGAAATTGGTTTTCATTTAAGTGAGCAATGAAAAGATTTACTAACATGTAAGGTAAATATTTTGCTGAAGCAAAGCCAAAATCTGCATTTATTTCAAAGGACACTAAATCTTCAGATTTTCCTAAACATTAAATCAATATATTTCATGTATTTTCTTATTTATTTTATTACCACAAATGATAACTAAAAAGGAGATATACATCACAATACTTTAGGATATGAAAACACTCCTCTGAATACCTCAGGCAATGGTCTGTGTTAACAGAGGGGCTTTTGCACTATGCTCTGAACAATAGCAAACTCGTATTTTGTCAGTCAAATGGGGAAGCAAGTTCTATCACCAAGGGCTCTCTATAGGAAATACCTGCTACCAGTAGATATTGAGCTGTAGGGTCTATTAGTGAAAATACATTTGCTGACATTAGCTGTGTGGTGGATGCCTTTCTTGTGAACCCTCAAATTGTGTATTGGGGTGCAAGGAGTGGATTCACTGCCACAGTCTGTGAATTACCTCTGTGGAGCTTGAGTGTGCCCCCTGGGCTGGTGTCTCACCCATTGTTCATTTACCTGCTTGCACCATCTGGTTCTTGGGCCTGCATAGCTCCCTTGGATCACAGTGTCCACTTCAGGACACTGTCCTCCAGCAGTGCTCACCACTCCATTCTCCCCACTTCTGGGGGGTAGCTGCAGCTCTCAGTCTGGTTCCATGCCACAGTGACAGACTGCAGTCCCAAGTCTAGCATCTCCCTCAAGGGCACGCTGCAGTCCTTTACTTAGCCAGTCTCTCCAGCAGCTAGTGGGGCAAAAGGGAGGGCAGGACCTCTCACTACTCTGTGCCGTAGTTCAGGGACCCTCAAGTAGCAACCTCTCGCTGCTCTCCTCCACTTGCTTCTACTGCCTTCTTTCCCTGGGCCACTTTCCCATAGCCTTTGCCTTGCACCCACTCTACCCTTGTGTCAAGGCTGCAGCTTAGTAGTCAGCCAGAGTTCCTGCTGCTCTGCTACCCTGCTCAGTGTTACTCCACCTGGACACACCTCACTCTACCAGGAAGCAATTCTTTTCCGTTGCTATCAGGGAGTGGCTTATCTCTACCCTGCTGAGCTGCTCTTTATATCAGGGCTGCCCCAGCAACCTACCTTCTGATTGGCTTCTAATAAGTCCATCCCTGAGTGACTGGGTTCTGTTCAGGCTCCTTTTGGTCTGTTTTAATCCCTCTCTGCTGGAGTGAAGCAATTGGCCCAAAACACTAAGGAAGATGACTTGTTTGATTCTACTCCTTTCCAGGTTTGCTCTGACACTGAATAGGGTAGAAATCCCTGCTATGATGTTCAGAATGAAAGCTGTTTTTGACCCTGCACATTTTATAAAATGCACAGCAACCATCTCTAGCTTTTTGTAACCTAAAAGAGTGGCAGTGATTCAGCTGAAGGCTCTTGTGGAGCTCTTACCTTAGCTTATATACACTTTGAGAACACTTTACACACTGTTAAGGGAGTCGATAACTATATTTCAGTTTTCAATCCACATCTGTTTCTGCTGTAAGGCACTTAACAATTTGCAAGCATTATAGAGGAAAGTAATATTTTATTTTTATTTTATTATATTCCAAAATTAGCTAAACTATTTTTTCTCAGACCAAAATTGAAAAATTTCTACCTCAAAAGGAGAGGTTTTATGAAGTTAGCAATAACTGAAAACAAGGGGCTAGAATATAAAAAATTACAAAACTGTAAATATAATGGTCACTGTTGCTCCTGCTATCATGTTCACTAAACATATTCTAATAAAGGGCAAACAAATGATTTCTTATAAAAATATGCCAAACATTAGCATTTTTCAAATAAAAATCCTTTTTTCATTTTATTAAGAAACTAATGACTTACTGTTGACATTTCTAATGGTTTTTTTTCTTCCTACATCAGGAAAATAATGGAGTATAAAAACTCTTAAAATGAGGGATAAGGGATCTTTCGGAAAAGGCTTTATTTTCCAAAAGACCCGCGTCTAGACTGGCGCTTTTTTCCGGCAAAGCTCCGAGCCGGAAAAAAGCGGCAGCCATTTTTATGTTAATGAAGCGAGGGAGATTTAAATCCCCTCTTCATTTGCAATTGCAATATGTCTAATTTGCATCCCTTTTACGAAAAAGGGATGCAGTCTAGACACAGTCCAGGGTTATGTCATAATAACTGATGTTATTCTGAAATAAGAAAGAGTGTGTCTATACTGCAAGCCATTATTTCAAAATAATGGCAAGCTGGAGGACTTCTTATTCCGACTCCTCTAACCCTCATTTTATGAGGAGTAAGGGAATTTGAAGGAAGAGTGTTCTTCCTTTGACTTCCTGCTGTGTAGACAGCACCAGAAGTAGAGTTAAGCTATTTTGAGTTAAGCTATTTTGACTGTGCAATTGATATAGCTCAAGTTGCATAGCTTAATTTGACTTTTGCCCTGCTGTGTAGATGTGCCCTAAGATGGCAGAATGGGGATAGCTAGGAGACTCGCACCTTTCTCACCAGGGCTGTGTCTAGACTGGCCAGTTTTTCCGGAAAATCAGCCACTTTTCTGGAAAAACTTGCCAGCTGTCTACACTGGCCGCTTGAATTTCCGTAAAAGCACTGAATTCCTTCTGTAAGAAATCAGTGCTTCTTGCGGAAATATTACTCTGTTCTCATTCAGGCAAAAGGGTGAGAGTCTCCTTTTGCGCAAAAGGGCCAGTGTAATCAGCTGAGATTTGTTTTCCGCAAAAAAAGCCCCGATCACGAAAATGGCGATCGGGGCTTTTTTGCAGAAAAGCGCATCTAGTTTGGCATGGATGCTTTCTGCAAAAAGTTCTTTTGCGGAAAAGCATCCGTGCCAATCTAGACACTCTGTTCCGAAAATGCTTTTAACGGAAAACTTTTCCATTAAAAGCATTTCCGGAAAATCATGCCAATCTAGACGCAGCCCAGGTGTGAAGATTTGAGATAAGAGGGAGTTTCTTTGCAAGTTGCACCCCATCCTACTGCTGATAGGGGAGTAGTTCTGGGAATGGAAGAGGATATGTTGCAGAGTCAGCTGGTGAGCAGGAGGTGCATACTTCCATTTTTAACTTTAAGGGTGGTTGTGGAAGCCTGGATTTAAAAAGGAACCTTTGGGAAGGCTGAGTGGTTCAATGGAGTATGGAATAAGAGGTTGGTTCAGAGGTCCACAGTAAGGAGTGAAGACTTAAACATGTGGTGAAACTAGCAGAAGGATTGCTTGTCCTGGAATGAGTGAAGTGGTTTGGGTTCAATACTTGATGTGTGACCTGCTCTTATGTAGGGGTTCTAGATGGGACATTTTGAGAGTGTGGCAGGAAGACCCAGTTGTCACTTCCTTGCTTCGAGGGCGAAGGTTGCATTTAGCATGTGTAGAACATTCTGGCCAAAGTCTGTTTTGTCATAATTGGACTTTTTGGACTCTTGGAAGGAGAGGACTATGGTTGGTGCGGTTGGAGGATCAGGCCAAATTAATGACCAAATTGAAGAGGGGAAACTGAGGTGCACACAGGAGAAACCTGACATAATGGTGATGCTGACCAGGTAAACTGGTATTCCAGTGACAAACTCTGGAGAAAATAGGCCATATTTTTGGAAGATGACCTAAGACTGGCAAATCACAGGTTAATCAATGAAGGCTATGCATCTGCATTTTCACATGAAAAGCTATGAATAGGACATACCTACCCACTTAATTAGCCTCCTTAACACTGCTCCTACAATAGACAGGTGGTACTTTTGTTGTTTTATATATCTGTCTATTTTGGTTTCTGTTATTTCCACTCCAACTCATCTGATGAAGTGGTTTTAACAAAGAAAGCTCATTATTCTATATATTTTTGTTAGTCTCTAAGGTACCACAGGATTACTTACTGTTTTTAATGTTACAGACTAAAACAACTGCCCCTCTGATCTTCTGAATAGTAAATCTATAAACTTGTGTTGCAATAAAACAAGAAATCTGATTAAAGATTAAACTTAATTATTCAATTATTCTTTAAAATTTATCCCAATGTAGAACAATCTGGTAGATGTTATTGATATGTAACTGTGTTATTGTTCCTTTATTTGCTTTGTTTAAAATCAGCAGTGTTGAAATATTTCAGGCAGTTCAAATACCTTTTATAGATTTATTCTCTGCCACAAAAAATGGATTATCCGTGTCCAATACAAAAACGTTTTTCAACTAAGATGAGTCACAAAAAGTGACCATCTGTCATACATTATTTTAGTGTTAACCTCTGCCTCATAAAATAGGGCCTTCCCTAGTCTCTTGTGACAATGTGAAGCTATTTCAATTCTATTCACACCCTCTGGGCAACAGCATGATTTGGAAATCTAATAAAGTAAGTCATCAAAGAACAACTCATGTGCCCAGAATTTGTATTACTACACTATAGGGAACCCAAGTGGTGTTATCCTTTAACCATATGTCTTCTAAAGCTCCATTTATTGCCATAAAATCAATGTGGTTGTGGTGGAAAGTGCCAAATAAGGATAAACAAGAAATGTTACACAGAATACTAATAGAGTGCTGAAGTTCTTCTCCCAAACCAGCAAAAATGCACAGCTCACTAGAAAAATATCACAATTGAATCTACTTAAACAGATATCAGAGGATACAGAATTCCAGTTAACTTGTATACAGGCAGTCCCCGACTTACGCGGATCCGACTTATGTCGGATCCGCACTTAGGAACGGGGCTTTTCTTGCCCGTGTCCTCCGGGGCGAGAAAAGCTTCTCCCGGTCTCCCTGGTCTGCTGGGGGGGTCCAGCAAAGCCGCTGGACCCCCCCCAGCAGACCAGGGACACCCGAGCAAGGCCGCCCAGGTGGCAGGAGTCCTGCTGCCTGGGCGGCTTTGCTCGTTTGCCCTGGAGCAAAGCCACCCAGGCAGCGGGACTCCCCCCACCTGGGCGGCTTTGCTCCTGTCCCCCTGGTCTGCTGGAGGGGTCCAGCAAAGCCACTGGACCCCCCCAGCAGACCAGGGACACCCGAGCAAACGAGCAAAGCCTCCCAGGCGCCGGCTTTGCTCTGGTGTCCCTGGTCTGCTGGGGGGGGGGGGGTCCAGCGGCTTTGCTGGACCCCCCCAGCAGACCAGGGGGACAGGAGCAAAGCCTTGGAGCACGCCCGCAGTGGGACAGCCCAGGCGTGCTTGGGCTGTCCCGCTGCGGGCGTGCTCCAAGGCTTTGCTCCTGTCCCCTTGGTGTGCTGGGGGGGGGGGGGGGGAATGCAGCTAGTGCCCCCCCCCAGCAGACCAGGCTTTTCTTGTCTACCCCTGGGGTAGAGCAGCTGGGGGCTGCCAGGTTGGTCCCGCAGCGCCACTCCGGACCAACCCGGCAGCACCCCAGCTGCTCTGCCCCAGGCGTCCTGATTCAGCCTCTGCTGGTCAGTTTCAGCAGCAGCTGAATCAGGATGCCTGGGGCAGAGCAGCTGGGTTGCTCCAGTAGAGCCGAGGAGCCTCGCTATTGGAGCAACCCAGCAGCACCCCAGCTGCTCTGCCCCAGGCGTCCCCAAGTCAGCCGCTGCTGAAACTGACCAGCGGCTGACTACAGGAAGCCCCAGGCAGAATTGCTCTGTTCCAGGCTTCCTGGAATCAGCTGCTGATCAGTTTCAGCAGCAGCTGACTTGGGGACGCCTGGGTTTCTTAAGTTGAATCTGTATGTAAGTCAGAACTGGCATCCAGATTCAGCCGTGGTCGAAACTGATCAGTTTCAGCAGTGGCTGACGCCAGTTCCGACTTACATACAGATTCAACTTAAGAACAAACCTTCAGTCCCTATCTTGTACGTAACCCGGGGACTGCCTGTACATTCTGAATCCACAGTGATCACATTATCATATAATAACTAAAGATAACACTTTTTCATATTTAGATTATTTATAGGAAAGAGACTAGAACCCTGCCAATTTGCAGCATTTCTCTTTTAGCATATCATTGCAGGAAGAGAAGGTTTGGTTGGTGGTATCTTCCTGCTCACCTGAGTTGGCAATGGCGCGGGATCAGCCCTCCAAGTCCACTTACTTGTTGAGATCTGTGGGAGCCCTTGTATTTACATGAAACGTGTAGGCCTCCTGTCTTACCTATTGATGGAAGCTCAAACATTAGTGTTCATAAGGGCCTAGGTCCTCAAAGGTATTTAGGTTTTTCTCTGCCTCTTTACATGGTAAAGTCCACCATGTAGGTGCCACAGACATTTTCAAATCCTTCATTTAGTTGCAGCCTAACTCTGTAGGCATCCAAGTCCCTTAGGTGCCAAAGTTTCCACCAGTTGTCATTTGCAAAGCTGCTTAAGCACTAATGCTGCTCTGTGGCTAACTGCACTGACCCCTAGCTCAAGCCAAAGCCTTGGAGGCCCCAAAGTAGGATTTTCAGGCTAGGCAGGGGACTATCTGTTTCACCAGCAAGGCCTGATCTTGTAGACATGTTCTGAGGCATGCTTAAGACTGATAACTATCACACCCTGCATCAGACAGATGCAGGCCACTGATAGTTAGGGGGCAGCAGAGTATCCTCACAAAAGACTGCTGAGAGGTATTGTGTAAGCAGGAGACAAAGAAGGTGAAAAAGAGAGAGAGGCTTTCAGTTCTAAGGCACGGACTGTAGGCTGCTCTGGCTTTGGCATCTAACTCCAAGAGAGGGTCCATGAATGAAAATCGCATCCAGAGGGAAGTGTCTCTGGCACCATGTTAATCACATGAGAACCTAAGTCCTTCTCCTGTCCTCACTCCTCTCCTGTGCATTTCATTCCTTGGATAGCTTAGGTCGCTCACCTGCTCTGATGATCTCTTCCTTAGTGGAAGTCTGGATATCTGGCTTCAGGGTGAAAATTCCACTGAGTGGCAGGCCAATAAGAGGTTGGGCATTGCCTAAGTACCCTTAAGGGCCTCGGCCACAGGTTCCTTTAGTGCCAATGCCACTTCCTCCCTTCATTGTGGCCTCTGGGCACAGGGGAGAGTCATGCCATGATGAGGAAATCAGCATAAGTGAGGCTTATGGGTTCAGAATTAACCAACACTAGAATTCCCCAAGTACCCACAGAGCACCTATGGAGGGACTTCTGACACCAAATAGGAGAGAGACGTGTGTCACAGAGTCTCTAATCTCTCCACCCTGGTCCCTGCCCAGATCTGCTTGCCTCTCTTAGTAGAAGTCAAGTTGATTGAAGATGTTGATTTTAATCTATAAAGTCTTAAATGGCTTGAGATTTGCCTATACCAGACACATCTCTGTTCCTGTGTGTGTTTGCCACAGCTACAGAGGGTAGAGATGTTTGCCTGGACCTTGTCACTTTGTAGCAGGTAGTTAAGGCCAGCAGGGCATTCTTTATGAGGGTTTCTTTTTTCTTTGGAATTCCTTCTGACTTCCTTTGTCAGAAATAGCCCAAATTTGTTTTCTTTGGGTTTTGGTACGGAAGCTTATCTTGGGCCAGTTGGAGATGTGGAGGGGAAATAGAAAGAAAAGAGAGATGGTATATTTGATGCTAATGAGGTATCTCTTGTTTTTTAATTTTCTAGTAGGTTAGTTTCTCTGAGCAATGAGGTGAAGCTAGGCCACTGAATTTATTGTGGATTGTTCAGTTTTGTCTGTTTTGTTTGATATGAAAATTATGGCAAGGTGCCTAGAGCCTGAAATAGGCTTTTAAATTAATTAATTATTAGAGATGTTTATTTGTACTGAGTTCACCCGAAGCCCCAGTTCAGATCAGGATCTCATTGCAATACAGACTATAGAAATGCACAGGAAGTTCAGTACTGGTGAGGCCACATCTAGAGTATTGCATCCAATTTTGAGCCCCGCACTACAGAAAGGATGTGCACAAATTGAAAGGCGTCCAGCAGAGGGCAGCTGAAATTATTAGCAGACCGAGGTGCATGACTTATGAGGAGAGTCTGGGGGAACTGGGTTCATTTAGTCTGCAGAAGAGAAGAATTAGGAGGGACTTGATAGCAGCCTTCAACTATCTGAAGGGGAGTTTCAAAGAGGATGGAGACAGCTATTCTCAGTGGGCATGTCTACATTAGGAAATTATTTCAAAATAACTTATTTTTGAATAATAACTCCAGAAATAACTCTTTTAAAATAAGCTTATTACCTAAAGAAAGCAGGAGTTATTATTTCAAAATAACCAGCCCCTTATTTTGAAATAACGGGTTTGGTAGTGTGGATGCTCTGTTTATCATTTCGGCTACCCCTCTGAAACTTTTGAAATAAAGGGAGTTATTTCAAAATAACTCTCTAGTGTAGAACAGGGCAGTGATGGCAGAGGGCAGAACATGGAGCAATGGACTCAAATTGCAATGTGGGAAGACTAGGTTGGATATTAGGACAAACTATTTCATTCAGAGGGTGGTGAAGCACTGAAATGGGTTGCCTAGAGAGGAGGTGGAATTTCCATCCTTAAACGTTTTGAAGGCTCATCTTGACAAAGCCCTGGCTGGAATGATTTAGTTGGAGTTAATCCTGCTTTGAGCAGCGTGTTGGACTAGATGACCTCTTAAGGTCTGTTCCAACCCTAATCTTCTATGATTCATAGTAGGTTCAGCTATTACAGTGATTGGGGAGATGTTAGTATATAGACAGACACATCCCTTGACTCAAATAAATAAGCATGCAAACTAATTTGAAACTGTGTTAAAAATAGTAGGAGGGCTGTAGGGCATGGATATAATCTGTACTAAATAAATAAATAAAATACAATTTGCCCTTTAATCCAGAGCAAAGGCTTTCTTCAAAAATATTGTTCTGGATATTGAATATGTAAGTGTATACAGTGAGTCTAATTCCAAAGAAGAATGTATGACAATCTTTGGTCCAATTTGTATTATACACAAACTTTTATGTAACACCATAGTCTCAACGTACTTCACAAATATTAATGACAAATATGTAGAGCAGATTGAATAATGCAAAATCAACATTTGCTAGCATTTATTGAAATTCTAAGATTGTCAGGTTCAGCTATGATAGGCAGTTTGGTCAGTTAGAGGACTAGGAATCTGGACTCACAGGTTCTTTTCCTCAGTGTCAGGATTCTATGATCATGGATAAGTCAGTTAGGGTAACACTTCTGACAATGCTTAAGTGCCAATTTCAAAGTAATTTTGATACTTAGGGCTAGAATCACAAAGGGTATGTCTACACTACCCCGCTTGTTCGAACTAGCGCGGTAATGTATGCATACCGAACTTGCTAATGAAGCCTGGGATTTGAATTTCCCGGGCTTCATTAGCATAAAGCCGGCGCCGCCATTTTTAAAAGCCGGCTAGTGCGAACCCCGTGCTGCGCGGCTACATGCGGCACGGGCTAGATAGTTCGAACTACGTAGCCATTCCGAACTATCTGTACTGTGGAACGAGGAGTACAGATAGTTCAGAATGGCTATGTAGTTCGAACTATCTAGCCCGTGCCGCGTATATCCGGGCGGCACGGGGTTCGCACTAGCCGGCTTTTAAAAATGACGGCGCCGGCTTTATGCTAATGAAGCCCGGGAAATTCAAATCCCGGGCTTCATTAGCAAGATCGGTATGCATGCATTACCCCGCTAGTTCGAACTAGCGGGGTAGTGTAGACATACCCAAAGTGACTTGGGCAGCTAACTGCCACTTAAACCATATTGCTTCAAAGTTTTGGTGCCACTGGCATTCACAAAACTCCTGCTCAGCTGCCATCTAACTCTGGAGGTTCCTACATTATCTTGGCATATCTACTGTTTAAGTCCCTGTGGTGTTGAGATTTCAGCAGCTGAACAGGTTCACAGCTGTCTGGGTATGTCTAGACTGCAGGCTTCTTTCGAAAGATGCTCTTTCGAAAGCATCTTTCGAAAGAGCATCTTTCGAAAGATCGCGTCTAGACTGCAGGCGGATCTTTCGAAAGAAAAATCCGCTTTTTCGAAAGAGAGCACCCAGCGAGTCTGGATGCTCTCTTTCGAAGACGGCCTCTTTACATTGAAGAACGCCTTCCTTCGAAAGAGGAACTTTTGAAGGAAGGTGTTCTTCCTCGTGAAACGAGGTTTACCACCATCGAAAGAAAAGCCGCGTTCTTTCGAAATAATTTCGAAAGAATGCGGCTTGAGTCTGGACGCAGGGGAAGTTTTTTCGGGAAAAGGCTACTTTTCCCGAAAAAAACCCTGAGTCTGGACACGGCCTCTAACTACTGATACTGCCCTACAACTCAGCACCTAACATACAACATGATTCACAAATTAGGTATTCCCCATTTATCTTGCTGTTGAGGTTCCATCTGGTTGGCAAGGTCAGAACTTAGGGATGGGTGGCAGAGTGGGCCTGGGATGTGGCTGACCAGTGTCCTGTTTTTCCTTCTGCCAGATGTGAAGAAGGGATTTGAATGTGGGTCTCCAACCTCTCAAGTGAGTGTCCTAAGCACTCTCCCTACCTCAGTTAATATTCACAGGAACAGGGGGAGGGATAGCTCAGTGGTTTGAGCATTGGCCTGTTAAACTCACGGTGCAGAGGCCATTTGGGGCAAAAATTTGTCAGGGTTGGTACTTGGTCCTGCTGTGTAGGCAGCGGAGTGAACTCAATGACCTTTCAAGGTCCCTTCCAGCTCTAGGAGATAAAAAAATAAATTAATGGAGATTGTCTATTTAATTTAAATAGCTTCCATGTGAGAAATTGAGAAAATATCCCATCATTCAGTGGCTAGGGCTCTCTCCTGAGGGAGGGGAGACCCAATTTCAAATCCCTGCTCCACATAAGGAAGGGGGGACTAGAACAAAGCTCTCCCATGTCCTTGGTAAGTGCCCCGATCACTGGGATAAAGGTTATTGGCAGAGAAGGGGAAGGATGTTCTGTTGCTGGGATGGCATTTCTTGCAAAAACCAGCTTAGGTGGAAACTCCATGAGAAGGTTTATCACAACTGAGAATCCCAAGAAGAAATAAGTGCTTCCCTCTGGCTCAGTTGTAGGCTTTGACTCCCTAAAAGGGCCAGGACTTAAGCCATAACCATTCCTAGCATTTACTGGTGGCTAGCTGATCAATATACTAATTTTCTGAATCTGATTTTTAGACATTTAAGTCCCCCCCGGCCATTGCATAGGGAGCGTAGGAGCCAAACTCCGTTCTGTGAGTTCCACTGGACATCAGCAATGATGAAGTCTCCTCTGAGAATCTGGCCTTTGTACAGTGTGTGTGTTTCCCTCTATCTGCAGAGCCAAAGGTTTAGGGCCTAAGCCAATGCCTACTGACCTCAATAATAGTCTTTTAAATGACTACAATGGGCTCTAATCAAGCCCTTAGCTATTGACTGTTCAAGGCTCAGAGGAAAATATTTCAAAGCTGTCATTGCAAAACACATCCTAAAATAACCTAAAATAGTTTTCTGTACAATTTTGAAGCTGGTACTTATCCAGGACTGAATCTTGCCTCTCCTGAGCCTTTGGCAGGCATTGTATTATGGAGGGAATTCCGCATTTGGGAAGAAAAGTTCTCTGGAAGACAGGGTTTTAAAAAAGTCAGCTGTTTGGAATATTGCAATAAGTCCTAGAGAGATGGATTATTGCCCAGAAAACAGATAATGTGGTTAAAGGTGAGTGATAAATTGGTCACATGCATGTGCAGTTTATATCAAGTTCATGTAGCTCATTCCAATAATATCACATCTTGGTGGGTATAAATTTTAATGTGACTTTTACCAGTCAGCAACAATCATATGACTGGTGATGAAGAAGTATTTCAGTTGAGTCTAGATTAATTTAAAATTGAAATAGTGTCTTCCATAGGTGAAGCCTGAAGTGTGCTTCAGAATTTATGCAAAGTTTTGGTGATACAGACAAGTGATCTCTCAGCTGGGTGTGAAATTTTGATCCATTGCCTTCCAGTTGAGCTCTTTTGTGAGACGGAAAGCCCTTTTATACTTGGTCAGCCAGCAGTCAGCCCACTATGAACTTGACAGAGCATCTGAAGAATCACATATCTACAAAAGATGCAAATTATAATATAATCTCAAAATGATTTCTGGGGTTTCATTAGAATAGTTGTGTGTCTGTATATGGGGAGATAAGGTAGTTTCTGTGCAGGTTCTGTACGGTCTCCCTAAATCTATTTCAGTAGACTTTAAAATGTGTGACCGAGCAATATGAGACCAGAGAAGGATTTCTGTGCATTTGCTAGAGGAGAAAAATAGAAGCTGAAAAGTGATAGATAATTTCATTAACAATAATAAAGTTTTTAACATCTCAGTTTAATTATTCAACATTTCTGATGTAAATAAATTTACAGAAATAACTGGAGATTAGAATCAGCTAAGTGTGAGACAGATAAATTTTGGTCTGGAATGAACAATGTGCTATAGCTTGTAATCAAAAGGATTTGAGAACTATATCCTTCAAAATAGATTCCTGGGCTTTCGATAGTCTGTTTTCCCTGACATTTTTGCTTTTAAAAGATATCTTAATTCCAGTAAGTGGACAATCAGCTATATTTTATAATTATACAAACTTATACATGAAAAGCTTAATGAAGTAAATTGTTTTGGGGTAATCAAGCCAGTTGTAAATTTAGCCCTACAGCTGATTCCCCAAGGGCATTGGCACGTGCCATTGTGTATTGTGAAAGGAACATGACCTAGCAAATGCATGCATGAGCTCCATAATGGCAAGAAAAAAGATTAAGGTCTAGTGAGGTCTAACAGAGGGCAGGGACCAGAATTTTGAACAGATGGTGTACAGGGGCCCATTGGCCTCTTGAAAGCCAGGGAGTGGAGAGAATAGGCAGATAGTAATTAGCAGGAGGTGATAGAAAGAGGCATCCGGGATCTCCCCAAACATCTGCTTAAAAGAATAGAGTGTTCTAGCCCTGAGCCTTAATGAGCTTAAGAGATACTGTTTAATTTTTGAAATAAATGCATTTTTATATATTAAGCTGGGCTGTGGTGAGCACTGTGATATGGAACATTACAGCAGTTTTTGTAATTACCAATTTGTTATTTTTGATTAAGAAGGGTTATATAGAGCATTAAACCTATAGATGTGGGAGTTATAAACAAAAAGCCAATTGTCTCTTTGGAATCAGCAAGCTCTTAACAAAAACTTCAGTTTCTCATAACTCACTGATTAATAGTGCATGCAATGACCTTTAAAAAGGCTACTATCCCTGCTTGTCATGTATTTATATGGTTATGTTTTTCATTTTTCTGTTTATTTCTACAGAAATAACCCAAAGCCTAAGTCTATATATCTGTCTGAAGTATTTTGAGTTGCACAAACCATTGCAAATTATAGCAAAGAAACCGGATTTCTATGATAATGATTTACTTGTGACCAAAAACAAACAAATCCTATCAATCTATATAGGATTACTTGAACTCATGGGCTCAGGCTAATCGGCTGTTTAATTACGGTGTGGACACTCTGGATTGGGCTGTACTTTGAGTTCTGAACCTCCAACAATGCAAGTTCTGAGAGCTCAGACTCTCACTCAAGACTGAACGTTTATATAGTGGTTAAACATCCCCTTAGCCTGAGCCTTGTAAGTGAGCCCAAGTGAGCTGTTATGTTGCAGACGTGGGTTTTTAATCATAGTGTGGCCATAGCCTTACTGGTGGCTGTAAAACCAAAGAAAACTGCTGAATCACAGGGAGGTTTTTTACATTATTATTGAGATGTGTGAGCCTAAGAGTTGTTCCATATTGCACTCACAAAGCACGGAATTTGTCTGAAAAATGTTTTGTCCATGCTAGTTATTTCAATAGCTTAATACACTATTTTAAAACAATCATTATAATAAGTTAACAATAATCTTGTCCTTACCTCCTCCTAAAATTAATTGTTTAATAAAATACTATCAACAATAGTGTAAAAAAGGTATTTAGTATGCATAAACAAGCTGCTCCACCTGCCCACTCTCCACCTAACTGTAGAAGTGAGTGAAAAAGAGAGAACAATACTACCTCTCTTTGTTGCTCCACTATCTTTTCTAGTACAAGTAAATTAATGAAAGGTTGAAAGATGTGTACTGCTAACTTCAGAGTGCCATCCCTGCAATGGAACAT
Organism: Pelodiscus sinensis; assembly: GCF_049634645.1. Classification (NCBI taxonomy): domain Eukaryota; kingdom Metazoa; phylum Chordata; order Testudines; family Trionychidae; genus Pelodiscus; species Pelodiscus sinensis. The sequence continues at coordinate 36,552,089 of NC_134711.1, read as the reverse complement.
TTGTTTACACACTTACCCAAGATTCCTTTCTCCAGATTAGGCTTGGATGTGTTTGACTGACTGGATTATGGTGGAATCAAAACCAACTCCTGGCTCACAGCTCAGCTGGATCCCTGGGTTGTCTGTCCCCCATACACCTCTTTCTCTTCCTCGTTTACCCCCTCTACAATATTCATGGCAGGGGTCTGTGATTCAGGCTCCTCAGAAGTATCCATGACAGCATGTGGGGTGGTGGTGGAGTCTTCGCCAACGACATGCCACTCATTGTAAAAAAGACAGCTCTGTGGCTCAGCACCAGATCGCCTGTTGGCCTCCCTGGCCTTCTGATATGCCTTGCCTCCGTTGTTTGGCTTTCACCAGTCACTGCTGCTGTTCACTGTTCTACCCCTTCTCGTGCATCTCCTAAGTGATCTGTCAGTATTTATTTGAATGGTTTACATTTATATCTGCTCAGCCTCTTCTCTCCACAGGCCCAGTAGATCCATTATCTCCCATCTACTCCAGGCAGGCGTATGCCTGGAACATGAAGCTGGCACAGTCAGCTGGACAGTTGTACACAACAATAGAGAGCAGAGGTGTACTCTCCAAGGTGGGCAACCAGGAAAAGGAATTGCAGAAACTGTGAGATTGTGAAAGGGGTGTGTGTGCTTCTGGTCTACATAACTCTACAGCAGTGGAACTCACAGTTTTGATCAGAGGGGTTAGTGCTGGAAATTGTAGGACACTTCTAGATGACTGTTAGGGTCATCATAAGTAACACAGTGTTGACACTTACACTGCATTGACCTTTGTACATTGACTGTACAGTAGTTTTATGCCCCTCTGGGAGGTGTTACTACATTGATGTACTGGGGCTGTCATGTTGGTGGAAGACATTGAAGTGTAGACATCTACTTTGCTAGGTCAATGCAAAGTGGTTTATGGCAAACTAACTTTGTAGTGAAGACCAAGACTAATCATGAGATGGCACCTATTGTTTAGCATAAGCAGTTAACACATATTGTAATAAACCATTCAAGGTGAAGTGGACAGTTAAAACCTTTGCAGTCATAAGATAAAAAAGAGGGAGTAGTAGTGTTACAAATATTGTTATAACTTACAAGCCATAAACCCCATGTCTTTATAGATGTTAGTATTTACCAAAGTATGAATTCAAGATCCCAGACTTGTCTTTTGGGCATTGGGCGTTTTTTTTGTTTTTTTTTTTTTTAAGGATGAGGACTAAAAGTTCAGATGTAGAGTGATCATTCTGTGAAAAAAGTTTGTGCATGGGTAACTAGATATTTTTATAATATTTTCATGTGAGTTCATTAGAGAGCATAGTGTTTGTCTGTTCTACTTTGTATTTACCTTTCCCAGTCCTGAAGAATTCAATGCAGCTTGGAAGCTTGTCTCACCAACAGAAGTTGGTCCAAGAAAAGGTAATACCTTATCCACCTTATCTCTCTGGAATTATATGTCTCGTGCAAAGGGCGCAGCTATGTTTATTAGGACCATATCATTTGAGATTCTATTAACTAGACTGAAACTAAAACTATGTAGCAAGTAAAGCATTTTTGTAGGTCCAACAGCAATGTAATGTTTAGGTTGCTGCTAAGGCGCAAACCTTTTGATTTCTAGACTATTGAATTTCAACAGGATTAAAATACATAATCCCTGTTGGAGTTTACTATAGGACTTGCCTTCTGATATGACATTTAGGGGCCCTAACAAGTTGAAAGAATATCTTTAAAATGAATAGCTCTCCTTTAAAGAGTTTAATCATGTACACTTTGTTCTTGGACTACATCTCTAAAATTCATAGAATAGTAACAATAAACCTTAGACTATAGATATGTCTTTTAGATACATCTATCTTTATGTTAGTGGCCCTATGCTATACACACCTCTTTACATGCAGATCAGAAAAGCACTAGGTATTTTTATTAAAATAGTAATTACAATGCATCAATGTTACTACATTCTGTGATTTATCATGTTTTGGAATAATCAGTTGCTTTGGCATACTTAGCATGACAGTTACACCCATTGACATACTTAGCTTTGGTCAAATATAGAAGTGGTATGTATGTGGCTATTGGGTTACATACCAGTAGGTGCATAATGTGCACAGTATTGCCCACACTGTCTATTCAAAATTCAAGCAATTTTTTAAAAAGTTGATTTTTTGTTGTTTAATGTTTTTATTTTCTATATTCAGGGACCAAAAACTTTTCTCCTCAAACATGAGGACTGGAGACTTATGTTTCTTAAAATAATGAAAACTGAGAATCATGTGACTCCAGGAAGTGGGGCTTTAAGAAAAAAAATCAAGGACCCTGAGACTGTGTGATAAGATTGTGAGAGCTACCAACACTGGCCATGCTAACAGGGCCAGAAGAAAGTAGAGTTAGATGAACATAAGTTCCCTTAGAGGCCCTCTGAATTTAATCCTTCATCTGTGCTGCATTCTTATTTCCTCCGTATTTTTCTTTTACTTTCTGCTTCCTAGAATTATTAGACCTTTGGAAGGTAGTCTTTAAATATTCAGTTGAATAGCATTTTATGAGGAATATAAAAGTAAAAGGAACTTGCAACATTAATGCTCCAGCATTTTATTTGTCCCCACTGCAGTTTTATGTTCTAAATATTTTTCATTTTTCAGCTTATGGTTTTCTCTAGTTTCTGCTGGGAAGTGTATTTCAGTAATAGGGCATTATATGCCTATACTCATTATATGCTTTCCTATTGTATGGGCTGCAGCAGAACTGCAGTGGAACTCTTTATAAACTGCACAGATGAGCTAGTGGCTGGAAGGAACTGGGAGGAGGGATAGCTAAGGAAAGCTGGGTTTGTGGGAGTTGCCAGAGGAATAGTTAGACAGCTTGGTGGAGTAGCTAGGAAAAGCTGACTCTTGGAGGTGGGGGTGGGGACAGGAGGAGGAGAAGAGTGTTTCTTTTTGGAAATGGGCAGATGTCTGGGGCACATCTGAGTGAGGTGACTTAGAGCTGGATGGAAGCTGGAATCTGCTAAGAGGGATATCTCTTTCTCAGTGGGATACTGGGACTCTGTGGTGGAGTTTACAGACCACACACACAAAATACAAAGAGTCCAACTATTTGTTGCAAGTCAAAACAAAAACACAAGGTTTATCATTTGATCAATACTTACATCGAAGTTCCAAGATCAGGAAAAGTGGACATTATTGGGATATGTGATACAAGAGGAACAAAAGACCTCATTGCACAATGGAAAAGCAGAAAGCAAGTATTTCTAGGAGATCATTCAACAATAGTGGAAGGAGTGGAGACATTGCATTCGTTTTCAGGTAAGAACCTGTTCCAAGGATAATCAGCTGTGACACCATATCATCCTGGATAGCAGTTCTCATACTTGCAATAAAGTGAAGGAAATTGATTAAAACTATTTAGATGTATGCTCCCACAGAGTAAGCGTAAGATGAATAAATGGAACATTTCTATGAGGAGCTGAAGGAGGCAATGTAGGAAATATATACCAATTCAAGGGGATTTCAATACAACAACAGTAGGGGGAGAACAGAGTGGGAAGGAAAAGTACATGGGAAAAATTGGTAAAGGAGTAAGAAATGATCACAGAGCATAATTAGCTGTATTTGTAGAGGCAAGCTATCACTACATAATGAATATAATATTCCAGAAAGAACAACATTGGAAGCAGAAAAGCTTAGCTGGAGTCACACTGAATCAGATTGATTATGCATTGATGGATTCCAGGAGAATCGTCAGTGATGTAGCACCATAGGAGAACGAATCCTTTGCACAGGTTCAGACCATTGTATGTTGCATTCAAAACTATGCATTGACAATACCTGTAAAGATTGAGTCAAGAGAAGCCAGAAACTGAAATGAAAATGACAGTTCAACAAAGAGGCATTTGCACAGGAAGTGAATGAAATGGACGCTGAGTCAACAAGGACATTGATGAAGACTATGAAGAGGTTATTTCACAGATAATCTCAGCAGCTAAGAAGGCAAAGACCTTGAAAAGATGGGATGCAAGCAGAGGCTCAGGGAGGAAACTCTGATTCTAATGTTGAGGAGAGCACGGAAATAGAAGGGAAAATGGGAGAAGAATACAGAACACTGTGCAAAGAAATTAATATGAAGATCAAAGAAGACTTCAGTGAAGTCTTCAGAAAGAAAAAAGAATGTGAAGAATTCAGAAAGAAGAAATTGAGAGAGGAGGCTGAAAAGAACAAGAGTCTGAAGAAGATAAAAAGGTATTAAGCTAAAATCGGTTATCTCAAAAGTGCTGAAAGATGAAAATAGTGAAAAGATGTCAGAAAGCAGCAGAATGAATGAAATATGTACACAATTCTACAATGATCTCTACTTCTCACTTCTCAATGCCCAGTGAGCATCATCAAGGCAGCCAGGTATAGAAGGAGTTCCTGACATTATGTGAGAAGAAATTGAATGTGCATTTTGTAACACAAGGAGAGGGAAGAACCTGGGAGCGGGTGATATTAAGTCCAGATATCTCAAAGCAGGGGAAGATATCTTTTCAAAGTGTTGGCACTATGGTTTACCAGATACATCAATAGCAGGCATGTTCAAGAAGCATGGAAAAATCGAAAACAATACTATTGATGAAGAAAGGTGATACAGAAAAATTGAACAACTCCTCCTCTCCTCTCACAAGTGCATAAGGTCTTTACCTGCAACAAAGATGGATTAAGAAGGATCTTGAAATGCATGAATGTAGAGAACAAGATGGTTTCTACTCAGGATAATCAAAAATAGATCACATCCACTCAGTTCAGCAATTCATTGAAACATACAAAGAATACAAAGTACCATTGTGCTTTGTATTTTTGAATACAAAAAAACCCAACCCATTCAATTTAGTGGAGATTAATAATATGCTCAACAAAATCAGAAACAAGCCAAAGTTTTTAGACATATTGGAAGACTTTTATCACAGTTATTCAACAGAGATAACATTATTCAATGTTGCATGTACTATTATTATATGTAGAGGAGTCAGACAAGTTGACACAATTTCACTAAAGTTGTTTCTAGCAGCACTGGAGTTGCTATACAAGAAATTGAACTGGGAAGAAGGAATTAGAATTGAACAGAAAATGCACCTTCTCTTTGATGATGAATGTGTAATTCTGGAAAAGGGCACAGTAGAACTGAAGACCAAATTGAAACACCTGTAAACTCTTTGACAGGATATTTGGTTGTAAGTAAACATATCAAATTAAGTGGATGCACAGCGAGCACTGTGCATCAGGAATCAGCACTGTAAGTGGAAAGCTGGTCACTGAGAAAAAATTCACTGTCACCTAGAAAACAATGGAAAGCCAAATGTGTAAAATATTGCTTCATGATCACATACTGAATGAAGAGATTAGAAGGCATCCAGAGGTGACAGATGATATACAATGCAAAGCAGAAATGAGCCAGTCATGTAGTCTGCAAGAAAAGGCAATAGGGGTATATCTACACTACAGCACTATTTCAAATTAACTTATTTTGAATTAGTTAATTCGAAATAAGTTAAATCGAAATAACGCATCTAGACACAAAAACTAATTCAGAATAGCGTTTTGCTATTTTGAAATAGCACGTCCCCACTGATTGGACGCTGGATTGCATGTAAGGGCAGCTGAAACCAGTTCCAGCAGGGCATCAGGTCAGTAGTTGCTTTGTGTGGCTGCTGTCTGAGGCTATCTGAGGCTCGTGCTTAAAGGGACCCCCCTGGACAGCCGGTTCTCAGCTTTTCCGCTTGCTTGCCTACCTCGACGAGGAACAGCAAAGCGTTTTCCTCTCTGTCTGCTTCGGTCGCTCTCCTTTGGGACACTGCAGCATTCGGCACCATGGAGCCAGAGCTGCCTCTGGGCACTCTGGGTGCTCATGTTGAAAGTCTTGCTGCAAGCCTGGCAGCAATTGCTGGAGGCTGCCTGGCACCTTCTGCTGCAGGCCAGCCCCCTGGCCCTCGCCCTGCTCCCCCCGGGGGCCCTGGAGGAGCAGTGCCCAGATGCCAGCGTGCCCCGCCGCATCTGGTGTCTGGACACCAGTAGTGACTGATGGGACCACATCGTCCTGGGGCTCTGGGGAGACCAACAGTGGACCCAGAACTTCAGGATGAAGGACACCTTCCACGAGCTCTGCGAGTGGCTAACCCCTGCTCTGCAGTGACGGGACACACGCATGAGGCCCACCATTCCCCTCCACAAGCGTGTGGCCATCGCCGGATAGCTACCAATCCGTGGGAAACCAGTTCGGCGTGGGGAGATCCACCATCGGAGCGGTGCTCATGCAGGTACAGCACTCACCGGCCACTGGGCCAGGAGGGGGGGCTTCAAGGAGGACATGGGCTGCCCCAGGGAAAACGGGGTGTAAGTGCCCTCCCCAGGAGGGTTCGGTCTGTCCCGGCTGCGCTACAGACTGCTCGCGGTGGCCATGATTGCAGTGGGCGTTGCTCCTGGGAGTGGGGCAAGGGCAGTGGCGGGGAACAAACACTTCCAGCCACCCAAGCACCCCAGTGACCCTCGGTTTTGTGTGTCTCTCTGCTTGTGGTGAAGGCCATCAACAGGGTGCTGCTCCTCAGAGTCGTCCGCCTCACCAACGTGGATCCTAGGGTTCGATGCCCTCGGCTTCCCCAACTGCGGGGGGGCAATCAACGGGATACACATCCCCATCTGTGCCCCGGACCACCAGGCCTCCCTCTTCATAAACAGGAAGGGGTACTTCTCCATGATCCTGCAGGCCATGTCTAACCACTGGGGCCCATTCATGGACATCAATGTGGGCTGGTCCGGCAAGGCACACGACGCACGGGTGTACCGCAACTCCTCTGTGTGCCAGAGGCTGCATGCCGGGACTTTCTTCCCCGACCACCACATCAGGGTCGGGGACGTGGACATGCCAGTGTGCCTGCTAGGGGATGCGGCCTACCCTCTACAGCCCTGGCTGATGAAGCCCTAAACGGGATACCTCAGCCCCTCCTGGCAGGCCTTCAATGCCAGGCTCAGCAGGGCCCATATCATGGTTGAGGGGGCCTTCGGCTGACTGAAAGCATGGTTTAGATGCCTCCTCACCCGCCTCGACCTCTCCCAGCACAATATTCCACACATGGTGGCAGCGTGCTGTGTGCTCCACAATTTATGCAAGAGGAAGGGGGTGGCTTTCCTGCCATCCTGGATGGCATAGGCTGACTACCTGGCTGGCCAGGACACACAGCCCCGCACGGCTGCCAACCGGGAGGCCCTTTGGGGGGCTGTCCGCATCTGGGAAGCCCTGCTGGAGAGCTTCCAGGCGGATGAGGACTAAAGTCCCCTTGGCATGCCCCACTGGACCCTTGTACCTTACATTCCACCCCCATCTCCTTCCCCTTTCCCCTCCCTAACTCCCCTTCCTGATGTACAATAAAAACACCTGTGTTGCCACAAGAACAACATACCTGAGGTGGGAAGAGGGGGGGGAATGAGGGCGGGAGAGGCGAGGGGGGGAAACCTGGGAGGAGGGAGCTGGAAGGGGGAGGCAAGGGGAGGAAGGGAGAGGGGAAGCTCAGGGTTGGGGGTCTTACCGGCCCTCCCGTCTTGCAGCACTGCAGGTCCGGGGGGGAGTGGGTGTGAAGGATGGGGCAGGAGGGATGGGGAGTACAGAAGACACAGGAGGGGGATCAGAGGTGGGAAGAGGAGTGATAGCTGGGGCGGCCGCAGGGGCTGGAGCAGCAGGAGGCAGCAATCGGTCTGCCAAGGCCTGCAGGTGCTCACTGAGGGTACCTGCTCCCGGAGCTCTCGCAAGCTCTCCCGCCACAGTTGCAGGTCCTCTTGCACCCACTGCTCCTGGCTGTGGACCTGCCATCCCTGTAAGCGCAGCTGCTGCCTGTGGAACTCCTCCAGGTTGCGGGTGCACCTGCTGGCCCGAGTGCGATTGGATGGTCCAGGTGAGGTGCTGTGTCCTGCACTCGCAGGTGCTGCGGCTGCAGTGAAACAAGAGAAGTGGTAAGTTCTCCCTGGGGACACAGTGGGTCTGCAAGACGAGGATGGCAGGTCTCCGCACCTGCTATCCCCAGGAGTGTGAGCTGGCCCAGTATTGTACCCCAGCCCCTGTGCTGCCTATAGTGTGGTGTATGCAGTGGGGGGGCGGAGGGAGATGTGCCCTGCCTCTATGTAGAGGGGGCGTCTGCAGGGAGGGCAGTGTGCAGTGTCTCTCCCCGTGGTCAGGAGTCTGTCATGTGCCTTCACGCGCAGACGCGTGTGGGTAACAGGCCAGGGCCCTGCATGGCACCGAGGTGGGTCCACATATCCTGGATGGCCCAGCAGAAGCACAGGTTGCCGCCTGCTCCATGGTCGGCAAGGTTCACGCGCACGGTCCCTGGGCTCTCCCATTCCCCCCCCGCCGCACATAAGGGGACCATGATGGCACTCACATGTGGAGGCCTCCCCAGCCTCAGATGAGGCTGCTGATGGGCTCTCCGTTTCAGCTCTGGGGTCCTGGGTGCAGGGCATGCTCCTTGCAGGCTCCTGGCTGCCGTCCTCCTCCTCTTCTTCCTCTTCCCTTGTGTCAGGGGCAGGGCCCTCTGCCCCGGGGTTAATGACGACCAGGGGGGCACGGACCATCTGACCCCCCAGGATGTGGTCCAGGGCCTCGAACTGTGGGCAGGCCTCCGGGTCAGCCCCTGGTTGGAAGGCCCTGGCATAGGCCTGCCGCAGCTCTTTGATCTTGCTCTGCACCTGCTCCTGGCTGCGCATGTGGCCTCTGGTGGCTGGGCTGGCAGCCATGCAGTTGTAGATGGCTGCATTCCTGCACCTAGTGCAGAGATCGTGGGCATTGGAGGCCTCCCCCAAATCCCAATGAGGTCCACGATCTCCACACTAGACCGGGAAGGTGCCCGCCTTTTGCGGCCCCTGGCAGGTTCCTGGGAGCCGCCAGCCTGGTCCTGGGGAGCGGTGGAGGGCTGGGTGGTAGCGGGTGGCTGGCTCATGCTGTGCCAGGTGCACGGTCTGCTGGCTGTGTGCCGGCAGGCTGGCAACTGGCATAGGCACTGTGGCCAGAGTCTGCCCCTTTAAGGGCTCCGGGGCTGGGGGGAGCAGACAAGTTTTCCTGGTTGTGCCCAGAATGGCCACCAGGGCTCCCTGGGAAGGGCTGGAGGACCCCTAATTCAAAATAAGTGTCTACACAGCACTTATTTCGAATTAGCTATTTCGAATTTGGTGTTATTCCTTGTAGAATAAGGTTTACCAAATTCGAAATAAGGGCTCCACTATTTCGAATTCATTTTGAAATATCGTTTTTTATGTGTAGACGCTATTAAAGTTAATTCAAAATAACAACTGTAGTAACTTTGTAGTGTAGACATACCCTAGGTGTATCTAGATCCCCAGAGACAACAACCACTGGGCAGACCGAAATGTGCTTGGACATTCCCATGACAAAACTCTTTGGCCAGAAATGGAAACAACATGCTCACAAGGTGGAATGGTGTGGTGCTGACTTGTGTTCATGGAGGGAGAGATGAGGACAAGCTGGACAAAGGTGACTAGCAACTTCCCACTTTTTCCGCATGTTTTATTTTTTATAGCTGTTTTCACCATTCTAAACTATTCTGTTTTCTAAACCAGATCAGTTTTATAACTAGCACGGGCCTCTTCCTTATTTGTTAGACTGTGCCTTTTTGGACATCTAATATGGTTATTTTTAATAATGTCCAGTTATCATTCATATTTTTTCTGATTAAATTGTTCCTAGCAGCTGATTTGCCTCATGTCTGTTTTCAGCTTTGTGAGGTTGGCCCTATTAACATTGAAAATATTTCTGTTACTGATTTGAGACTTTATTCTGCATGCGCACTATAAATGTGGTCAAGTAAAGATCATTTATACCTAAACTACAATGAATTTTTAGTTCTGTGATCAATTCTTCCTTATCTGTTTGTTCAAGGTCTAATAGAGAACACTCCCATGTTGGTTGGAATACTTTTTGTGTTTGGAAATTGTTGTCATGTTTAAATATTCCAAGAGTGTTTTAGTACTGGCAGCATGAGACACCCAACATATGTCACTCAAACTGAAATTCCCATGATAATACAGCTCCCCCGCCACCCTCCCCCACACATGTTGTGGATAAGTGTGTAGAGAAGCAGTCATCCTATTCCCTAGTGTGACTTGGTTGCGTATTAGATGGTGTGTACTACAGACCATTTTATGTTTTATCTGTTTGGACACTAATCCATAAGCATTCAAGATCATTTTCTTCCAAGTTATTGGTGACTCTGAAACAGATTGCAAATGTGGAGTTGCAACTCTCTGTTGCTACCCCCCAAAACAGAACAACCTATAATAACCTGCTAATAATCATGGGTACGTCTACACTACAACGTTAATTTGAACTAATTTAGTTCGAATTAGTTAATTCGAACTAAGCTAATTCGAACTAACGGATCTAGACTAAAAAAACTAGTTCGAATTAGCGTTTTGCTAATTCGAACTAGCATGTCCACACAGAGTGGACCCTGAACCAGGCTTAAGGATGGCCGGAAGCAGTGCCAGCAGGGCATCAGAGGAGGACTTAGAGCGTGGAGATGCTGTCTCAGGCTAGCCGAGGGCTGTGCTTAAAGGGTCCCGACTCCCACCCCGGACAGACAGTTCTCAGGGGTGCCCCGCTTGCAAAGCAGTCCTGGCTTGGAGTGCCCGGACTACCCACACTGGGCACATCACAGCACTCTGCCATCAGACTGGCTGCACTTGCCGCAGGCTGCCATCTGGAGAGAGGGGGCAATTGGGGGGCTGCAGGAGAGGTTCCACCCCCGGAAGCCCGCAGAGCCAGCCCAGTCCTCCCCATCGGGGGCTCGTACCCCATTCCTCCCTCACCTCCTTCCACTTACCCTTCCCTAGGACCCCCTTCCTGATGTACAAAATAAAGGACAATTGTGTTCAAAAATGGAATCTGTCTTTATTGAAGAAAACTGGGGGAGACTGGGAAAAGGAGGTGGGAGAGGGGAAGAGAGAGGCTGGGAGAGGGGAGGGCAACTACAATTATCAGGGGTTGGGAACAGGTCCCATATGAAGAGAGGCTAAAGAGACTGGGACTTTTCAGCTTAGAAAAGAGGAGACGGAGGGGGGACAGGATAGAGGTCTCTAAAAGCAGGAGTTGGGTGGAGAGGGTGCATACAGAAAAGTTCTTCATTAGTTCCCATAAAGAAGGACTAGAGGACACCAAAGGAAAGGAATGGGTAGCAGGCTTCAAACTAATAACAGAAAGTTGTTCTTAACAAAGCAAAGAGTCAACCTGTGGAACTCCTTGCTGCAGGAGGCTGTGAAGGCTACAACTAGAACAGAGTTTAAAGGGAAGTGAGATCAAGTGATGGAGGTTGGGTCCATGGAGTGGTATTAGCCAGGGGGAAGGAGTGGTGTCCCTGCCCAAGGTTTGTGGAAGGCTGGAGAGGGATGGCACGAGACAAATGGCTTGGTCACTGTCTTCGGTCCATCCCCTCCAGGGTCCCTAGGGTTGGCTGCTGTCGGCAGACAGGCTACTGGGCTAGATGGACCTTTGGTCTGACCCAGGACGGCCATTGTAAGCTCAGGGCTCAGGGTCGGGGGTCTCAGTGGACCCCCTTGATTTTCATGCACACCTTCTCCTGGGTGGCCAGGCTGGCAGCTCTCCTGCCCTAGCCGGCTACCTTCCTGTGCCTAGTGCGGAGGTCGTGGACGAGGCCAGCCTAGTCTCAGGAAGAGGGGGAGGGCTGGGGGGCATCGGGTGGGTGGCTCGAGCCATGCCAGGTGCAGGGTCTGCTAGCAGGATGCTGGCAGGCTTGCACCTGGCACGGGCACCGTAGCCAGCCCGTGCCCCTTTAAGGGGTCCGGGGCCGGGAGGGGGGCAGATGAGTTTCCCTGGTGTCGGCCAGAGTGGCCACCAGGGAAACGTGGGGAGGGCTAGCCTCCCACTAGTTCGAATTAAGGAGCTACACACCCCTTAATTCGAATTAGTAAATTCGAACTAGGCTTAATCCTCGTGGAATGAGGATTACCTAGTTCGAACTAAGCGCTCCGTTAGTTCGAATTAAATTCGAACTAACGGAGCGCTAGTGTAGCGCCTATGAAAGTTAGTTCGAACTAACGTCCGTTAGTTCGAACTAACTTTGTAGTGTAGACATAGCCCATCTCTGTAGTCAGTTCTTCTTGCGGTATGAGTTTTGGGGTTGTTCAGGAAATACTAAAGGACACGTATATAAACTGATGAATTGACATTGGTAGTTTATTCTCCAAAACAAAGTATCTTTTTTTTAAAGTAACTAATAATCCCTATTACAGTGTGATCTAGAAATAGAAATGAAACACATTCTGTACTGAAAGTGAGACAGCTTCAAACCACAATAGCATAGGTTTAAATGACTCTAAGTAAAGTACTTCGCTACAAATGGCCTGCTTGTATCAAATTTCTGATAGCAATTCTTAAAATATGCTTTAAGTGTTACATAAGTAAGATTCAATCAACACACGTACTTTTTCAAGCATACACATATTAAATGCTAGATTACGCTACACTTAGATTATATAAACAAACATAGGCTTACTTTATAAATTAATTGGTATCTCTGTAAATCACTGTTGCTGCTTTGGTATTTTTCTTTAATCACTGTTGCTGCTCAGATTTTTATCAGTCTGCTTTGTTCTACTTTGGTTGTTTTTTCTATCTCTCTTTCTACTGCAACTTTTCTAACTTTTTTTCAGTAGCTCTTATTTGACTCCCCTGGCTGGCTTCCAATTTTTCTATCTTCTCCTGATTGACTCTCTCTTTCTAGTTCAAATCCTGCCTGCTGAGAGCTGACCTTTTATGCTGTGCTCTGACCCTCTTCTAATATACCTTTCTATTCTTAGAAGCAGTTACCTCATTTGCACATTCTTAGTGTCAACCAGAGCTGTTTGACAACTCTGACCTTTAGAACAAGATGTAACCAGTGTGAGTAGGCTATGACTAGCCAGTTGGTCAGCTAACTGACCTTTCTCTAATCCTTTACTGCACATGCTCATTAGCCACCAATTTTGCATATGCTCAATATTGTTCAGGAGCTTCAGGGGATAGCCAAGTTAGTCTGTTACAGAAAAAACCAGCAAGCAAATGGTCTGGTAGCACTTTATAGACTAACAAAACATGTAGATGGTATCATGAGATTTCGTGGGCACAGCCCACTTCTTCTCAATATTGTTGTTTATCCTGGAGCTGAGATTCTGCCAAAACACACACACACAGGGTTGCTACGTCTACACTGGCATGATTTTCCGAAAATGCTTTTAACATAAAAGTTTTTCCGTTAAAAGCATTTTTGGAAAAGCATGTCTAGATTGGCAGGATGCTTTTCTGCAAAAGCACTTTTTGCAGAAAAGCGTCCGTGGCCAATCTAGACGCGGTTTTCCGCAAAAAAGCCCCGATCGCCATTTTCGCGATCGGGGCTTTTTTGCGGAAAACACTACTGTGCTGTTTACACTGGCCCTTTTGCGCAAAAGTCTTTCAGAAAAAGACTTTTGCCCAAACGGGAGCAGCATAGTATTTCCGGAAAAGCACTGACGATCTTACATGAGATCGTCAGTGCTTTTCTGGAAATTCAAGCGGCCAGTGTAGACAGCTGGCAAGTTTTTCTGCAAAATCTTTTGATTTTGCGGAAAAACTTGCCAGTCTAGACACAGCCGGTGTGTCTAGACTGTAGGTTTTTTTTTTAAAAAGTGGCCTTTTTTCAAAAAATCTTCCCCTGCATCTAGACAGCTGCTGCGTTCTTTTGAAAGTTAATCGAAAGAATGCGGCAGTTTTTTCGACCGCAGAAAACCTTGTTTTACAAGGAATAATGCCTTTTTTTTTCAAAAGTGCTCTTTCGAAAAAAAGGCACTATGTAATGCAAACTGTGCTTTTTTTCGAAAGAGAGCATCCAGACTGCCTGGGTGCACTCTTTCGAAAAAGCAGCTTGCTTTTTCCAAAGTACTGGTTGTAGTCTAGACGCTCTTTTTTGAAAGAGGCTTTTTCGAAAGTATCTTTTGAAAAAGCCTCTTTTGAAAGAGGCTTGCAGTCTAGATGTAGCTATAATTGGCTTACTGCCAGGGCACCATCTTAGAAATTCTGGGGTTTCTGCCAATTAGCTGAACTTTTCACCCTATCTCAATATTGAGTGTGCTTAAAATTGTGAATTTAGGGGGGTACTTGCTGGCGGGAAGCAGGGCTGGCCGGGCTGGGTTTAGGGGGAGTGGGGCTGGCTGGGAGGGGGTCAGGAGGAGCGGGGCTGGCTGGGGGAGATCGGGAGAAGGAACCGGCCGGTGGGAAGCAGGGCTGGCCAGGACGGGTTTGGGGGGAGTGGGGCTGGCTGGGAGAGATCTGGGGAAGGAACCGCCAGTGGGAAGCAGGGCTGGCCGGGAGGGATTTGGGGGAATGGGCTGGCTGGGACGGGGTCTGGAGGACCGGGGCTGGCTGGGGAAGATCGGGAGAAGGAACCGGCTGGTGGGAAGCAGGGCTGGCCGGGAGGGGCTCTTCTCTGTACCCTTTCCAATTTCTCCACATCTTTCTTGAAATGTGGCGCCCAGAACTAGACACAGTACTCCAGCTGAGGCCTAACTAGTGCAGAGTAGAGCGGCAGAATGACTTCATAAGTTTTGCTTACAACACACCTGTTGATACAACCTAGAATCATATTTGCTTTTTTTGCAACAGCATCACACTGTTGACTCATATTCAACTTGTGGTCCACTATGACCCCTAGATCCCTTTCCGCCATGCTCCTTCCTAGACAGTCGCTTCCCATCTTGTATGTATGGAACTGATTGTTCCTTCCTAAGTGGAGCACTTTGCATTTCTCTTTATTAAACTTCATCCTGTTTACCTCTGACCATTTCTCTAACTTGCTAAGGTCATTTTGAATTATGTCCCTATCCTCCAAAGAAGTTGCAACCCCACCCAGTTTGGTATCATCTGCAAACTTAATAAGCATACTCTCTATCCCAATATCTACGTCATTGATGAAGATATTGAACAGTACGGGTCCCAAAACAGACCCTTGAGGAACTCCACTTGTTATACCTTTCCAGCAGGATTTAGCACCGTTAACAACAACTCTCTGACTACGGTTATCCAGCCAATTATGCATCCACCTTATCGTGGCCCTATCTAAGTTATATTTGCCTAGTTTATCAATAAGAATATCATGCGAGACTGTATCAAATGCCTTACTAAAGTCTAGGTATATGACATCCACCGCTTCTCCCTTATCCACAAGGCTCGTTATCCTATTAAAGAAAGCTATCAGATTAGTTTGGCATGACTTGTTCTTCACAAACCCATGCTGGCTATTCCCTATCACTTTATTACCTCCCAAGTGTTTGCATACAAGTGTTTGCAAGTGTAGGCACACCTCGAGACTTCTCGGTGAAGACCGAAACAAAGAAGTCATTGAGCATCTCCACCATTTCCAAGTTTCCTGTTACTGCTTCTCCCTCCTCACTGAGCAGTGGGCCTACCCTGTCCTTGGTCTTCCTCTTGCTTTTAATGTATTTATAAAAGGTCTTCTTGTTTCCCTTTATGCCTGTAGCTAGTTTGATCTCATTTTGTGCCTTTGCCTTTCTAATCTTGCCCCTGCATTCCCGTGTTGCTTGCCTATATTCATCCTTTGTTATTTGTCCTAGTTTCCATTTGTTATATGACTCCTTTTTTATTTTGAGATCATGCAAGATCTCCTTGTTAAGCCAAGTTGGTCTTTTGCCATATTTTCTATCTTTCCTACACAGCGGAATTGTTTGCTTTTGGGCCCTTAATAACGTCCCTTTGAAATACTTCCAACTCTCCTCAGTTGTTTTTCCCTTCAGTCTTGCTTCCCATGGGACCTTTCCTACAAGTTCTCTGAGCTTATCAAAATCTGCCTTCCTGAAATCCATTACCTCAATTGTGCTGGTCTCCCTTCTACCTTTCCTTAAGATAATGAACTCTATTATTTCATGATCACTGTCCCCCATACTGTCTTCCACTTTCAAGTTCTCAACTAGTTCCTCCCTATTTGTTAAAATCAAATCCAGAACAGCTTCTCCTCTGGTAGCTTTTTCAACCTTCTGAAACAGAAAGTTGTCTCCAATGCAGTCCAGAAACTTATTGGATAGCCTGTGCCCCGCTGTGTTAGTTTCCCAACATATGTCTGGATAGTTGAAGTCCCCCATCACCACCAAATCTTGGGCTTTGGATAGTTTTGTTAATTGTTTAAAAAAGGCCTCATCCACCTCTTCCACCTGGCTAGGTGGCCTGTAGTAGACTCCTAGCATGACATCACCCTCATTTTTTACCCCTTTTAGCTTAACCCAGAGACTCTCTACACAGCTATCTCCTACGTTCATCTCCACTTCAGTCCAAGTGTGTACATTTTTGATATACAAGGCAACCCCTTCTCCCTTTTTTCCCTGTCTGTCCTTCCTGAGCAATCTGGATGTAGATTTTGGCATTCCTTTTCCTGGAGATCCTGGAGGTTGGTCTGCTCCTCTCAGACCTCGATGAGATCCAGGATCACTGCACATATCCAGGGTTAAGCAATCCTGTGTTTCTGGGCAGTGGCAGCCCTGGGAGCAGCAGAAGTGCTAGCTGCTGTGTGAGGATCTGATGGAGCACTGGGGTCGCCCATGCCTGCCTCGGATGGTGATCTCTCACACAGAGCTTGCAAAGCTGGCCACGTGCAAGAAGCTCATCTCCTGCTCCTGGTATTTTTAAGCTCCACAAGAGGAGAGGAGCAGTGGAGATGCCAGGTTTGTCCAGAGTGGTCAGAGCTGCAGTTGCGAGAGGCCTCTGGAGGCCAATTATTTCAAAATAGTGACACTGGAGTGTACATACTAATGCTATTTCAAAATAACCGTTTTGAAATTAGTGTTATTCCTGATGCAAAGCAGGAGTACAGATTTTGAAATAAGCAGCCTGTTATTTTGAAATAATGGGCTTGGTAGCATGGATGCTCCAATTATACAGTCAGCCTTAGAGGGGTTATTTTGAAATAATGCACTAATGCAGACCAGGGCTTACTGACATGTTTAATATTATAACCAAGTATTCCTATTAACTTAAGCACAAGCTGTGTCTTTGCAAGATTGTGGCTGAAGGCTACAGTCCGTCAACTGCCTCTTTATAAGTATAGCGGGCTTAGGGCTTAAAAAATAGCCTTAACACACTGAGGGTGACAAAAAGATATTAAGTGGATGAGATGAAGAAAGACAAAGTTTGCAACAACAACCTACTATCGTGAATACTCTTCAGTTACGACTCTTCCAAAGAATTATGTGTTAAAAAAGAGCCTCTGCCAGGTGTTTATAAATGTATAGAAGCTTAGCAATATTAAAATCTGGAAAGGAAAAAATTGCAAATATCTAACATCACTATAACTTTATTGGAAGAATGTTTTGTATTCTACAGCATGAAATAGTTCCCTCTATGAAACGCTCACTTCATTTTGACGAGTACAAGCAAATCAACATGCTATTGGCAAAAGGTAGCTCTTGTTTGAATTATGTACCCAGTAGATGTATAATGAGTGCAGAGGAACTGCACCTATGGGGTTTCAGCTTCCGAGAAGGGAGAAAAATCAGAGTGCCCAGCATATTCGCTCTGGGTTATTCAAAGGGGGAGGGGTAGAATAATAGTAAATCCATTCCATGCTGCTCAACATGGTATCTGAAAGTTGGCTCATAAGGCTATAATTTCCTTCATCCAATATTTATTTAAAAAGAGAGGATAAATGGACTGCCATGAGGGAATATTTTATGCAGAAGTAGCTAATCATATTGAGACAATGTTCTGTGCAATCAAATATACAGAGAGGGACGTAGTTAGGTCTGTCACGGTCCACGCCTCTCCTCAGGTCCACAGCCGTGTCATCATGGGGGTCGAGGCATAAATGCCCGTCTCTACTCACCCCTCCCACATACTCTCTCCTCTCCCATGTCCCTGTCTCTAAGGTCTTGTCATCTTTCTCGCACCTTTTTCTCCCGGTTATAGTGCTCCCGCGGTCTGGTCTTACTGGACGTCCACTAGCCGCTAGCCCCCGCCACTTAGGTCCTGACCCAGGACCCTAAGGACAGGGACGAGACTCCCTGACTGGTTGATGGGGCCATGGCCTCAACTCACCAACCCTCGAAGCCACCTTCTGGCTCCAACGCTCAGTCCTGGCTCACTTCCTCTCCTCCGTCACCTCTTTTCTGCGGGTCTGTTCTCTGGTGGATCGCCGTCTTTTCCTGCAGGCCCTGCTCCTTGCCAAGGTGCCACCCGTCCTTCCTCGGGTCGCTGCACGCCTCCTCTCTCACCGATCTCCCCTCCTTCTTCCTGCTTACTCCTTTTCCTCCCTCCCGAGGGCCCCTTTGGGCCTCCTTTGTATCCTGCGCTGCTCTCTGATGCCGAGCCCCTCTGGCTTCCGGCGCCTCCCCTGACGTCATCCCGCGTCTCGGCCTTACCTCTCGTGGCAGCTCCAGAGCAGGCGGTGCATGTTGCTACAGCTTCCCCGCAAAAAGCCGCCGCAGGGCTTCTAGAAGTGCGGGGCTCGGGAATTGCTGCGGCGGCGGCAGCGGTGGTGGTGGCGGCTGTCCCCACAGTCCCATCACAAGGTCCAAAGTAGCTAAACTTGCAGCCTTTCCACTTCAGAACCATGTTTGGTCCGAGTAAGAGTGTAATGCCATTTCTGAAAGCACGCCTATGAACACAGTAGAAACAAACACAGGTAGGCAGATTTGTTGCTTAGAAATCCAAGTCTGCCTTTTTCAGAGAATGCCATGCCCATAAAAGGCTTTGTCTTTTTGCCTGTTCCCAGGGTCACTTACTACTGTTTCCATTGTTTTCTGCCTCTCTGAGGGTATGTCTATACTACCACCCTAGTTCGAACTAGGGTGGTTAATGTAGTCATACGAACTTGCAAATGAAGCCCGGGATTTGAATTTCCCGGGCTTCATTTGCATGTTGCCGGGCGCCGCCATTTTTAAATGTCCGCTAGTGCGGACTCCGTGCCCACGGCTACATGCGGCACGAATTAGATAGTTCGGACTAGACTTCCTATTCCTCGTTCCACGAGGCATACAGATAGTTCGGACTAGGCTTCCTATTCCGAACTATCTAGTTCGTGCCGCGTTTAGCTGCGGGCACAGAGTCCACACTAGCGGACATTTAAAAATGGCGGTGCCCGGCAACATGCAAATGAAGCCCGGGAAATTCAAATCCCGGGCTTCATTTGCAAGTTCGTATGACTACATTAACCACCCTAGTTCGAACTAGGGTGGTAGTGTAGACATATCCTGACACACAGATACACACAGGACTGGACTTCATCTAGTACTTGGGTTGAGTTTGCCACATCATTGAGTGTGTGAAAAATTCAAACCCTGGGATACATAATTAATCTGCCCTAAAACCTGGTAAAGATGCTGCTAGGTCAACTGAAGAAAAATGCCTTCTATCACTGTAGCACTGCACTGTAGTGCTGCAATGGCCACTCAAGAGTTTGTAATGTAGATATGGCTACAGCTGCAACCCATTGGTTTCCTAACTCCTGCATTTGCATTCATTTTCTGGGAAACCTCTCAGCCCACATAGCTTAGCATTCATCAGCCTTGCCACATTCCCCATTGCCTTGGGCAGTGGCTTCCTTCTGTTTCTAATAGTGCGTCTACACTGCAGGGCTGAACTTGAAATAAGCTACACAAATTGAGCTTCGCCAATTGTGTATCTTATTTCAAAATAGGTTATTTTGAAATAAGGAGCATCTACACAGCATTTATTTTGAAATAGAGGACTCTTCTTCCAACTTCCTTTATTCCTCATACAATTAAGGTTACAGGAGTCGGAGTAAGAAGTCCTCCAGCTTGACAGTATTTTGACGCTATTTCAAAATAACTGCTTTCTGTGTAGATTCGGACTAAGTTATTTCCGAATAGAGCTAGTTAATTCGAAATACTGTTTCAGTGTGTAGATGTACCCTAACTATTACTATATAATAAGGCATTTATCCTGAAAGATACTTAGCATACCTATCAGTTTTAAATAAGTCGATGGTTGAATTGTATCAAAGCAGCTTTAAGATTTTCTAGCAGAACAAGTATCAATTTTGCAAGTCACTTGGGAGCATCAGAGTTATGCCTAAAGACAATCAATCTATTTATTATGAATATTATTACCTGCAAATTAGCCATATTTGGGGGTAATGTTAACAAACTGATCCTGACTTTTTTCCAAATTTCAGTTTTGTTTGTAGTTATTTGTCTATAGCTTGGCAAACATTTCTTAGGTTATGGCTTTTTGACAATGTTTGCTTTCCCTATTCATTATCCATGTTGTATAGTTGATCACCAAACCCACATGCAACTTTAATGAATGGCTTGAAAGGAGAGTATTGATTAATGCCCGTATGGCAGGAATTTTTGCAGAAATAAACGTGTGCTTAAATTCCTGCCACTTTCAAGAGTTGCAAAGTGACTGTAAGAATGTTCCATGAATAAAAGTTCTAGGAGGTGATGACTATTTACATCAGAGCTACTCAATTTTGGAAGCTCTGGGGGCTATAGTGATACTTACAACACATGCCAAGGGCTGCAACTTAAGCATGGTTGCATATATGTGTAAATATGTATGCAAATATATGCAAATAGCTTATTTCACACTGACGAGCATGAATATAAAGATTAAGAGAAGACTACACAACACACAGGCCCTATTTAAGTCAGTGCTGCTGATATTAATAAAATGCAATATTTACCCGATTTCCACCCATATGACAGCACTTTTAATGAGCAATGATAGTGCAGGAATTTAACTACTAAAATGCATGTCAACAGAAGACCATTATATTGACCACATTTTTTTGTTTTGGCTCCTACCCACAGGCCACGTGTTGAGCCCCGCATAAACCCAAACCTCATTGTGGGCTGCAAATAAGCCGGCTGCGTGCTGAGTAGCCTTGGTTTACATATTAGTAGATGGAAACACAACTGAGCAATTCTAGTTCCATTAGAGGACAGGAGCACATATACTGACCAACCAGTTCATTACAGTATCATAGTTGTGATATTTTTAAAGATACAAGTTTCCATTATTCTCTGCAGTTGAACTGGCAGTTAAAAAATTCAGGGTTTCCTAGGAACGAAATAATTTGTAAATAGGTTTCTTGTATGTGTAAGATCTGGAGATGCCAGGGATATCTTTATGGTTTTTGTTGGAAAATGTCTGCACTACCAAGCCTATGCTCAGACAATTAACAATAACTAAACATTTTGCTGCCCCTAATATTTTGCAGCTACCACTTCATGCTACTTACACAGTGGAGCCAGCTCTGTGTTTTGAGACATAGATTTATAATAAAACTTTAGTTTTCAGGACAGGTAGAAAAAACAGCTGATCAGGTGATATTTCCTCTTTTATTTTCAGTTGCTCCAACAATAACAGTAGTGTTAAAGATTTCTACAGTGAAGGTTCCACATGGATTGCCTTTCTAAGCAACGTTGTTTCCAAACTCACAACCAGGGCTGTATTTCTGCTGTAGTTTGTACCCTCTTAAGCATCTTCTGTGTAAACTAGACTTGAAAGGTGCCCTTGTGAACTGTGAAGAGAGCAAAGTGAAAATCTAAGACAGCCAGTTGGAAATGAATTCAGCCTTCATATTTGACTCTCCTTTTTGTTTACATTTGCATTAAGCGGTACAGCAGAAGGAGGAACTATGCCCAGAGTAGAAGGGGAACCCCTCTCCTTTGGGAGGCAATGTAGACAGAGTGTCTCCATTTAGACCTCATTATGACATCAATTCATTTTTTATAAAAAATCACAGGCTTGTGGTTCATGAATGTAATAAGCCCTTTAGAAACAAACTGCCCTAGCAATGTAATTTAAGCCGTGCTACTTCCAGGTTTTTTATAATTATATATTCCTCTACCCTAAGAGAACTAGGATGTGTTGTTCATAAGGTCACCATACAAGTGTTTTACTTGAATGGAGAACTCACAGTATTTCCTAGAGTGTGTTATGACTCCTCTGTAATTTAAGATTATTACCTGAAACGGTCATATTTTATTTGGCTTCTTTTCATGTTGACTGAGTGAAAAAGCTTGCAAAATGAACTCCAAGTGAATCTATAGAATGAGGCTCATAAGGCTCATTGAGATAGTGTCCAAAGACTAAAATAATAATAAATCTCTCTAGTGCAGCTGGTCTTAAAGTGAATTAACAAAGGCTCAACTGAACTGTATGCTTTGGGTTCCCCACAGCCATCCCCAAATTTGAAGAAGAGGAATAATTTATGCATTTGAGGGGCTAGTGGAATTTCTGTTTAGAAAGGTAGTTGTTCTTCCAAAGGTATACAATATCACAAAAAGGACTGTGGTTCCCCCCAAAAGTGAGAGGTATTAGTTCTAAACGTCTGCTACATCTCATATTGTCATCAAAAACAAGAATAGTTTCCTCAGATTTCTTGGCTGTAAGTATGAGTACCAGATTGGCAGGGAAGGAGTTAACCCTCCATGGCTAAATGAAGGAGTGTAGTTGTGAGCCTGTTTGTAAGATTTGTAGAGCAGAAGGGATGAGCTGTCTGTGAGGGTATCAGTTCCTTTACCAATCTATATACCAGGGACTTAATTATCAGTTTCCTAATGAGACAGTCACCTCAGAAAGAGTGCATCTGCACAGCACAGTTATTTCAAAATAACAACGTGAGCATCTACACAGCAATTCCGTTATTTTGAAATAATTTCGAAATAACAAATGGCTTATTTTGAAATCTGTAAACCTAGTTCCACGAGGAATAACACTTATTCCGAAATAGCTATTTCTGAATAGCAGCAGCGTTGACGCTCCACTGCTGCTGTTTCGAAATAGCTCCTCCTCAGGACCATTCAAAATAATTACCCCCTAGTTCCTCCTGGGGCTCTAATTCATGGTAGCATGTCCACATTAGGGAAGCCCACCTCAGACTAATTTTGAGGCTTCCCTGCCGTGTAGATGTACTATTCCAAAATGAGGTATTTTGAAAAAAAAATCAAGATAGCTTATTTCAAAATAAATGTGCTGTGTAGACGTACCCAAACTGAGGAACGTGGGAGGGGTCAAATGTGGGTTTATGCTTCCTTTGTGTCTGCCTGTAATCTCAGTTTGGTTCGTGGCCAACCTGACCTGAGTTACAGCAGCCTCATGGCTCATCTAATTTGCATTTGTACTGCCAAAAGTCCATCTTGGTAGCTGAGAATGGAGATAGTTCAGCAATAAATTCCTTTCCCCTCATCAGGCCCTGAGATTTCCCTGTGATAGAGGAGGCATTATAGAGTCAGCTATCTTGGCTTTATTCCACCCAGCAGTCTCATATGGTTGGGTAGTGGGCGGGGTAGATCTGTCAGATTTATGTTCCTCTTAAAACAGCAGCACAAATTACAAGGACAACTAAGGGCTGCTCAGTGAGGAAGCCGTCTTATAGCAGTAGACGTTCTTTGTATTCACTAGCTTACACATAAGGAGATAAAAAGCCAATGTTAAGATAATATGAAGTTTACAAACAAAGAGAAGATAAAGAATGGTCATGTGATGAAGGTATGATTTGTGGAAATGCTGATCAATTCAGGAGGTCAGATTAGATGATCTGGTGATCCCTTTGTGATGGACCCCCCCATGCTTTATGAAATGGTTTTATGGATAGGAATGCACATAACTCAAAAGTGCTTTGGACAAATTGCTTCATGTAACCTATCAATGTTCATGTCAATCTGCTGGATCTATTTATTTTATTCTGGTGTATGTATCATTCTTGTGTGTGGAATTAGACATATGGAGTGTGGAGTGCTTTATGGTTTTTAAATGTGTGAATGAAAGGCAACACGGGTGTTACCCTCAATGTCTTGATGACCAACCGTTAAAGACAAAAGAGATTGTTTAAGTCTTAGCAGTGATTGGTCTGGGGAAGTCACATGCCCACCCCAACTGGCCAGGTGACTTCCCATGCAAAAAGGGAATCTTTAAAAACAATAGGAAAGTAGGAGTCTTTTGTCTTTTGTCTGGCTGGTGTGGCATAGAGACCCTAGGGAAAAAAGAGACTTTCCTGGTTTGGTAGGCTTGCCTGGGAAATAAACAATTTTAGTTAAAGGTGAGTCTGTAGTTAGTTTGTAATAAATTTGTACTGAAGTTTTAGTGTACAATTAGCTAAGCATTTTCTGTTATTTGTGTTTGTAACCTCTGCCTGTTCTCACTTATTACCACTTAAATCTTACTGCTTGTACTTAATAAAAATCACTTTTATTTTCTATCAAGACCAGTGTAAATAATTATTACCTGGAGGAGCAATCAGTGTGTACATTCCCCCTTTCATTGTTAAAGTGGTTTACTTAGTTCATTTGGGGGTCTGATCCCATTTGGGGAGTTGTATCACAGGAAGCTGAGCCCAAAACTGCATTTTCCTTGGACCTGAAGAGATTCAGTGTCTGCATTGCTTCCTAGGAATGCTGTGGGTGGTGTGATTCTCAGCTCTGTACCTTGGCTGGGGGAGACCAGGGAGCTGGCCCAAGAGGACAGGACAGTGAGAATCCCCAGAGACCAAAAAGGAGGGTGTCAGTGGCCTTATCAGCACTCTGGAAAGCTCCCCTTCCAAGAGTCTTTTGTAACCTCACCCAGTCACACCTCTATCACCTTAAATTCTATTCTGTGTCTTGAAACTGCATCAGAAGCCAATTGGAACTGTGCTCTGACCATATAGAATGCTATGAAAGAATAGATATAAAAAATTGCTCCAGGTATCTCAATTTGGACACTCCAAGCTAGCAGATATTTTTGACAATTTTGTTCTGAGTTGCTCTGTGCTTCATTCTCCACCTGTGAAACAGAGATGGTGATATAACCTCAGCAGGGTTTTGTAAAGATAAATTCATTAATGTTAGTCAAAACTCTCATGGTATTCAAATGAGCATAAGAGAATAAGTCTATGAGGGTATGTCTACACTACAGCACTATTTTGAATTAACTTAATTCGAAATAGTTAATTCGAATTAAGCTAATTTGAAATAACACATTTATACACAAAAACTATTTCAAAATAGCATTTTGCTATTTCGAAATAGCACGTCCACACTGAGTGGACCCTGAACTGAAGTTAAGACTGGCCGGAACCGGTGCCGGCAGGGCATCAGGTTAGGACTTCAGTGTATGGGGCTGCTGCCTGAGGCTAATTGAACTCCATGCTTAAAGGGGCCCTGCCCCCACCCCGGACAGACAGTTCTCAGGGTTCCCCGCTTGCTTGTCTACCTCATGAGGGACAGCAAAGCAGTCCTGTCTTGGAGTGCCCTGAGTGCCTGAAGTCAGGACACCACAGCACTTGGCCACATGGAGCCAGAGCTGCCCCTGGGCATGCCGGTGCATCTCATGGGGTCATTGCCATCAGCCCGGCTGCACTTGCTCCAGGCTGCCATCCGCGGGGTCCTCTGGGGGGCTGTCAGGATCCAGGAGGCCTTGCAGGAAAGCATCCACCCCGAGGAGCCCTCAGAGCCTCCCCGCTCCTTCCCACTGGGGACTCATGCCCCATTCCTCCCTCACGTCCATCCACTTACCCCTCCCTAGCCCCCCTTCCTGATGTCAAATAAAAGATATGTATGTTCAGAAAGAGAAACTGGGTTTATTGATCAAAACTGGGGGGGGGGGTGAGGATGAACCTTTGTGGAGACTGGGAAAAGGAGGTGAGAGAGGGGAAGAGAGAGGAGCTGGCATACTGTTCTTGGGGAGTGGGGGAGGGCTGGCTGTCAATGGCTTGCTGGCTCATGTTTTGGGGCCATTGGATCAGGGGCCCCGGTGGCCACTGCTAGCTTTGGGCTGGCAGGCTTGGAGCTGGCACAGGCACTGTGGCCAAGGTCTACCCCTTTAATGGCTCCAAGGCTGGGGGAGAGGAGAGTAAGTTTTCCTGGTTGTGCCCAGAGTGGCCACCAGGGCTCCCTGGGAAGGGCTGGAGGACCCCTATTTCAAATTAAGTGTCTACACAGCACTTAATTCAAAATAGCTATTTCGAATTTGGTGTTACTTCTTGTAGAATGAGGTTTACCAAATTTTGAAATAAGGGCTCCACTATTTCGAATTTATTTTGAAATAGCGGTTTGCCTGTGTAGACGCTATTAAAGTTAATTCGAAATAATTGCTGTTATTTCGAATTAACTTTATAGTGTAGAAATACCCTGACTGAATCAGTCATTCTAAATTCTGTTCAGGGTTTGGATGGGATGTGATAAATAAAGACTGGGACCACATGTTGAACGGTGAGGATAAAATACTGAATAGTTATCTATTCCATGTGCAACATCTAGCCTATGAACTGAATGAAGCAGGGGTCCTGTGAGCCTGCTTTTGTCCCATCCCAGACATGACTTCCCCACACTGTCTTGGTTAGTATTTGTCTCTCCTATTTATATCACCTGCTGCTTTCATGCCCTGCACACCATGTTTTCTCCCTACTCTGCTTTTCTGTCCATTCCCCTTCATTTCCTTTTACCAAAATACCTCCTTCCTTTCCACCACAATCTCCACAACCTATTCCCACCCAGATTGCCCTGAGCTTCCTTTCCTGCCCATCCCCCATCCAGGTTACATTGCTTCCTCCTTCGGTACGCATCTTGGGCTCAAGGACTAGGGGTATGGAGAACACAGGAAGAACATTGTCCTTACTTTCAGTTATGTTGCCCAGTCTCAAGCAGCCCCTGGCAGATAATAGAAGCAGTTACAGGAAAAATCTCATTCGAGCATTTTCACAGAAGGAGGAATGATCAGAGAATTTTGTTATGGGCATCTTAAAAGCACTTAATACTGAGCAAGTGCAAATAGATTTTTTCAATTTTATAATTGAGACAGATTTGGGTGGATTTTCACAGGAACATCCAGAGAAAACTCTCACCATAGAGTGAACCTGATGTCAAATGTCCTGCTCCAAATGTTCAATTCCTGCTCCATTAGAATTTCTCAACAAAGTGATTGTACAGGTTTATAGAATCATAGAATGCTAGAACTGAAAGGGACCACAAGAGGACATTAAGTCCAGTTCTCTGCCCTCATGGCAGGACCAAGCACTGTCTAAATCATCCCTGACAGGTGTCTGTCTAACCTGCTCTTAAATATCTCCAGTGATAGAGATTCCACAACCTTCCTAAGCAATTTATTCCAGTGCTTAACTACCTTTACAGTTAGGAAGTTTTCCTAATGTCCTAATTTCTTAAACATCTCTTGCCGCAATTTAAGCCAATTGCTTCTTGACCTACCATCAAATGTTAAGGAGAATAATTTTTTTCCCTTCTCTTAAGTACGTGAAAGCTATTATCAAGTCTCCGTTCTGTCTTCTCATTTCCAAACTAAACAAACCCAATTCTTTCAGTTTTTTCTCATAGGTCATATTTTCTAGACCTTTAATCATTCTTGTTTCTCTTCTATGGACCTTCTCCATTTTTTCCACATCTTTCCTGAAATGTGGTGCCCAGAATTGGACACAATGCTCTATATGAGGCCTAATCAGTGCAAAGTAAAGTGGAAGAATTACTTCTTGTGTTTTACTCACAACGCTCCTGTTATGCATCCCAGAATGATGTTTGCTTTTTTTGCAGCATTGTTGCACTGTTGACTCTTATTAACGTGCAGTCCACTATGATCCCTATATAACTTTCAGCAGTACTCCTTCCTAGACAGTCACTTCCCATTTTAAATGTGTGAAACTGATTGATCCTCCCTAAGGGGAGTACTTTGCATTTGACCTTATTGAATTCCATCTTATTGACCTGACACTGTTTCTCCAGTTTGTCCAGATCATTTTGAATTCTAAACCTATCCTCTAAAACACTTGCTTCCACTCT
Organism: Pelodiscus sinensis; assembly: GCF_049634645.1. Lineage (NCBI taxonomy): Eukaryota > Metazoa > Chordata > Testudines > Trionychidae > Pelodiscus > Pelodiscus sinensis. The sequence continues at coordinate 36,524,281 of NC_134711.1, read as the reverse complement.
CAGCTTGGTATCATCTTTATATTTTATAAGCATTACTCCATATGCCATTATCTGAATAGCTGATGAAGATATTGAACAGAACCAGTCCCAACGTTTATCCCTATAGAATCCCACTTGTTATGCTCTTCCAGAACGGCTGTGAACCATTGAAAACTTCTCTCTGGGATGGTTATCCAATTAGTTATGCACCCTTGGTATAGTAGCCCCATCTATGTTGTTTTTCCCTAGTTTATTGTTAAGAAGGTCATGCAAGGGTGTATCGAATGCTTAACTAAAGTTTAGGTATACTATGTCTGCTGCTTCCTCCTTAACCACAAGACTTGTTATCCTATCAGAGAAAACTATCAGATTGGTTTGACATGATTTGTTCTTTACAAATCAATACTGACTTACTTATCACCTTATTATCTTCCAGATGTTTGCAGATTGATTCCTTAATTATTTGCTCCGTTATCTTCCCTGGCACAGAAGTTAAGCTGACTGATCCATAATTTCCTGGGTTGTCCTTATTTGGCTTTTTATAGATGGGCACTATATTTGCCCTTTTCCAGTCTTCTAGAATCTCTCCTGACTGCCATGACTTTTCAAAGATGGTAACTAAAGGTTCAGATGCCACCTTTATCAGCTCCCTGAGTATTCTAGAGTGCATTTCATCAGGCCCTGGTGACTTGAAGACATCTAACTTTTCTAAGTAATTTTTAAATCGTTCTTTTCCTATTTTAACTTCTGAACCTACCTTCTTTTTCCCAGCATTCACTATTGTAGGCATTCAATCACCACCAATCATCTTGGTGAAGCATCTGGTAATGACAATTATCAGTGACATAACATTGGATAAGAGGAATAATTGGTCCGATTTAGTATGGGAAATCCTTTATTAATAAAGGATTTTTCTATCAAGGGAAAACTCTGCAATGCAGAGTGCCTTCCACTTCTCTATTGTTTGTTATATTTCACAATCTGAAAATCACATGAACTTCAGGGAGCAGTACATTTAAGTGAAAACTATAATCTTGTACAGTGTCAGAAAGACCTGCCATTTTCATCCTCTTTATTATGGGTATTTTCTGAGCACTATAACAAAAAAGAGTTCTCTGGAGTCTGAGATAAGAAGGAACAATTCCAGTTTTCATTCCATTTCATTTTCAATCATCAACATGTCTAAAAGAGAATATTACCATTTTACTTTATTGATTCAAAGTTTCTGTATGGCTCAGTACTAGCTGCAAATATTATATATCATAGGCATAGTTCTGTAATGTTATTTTACAGTTATCAGATATAACAATTAAATTCTTTCCTGATGAACTATAGATATTATGTATTAAATGGCATTTTGATCAGATTGCACTGCAGTTACAAAGCTGAAAGATATCTCATCAAATCAGTGTTGATTTATTTTCTCATGACCCAGTTAAAAAAACACACAATCAAAAATAACAAATACATTCAGTGGCTTTTGGATGCATTTAATAAAGTCAAATCCCCAAGAGAAGACAGCATTAAGGATCTTATTTCATTCAGAATTAAATAATCCACTAACATTTTAAATTTTGTCACAGATGTAAACAATTCTTTGTTCATATTGTCTTTAATATTCTGCAATGTTGTAGTAATATAACTCTTGTGACTTTTGTTGGGGAAACAGCCCACTGACTTAAGAAATGTCCTTACTTATTTTATTTTAAAGAAAGCAATGGACATAGCGGTATTCGTATATTTTATAAGATTACACTGTATTGAAATGACACTAAAATTTAAAAAAATCATCTATTATATAGGGATCACAAAGCTATGTTTCTCCATGGCTTTGCATGATGGTACATTACAATTAGGTATTAAAGACCCCCAGATGAGGAGCCCAAGTTTCTGGTTATAGAATGTGCAGATTTGTACATCCATGTTTACCTGTGCCAAAAACAACTGTTTGCATACTGACATGCTGAATATATGACTGCAGTTGAAATAATCATGGCCACTCAATTTGGCATATATAAAAGACCTTTTAAAAAGTTCCTTTTGGACCTTTTTGTATATATGGTATATATAGTGTGGTAACTATATCTGCCATTTACTGTTGTGATTTAGATATTTTAAAATGTAATAGAAACTTGTGAATTTCTAAAAGTTTATGCTCTAGATTGTGCAAATATTTATGCATTCTGATGTTTTATATTGATTCTCTGCTTCTTTGAAACACAGATAGTCATTTTTAAGTTGAGCAGGAAACAGTTTTTCCATTTTATAAGAATTATTAAGATTCTGAAAATGTCACATTCTAAATTAAGATGAAAACTTAGAATTATTATTGCAAAACTGAAAACTGATTTTTTTGGCCCAATTTTGACATATAGTCTTTTTTAAAAATCTTTCTTAGCCAATGTTTACTAACATTTCTATTCAAAACTTGTTTTGTACACAAAATCTGAAACTTTCCAGTTTGAAAATGTAAAATGGGATGGTTCAATAAGCTTGAAAGATTTTTCATTTTGTTTGCTTGTCTAGAACTGCTGCAGTTATTTTATATAGTGTGTAACACAATATATATATTGTATGATGTATATTTACTCTCAGAATAGCCACAGCATCACAATGCTTTGGGATTTTAAAAGTTTTTCAGTACAATAGAAGGACATGGTACTGTAAAACTCAAATGAAATGAGTACCGAGATAAACAAATGAAACTCTATTTTAGAAACTTATCCTCCACTTCTCAAAATAGTAAACTTTTATATTGTGAACCAGTGAAGTAACATGGTCAAAAAATAACAGAAGTGACAAGTTGATTATGCCAGCATTTTGTAAGAATGATATACCCTTTGAGCCTGCCAGATGGCATCTAGGCACTTAAAGCTGAGTTAGATGGAAGTGTGTGTTCAATTTTGTGTTGAATTTGATGTGTATGCAACATGTCTGCCAATTCTCAAAACGTGACCTTTGGATTTAAAGGCAACAGCTTTAGCTGGTGAGCCTCTCTCCCATTCAACAAAAAAGAAGCTGTGCTATATTGCATGTTTCATCAGAGAACTGCCAAGTATGCAATCACCCTAGAAAATTCAGCATATATTCATTAACTGCAGTGGTGTCTTCCTCCTTTCTGTTTTTAAAAAAAGCTCCTATGAAATTCCATCTTCCTTCATGCCTGGTTGCTGGTAACCCTGTATACCATAGATGCATAGACTTTGAAGTCAGAAGGGACTACCATAAACATCCAATCTGACCTCGTGCACAGAACCTCACTCATCCATCCTATAATAGAACCCTAATGTTTGGCTGAGTTACTGAAGTCTTCAACATGGTTTAAAGACTTCATGTTACAGAGAAGTCACCATTTATACTAGTTTAAACCTGCAAGTGACCTGTGCCCTCTGCAGCAGAGGAAGGCAAAATAGTCCTAGGGTTTATGCCAATATGACCCAGAGGCGAATTCCCTCAAAATTCCAAATACAGTGATCACTTACACCCAGGCCTGCCGACAGGAGGCGGGGGAGAAGATACACAAAGAGGGCAGTTGCCCCAGGTCTTGGCGATTCTAAGGGGTCCAGGGCTCATGGCTGTTGTCACTGCCATCACAGCAGAAACGGCAGCTGGAGCCTTGATCCTCTTTGAATTGCTGCCAGAGCACCACTGTGCTGGGCTCTGAGAGCTGGGAGTGGTGGTGGGGGTGGTTCTGGAGCACCATGGTCCAGGCAGTGCTGAGTGCTCGCTATCCAGTCCCACTCCTTCCAGTTAAGGCCCTGCTCCTTTCAGGGTATGGAGCTGTCCTCCTTGCAGCTTGCCCAGGGACCAGCAGTGGCTGTCAGCCCCGCTGGTTACACCCTGAGCTTATGGGTAAGATGCACCTGACAGACACCTGGGAAAAAACTCTCTGTAACTCAGGGCACATCAACACAGCAGGACAAAATCCAAATAAGCTACAAACTTGAGCTATGCCAATTGCATAGCTTAGGTTGAAATAGTTTATTTTAGCTTTTGGCACTGTCTACACAGCAGGAAGTCCAAGAGAGAGCACTCTTCCTCCAACTTCCCTTACTCCTCGTAAAATGAGGGTTACAGGAGTCGGAGTAAGAAGTCCTCCAGCTCCACATTATTTTAACATTATGTCACAATAAATGCCAGTTATGTAGACCTAGACTGTTATTTTGGAATAATGTCAGTTATTCTGAAATAATACTGCTGTGTAGACATATCCTCAGAGTCCTCGCAATCTAGTGTCCTATCACTGCCTACTGGAGATAGTTGCTGATAGCAGGTGTGCTCAGCTTTACTCTTACAGGCAATCTCATCATACTTTCTCCCCATAAACCTTTCAAACTCAGTCTTGAAGCCAGTGAGGATTTTGCCCTCATTTTTCCCCTTAGAAGGCTGTTGCAGAACTTTAATCTTTTGATCATTAGAAACCTTAGCCTAATTTCAAGCCTAAATTTGTTGATGGCTAGTTTGTATCCATTTGTTCTTGTGCCCCATTTGAGTTTAAGTTAAACAACTCCTCTCCCTCCCTGGTATTTTTCCTCTCTCTATTAATACAAGAGGGCGATCATATCTCCCCTCGGTCTTTTTTGGTTAGGCTAAACAAGTAAAGTTATTTGAGTCTCCTCACATAAGGTAAGTTTTCCCTTCCTTTGATCATCCCTGGAGGCCTTCTCTGCATCTTTTTTTCAGTGTGATGTATGGAGATATAGTAAGAAGGTCTAAAATGAGTGCCCTTTATGCTCACAGATTTGCTTCTTTGTGTTTTCCTTCATAGAAGTGAAGAGAAACCTTAGTAGCGCCTGGCAATTTATTTGATTGTACTTTTAGAATGGACATAAGGGAAGGAGAAATCTAGTTAGGTATCTAACAAGGTCCCATCCTGAAGTCACTTTGCAGGCAAAGCTTCCAGACTTCCTTAGGAGCAAGGGCACCATGGAGGGGGGAAGCAGCTGTGCGCAATGAGACACGGCATGCTTTTCATTCTGTTCTCTGGATGCTAATGGAGTGAGGGGAAAGTGCTTGCAATCCGTGCATGCCTCTCATACCTGGCTGTTGAAGAGGGCTTACCAGCCAAGTATAAGAGGTACGCATGGAATGCAAGCATTTTCCCCTTACTCCATTAACATACAGTGAACAGGATGAAAAGCTAGCCGAGTCCTGGAGCACACAGCTGCTGCCCCCTGTACTCTCCAGAAATGGCACCCTTACTTAGGAGCTTCACTTACATAGCTCTGTGAGATTAGACTGTATGGGCCTGATCTATGACACGTTGTATATGGGTGGACCCTGTGTCAGTGAGGAACTCCAGTAAAGTCAGTGTGGTTCAAGGTGCATGCATGGATCTTTGTACATAGTGTTAATTGCAGGATCTAGGCCTATTAACCTATTCTGCTTACTATTACTAGCCTGGATCCATCAGTTTACTGTTATAGAAAAATTGCCCTCTTTTATATTCAGCAGCCCTCAATAAGTAGAGTTATAATAGATCCCTATGCTTCCTAGGTAGACAAAGGAAAATCATTCTTAGATGCATGCTACAGAAGGCTCTCAATTCCTGCATGGATATGTTAGAATATTACAGTGCGGAGGTTATTGTTTACTTTTATTATCATTACATTTGTCAATACACATAAATCATGCCTTAAAAGCTCTAAGTAAGTGTAAATTTGTTGTAGTATGGCATCGTATCTTGCATTTCAAACAAGAAAACTGGAATCTAGAGTAGCAAGAACTGATTGAAGGTCTTGCTTTGCCAGTGTAGGTGATGATATTTATGGAGGAGCAGGAAAAACACATTGAGGTGTCTCAATTCAGGTGTTGACAACTAAAATGCTCTTTGGTTTACTCCTATTAACCTAATTGCAATTAATCTATAATATGGTTTTCAAGCAATTAAAAATTGTGATTAATCATATTATTTAAAAATTAATTGCAGTTGTGCTGGTAAATTGAATATAATTTATTTAAATATTTTGGATGTTTTCTACGTTTTCAAATATATTGAATTAAATTACAACACAGAATATAAAGTATACAGTACTTGCTTTTTATTTGTATTTGATTACAAAAAACAGAAAAAAATAGTATTTTTCAATTCACTTACTACCAGTACTGCAGTACAATCTCTTTATTGTGAAAGCTGAACTTACAAATATAAAATTATGCACATAAAGTCTCTGCATTCAAAAATAAAACAATGTAAAAGTTTAGAGTCTTAAGTCCGCTCTGTCCTACTTTTCATACAGCTAATCACTCAGACAAACAAGTTTGATTACAATTTGCAGGAGATAATGCTGCCTGGTTCTTGTTTACAATTGTACCTGCAGTGAGAATAGACATTCATACGGCACTGATATTTATGCTCCAGACAGAAAGATATTTATGCTCCAGATATGCTAAAGATTCATGTATTCCTTCATGCTTGAACCATTTTTCAGGAGAACATGTGTCCATATGGATGACAGGTTCAGCTTGATAATGATCTAAAGCAGAAAGATCCAATGTGCATTCGTTTTGATCAACTCAGTCAGATGTTACCAACAGAAAGTAGATTTTCTTATTTGCTGGTTCTGTAGTATCTGCATCAGAGCAAAACTGTTTTAACATGAAACATATAGCAGAATGCAGGTAAAACAGAACAGAAGCTATATAATTCTTCCCCAAGGAGTTGGGTCACACATTTAGTTAATGCATTATTTTTAAATGAACATCGTCAGCATGGAAGCATTTTCTCTGGAATGTGGCCAAAGCTTGAAGGGTATGAATGAAAATGTAATTATGAATGTTTAGCACACATGGCATGTAAATACTTTGCAATGCTGACTACAAAAATGCCATGCCAACCTGTAGTCTCACTTTCAGGTAACGTTGTTAATAAGAAGTGGGCAGCATTATATTCTGTAAATGTAAAGAAATTTATCTTAGCAATTGGCTTTACAGAAAGCAGGACTGAGTGGACTTATAGGCTCTAAAGTTTTCCCCTATTTTGTTTTTGAGTGCTGGTATGTAACAAAAAAAATCTACATTTATGAGGCTATGTCTACACTGGAAAGGTTTGGTGATGAAAATGAAAGTGCTGTTGACATGCAAAAGTTGCCAAAACTGAAAACTCATCAAGCCTGTTTATCTGTCACCCATTGTTGACAGACTATGGCCACATTGTTAACTCTCCTGTTGACAGAAAGAGCAAAGAGTTTTTTGAGTGACAGCCACCTCTGTTTCCCTGAGATGATACCATGAGGACCACTACACCAGTGTTTCTGAAAGTGTTCTGCGAAATCACTTTCAGAAATACATTAACAGGCCGCCCCGGTTTGTTTATTTACTGGTGCCATGGCCACGGAGCCTCACGGTTCCCATTGGCTCTGTTTCGTCCTTTGCAGCCAAGGGGAGCCACGGAAAGTGGTGACCCTGCCCATGGTGCTTCCCGCAACTCTCTTTGGCAGCATACGACGAAATGTAGCCAATGGGAGCTGTGAGGCTCCATGGCCGTGGTGCCAGTAAATAAACAAACCAGGGCAGCCAGTTAATGTGTTTCTGAAAGTGATTTTGAAGAACACTTTCAGAAACCCTATACTACACAATGAGCCAGACACCAGGAAATGGATTTTAAAGTTCCCAGGGTTTTATTGATGTGGCTGCAAAGCAGCAGAATTCAAAGCCAGAGTAGCTAATCAGGTATTGTGGGAAACATGCTGAAGTTCAATAAACTTGACAAAAAATCTACTGTAATGTACATTGCATGATTGTCAACAGTGAAGGGAGGGAGAGAGACAAAAGTCCCTTGTGGAAGTAGAATTTTTTTGTCACCAAAACTGACCATTTGATGCAACATGATCCAGATTTTGTCACTAAAGAGGACTTTTATGGTACCAAAATTTGCCTGTTTAGACAAGGCCGAAATTACATTTTCATGATAACGATATTGCACTACAGTACTTGAATGAAGTGAATTGAAAAATTATATTTCTTTTGTTTATCATATTTATAGTGCAAATATTTGTAATAAAATAATATAAAGTGAGCAGTGTACACTTTCTATTCGGTATTGTAGAAAATGTAGAAAAATAAAAAAAATCTAATAAATTGGTATTTTGTTGTTTAACAGTGTGATTATTCATGAATAATTTCTAAAATTGAGAATATTTTTTGAGTTAACCACATAAGTCAACTGTAATTAATTGGCGGTCCTAATTTATAACAACACTTTCAGCTATTTGAAAGCAACCTTTTTTTTCTCTTGAAAGGTTTTGGAATGATGGACTTGGTGACCAAAGTAGTTTTTCCACAGAAGAGGAATAGCATAGAATAGCGATAGCATCCTAATAATCAACTCCAGTGTCCTTAAATGTGTTATAGTTACACTATGAGATAGCGGGTTTGTTTCCCAGATCATGGAGACATACTCACACTAGCTGTCATCAGAGCTCACATGCTACAAACAGTAGTGAAACTGTGATAGCCTGGGCCACAGCAGGAGCAGCACAGGCTAGCTGTCCCAAATGCATGCCCTTAGGTTACAGGGAGGGGCTGAGTGTTGTATTCAGGGTGACTAAGCCATGCTGCCATTGCTGACTATGCTACAAAATGCTATTCTATTATTTTTAGTGTGGTGTCTCAGGCAAAGCATTTGTATTTGAGAGCAAGCTGAGAATAACACCTCTAGCTCACCTGTAGACCATGGATGGACAATAAACAGCTGGTGGGCTGGACATGGTTCTCCAGAGTTAGCCCCTGGTGGGTTACCAGGTGCTTTATTTACCTGCTTATCCACAGGCATGGCCACTTGAAGCTCTTTGTTCATCGCTTCTGGCCAAGCTGTGGGAAGTGGCATGGGCCAGGTCACCACTTTCCTCAGCCCCCATTGGCTGGTGTACGAGTGAGGTGCCAGCCCTGCCCAGTCAGGCGCGTGCTTAGCCACCCCCACTCACGTTCCCCCACCAGGGGGTAGGTCCTCAGTGTCCCTCATCAGTTCTCCCCCATCGCCAGGTGTTTGGTTCGCCCATTATTTCCGGGACATGGAGGTAGGGGGGCCCGGGCCCGCCATGCCCCCTCCTGCTCCTGCCCCTCCTGCTCCCGCAATGCCCTCTCCTACTCCTGCCCCTCCTGCCCACCTCCCTGTGCTGCCTGCCTCGACGCGGCCTCACCCCCATGTGCAGGTCCGCCCCCGCAGAAGCAGTCGCAGAGGCCACCCTGCCCAACAGTAGCTCCCCCTTCCCAGTTAAGAGCCTCCTCCCCCCTGTGGGGGGCATGGGCACGTCCCTGACAGTAAATTCCCGCTGGGGGAAGTAAGTGCCCGCCTCCAGCCTGCCAAACAGGCTGGAGTTGCATAGGATGCAGGGCATTTGCCCTGCCGGACCAGCCTGCATAAATGTCCAGGAAGCAGCCATGGTGGTCCACGAGCGCATGGAGTACAATTGAAAAATACCCCTTTCTGTTTATAAAATGGGCCGCTCGATGCTCTGGAGCACGGACGGGGATGTGGGTTGCATCCAGGGCTCCCCCTCAGTTGGGGAACCCGAGGGCAGTGAAGCCGGCCATAGCCTCCACGTCGTGCAGGCGGATGACTCTCTGGAGCAGGACGTCATTGATGGCACGGAAGACCTGCAGAAGGGTGCAGAGAAACACAGGGGAACACATTACATAAAGCAGGGTGAGTGCGTGCTCCCTTGGGGGGGCCCCCCTGTGATGCCCTCTGTCCTTACACACACGCACACATGCACTACGGCCCCCTCCCCCACCAGCAGGCCTGTGCAAGGGAGGGACGGCCCAAACCCCTGGGTGACCCAGCCTGGAGTCTTGCCTGCCCCTGGGCATGGAGTGCAGCACCCTCCCCCCCACCACTCCCCCTGGGACTTACCTGCATGATGACGGCACTGACGGTCGATCTGCCCACCCCGAACTGGTGTGCCACTGATCGGTAGTTGTCCGGGGTGGCCAGCTTCCATAGTGCGATGGTGACCCGCTTTGCGACTGGGATGGGTGCCCGCAGCCGGGTGGTGGTTCTCTGGAGCACAGGGGCGAGCCAGGCACATGGCTCCAGGAACATCTGCTTTCTCATGCGAAAGTTCCGGAGACATTGCTGGTTTCCCCATTGCCCCAGGACCAGCCGGTCCCACCAGTCGGTACTGGTGTCCAGTCTCCACAAGGACCTCTGAACGGTGGGGTGGGGATGGCACAGGGACGCCATGGTCTTCCTGGTGAGGGGTTCCAGAGTGACCTGCGCCTCGAGGTCCTGGATGAGGAGTGCAGCAGCCTGGAGCAGCAGCTGCTGGCACTCCAAAATGGCCGGAGGGGCCAGAGCCGGCACAAGGCCACCCCTGGCTCCATGGCATAAGAAATAAGGCTGAAATAAAAAAATCAGCCAAAGGCACTAAAAGTCACAAAGCAGTGGTGTCCAAGAAGGCAGAGGGTAACCACAAATATAACTGCTACGGCTGTCAGTCCCTGCAAGAGGTCCTATAGCACAAAGCAGGAGAGAAACAGCTGTCCGGGGAGATGCTTTGTCTCTAAGGAGCTCCAGCCCTCGCCCCCAGAAAGGGCTGGTGCCCTTTTGCCCTCTTCAAAATGGTTCCGGGCTTCTGCTTTTGTGCAAAAGCGTCCCGCCAATGTAGACACGCTTTTGCGCAAAAGTGCATCGTTCTTACGATGAGTCCCGGACCAATATAGATGCTTTCTTGCGCAAATACTTTTAACGCAAAAACTCTTGCGTTAAAAGTATTTGCACAAAATCATGCCAATGTAGATGTAGCCCATGTGTTTAAGGAACTCCTATTGTGGACAGCTATGGAATAGTATGTTGCAGGAGAAATTTCTTCCTAATCTAAGAGTTATTGGTTGGTTTATATGCTACCCATGGGCTGTGGGATGTTCTCATTTGTATAAATGTCCAGGTTTTTTTTACTTAATTCCTAGCCTCAATGATATCTTATGGCAATGAGCTCTATGTGTTGATTATGTGTTATGGAATGCATAAATAATCCTGATCAATTACTCTTAAAATACTTGTTGCTAGTTTTTCAAGTTTTTATTCAGTTTTCTCATTGCTTAACCTGGGCTTCAAAATGTTTTGAAAATTACCTCAATTAACTCCTTGTTTCTGCTGAAAGAGCACTCCTCCCTCCCCCCTCCTATTTTTGCTGGTCTCTCTCTGAGATGTTAAATGTGACAAAACACCACTTCCGTGTTTCACGTTACATGTGCGCTTGCTTACCCTCTTTATAGAAGATTCTGCTGGGAGATAATTATTTGTCACTCTCTTTCAAACTTAAGCACCTCTCCCAATCATCCTGTTTTACAGATACTTACCAGTAATGCTCAAAGAGAGGGGTAATCTTGTCTCTTAATTTTTATTTATGTTTTTTTTAAATTAGGGGTGCATTTCAAAAAGTGAGTTTCCTGGTTAAATCCACTAAATCACAGTAAAATTTGAGCAATTACAGGAAACAATGTAATAGCAAGTTTGCATGTAATGCTATGGCAAATTTACAACTGTGGAATTTAGGTATAATCTCACAAAGAGATTCTTATTCTCCATTGGGGAAAATATCATAACATGAAGATATTGTTTGTCCTGCTTTAGCTGATGCTTATGGAAAGTTCCTGGGAACTGGCAGTAAATTGGGATCTTCTGCATCAAAAATCCCACAAAATACAGGGTAGCAGCCGGTGAACCTTAAAGTGTGTGAGAATGCATATGTGTCTAAGACCCCACGCTCTTACTATTTGGCTGTCATTTGACTCATGGGTGCTTCATGCTGGGATAAAAATAAATTTTGTAGTGGTATATTAATGAATCTGTCCTGAACAATTATCTTAAAATGATGAGGATATAAATTAAATTCTGCTCTACTGTTTAGAGGAATCTTCCACTCAATTCAACTGTCAAATCAAGTCAAATGTCAGCATAATTGGTTGCAAAGTAGTCCTTAATAAGTCCTTAGTAATCAGTATTTCATCTGTCAGTCTAATTTAGTGTGACTGCAATATTCATAATTATAAAAAGTTTTAGAGCTGTAGTTAACAATGTGAGAAGCAGGGGGCCCATAGAATGTATCAGCAAGCTGTCAAGAGATCAGAAATATTTTAAAATTCGAATGTGCTTTTAACCACTTTACTATGTAAAAGGAATATGTTAAATGTCATTGTTAAAGGCATCTCCGTGATAATTCAGCAAGGACCCAACGAGATGTGAATAATACAATAATTTGCTGCCATTTTACTAAGTGATATGATAATAGCCCAGTGCTATTACTTGGAATACTTCCTATTGAGTGCTTGTAGATTAAATATAAAATGCCCTATTGTTCTATGTAAACAACTTATCCTTCAATTTTATGATATTTTTATCCAAAAGGAAGAATGTTTTAAAATGTTACCATAAGGTTCCTATAGTAACAGTCTTGAATGGAACACAGTCACTGAGCTGCTGATGATAGAAAACAAAACAAACTTCTCTGTTAACATTTTAGGCATCAGGCAGTCTGAAGGTTTTCCTACTTGACCTTGGAATCCCTGTCTATGGGTTGTCTCTTATTTTAATTGAAAATTGAACTTTAATTTTGGGAAATAAAAGAGTTTACAATCTAATTAGACAAAACAAAGGAAGGGTTATTATCCCCATTTTGCAGATATGGGGCAGAGGTCCAGAAGACAAGATTTGTCTTAAATGAGTAATTTGGGTGCCTTGAAGTATGTTAAAATAATCTGATTTTCAAAATATGTTGAACTTCTTCCCTTTGAAAATCAGGTCTCCTTAAAGTATATCAAATTGAGAGTCTAAAAATTGAGTCATCCAGAATCATTAATCACTTCTGAAAGTTTCATCAGAGGAAATAACTGGCTTGAACAAGACAAACCTGTTTAAGATTAAATTACTTGAATTAGACCAGAGTTTGAACCAAAAGGTCTCTGTCTCTCAGCCTACGAGATGTCTACCAGAAAAGACGTACCTTTGTGTCTGGACAAATATCCATCATGCTCGTTTACAATAGGAACATTTCCTCACAAAATCCAATTCCAATTTTAAAACTGGTTCAGCTAAACTGACTTTAATGAATGGAGTCTTTATGTAGATCAGACTCTAGGTAGAATGGAACCATTTCTGCCGAACTGGTGTCTAAGTGACTTTAAGCAATTTAACATGCAAAACAACTGACAGAAACATATTGGTGGTGGATGAGAGTGTCAGTGATGCTACAAGTAGTTAGAATCCTGGTAAATAAGGTGGTATTGTTAACCAACATGATTAAGAAAACTATATATTACAAGAAGACAAATTCTATTATGATTAAAATTGGGCTGTGTTTCCAATACTGCATTGGTAATATAAGCTTGATGCTACAACTGGTGTACGTGCCCAATGTTTTTCATGTCCAAAACTGTATGGATTGGTCCACATTAGGACCTTAGTCTGTTATTAGCCCCCCCAAAGTCAAATTTCCAAGCGATTTGTCCAAATTACTATGAGCATTATTCTGGAATAAGGATCCACAGAATTCAAACTCTGTAGTCCTGCTTTTCAATGGGGGCACATCTACATAGCTGGGCTAAAGTTGAATTAAGCTATTCAACTTGGGCTACATCAATTGCATAGCTTATGTAGAAGTAACTTAACTCGGCTTTTGGCGCTATCTACACTTCAGGAAGTCAAAGGAAGAACACTCTTCCTTTGACTTCCCTTACTCCTCGTAAAATGAGGGTCACCAAGAGTTGGAGTAAGAAGTCCTCCAATTGGACATTGTTTCAAAATAATCGCTTGTAGTATAGACACATTCTTTGTTATTTCAGAATAACATCAATTATTCTGAAATAATGCTGCTGTATAGACATAGCCATAAGGAGTAATGCTATTCCCAAACTGTAATTCCAAAATATGTTAGTATAGATGATCTGGTGTCTCTAATTCGAATTGGCCTCTGAGAGGCCTCCTGCAGCTACCCAGAGTGCTTCCTGGGCTCTGAACCCAAGGTAGGCATCGTTAATGTGAACACGTTACTTCGGATTACATTCAGTTCTTCCCTGTAGTGAGGACATGGAACTTTTAATTTCTAAAATCGGGTTACCAGATGCTGAATTTAGTAAATTTGAAATAATCACATAGGCTATGTTAAACTACATTCTTCTTTCAAATGAGGAATGTAAATGAGGCCGATCGAAAATTCAAATGAAGCACAGATTTACAAATCTTGTGCTTCATTTGCATTGTCATGTGAGAGTGCTTTTTCGAAAAGGGGTTTTTCAAAAAAGGAACCGCAGTCTAGACTGCGTTCTTTCAAAAAAAAAAAAAAACCCCACCCCTTTTTCAAAAGAACCTATATACCTCATTTTTTCAGGAGTACGGGTTCTTTCGAAAAAGGGTTTGTTTTTTTAAAGAACCCTGTCTAGACCATGGTTTCTTTTTTTGAAAAACCCTTTTTTGAAAAATCGCTCTCACACGGTTATGCAAATGAAGTGTGAAATTTGTAAATCTGCGCTTCATTTGAATTTTCGATCGCCCTTATTTACATTCTTTTCAAAAGAGGAATGTAGTTGAGATGTGCCCCTAGTGTAGACATGGCGTAGGTGAAAAAAACAGTTTTCATTTACTTTCCCCTGGAATTTACAAATTACAGATCATATTTAATAAAAGGACTTTCCTCCTTTAAATTAATAGTGTAGGAAAAGAAACTTTATAGAAATTACAGTTTTGGAGCTATCACAATTCAAGGTTGTTATGACTAATAATCTGAGTCATCCTTTCCCAACTCACATGTCAGTATTTTTTTTTTAAACTTTAAAATGAGAGGTACTCTATGAATATTTTACAAAAGCTCATTCAGGGCATGTCTACACAGCAGGACTAAAGCCAAAATAAGATACGTAATTTGAGTTATGTCAATTGTGTATCTTAAATTGAAATAGTTTATTTCAGCTTTTGGCACTGTCTACACAGTAGGAAGTCTGAGAGAGAACACTCTTCCTACAACTTTTCTTACTCCTCATAAAATGAGGGTTAGAGGAGTGGGGGTAAGAAGTCCTCCAGCTCGACATTATTTTGACATTATGTTGAAATAACTACTTGTAGTGTAGTTGCGGACTATGTTATTTTGGAATAATGTCACTTATTCTGAAATAACACTGCTGTGAGATGTACCCTCAGTGAATAAACTCTTGTTTTTAGAATGTAATGGATTTTCCAGTACACAAATTGACTAGCAAACTTTGAGATGCAAACCAGATTGGAGAGAAGCCGGTTTGCAGTGTTTCAGATTGTGTTGATGGCTTGCCACCTCTGCATGAAAAAAAGGCAGAAAATAGCTATTTTAATTGGTTTTGACACTACAACTATGAGGCATTTTGTAGGTGTCTGAAAACAGGGACAAATAAGGTAATGGAACATAGGTTTAGCAGTGTAATTCAGAGCAGAAGCCATTGGGTTTGTGCATATATCAGATAAAATCATTGGGGTTAGACATATATAACCGAAAGTAGATTTTTCTCCTCTAACCCTGATTTTGCTCTTGTACTGATTTTACAATACTGTTGATGAAAGCATTGACTTCAGTGGAACTGCTAGTATAAGTGAGAGCAGAATCTGGCTCTTTGTGTTCCTCCTGCTTTGCCTATTGTTGTGTGCAGTCTGCAGAGCTTCTTCTCTGAACTCCAAATTATTAAGGAAACACCTGTTTCTCACATCTAAAAATCCCTTACACCTATCCAAACATTACTGGCTAGACTGAAAAATTCACAGTCTAGATTGGGATCTCTGGATGTAAAATAAATGAGAACATTAATAATTAGGTATTGTACAATTTATGTTATTTCATATTAGGAACAAATCCCACTTATTGTAGTATATATTTTAAAAATTGCTGTTCTTGTTTTAAAAAACAAGTATTTTTTCCACATACTTTTGATTATGTGGAAAAATATGTACTTTTTCTTGTAAAGCCAAATAGAGAATAACCCTTTTGAAATTGCATCAGATTTAATTGCTCTTGGCACCAAATAGAGTACAGCAGACAGCTTTATGGTACTTTATATTAGATATGTTTTTCAAGCTACTAACAGGTAAAATAATTTTTTAACTGATTACCCATATATCTACCTAGATATTATATGGGAGAGTAGTCTTCATGCAGCATAGGATGCATTCACTGTGGCATGGATCAGTCTGAGGAAAGAATAGTAGGTAGCCGATGTGTTTCTGTTACACTGTTTTGATGATGCTATAGTAATGCAGCTAGAGATGGCTACCTAATACTTGTCTTATTAGATATGAACTTGAAGCATGTAACTTCCAACTGTGGATTTGAGCTTTCTATCTGGGAAACAAATTGAGAAAATATTGGACATGTAAATGACCGGTATTTTCTAAATAAGTAAGTTTTATTATTATCACGAATATCAGTATGTAGTTGCGTATTTCCTGGCAGGTAGACACAATCAGACAGCGTGAGCATGCCTACCAGCCAGGTGGTACGCAACTACACAGTACAGAGGAGGGGGACGGGAGTGTGGCCAGGGCAGGATGGAATCCCCGGGGACAGACTCGCCCGTGCACAGGACGGGCAGCGCCTCGGGATCTGCATGCGCCCGGGCCAGCCCCGTTTCCCCCGACCCCATCCCAGCCAGCCCTGCTTCCTGCTGGCCGGTTCCTTCCCCCGATCTCCCCCAGCCAGCCCCGCTCCCCCTGGCTCCCTTCCAGCCAGCCATGCTTCCCACTGGCCGTTCCCGCCCCCGCCACCCCATCTGAGATCAAGTGTGTCCAGTATTTTTTTAAAATCATCTGGTAACCCTAGGCCCTGCCATGAGTACAAGGGACTAGGCCTGATGACACCTCAAGGTTCCTTCCAGTTCTAATATTTCTATAATTCTATGATTCCATTATTATATCATGATGCATATGTAACAGGAAGAAGAATTATAGTTGACTATTCAGCATTAAATCTGATGTTGCCTAATTTTTGAGTGCTAGATTTTGCAATCTAAATAACTTTCATTTGATTGTAGGTTTTTTTTTGTATGCATTCCAATCAATTTTTTTAAAAGGAAAGCAGAGTGATGCTGACAATTACCATCCAGTCTAATTTTTTCTATTATTAGTAAAATAATATAACAAACTAGTAGGCCCAGATTCAGCCCAGGATTTATCATAGCACAGCCCATTGATGGAAAACCCACAAATTAAAGAAGGCTAAGTTTAAGTAATGGGAAGTAACTTCAAACTCCTTTTTGGAGCTGTTTCTTTCTCCATTTGTACTCATTAGACTTCATAGGGATAAGAAACCAATGAAGCCCCATTTATAAACTAGGCCTCATTGAATTGGGCTACATTTTTAAAGATATCTACTGTGTTGTTTCGTTTCAAAGTGGTCCCTAGAGATTGAACGGAGCGAGGCAAATAGGTTCCCTTTTAGCATAAGAAGCTTGTAGGGGGTCCTAAATATTTGCTTACATATTCTTGCGTGTAAAACAGAATTTTCAATTTATGGAATCCAGCTCTAAATGTCCTGTGATTAGCAGGGTGATAATGATAATAAGGAACTATTTATATATTGAGCAAAGTTGTTTCACAGACCATTTAGAAATGCTAAGATTAGCTCTTCTGGTGGAAGTTTTGAGGAAAGACATGAAGCAGCAATATGGGTCTTAGCCTAATAGTTAACATCCCTTGGAGAAAGCAGGACAAAGCTGATACACAAAGGTGTAAGCAGAATTCTGCACCAGTTTGGGTTGATCTAGTTTGAGGTATATAGCTATTTTGTACATTAATATAATTTAGAAGCATGATGCTGTGTTTTCATTTCAACTTTGTATTGGTTTCCATTAATGTTTTGTGCAATAAAATCAGTGGATATCTAGTACTGATACTTCATAATGTTAGCGCTGTTCACTTCTGGGGAAATTAATAGAGCACAGTGCCTATACAAATGCCCAGTATGTACAACATTAACACATGTTTTAGAAAAAAGAAGATCCCCACATGTTTTTAAATGGAATAGAGAGTTTATCACAAGCTTCTAAGACTTCAAAGGGAAAATCAATGTTAGTCCCCTGCTGAAAACTAGAAACATCCATTTTGTCAATGGGTCTAATCTGCTTTGTTTGATATAACTGCCACTGTAAAAAGAAAGCATCATTAAAATCAATGAGGGCAGATGATCAGCTGTCAGCTCTGAAGGTCCAGCAATGAATTGTTTATTGTGTTGGTTTGTACTTTGGAGAAGACTGCTGGTGTGTCATATTTAATGGTCTGGCAATATGTAAACCTTTCATTTTCAGAGATGATAAAAACTGTAATACCGAAGTACTCTGAGCTGAAGTACGGCATACAAAAAAACCACCACCCCCTCTTTAAAAACATATATTTTAAATGATGTGATCAATTGCTACAACTGAGAAGGCAAGTAGTTTCAAAGTAGCCATGGTTCAAAGGCTGCATTTTTGCATATTTATGAAGTCCTTATTTTTTAAATTGATGTTTTGTGGGATTATAACAGTAAACTTTTTTTCTTTTTAACCCTTACATTTTCCAGGGTTAGCAAGATGAGATTTAAGCAATTTTCTACAAGGATAGCTCAATTTTTACTACAGCACAGGTTTTAGTATGGTTCTACAATATGAAAATGTTTTCTACTCTTACATAAAATACATCTTTACCATATACGGCTCAAATATGCTGCCATCAAAGTTAATGACAAAACTAAAATATTTAATTTTATATGCAGGTTAACAGTAGTCTGGTGAAAAAGAAGCTATGTGTAGTCAGCATCATTCATCTAAAATGTGGCATATTTGTAATTAGCATCATGTATTATTACTAAAGTTTATGGTGCAAATAACAAAACAAACTTATATTTTAACAACTCAGTTGATGTAACATTTGATCTAAAAGAAAGATATCTCCAATAGCACATCTGTTTTCTGTGTATTTTGTTTTATTTTTGGTAACTAAATTACTATCATTTTAAAAGATCCTCAGAAAATTATGCTCAAATAAATTCAAGGGCCTGACTCACACCCACATAAACAAGGACATTCAGAATTATGCATTTGTCCTTAGTGCATCCTGTTGCACTTACAATATTTTTCTTTGGCTAATAGGATATCCTGTGCTATAAGGATTATCCTATCTCAAGGTTCAAAGGTACCACCTGCCATTTGTACTTTGACTTAAACTTCAATCTTGAATGTTCCCATCCCTGCTGCCACTGGTGGATTTGCCCCAGTGACTATGCAAGGGAGAGAGATTTTAAGAAAATGTCAGCGTAGAGCATCACTGAGGTAGAAATTCAACTCAATGATGAGGCTTCTCTTAGGCAGCTTTGAAATTTCAGTAACTAGGGATACTGTGTTTCAAGTCCTAAAAAGAGGACACTGCTGAAGGAGTGGAGCTGGAGGGATACAGTTGGTGTATGTGTGTGTACTAGGGGTAATTTGGGGGATTATGAAGGAGTGTGTGTACTGAGCAGGTATCTGGAGGTCTTGGATGAAGTACCTGCATGGTGCTGAGGAGGGAGTATTTGGGGTGTGCTGGGTGTGTGTATACTGGAAGGAATATTTGTGAGGTGATAGAGGATTTACTTGAGAGATGTTGGAGTGGCATGCATCCTGGGAGGGAGTATTTGGGGAGTCCCGGAGGGGTGTGTATACTGAGGGGGTACTTGTGGGGTATTGGAAGGGTGGGTGTGTGTATACTGGGAGGGGCACTTGGAGAGTGCTGGAAAGGGTGATTGAAGGGTCCTGGAAGGGGTATCTGGGGGTGGGTGTATTCTTATGCCCTGTCATGATGGCAGGGTAGTTGACACAGAACTGGTAGATGATGACAGCTGTCAGTCAATTCCTCCCTGCGGAGCTCTCCCCCCCCCCCTCAGTTTTAACAGTTCTACAATACTTGTATGAGATGAATTGAAGTACCATTTATTTTGTTTCTTTTTTACAGAGCAAATATCTGTAATAAGAAATAGTCTAAGAACCTGCAGTAAAAATGTCATCATTTTTGAATGAAGGGGAAGACAAAGTGAAATAGAATGTCTGTTGAAAAACAAAACTGAATCGAAATAAAAGCAAAAAGTCCAAAGCCCTGGTGAATCTTCAGAAATCTAGTTGCATTTTTGTCAAGGAGCCACAGGCTTTCATGTTACAAACTTCTGAAATGTTCTGTAGTTGGTAAGATAGATCATGTGTTAAATAAATAAGTACAGAAGGAATAAATCAATATTGTCATCAATCAGAGAGGCACTGACTGATTCCACTTTCAGTTTGTTACAACAGCACTTGTTGAGGTTAGATAAGGACGTGCCAGACTGTCAGCAACAGATAAACTATTTTTTTTCTGGATGGACCAATACTGATATTTGTAGCCACAGGAAAAGCTTTTTTACTTCTGAACTTTCTTGTGGGGGAGTTAGTAGAAGGGTCAATAAATTGTTTCATTCAGCCTCCATTGCAAATTTAGTGACATTTTGGCTTGCCTTAAATAAACTAATACAAAAATCTAAGGGTAAAATCTTAGTTACATTGAAGTTGAATTGGCAAATTGACTTTAGCGGAGCCAGGAATTCACCTTAGGTGACTAGCAGACAAATATGAAAGCAATATAAGAAACTGTAGGCAAAGCACAAGCCCTGTGTGTTGTTGAGCTAAACTCTTTGTTCTGGGTTCCAGCCAAAAATCCTTAAATTTGGTGTAAAATTTAAGTATTATATTTTAACTAGTACAGCTATTAATAGCTTTACTTTCTTCTTTCCTTTAGTAATCTAGATTAAATAGCTGAATCATTAGAGTGCTTAGAGTTCTTCCATGTTTCAATGTCTGTATAACTGACTCTGCCCAGAAAGAAGTCAGGTGATCATTCTAACTCTTTCACAGACAGATTCCTGGAGGGTAAATGGGAAAGGGTTTCAGAGACACCTGAGTAGATGACTGCAATTGTGTATTCTAGTTGACCTTTATTTATAACATTCACCAGTTTATGTACACAGAATGGCAAGAAGATTATACAGGGACCAACAAAACCCTGCAACTCTATGTGTAAGGTATAATTAAAAGGCTTGATACAAAAGGAGAATAACTGAACACAGGAATGTAGAATATTGTACATCGTTGAAGGGTTTTGTTGATAGTTAATGGTATAATCACTATTTAGGGCCATATTTTAAAGTCCTTCAGGGAGTAAAGCTCCCTTGACTTCATGAACCTTTTGATTTCACTGATGTCAGCTGATTAGTTAATGGGAGATTTACTTTATTAAAATACCACAGAATTTGAGTCTCGGCTATCATCCACTATAATATAACTCAATAGAAACAGATTACCTTTGCTTTTAAGAACAGGTACTGCAATTTTTTGTTTGAGAGTAATAATATCAAGCTACTTATACTTTAAACCCATGGGGGGGAGGGGGAGTAAGGATGTGCTTTTAAGTGCTTGGCTGATTATGGATGGATTTAGGCCCTATCTTTTCACTGAGTTTGTGCCTGAGTACTTTGCTGAAAATTTTTTCAGAGGAAACTCCTATCAAAATACTTATCACGTGGAACTCATCACCATAGTATCCGAATACTTCACCAACATGACATTTATCCTCAAACACTCCTGTGTTGCTCTTCACTTACACAGGGGCTGCATCTAGATTGGCATGATTTTGCGGAAATACTTTTAATGGAAAAAATTTTCCGTTAAAAGTATTTCTGCAAAAGCATGTCTAGATTGGCATGTGCCTTTGCGCAAAAGATTTGCTTTTGCGCAAAAGCATCCATGGCCAGTCTAGACGCAATTTTGCACAAGAAAGTCCCGATCGCCATTTTAGCCATCGGGGTTTTTTTGCGCAAAACGGTTCTTCCCTGTCTATACTGGCCCTCTTGCGCAAGTATTCTTGCACAAGAGGGCTTTTTCCCGAGCAGGAGCATGAAAGCATTTGCGCAAGAAGCACTGATTTTGTACATTACAAAGTCACTGCTCTTGCACAAATTCAAGCGGCCAGTGTAGACAGCTGGCAAGTTTTTGGGCAAAAGCGGCCACTTTTGCGCACAATCTTGTCAGTCTAGACCCACCCATAGGGAACAAATGCACTGCATAAGCATTTTTACCATGGTTACAGAGGATGCTTGTGTCAGAGTCAAAGTTTGAATGTAGGTTTCCTGAATCCAACTTCAGCGACTTACCTATAACTCCATCGTCCTGTTTGTCACAGGGTCAAAGTAGTGCATTAATGTAGATGCTAGTGCTGTTCACCACAATATTTTCCCCAGTAATCACTTTATTTAAAGGCTTTGATTGTGTGAAAATTTTTTTGAATGGTGCATAGTAGTTGGGGGTTCAAATCCTTCAATGAAGCAAGGGGTAAGGGAATCTGTCCCTTCTCAAATGTGTGGTCTCAGCTGTCAGGAATAAAAGGTAGTTTCTGGTGTATTAAGAATTGATGTGCTGATCTCAGTAGCCTGACAATGAAGGAGTGTTTGTTGCAGTATAGATGATCTGATTGTAAATCAGGAAAGTGTTTCCTGCCTGTCCCACTTGGTACTTTAATTTTGCTGTTCTCAGCCCTTTCTTCAAGAATTGAGACCGGAGCGGAGCTGCCCTGGAGAAAAGGGTTATGCTAATGCTAATGAGCTGGATCAAGGTGTGTGTGACTAACAGGGGAATAATTCCTTTTTGTTTTGTTAGCTTGTGAAATAACATCAATAAAGAAAATTATAATGAAGTGTAAATTTTCCCTGCATTAGTTCTGTTTGACCTTGTCTAATAAGGATGTGGGGAAGTACTCTCAGCTCTTTGAAAACCTAGATGGGGGGGGGGGGGGAAGGGGTGTGTGACAGTGTGAGGCAGACTTGCTGGGTCAAAAATAAGGATGCTATTCTAACGCAAAACATTCACAGCTGTGCAACAGTGTAATCTTAATCATGTCATTTTTTAAAGCTTTCTTCTACCTTCTGCCCCACTGAAGACAGAATCCTCCACTCCCTGCTATATATCATTGGAAAGCTCAAGCTCTCAGCTTTCTAGTATTAATTTCTTCCCTGGTGCTTGACAAAGCAATATGGTTTGTAATAGCCCCATGGTTCCTGAGAATAGGCAATAAAATCAGTCTATCACAGGCCCTTTACCAGACAGGCTAGGTTGCTTTCACCATCCTATGTATCCTGGACTTGTCTGCCTCCAGGAATCTACTCTGAATGAAATTTCATGGGATTGTAAGCCTTTGTCTGCACTGCTAATTGAGGAATAAAACTTTTGTCATTCACAAATACTTAAATCCCCCTTCCTCAGAAGTCAAAAGGTTCCCCCCCCCCCAAGAGGCAGTGTAAACAGTGCATTATCAGCAGGAGCACTATCCTGTTGCATGCAAATCTTGCTCACAGCAGTGGAAGTATTTTGTCAGCAAACCTACCAACAAACAGCATTTATGAAGCCCAACTACTAGTGACATGGCCCTGTTGCTAAAAGCTGTGGAGTGTATACAAAGCCTACATGCTGGAAAGGTAAAACTTTCTCATAAGAGGAGAAAGGACTATGGAGGGTTCTCAGTGGAGGTATTGACAATTTTGAATGTGCTTGATTTGTTGAAGTGTAAGGTCTAACTTAAGTGGGCTACCGTGGAAACCCTGAGTCTTGAAATGAGGCCTTGGATGGTGCCCTTGCTTCATTTGATGCAATTCTCAGAAGGATACTGTGGTTGCTGGAGCTCTGAGCCCTTTAAATTGCTCTGGGCACCACCGAGGGCTAACTGGGGTTGGTGTGATGCACTCCAGGTGTGCTAAGCCTCTCCAGGCTCACCTCTTCTGCCTGAGGCCCTGCCTCTTCCGGAAGCACAGAGCCAGCCTGCCCCTCCCCCCAACCAGGGGCAGATGAGAGTTTTGAGGGGCCCAGGGCAGCACAATTTCGCAGGGCCCCCCTTTGGAGTAAAAATAGAAAAACGGCGTCTCCCCTGTGCCCACTCCTCAAGTAGCCCCACTCTGATCATGTGAGCTACCCCTCCTCATCCCCTCTCCTAACACTTCCCTCTACATACCTGCCCTGCCTCTCTCCTCTGGTACTGGTCCTTCCTCTGCAGGTGCCTGTCCTTCTGCTTCACCCCCAGAATCCCCTGGCACCTGCACCCTCCTGGTGCTTCCCCCTTCCCTCACTGCCTCTGCGCCCTTTGCCCTCTTTCCCTGATGCCCACCCCCTCACCACCCTCTGCCCCATTCCCCTTATGCCCCTGTGCCCTCACACATGCCTTGCTCCATCCCCACCTTCCTCATGCCCACTCCTCCTTTGAAGCCTTATCCCAGCACCTCCCCTCCCCCCTTTAACCCCCAAAGCCCTTACCCTCTCCTTTCCCAGCATCACCCTGTCCCCTCTCCCACTGACACCTCCCCTCCTGCCCTTTTCCTCATTGTCTCCACTTGGCCCCCTGGCATTTGTCTCTCCACCACGCTGTCCCTTGGCGCCTTCCTCTTTCTTCTCCTGACCTGCCCCAGTCCCCTCGGCACAAGCCCCTTCCTCTGCCATCCATCTTCTGCCTTCCAGTTTGCAGTGTGGCCATGACCCCGGCCCAGACTCCAGACCACGTGTCGAACCGAGTGGTGCAATGCTAGGCCGCGTGGTTTTAAAGTCCTGGGCTGTGATGTCATGCCACGCCTGGGCATCTCCCCTCTCAGCTGTTGTGCGGCGTTTCAGCACGCCGCGCATGTGCTCCCTTGGCCCCACATGGCATGTACTGGCTGGCACCGGGGAATTTAAAGCGCGGGGCTGCAGTGCCCCGTCACAATCCCCCTTCTCCTCCAGCCGCCACCAGCCAGCCCTTTTGCAGACAGCCCACTGGGAAATTCCCGGTATTCCACCAGGCCGGTCTGCCCTGGCGCTGCCGCAGAGCCTATTGAAGCTTGGGACCCAGAGCAGCTGCCCTGCTCGCCCTGTCCTATATCCACCACTGCCCCCAGCCTTACCTAGGCTGTCAGCCCCAGAGAATAAAATAGAGAAGTCTCAAAGGCAACTCCAGCTGCAGGGGATCACTAGGATATTGTTTCATCTTAGCCATAGCACCCATCCCCCCCAAAAAACGTGCCGTTAACCCGTATGCAGATGGTTAAGGGTGGTAATGCAGGAATTTTTTAAGCGGCACTGAGTAACCTGATGATTTCCCTCATTTGTCATCTCATTTGTCCTTATTAAACTTGACCTGAGATAAATAGGATGAAGTCTAATAAGGACAAATGCAAAGTACTTCACTTAGGAAGGAACAATCAGTTTCACACATACAGAATGGGAAGTAACTGTCTAAGAAGGAGTATTGCTGAAAGGGATTTAGTGGTCACAGTGGACCAAAAGCTAAATATATGTCAACCATGTGATACTGTTGCGAAATAAGCAAACATGATCTGGTGATCTGGGATGCATTAACAGGAGTGTTGTGAGCAAGACGTGAGAGAAGGCTTTCTTCCGCTCTACTCTGCACTGATTAGGCCTCAGTTTGGAGTATTATGTCCCGTTCTGGGCACCACATTTCAAGAAAGTTGTGGAGAAATTAGAGAAGGTCCAGAGAAGAGCAATAAGAATGATTAAAGGTCTAGAAAACATGAGCTATGAGGGAAGGCTGAACGAATTGGACTTATTTAGTTTAGAAAAGAGAAGACAGAGGGGACATGATAGCAGTTTTCAAGTATTTAAAAGGGTGTCAGCTGATTCGAACCAGGAAGTGCGCATTGGGACACGTTAGTTCGGAATAAAGCCCTTAGTCCGAACTAACATTACTCCTCATTTTTCGATAGTAGATATTTAAATCCCCACTTCATTAACTACTTCGGTCATCTCCATTTGCATCCCTAGTCTGAACTAGGGATGCAGTGTAGACGTACCCTGAGAGAGTTAGTGATTCCACAACCACATTCCATAGAATTTCAGTTCCTGATTAAATTTGACATTTATGAATGATTGTCAGTATAGTCAGAGAGAGAGAAGGAAGCCGTGTCATACGGCAATGTGCCAGCCAACAGGTTTTGGCAGGCTTCCCACAGCTTTGCAGAATTTATTGAAAGGACAGATGGCTTTAACATATCCTATTAGAATGTACTATGCCAGTTGTTAAAAAAAAATCTCTAAGCTGAAGAATTGAACTTTTAAACTCAAGCGTGAAAGCATCTTCCCTTCATATAGTAAAAGCAGAGAACTCAACCTAAAAAATATCTCACTGTGGCTGCTTTTCACTGCACAACAAGCAATTTTATTTTAACTGAAATTCAGAGCAAGTCAAACTTGGAAATTGACTGCATGACTTGAGATCACCAATACAGATGGTTTTGCCAGTGTTTTCTTCCCAAAAATCATTAATGTGGATTTTAGCTCTTGTTCTATTACTAACAATGTTTTATAAATCATTACTTACCAAAATAAAAATGTGGAATAAAGAAGGCAGAGCATATGTCTGAAAGAAGACAGTCATGATTTACATATGACTGTAAATCAAGGATAGTATTTCTAGGGATTTGTTCTTTAATGTATTTTTTTCTGAAATGTTAACTTGTGTTAAATCAGAAATTGCTTATATGTATACAAATCCTTTCCCAGTTAATAATTTTACAGAAGGATCTACTACATAAGGGTTTTAATCACTTGTATGTGGAATATGATATATTTTAGTCCTAAAAGGCAGAATTTAAAAACTGACAAGCATCTTCCAACTATTGCCTAATCATGACTCAGTTTGAAGAATGAATCTTGTGAGAGGAAATATTTTAAAACTATGACATGTGAAAATTGTTTTAAGTTACTTTGTGCATTTTGATATATGAAATACTTCTTGGGGCACAACAGATGAAAATAAATATTACATTAAAAAATTGAGGAGCTTATTGTTTCATTAAATATTTAGCAACCATTCAAACTTTAGTAGATTTACTCTGTAACAGAACAAGAGACCTTAGGCTTTATATCTGTAAATCTATATGCTGGTGCCTATCATAAGTGATTAAGCCTGAAGAAAGATTTTGTCATGGTTTTAAATAATTTAATAAACGAATATAGAGAGTATATTTCACTGTAAGATTTGATGCCCAAATAATACAAACAGGCATGTTAAATAAAATGTAATAGCTAAGCTTGTGCATTCAGAAGGAATCATATTCCAGTTTATAAACAAATAAGGATCTTCACATATCCTGTTGTTGCCTTCAAGTTCCATTATCTCTCCTGGGACTCAAAGGGTATGTCTAGACTACACAATTTTTTTGAAAAAAAGTTGCCTTTTTTCGAAAAAACTTCACCCGAGTCTATACTGCTGCTACGCTCTTTCGAAAGTAAATCAAAAGAACATGGCAATTTTCTCAACAGCGGCAAACCTCATTTTACGAGGAAGAATGCCTTTTTTGACAGATCTGTCGAAAAAAGGTGTGTGTGGATGCAGGGTTTTTTTTTTCTGAAAAATCAGACCTCCAGGGAAAAGCCCTGGCGGACACTCCATCTGTAGGAAAAACCTCTATTGTTCCTGTCTGTAGCCATGTCTTAAAGGCACAGGCACCCTGGGCAGCCATTGTGGCAGGAAGGCAGCTAGAAGAAGCCACTGACCATGGCTTTCCCTACCTCTCTGAGAAGGAAGCATGGCATAAGTCCAAGACCCCCGAGGCCTCCAAGGACCTTCCAGGGAGCCATCCCATGACCCATACAGGGATCCAAGGAGGTGAGCTGCAGCCTGGTCAGGGCCTGAGGTCCTGACCCTTTTAGAACTGTGGTTAGATGAGGAGTCCCTGCAGGCTCTGCATTCCCGATGCTGGAATGCAGACATTTATGACCACATGGCCGAGGGGCTGGTAAAGAAAGGCCATCACCCTCGAACCTTGGACCAAGTGCGGGCCAAAGTTAAAGAACTGAGGCAGGGCTATACCAGGGCCCATGAGTGCAGCTCAGTCTCCGGGGAAGCATCTCATTATTGCCCCTACTACCAGGAACTGGACAGGATCCTGGGAAGTGGGAAACCCCTCTCTGCATGGGTGATCATCCAGTCAGGGTTGGAGACACCTGTCCAGCATTGTGAGGAGGTGGATGAGGACAACCCTGAAGACCAGCAGGTCCAGGACGAGGAGGAGGCCCCCAACAGGACTGTTGTCAGCCTCACCCTGTAGCCAGTCCCCCAGACCCAGGAGGCCTCGCAGGCATCTTCTGACCCTGGTGAGGGAACATCAGGTGAGTGTGGTCAGGTTGCCACACACACAGAACGGGGGAGGTGGAAGCACAGGGGATGCGGGCCAGTCTTCACATGTCTTGCTCTTCCTGGACTCTCCCTCAGACAGTGCTGCCACAAGCAGGTGGAGGGAGGGTGGGGGCCCTGGGAGACCCAAGCTTCTCCGGGCCTCTCCCTATATCTGGGAACCCACTGTGGCTGGACACTTCCCTGGGCTGTATGGCCATGGTGGGGGTGTTGCGGGGGAGGGGATGGAGGGGTGGGAATGGGACATTGCCTTAGCCACCTTGGGGCCCTTGTGAGGCCAGGGTTGTTGGCCAGGCCACACATGCGCTTGCAGTGAGAACATTGGCGTCCCTTGTTCCAAGGACTTACTCACTGATCACAAGCAGGGACAGTGTGTGCATTCATGACTCACCACTTCTCCCTCTTACCATCCACAGCTGGACCTACCGGAGCAAACCAGCATGCGACACCTGTCCCACCACCCACCCGGGCCCACAGAACCTGCAGGCACTGGTAGATCTATAACAACCTCATGTGCAGTCACGTTGAGGCCCTAGAAAGGATGGAGGAGACCATGGTGGAGAGGACGCAGGAAGAGGCTCAGTGGCATGACCACTTGCTGGAGGAGCTCCTCCAGCAGCAGGCAGAAATCTGTGCTTCTATCCGGGAGGCCATGAATGTCCCAAGTCTTGCACTCATTGCCACTTCTGCTCAACCTGCTCCGGCCCGCCCTGCTCCCCCTTCCTCTCCCTCACCTACTGACCACCCTCAAACCCTGCCCCCCCCATCATCCCAGACCCAGCTACAGCCTCTCCTCCTCCCCAGGTCCTTATTGTCCCAGGCCCCACTTGACCCCTAGCACCTCTAGGGCCACGGACCCGAGGCGGTAGACTTTTGTGGGGCAGGCAACACCCTCATCCCTAAACCTCCCTCCCAGGTCCTGGTTTACAGCCCCCTCTTCCCCAGTTAAAGAGACTTTGTTATATTTATAAGAAAGTTTATTTTTAAAAACATTTTGAACACGCTATTATTTTGTTAGAAAATGTTATTCTTTGCACACTTTTTGATCGTTTTGTAACACACATAGGCTGTGTCTAGACTGCATCCCTTTTCTGTAAAAGGGATGCAAATTAGACACATTGCAATTGCAAATGAAGCAGGGATTTAAATCCCCCCCGCTTCATTTGCATAAACATAGCTGCCGCTTTTTTCCAGCTCGGAGCTTTGCCGGAAAAAAGTGCCAGTCTAGACGCGGATCTTTCAGAAAATAAAGCCTTTTCCGAAAGATCCCTTATTCCTTATTTTAAGCAATAGGACAGGGTGAGGCCACTCCCACTCCATCCTCCACTCCCTCTGCCCTTTCCTGTCCCTCTTTTACAGTCCCCCTACCCCACATGGACTGTCCCCCCCCCGAGGGACTTACCTCCATCAACACAGCACCAACAGTAGATCTCCCCACGCCAAACTGGTGTCCCACCAAACGGTAGCTGTTGGGGATGACCAACTTTCAGAGGGCAAGAGCCACCCTCTTCTCCAGGGGGATGGCGGGCCGCAGGTGGGTGTCCTGTCGTTGCAGGGCAGGGCGAGCCAGGTACACAGCTCCTGGAAGATTGCCTTACACAGTCTGAAGTTTCGGAGCCAAGCCTGGTCATCCCATTGCTCCATGACGAGACAGTCCCACCAGTCTGAACTTGTCTCCAGCCTCCAAAATTGCCTCTCCTGGAAGAAGTTCGGTGGGAAGGGCTGTGTTGCTGAAGTCCAGACAAGGGGCTGAACGCTGGGTTCTGAATCCAGACCCGGCATGAGCATCATGAAGGTTTCATGTAGATGCAGCAGAACTTGAAGCACTACAGTGTGGGGCCATTGCCTGCCCGGGGGCAGTTCCGGCTCCCTGGCAAAAATAAGATTGTAAAGCACAAATACCAACCAAAACCCAGACTGCTGTGGTGTCCCAGAAAGCAGGGCACTCAAAGCAAGCACTGCAGAAGCTTTGCTGTTCTTCCAGGAGGTAGGCAAGCCAGCTGCAGCAGCAGCTGTTCAGGGGGGTCCGTTTAAGCATGCATCTCTGCAAAGAGCATGCTGCAGGACCCGGAAATAAAGGCTACCCCCATATCCTGGCAGAAGTGGTTCTGGGTGCTCTTTTTTGAAAAAGCAGATCGTCTTTTCAATCCGCTTAGTGCAATCTAGATGCTCTTTTGCAAAAGAGGCTTTTTCCAAAAAGTAGTGTAGTCTAGACGTAGCCAAAGTGTGGGATATGCTGTGATGGATAGAGTCCAGGTACCTAAAGGGGAGAACAAGGAATCTGAACCTGTTGCATACAATGTTATTAATGTGTATTAATATAAGTCAAATAAGATCTTTTGTGAAAGCTGTAATGTTGAGAATGAAGGCATGTATATATGTGTAGAACATTATAACTGTACCCAGAAGGATGCAGTTACAGCATCACCTCATGCCACTTGGGAGAAACAGTAAGGGAGGGTGGGCATCTTCCAGTCTAGTTGTTTATATGAAACTATCTTCAAGCACTTTGCATTGTACACCCCAGGAAAAGACAATGGAGGGACTTTCAAAATGAAAAGAAAACTCCAGCCTTGAAAATCTAAAGGAGAGAGTTTCACAAGCTCTGTGTAAACATGGATTACCGTAGTTCAAGAATGGAAAAAAACCTGCAAACACCGTTAAAAGGAAAAGGGTTGGAAATGAAGGCTATCCAGAAACTGGGATGGCCTGCATGTAAGCTGGGTGCTGTCTGGGAAACACTGTCTCCCTTCTAGGACAGTGGATATTCTGGGAAACTGTTAAGACTACAATAGATAACTTTTATTACAGAAGGGACTTTAAAGAGACATGGTCTCAGGAAAAGTGCTGAATAAACTGGATCAAGATCAGTAAGGGTGTGTATACACTGCACCTGTAGCTCAAAATAGTCTGCACAATTTGAGCTATGCAAATTGCGTAGTTTATTTGGAGTCAATTTCGAAATAGCTTATTTCGAAATTTGGCGCTTTCTACACAGCACTTATTTTAAAATAAATTGCTGTTCTGAAATGTGCCTTACTCCTTGGGGAATGAGGCTTACAGGGACAGTGGAATAGGAAGCCCGTTATATTTCGGACTAATGGGTGCACTCAAAAGACGCGGAATAGCTATTTTGGCATGCAGTGTAGATGTAGTCTTACTGGATTTGAGTAAGCTCAAAAGCTTGTGTCCATTACCAACAGAAGCTGGTCCAATAAAGCTATTATCTCATCTACCTTGTCTCTCTAATATTTGAAGACCAACATTGCAACAGCAACACTGTGTACAAGTATGGAATTTAGCTAATAGAGAGATGTAAAGCCATACTTACTGCATCTTTGAGGGTTTTTTCTGTGTAAGTCTTGCATGTTTTCTTTTTCTTGCTACCTTATCTTTGAATCTGTGATTTCTTTTATTAAATGAACTTTGTTTATTTGTATCTAAAGCAGGGGTCTATAGTATGATCAAGGTGGAGCGCGTGGCCCCAACTAGACTGATAACTGGAGTCAGATTTCAGTCCTTGAGTTGATTTAGAGGATATAGTGATCAGTTTTCACAATGGAAATGTATTGCCAATCTCAGTATGGCCAATGAGAGCTGCGAGTGGATGTACATGTGGACGCTCAAGTTAATAAGCATCTGGTGGCTTGCTAGGAGCTAACCCAGGCAAAATGCATCCAGCCAACAGACACAAACATCTCTGAATTAATCGGTTAGTAGATAAGGCATGCACTCAAAAATAGTGCATTTAATGTTCTGGGGATTTATCATTTTTGTGGGATTCAGCCGTTTATTTGTGCCATCCTGGCAATGCAAAGTGGCCACAGAGACTTTCTAAGCATAATGGCAACCCTGGAGTGCCTACATCACCACTCCCCACAATACCTGGTGCAGGACTGGAGGATACACAGTGGAGGGACCAAGGCTGAGGTGCTGCAATGCATGCTAATTGCAATCAGTTACCCAAGCTGAGAGAATCACCCTCCTGATCTGTGAGTAGAAACTCTGTCAGATGAGCTGAAAGGGAGCATTCTGATAGCCAAGCCAGTGAATGGCTCTCATCTGTTGAAATGTCACTCCTGGTCTGTCTTACAGATGGCTCAGTAATCTATGGGTATGTCTACACTGCAGTTAAAAGCCTATTTTTAGGATTGCCAACTTTCTAATTGCACAAAACTAAACACTATTGCCTTGCCCCCAGCAGCACCCCTTCCCTGAGGCTCCATCCCTATCATGCTCCTTTTGCCAAGCCCCACCCCTGCTCACTCTATTCTTCTTTCTCTACGGTTTACTTTCCCCCACCCTCACTCATTTGTTTATTCTCACTTGGCTGGAGCAGACGGCTGGGATCCAGGAAGGGTTGAGAACTCTGAGTGGACCAGATATGAGAAGGTCAGGGTACAAGAGGGAGTTTGAGGATGGAGCCAAGGAGTTCAGGGTGCAAGAGGGTACTCTGAGTTGGGACAAGAATTTGGAGTATGGGAGGTAGAGGGGGCTCCAGTGGGGCTGTGGGTTCTGTGGTGGGGCTGGAGATGGGGGTGGAGGGTGGGGTTGTGATATAGGAAGGGGAACTGAGGCTGGGGCTGAGGGTTTGCAGCATGGGGGAGGGTTTCAATTTGGAGTTGCTGGTTATGGGAGAAAATGTGGGTGTGGGAAGGGACTTAGGACTAAGCGAGGGTGTTGAGGCCTGGGAGGAGATGAGAGGTGCTGGCTCTGGGCAGTGCTTACTCAGGTAGTTCCTCAGAAGAGGCAACATGTCCCCTGGCTCCAAGGCAAAGGCATGGTTAGGAGGTTCCCAGCCAGTGGGAGCCACAGAACCAGTATTCAGGGTGGAAGCAGCACATGCAGCCCCTCTGGCTGTGCCTTCATTTAGGAACCAAGGCACATGTCACTGTTTCCAGGTAGCCATGTGGAGCCAGATAGGGAGCTGGCCTTATCCCCACTGTTCCACCGACTGGGTTTCTAATGACCTGGTCAGCAGTACTGGTTAGAGATGCCAGGATCCCTTTTTGACTGGACCTTCTGGTCAAAAACTGGACACCTGGGGACTCTATGGTTGCCCCAAACCAGCTGACTCAAGATCAGGCTTAAAGATTTGTTTAACTACGGGGTAGACATTTAGGCTTGGGCGGAAGCCTGAACTCTAGGTTGCTGCTGGGCTGGAGAGTTCCAAAATGTGAGCTACAGCCAAAGCATCTACACTGAGGTTAAGCAGCCCTTTAGCTGAAGCCCTACAAGGCTACATCAGCTAGCATGGCCAGCTGCAAGTCTCTAATCGCAGTATAGATACAGGCCTGTATACAGGGTGTGTGTGAAGGGTGCGAACACTGCCCCTCCCATGGTCTCCTAAGTTGCCCCAGGATCCCTCCCTCCTGGTCCAGCTGGCCAGGGGGAGGCTGGGGTGGTGCACTGCCTGAGCCTCGCTCCCCCATGCTCTGGCTGGGACTGATTTCTCTTCTCTCCCGCAGAAGCGAGATTGGAGGTAGGACTGGGCCTCCGTAGCAGGAGTGGGGCAGCCACCAGCCCCTCCCACAACTCGGGCCAGACTGCCACAGCCGTATCCTGGCTAAATGGGGCTGATTCTGCCCCAGCCCTCCTGGGAGTCCAGGGAAGCAGGCTGCGGATCTGCTTCATGATTCACCGATCGACTGCTTGCAATCGGCTGGTTAACCATGATCAATGTCTTGGGCACCCCAAAGATAGGATACGATTGGGCTATAATTGGGCCCTGCTGGGCATCCCACAGGCATCAAGTGATTAGTGCTGCTTGGTAGCAAACTGTTGTTCTTTTTATTGCAAAGATGGCTATAGTTAGAACACCAATATAAAGTAACAGTAGATGAAGTGATGAAATATATGCGTTAGCTTTCCACCGATGACAGTTTATTTTGAAATGGGTGTATAAAGGCAATTTCACTGCAACTGGACTGATTCATTTTATTAATATTATTTTAGTTTAAATTTGTATTTATTTTTGAAATTGGTTTTTAGGCACAACTGGAATATAACTGAAAAATAAGGGACCATTTAAAATTTAAATTACAATTATTTAAAAATAAAACCCTTTATAAAAATAGTCCCTTATATTCTAGTTGTGCAGGTTTTTATTCTACACAGATTTAAATATTGCTATGGGGAGAAAAAAGCAGCAGGAAATATATATTTAAAAAAAATATAAAATTGCAGACCACATTTACAATAAAAGCAGCTCCCCCTGAGAAATTCCTGTGTATGGGCCTGAGATATACCCTAAAAGGAAATCTATGCACTAAACTAAAGAAATAAAACCTTGAAGAAAATGCTTTCACAAGGGACAGCTGAGAATCCTCAGGATCAATTTCCCTTTTGTCATCTTTCTTTCTAGGGAAATAAAAGAGGAAAATTCCATTTGCATATGGTTGGGTAGAGTGACAGCTATTTGCCTTGTAATTTTAAATCTACTATATATTTTAGGCAGTTTTTTTGTCTGTCTGTCTTTCTGATCAAAAATTCCTAACTTTGGTAGACAACTTCCTTTTATCATAACTTAAAACAAGGTAAGGGTTTGGTCATGCCATGAAAAGGGATGTTACTGGAATGGGATTGCTTTTCATAAAACCAAACAGAAAACAGAACTGGGGACTGAGGGCTTATGTACTCGGCAATAGACTTTTGTGAATCCAAAAGCTCATGGCTTTAAGAAACAGTTAAGTAGTACTACTGCTAGCAGTACAATGGTAGGTGGTTCTTATCTCTTTAAATAATGAGTTACTAGAATAGCAACATGCCAGGGCCCGACGCTGGT
The DNA here is from genome assembly GCF_049634645.1 of Pelodiscus sinensis. Lineage (NCBI taxonomy): Eukaryota > Metazoa > Chordata > Testudines > Trionychidae > Pelodiscus > Pelodiscus sinensis. The sequence goes on along the minus strand of NC_134711.1, from coordinate 36,489,356 downwards.
AGTGACATTGTGCTTCAGAGAAGATGTAGATTCCATGGTACTTGTCATGAGATTAGTGGTGTTAACCACAGTGTTCTGCCTATTTCTTTCATTTCAACTAAAATTTCAACTAATTTTTCATTTTCAACTTTATACAATATATCACCACTCTTTGAGTGAACCTACTGTGTGATGTGTACTATTAATCAGCAGCAGTTTTTCACTTCAGAGGGGGCTGCTCATAAATTATGGTGAAATGATCCTTGTGTCTGATTTTGGAAGGCATGTGGAATTTCATTGAGCTGGAAAGTGTAAATAAAAGTAAATTAATATTTGTATTATAAATCTAACCAATGTACTGAAATGCAAATATAATATTCTAATAGCATCTTCATCTAAGAAAATTAATGTATCCCAATAAACTACAGGCTAATCTCTACCTTCAAATACAGTAAGATCTGGGAACAGTATCTTTTGCTTTCTCTCGTAGGCACCTTTCTTTTAGTATAAACCATGCTCTTTCATTTCAATAATCAGCCTGAAAATTTCTTGTTGAATTTTGACTCTTGGTTCACATTAGTTTTCTGAACTGTAGTATTTAAGATAGGTTCATTGGGATTATCTTCTATGGCATGTTTTGAACAGCAATCATATTTTCACCTCCACTTCAAAGGCTCATTTGTGCAGTATGCTGGCCACTGGCTGTTGATTTACCATGCATACCTAAGCACAAACATGGACAGGAAATCCAGAGAGCAATAATAGAGTAGAATAAATCAAATGACAACCTCTTCTCTGGGGGGAAAAGATCAGAAAAGGCATGCCATCTGTGAATATAAATGTATTGTATGGCTTTTGGCTTGTCAGCTCAGTGATGTAGTTGTGAATTTATGGAGGCTAGGTTTTGAAAAATATATTTTTTTCTGTTTTAGTCAGAATCAATGGTAGTCAACAAAACAGAGAAGGTTTAAATGGTCAAATATTCAAGGCTACAGTTTCAAAGTGCAGTGTACTTGTGTTCCATGCACTGATGCAATAATTATTACAAAGGCACTATTACACACTTAAAGGAGAACACAGAAACAAGTTTGCTATTGTGGTGTTACAATTATTTATTGAAACATTCAATCGTATTTTCAACATAATTAGGCACCTAATTGCATGCCTACTCTTCATGAATTTCAACATATGAATAACAATAACTTTGCAAAGCACTTTGCAATGACTTATTCACGATCCCCTATAAATCTAATTACTGAATGACTGGAGTGCAAAACAATTTTGATTTATTTTGTTTGTTTATTTATTTTTGTTTTACAAATTCTACAGTAATAAAACCCAACAAAGAAGTACAATGAAATTTACAAAATACAGACAACCAAAGAATGAGTTAATTATAAAATTGACATGACATTGGACATATTTCTGTTGCATAATAGAAATAATTTGAAATATACAGTTATAAAGATCTAATACTGTACCTGATCAAATAATAATAAACACAGTACTTATTCTTACAGATGGTACTTATTCATAAAGGAAGAGATTCAGATTATATTTTACAACCCTTATCAATATGACAAAGATGCAAAATCTATTTATCTAAATCCATGTTCTTACATCGCAGAGAAAGCTTTTCATCCTGCTAATAGGTCATAAAGGCAAAGCATCTGTTTTCTGCTCCTTTATGCCCCTCTCTATACTACAGAAGAAATATTTCACATAACATAGAAACATGATATCTGAGAAATAAGAGAAAAGAAATTTTAATACAGTTAGAAAATATACCTCTCTGCTGCATTAGTAAACATAACTAAGCCCTAGATTACGATATCCTCACACACAATGGCTACGTCTAGACTGGCATGATTTTCCACAAATGCTTTTAATGGAAAAGTTTTCCGTTAAAAGCATTTGTGGAAAAGAGCGTCTAGATTGGCACGGACGCTTTTCCACAAAAGCACTTTTTGCAGAAAAGCGTCCGTGCCAATCTAGACGCACTTTTGCGCAAAAAAGCCCTGATCGCCATTTTCGCCTTAGGGGCTTTTTTGCGCAAAACAAATCTGAGCTGTCTACACTGGCCCTCTTGCACAAAAGGACTTTTGCCCGAACAGGAGCAGCATAATATTTCCGCACGAAGCACTGATTTCTTACATGAGATTGTCAGTGTTCTTGCAGAAATTCAAGCGGCCAGTGTAGACAGCTGACAAGTCTTTCCGCAAAAGCAGCTGCTTTTGCAGAAAAACTTGCCAGTCTAGACACAGCCAATAAGTATTACTGCAAAAAACTCCATTAAGGATTGTTATTCCAATTTTTCTGCACCTGTACTATCTTTCAGTTGCTGGTAAATTCATTGTTTGAAGCTAGAGTGAAGAGAGTCATAAAGTCTGTGTAGCATAACAGAGAGCACAAATTTCCACCAGAATTTCAAGTTTTTCAAAAATATGGATCAATTTCTATGCTTTTGAACCCCACTTTGCCTGCCTTCCACTTGTTGCAAAAGTTCAGGAAGGGAAAAAATACTTATTGTGTGTGAAAATATTATAATTAAAGTGTATGCATGCAACATATGGGTTAAATAAGTGAGTAATGTGTTTAAAAACTGTTTAGAAAAAAGTTGAATAATAGGGAATGTACAACTGACCTAAATGAACAAGGCCAAAATCAGAGAAACACTGCATGAGAAACTGAAGGACAAGACCAGGAGATAATAGGAGGCAATGACCTTTATAGAAAGGGAAGGGCTTCCTGATACACTTGAATGTGATGATTTGGGTCCCTACAAATTCCATCTTGTTTATTCTTATTGTCTGGCATTATTTTTCAGATAATGCAGTGACAATATTTCTGTCTGAAATTGTATAATAAAGACAAAAATAGATGAAGCATAAATTTTTGGACTTGTGATTCAGATTTGCTCTTAAATAAAGTTGATGTAAAATAAAGTGCTTTGAAGACTTGAATCGGAGATGTAAATGACACGTGATTTTGAAGAATCCAAATGTAACTGTTTTGAACACTTTTGCAGATGAAAACAAATCCTTTCTAGACTTCTGCTTTTGACAATATTTACATTTTAATTTAGAAAAATTATCCTGTCACTCCCTTTAACTGTAGGCATGATGAGTCAGGCGAATTCATATATTGAATCAGCAGAAATGAATTTCCCTTTTCCAGCATTGACTAGCAGCTTTCTCGGTAGTTAAAAATTGCTATCTAGCAAATTCAGTACTATAAAGATTGACAAATAAGATGAACTACCCAGTTTGAACAGAACCATATTTGGATTCCATGGCCACTTTCTAGAAGTTTCTAAATTTTAGCAGACTAAACTCTCTTCCTCTTCCCCGCAACAGTTCACAATATCGTTCACTCCTTTCTCTTCAACATCCAAAGGAAATTGTTTCCATTCAAAGCTATTTTCCTCTTGTCTTCCTTTCCACCCATTCCTCTTGACTTGTTGACAGTACTATATGTTTTTATTCATCCAATTTCATCACTTTTTAAACTTCTTAGTTTACAGTTTTTTTCATTTTAGACTTAATTAGAACCTATTAATTTCTTCAACCAGGGAGCTCTCAAATATACATTCATGTAAATATTTTAGTAATATTTAGAATTCTAAAGCTGGAGGGGAGAGTAAACACAAACCAAAAATATAACAAGGCATTCTAGATTTCCTATATCATATTGTATTTTTCAGGGAATGAATATGAAGTACAGGCAGTCCCCGGGTTACGTACAAGATAGGGACTGTAGGTTTGTTCTTAAGTTGAATTTGTATGTAAGTCGGAACTGGTACATATTGTATGGGAAACTCTAGCCAAACATTTCTCCAGAGCTCAGTTTTATTCTCCCACACCTCACTTCCCTCAGTCCTTTGTTCTCAAGCTGAGGTGTCTGCTGAGAAAAGCCGCTCCGTGTCTCCCTGATCTGCTGGGGGGAAGCAGCTAGTGCGGGGTTGCCTTACCCTGTTTGTAAGTAGGGATCCGATGTAAGTCGGATCCATGTAACCTGGGGACTGCCTGTATTGGGATCAATAAATGAATATGAGTTAGTTGCAGTTCAGTTCAAAGCACGAGCAAAGATTTTTTATCAGTTTCTATACTTTTGAACTCCTTGGCTCATTTTCTTCACCGTCTTCCACTTGCTGCCCCTATTTAATATGGAAGAGAAAAACAGCAGAGTTCTTTATAAACATCCCCACTTCAGCCCCCATATTGAAACTTACATATTGTTTAGGGTAAAATATTAAATGACTTATTCAGGAAAAATTATATTCTCACCCTAGGTAAAGTCTAGGTAACTATCTATCTGAATGTATTTTCTTAGAAAACAAAACATCCCCTCTACAATTTCAAAATATAGCTGCAAAGAAAGCATGAATAGAAGTTATAAATACTAAATTGAGATGGTAAAATGTTGTTCTTTTTGGCTTCATTAGCTTAATCAATGAATGAAACAGAATACATTTCTTAATGGTGGTGGCAGCCTGGCTAATGCAGGAATCAGCTTGAAATAAACTTATAATCTGAACCAGAAATTAAAATGCTAACAGTATTTACAGGAGGAATGCTTAAGCCACCATATTAAAAATGTAGCAGCAGGATTTTGCAAATGATTGCTTTGGAACAGCTATGTGAATTGTTCTAGTTGATGCTTAATTTGTCAACAGTTAAATTCAGTCATATTCTAAGTGATAAAGTATATTCACAACATGTCTTGCAAAAATATTTGAAATGTTTTCAAATGATTATGAGTATTACCCCTCCACCTCAAATTCTAGTATGATATGAAGTAATTATAAAAAAAGAAACCCAGTCACTGGTATTATGGATCTAATAAATCAACCTATTTTAAATCCAGACCTTCCTGACATTTTTAACTTGTGTACACAGTGACCAAACTAGAGAGAAAATTGGAATTTATGTCCTGTGGAAAATTATGATTCTTCAACGAAACATCAAAACACCAACATGTTTGTGGAACAAGCAGTTTGGAAAATTTTTGATGCTGAAATGCTAAAATGTTTGTTCTGTGTGAACTCGATCACAAGTTGTTATGAGTCACTTTTCTATTAAGCAGCACATCTGCATATGGTGCAGTGGTGCATCCATTGAAATACCTGGCCAGACTCCATTTATTCATCCTCTATTAATAAAAGGAAGAAACTGGTTTGTCTCAAGCTAGCATGCTTCTGTCAAATTTGCACAGCTTTAGAAACTAGTAGGATATTTTATGTCGCATTCTGTTCCAATCATCTATCTCCTCTCGGAGAGAATGTTGTAATTCATCCACTACAAATGATTAAACCATAGGTCTAAGCACTTGCATTTTATCTGAAGCCTGACCAGTTAAATCTCCATTCCTCTGTATAATAGAATCTCAGAGTTATGAACTCCAGAGTTACCGACTGACCAGTCAACCACACTCCCCCAACAGGAACCAGAAGCATACAACAAGGCAGCATCAGAAAGAGAAAAAAAGAAAAGCAAATAGGATACAGTATTGTGTTAAATGTAAACTACTGAAAAAATGAAGGGAAGCCAGCATTTTATTTCTTCATAGCAAAGTTTCAATGCCATATTAAATCAATGTTCAGTTGTAAACTTTTGACAATCATAACATTTTGTTGAGATATGAACATTTCAGACTTGTGAACAACCTCTGTTCCCGAGGTGATCTTGCCTCTGAGGGTCTACTGTTTTTCTTTAAGCAGACAAAATACCTTTTCAGCAAAGGTCTTGTCTTCAACAGCAGGGTAGAGGAAGGGGGAGTACAAGGAAGGAAGGAAGGAGGCTTTGACAAAGCAGGCCCCCAGTCCCACCTCCAGCCTTGCCCCTTATGCTGAGGCTCCACCCCCATGGGGAGATAGGGGCAGAGTGCCATGTGTGCCCTCCCTCATCCCAACCATGGGGAGGTGAGTGGGTGGGGATACATGCTCACTTCAGCCTCAGGGGGGCAGAGGGTGCCGGCATGGCCCAAGCCCCAGAGGAAGGCATGCTGTATGGCCTGGCCTGGCCTGGCCCAGCCCAGCCTCACATCTCCAGCCCTGGAGCACCAGGAGAGGGAGGAGGTGTGGTGTGGTGTGTGTGGTGTGGCCCAGCTTCTCCAGCACTGGAGCACTGGTGGAAGGGAGGAAGGCATGCCACAGTGTGTGACCTGGCGCAGCTTCACCAGCCCTGGAGCATTGGGGGAGAGAGGAGGGCATGCTGTGTGGCTTGGTCCAGCCTCTCCAGTCCTGAGGAGGGTGGAGGGTGCACAGTGTGGCCCCAGCATTCCCAGCCCCAGACCACTGGGAGGGCGGACACTGGAGGCATCAACACTCTGCCCCCAGAATGCCTACAGCAGAATTGCCTCTGCAGCAGCCTCACACCACTTCCTTGGAAGTTCTTTGTGAGCTGTTTCCCTTCTATGCTCAACAGCTTCTCTGCTGCATTGCATGGGTGGGAGGAGAGAGCAGTTCTGGTTGTTGCATCATTTGCTTTCCTTGCAGGCTGAGAGAGCGAGAACAGGCATTTGTTTCAGCCTGATCCTCTAGAGACGATGGAGCCTAGTGAGGGCGATTCCTCTCTTCAACACAACCAGCCCAGAGCAGCCTAGGTCAGGAGGAAAGAGGTGAAGCTGAGAACCACACTTAGTTATGGCTCCCAGATTCTCTGCTGTAGCTCCCTGCTCATCTCAAGGACTGTTCAAGCTTGCATTCGCTGGTAAGAGTTCCTTTGGGACTTTATGCCAAATATATGGATAGAGAAAAGCACACTCCTCCTCTGCCATGATATGTTTCCTGGGCCAGAGATTGTTGGGAAGAAGCTTCAGGAGCAAGCACTGCCAAATGTACACTCACCGGGGACATTCCCAGCAGAGCACTTTGTGTGGTTTCTGTTCCTTTTGTGCACCTCGAATGGCTCAAATGTAGAAGAATAGGCAAAACCTCTGTTCCAGAATATTGACTCCTTGACCCTTCCAAAATAATTTGTGTCTCAGGCTGAAATGGTTGGACACCACTGCTGCAATCAGCATGTGCTCATGGACAGCACATGCTCACTGTCTAAGATCCAAACCCATCTCAGGAATAGCCCAGAAGAGCCCACATGAGAGCCATTTGAAGCAGAGAGGGTGGGGAGTTGGCTAGGCTGTGATTCCAGTCAGGTAGCAGGCAAGGGGTTAGGGTGGATGGGTTAGAGGTGTGACTGTGCAGTAGATCAGTCTGGGACCAAGACAGGTGGGGAACAGAGTAGCTGGCACCATACACTTTTCCAAGTTCGGAAAGAGGAGATTTGGGAAGCAGAATAATGTTCTTCTAAATAATGTTCTTCATAAGGGAGGAATTAATCCACCTAATTCCAGTATGAGCATCTGCTGAACATGTTGTTTGGCACTTTCAGGTGTATGAACCTTGAATATACTTCCGAATCTTCCCTTTCTGCTGTGCAGTTGCACTCCTCTAAAGATGCCTGCACTGAGCGTCTCTCTTCCTCCCCATCATGGTCAAGCTCCCCAATCTCCAGCACCTTGCCTCCATCCACATCTTTGCTCTCATTTTGTTTTGCATTCTTTTTAAACATTTGATGCTTCTCAGCATCATCTCTTCTTAGTATTCCCTTTTGCTCCATCTCCAAACTTGTATTCCTGTTGCCTTTCATTGGAACATCCTCTATAGTTGGAACAGCTTCTCACTTCCTGTGCTTTAAGAGCCCTCTCTTCTCATAGACTCATAGACTTTAAGGTCAGAAGGGACCATTATGATCATCTAGTCTGACCCCCTGCACAGTGCAGGCCACAGAATCTCACCTACCCCTCCCAGAATAATCCTTTCACCTATATCTCAGATATTGAAGCCTTCAAATACTTTGAAGTCCCCAAGATGCAGAGAATCCTCTAGCTGTGATCTGTACCCCATGCTACAGAGGAAGGCGAAAAACCTCCAGGGCCTCTGCCAATCTACCCTGGAGGAAAATTCCTTCCCGACCCCAAATATGGTGATCAGCTAAACCCTGAGCATGTGGGCAAGACTCACCAGCCAGACATCCAGAAAGTTCTCTAGAAATTCCTGTCATCCCTCCATTGACCTATTTCCCACTGATAAGGAATGGTCAATTAGTTACCAAGATCCTGTTATCTCATCAAACCATCCCTTTCATAAACCCATCTAGTTTAATCTTGAAGCCAGATAGATCTTTTTTCCCCACTACTTCCCTTGGAAGGCCGTTCCAGAACCTCACTCCTCTAATGGTTAGAAACCTTTGTCTAATCTCAAGTCTAAACTTCCTACTAGCCAGCTTATATCCATTTGTTCTTGTGTCCACATTGGTATTAAGCTTAAATAATTCCTCTCCCTCCCTGGTATTTATCCCTCTAATATATTTAAAAAGTGCAATCATGTCCCCCCTCAGCCTTCTTTTGGTTAAGGTAAACAAGCCAAGCTCCTTGAGTCTCCTTTCGTAAGACAAGTTTTCCATTCCTCAGATCATCCTAGTGGCCCTTCTTTGTACCTGTTCCAGTTTGAATTCATCCTTCTTAAACATGGGAGACCAGAACTGCACACAGTTCTCCAAACCACTCCTTAAAATTGACCTCTTCCTCAAAGCATTTCTATCTTGAGCTTCTCATTGACTGTGTATACATCACTGGAACTGTTTGTCTATGTACATGTATTATACTTTTCTGATTAAATTATAAGCTCATTATGGTTGGCACTTTGTTTTTGTATGTACTGTATAAAGAACCATGTGTACCTACAGCACATTGTAATAATTATTATTTGATTTCTGCATCTTTGATTTCTGTCATCTTGGGTTTTCCCATCTGTCATTTGTCTATCCAGGATCCCTATCTTTACTTTACTAGTGGTTTGCTAGTGACAAAACATGAAATTGGTAAAAAAAAAAAAAAAAAAAGAATTCCTTGTAGATGTGTATAGAGATAGATGCTGTATTTGGGTGAATTAATGGTTGTCATGTAGCTGTAAGACCTCAGCTGAACCTTTTCTTTGCACAAGGGGAAACCTGGACTGCTCTAATCCTTACAAGTCAATTATCATCTAAACTGCTCATTTCCTGCTGCAATTTAAGATTCATAAAATCTGAATGGGATATGCATTTTTAATGCTATGGCAGGAACCATAAATATTGTTGGTTTTGTTTGCCAGAATATTAATAAAATAATGACGCTGAAAGTCCAGGAGGGGGAAAAATGTAAGATATGCTGGTTCTTTTTCATAACCCAGTAATTCAGACAGCCTTTTGAAATGATTAAATAGGTTTAAAAAAAAATCTAGGCCCTTAAGTATTAGCTCCATTTGTGAAACCCTAAATGTTTTTTCTCTTTTTTAAATAATGCAGGAGCAGGTGCTGGCATTTCAGTTCAACTAATTAGCTTCTAATTTACTGTAAACATCTTAGAATTCCATGAAAATGTCTCAGCGGTATCTAAGAGGAAACAATCTACTGGTTCAATAAATCTTTTCTGAAATACCTCTGAGAATTGACTAAATATGTGAAGTGTAGCTGATTTAATACATTTGATTTTTTAAAAATATACTTAAAAGCAAGATAACACTTGCAGGCTTTCCTTAATATTGTCATTATATGTGTAAAGAGAGACTGTATGAAAATAGTAGAACTGTGTTTTGAGGAAGTCATCATTTGAATTTGAAAGGCTTTAAGAGTCTATATGGCTCATTTCAATTTACAATTCATCATTTATTCAAAAACATTAAATGTGTCAGTAATAGTATTACTATAGGAAGTGCCAATGTTTTATACTATTTGTAAATTGTATATTGCAAGTATATATTGCATGTATCTATTTCTATATTTAATATACAGACATTAGATATTATATTCACATCTATGTGAATATTTTATTCAAATTCGTTGGGAGTACAATTAATTTTATATTATACATAGGATACTGAATATTATACAGAATTGTTGGTCTTCCTTTCTGATGTGCCTTCTGAAATAGGTGATTTTAAAACATTTAGGTCTGGTCTACAATAGAGGATAAGTTCAAATTAAGATACGCAACTTCACCTATGTTAATTGCGTAGCTTAAGTTGGAATACCTTAACTCGAATTTTGGTGTTGTCCTCACTGCGGGAAGTCAAAGGGAGCACATTGTCCCTTTGATTTCCCTTACCCCTTGTAGAAGCTGGACTAGTGGCATTGACGAGAGTGCCCTCTCAGTTCAAATTAGCGTATAATCACTAGACCCACTAATTCAAACCCTGGAAGATTGACTGTGGCTGCTTCGATCTTATCTGTGGTGTAAACATGGCCTGAGAGAACTGTTCAGACAGGATAGAAGTCTAAGGTGCAAAATTTAGATCTGTATTTGGATCTGAATTTCATATTTACACTTTGAAAGGTGAAGTGTGCTTTTGTTGCTTTTGCTGTGTGTGGTGGTTTTCTGAATTTAGAGTTTTACTCTCTTATAATCTCAAATCATGGCATTCATTAAAATTTAGCTATGATTTTTTTTTTGGTTGGGGCAGAAGATGACCATTGTATTTACTTTTGTTTATAACCTATAAAAGTGAATACGACTTGAATTTTAAGTGGGCTATTAATTAGCCTCATTAGCACGAGTCCTACAATTGACAGATATGTTTTCTGTTGTTGTATATATCTTGGGTTTCTGTTATTTCCACTCCAGTTCATCTGATAAAGTATGTAAAGCCCATGATACTACAGTAATTCCTCATTTAACACATGCCCGCTTAACACGTTTTCGCAATAGCACAATTTTTTTTAGGGAACGTTTTTTTGAATTACACGACCGTCCCCGGAATAACATGATTTCCCAAGCCAGCCCATTGCTGGCGGCTGTGAAGGACTTCCCGCACTTCCCTGCAAAGCGGAAGAGGGTTCGCCACTCGCCGCGCCGTTCCCCGATGACTCCCCCTCGCTGAATGCCTTGCCCCATCTCCTCCACCCCCGCTTGCAAGGCTTCCCCTGCCTCCCTGCAAAGTGGCAGAGCGTTTGCTGCTTGCCGCGCCGTTCCCTGGTGACCTCCCCCCCCTCGCTGGATGCAGTGCGGGTCCTGGCAGATCTGTCACAGGGGCATACTCCCGACCCAATTCCCCGCCCCTCTCCTCCTCTTCCCTTCCCCAGAGCCAAACACCTCCCCTTTTCCATTATTTTCAATGGGAAAATTGATCCCGCATAGCACATTTTTACTTAACACGATCGTTTTCTGAAACATATCTATGGTGTTAAATGAGAAATTACTGTATATATTTTTGTTAGTCTCTAAGGGGAAAACAGAAGTTCAGGAAAGTCTGTCAAAGAGGCCATATTAAAGGCACAACAGCAAGCTGTCCTGATAGCAAGCTATATCAGAAGCTCTTTAATGACCTGAAAATCATTAATGACCTACAAACATGGAATCATGGACTAATTGCTAAGAAGTACACAAAATACCTAAATATGTAGGAACAAAAGAAGAAAGGCTAAAGCACAAAATAAGTTATTCCTAACAATGGACATAAAAGACAGAAATAAATATATGAGGGTATGTCTACACTGCCACCCTAGTTCGAACTAGGGTGGCAGTGTAGACATACCCTAAGGAGCAAGAGAAAGACAAAGGAAAATGAAGTTACATTACTTAGTGGGGAAAAAAGAGCTAACAGAGATCACACCAATGAGTCTGAGTTGTTCAATGCCTATTTTATATCAGTCTTCTCTTAAAAAAAAAAGGTTATTTGTGACCGGATATTTAACAAGATTCTGACAATTAAGGGGAAAGGAACACAAAACAGATCAGGGAAAAAACATAGGTTAAAAATATGTATGTAAATTACATGTATTCAGACTGACAGGAACTGATGAAATGCACCTTCGGACTCTTAAGGAACAAGTTGAAGCCATCTCAGAGCCATCAGAGATTATCCTTGAGAACTCCTGGAGGATGGGTAAGGTCCCTGACGATGGGAGGTTCCTGAGGACTGGCATCATAATATCTATCTTTAAAAAGAGGACCTGGGGAATTATAGGTGAGTCAGCATAACTTCAATACCTAGAAAGAAACTGGAACAATTTTTAAAACAATCTATTTGTAAGCACCTATTGGATAACAGGATGATAAGAAATAGTCAACATAGATTTGTCAAGAACACATCATACCAAACCAGCCTAATTTCCTTCTTTGACAGGGTTTACGGGGCTAGTGGATCGGGGAAGTATCAGATGTGATATGTCTTGATTTTAGAAGGCTTTTGATACCATCACACATGACACTCTTGTACAAAACTAAGGATATGTAGTCTGGATGAAATTAATATATAATGGGCGCACAAATGGTTGGAAAACTATTTTTGAAGAATAGCTTTCAGCGGTTTGCTGGATGTATATAGTGTGGTCCTTATCTCCCATGTCTTTTTTTGTATTATACTGCTGTTAATATACCCCAGAATGACAATAGACTAACCTTCCCCTCCCTTCCCCACAGAACCGCACCACAGTGTTGTCTCCCGGGTGGGGTTGCAAGCAGTTTGGAAGACAGGATCAGAATTCAAAATTACCTTGAGAAATTAGAGAATTGGTCTGAAATCAACAAGATGAAATAGCATAATGACAAGTGCAAACTACTACATGCAGTAAAGAAAAATCAAATGCACAAATGTGAAATGAGAATAACTAGCCCCTCTGTGGTTGGGGCTGCTCTGGCCCTATGCAGCTGGCTACCACCGGAGTTTACTGGCAAGAGATGGTTAACTAGTAAGCATACTTCTAAGCCTCATGCTTACTAATTAACTATTTAACAACCCTATTGGGAGCCTAGCAATAGGACTGCCCAGTGGGACTGAGAGCCCAGTGCATGGTGGGGTAGTGGTGGAGGGAGGGGAAGCCGGTTGGGAGGCTGGTGGCTGGGCCAGCACAGGGTGCCTGGTTGCAGCAGGGGCCAGAAATGACCTCCTCCGGTCCAGCAAAATCCATCATCTGGAACAGGTCAGGTCCCAAAGGTACAGGACCATGGAGGTCCAGCCCATATCCCAGATGGAAAATCCTTTGGATATAGGGCAAGTTGTGTTTGACTGAAGGTGGGGAGGAGTCAGAACTATCCACTATTGTAATTTTAACTCAGAAAATGGCAATCAGATAGTGTCATACAGAGTCAGCAATAATATAAATATTACCAGATACAACATGCTTCAAGTGACACCATGCACGATATTACTGTTTTGTCACAGGCTGCATTTTTGATAACTGGAACATGGTCTTTAGTATTAATCATTAATTCATGTAATAAATAAATGTTTTAATGTGGATAATAGAACTTCTGCAATATATTGTTTGGGCTTTCAGAAGGGTTATTTATTCATGTGCAAATGTATGTATGTTTGCTTACATACATATGCATACAAAATTCATATATATAAAGAACTTATTTATACATATTATTTATTATTTTGGACTATACTCTGGGAACAAAGACTTTCACTAATCTGAATTGCATAGACATTTTTACGTATTGTGACAAAGCTCCTATGAAAACTTGGTGGGTCCTGCTCTTCCTGGAAAATTTTGCTTGACTCAGAGGCTCAGAGTAGCCCACAGTTTTAGGCACCACACCTAGGGTTTAGTTTGCTGTTTGCTGAGCTCTTTTCATCATTGGCCACCATACAATAAAATGGGGAATAAACTCCACAATCTTTCTCCCTGAGTCAAAATGGGGAAGTGGGTGTTGGGGGGAAAGAGGGTCCATGCTCTACTCTGGGTTTCAGCTCAGGACCCTGTAATAGTAGCTGCCTGTGTGAATCCCCACCATCTTCTACAAGACAACTCCAAGACCTTTGGGCTATTTCCTCACTTCTTCTCTAGCATCTTCCTTCTCTCCATTTCATCCTTCTAATGTTCGGTTGTTGTCTCCTTTCCTCCTACTCCCAGTGGTGCCCTCCTCTGTCCTCTCAGCTGAATGCACATCCCAACTGTAGGAAAAGCTTCTTTTTAGAACCAGTCTGAACTGGTTTTCTTATTACCCCCAGGTGTCCTAATTAGCCTAAGCTGGCTTGACTCTGCAGCCTGGTCAATTAGCCCCAGGTTTTCCACTGCCCCTGATTGTCTCTGCTGGTTGTAGACTAGCTTTTTCCTGTTATTCTGGGAACAGAGATCTCCTCTGTTTGAGGTTTATATATCTCCCCTCCACTACTTTTTATAGACTTCTGTTCTGATCCTGTCACAGCATGATTTATGACATCTTTCTTTTTTTTTAACAAAAAAAGAAAAACGATCAGATGCGGTATAATTTACTGTTTGTAAAAAACTGGGGAGGTGTGCTTTCATTAAAAAAAGTTATTTACCAAACAATTTGTATCATATATTGAAGTCGTTATTATAGTTTAGTTGATCATATTTTCTCTGAATCTATTCTCATTTAATATTGTTCACTACAAGCAGCTTCATGCAATTTATCAATCCAGATTAAATTGAGTCCTATCAAACTTCTTACATACGCACATGAAAGTATTCTGGAAAGAAACCTACAAGATTAACACTTCTGCTATTGTACAATTGGTTGCAGAAATGATTGCTTACACTTCAGTGGTAGGATTACATATGACCTAGGGTAAAGCATTCTCATTCAAAACACCCTTGATGGTTGATGAGGTGTTATTAATGTGGTCAATGGCATGATTAACTTTTTGTATATATGTCAGCCCAGGGAGGCAAAAGTTGAACTCTGACTTAACTCAAACACAGCAGTCTCATATCAGTTTAGAGGGTAAAAGTGTACACATGTTCAATTTAGGTGTTAAGGGAAGTCAGAGTTCAACTTTTGTATAAAATTAACAGGTATGAATATATTCCTATCACCAAAACAGCTTTCAGTGTTGCCAGTTCCGGTGCAGAAAATGTGTAGTCTCCCCCTTCTTCTCCCCCTTGCACTTCACTCCTACCCCCTCCCAGGTTCTTTCCCCAGTTCTTCCCCAATTTTCTTTATCGCAAATAAAAAACAACATAGTTCACTGTTCCTAAGTAAAAGGTCCTACTTGCTGAGAGGTCCAGGTGGGTAAGGAGGCAACAGAACCTCCCTTTGAGACACCCAAAGGTGCTCTCCACCACAATGCAGGCCCTGCTGAGCCTGGAATTAAACCACTTCTTCTTTTTGTCAAAGTGTCCAGTGTAGGGATTCATAAGCCAGGGGAGCAGTGGGTAGGCAGCATCCCCACAATGCACATTGGCATGTCCGCTTCCCCGTCATGCATCTTCTGGAACAGGCTGGAGTTCCTGAAGATGCGGGCGTTATTTGCCTTCCCCGACCACCCGACGTTGATGTCTGTGAAGAGGCCTCGGTGGTCCACAATGGCCTTCAGCACCATGGAAAAGTACCCCTTCCTGATGATGTAGTAGGATGCCTGATCAGGGGTCTGAATGGGGATGTGGGTGTTGTTAATGCCCTCCCCCCCCATAGTTGGGGAAGGCCACGGTGGCAAAACCAGTGACAATAGGGACACCCAGGAGGGTGAGCCTGTGCAGCAGGATGGTCTTGATGGCCCTCACCAACTGGAGAAGGAGACAAACAGAGAATCACAGGGTTGCCAGAGGTCTCGGGACATCCCCAAACCCAGCCGCCTTTCCCCCACACACCAGGACCAACCCCTGCTTAATCCGTTTCCTGGCAGGGCTTTGTGAAGGCAGGACTGGAAAACCTTCTAGGAAGGGAGCTTCCACTCCCACCCCCACCTTCCCTAGTGAACCTCATTCCAACAGTTCACCATCTTCCCAATAACATAGTAAGGGTATGTCTACACTAGCCCCCTAGTTCGAACTAGGGAGGCTAATGTAGGCATTTGAAGTTGCAAATGAAGCCTGGGATTTAAATATCCCGTGCTTTATTTGCATCTTCCTGTCCGGGTGCTATTTTCAAATCCCCCTAGTCTGAACTAACTGCCTGCGGCTACACATGGCAGTCAAACATTAACTCGAACTAAGTCCTTAGTTCGAGTTAACTGTTACACCTCATTCCACGAGTTATCTTTGAAAATTCATGGAGATCGGGAGAGATCCCAGGTGGTTGGAAAAAGGCAAATGTGTGCCCATCTTTAAAAAAGGGAAGAAGGACAATCCAGGGAACTACAGACTGGTGAGCCTTACCTCAATCCCCAGAAAAATCATGGAGGGGATCCTCAAGGAATCCATTTTGAAGCGCTTGGAAGAGGGAAAAGTGATCAGGAATAGTCAACATGGATTCACAAAGGGCAAGTTATGGCTGACCAATCTGATTAGTTCTATGATGAAGTAACTGGTTCTGTGGATATGGGAAAGTCAGTGGATGTGATATATCTTGACTTTAGCAAGGCTTTTGATACGGTCTCTCACAATATTCTTGCCAGCAAGTTAAAGGAGTATGGATTGGATACATGGACTATAAGATGGATAGAAAGCTAGCTAGACTGTTGGGCCCAATGGGTAGTGATTAGCAGCTCGATGTCAGGTTGGCAGACGGTTTCTAGCAGAGTGCCCCAAGGTACTGTTCTTGGACTGGTTTTGTTCAACATCTTTATTAATGATCTGGATGAAGGGATGGGTTGTACCTTCAGCAGTTTGCAGATGATTCTAAGCTAGGGGGAGAGGTAGATATGCTTGAGGGCAGGGCAAAGGTCCAGAGTGACCTGGATAGATTAAAGGTTTGGCCCAAAGTAAATCTGATGAGGTTCAACAAGGACAAGTGCAGAGTTCTGCACTTGGGGCGGAAGAATCCCAAGCATTGTTACAGGCCGGGGACTGAATGGCTAAGTAGCAGTTTGGCAGAAAAGGACCTCGGGATTACAGTGGATGAGAAACTGGATATGAGTCAACAGTGTGCCCTTGTAGCCAAGAAGTCTAATGGCCTACTAGGGTGTATTAAGAGGAGCATTGCTAGCAGATCCAAAGAAGTGATTATTCCCCTTTATTCGGTTCCGGTAAGGCCACATCTGGAATATTGTGTCCAGTTCTGAGCCCCCCATTATGGAAAGGGCTAGTCAATTTCTAAAATGGTGACTGGCCAGGAACATGCAAATCAAGCATGGGATATTAAAATCCAGGGCTTGATTTGCAATTCGGTTGCCCTCATTAGCCTCCCTAGATCGATCTAGGGGGCTAGTGTAGATGTATCCTTACAGACTAACTCAGCTACCCCTCTGAAACAATAAAGATAATGAAGCTAGGTGACAGAGGAGGACATATACATTTAAAAACAACTCCCTAAGGTAAGAGAGAGGAGATTAGATTTGACTTTTTCCCAGAGAACCTCAGAATGATCAGAAACTCCATCGCCTCCAGCACAAAATATAAGGACTATTTAATCAAACTTGTTGCTTATTCACAAATAACACACACACTTAATAATCATCACATCATGGTGGCAAGACTAAGAGAAATGGAGATAGTATGTGTTTTTTAAAAAAATTGTAAGATGCTCAGTAAAGCTTGTTGTAAGTAAGGGGGAATTATAAAAATAACTTTAAAATGTAAAAGAAAAGTCCCCATTTTTATTTTAAATTTAAAAAATGTTGATTAGCTCTAGATCTGGACATAAGACAGGAGGGAAAATCTCATGGAAGTTCATTAAAAAGTTTTCTGTTTTAAATTATGACATTTAAACAATGCTGAGTTTGGCATAAAAAGTCAACTTACATTCTCATACCAGTATTTTAAATTGATTGTGCATCTTTCTCTTGATGTCTTGAGAGTTTTTTTTCCATGTGAATAACCCTTTCGATCAAGTACACATTTTCGTGGAGTTCTCTTGATAGAATTGATATAATAGTTTATACCCACTTATCACTGTAGAATCTGAGCACTTTACACAATTGAAAAATTCACTAGGATAATTCATACCTGTTGTTGGTTGGTTTCATTCTCCAGCTGGAAGGCAGTTGGAATTATTCAATGTAGCACATAAGCATGTATTGTACCTGCTACAACCTTGAAAATATAATGTTTGGAGTGACTCAGACTTGTAGGAACAGAACCTGGACACCAGTGTATGAAGCAAGCAGGAGAGTTTATTACACACACACGCTGGCAGAGTGTCACGTCACTTCTTCGGTTCATGAACACTGCCAAACAATAGGTTACAACTAATTATATAGGATGCTCAATGGGCAGATCAAGTGATGGGAGGGGGGGAGGGGAGAGCCCCTGGATAGATGCTAAGCATGAGGCAAAATAAGAGCAATAATATCAAGTTACTTGGTGTTTTCCGCCCATAGTTTACATAATACCTTACATCTAGTAAAATAAGTATTTAAACAAAGCAGACATCAATTATGAACTATGTGCCAAGTGGCGATGTGTCTGTCAGCTTCAAGAAGGTGTCTCTACACGGATGTGGTCCATCTGGGGATTAAAGCAGAGATATTAGGAGTACTTGACGATTGCATATTTGTTCCTAGCACCATTGAATGTGTCATGTCCTGTCTCCCATCCTGGGTCGTTAGCTCTATGATGACCTTTCTTCGATGGGCTAGGCAGGAAGAGGGGGTAACCATCATGTACTGTGTTAATGTGCCAATTCCAAACTTCAAATTTAGAATAGGTGTTCTTAATAGAATATCATAGCCTGCTTCAGAAATTTTTACCCTACAGACTTCTTTGAACTTATTTGATACAGCCCCACTAAAATCACATTAAAGCAATCCCCGAGGGGTAGCATGCTAGTCTGTATCTGTAAAAACAATGAGGAATCCTGTGGCACTTTAAAGACATAGGGTATGTCTACACTACCCCGCTAGTTCGAACTAGCGGGGTAATGTATGCATACCAAACTTGCTAATGAAGCCCGGGATTTGAATTTCCCGGGCTTCATTAGCATAAAGCCGGCGCCGCCATTTTTAAAAGCCGGTTAGTGCGAACCCCATGCCGCGCGGCTACACGCGGCACGGGCTAGATAGTTCGAACTAGCTAGCCATTCCGAACTATCTGTACGCCTCGTGGAGTGTAGCCGCGCGGCACGGGGTTCGCACTAACCGGCTTTTAAAAATGGCGGCGCTGGCTTTATGCTAATGAAGCCCGGGAAATTCAAATCCCAGGCTTCATTAGCAAGTTCGGTATGCATACATTACCCCGCTAGTTCGAACTAGCGGGGTAGTGCAGACATACCCTAACAGATTTACTTGGGCATAAGTTTTCATGGATAAAAACTACTTCATCAGATGCATGGAGTAGAAATCACAGAGGTAGGGATATAGATATAGATATATATGTACAAGCACTTACAATGATTATCTCACTACAGAGGCAATTTTACCTCTCTTGGTATTCAGACCTCTCCATCAACTACTGGGAGTTAGCCATGTCCACTCTGACTAAATTGGTCTCATTAACACAGGTCCTTTACTTGTTAAGTAGCTCCCTTATTTTGATGTGCTTATATGTATACTTACCTCCTGTGATTTCTACTCCATGATCTGATGAAGTGGGTTTTACCCTTCTAACTTGGCAGTTGAATTGTACTTAGTATAGAAAGAGAAACAATTTATAATGTCAGAGGCAAAAACGAACTTTCAGACTTTGCTGGGAGAGAAAAGCACAGTGCAAGTAAAGTTAACCTTTTATAGGTGTACAACATTAGTTTCTAAGTGCATCTAAGAAACTGCCATCTTACTGTTAACCTTTCTTATGAAATTCTGCTATTGTTGAAGACAAGGATCAGTCCATTGATTGAGACCCACTGACACCTGTCTGTAAGAATGAGGATCCTAAAACTGCTAGCCATGTGTGTACTTACTAGCAAAAGCAGTGGAATCACATCTGAGGCTTCTGGGGTGTTGAGAAGAATTTTGTGCAGATCAGGTTGTGGGCAGTGTGAAAACTGTCTGTCTTTTCATTATTTCATTGATAATAGGAGATTTTGTTTTCTTCCTTTCTTCTTTGTTTCCTTCCAGTCTTCCTCAAGAAATTATGAAACAGTGTTGTGCATTAGTAATTGATCTATTAAAAATGCCCATTTCCATAAGAATTGGAAGGGCTGTTGTATGCACCATTGCTTTGACTTGTCAGAGCCGTGACTTTGATGTACTGCAGTCAAGGAAGGCATAGCTTCATTATCTTCAGAAAGCTTGCCAAGGAAACATTCCATAGGCTTTCTGGTTTGAGACTCTATTTGAAAGCAAGACTTCTCCTTGAGAGCAATAGATATCCTTGGAATACAGAGCAAAACCTTTTTCATGTCTTTTTTTTTTTGCATATAAAAGATTTTATATAGTTTCCATCCATTGTCTGTTAAGTTACCAGTAATGAAGTCCATTAATGGTATAATTTCCCCACCACTATCTTTTTCTATTGGTACTGCTCACTGTATTTAAAGCTCTGTTGCAAATAAAACTACAAAACCCCATAAATTAGCAACAACTATTCCCTTCAACCTCATTATCAGCAAATGGCTCAGAGTGCTATCAAATTAAGTGCTTCTTCCTGCTGTCTTTTATGTCCACACAAGATCAGATAACACTCAGACTTATTCTGCTAAAGCAGCTGATGAAACCTTTTTTCTGCTTTCCCCATGAGGCTACTAAGGGCAAGAATGTGTCCCTTTATAATAACATCTTCATTTCCGCTGTGCCATTTTCTGATCCCTTTGAATGATCAGATTGCCAATCACTGTAAAATGACTGAATACAGGTTTAAAGAGGTCATGATTTCTCTTCCACGACAGCATCTGTGCTTTTCCTCCATTCACTGCATGAGTTCATCAGCCTCTTTTGCTAGTTAAATGTAGCTGATTCCTCTGGTGCTCAAGCCCACAATATTACCTAAGGATGGACACACATCAAAAGGTTTGGAATGTCACTGAGCTCACAGCTCCATTTACAATGAATCTTCTCTGCAATAATATATATATATATATATATTATATTCAGGGCTCAACAAATTATGCAAAACCCTACTTGCCAGACAAAAAAGGGACTCGCCACCTCCACCGTGTGACCCCCACCTCTCAGGTGCGCGCCACCGGAGACCGTCCGGGATGGCATGCTTGCTCGTGTGGTGGGGCGGGGCTGCCTCGTGGTGGCAAGGGCAACCTGCCCCGCACTCCAACAGCACCGACCCCCGTGCTGCATGGGGAGTGCAGCATTCTGACAGCGGTCTGGCCGCTTTCTCCCGTGCAGCCACCCCGCCGAGCAGCGTGCAGGGGGGGCCGAGTCCTAGGACGGCAGCCGGAAGTGGGGGCAGGGCCGCATGCGGGTGTAGGGCCGGCCCAGAGTGTGTGTGCATCCCTGATGTCAGGGGGAGAGGCACCGGTGTAAGAGAGCACCATATTGAAAAGTGGAGTAGAGGAGAGTGGAAGAGAGGAGGGAGGCAGAGGAGACGGAGGAGAGTAACCGAGGGAGAGGGGAGAACAGAGGAGTGAGCTAGAAGACGGCGGAGGGTGGAGGAGTGAAGGGTGAGAGCAGAGGAGAGAGGAGGGGGACGGGAGATGGAGGAGGTCAGAGAAGGCAGGAGGGAGACGGGGAGTGGAGCAGAGAGCAGAGTGTGGGGGCAGAGGATGTGAAAGGAGATGTGGAGGTAGGAAGCAGCTGAGGGCGGGGCTCCTTAGGAGTGCTGGCGGACTGGTGAGTTACGGCGAATACCCCACCAGATGAACAGAGTCCGGACGGTGTTTGTCCTTAGGGCCCTGGGCTGGACCCCATGAGAGAGGGCAGGCCTGGGCCCCCACTACCTCCACCCCTCCTCCCCTTATGGAGGGGCTAAGAGCGGCCAACTGATAATTGAGACGCCTTGGGGACAACCGAGTGTAGCTCATCCCAGGGGAGACTAGAGGTTGGCCAGCAGCCAAGGAGGGCACCGCGACCATCCAGACTGAGGGTATGTCTACACTACAGCACTAATTCGAACTAACTTAATTCAAATTAGTTAATTCGAACTAAGCTAATTTGAACTAGTGCATCTAGACCTAAAAACTAGTTCGAATTAGCATTTTGCTAATTCGAACTAGCATGTCCATATTGAGTGGACCCTGAACCGAGGATAAGGATGGCCGGAAGCAGTGCCAGCAGGGTATCAAATTAGGACTTAGAGCATGGAGCTGCTGTCTCAGGCTAGCTGAGGGCTGTGCTTAAAGGGTCCCGACCTCCACCCCAGACAGACAGTTCTCAGGGGTTCCCCACTCGCTTGTCTAACTTGATGAGGGACAGCAAAGCAGTCCTGTCTTGGAGTGCCCTGAATGCCCACACTCGGCACATCACAGCACTCGGCCATCAGCCTGGCTGCACTTGCCGCAGGCTGCCATCGGGGGGGTTGTCAATCGAGGGGCTGCAGGAGAGGAGCCCGCAGAGCCACCCCAGTCCTCCCGATTGGGGGCTCGTACCCCATTCGTCCCTCACCTCCTTCCACTTATCGCTTCCTAGCCCCCCTTCCTGATGTACAAAATAAAGGACACGTGTGTTCAAAAATAGAAACTCTCTTTATTGAACAAAACTCAGGGAGACTGGGAAAAGGAGGTGGGAGAGGGGAAGAGAGAGGGTGCGAGAGGGGAGGGCAACTAAAATGATCAGGGGTTTGGAACAGGTCCCATATGAAGAGAGGCTAAAGAGACTGGGACTTTTCAGCTTAGAAAAGATGAGACTGAGGGGGCATATGATAGAGGTCTATAAAAGCACAAGTGGTGTGGAGAGGGTGCATAAAGAAAAGTTTTTCATTAGTTCCCATAATAGAAGGACTAGAGGACACTAAATGAAATGAATGGGTAGCAGGCTTCAAACTAATAACAGAAAGTTCTTCTTCACAAAGCAAAGAGTCAACCTGTGGAACTCCTTGCTGCAGGAGGCTGTGAAAGCTAGAACTATAACAGAGTTTAAAGAGAAGTGAGAGAAGGAGGAACACGGGTGAGCGTATTTGTCGAGCCATTATGTATATATAACGAGAGGAACTAAAAGTTTTCAAATTGAGAGGCTTATTTTGGTATGCATTTAAGCAACAGAGATTCTCTATCCAATGAAACTGATGAAAGGAAAATAAAAGCAAGAAGCTCTTCCCTTACCCATGAAAAACTAATATCTTATACAATGTGT
Source organism: Pelodiscus sinensis (assembly GCF_049634645.1). NCBI lineage: Eukaryota > Metazoa > Chordata > Testudines > Trionychidae > Pelodiscus > Pelodiscus sinensis. The sequence continues at coordinate 36,466,372 of NC_134711.1, read as the reverse complement.
CATATTTTTAAAAAGTGCTAACAGGCCCATAACAGCATGGCTGTATTCATTGGGAGAGAACTTTTGTGCTTGCTGGCTTTACTAGCATGTTTTTTTTATTGGACATAGATTGTTGGAAAGACAACTAGCCTACAACAGGTTGACAGTGTCAAATTTGTAAATTGACACTGTCAACCTGGGTGTGAGTAAAGATATTAACTGGTAAACACTCTACAAAGCCAATTTCTCCTGCCTCTGACATTCACATTTTCACATCAAAAGCTATGAATGGGACACATCCAGCCCACTTAATTAGCTTCATTAACACAGATCCTACAATTGATAGGTAACTTCTTTTGCTGTAATATATACCTTGAATTCTGTTATTTCTACTCCAACTCATGTGATGAAGGGGGCTTTACCAATGAAAGCTCATGATCCAATATATTTGTAGTCTCTAAGGGTATGTCTATGCTTCAGGGCAAAAATCAAATTAAGCTACACAACTTGAACTACTTCAATTGTGTAGCTGAAGTCAAAATAGCGTAATTCAGCTTTTGGCGCTTTTGGCACCGGAACACTCTTCCTTCCACTTCCCATACTCCTCATAAAATGAGGGTTACAGGAGTTGGAGTAAGAAGTCCTCCAGCTCACCATTATTTTGAAATAATGGCTTGCAGTGTAGACACAGTCTTTGTTATTTTTGAATAATGTCAGTTATTTCGAAATAATGTTGCGGTGTAGATGTACCCAAAAGTGCCACAGGACTACATGTTGTTTTTAAATTTACAGATTAACACTGCTACCCCTCTGAGAATTTTTAACATCTATTATAATAGCTATTGTAAGGGGACTGTTACCCCTTACTAAAACTCTGTGGGAGTTTTTTGGTTTGCCAGCTCCCAGCTTCAGAAGGGGAAGGGTTCATGAGACTGACAGACCCCAGAGACAATGGAAAGCAGTCAACACTCCAGCTCAGCCTGACTGACAGGTTGTAAGCGGGGATTGTTCTGGCTCTCTCTGAGCAAACAGAGAGCTGAAAGAGTAGTGCAAGCTGTGTGAAGAAGTCCTGCAGCGACAGAACCAGACACAGACAGCCCAAGGAGTGCAAGCTGTGTGCAGAAGAAGTCCTGCAAAAACAGAGAGCTGAAAGAGTAGTGCAAGCTGTGTGGAGAGACAGTCTTGCAACAGCAGAGCCAGGCATACACAGCTCAAGGAGTGCAGACCCTGTGTTGAGCAGCAGATTGGCAGTGCTCAGAGAGCCAAAAGGAACAGAGAAGCAACACAAGGATCTGGAACTGGCCAAGCAGCACAGCCTGCAGCAGGATGTGGTGAGCAGCGGGGAACTGCAAAGTGTGAGGAGAGGCTCTGGACTAGGAGAGGGGTCTGGCCACTTAGAGCTTGAGGCTGTGTGGTCACTGCCAGAGCAAGCGTGTCCAGCCTGCAGCCCCCCCCCCCCCCCCCCCCCCCCCCGCAGCACATCCAAGACCTCTAAGGGGCCTCTAAGGAAGAGACTGTGGACTGTCCTTACGCTCTGCAGGCTGCTGTTTTGATGTCCCTGTGCTACAGAGCAGGGCTGTGTGTTCTCATTTAACCATTCTCATTGTTTCTTATTCTATTCTCTTTAATCAGTTGATGTTTAATAAATTGTATTTGCTTTGAACCTTATGAAGTGATCACTGGGCCAAGAAGGCCTGCAGTGTAAAGAGAGCACCTCGGAGTGGGGACACCCTAACTCCTGCCCCTAGTGACTACAAGGTCGGGGATTAAGCCCCAGGAAACCTGGGCCCAGCCTTGTTGGGGTTTCGAGGTCTCTGCTACTCAGGAGAGTGGAGGGGGAGCCCTCAGGATCAGGGAGGCCGTGGGGTAAAGGAAGTGGGAGCAGGGACTCAGATCCTTTCTCTGGTCCATTTCACCGGGGTGGTATAGAAGCCAGGAAAGTTCCCCACAATAGCGGGACCATTCCCCCGCTTACACTATCATACCTTTATAGAGCTAAACAACTACTTCTATCAGTTGGCAAGACTTTTTTTGAGGTGGTGGAGATGGGTGGTTCCTGTGCATATACAGTCAAGTGGAATCATGCACAGGTGCTGATGAAATTATTTTCTTTGATGTCAGGCTAAGTGGGTTTATTTCCTGAGTTTTGCCTTGAATTTCGTATTGAAACTTTCTGATTCTCAAAGAGAAACTCATCTGAAAACACTGTCAAAAATCTTCATAAACTCATGACTTCATTGACTTTGAGTAAATCTAAAGCGCTCCCTGCCCAGAGAATTATCTGCAGTCATCATGTTAGCAATGGAAATGGCTAGGTGAGACAGCTGATCTGAGAGGGAGATACAGTGTAATATTCAGAATGTTTCATTCCCTGTTGCTGACAGCCAAAGCTTTGCAGCTGTTTAGAGGCCTTATAGCAAACTAATTAAATTGCCTAATTTGCTTCAGAATAAATTAAGCCGTGGCTGTTTTACCAAGAAATTGCAAAGGAATCAATGTCATGGTTTTCTTAGTGTCATGATATATTGTTTTACTTCTGGCAGGGACTAAGACTACATCTAGACTGCAAGCGTCTTTCAAAATAAGCTTTTTTGGAAGAGATCTGGTAAAGCTTATTTCGAAAGAGAGTGTTCATACGCCAAAAGCTCAACGAAAAGTGGTTTGCTATTTCAAAAGATAGCATCCACACTGATAGGACGCTATCTCATATTTAGGGCCACCCAGAACCAGTTCAGGCAGGGCATTTGGTCAGCCGTTGCTTCCGGGTGCTGACGCCTAAGGCTAACTGAGACACGTGTTTAAAGGGACTCCCTCAAACAGTAGTTTCTCAGCATCTTCTGCTTGCTTGCCTACCTCTCCAAGGGACAGCAAAGCATTTACAGTACGTGCTCTGGTTGACCTGCTTCAGGACATCACAGTACACCCTGACATGGAGCTAGACCTGCCTCTGGGCATGTGAAGGCCCCACATTGCGATGCTGCAGTTTCTGCAGCAGTTTCTGCAGGCTGCCTTCATGGCCCTGCATGAGCTCGACTCAGAGCTCATCAAGAATCTCTGCCTGTGTGCAGGAACCAATGCCCTTGCAACTGCATCCCATGGTGGAGCAACAGTTCTGGAGGCTGGATATCAGTTCTGACTGGTGGGACTGGTTGGTGATGGAGTGGTGAGACGACCAGCAGTGGCTCTACAACTCCAGAATGTGGAAGGAGACATTCATGAGTTGTGTGCCTGGCTCGTCCTTGCCCTCCATTCATGTGACACCCAGATGCGACCCACCATCCCCCTGGAGAAGCAGGTCGCCATCACTATCTGGAATCTCGCCATGCCAGACAGCTACCAGTCTGTGGGCAGCCAGTTCGGCATGGGAAAGTCCACTGTTGGGGCCCTTCTCATGGAGGTAAGGCACTCTCAGGTTGCAGTCCCTGGAGGGGGAGGGAATACTAGAAAGGGGGAGCCTTGGGAAAGGAGGGGGTGGGAGTGCAGGGGGTGGACTAGGAGTAGGGGTGGAAACTCCATTCCTGGAGGGTTCTGCAGTCGAGCCCTCACACAGCCCTGCAAGGAGGGGCAGATTCAGAGGGTGGCTCCTGGGGTACTTTTGGGGGAGAGGAAAGGGGAGCTCGGGGACCTCCCAAGGCTCAGGTACCCCCCTTTGATTCTTTGTTTTGTGTCTCTGTTTTTCTCCTTCTGCAGGTGGTGAGGACCATAAATACCATCCTGCTGTACAGGGTCATCTGCCTGGGAGACTTGTGGGTCGTGGCTGGATTTGCCACCTGGGGCTTCCCCAACTGCGGGAGGGGGGGACTAGATGGACCCACATCCCCATCCAAGCCCCCATCCACCATACCACCCAGTATTTAAACAGGAAAGGATATTTCTTGATGGTCCTGCAGGTCCTGGTCAACCACCTTGGACAGTTTAGTGACATTTTCATCAGCTGGTTGGGAAGGGCGCGCGGCGCCCACATCTTCCGCAACTCCAGCCTCTACCAGAAGCTAGAGGCTGGCACATTCTTCCCCCAGCATAACTTCAGGGTTGGGGACGTGGAGATGCCACTGTGCATTGTGAGGGACACGGCCTACCCGCTCATGCCATGGCTCATAAAGCTGTTCACTGGCCACCTGAACCCGAGCAGGGACTGTTTCAATGCCTGCCTGGGCAGGACCCACGTCCAGGTGGAATGTGCCTTCGGACACTTAAAGGCATAGTTCAAGTGCCTCCTGACCTGTCTCAATGCGGGGGAGCACGACATCCCCCAGGTGATCTCTGCATGTTATGTTCTCCACAACATCGTGGAGAGGAAGGGGGAGGCCTTCATTCTGGGGTGGGGGGCAGAGGCTGGCCAGGAGGGATGGGCCTTTGAACAGCTGTGCACAGCTGCCATCTGCCAGGTCCATCAAGTATGGGTGCACATCTGGGAGGCTCTGAGGAAGAGTTTCTCTGAAGGACCCCATTAATTCTCCTCAGGGCCTCTCCACTAGGAGCCTGTGCCTTGCCCCTTTCTGCCTTTCCTACAACAATCTCTCCCTTCCCCCCTTCCCTATACTCTCAATAAAAACAACAGTTTTGTTTACAAAAAAGAAGTCTTTTTTTATGTGATAAAGGTAACTGGGAAGGGGGGGGGGGCTGAGAACCTGGATATGAGGCAGGGCAAGAACCTTTGTGTGAGAAGAGAGGCTCAGAACTGGGGCTGAGACTGGCGTGTGGTTTGGGTTGTGGTTTCACCTCGTGTCTGCGGACCCAGATGGATCCTGGGAGAATGGGGGATAGGCAGCAAGAGGAGCTGGAGTGGGGTTAGGCATGGCAGGGGGCCAGAGGCTGGCATAGGAGGGAGGGCGGGAGCTGGGTTGGGTACACAATCCTCTCCCAGAGGGTGGCACAGATGTTGCGGTCCTGCTGCAACACCTCGGTCTACATCAGAGCCCATCATTGTGCGTCGTCCTGGATCTTCTGAAATGGTCTGAGGTAAACAGGATGAGGTTTAATACAGACAAATGCAAAGTGCTCCACTTAGGAAGGAACAATCAGTTTCATACATACAGAATGGGAAGCGAATGTCTGGGAAGGAGTATGGCAGAAAGGGATCTAAGGGTTATAGTGGACCACAAGTTGAATATGAGTCAGCAGTGTGATGCCGTTGCAAAGAAAGCAAACATGATTCTGGGATGTATTAACAGGTGTGTTGTGAGCAAGACACGAGAAGTCATTGTGGAAGAAAACAAGCCTTCACTCTGGGTATGTCTACACTACAGCGCTAATTCGAACTAACGGATCCAGACTAAAAAACTAGTTCGAATTAGCGTTTTACTAATTCGAACTAGCATGACCACATTAAGCGGACCCTGAACCAGGCTTAAGGATGGCCGGAAGCAGTGCCGGCAGGGCATCAGAGGAGGACTTAGAGCGTGGAGATGCTATCTCAGGCTAGCCAAGGGCTGTGCTTAAAGGGTCCCGACCCCCACCCCGGACAGACAGTTCTCAGGGGTGCCCCACTTGTAAAGCAGTCCTGGCTTGGATTGCCCGGACTACCCAACTGGGCACATCACAGCACTCGGCCATCAGCCCGGCTGCACTTGCCGCAGGCTGCCATCTGGGGAGAGGGGCCAATTGGGGGGCTGCAGGAGAGCTTCCACCCCCAGAAGCCCGCAGAGCCAGCCCAGTCCTCCCCATCGGGGGCTCGTGCCCCATTCGTCCCTCACCTCCTTCCACTTACCCTTCCCTAGCCCCTCTTCTTGATGTACAAAATAAAGATAACGTGTCTTCCAAAATGGAATCTGTCTTTATTGAACAAAACTGGGGGAGACTGGGAAAAGGAGGTGGGAGAGGGGAAGAGAGAGGCTGGGAGAGGGGAGGGCAACTAAAATGATCAGGGGTTGGGAACAGGTCCCATATGAAGAGAGGCTAAAGAGACTGGGACTTTTCAGCTTAGAAAAGAGGAGACTGAGGGGGGACAGGATAGAGGTCTCTAAAAGCAGGAGTTGGGTGGAGATGGTGCATAAAGAAAAGTTCTTCATTAGTTCCCATAAAGAAGGACTAGAGGACACCAAAGGAAAGGAATGGGTAGCAGGCTTCAAACTAGTAACAGAAAGTTGCTCTTCACAAAGCAGAGTCAACCTGTGGAACTCCTTGCTGCAGGAGGCTGTGAAGGCTAGAACTAGAACAGAGTTTAAAGGGAAGTGAGATAAAGTGATGGAGGTTGGGTCCATGGAGTGGTATTAGCCAGGGGGTAGGCGTGGTGTCCCTGGCCAAGGTTAGTGGAAGGCTGGAGAGGGATGGCACGAGACAAATGGCTTGGTCACTGTCTTCGGTCCATCCCTTCCAGGGTCCCTAGGGTTGGCCGCTGTTGGCAGACAGGCTACTGGGCTAGATGGACCTTTGGTCTGACCCAGGACAGCCATTGTAACCTCAGGGCTCAGGGTCAGGGGTCTCAGTGGACCGACCCCCTTGATTCTCTTGCACACCTGCTCCTGGGTGGCCAGGCTGGCAGCTCTCCTACTCTAGCCGGCCACTTTCCTGTGCCTAGTGCGGAGATCGTGGACGAGGTCTACGATGTCTGCACTAGCCCAGGCGGGTGCCCACCTCTTGCGGTCCCGGGCAAGCTCCCGGGAGCCTCCAGCCTGGTCCCGGGAAGAGGGGGAGGGCTGGGGGGCATCAGGTGGCTGGCTCGATCCGTGCCAGGTGCAGGGTCTGCTGGCTGGGTGCTGGCAGGTTTGCACCTGGCCCGGGCACCGTAGCCAGCCCGTGCCCCTTTAAGGGGTCAGGGGCCGGGAGGGGGGCAGACGAGTTTCCCTGATGTTGGCCAGAGTGGCCACCAGGGAAAGCTGGGGAGAGCTAGCCTCCCACTAGTTCGAATTATGGGGCTACACACCCCTTAATCGAACTAGCTAGTTCGAACTAGGCTTAATCCTCGTAAAATGAGGTTTTCCTAGTTTGAACTAAGCACTCCGCTAGTTCGATTTAAATTCGAACTAGCGGAGCGCTAGTGTAGTGCCTATTAAAGTTAATTCGAACTAACGCCTGTTAGTTCGAATTAACTTTGTAGTGTAGACATACTCTGAGTTGTGTTTAAGCAACAATTAGCCAGAGGCAATTTTATTACGAGCTGCAGCAAGGGAAAAACTGGTTCGGATGGGGGGGGAGCCGATCTTCGAATACAAACAATTATGAAGCAGTTTATATACTGTTCATTACATGTAATAACAATAACAATTAGTCTCCTTCCCATTACAAACACCAATGGCTAACAGTTATTTAGTTCCACCCAGATGCTCCTTATCTCAAGGTCTCTACCAGAGTCAGCATTCTATCCTTATCTCCGTATGGAGGCGAGGGGCAAAGGCAGCGTCTAATTACAGATCTCGCGTTGTCAGGCCACAGACTTAGCCTGACTCTTGCTCTCTTGTTAACAAGAGCAAGATGGCTGCACACAAATTCCCTTATTCCCTTTTCCTGCCTCCACACTCCCCCCTTTTGTGCTTACAGCACAACGACCTTTCTAAACCTTTATTTTCATTATACATTACATAATTAGTACAAACCTAAAAGCTATTTCTATTACTACATCTTTTACAGCAACAATCAAATATGAAACCCTTAATAAGCAAAAGCAATATAATCATTAATATCCCCAATATAATTCAATGATGGGGCTGTTCTATAATTTTAGTCACATAACACAACATATCATAATTAGTAACCAAATTAGGGAGGGCAGGTACATGCTGATGGCACCTGTCCATAAGCACAGAGTCCAGATCAAGGGAGAAACCCAAACCACTCCCACAAGTTTCTCCTTGGCAATATACAATACTTTGCTTTTTTCACCAAGGTCAGTTCTTAATGTCCTTTTGTAGTCAGAAATCTTTGGGCTTTGGCGGTGTCAGAGGAGTGGACTTTTCCTCTTTTTTTTCTTGAAACAGTCGTGGTTCAGCATGATGCAGGGGAGATGTTACCGGCACATCACCCTGTAATATTTTGGTTCTTCTGGTGTCCAGCAGGTAGGAAAGCAGGACCAGAAGAGAGAGGCTTATCAGCAATCGGGGTAGGATCATTTCGAGATGGAGGGAGTTTTTGCAGTGAGAAGCATTGGCCAACAGTCAGTTCTTGGCACATCACAGTGGTGTTGGTGGTTAGCAAACTTGGTAAAAGTCTTTCTAGAGTGGTCTTTCGCTGATGGACATAAGAGTCTCTATTCTCTGAACTAAAAGCCAGCTAGCTCCTTTGGAACCAAGGTTATTTCTTCCGCCGTGCCACTCAGGATCTCATGTTGGGTTACTCATCACTGCCGAAGTGCGATAGAGCCGCATTCCGTCAACGGTCAGGATCATCCAGCGAGGGGCTGTTATGCACACAGACGGATATGTAGAGGGGCAGGATGGAATGATCTGTCTGGGTAGTCAAACACCAGTAGGTACCGTTCATTTGGACCAGCTCGATGTTTTTGTTTCTCTGAGACAACCACATCAAACCTAGGCAGATTCGTCATGATGTTAAATGGGCAGGTACATAAAATTTCCTTATCAAAGTGGGTGCAACAATCCCTGGGTACAGGGAGGCTCCACACCTTCTGAATAAGCAATGCCCTCGACTCTATTTATATGCTCCTGCTTTGGTGCAGGCAGGGCGGTTACCATTCTGATCTGATCTGAGTGAGGAATCCCCAGAGGGGCCAAAAACAAATGGTTATACTATGGCCCTGTCCAGGTGCGCCTTTGGGTCCTCATGGATTCTCTACTTTCCCACTCCCATGGGTAGGCACAGGGGAGATGGGGACTCACCACCATAAGGGCTGGGTGGTCAAAGCTATCCTTTTCTTCAATACTGGCATTCTAATTTCTTTAATTTAGTTCCATTAATTAACAATCCAATTAGTCTCTGGTCCAAATATCTGGTTAGGTCTAGTGAAGTGGACACAGAGCTGGACACATCCTTCAAACTATTTAGGATCACTTGATTAGCTTGGCTGATGTCTAGGCCTTCACGGAAACTGGATATTACTGCATCTACCAGCCTGGATTCTATACAATTTCTGGGCTATGACATAAGTGTTACTTACAAAGTTTCCAGGCCCAAACCAATCTGCGATGGTATCTGCTAAGCCCCGTCGTTGCCTAATCAGGCACTTGCCAATTTGATTAGCCAGTCTAGCACACAGCTGGTCTATACCAGTGTGGAACATCACCAAGGTAAGGACCAGTGACAGTTGTCGTGGTTCTGAGACAGGGGTTTGTTCAGGGCATGATGCACAATTGGGGGGCTCTATTTTGTCCTTAAGGTATTGGTTAATGATATCCAAATGAGGGCAAGTTAGCAATGGCCATTGTTTAACAAATGACAGCCATGCCTCAGGGGTTACCTTTGTCTGGGATTTAAGTGGTAAGCCACAGTGGGAATCAGTAGCTCCAACTTCAGTGACCTGATGTTAGTGTTTAGCTTCTATCCCACAATATTCCATACAAACTTTAACTCAGAGGACTGTGTATTCTTTGTCCTCCTAGTGTTCATGTTGTTACAATAAACAAAATAATTATGTTTGAATGAGGGGCGGCCCAAGGCCGTGTATTCCCCATTGCTATTAGCGTGTATTTATTCTATGTATGTGACTTGAAGGAGGTTACGTTGACTAGAGTCACTGTTTCTCTTATAGGACCAAGCATGGTTCACAGATGTTTAATTGATAACCCATGCAATTCCATAATTCTTGAGGCCTTTTAAGGCATCAGGCACCAATGAGTAGCAGGGCAAGTAGCATTTATTGCAATGGTGAGGTTACTAGTTTCCTCGTTATTGTGGGCATCTTTACTTAAATATGCTGATGTCCTACTTGCCCGTGTTGTTTCTTATAGATTTCTTATCTCTGGCCAAACCACTTTTATGGTTGGTGTGCAAATTTGCAGAAGCTAAATATTTCATTTGTGTAGCCATTAAAGCAAAACCAATCCGGTGGGGGAGAGGGCTGGTACCCCACTCCCAGTCCTTCTGTTCACGTGATGCACTCCTTGCTTCCTTCCAGTTCCTTTTTTGTTCACCTGTGGAGACATTGTTAACATTCTCCTAGCCTAAACAATTACCAAACTATTATCCTTTCACTGAATTTTAAAGTTGCCAATTGACTAAGTTTAGAGTTGCCAATTGATTGGGCCCAATTATTAATTTTGTTGGTTTAAATTAATGCTTCTGCTTTACTCAAATTATCCTTTCATTAAAAACAATTTTCTATACACAACAATATTTGCAATACGTATTACAATTAAGACACACAAGACAAACTTGGACAGAACACAAACTTATTGTGTCATGACACAGAACCATGGTTTTGTTGTTGTTGTTTTTCTTCAGCTGGCACCAGCGCTTTCTGATAATCTGAAAGACAAGAAAACGTTTCTACCCCCATCGGGGTGGCCTATTATAACTTAAAATACTGCCTAAGATCTGTTAGGGGAACCTGTTACAGCTAGCTCCTTACCACTTCCATGGGCGAGTGAGCTACAACTTTATGAGAACAAGGGCGCTTCATCGGTACTCATGACCTTCCACTCCCTCGAATTACCTCAGAGTTGCTAGCCCTCCCCAACAGTGACATGCCTCAGTTTCCCTCTTGTGCCACAGATCAGGCTTACTTATGTGTGAAGCTATAATGCTTTTCCTGAGCACAAGGTGTTGGTTGGCCAGTTACTGTTCCTGCAAGCAAAAAAGCTTTTATTTTCCTGAAAAGAATCATATGTACAATGTTACAGGCTTACTTATGAGGGACAGTTGGTAAACTAAATCTACATACTCCAAAGAAGGGGTCTGCTGGGTCTGGAGTGTCAGACCTTATCAGCAGCTCATGCAATAAGGGGAGTCATCACTCCCTCACATATCTGCTCAGTCTTGAGGTTTGGCTGACCCCCCTTGCATTCAGAACTCCCTCGTGGGAGAGCCCTGGTGTGGCTGGAATCAGCTTACTTCTCAGAGACCTGGACAGCGGCATTCACACTCCACTCATTACATTCACACTCAGCATGCTTTTCACACAGAAATTTTCCCACTTTTAGATGCATCTCTCTTTATGGACCTCGTCCATATTTGGGGTAGCAAACAACACGTTTCCCCCCAGGGGCGGCAAACAACACGTTTCCCCCCAGAACCACAGCAGTTCCCAGCACTGCATAAACCTAGGTGCCTTATGTCTGGACGCAATACAATTTTCTTCCCGTACCCGGGGTGGCACCACCAAAACCACAGCAGTTCCCAGCACTGCATAAACTTAGGCCTACTCGGGGGTAACAAAACAACCTCCCCGGAACCGCTTTGCATCTGACCTTGTTGCAGATTCAAGAAGTTCGGATGGCGTGAGCCCAGCGAGGCAGACGACCCCACAGGCAGTCCTCCTCCACACCCCAGTAGAGATTTCAAAAGGTCTCTTACCTCTCGTTTGGTGCCCTGGGAGTGAAGGGGGATGGTCTGCAGCCGCTGTCGCTATCCTCAATCAGGCGTTGCTATCCGAGTCACGGCACCAAATTGTGGAAGAAAACAAGCCTTCTCTCTGCATTGTGTTTAAGCAACAAGTAGCCAGAGGCAATTTTATTATGAGCTGCAGCAAGGGAAAAACTGGTTCGGATGGGGGGGGGGGAGCCGATCTTCGAATACAAACAATTATGAAGCAGTTTATATACTGTTCATTACATGTAATAACAATAACAATTAGTCTCCTTCCCATTACAAACACCAATGGCTAACAGTTATTTAGTTCCACCCAGATGCTCCTTATCTCAAGGTCCCTACCAGAGTCAGCATTCTATCCTTATCTCCGTATGGAGGTGAGGGGCAAAGGCAGCGTCTAATTACAGATCTCACGTTGTCAGGCCACAGACTTAGCCTGACTCTTGCTCTCTTGTTAACAAGACCAAGATGGCTGCACACAAATTCCCTTATTCCCTTTTCCTGCCTCCACATCATTCTTCCGCTCTACTCTGCACTGGTTAGGCCGCAATTGGAGTATTTTGTTCAGTTCTGGGCACCACATTTCAAGAAAGATGTGGAGAAATTGGAGAGGGTCCAGAGAAGAGCAAGGAGAATGATTAAAGGTCTAGAGAACATGACCTATGAGGGAAGGCTGAAGGAATTGGGTTTGTTTAGTTTAGAAAAGAGAAGATTGAGGGGGGACATGATAGCCGTTTTCAGATATCTAAAAGGGTGTCGTAAGGAGGGAGAAAACTTGTTCATCTTGACCTCTGGGGATAGAACAAGAAGCAATGGGCTTAAACTGCAGCAAGGAAGGTTTAGGTTGGACACTAGGAAAAAGTTCCTAACTGTCAGGGCAGCCAAACACTGGAATAAATTGCCCAGGAAGGTTGAGGAATCTCCATCTGGGGAGATATTTAAGAGTAGGTTAGAAAAGTGTCTATCAGGGATGGTCTAGACAGTATTTGGTCCTGCCATGAGGGCAGAGGACTGGACTCAATGACCTCTTGAGGTCCCTTCCAGTCCTAGTAGTCTATGATTCTATGATTCTGGGCTAGCATCTGCTGAATGTCCCGGAGGACAGGCAAGCGCTCTCTCATTAGGTCCACATAGACCCTCCAGTGCCTGTGACTCCCTCCCCCCACCCCGGGGTCGGGCAGCTGGCTTGGCTGGTGATGATCTCCCCACAGTCATGGCTGGTCTGGCTGGGGAGAATAAAGAGAGGTGATCAGTCATTCCTAGAAACACCATTCCTGAAGCCTTGCCCTCCTCTGTGAGCTGAGAGCAATGGTCCTCAGGCCAGAGGATGGTGATGTCCCAGGACCAAGACCATATGTGGCCTGGACAGTGGGACCATGCTTTCTGCCCCTCTCCCTGTCCCATGGACAAGCAGGCAAGGGAAGTGTCCGGACACACTAGGATCCAATGGTGGGAGAGAGGCTTCAAGCAGCCTGGGCTTCCATCGGGGCTGCACACACACCTGCACCTGGCAGCACCGTCCCTGGGAGCAGGTGGTACCTCAAACCTGCTGGCATGCTTGTGTGCTGTGTTCAGCACACCAGAGTCTGTGTGTGGGCGGGCGTGTGCCCTTGTTCCCGGCCTCCTGCCAGCTGTGGCTGGTGGTTGGAGGGTGTAGGAGGGCCCCAGGGGTCAGATGTGTGTCTGGCTCCCCAGAGCCTGTGAGCAGGAGCCCGGGGGTGCTCCTGGGGCTGCATAGTGCAGACTGGCACTGCACATGCATCCACGTGCAGCAGCGTGAGGGTCAGGCTGAGAAGGCTGAGCAATGATCGCTTCTCAGCCCCTGCCACTCCCCACCTTATGTGTGTGGAAAACTAAGAGCACTCACCTGCTGATCCTTCCGCAGCCTCGGAGGATGCCTGGGAAACATCCAGGCCCTGGGATACCGGCTGCAAGGTGATGGTGGTTACAGTGCTGGCCGTCTCTTCCTCCTCCTCAAGTGCCTCCTCCTCCTCCTGGGTTGGGACCCCCAGCCAAGTGACGATGGGCATGTCCAGCCCCGAGTCCACCACCAGGGGTGGGGAAGGGGCTGCACCACCCTCCAGTATGCAGTGCAGTTCTGTATACCAGGGGCAGGAGTGAGCTTCTGCCCTGGAACGAGAGCTGCACTCCTTGACCCTGGCATAGCCCTGCTGGAGCTCTTTTACTTTACTCTGGACCTGCTCCAGAGTGCAGTGTGGCCCCTCATGGCTAGGCTCTCAGCCATCCGGCTATAGATGTCCGTATTGCACTATTCAGAGCAGAGATCCTGGAGGGTCTCCTCCTCATCCCATACCTCCAGAAGGGCCAGGATCTGCACCCCAGACTGGGATAGTGCATGTCATTTCCTGCCCTTGGCAGGATCCTGGAACCCTGTGCATGCTCCCTGGGATGGCCAGTAGGCTCTTGGGGAGCTTGTGGCTGGGACATTAGTGCCCAGATATGTGGCAGTGGCAGACATGTGGTGGGTTCCAGCTCCCAGGGCTGGCTTCCTGCCACAAGCCCTGTCCCGGGTGTCTGCAGTTTTATGAGCTGCTGGGAGACAGGAACTATAGAGTTGTGATGAGTGTGGATGGAGTGGCCAGCAGGGCACCTGTGTTATTTCCTGGAGGCCTCTTTTTTCTACAGAACTCCCTCTTCCATGTCCACACACACCTTTTTCAGAAAAAGATTTTTCTGAAAAAGCCTTATTCCTCGTAGATTGAGGTTTACCACCATCAGAAAAAGCCCTCTGTTATTTCGACTTTTTGTCAAAATAACACTATTGCAGTGTGGACACAAGTTTTGTTTTTCCAGAATAACGGCTGTTATTCCAGAAAAAAGCTTCAGTATAGACGTACCCTGAATGTTGCTCATTAATTTATACTTCTTGAACAACCATCAAAAAAGGAGGTGGTGGGTTCTATCAAATGTAAATGATATAAAAAATATTTATTGATCTTACCATTGCATGCTCTGCAAAATGTTAGGCCTTGATAAACACAAAATGCTGTAAAAAAAGAGTGTGAGTACAATGAGCTGGACATGCAGATATAGTTTGCCATACGGATTTATTTTTTTCTCTGACTGCATTAATCTTATCACTTGCAGTTTGTACTCATGGAAGTTCTCTTGATTCCTGGAATCTATTAACACATGCAAAACTCTTTCAGGCAGATAGTGGGGAGACATTGGTATCTGAGGACATCACAGTATATACTCAATGATTCCTTTATGCGACAAAAAAACCCAAAAAACAGATTGTCAGTGTTATAAAAAAATTGCATGCTCTCATATTTCCCTAAAATTCGGCTGGCGTCCTACTCTCCCGCTGCTGTAACATCCAACTCCTCCTCCTTTTGCTTCCTCCCATGAGATTTCATTCTTTGAACTGCACTCCATCAGGCTTCACTTTCTTCTTTCTTTCCATATGGCTGTTTTCAATCACTACTTCACCTCCTTGTTCTCATTCTTTGCTGATATTGATATCTGCCTCCTCCTTTTCCTCTGCTCCCAACTTCCTAACCCCCTTCTCCAACTGAGTAATATTAGGAAGAAATGTACCATGTGGGCATTTATTATATAATTGTATATTATGGGTGGCTTATAAATTTTGAACATCTCAGAGACAGAGCACAGGACTAGCTGGATTGTTGCCCTGATTTAATATGGGAATTCCTATATAGCTGCATGTTCCTATTTCCTCTGGATTTGCATCATTCTAATTGCAAGAATTTAGTCATTTAGCAGTCATTGCTTGAGCTGCAAGACACTGTTTCCTTTCCTTATTTGTATTGCAAATTTAGTGTTCATGAAAGAAGCATATCTATTTGATCTTTCTTTGGTGAAGGAAGAGTCTCATGACAGAAATATCACTAGCCCCCTCCTTAGATGCAGATGAGAATAGCCACACAGTAAAAGAGGTAATAAAATCATAGACATGTAACAATGAAAGGGAAGTTGATAGGTCTTCTATTCCAGTCTGCTGCACCAAGGCAGGACTATGTATTTTCTAAAAGAAGGCTGAAGAGAAATATGCTTGCTCTCTATAAATACATTAGAGGGATAAAGCCCAGGGAGGGGGAGGAGTTATTTAATGTAAACACCAATGTTGACTCAAGAACAAATTAATATAAATTTGCCATCAATATGTTTAGTCTTGAAATTAGAGAAAAGTTCTTAACAATCAGAGGAGCGAAGTTTTGGAATAGCAGTCCAAGAGGAGTAGTGGGGGCAAAAAACCTAAATGGCTTCAAGACTTAGCTTACTACATTTATGGAGGGTATGGTATTGATGAGACTGTCTACAATGGCATATAGCTAATCTGGGACTGGTAGCAGCAAATATCTCCAGAGGCTGGTTACAGGGCACTAGATGAGGAGGGCACTAAGGCCAAATCTACACTAATGGGGAAAGTCGACTTAAGATACTCAACTCCAGCTATGTTATATCACTGAAGTCGACGTATCTTCAATTGCGTTTTTGCACCATCCACAAAGCGGGACCTTGAGGGGAGAAAACACTCCCTTTGGCTTCCCATAGACCTCAGGAGCAGGACTAATGACACAGATGGGGGAGCCCTCTGAATTTGAATTAGCAGGTCTTCACTAGACCTGCTAAATTGAACCCCAGAAGATCAACTGTGGCAACGTCAATCTTCCATATAGTGTAGACAAGGTCTAACTTACTAAAGAGAATTCTTTTCTTGGTGTCTGACTGGGGGTGTTGTCCACATGCTCAGGATGTAGCTGTTTGACATATTTGGGGGTGGGAAGGAATTTTCTCCTAGGTGAGATTGGCAAAGCCCCTGCAGGTTTTTTTTTATCTTCCTTTTCAGTATGGGGGCAACGGGGCATTTGAAGGTTTAAAGTAAGGGAAATGGTGGATTCTCTGTAACTTGAAGTCCTTAAGTCATGACATGAGAACGTCAATAACTCTGGCAGGAGTTACGAGCCTATTAAAGGAATGGCCAGGCAAAGTTCTGTGGCTTGCAATGTGCAATACGTCTGACTAGATGATCATGCTGTTCCTTTTTGGCCTTAGAGTCTATGAGACTTGTATTCTAGGACCTGTTTTTTCAGGCTCTGCTAACCTGAAGACATCTAATTTCTGTAGTCAATTCTTAACTTGTTCTGTCTGTTCTTTAGCCTCATGTCCTACCCCATGTAAGATGACGTTCACTATGCTAGTCATCTAATTACTGCTAACCTTTTTGGTGAAAACTAAAACAAAAAAGCATACAAAACAGCAGCCACTACTTCATTTTCTGTTATTATCTTTCCCTCCTCATTGATGAATGGGTTTCTTGGTCTTCTGCTTGATTCTAATGAACACAAGGTCAATAAAATACAAAATGGCATTGAATTGGAACTGAGACAGATATTATGAGAAAAGAAGGTGACAAAGCAGGGAGCCCCAGAAGATACCCATTGTTCCTGGAAAAATTCATGAAACAAATTATGGGGACAAGCTAGTGGAAGGTCACAGAGATGGTGAAAAGGATTCAGAGGGGACACTGACCAGACCACACAACATAATGTCTGCTGCTCCAAGAAAGAATCAAAGGAGTCAGTGGGCACCTCCCAGGAAATCCCTGCCCAGATATTTGCACATGCAAGGCCAAGAAAAACACCCACGTAATCTCACACTGCCTCATCATCAAGCTATGGTTTTAGTCCAATAGATGACAAGTTTGGCCAGTGCAATGAGGGCTTTCAGGAAGAAGTCTCATGATTTTTCAGGGACATGTATGTGGTAGGCAACAATAAATGTGTGAAAGAAAAGTACAGACAAACTCAGCAAGGGTATGTCTACACTACCCCGCTAGTTCGAACTAGCGGGGTAATGTATGCATACCGCACTTGCTAATGAAGCCCGGGATTTGAATTTCCCGGGCTTCATTAGCATAAGCGGGGAGCCGCCATTTTTAAATCCCCGCTGCTTCGAACCCCGTGTAGCGCGGCTACACGGGGCTCGAACTAGGTAGTTCGGACTAGGGTCCTATTCCGAACTACCGGTACTCCTCGTGAAACGAGGTGTACCGGTAGTTCGGAATAGGCACCCTAGTCCGAACTACCTAGTTCGAGCCCCGTGTAGCCGCGCTACACGGGGTTCGAAGCAGCGGGGATTTAAAAATGGCGGCTCCCCGCTTATGCTAATGAAGCCCGGGAAATTCAAATCCCGGGCTTCATTAGCAAGTGCGGTATGCATACATTACCCCGCTAGTTCGAACTAGCGGGGTAGTGTAGACATACCCCAAGAGACAGAACAGGGACGCATGTCTCTCTCGCACTGCAAACAGAAAAAGTGTTGGGGATGAGGAGGTCTATGAAGTTTGTTGAACCATGCCAGACAAACGTCTATGATGATACTCCTGAAGATATTGTTCATCTACTGAACAGTTATTACCTGGACATCCACTGAGCAAGTCTCCCCAGATTTCCCTACTAAGGAACATTAGTTCCATGACAGTGAAAAAAGAATAGCTCAATCCCCATCCATCTTTTCCTCCATAGTGATAGTTATTACTCTAGAGAACCTTGCATGCAGATACAGAATTGTTTGTGTTGACTTCTGATATTGCATTAGCTGACTCCTCCCAGGTGTTTAAGATGGGTTTTGAGTGTCTTGTCTAGACATGTTTCAACTGCAGAGTCAACTCAAGTTATTATCAAAGTAGCTCCTAATTTGAGTTCTTTCCAAAGCACCGTAGTTTTGCTGTAAAGTAGGTGAGTTTAACCAGGGACAGACGTGTAGTATTGGCATTACCTATCCTATCTTGCAGCAATAACTAGAGTGCCTTTTCTTCTCTAGGATATCACAGTGGGATAGTTGACAAACATTAGTTATCTCATTGTAAAAATAAAATAAAACACCCCTCCTCCCAAACATTGCTGCACCCTTTTTGCAGTGGACACCTCTGGAGACAGAGGAAATTAAGGACAAGGACACAGGTGTCCTCAAAAGAAAAACATGAGGAATGATTAAGTTCAGGAGAAAGCCAAGGATTTTTTTGTTTGTACATAAGTTAACTCAAAGACAAACTGCAGAAAGGGAGTAATATAATAGTGTATGTCTGTTCTGGGAGAAGCTAGGGACTCCACCTCCAGCCATGGACATATGACAAAAAAAAATCGCTAAGAAGCTCTGAATTTGGCTCACTACTTCAGGGTTGACAGTTAAACCATAAATAAACAATCAGTTTGTTGCCTTGGACTTCTAAACACAAGTTTTAGAGGTGCTTCTCTTTCTAAAATGTGCATTTTCATGAATATATAGCTGGTGTTACTCTACTGAAATCAGTAATTTACTTCAGATTTACAGCTGCATAACTGAGATAAAAATCTGGCTATTTTTTGGAAGAAAATTACAGTAGAAATTGAATTGAAAGTGATTATTGTTCCACAAACAGCTGCCGAAAAGGCAACAGAGATTTTGGGAAGAAGAGAAGGAAAAGAGTTCAAATGTTGCATGCAAAATTGAAAGAAAAACGATTTACCAGTAAATATATTGGGTAATACCCTGCCATTAATTTTAACCCTTTTGTCATTAAAATTAATGGGTCAGTTTAGTCAGTTGGCCTACTCAAAATGAAAGGAGAAAAAGTGTTTGTAAACATTTCTCTTCTTTATCTTCTCCTTCCATTTGGAAATTTTTACGTAATGAAAGGAAGGATGTGTGTGACATGCTTCCATCACAAACTGATGGTCCTTTATCCTTCTATCCCTGCCCCCCCCACAAAGCATCAAAACCCAGGTCCTGTCACGTCTTTAGATGTCCTCCTTTGCTGCAGTGCCACAGTGGTACAGTAAACTGCCATGACTGTCCAAGAGCCTTCTTGCTAAAGGCCTACAGACCCATATAATCATAGAGTCATGGGGCTGGAAGAGATCTCAGGAGGTCATCGAGTCTAGCCCCCTGCTCAAAGCAGGACCAACCCCAACTAAATGAACCCAGCCAGGGTTTTGTCAAGCCAAGACTTAAAAATCTCTAGTGATGGAGATTCCACTACCTCCCTTGGTAATCCATTCCAGTACTTCACCATCCTCCTAGTGAAATAGTTTTTCCTAATATCCAGCCTAGACCTCCCCCACTATAAATTGAGACGATTGCTTCGCTATCTGTCACCACTGAGAACAGCATCTCTCCATACTCTTTAGAACCTCCCTTCAGGAAGTTGAAGGCTGCTATCAAATCCCCCCTCACTCTTCTCTTCTGCAGACTAAATAAGCCCAAATCCCTCAGTCTCTCCTCATAGGTCCTGTGCTCCAGCCCCCTAATCATTTTGGTTGCCTCTGTTGGAAACTCTCCAATGCATCCACATCCTTTCTATAGTAGGGGGCCCAGAACTGGACACAATACTCCAGATGAAGCCTCACCAGTGCCAAATAAAGAGCAATAGTCACTTCTTTAGATCTGCTGGCAATGCTCCTCCTAAAGCACCCTAATATGCCATTAGCCTTCTTGGCTACAAGGGCACACTGTTGACTCATATCCAGCTTCTCATCCACTGTAATCCCCAGGTCCCTTTCTGCCAAACTGCTGCTTAGCCAGTAGGTCCCCACCCTGTAACAGTGCTTGGGGTTCTTCTGTCACAATTGCAGGACTCTGCACTCACCCTTGTTGAACTTCATCAGATTTCTTTTGGCCCAATCCTCTATTCTGTCTAGTATCAGAGGGGTAGCCATGTTAGTCTGGATCTGCAAAAGCGACAAGGAGTCCTGTAAAAGGGGCGAGGAGTCCTATGGCACCTTATAGACTAACTGAAGTGTTGGAGCATAAGCTTTCATGGGCAAAGACCCACTTCGTCAGATGCATGTAGTGGAAATTTCCAGAGGCAGGTATAAATATGCAGGCCAGAATCAGGCTAGAGATGACGAGGTGGATCCAATCAGAGAGGATGAGGCCCACTTCTAGTAGCTGATCTGGAGGTATGAATTCCAAGAGAGGAGAAGCTGCTTTTGTAGTTAGCAAGCCATTCACAGTCTTTGTTTAATCCTGAGTTGATTGTGTCAAACTTGAAGATGAACTGTAGCTCAGCAGTTTCTCTTTGAAGTCTGGTCCAGAAGTTTTTTTGCTGCTGGATGGCTACCTTTAGATCTGCAATTGTGTGTCCGGGGAGATTGAAGTGTTCCCCTACAGGTTTTTGTATGGAGTCCTGTGGCACCTTATAGACTAACAGATGTATTGGAGCATAAGCTTTCGTGGGCAAAGACTCACTTCGTCAGATGCATGTAGTGGAAATTTCCAGAGGCAGGTATAAATATGCAGGCTAGAGATAACGAGGTTAATTCAATCAGGGAGGGTGAGACCCACTTCTAGCAGCTGATGTGGAGGTGTGAACACCAAGAGAGGAGAAACTGCTTTTGGATTTGGCTAGCCATTCGCAGTCTTTGTTTAATCCTAAACTGATGGTGTCAAATTTGCAGATGAACTGTAGTTCAGCCACTTCTCTTTGGAGTCTGGTCTTGAAGTTTTTTTGCTGCAGGATGTCTACCTTTAAATCTGCTGTGTGTCCAGGGAGATTGAAGTGTTCTCCTACAGGTTTTTTATATTGCCATTCCTAATATCTGATTTGTGTCCATTTATTCTTTTACATAGGGACTATCCAGTTTGGCCGATGTATATAGCAGAGGGGCATTGCTGGTACAAGATGGTGTATATTATATTGGTAGTTGTGCAGGTGAATGAACCAGTGATGGTGTGGCTGATCTGGTTAGGTCCTGTGCAGGGCCAGCCTGAGGTATTATGGCACCCTGGGCACGGGTGCATGGCGCCACCCCCGGGCGCATGGCACATGCACGGGCCCGCCCATGGGGAGAGGGCCCGCCCCACTAGGGTGCACAGGCCTGCCCCTGGTATTACAACCAAATGTAAAATTCCAGTCATGGTTTTCACATCAGTTCACAGAAATATTTCATTTACACTTCCAGTTTGTTCCATCTTTCTGCAGTTCCTTTATACAGAGTTCTTTCATCTCAGGATTGAGAGAGTGCACTACAGAGTGAATGTCAACAGCAGTGCTTATTCTGGCATAAAAGGCAGAAATAGGAAGCTCATAATATGAACTGGCTTTTTCTGACCTCCAGTCCTCACAGCCCCCACACTCCAAGGCTCAGGGTAGGGGCACTGGCTCCAGTAGCCCTGGGGGAGCATGTGCTAATAGCCAGAGTCAGTAAGGACCTCCATCAACGGGGGTTGGTGACTCAGGAAGGGAGAGTCCTGATCCAGGGATCTGTCAGCAGCCAAACAGAATCCCACCAAAATATGCACCTGGGTAGGAGGTATCACCAACTTGCCTACCCTAGGTTGTTGCCTACCGGAGCTGGCACTGTGTCAGCCCAAGCGGTCTCAGGGTCTCCTGGTTCCTCAGTGCAGGCTGTTCCCTGACACTCTGTAGACTCTGGAAGCACAGACTGAGCCCTTGGTCCTCAGATCCTGAAGGGAGGGTCTGTGGCTGGTTCTCAGTAGGCGCTTCCACCATACATCCTGCCTCTCTAGCATCCTTCCTAGACTGACCTGAACTGCTTTCCTTTACTTTGAGCATGCTCAGTACAGCTGGAGGGGAGGGACTTTCTCCGCCGTAAGAGTGGTGTTAACCCCTTTCAGTCTGGTATGCTGACCCCGTCAAAATGACATTTATTATTTTGTATAGTGGGAGTACCCAGAGGTATACTGTGAATCATACCAGTTTACATCAAGTGATGTCAATGGAATTACATTGTCTTACATCATTTGAGGAGCAGGCCCAGTTAACATCAGTGGAAGTAAGAGCAGAATCTGATTAATGTCTCCAGCACCAGATTATCAAGATAATCACTTTAACATTTTATTTTCTGATTTCCATCTCTATATCAATGATAGACAGTTGGGGCTTGGTTCACGCACTACCCACTCTAATGTAACACTGTTGATCTGAATTGACTTACTCCTTATTTACAATGAGAGAAATGAGAATAAAATCATGCTCTTGATGTCAGTTTAGAAGGACTTATGATGTGCTGACAAGATTTGTTTTTAGCATAACATTCACTTTTAAAATGTTTATCCAGGGATGATCAACTGATATCGCAGACTCATGGCTTCTGCTTTCAAGCGCATAGCACCAGCACATTGAAAACTAAAGCTTCTTTCTAAAATGCAGCTAAGCTATTTGAATCCAAAGTTTATTCTTCTCCCACTCACCTTGGTGTATTTCAGGAGTCAGTGAAGCTCCACTCCTTTAAACCTATTAAGAGGAACAAACTGAATCCAGGCATCATCCTTTTCCACAAGCCCCACTTCTGACATCCAGTGCCATCCATTTTTGAACATTACTAGTAGGATGAGGGACTCTTTGTGGCAGGGAAGATGCAGGCACCTTATATCTTCACAGCTTTCACTCAGCTGAGCTCTGGGTTGCTACAGATTTTGTAGTCCAAGATGAACCTATCTCAGTGTATATCAGTTATGAGGAGTCAATCAATATTTTACATACATGAAATATTGACTCACTTAGTAATTAATTAACAAAAATAAAATCCTATTGTGAAGCATTGAATTGAGTAAAGCTTTTACAGCCAAGGCGTAAATTAATATTATTCTCTCTGAAAACAATAGAAGTTATTCTGATTTACCATTAGATGGCACACATACAGTATGAAATGTGAAAACACAGAATTTCAGGATACTAGGTGAAAGGTTAAGTAATACTTGTGTAACATAATACATGCACTCTAAAGAATGCTATTAATACTTGTGTCCACTCAAAATTGCTGGGTTATTATGCCGAAAAAAATCTAAAGCTCTCTATACAGATTTTTTCTAGATAATGTGAAATAAGATTGTGCTGCTAAATGTGGTACAATGATTGTTTATACCATCCTGTGGCTATATGTATTAAGTCTGCATTCCTTTCCCAGTATGTATTCAGGAAAAGTTCCCACTGAGTTCACCGTGATTTTTTAAATAAAGACTGCAAGGGTTCACTGGTGATTTTTCTGGAATAAAGACTACAAGTCCAAACTCTGAAACTTCTCTATCTCTTTTAAGAGAAAAAAATAATTACATGAATACTAAAGCAATATCTGCAGTCTGCTATGGAAACCTTAAGGAATAAAAAGGCATTACAAAACACTGAGGTCTCTTCCAGTTCTATGATTCTATGAACACAAATGGAATATCTTTCTTTCTTTCCCTGTCAAAGTAGAATTGTTCTTTACCTGTAAATACCTTAAAATAATACAATTTATCAATAAGTTAAATTATTGGATGTCTAATAAATAAAATGTGATTATTGAAAGAGGCCTTGAAGTTAAATTGTTTATTTTCTTATCCATGTTTCCAAGGACACTGGAAAGCCAATACAGCAGGTTCTTTGCACATGTTTCTACAGGTTCTTAAAGAAAAACTAAGGTGAGTTACAAATGCTACAGGAAATGGTTATTATTAGTGTACATGATCAAATTGTAGTACAGATTTGCTCACCTGGACTAACCAAGATCTCTTAACCTAGAATTATATGCATGTGTGAAATATAAATTTCCTGTAGTAATATAATAAATTTTATTTACATGATACAGCAAAGCACATTCTAGAAATCTGAAAAGAGGCAAATATGAGCTAGAAATTAATTGATGTTGAAATATTTTGGGTGTTAAATTTTGAACATCTAAAGGCTAAATACGGCCAGATCCACCTACACTTTTTCATAGTTCCTTGACTTTCTTTCACTTCAACCAGCATCATTCTTGATACTTTCAGTCCTCTTCCCCTGATCCTTAACAAAATGGTTCTTGTCTAACCCACACCTGCATCCTTAATTTTCCTGCCAGTCCAAACCTATACCAAAGATAAGTGATCAACTGTATGCTGTATTCCATCTGCTG
Source organism: Pelodiscus sinensis (assembly GCF_049634645.1). Taxonomy (NCBI): domain Eukaryota; kingdom Metazoa; phylum Chordata; order Testudines; family Trionychidae; genus Pelodiscus; species Pelodiscus sinensis. Next base: position 36,442,109 of record NC_134711.1, on the reverse strand, counting down.
CACTGTCTCTGACTCATTATGGACTTCCAGGTCCCTCACAGTCGCAGATCTTGGCCTTTACTCACGTCAGAATGAAATAATTCAAGTGGTAATTTAATGAAGTGTTTCTGCTGTATGTTATCTGAACTGAACTCTTTCATTATTTCACTTTGAAAGGGAGAGAGGAGAGAATGAACATGCAGAACACTTGCTAAGTAAAGGACATTTTCAATGACACAGGAATTTTTGGGGATAGATTATGGAGGGATGGAAGAAAAATGGGGATTGGAGATACTCGACCTTTTAAGTCCATGTTTTGTATTAATAATATCCCAGCTCTGTGAAAGTCCACCTGGTGAGCTGCTGAAGAGCCTAGGGGCTCTATATTGTGCCTCTCATTAAATTGTAGGCTAATCTTGGGAAGTGGGAAGTTTCAGTGATCACTGGCTCCATAGTGGCTGAGCCTGGGCTATCATCCTTAAGTATGTACACGTCATTTCAGGAAAAATTATCGTGATATGAATAAAAGCAGAAATAAAGAAATGTAACATCCACCCACCAGCACTCTATCAATCCATGTCATATAGGGTGTGTCTAGACTACATGCCTCCTTCGACGGAGGCATGTAGATTAGCCAGATCGGAAGAGGGAAATGAAGCCGCGATTAAAATAATCGCGGCTTCATTTAAATTTAAATGGCTGCCCCGATCTGCCGATCAGCTGTTTGTCGGCAGATCGGGGCAGTCTGGACGCGACGCGCCGACAAAGAAGCCTCGTTTCACGAGGCTTACCTGTGCCGATGAAGAAAGGCTTCTTTGTCGGCGCGTCGCGTCCAGACTGCCCCGATCTGCCGACAAACAGCTGATCGGCAGATCGGGGCAGCCATTTAAATTTAAATGAAGCCGCGATTATTTTAATCGCGGCTTCATTTCCCTCTTCCGATCTGGCTAATCTACATGCCTCCGTCGAAGGAGGCATGTAGTCTAGACACACCCCTAGATGTGAAATTGTTGCCAGACTTCCCTGGTCATGAAATTATATTGGGTATACAGATGAGTGGATAGACCTTTTAATGTTAAGTAAGGCTTTTTCTGATGCAATCCTACCTTTAGATCTCAAAGCTCAGGTTGCACAAACCAAGCAAAGCAATACTTGGACAGTAGTTGGATGGGAGACTTCAGAGGAGAGAAGCATGCTGCAAGAACATGGTATGGATGATTCAGTAGGTGGCATTGTGGCATTAACTCAGCATAGAAATAAAAGCCTCAGCCTGATTGATGTTAGGGGTTGCTATTAGGAAACCAGAGTTACGGTCATCTTTCAGATGAGATGGAAATCTGATCCACTTGTGTAAACTGGCTAAACACCCCATGATAAAAGTTTGGCTGATAAACTTACCAAATTTCAACATAGATAATTACATTTGGTTAATTAGATTTTCCCCTCATTTTAGCTACTGAGCCTGGGTCTAGACTAAAGTCCTTTGTTGGACAAAACTTCGCAAATTACACTCTGCAATTTGCGTAGCTTTTTCCAATTGTTTTTCCAGAAGAGGCTTTTCTACCATTTGGCCCAGTCTAGATGGGGCCAAATGGTGGAAAAGCATCCTCTTTCTGTGGAGCCCTTATCCCTCGTAGAAAGAGGGATACAGGGCTCCCTGAAAGAGCACGTTTGCTCTACTGCAAAAAAAAGTGGAAGAGCAAACGCGTTCCTTGGTCATGGTGGAGTTTTCCCAGGATACCTCTGGTATCCCGGAAAAACCCTGCAGTGTAGATGTACCTAGTGTGCTTCATTTTCTGCTCTGAGCTAATATGTGGTATTAATGAATGCTCCTGAGCTGTGGCTGCCTTTCATTTTACTGGGCTTGAGTTTCAATGTCAGATAAAACTGCTCCTCTATTAAATTGATTTTCATCAGTGCAATGGGATAAAAAGTTCTTTATAAAGAGAAATATTTATTTTTTAACAAATATTATTCATTTCTACTTGTGTCCCTTTTCTTTAAATAAAGTTTCATTACACATAATGACAACATTCATTTAACTGAAAGATTTTGTGTGCACATCCTCAGAAACCTTCATTTTCCTTTTTTCCTATTTTCGTTGGCATTTGCCCCTTCTCCCATTTTTCAGCTTCTGGTGCATCAGTGTTCCCAGTAAATTTCACTGATTATAACGCTATTGCATGGTTTCCTGCAACTAAAACTCTACTGTCGGTGCTGCATGCATTTGTTCAATGACACAAAACCACTTAGTACAGTAAAACTCCAATAGTCCAGCATCCAATTGTACAGCACTCCCAATAGTCCGGCATCAAAATGGCAAGAGCCTAGTGAGTGAGCTTTGGCAAAAAACAAGTTACAAGTCAGCAGCAGCAGCAGCAGCAGCAGCAGCAGCTGAACCAAGCGAAACTAGACGGGACCGAGTCAGTCTGCCGCTGGCATTGTGTGCTGCTGAACTACAATAAAAAGGGTTAAAAACACTATATATATATAAAACCGGTTTATAGTCTGGCATATTTGATAATCCGGCACCACCTAGGTCCGAAAGGTTCCAGATTATTGGAAGTCTACTGTACTCAGACCCTTAGGATTTTTGCCTAAAGTGACCATGTTGAAGGTTCATTTTGTTATGTAAGTCACAAATGACTTGAAAATGTGCATACTCATGCTTGTTTCCAACTTTAAGGTAACCACTGACTCCTGCATAATTTGCTTCTGCAATACTGTAAAACAATGTTATTGAAAACGTAGGGGTAGATTCTAAGCAGAGGGGTACACTCTCAACATGCCACTGAAGCCATGAGAGTTTGCAAATTAAGATTTTAAAAACAAATTAATAAATTAGTAGAACTGGTTGGAAACTTTCTGTTAAATTAGTTTAAATAGAAAATGAAGTTTCCACATAACTGAATTTTCAGTGAGAAATTTTTTATTATGCTGAAATATTTCAATTTTTCTATTGGAATAATAGAAATTATATTTTCCAGATTGGGTTGGCATGAATTAAAACTTTTCTGTTAGTTAAACCTAAATGAAACATTTTGAGGTTCACCCAAGATTAATCTATGTCCTCCTAAGTCATCATGGTGTCTGTCAGGAATTGTACATCAGGTGCTCCGTGTCTCCATTCTTCGCGATGGGCTGGGCTCCCTGGTTAGACTTCGTAGTACATACTCTGGTTGAACTACTGCCATGCATGGAAGAATATATAGTCTGTCTGGGGAGCCTGGTTTATAAAGGGGAAAAAGGAATGTGAACTATAACTTTGAAAGCTCTCATGAGGCTCTACAGTGACTCAGGGGGAAATGTTTTGGTTTGTTTCAAAAAAGTGAAATGAAACATTTGTGTTTAGCAGTCTTGAGGCATTTGCTCCTTTAAAGAGACAAATCCACCTCACAGTTTATTTACTTAACATGGGTAATGCATCCTTCCCTTCAAGCATAACACTGAGTTGTTTTCTGTAAAAAAAATATCAATTTATTAAAAAAGTTCCTAGATTAAATGATGTCAAGTAAACCAAAAGTAGAGAAGATTATAAGCAAATAAAAATGAAACCAAATTTTTAAATGTCTAAAACTTTATCTAGCAGGATATGATCTTTGTTTAATATTTTTTTCCCAATCAGCCTTCTTTCTTCCTAGTGATGGCTTCCTTTACCTTAGTAGGATCTTCCATAGAAATTCAAGATGCTGGCTTCCCTTGTTTTCCTAAGTAAAAGATCTTTGATGAAGCAGCTTCTCATCTATATTCAGTTCCCAGAGATTTTAACCCTGCCTTGGTAGAAGGACCATCTTTCTCAGCTTGCAAGCGCTCTGGCCCTTGTGTCTATCTAAAGATGGATGCCAAAGATGGCTTCTGATTTGGCTTCTATCTTCCAAAGTTCAATGGCCTTATTTCAAGAGACAAGATGAGCTTATGTTATTCTTCCCTACCTGTGGATTTCTCATCCCTCTGATTTATATGTAAATGGGGAATTCCATTGTTTTTGGTCAAAGCATGCTTAATTTCATTGGAGACAGATATATAGCTACTCTCCCTCCTATCTATTTGTTCTTGTGTTTGGTCACAGACTTTAAAGCATAATATTCTTAATATAATTTCTTCATATAATGTTGTTACTTACATTTCACAATGATATTAAATAACCAGTGTGTCATTAGCTTTCACAAAAGGCCTTACTTTTATAATACAGTAATACTGTATACAATCAGTTAATTCAATTGCTTTTCATTTGATGTTCAGACCACCTGTCTTTATAGCCCAGATGAAATTTCTCTTTTCTTCAGAGATATAGACCCAGGCTGCTTTCTCCTCTCCCAATAGCTTTGTTCACTTTATATGTAAATGGACCTTCATTTATTCTGCCTGATGTCCAGCCTGGTCAGAAAAGCAAATACACATTCTTCTGTCTAAGCAGACTATGTTTATGCACTGCTTGCCAAATACATTTTAAGATTATAATTTTAATCCACATCCATAATTGTTTGTACATATACTACACAAAAATATTAATGATCAGTGGGTTGTTTGTTTTCCAACATCTTACTTGCGAACTTTTAGATACAGATTATGACAACAGTGGGTTAGATGTAGTGATTATGTCAGGCCTAATCAAAGCTGCTGACACAGAATAGTGAAACACAGATGGCCCTCTTTGTCACAACTGAAATTCACCATAAAATGGAAATTCAGATTTTTGTCTAGCTCTCTCTATTATGCTGTGGAATTCCAGTTTCTGTCACTATGTAAAACAATGAAATTTCTTCCACTTGAATTTTTATTGAATAAGGAAAAAAAAGGGGAGGTTATTAATTACAGTGAAAGTAATATCTATAAAATAAGATGAAGAATAAACAACTTATGCTTTATAATAGAATGTTGTATAACCAAAACCTAACAACATTGCGTGTCTTCCCGAGACTGAACAATTACTCGTACACTAAGGAGAAATACTTGGAAACAGCACTAGTTGCTGACAACTTCCAGAACAATCTTATAATACTATAATGCCATGGCTTCATAGTATGAGGCAAAGTTATTCTCAGAGCTCTCTGATATAGGCTGCATCAGCCCTTACAATGGTGCAATATATCCCCATGCGTGATTTTGCAACTAGCAAGGCTGTGTGTATATGGGAGAGAAGGAGTGGAAGAAGCTATGGTCTTCTCCTGCCCCTCTCCAACCTCTTTGAAATGGCTCATTCTACAGAGTCGCTAGGAGTACATCTACAATACAAAAATTCCAAATGTGTCAGTAAGTCTTAGAGCCCAGGCCAACTGACTGGGGCTCATGGGGCTTGCTCTGTGGGGCTAAAAATGGCAGTATAGTTGTTTCTACTTGGCTGGAACCTGTCCTTTGGCGATAGATCACCTCACAGATTTACAGTGTTTCAGAGCCCATGTTCTAGCTTGCTATACTGCTCTACCTGGTTTACACTACAATTTTAGACCCATAAAATGAACCCCAACAATTGACCAGTGCTCTGAAACTCACAGCCATGAGTGTTTGTTTGCAATTCTGGAAAGGACCCAATTGTCTCTAGCCATTGTGTAGAACGTATAAGTGTGTTGCTTGGAGCATGGGGAGGCTTCCAACTCCTCCTCTGCTCCCCACATTATATGTGCCAGTGCAATGGATGATGACATTCCAAGCCTAAACTATCAATACACTAAGGCAAGAATGGGAAACCCTTTTTTTTTCTATAGGGGTCATTGACCTTCAGAAAAATCAGTCAATAGTCACATGTAACTCCTGGCTCATGGTGGGGCCAGAAATGATGGGTTCAGGAGGGCTCCAGGCTGGGGCAGGAAGTTGAGGTTTGGGCGGAGGCGAGGACTCTGGCTGGGGGCTGTAGCCTCTGGGATGGAGTTTGGGATGAAGAGTTTGGGGTACAGGAGGGGGCTCCAGGCTGAGGGTAAAGGGCTAGGAGTGTGGGAGGGAGAGCAGGCTCCAGCTGCAGATGTGGGTGCTGTGGTGTGGGGCCTGGGATAGGCCAGGAGGTTGGGTGCAGGAGGAAGTTCAGGGTTTAGGGTCTGGGAGTGATTTTATATGTGGGAGGACTCAGGGTTAGGATGTGTGTAGAGGTGCAGTATGTGGGGATGAGAGATAAGGTGTGGGAGGGAGTTCCGACCTGGGGCAGAGAATTAGGGTGTGGGAGGGAGTTCAGTGTGCAGGCTCCAGCTGAGTGGTATTTACCTCAGATCGCTCTCTGCTGGCAGAGCAGCAGGGCTACAGTAGATTCCCTGCCTGCCTGCCCTGGCTCCGCACTGCTCCTGGAAGCAACTGTCATGTGCAGCCAGGCAGCTCTGTGAGGTGCACATTGCCTGCATTGCCCCCCACAATGATCACCACGCCATACATGTTGGCAAACCAAAGCCATGGTTTCACTACTGGGGGCAGGAGCACGGAGGCTTGGGGCTTCCAGCCCACAATGTGGAGACTTGCTGCAGGCCAGATGAAATGAAGCAATGGGCTGCAGGGTCCCCACCCCTGCTGTAAGGCAATAAAATAATATTAAGCAGGAAAGGAATTCTGGTACAATGGTTTCAGTACGGATTGGCAGCGAGGTCTCCTGCACTCTCTTTTTCATGCTGCCATCTATTTGTTGTGCAACCTTGGTAAGTCCTGTAACCTCTTTGTGTCTGTAATATGTAACATAAGACTGTTACCTCTTAGATGTGCTGTGTGTCTTATGTCTTTCATGTTTAAACAGCACTTTGAGACTCTCAGAGGAAAAGTCTTATAAATAAGCCATTATTATTAAACTATTTCATGTCCAAACTAATTTTTTTCTCACCTCATTTCCCTTAAAAGTCCTTAATCTATTAGGAAATGTATGATTTAGCTCCTATCATTTTACAAAGAAGAGGAGTCAGGGATAGACACAATTTAAACCTTATCAGTTCTTGGGTCCTGGAGATGGCTCAGGGCAACAGCAAAATGATAAGTGTAAGCAATTTGTGGCCATTATAATTGCTGCTTGCGTTATATATCAATTTTACTGGTCATTGTAACAGGTACGCTATTAGGAAGGCAGCCAAGATTGCCATAAGGAAGAAAATAGAAATGAACAGAAATATATACAATTTTTTAAACTTTGGATTTAAGGTTATTCCTTTTCTTCTTTTCCTTCATTATTATGAATAGTAAAAACAAATGAAAAGTAAAGTTTGAGCTGTTTTCTCTGAAGGAAATACACTAAATAGTTGTTTTATTCACTAGGGCTGTGTCCAGACTCCATGCCTCCGTCGACGGAGGCATGTAGATTAGCCAGATCGGAAGAGGGAAATGAAGCCGCGATTAAAATAATCGCGGCTTCATTTAAATTTAAATGGCTGCCCCGATCTGCCGATCAGCTGTTTGTCGGCAGATCGGGAGAGTCTGGACGCGATGCCCCGACAAAGAAGCCTTTCTTCATCGACACAGGTAAGCCTCGTGAAACCAGGTTTACCTGTGTCGATGAAGAAAGGCTTCTTTGTCGGGGCATCGCGTCCAGACTCTCCCGATCTGCCGACAAACAGCTGATCGGCAGATCGGGGCAGCCATTTAAATTTAAATGAAGCCGCGATTATTTTAATCGCGGCTTCATTTCCCTCTTCCGATCTGGCTAATCTACATGCCTCCGTCGACGGAGGCATGGAGTCTGGACACAGCCTAGTAGTCTGGGAGATGAGCACTGAGTCATTTGGTATCTTTGAAGTTAAAGGGAAGAATTCAGAGGGAATCCTGCACAGCAGTCACCTGGAATTATGCTGGAGTATTGGCTTTCTGAAAGATAGACTAAACTTTTACTGTAGATGTGATGGGCTGGACTAGGCCCTGACACCCTCTACAGGAGGCCAGTGGCCTTGTTGCACCCCATCCCAGCAGGAAGAGTAGAGAAGAAGTCCTCCAGGCACTATAGAGTGGCTGTCTCTACGGCAGCCAATCAGGATCCAGCAGAGGGGTATAAAAGAGGCTGCGAGGCTAGGGCCTGGCAGTTCCTTTCAGGAGCTTGACCCAGCCAGGTCTATACTCTGACTGGGGGAATCAGCATTATGGCCAGCTCCCAGTGTGAGCTGAACCTAGATCTGGGTAAGGCCCAGATCCAGTGGCTAAAGACTGGCCACAAATGCACTACAGAGACTCACTAGCACTGTGGACGGCTAGTCAGGCCCTGGTTTCAGGACTTTGAAGGTCACTGGACCACCAAGCAAGCACCTTGCATGGTGCCACTTGACTGCAGTGGGGCGCTCAGCAGCGGGTGGACCTGTTACAGTAGAAAATTTGGCTTCACAGGACTCAGTGTCATGAGCTTCATCTAAACATATATGTGAGATGAAGTTCTGGATCCTCTGAAATCAATATCAAAACTATCATTGACGTTAGTGAGACCAGGATTTCACACCCAGTATGGATAGCTTATCTTTATTAAATCCTTGGGGGTTGGTTTGTTTGTTTGTTTTTAATATAAAAAAGTTAATCTCAGTCACTTTCCAAGAGAAAGATTGTTTAAATGATCCATGTTCAGAAGCTGAAATAAACCTGAAACTGTCTGTTTCTAGGTAGGTTTTTAAATTCTTAAAGGATGGAATTGAATTTTTAATGTCAAATCTCCATTAAATCTAAGATCTTGAATGGTAAAATTTTAACATCTGCAGCTGAATAGAATCTGGAATGCTTGAAGTTGTGCTATTAGGTTGGTTATGAGAAGTTTCCCATATCTTAATAGAAGGTTTGGTGCCAATGAAACCAGCTCCTACACCTCTCGATTCAGCTCATCGGAGACAGATAAGGGGTTGTATAAAGTAGGGATCTTCCGCAAGGAAAGTGCTCCTGGGAGAAGAGTCTGAGACAGGGTGTCTTTCAAGTCCTTTGAAGACTGTGGAATTTGGTCTGGGTGGGAACAAGGCTAGGACAGACACTACTGTGATGTTCTCTGCCATTAATGCTGAAGCTAGGAGAGTACTTGGCTTAGCCTTTCCCGGCTGGATCCAAGGAAAGGACCTTTCAAGGAATGTCCTTTCCTATTACTCTGGTATCATAACTTGTGGCTTTATGGGTTGAGCTTTGAACACAGAGCGCTTGGGTTAGGCACTGTGAAGCTCTCGTTATACACAGTCAGTTGGAACCAGACACAGAATAAACCAGATCTCTTGCAAGCACTGAGGGCCAGATTCACAGATACAAACTTAGGTGCCTAAACCTCAGACTTAGGTACCTAAATCCCAGTTTTAGGCCTTACCTCAATTTGTAAAATTCGTAACAGCACTATAGCCCCTAAATTTACTTGGTGCCTAAATTTTCTGTTGCTGCTGCAATTTAAGACAATTGCTTCTTGCCCATCAGAGGTTAAGGAGAATAATTTTCTCCATCCTTCTTGCAAAAATCTTTTAGGACTGCAAAGTTGTTATCAAGTTCCCTATCAGACCTCTCTTTTCCAGACTAAATAGGCCCAATATTTCAATATGCCATCTTAGTTTATGTTTTCTAGACCTTTAATAATTTTTGTTACTCTTCTCTGGACCTTCTCCAATTTGTCCACATCTTTCCTGAAATGCCGGTTGGTGAGGCACCATTGGAAGATAGTATACCAACCAGTGGAGCAAATCCCAAAGATGACCAGCAGGAGATGCCAAGTGGTGAGTGTAGCCCAGTCACAGGGCCTGATCTGGTAGGCATGCTCAAAGGTCCCTACTGGCTCAAATCCCTTTCAAAATCAGGGTAGTGAGGGAGGTGCTGACTTTTGAGCCCAACAGCTTGATCACCTACCCTTGGATGTGGGAGACCCTAGTTCAATTCCCTACTTTGTGCCTTATGGGGAAAAGGGACTGGAGTAAGGGCTCTCCCAGCTTTCAGGAGCATACTGTGAACATTGAGCTATGGGTTAGCTTGAGTTGGAGTTCCCATAGTCTCGCCTGTGCAAGCCATTCCAGTGTGGATAACTAATTAGCCATTAGAACCAGAGGTTTGGACTATGGTTCTCCCACTTCCCAAGTTGGTGCCCTAACCACTAGGTTACAGAGTCATTCTCACATGCTTTCTCTGTCTCATCCAATGACACTAAGTATTTATACACAATGAAATATCTTGAAATGCTTAGTTGTTGGGCCAGAGGGAGAGGACTCTGTGGTCTGGTAGTTCTGTGGATCACATTCTAAGGTGCCTGTCTCTCCCCATACATTGTAGACGGAGCCCAAGCACCGAACTCAGGCTTAATGGATCCCATTATTGTTGCTGTGGTTTTCTAAGTTGGTAAAAGTTAGGTGTTGCCTTTCTCAGCATCACAACACCCAGGTAATCTTGTGAATCAGAGTTGGAGTGATATGGGAGTTTTATGCACCTTCCCATTGAGTCTAGGGCAGTAAGGCTGCAATTCCTCCCTGGCCATGGTTGGAGAAGGGGAAGTACAGTACCTGGCTCACTGCCATAGGGTATGTCTACACTACAAAGTTAATTCAAACTAACAGCCGTTAGTTCGAATTAACTTTCATAGGCGCTACACAGGCAAACCTCTAGTTCGAACTTAATTCGAACTAGCGGAGCACTTAATTCGAACTAGGTAAACCTCATTCTACGAAGACTAACGCCTAGTTCGAATTAAGTAGTTCGAATTAAGGGCCATGTAGCCACTTAATTCGAACTAGTGGGAGGCTAGCCTTCCCCACTCTGGGCACCACCAGGGAAACTCGTCTGCCCCCCTCCCAGCCCCGGAGCCCTTAAAGGGGCACGGTCTGGCAATGGTGCCCGTGCCAGGTGCAAGCCTGCCAGTACCCAGCCAGCAGACCTTGCACCTGGCACGGCATGAGCCAGCCACCCGCTGCCACCCAGTCTAGAATCTTATAATATCCCTGACTTTTTATCTGCAGTGCTTTCTCTCATATAAAGCAGCCAGTGCAGTGTCTTCACTTTTTGAATAGAAAGCAAATAATATTTAAGTGTTTTTCCCCCTCTGATGTGTATTTTCCAATAGCATGCAAACTACTTGACTCTCGGGGAGGGGGGGCAGGGGAAAATCCCATGTTAATTTTGAGCAACAAGAAGGGATTGCTTGTAGCTGGATTTGTGTTTGAGCGCAGGAAGGAATTTTTCAGCTGCAGGAATTCTGTGCTGCAATGTCATAAGAGCATGTAGTTATTATTCTGAATGCTGTGCAGACTGTAACATAAGACAGAAAGAAGTGCTCACGAGGAACATATTGAATTATAATAAATCTGTCTCGTCTGGAGACGATGATGAGCTGGCACATTTTGTCAAGTGGCAGTCACATACAATGCTGTGCACTGCATACATATTACTGTATTAGCAATCGGCAAGGAGAGGATGGCACCAACAGGGGAAATGCTCAGACAGATAGGCTGATCATTTGTATTCCAGAGCTCAGAAAGCGCTCAATTCACTGATCCAGACCAAACATGTTGGAGTCAAGGCCTGTTTCTATAACATGTTTGATATACAGCTGAGCAGTTACTGAGTCAAAACAGCATCTTCCTATTTGTTGTCTAGTTCTGTATGAGATGGAGAAGAGCAGCAAAGTTTTCCCTAGTATTTAGGGGTATAGTCTATGGAAATGGACAATTTTAATGGTAAATTTTCAGTGTAATGCCCAGGGCATTAATTATACATTTCCTCTTACTAGGTTGCATACCCAGTTCCTTCTGCACTTAAATAATTAGAATACTGTAACCTTTTTGGCTATGGAATTCTGGGTGTTGCAATCCCAGTAGTGTTTGGTAAATAACTTAAGTAATATAAAGTAATTTTACATCCAAGATAAATACTGTTGCTGTAGGATATATGAAATAATTACCTTCTGGTAACTGGGACACTATCTCCAAAGCACCCTTAATGAGATGGGGTGCCCCTGCAGACATCCCTTTCTAAATTTCCCTTCTATATTCCAGCAATAATTTGCACGTGCCCAGAGTCTTTGAAAAGCAGTGTTCCATCTCTCTTGGGGGTCTAATACATTAAACACCATCTGAGTCCTAAAAGAGCCCCTTTTAGCATCACTCCCTCTTTAGTTTGAGAGTTCCAAGTGCTGCCTTCTGGGGCTAGAGTGACTTGATGTTCCAATATTAGAGACTTGGGTTTATATAGGAACCTATTACCCCCCACACACCATAGGAACCTATTGCCCCTTCTATCCTGCTTTTTCACAATGGCTATCTGGTCACTCTGTTTGGAGTTGGGTGGTGCAAGTCCCACCTTCCCGAGTTTGAAAGCTCCTTCCCCTCCCCTTTAAGTTCAGGGTTTTACGTCCCTCCTTCAAAGGACTGTATGCTTTAAATCTTGAGCTTCCTGCCCTGTAAATTCTTTTTTGGTCTGGAGTTTCATAGCCCTCCTTCTGGGGATTATGATCTAGATCCACATCTAGAGCATTGCAACTCTGAGGGCACTTTAAGCATCTAGATCCACATTAAGCATTGCAACTCTGAGGGCACTTCTACACTACAAGATAAGGTTGAATCTAATATGCTTGATTTCCTACCACGCAATGTTGTGAAGTTGAAGGTCCATGTCCTCACTATGGGGAAGAATCGAATGTAGTCTTAAGTAGTGTGTCCCCATTAGGGAGCTTTGATATACCATGGACTCAGAGAGCAAGGAACTATGTGCAGCACTGTATTCTGGACTATGTCCATGTTGTCTGCTAGGTCCAAAACTCTGCACTGATTGATTAAGGGCACATATTGACAGAGTCCCATAAGGCACTGGTCTAGTCCCTCCTTGATTGCTTGAGATAAAAGGGAGTCAGCATACTTGTACCTTCTAGTGCCCTGGTTGCCTGTGGGGAAGCCATAGCAATGCGAACATGGAGCCTGGGTGGCGGGAAAGCGTTGCCATACTCATGGGTGTCGTAGTGTGCCTAATAGTGCTATATTTTGCAGCATACTCATGTAGCTCTACCAGGAAGAGGATAAGGATGAAGTCTTTGCACTGTTGCTCGGATTACTTGAAGTCATTTCCACATGTGCTACAGTGTGCTGCTTGCTCACAATGGACTCACAATGCTGGACTCACAGAAAGGGCCCTTCTACTGTTCCTAGGCTCTTTTGAGCTCAATGGGAGAACAGTAGAAAGACAAGTTCTGGCCAGAGTGGTCAGAGCGGGAAGCCTCCTGGAGACCAAATATCATTGACTTTCCAGTAATGCTGTGTCTATACTAACGTAAATTTGACCTTGAAAGGTCAGGTATAGTGTTACTCCTTGTGAAAATTAGGAGTATTTAAATCAGCTTCCACAGCCCTTAAGGCCAGCACAACACAGTTGTTAGTGTGGACACATCATTTAGAAAATTGACTATAGAGAGCTAAGGTCAATATAAAGTCCTTGTATAGAACAGGCCTGATTGTTTTAATGCCTAGAAAATCACTAGAACGGGAGTGGGATCTACAAAGCCTGAGTTAGATGCCTCCTAAACTCCTTATACAATGAATGGGGAATGATAGGTACCTAAGAATGGGATTGACAAAAGCCAGACATTAGGCAGGTGGCCTTCTAAGCTAGCCAATAGGAGAATCTGGTGAGAGGGATGTATCCTTATTCCCCTCCCCTCTTGTAGTATTCAACACCTAAATCCAGGCAGCAGGGAGGTGCCTATTGCTGCTGTGATCTACAGCCAAGAGCCTCTTTCCTGGAGTCAGGTGGCTTAGGTTGTTTCTTTAAGAATTGACAGCATGGTAGTGGTGCTAGTACCTGTCTTAAGCTTCCATCCTTTGGGTTAGATAACTCACTCAGGGTACATCTACACTGCACACTTACTTTGAAATAAGTTATTTTGGAATTGTTTTTCCAAAGTCGCTTATTTTGAAATAGCACATGTACACTATAGGAAATCCTCAAAGTTAGTCCAATGAAGGCTTCCCTAATGTGGACATGCTACCTCGATTTAGAGTCCTAGAGGACACTGGGGAGTAATTAGTATGATTGGCCTTGAGGAGGAGCTATTTCAAAATAGAAGCAGTGGAGAGTCCACAGTACAGTTATTTTGAAATAGCTATTTCAGAATAGGCATTATTCCTCATGGAATGAGGTTTACAGATGTTGGAATAAGCCATCCATTATTTTGAATTTATTTCAAAATAATGTCATTGCTGTGTAGATGCTCGCATTGTTATTTCGAAATAACATCAGTTATTTTGAAATAACTGCTGTGTAGACACACCCTCAGAGTGTTGCAGATCTGGCTTCAAGTTTCACTTCTGTCCAGTGGGGAGACGAGATTTGAAGAGGATCTCCCACCTCTACTATGAATGCCTTGGTCTATTGGGGTACGTCTAAACTACATGGCTCTGTCGACGGAGCCATGTAGATTTGTTTTTTTGGCAAAGGCAAATGAAGCCGCGATTTAAATGATCGCGGCTTCATTTAAATTTACATGGCTGCCGTGCTGAGCCAACAAACAGCTGATCAGCTGTTTGTCGGCTCAGCGCGCTAGTCTGGACGCTCCCCTGCCGACATCAAAGCCCTTTGTCGGCAGCCCCGGTAAACCTCATCCCCTCATCCCATGTCCAGACTAGTGCACTGAGCCGACAAACAGCTGATCAGCTGTTTGTCAGCTCAGCACGGCAGCCATGTAAATTTAAATGAAGCCGTGATTATTTAAATCGCGGCTTCATTTGCCTTTGCCTACCTGTCTAATCTACATGGCTTATGGAGCCATGTAGTCTAGACACAGCCTTGGATATTCTTATGTGGTTCCCCTGAAGCTGTCCCATTGTGGATCTAGGTTATGTGCTTCAAACCGTGGTAGCCTTGGTTTGCAAATTCTCCCCTTAACCCAAGGAATTTACAGCCCTTCTTCTAAGAAATATGTCCAGCATGAGTTCTTTCTCTTGGTAAACTTCTGGTGGACTGAGTTTAGAGTCTCTTTTTGAGTCACTCGCCCAGTCAACAAATCAGTCTCTTGATTTCCCCAAGTAAGTCTAATAACCACAGTCACCTGTCTGCAATGGCTGGTAGAGAAGTGAACCTTTCTCTGCCTACTCTATAGGGGCTTATCTAGACTACATGGAAGATTTAAAAGAGGATATGCAAATTCAGTGGGAATTTGCATATCTTCTTCCAATCTCTCTTTTGAAAGCGGAGCTTTCACTTTCAAAAGTGAAAGTAATCAAGACGTGGTTTTTTTGGCAAATCCCCCCTTTTTTTGACAAGCTGCTTTTCCCCAAAAAATGAGGTTTACACAGCTTTTTGAAAAAGGGGGGGTTGCTGAAAAAAATGTGTCTTGATTACTTTTAATTTCAAAAGCTATGCTTTTGAAAGTGAGATCGGAAGAACATATGCAAATTCCTGCAGAATTTGAATATCCTCTTTCAAATCTTCCATGTAGTCTAGATGAGCCCCAGGACTGGTGGTCCCTAGGCCCTTAAAGGAACAAAGGTCAGGCATGGCCTTATATCTTCACTTTCTTGGGCACTAAGTGCTCACTCAGGCAACATCCCATCTTTTAATGACTGCTTCAGTATTTTTCTGGCCTTCATTTACATTTGCAGGATTCATGGAATGAGCTATATTCCTCTTAAGCTACCTCCTTTGGCCTTAAAATCTAGTATTCCATTATACTCCCATTCAGTTGTATAGCATGCCGGACCTTTCTAGTCTGGCACTCATTGGTCCAATGACAACTATGGTCCAGCATGATTTTAGGTAGCCAGATATCCACTTATCATGGGTGTGGCTAAGTTTTGTGTGGTCCCATAAAGTTTGTTTATAGCTGCCAGTCCTGGCTCTCAGTGTCTGTGATGTTATTTAGCTCCAATTTACCCCTAAATGTCTTCTAAGAGCCCAGTAGGCAGTGGAAGTGTTGGTAATGCTGCAATACAATACTGAGCTCCTATGGTTGAGCAAATTCTCTGGTTTGGAACTGGTCAAGCCCCGAGGGTGCTGGACTAGAGATGGTCAACCTATATCTAACTACAGGAGACTGCCAATCCCATGTCATGATCCACCAAAATGCAAATATATGGATATATTAGTGTATATAATATCTGTAAACACAAAACAAACCTTTGTAGCTACCAGTTAAGGTTGTTTTAATGTAAATCCCATCCATCAATCCTGGAGGAATTTTGCAATTGTTGTTATTGGATCTATATAGTACCTTCCATTCAAACCTTTAACGGGAAGTGACTCGGTTAAAGAAGCTTCCATCGTGTATTGCAACATTCTCCCTTGCATTCACCATTTTAGCTGATGGTTTCCATGGTTCTGCCACCAGATGTGCTGCCATCACATAGCCTGCTATACACAGAACCTTCCTTTAACTCACATTGCAATGCTAATCCTTAATGCTGAGCTCTTCCTTTCTATTTAGAAATACATACCATATTATGCATTTCAATAATGGACAGATATGAGCAGTATACATATAGGCTGTGTCTAGATTGCACCCCTTTTCCGTAAAAGGGATGCAAATTAGACACAGCGCAATTGCAAATGAAGCAGGGATTTAAATCTTCCCCGCTTCATTTGCATAAACATGGCTGCTGATTTTAAGAGGAATAAGGGATCTTTCGGAAAAGGATTTATTTTCCGAAAGATCCCCGTTTAGAGTGGCGCTTTTTGCCGGCAAAGCCCCGCGCCGGAAAAAAACGGCAGCTATGTTTATGCAAATGAAGTGGGGAAGATTTAAATCCCCGCTTCATTTGCAATTGTGCTGTGTCTAATTTGCATCCCTTTTATGGAAAAGGGGTGCAATCTAGACACAGCCATATTGATTTTGCTGAGATAGGAGTTAAGGTTATGCTAATGAGGTTCTCTGTGATTTTCACTAAACAGTTTACTTGTCCTTATTAGTGTGTCTGTTCATCTGTAAGCAGATATTTTTGGTAACATTCAAGAAGGAGTGAAGGAATTTGTCATTATCTTCCCTGCAAATCTTCAGTCTATTAATAGTTGCACAAATTATTATTATCATCTAATAATAATAATAAATAAAATACAATTACTTTTACCTGTATAGCGGTCTGTGTCACTATTATAGACAGCTACACCAGACTAACACGACTACATTTCTATCACTATTATAAACAGGTTAGTCTTGGCTGCAAAGGGGAAAAGGGGGATTATCCTTGTTTGGTTATAGAGTGTAAGCTCACAGAGAAGCTAGTCAAGGAATAAGCTAAATGAACATAGACCTGGCACAGTCTGGATTCAGGACATGGAACAGAAATGGCCTTAGTGGCACTACTAAATGATGGACAGAGGCTGGGCATGCATTCTCATCCTTCTGGGTTTCTCTGCAGCATCTGACGCTGCTGACCATGAGATATTTCTGTTTCATCTGAGAGAGATAGCAGAGTTGCAAAGCAATATACTACAATTATTTGATTCTTTCTGGAAGGGGTGTACCAAAGAAATGTCACCTGCATCACCAGGCCCTCCTAACTTGTGGAATCCTGCAAGGATCAATTTTCCATCCAGTCCTTTTAAATATCTACATGCAGGGTACTAGGTGAACTGGTCAGATGACACCAACCCAACGGCCAGCAATATGCAGCTGATTCACAGCTCTACTCATCTGACTATATCATTGCCAACATGATGGTGGCCCAGCACTTTGACTAGGTCAGGTCATAGAATCATAGAATACAAGAACTGGAAGGGACCTCGAGAGATCTTTAAGTCCAGTCTCTAGCCCTCATGGCAGGACCAAGCACCGTCTACATCATCCCTGATAGATATCTGTCTAACCTGCTCTTAAATATCTCCAGTGATAGAAATTCCACAACCTTCCTAGGCAATTAATTCCAGTGTTTAACCACCCTGACAGTTAGAAAGTTTTTCCTAATGTCCAGTCTAAACCTTCCTTGCTGCTGTTTAAGCCCATTGCTTCTTGTCCTATCATCAAAGGACAAGAACACCCCCCCCCCCCGTGACTCCCTTTTAGATACCTGAAAACTGCTATCATGTTCCCTCTCAGTCTTTTCTTTTCTAAACTAAACAAGCCCAATTCCTTCAGCATTCTCTCATAGCTCATGTTTTCTAGACCATTAATCATTTTTGTTGCTCTTTTCTGGACCTTCTCTGATTTCTCCACATCTTTCTTGAACTGTGATGCTCAGAACTGAACACAATACTCCAACTGAGGCACAATCAGTGCAGAGTAGAGTGGAAGAATGACTTCTCTAATGTCTTGCTCACAACACTCCTGTTAATACATCTCAGAACCATGTTTGCTTATTTTGCAACAGTGTCACACTATTGATTCATATTTAGCTTGTGATCCACTATAACCCTTAGATCCCTTTCTGCACTACTCCTTCCTAGACAGTCACTTCCCATTCTGTATGTGTGAAACAGATTGTTCCTTCCTAAGTGGAGTACTTTACATTTGTCCTTATTAAATTTCATTCTATTTACCTCAGACCATTTCTCCAGTTTGTCCAGATTATTTTGAATTACGACCTTATCCTCCAAAGTAGTTGCAACCCCTCCCAGCTTAGTAACATCTGCAAACTTAATAAGTGTACTTTCTATGCCAATATCTAAATCATTGATGAAGATATTGAACAGAACCAGTCCCAAACAGACCACTGCAGAACCCCACTTGTTATGGCCTTTCAGCATGACTGTGATCTGTTAATAACTACTCTCTGAGAACAGTTATCCAGCCAGTTATGCACCCACATTATAGTAGCCCTATCTAAATTGTATTTGCCTAGTTTATTGATAAGAAGGTCATGTGAGACCGTATCAAATGCCTAACTAAAATCTAAGGGTATGTCTACACTACCCCCCTAGTTTGAACTAGGGAGGTAATGTATGCATACCGAACTTGCTAATGAAGCCCGGGATTTGAATTTCCCGGGCTTCATTAGCATAAAGCCGGCGCCGCCATTTTTAAAAGCCGGCTAGTGCGAACCCCGTGCCGCGCGGCTACACACGGCACGGACTAGATAGTTCGGATTAGACTTCTAATCCGAACTATCTGTACGCCTCGTGGAACGAGGAAGCCTAATCCGAACTATCTAGTCCGTGCCGCGTGTAGCCGCGCGGCATGGGGTTCGCACTAGCCGGCTTTTAAAAATGGTAGCTTTATGCTAATGAAGCCCGGGAAATTCAAATCCCGGGCTTCATTAGCAAGTTTGGTATGCATACATTACCCCCCTAGTTCGAACTAGGGGGGTAGTGTAGACATACCCTAAGTATACCATGTCCACCACTTCTCCCTTATCCACAAGACTAGTTGTCCTATCTGCAGTTATATCAAAGAAAGCTATCAGATTGGTTCAAAATAATTTGTTCTTTACAAATCCATTCTGGCTGTTACCTATCACCTTATTTTCTTCCAGATGAATCCCTTAATTACCTACTCTATTATCTTTACTGGCATAGAAGTTAAACTGACTGTTCTGTAGTTTCCTGGGTTGTTCTTAATTCCCTTTTTAATGATTTATAATAGATGAAGAACAACTGGTTGAAATGAATCTGAGCAAGACAAAGATGATACTAGTGGGTAGAGGAAATACTCTAAAAAGTTTGCTGCCATGGTGCCAACTTCTTTGGTTGAAGAGACACCGACACACATACAATTTGGTAGTTTAGTTCCTTGCTGATGTTGAGCTCTCACATAGTAGGATTCATGAGTAACACTTTTAGTCATCTCCAACTGGATAAGAAATTCTGACTCATTTTGCTGGACAATCAACTGGGGTCAGTAATTCACATCTTTATATTTCTTGTCTGGACTACAACACTGCAATATAGCTGGGCATAAAACCTTCAGTGCT
Source organism: Pelodiscus sinensis (assembly GCF_049634645.1). Classification (NCBI taxonomy): domain Eukaryota; kingdom Metazoa; phylum Chordata; order Testudines; family Trionychidae; genus Pelodiscus; species Pelodiscus sinensis. The sequence continues at coordinate 36,422,415 of NC_134711.1, read as the reverse complement.
TCAGAAACTTCACCTGCTATAGAATGCTATAGCACATCTCCTCAGCAATAGACTACTGCAAGCACATATATCCTGTAATCCACTCCTTACATTGGTTTTCAAATCATATTCTACCTCTCAACCCTTGTATACAAGGCACTCAATGGCCAGCATCCAGGATATATATCCAAAAGAGCATCTGAAAGTCCAAAATGAAGATTTGATTATTAAATATGATCCTCAGAACAATGGAACTCTCTATGATAAATCTAAATATCATGTAGATGGGAAGCAGACTGTTTTATGGACTTTACTCCCGCAGGAATTAAAGACCTTCACAAACCTCACCATATTCAAGTTGAAGAGCTAGGTACATTTCACTTACCTTTCTTTTTCTAACATAAATCCTTGGCAAAAGGTATATTTATGAATCAAACAAAATAACCGTAACATAACAAGACATACTTTTTACCCTAGATAGAGAATGAGATCATATCATTTGAAAGATGTTAGTCATGTTACTAAATGCACCGTTGAAGGTCCTCAGATTTGATTGTGATGAACGCACTTGAAGAACATAGATAGGACAAAATAAAAGAGAAGCATTGCTTTCTTAAATGATGTATAATCCATCCATGAAATTATTACACTGGCTACTGATTACATAGTTCTTACCTTCTCTGGTAAAGGATTTACTTTCCTTTAGGTACAGTGCATCTCCACGAAGGAAGGATGAGTAATAAAACTAAGAAAAACAACAACTGACCCAAATATTTGCTCAAAATTCAGAGTAAATTGATGTTTGAAAAATAAACTGAATATTTTATAAACTTATTTTTCTTTTTTTGTTCCCATAAACTCCTTAGTTCAAATGATAATGTCATAGGAGATGTAGGCAGATGTTAATTTGTCAGCTACCCAGCAGAAAAGCCATTTACTTCTGCCAAGAATGAGTGGTCTGAGGAAGTGCCCTCTGCAACCGCATGCGATTCCATTGGCCTTAGACAAGCTGTGGCTGGATGGAGAAATGTTAAATACTGCCTTTTCTGATGGTTTATGTAAATATTTAGGGGAAAAAACAGTCAGTATGGAAATTAATGTAATGAATTATGGAGCCATGCAATTCTAAGTTAAAATATTTGTTGTTCGAAAACAAAATGTTCCCTTAACATATTGCAGTGTGTTGAGTAAACTACAAAGAACAAAGTATTTTTAGTGGATATTCACAACAGCTTGACTAAACAAAAGAGCTCAGAAATCACAAAGGGGACTTTGGATTTGTAGTACTTAGGGTAGTTACGTTTACACTGCAACACTATTTTGAAATAACTAGCACTATTCCGAAATAAGTTAGTCTGTGCCTACACAGGCAGTTATTTTGAATTAGTGTCAAAATACTGTCAAGCTGGAGGATTTCTTATCCCGACTCCTGTAACCCTCATTATATGAGGAGTAAGGGAAGTTGGAGGAAGAGTGCTCTATTTCAAAATAAGTACTGTGTAGATGCTCCCAATTTTGAAATAAGCTGTTTCAAAATAAGATACACAACTGACATAGCTCAGTTTGCGTAGCTTATTTGAGTTAAGCCCTGCTGTGTAGACTCACCCTTAATGTGGTGGGTTTTGGTTTGAAAAATCTGACGTAGTTGTAGATCTGGATTCAATTTTATCCATACGTTCCAGAATTTTGGGAGCTTATTTTAATCTCACTTATATCTCTGCTACCTTCACATCTACCTAGCCAGTTTCCCTACCTCTGGTATTATTGTTAAAATAAGCAACAAGGAAATGGCACTTTTTATATAAATGATGTGTGTGCAATCTATCAGATATTCAGTTTCAACATGAATTTGGCATGGATTTTAGTTAAGAGCAGATCATGTGCGATTAAGTGCTTGGTAGCTGACTCTGCTAAGAACCTTGCTGGATTAACTCTGTAGTATTCTGATACAAGTGCTAATAGCAGTAAGTGTTCTGACCATATCAGGGAAGGGCAGCATGTGCCTCCTTCAGTGAAATCTTCACCAGATATTTTGTATTACTTTCAGTGGCATTTATTCTAGGGTATATCAGGTAGGATGCACTTAATTTTTTTTCCGCACGGAAATAGAGCAATTGTCTAATGTATATTTCTGTATATCTCTGATCTATAATTTTCCCATGTTCTAACAAAAATCTCTTAAAAGGACCATGTGGCATAACATGGGGAGATGATTTAAAAGCAGACTATGCCCAGGATTAGGTAGCTGCTCAGTGGATTATTCCCTCCATTGGGAACATATGGAGACAGGAAAGAACTGTAGTTGTGTTCATTCCCCAAGGCCCTGTCTACATGAATGGTGCAAGTTGATGGAAGTTACGTTAGTTCAGTTATGTAAGGTATGTAACTTAAGTTGACGTCTACAAGTCTGTGCTGAATCAGTGAGAATCACTTGCCTGCTGACATAGCTTCCACCTCTCATTGAGGTGGAGTATTGAAGTTGAGGGGAGAGTGCTGTCTCATCGGCTTAATGCGCTTACCACAGACCAGCTAACTTGATGCTGCTGCATTGATGGCAGTGGTGCTGATTTACCGTGGTAGTGAAGACAAGCCCTGAATCCCTGATTTCTTCCCTGCATTCCTCTGAGAAGGATGCAGTTCCTTAGAATCATGATTGTGGGGCTGAGCTAAAGGCATTTGTTACAAGAATAACATAACATATGCAACACTACAGCCATTTTAATCCTGCACAACAGCAGTATGAGATTTTTTTTACAACATTTGTATCAACTGATCATGTAAACAGAAGAAAGTTCTTTTTCTGTTGCAGAAGTATGTAATGTCTGTATACTTACTGTCCAGATTATTTGAAAATGTTGGCTGGTTTCTACTTTTAAAGGTTATGCCATTCAGTAATCTTTACAAATAACAAGCGGCAATAACATGTATTTAAACTTCAACTGTCTTTGGCAGATTGTCTCCAGTTTTTAATCATATCCTAGAAAATGTAAATGTAGTTTAGGAGGTAGCAAAGGGTTTATATGACAGACCAGATTCTGCCACCTTTACTTACGGAGCACTTCCTGTACATATAAATCCCATTGTGAAAAAAATGGAACTATTTACAGTGTAAGGCACTCCTCAGCATGAATAAGGGTGGCAGACTCTAGCCCTCTGTTATTAAAATCCTCTGAAACAGTTGGAGTTTCTCTGGCTCCAGATATTCTTCAGCTTGAAGACAAGAGCTGTTATTTTGTTACAAGTCACTGAATTCAGCGTTGTGTGAGAAATAGTGCGGAGAGATTCTAATGTCTATAAAACCTCCAAATGCAGCAGAAACACTGATACCAGCCATTCCTTCACCTAAGTCTGCCAGGTAAAATGTAGAAATATATCAATTGGCTTTCAAACTAGGCAATCCTCTCAGTGCCTAATAAAAGGACTGAACTGAGATGGCTGGATCCTACCTTTTTACTTACTTGCATGCCAGGCAACACCATGAAGTCAGTGGTATATAGAAGGTGTAAATCAGCCCACATTCTGGCCCCAAATCTCTTCTCATCCAAGTAATTGTGCAGTTAGAAAAGGTGGCTAGTGGACAGGAAATAACATGTTAACGTGGCTAGCAGACAGGAAATAACATGTTAACGTGGCTAGCAGACAGGAAATAACATGTTAACGTACATTCTTTCCTAACTCTTCTTTCCCTAGTTCTCCTCAGTTCTTTTGCATCTGCTCTGCCTGTGCACGCAAGCCAATACTCATCTGATACCATGGACCTAGTTCGCTGCCTACTCTTCCATAGCAAAGCCTAAGGGAGCTGTCATAGGAAAAACAATGTGCAATTTTAGTGGGAACTGAGGGTACTGAATACCTGCCAGGATAGGATCCTTACTTTGCAAAGAAATGAGCCACCTTGTCTCCACTCAGTATTGGATAATAGAAAATTAAAGCAATTAGTTGATCTGGTATGTCAAGACTTAAAAACAATAGAAAATGCATATTTAATTTATAATTGATTAAGAGTCTAATTCTGTTCTCCTTACTCATCCTAAGTAGTACACTATGAATAATGCCTTTGGTTACTAAATTGAGTAAGGGGGCAGAATCAGGTGTTTAAAAAATAAATTAAAACTATGTGGCTGATGATGCGAAGTCCTTTCCGACCAGTGAGGGACTGTGTCTCCCCTATATGTAACCTTGAGTGTCTCATAATGCTTCATCCTTGTAGCTCCCAACTGGGCCACTCATAGTCAGCCTGCCAGCATGCAGGTAACACCCTGAATGTCGGTGTCACTGCAGCTTGATGGCACACTCTAGTTACACTCTGGCTTTCACCAGCACACTCCTGGTCCCAAATTTCCCCCCAAAACATGTGATTAGCACTGTCCAGACCTCACATGGGCAGTACAGCTATACTAGGGCCATTGCCCCTCTAGGAGGATAAAGGTACAACTGCTTGTCACCTCACTTTTATAGTTTAATTACCCTTTGAGATGGGTTTTCCTGAACATCTAGATAACATTCTTTTCAGCTGAGAGTAAGGAGACCTGGAGTCTGATGGGGGAAGAAGTTGATTCTTTTCACCTGTGTATGCTGAAATACATATTTCCTTTTTTTTCTTTCATTTTTTGCTCTCGCAGGGTATGTCTAGACTACATGCCTCTGTTGTCAGAGGCATGTAAATTAGACTACCCGACATAGTCAATGAAGCCAGGATTTAAATATCCCTGGCTTCATTAAAATAAAAATGGCCGTCGCACTGTGCCGGCTCAGCTAATCATCGGCAGAGCAGGGCAGTCAAGATGAAGATCAGTCAACAGGGGAAGCCTTTGTTGACCACTCCTGTAAACCTTGTTTCATGAGGCATAAGGGAGCAGTCAACAAAGGCATTCCCTGTCGACTGATCCACGTCTTGACTGCCATGCTGGGTCAACGATCAACTGAGCTGGCATAGCGCGGCGGCCATTTTTATTTTAATGAAGCCCGGATATTTAAATCCCAGCTTCATTGACTATGTCGGGTAGTCTAATTTACATGCCTCTGGCGACAGAGGCATGTAGTCTAGACATAACCCTGACTGCCTGCGTTTGTATGCAAACAGAGGGAAAATATATCCCTTTGTTTAAGAGAGGTTTGTATGACCAATTCTACTTAATTGTGGCTATGTCAGTTTAAACATGTGCCTTCAACATAACTTCATATATGATGTTGCTACAAATGCTTTTCCCTACTATTAATTTTCAGATGATACTTCACAAAGCATATTAGTACAAAGGCTATTATAATAATGTTTAGGGTGTGAACACATTTGCTCACAACATTTTAACTTTTTTTTTGTAATTTCCAGTGTTTAATGACATTTTTTCTTCATTATTCAGGTTGTAAGTTTCAGGATGGATATATTGCTTTGCATGTCTGTATTCAGCTATTTATATTAGCGTGGATACATAGGAAATGTGGTTCATGGACCTGTCACATTCAAATGTTGGAGTTTTCTGGTTTCCATTCTCCACCCATTCATTCAATTCAGAACAGGGCATGCATCAAAAAGGAGGAACAAACATACTGGCCTTATCACTGGACTTTTAAAACAAATCTTTGGTCATATCTGTCATCTAGCAGTACAAATCTTTGAAAATGAGATTAGATTTTGAATAATGTTTTGTCATTGACAAATGATTGTCCAGCCTTCCAATAGAATTTGAAATAACAGGAGAGGCAGTGTTTAAATGCATTTATCACGTACAGTTTATTAGAATGTGAATGAAGCAATTATTAGCTCTTTAAAACAAATCACAAATTGATTACGGATTTAAGTTACATGGATCTTAAAGATGTATCTGTTGTTTATTTGAGAAATGTCTTCACATATACTGGGGTGAAGTATACAGAGACTTTTCTTTGCCTCAAAATTTTGCTTTAAAAGAATTTATCTAAGCAACTTAAACCTTGAAAGCTGGTGTATTCTAAGTCACCTTTCAGCTATGTGTGATTTCTAAAAGTGCTGCAAGAACTATGAGTGTGTGGTAACTGTAGAGGAGTTTTGAGTTTATAATGATGTTCTCTATATTGTGTGTGACAGATTCTTCCTTGCCCTGGGAGTGCTCAACCCCAGGTTCCTCCCTTCCTACCACTCCCCTGCCTCTTCCCATCCTGTTCTGTCCCCTTCTCTGAGCGTGCACTGTCTCTACTCCTCCCCCTTCCTCCAAGTGCCTCATGCTTGCCCTGGGACAGCTCATCTGTGAGGGATGGGAAGCACTGAGAGGAAGGGGAAGGAGTTGAATGGTGGGACTGCCTGCAGGCAGGAGGTGTTGGGGATACAAAGGAAGCTGGCTGTAAGTGAGTGCTAAGAACCCACTATTTTTTCCCATGAGTACTTTTGCCCCAGAGCACCCACAGAGTCGGTGCCTACCTGTATAAGCATCTGTGTTATTTTATCGCACACAAACTTCTTTCCATTTGCCAAAGTTGTCTGGCCAAATTTGAAAAATCAGAAAGATCACACTTAGGGTATGTCTAGACTACATGGCTCCGTCAATGGGTTACCCGGCATAGTCAAAGAAGTGGAGATTTAAATAATTCCTGCTTCATTAAAATAAACATGGCCAGCTGATCCGGCACAGCGTGGCAGTCTAGATGCGGATCTGTCAGCTTGGGAAGCCTTTGCCGACTGATCCTGTAAAGCTCGTTTCACGAGGCATAACGGATTGGTTGGCAAAGGCTTCCCCAACTGACAGATCCGGGTGACTATGCCGGGTAAACTAGTTTACATGGCTCTGTTGACGGAGCCATGTAGTCTAGACATACCCATTATGTCTACACTACAGGCTTCTTGCGCAAGAAAGCGTCCACATTGCATGGATGCTCTCTTGAAAGAAAGCACCGATAGCTATCCACAGAATGGCCACCAGGGCACTGTGCTTTTTCCTCTTTCTTGTTTTTGTGCAAAAAAACCCTGTTGCCCATACACATACACCTTTTTGCGCAAGAATTCTTGCGCAAAAAGTAGTTATTCCTTGTAGAAGGAGGAATACCTACACCAGAAAAAACCCTCCATTCTCTCATTTTATTTGTGCAAAAAAGTGCTTGAGGTGTGGACGTGCCGCGAGTTTTTGTGCAAAAACACCTGTTTTTGCACAAAAACTCTGTAGCCAGTGTGAGCTAGAGGAGCTCTGGTACAGGGGCAATCTACCTTATTTAATTACAGGGGCCAGCCACTTCTGCCAATTCTATTGCTTTAAATAAGTGATCTTTTTCTCCAGGCAGATTTATTTCACAGCATCCAGTCAAGTCCTTTGAAATATAACCAACTATATTTTTAGATTCAGGTCACACACCTACTTTTCATCTGTTCCATTCACAGTTTTACTCTTTTTTCCTCTTTCCTTGTATAACCCCACATAGAGACTACCACTGAGCAGTGCTCTGCAGTGCATAACAGTGTTACACAGTCCCCCTTCAGGGGCTCCAAGCTTTCACTTCATTTTAGCTCGGGAATTGACCCATGGATTGTTATAGCAATTCTCACTCACTAACATTATGCTCTCTGTATTACAGGCTTTATGTTTTTCATCTCTCTTTGTGAAATGGACAACACTGTAGTATTGCCAGCCTCCTGAATACATTGTAGATTATTTTATTCCTTGTAAAAGGAACCTTTAAAAAACAGAATGCATGTTTCCAGTGTCTTCCATTGTGACAAAGGAAGGAACAGTTAAGCATCGAAAATAAATGTACTTGACAGTTTTTTTGTTTATCTTCTGCTTGTATTCATTATTTTAATGGTGCGTAGTCATTAAATATAAGCCTTAAAATATGTTCTAGCCCTAATTAAATTAGGTGGTGACACACACTTTGTTGTTGATGACAGCAATGGCTGACTCACTTGACATTGTTAAATCCATATTAGAATTCATTCAGTATTCAAAACTACTACAATTCTGCTCACTCATTTATGTATATACTGACAGATTTACCCGGCATTGCTTGGGTCCTAAACTCATTTTTTTAAGTGAAAAGAAAATATACATGCTTTATTGAAATGTTTATTTTTTTCAAAAATGCAGTGTTATTTTTGTGAACTTAATTCCAGTAATTTTTTAAAATGAAAATTCCATAAAGTGTACTTTTACTTCATCCCCATAAACTCTTATCATTCACTATTTTTAACAAAAAAGAGCTACAGTCAATTTGGTTTCCAATAACATTGTCTTCTAGTTTTCAAATCTTAACCATTGATTTAGCAATGCCAAAACAGAGCACTACTCCAAATTTTTCCATTTTCTCTTTTCTGTAAGGTTTGTTGAGAAAAAATCCTATTCCAGGTTCATCCTATTTTTCCAGATCATCTTGGTTCAGTATCTTTAAACATTTGATCAGTTATGTCAATATTGAGGACTGTACTTGGTGATCCTGTCTGTTTGTTTTGTTTTATGAGAAGCAATCCCATTCCAGGCATATCCCTTTTTTCCTAGCACAACCAATCCCTTATATTGCTTTTTAAGTTATAAGAAGAGGAAGCTATGTATTGAATTTGGTGGTCCTAGCTCTTACCATTTAGGAGGAGTTCTTAATCAAACAGACAAACCAACGAAACTCTCTAAAATACATGGTACATATGTACACACAGTAAATTCACCTAATGTATTTAATTGTACTGTATTATAAATCATGTTCACTATATTTTGGGGGAAGATAAATTTTTCCATGATACATTCCCCAGTGTATTAAATAGATAAATAGATATAGTATAGGACTCTTCAATCTAGCAGAAAAAGGCACAAAACAGAATGCAGCGGAGCTCAAAATGGGAATAAGATGTACATTTTACAAAGTGAGAATAAATAACCGTTGGAAAGGATTACTGAAGTATGTGATACACTCTCCATAGTCATGGTGCTTTGTGCTGAAATAATTGGGTAAAATCTGTAGCTTGTATATGTAGAAGATCACACTAGCTCAGCAGTTCTCAAACTGTGGGTTAGAACTCCAAAGTGAGTCACAACTCCATTTTAAGAGTGTTGCCAGGGCTGACATTAGACTTGGGGTTTGGAGCTAAAGTCCAAGACCCACCACACACTACTGAAGATGAAGCCTTAGCCCCATTGCCTGGGGCAAAACCCTTGGGCTTTGAGTTTGCTCCCTTTCCAGGGCAGCAGGGCTCAAGCAGGCTCAAGCTTGGGGTTGTGTACCAGTTTTTATCATCACAGGGGCATCATGGTGTAATGAGTTTTGAGAACCCCTGAACTAGATGATCATAATGGAACCTTCTGATCTTATCTATACATCTAAGAAAAAAATTGTTCTTGGTGATTTCCTTACATGGTCTCTTGGTCTAACACTTAGGGGCTACGTCTACACTGGCCCCAAATTCCGGAAAAGACATGCAAAGCAGGTAAGTCAGAATAGGGAAATCCGCGGGGGATTTAAATATCCCCCGCGGATTTAAATAAACATGTCCGCCACTTTTTTTCCGGCTTGGGGAAAAGCCGGAAAAAAGCGTCTAGACTGGCATGATCCTCCGGAATAAAGCCCTTTTCTGGAGGATCTCTTATTCCTACTTTCAGGGACATTGGAATAGCAAGCCTGAAATAACAGGCTTGCTGTTAAAACGTGGGATAGTTATTTCGAGATACTCCAGTATCCGGAAATAGCATTGAAGTGTAGATGTAGCAATGTCTTAACCCAAGATGAATAAAATGAAGCCTTAGGCAGGCAGTTGTCCCACACATAACATTTTAACATCGGACCTGTATTTCTGTAAGCACAATGCAAAATCTTCAAGAATCAAAACATTTATGTAGAGACTGACACAAAACTCTGTGCAAATACAGTACAACCTCATTTCATAGAACTTAGCGAAAAGGAGCAAACTCCAAAATTTAATCTGGCATTTAATTCATCACTCTGTGGAGAGCTCTATGGGCTTATCATACTACTGGAGCCTGCATTAGGGATTGTTCTGGAGCCACACAGCCCCAGTGAAAGTTGCCTCATTGATACTTCCAGTAGTAAAGAAAGGCATATGGCTATGAGATTACCCATGGATTCAGGCCCACTTAAAGTGGGTGGAAGGCAAAGGGGCAATTGCCCCATGATACAGAGATTCAAAGGGGCTCCCAGTTACTGCAGTAGCAGCTCAGTTACTGGAGCCCTAGGCCCTTTAGATCGCCATTGGAGCACTGCGCTCCATGTGGCTCTGAGGGCTACCCCTTCTGCCTGAGACCTCGTCCCTGCTGGAAGCAACCCCTGCCTTTGCCCAGGGCCCACACAGGCTGTTGGCTCACTTCTGTGGACTAACTGCATTATGCTGTCCCACGGAGCCAGCTATGCTTGTTAGTGGGCAGAGGGATGGAACTATGAGCATGACCCTTCTGACAAATATAGTGTCAGTAGCAACGTTAGTCATGCACAATCTTTTGCTCAGGAGACTACAAGGACTATCACTGGGTCCTATTCTACTATGGGTGCACAACAGGGGAGTTTGAATGCTTCACAACTTTAGATAGTCCTTGGGAGACCTAGGTGATTTTTTGGTCCAACTAGGTTTATACTATGGAAAAAGATACTGGTATTTGTGTTATGTGAATTACAACAATGCAAATGGTTGCATGAATTATTTTTCTGAAAAAACACCATATGCTTCAGGTATTGCATAAATCCAAGAAAAATGGCTGATGTTCTGCCTTCTCTCACCTACTGCTGGCTCACTTTTCCCCTTTCTTTAACATACCTTTGTTGTTTCTATCTTCCCCCAGCCCCCCAGGAGGGAGTTGATATTTTTCTGCCTTAATCCTAATTTTAAAACAAAGAACCAGAGGAGGCAAGAGGGGAGGGCAATTCCTTGTGATTCTGGACAGAAGACAGAACAAACATTTGGGGAGACCTTCCCCCATTAACATCTTCTCTGGAGGAAGGGGGGAGGAATCACTGCTTTTGGGAGTCAAGGGGATGCTTACAGGAGAGGAAGCTACTATCTAAGGCTCCTAAGACAAGTTAGAGGAGAGCTACCTATATATGTGGAATTCCTAAAATAACACGGCAGGGAAATGTACCTGCTATGTATAATTCCTAAATTCTGCTTAAGCAGAGCTTCATGTCTTTGTAGCTTAGGAACCCGAGATGGCCCAGCTGCTGTTTGTATTTTTCTCCTCGTGCCATTACTTGCAATCTGCTCCACCAACCTGATCCGATCAACTTTATTGATGTAAGCTAAATTTTGAATTATGTTAATACCTTTTGGGGGCAATTGTATTAAAAATGCAATTCTGCGTGTGGTAATGTGGAATTGTATGTAGTTCCATGAACAGGTGCCAGCTCTGTGGGTGATTCATTTCTGGGCACCATATTTCAGAAAAGATGTGGACAAATTGGAAAAAGACCAGAGAAGAACAACAAACATGTTTAAATGTCTAAAAAACATGACCTATGAGGGAAAAGTGTAAAAACTGGGTTTGTTTGGTTTGGAAAAGCGAAGACTGGGAGGAGCCATAACAATTATCCAGCACATAAAAGACTATTGGTGGGGGGGGGGCTACATTGTTCTTAACCTCCAATGACAGAACAAAGAGAGCTTAACTTGCAGCAAGGGAAGTTCAGGCTGGGCATTAGGAAAAGCTTCCTAACTGTCAGAATGTTTAAGCAAGGAATAAAATGCCTAGAGAAATTGTGAAATCTCCAACTCAGGAGATTTTTAATAGCAGGCTAGACAAACACATGTTGGGAATTGCCTAAATAATACTTAGTCCTTCCATATGTGCATGGGACTGAACTAGATGACTTCTCAAGGCCCCTTCCTGTCCCTCGATTCTATGAACATATACTAGTTCAAGTTGGAGTCTCCAGTGACCAACAGATGAAGAAATGGTTTAAAATTGTTTACACCTCCTCTTCTTGAACAGGACCCCTGGCCTATAGAAGGCCCCAATTCTTAGGGCAGAGTTGGAAGGACTGGAATTGCTAGAATACATGTTAGGGTTGGGGTTAATTGAAGTACACTTATTAGCATGTGTGGAGGTTCTTTATTGTTTTGAATGTTTTATCTATAATGTGTTTAATCTTAAGGATAAAATAGGCTTGCATAGGTACTGCTATGTGTTGTGTGATGATGATTATTCTCTTATCAGTCTTTGGAGAAAAAGCTAGCAAGTGATCTTGGGCAATCTGTTGGTGTGGGAAATACACAGTGAAGCCTGGGGAATGGTGCAACCAGGGAATACTGTACTCAGAAGTGAGGGAGACACATCTACACTCAAGAAAGGCACTGGCTGGAGAGCTGGAAGTGAAGAGTGGATGCCCTTACTGAACCATGGAGGGGAAATACATGTGGAGATGCCCTGAACCGTGACATTATTCCACAGAGATAATGTAAATATGCATTTTGCTTTACTTATCCATTTCCATTTTGTTGGGTGTTTTTGGAATTACTTAATAAATTGAATGTTGTTGACTGAGTCTATAATCTGTCACTGACATATAATTCCTAGTTTGCGGCATAATTTGGCCCAGAATGTTTATGTTCAAATAAAAATATGGGAAGTAGTGCCCCCTTTGCTGTAATTTAAGCCCATTTCTTGTTCTACCTACAGAGGTTAAGGAGAATATTTTTTCTCCCTTCTCCTTGTAACAACTTTTTAGATAGTTCAAAGCTGTTATCCTGTCCCCTCTCAATCTTCTCTTTTCCAGACTAAACAAACCCAATTATTTGTGTTTTTTCTTATAGGTTATGTTTTCTAGACTTTTAATAATTTTTGTTATTCTTGTCTGGACTTTCTCCAAATTGTCCACATCTTTCCTGAATTGTGTCACCAGAACTGGACACTGCAATTGATGCCTAATCAGCTCAGAGTAGAGTGGAAGAATTACTTCTTATATCTGGCTTATAACACTCATCTCAATACATCCAAGACTGATTTTTTTCTGCAGCAGTCTCTTGCTGTTGACTCATATTTAGCTAGTGGTCCACTATGATCCTTTTCTGCAGTACGCCATCCTAGACAGTCATTTCCCATTTTGTAGGTAAGCAACTGACTGTTCCTTCCTAACTGGAATACTTTGCATTTGTCCCGATTGAATTTCATCCTGTTTACCTGAGACCATTTCTCCAGGTTGTCTAGATCTTGTGAATTGTAATCTGATCCTCCAAAACATTTGCGATCCCTCCCAGTTTGTTATCATCCACAAATTTTAAAAGAGTGTTTTTTATGCCTCCATTTGTTATGCCCTTCTAGCATGACTGTGAACCATTGACAACTACTCTCTGGGAATAGTTATTCAGCCAGTTATACACCAACATTATGGTATCCCCTTTTAGGGTATATTTCCCTAGTTTATTTAGAAGAAGGTCATGCAAGACTGAATCAAATGCTTTACTAAAGATTAGGTATACCACATCTGCTGCTTCCTCCTTAAATGCAAGGCTTGTTATTCTATCAGAGAAAGCTATCAGATTGGTTTGACATGATTTGTTCTTTACAAATCATTGCTGACTGTTACGTATCACCTTATTATCTCTCAGATATTTGCAGATAAATTCCTTAATTATTTGTTCCATTATCTTTTCTGGCACAGAAGTTAAGCTGATTGGTATATAGTTTCCTAGGTTGTTCATTTTGTGCCTTCCTCATTCTAATTTTGGTCCTACATACTTACGTTATTTGTTTATATATATCCTTTGCAATTTGACCTCGTTTCCATTTTTATAGGACTCCTTTTTTATTTTAGATAATTTAAGATTTCCTGATTAAGCCATATTTCTTATCATTTTTATGCAGAGGGATAGTTTAGTTTTGTGCCCTTAATAATATCTCTTTGAAAAACTGCCAGCTCTCTTTAAATGTTTTTTTCAGTTAGACTTACTTCCAATGGGACCCTAACTACCAAACTCCCTTAGTTTGATAAAGTCTGCCTTCTTGAAATCCATTGTCTTTATTTTGCTATTTTCCCTCCTACCCATCCTTAGAAACATGAACTCTATCATTTCATGATCACGTTCACCCAAGCTACCTTCCACTTTCAACTTCTCAACTATTTGTTCAAATCAAATCAAATCTAAACCATCTTCTCCACTAATAGCTTTCTCCACCTTCTGAAATAAAAAAAAAATGTCTCCAATAGGTTCACTTGTTGGATAATCTGTTTCCTGTTGTGTTTCTTTACAGATGTCTGGATAGTTGAAATCCCCCATCACCACCAAGTCTTATGTCTTGGATGATGTTGTTAGCTGCTTTTTAAAAAAATCCTTATCCACATCTTCTTCTTCCTTAGGTGGTCTGTAGTAGACTTCTACTATGACATCACCCTTGTTTTTTAACCATTTTATCCTTACCCAGAGACTCTCAACAAGTCTATTTCCTATTTCCATCTCAACTCCAATACAAGTGTATTCATTTTTAATATATAAGGCAATACTTCCTAACTTTCTTCTCTGACTGTCCTTCCTGAGCAAGCTGTACCCTTCTATACCGATATTCTAGTCATGCATGTTACCCCACCATGTCTCTGTTATGACAACTAGGTGATAATTGTGTTTATTTACTTGCATTTCTAATTCTTTCTGCTTATTCCCCATACTTCTTGCACTAGTATGCAGACAAATAAGATACTGATTTGATTTTGCCCCCTAATTCTATCTTTCTCTCCTTTACCCCTGCTTTATAGCCCATGCTCCTCCCCTCCACAATTTCTGACTCTCATCTCACTTCTCCATGTTTATGACTTCCCTGTGGGCTTTGGTTATCTGTCCCTGTAAAACCTAGTTTAAAGCCCCCCTCACTGGGTTAATCGGTTTGTGTCCAAATATTCACTTCTCTTTCCTTGATATGTGGACCCCTTCTCGGCTTAGCAGTCCTTCTTCCTGGAACAACATCCTATTTTCAAGGAAGCCAAAGCCCTCCTGGCACCATCTTTGCAGCTAGGCATTCACCTCCAGGATGCGTCTGTCTCTACCTTGTCCCCTACCTGTGGAAGGATTGAAGAGAACACCACCTGAGCATCAAACTCCTTCACTAAAACCCCCAGAGTCCTGTAGTCACTTCTGATCTGCTCAATGTCATACCTCATAGTATCATTAGTGTCCACATGTATGAGAGGCATGGGGTAGTAGTTAGAGGGCCAGATAATCTTCAATAATCCCTCCATAACATCTCAGATATAGGCCCCTGGCAGGCAGCATACCTCCCAGGATGCCATGTCAGGGCAACAGATGGGTACCTCCATCCCCCTCCCCCGCAGAAGAAAGCCTCCAATCTCCACTACCCTAAGTTTCCTCTTGGGAAAGGCAGCTGAAGATCTCCCAGGCTTGCAAGTACATGGCTTCTCCTCCTCCATCTTAGATGGAAGAATAAGGGAAAAGTGGCCAGAACAGGGAGATTTGATCCAGGAACTGACGGCTCCCCCCACAAGCTGATATTCTAATCTCTTGTTTCCAGGACAGTGTAATTGTTCTCCAGCACCATGGGGCGGGGTTGGGAGAGAAGGTTGGGAGCAGGAGCAGAGCATTGCCTGCTTCCAGAAGTAACCAGCTGTCAGTGTCATCCATATGAGAGAGCTGTCTCCTCCTCTCCCAGTGGTGTGCTAGTAGTCCTCTGTAGTTGAATAGCTTCCTCAGCCTTGGATGTCTCCTCATGAATACTCCCAAGGAATTCCTTGTGGGAACAAATGCTCCTCAGCCTAGATGTCAGCATCTAAACTTACTTGGAACCTAAGATTCTAACTTTGGGCATATGCAGTGATTCCTCTGTAAGTGTCTAGATGCTGATATGCTGCCAAAGACTCGGGGAAAGAAAGACATTCAGTCACCTAATTCACCTGGTAGGCAAACTGACAAGGTTCTGGCTGCATTGGCCTCTGGCCGGAGGAGATGATGCAGGTGCTGGTGCAACCCATCTTATAACTTTCAGCCCATTGTTCAGAGAACTCCGCTAGGATATTGGAGACCTGAGTTGAAGGGGCGAAAGGATCAAAATGGGTATCTGCCATTTCTCAGGGAAGTGCTCTAATCACTGAACTGTGGGGTATTCTGATGTGAGGGTTCCTTCAGTATCTCTTGTTGAAGTTGTTCCAGTGTGACTAAATAAGGAAAGAGTGGCAGGAAAAGGAAGATTTGACCCAGAGACTGCTTTTCCCCCCAAGCTCATACTCTAATCAGTGGACTACAGAGCCAATCACGCTTGCTCTCTCTGGCCATGTCCTGCTCCTTGTATAGAAAAAGGCAAGCATCTAATATGTTCCTGCAAGAAACTACATAGGTGCTTAAGCCAGAAGAGGGGTTTCTATTGTGAATCACTAGTAGAGTTAGGCAGTTGGCCTGGACTTTGGCACCAATCTCTGAGAAAGGGTGGGGATTAGCATAACAGCATCTCCCATGTATAGCTTCAGTAACTCCCCACAGAGCATACTGACTTTTGTGCATTCCATTATTAGTTGCCTATTTCTCCCCATTCGTTATGTAGGGAAGTTAGGTGCCTAACACAGCCTTTCGGGATCCAATTGTTCCTGTGATTTTCAAGGCACCTAAAAGTTAAGTGCTGTGATGTTCAGCATTGCAATGCCTGAATTTCTTAGTACAGTGTTTCTGAAAGTGTTCCGCGGAATCACTCTCAGAAACACATTAACTGGCCACCCTGGTTTGTTTATTACCGGCACCATGGCCATGGAGCCTCGCAGCTCCCATTGGCTCTGTTTCATCCTTTGCAGCCAAGAGGAGCCGCAGGAAGCGATATGGGCTGGGCCACCACTCTTGGCTGCAAAGGATGAAACTGAGCCAATGGGAGCTGTGAGACTCCATGGCAATGGTGCCGGTAAATAAACAAACTGAGGAGGTCAGTTAATGTGTTTCTGACAGTGATTCCATGGAACACTTTCAGAAATACTGCCTTAGTGCACTTCACTTTATTGACTTCAGTGGGATCACTATTTCTCCCTAGGTTGGATGCAAAGCTAGGGGCTCATCCTTCTCCCAGAAAAGATGGTGGCTCTTACTTTGCCTGGTCTTTGGTGCAAAGAGAACAGTTTGACTAACTGCAATGCAGATTCTTGGTGCTAGCTCTGAAATCTGAGACCATCCTTACTGTCAATAGGTGCAGTTAAAAAAGATAAGGGAAGATAGTGGAAAAAAAGATTTTGTTTTTTGATGAAGAAACCAAAAATAGAGATACGCATCTGTTACGCCATAATCAGCAGCAGTTTTAATTGGAAACAAGATTATTTCATGGTATAAATGATCATCCTAGTACAGAAGGCATTTGGCTGCAGTCATTTTTAAGTGCACTTGCTCAGTTTTTATTTTTGAGATCCACTGACAAGATGTGATTAAAAGGAGATGAAAAATACTTTTGGCTTTGTTCCATACATAGGCAGAGTGATTTATTAACAAGAACAAAGGGCTTTGGGTGTCAGTATTCTGGCACCTTTCACAATCTACAAGGTCAGGATATTCAAGAGAGTGCCTGAAGTTAGGCACCTGAAGAAGTACCCTGATTTTCAAAAATGTCAAATCTTTCGACTTCAAGTATTTTGCCACAGTTTTTCAACCTATGTAACTGTGAGAATCATATTTACTTCTCAGAGAAGTTGTGAGAATTCAGCAGTTAATGTTCATAAAGTAAAAATCCTCCAGTGGCTGGAAGACAAATGGTCCCTTAACTATTGTTCTTTGTAAAGCATTTTTATACGTTGGCAACTATGATATAACCCATGACAAGCAGCAAGTATATATCTCCTATAAGAGGGAGCATAAGAAAGGGAACAAAAAACTTGATTCAACTTATTTATAAAACATGTCCATTACATTTGGGCTTTACCTCCAAATCATCTCAGTACCACTCCCCAAAATCCTATGCAGTCCTATGCATTGGGGTACGGTTCCAGGGGAAAGGAATTGGTTATATTTGGTGATGGCAACAAAAAATTGTTTTGTGCACCTACCTCAAAATGCTAACCCATTGTCTGGATGTAATGGATCACAGTTGTGTTCAATGCTGAAGTTAAAATCAAAGTTAAGCACGTGTAAGATTTTGCAGGATTGGGGCCTTTCTTGTTTCCAGCAAAAACTGAAGACCATGGCTTATTGCTCTCCAATAGAGCCCTAAGAACTGGCAGTACAGGTTGAACCTTCCAAATCTGAGACTCTCTGGTCTGGCAACATCTGTGGCCTGGAAGGGCCATAGATGTTGCAGAACGAAAGTGGGAGCGGGAGCCAGCTGAGAGAATGTGGGGCTGGGAGCTCTGTCTGAGCCAGCAGCGGCCGGGGAAGCTCCTGTCCTGCTGATGAACCCCTGGAGTCAGCTGGGCCAGGCAGCCAGGAAATCCTGGTCCCAGCTGAGGAACTCCCAGATGCAGCAGGGATTCTGGTGGCTGGGTGGCCCCATCTGGGAACCCCAGGATACCTCTGACAGCAGTGGGATTGGATTGGGCAGCCCTGGCCTTTGAACCCCCAACTGAAGCGGGGCTGGCAGAGGTGAGCAGCCCCAGCTGGGGAACCCCAGGGTGTTTTCAGTGGCAGCAGGGCCAGCCTTAGCAGCGGTGTGGTGTGGCTGGGCAGTCCCAGCCATGGAATCTCTGGCATCAGTGAGGATTGTTGGTGGCTGGGTGGCCCCAGCCCAGGAACCCTGAGGAACAGACTGTGGCAGCGCTGCCAGCAGCGGCCAGGCTGTCTTGGCTGGGAACTCCGGGAGACTTTGGGCTAGTGTGTGGGCAGCAGGATGCGGAGTCCGTGCCAGGTTAGTGTTAGCTGGGCCAATAGCAGGGCAGGAAGTGCGAGGGAGAGGAGCCTCGGAGTGGAGCAGCCAACAGGACAGCTTAGGTCCTGAAGGTGCCAGACCAGCGAGGTCCAACCTGTAGTTTAGATGTACCATTACTAATGTATGTGTATAAATTGCTGCCTTTATTTTTTTACCATGCATTTAATTCTGTGAGCTTTGCAAAAGGCAATGATGAATACTTCTATTGAGGGAGAAAAATCATAATGGATAATATTAAGTGTTTCTGCTTAATAGGGAAAATGCTGTTTTAGATCATCCTTCTCTCACTTTATGAAAATTCTATATAAGGCAGCTCTTGCAGTTCTTCAGACACTATAATTAGTGATGTGATTAGAGTGTTATTTTGGTATCAACACCCTTCAGAATAAATAGGAAGCTTGAACACAACTGTGGTTCTTGGCTTCTTGTTTTTTGTGTTAAGTTGCTGCCCTAGATTATCAATGGAATGGAATCTAGGTGCAAATTAATCACATGGTCAGATCCTCTGTCTGAAGAATACTCTGTGCAGCTGACAAAGTTTGGAGGAAAGGTGCCCTTTGCATTCCCCTGATTCTAATGGTCCCGTGCACTTAGCCATTCTTCCCAGACAGATTAGAGCTAGCTGGGGTTGGTGGCTCCTGGCCTTGGGCTCAGGGTGCCATGGGATAGAAAGTGGCTTAGGCTGCAGGCCTGCAAAGCATGCTTACACTTAAGTGAATTCCATTAACTTTGAGACAATGAGCAAAGTCCTGTTGAAACCTTTTAAAATGAGCTATGTATTGGGGAACTTGTGATATTTAGAGCAGATCTGAGTCTCTTTGGGCAGATGTTTGTCTTTTTGTAAGCATGAAGATTGGCAATGCAGATTTAGCACGTGTAGCACAGGCCTACTAGATTGAATTTAAAGGGTGCCCCTGTCAATGCTGGTACTCCTGCTCTTCCTGAGGAGTATGGGAAGCCAATGGGAATGTTTACTCCCATTGGGACTCCCGCTGTGTGAATGGTGTGGAAATGCTATGTAAGATACATCAACTCCAGCTACATAATTTATGTAGCTGGAGTTGTGTATCTTACTTTGACCTTCTGATACAGTGTAGACCAGGCCTAAGACATTTGTTGATATGGCAGTCTTGTAAATGTTATAACAGTGTACCATCTCCTTTTGTTTTGTTGTTCCATTCCTTAGCATGCATGGATAATGTAAGGCACACATATACATGGAAGAATTGGGCCTTTAACAGTTTTTGGACTGCTTAACACACCAACTGGGCAGTTTTCTTAGAAATGTAGCCCTCTTTAAAAAAAACAATTGCAAACAGAATACATGTTTACATGGATAGATTAAAATAATTCAGAGCTAGCTAGAAAATTTTGCTATAACTTGCTTGAATTAACAATTAATTGTTTCCATGGGAATATTTAAAAACTAAGTATTGCAAATCAATAAATCACCATTTTGGAAAATTAAGTTAGAACCATAAATCATTTACTTTGCTAGTGTGACTCATCTGTGTTTCAGTACATTGTGTTCGAAATCATTTACTTGTATATAGACTTTTGCAATCATAGACTTCCTTATATTTATTATTATCCTTGAATATTAATCAGAAATGAGAAGCTGTGCTGTGGATCTGCTGCATAAAAGATACAAGCTGGAATCTGTGCAACAGTAGAACAGTGCATTACACGGTATCATGTGCAAATTCTAAACTGCTAAACACTTACGCCAGCTCTTTATTTTATCTTTCTGACTGTATTTTAAAAAGTCCAAAATACTAACCCTAGCTCATATCTTCGCCCCAGAGAGCCTTCTAATACATGCTAAAGAGTAGACTCTTAGAACAACTTACCTAGTGATTATGATCACTTAAAAATTGCTCATAATAACTAGGCTTGTAAAACTACAGGAAGTGTCCATCATTGTGCTTTACAGTCCTGCTGTGAAAGTTTTAGCCTCAGAACGAAATCACAGACAGTTAAGGGAGTACCATTAGGATGCTAAATGGGACAGGGTGAGTTGACATACAAGCGATATGTGGTAACTCATATAGGTGCTTATTTTTCATGCAAAGAATGTGTCCTGTGCCAGATGTCAGCTTCATTGGCACTTCTGATGCCCAACAGGGGAAGGGAGTGACATCAGTAATAGGCTGAAATTGAACAAGAATAATTTAATAGTGAGACCAATTATTAGACTGTAAAAAATCTCTGAAAAGAAGTGATCATTTAGGACTTGACTAAGCACTAAAGAATAATGGCTAGCGACTACTAGAATGAGGATAGAATTAATGGCCTTATGGTGCTTATAAAGATGCACATACTCTGTTTTGCACAATCCAAAAAGTGGGTGAATGAGCAACTAAAAATTCTGGCTAACACATTTTTTATTAAAATAGGATAGTCCTGGCATTTTATATTGTACTATTTTTAATTTTAAAAAAATACACTTATTTTAAAGACTGTTAAAGATCAGTGTGTTATCTTAGAAGTGTTAACATCTCGGAAGACAGAAACCAGCTGTTTGTATGATGCATGCAGTTTGACAGATAGATAACTATAGCAGCATGTGTTTTATCATCAAAATGTTGTAAATGTTTTGTACAAATTGGAACAAAAATAGTGAAAGTGCTGAAAACCAGCTATTGAATCATGGCTAATAGACAGTGGCTTTCAAAATTTTATTTTCCAGTTCAGTTTGATCATGTTGACAATTCTATTGTGACACTGTATGATTCAAAGTCAGTACTATCATAGGAATTCAGACTTTTTATGTATACTCATACGACTGAGAATAAGTATTTTGCCTGTATGGATTAATATCTTGATATTTATGCACACTCATCTAAAGTAAAATCCTATAGTGCCAGAGCACAGTTTGTTAGTTCTCCATTGCTAATGAATTTAAAATTGCAAATGCCTGGGACATTGATTACTGATATTTTGTTTGACACAAAGTAAAAACTTCTCAAAGTAAATTCTAATATTTTCAAAATGTATAAGAATTGTACTATCTATACAGGGGAAAAAGTCTTCATATGGGCTATTAATGCCTA
This sequence comes from Pelodiscus sinensis, assembly GCF_049634645.1. Classification (NCBI taxonomy): domain Eukaryota; kingdom Metazoa; phylum Chordata; order Testudines; family Trionychidae; genus Pelodiscus; species Pelodiscus sinensis. The sequence goes on along the minus strand of NC_134711.1, from coordinate 36,400,661 downwards.
TTGAAACTAATGGGAATCTTTGCATTGACTTCACTGGACTTTGGATTTTGTTCTCAGTCACAAACTAACTCTGATACTGTAGCTCTCATATTGTAGTGCATTGTTACTTAGGTGGCAGTTGCATCGAAAGGCCCTTACAGGGGTGCAAGGCCCTTTTGCACTATGAATCAGCATTTCTCACCTGAAGTGAAACAGGGGAAGTTAGTCTGTTCCACTCCACTTATGATGGAGCAGAAAAATACAAATAATTCACCTTTCAGATGGAGTCATTTCAATGACAATGAAGTTAGAGTAGCTTTTCTGGTAAAACCTTCATTCTTCTCTGAAGTCATTAATATGGAAGCCACATGAATGTGGAATTTACAGGAAATTTCACTTTAAGTTTGACCTTTGGAATTGATCTGCAGGTTAGACATCAGTTACAATAGCAAGATCATTCATAGTGCAATGAGAATACCCAGAAAAAATAAGAGACCCATCCCAAATATCTCCTTTATTTCTGTGATGTTTTACTGCACTTAAAAAAAAACCCTAGAGAATTTTGGAAGTTTTGTTGTTTTGTTGAGGTAAGAACCAGATTTGTAACTATAATAATGGGAAATGGTTGATATTGCTATTTGCCATGTAACCTTGACCCATCCTAGTGAGGGCAGACCAAGGAAAATATGGCTTCCTACCAGCCCTCCACTGTGTTACACAGTCAAGACACAGTCAAGCAAAAATAGGCATGAACGACATACATTGTCCTTTGCAGGCCACACTTTAAACTTGTCACAGGACCAACACTTAGATAGCCATCCATTGAGTGGAAGATAAACGAGTGACGTGCATAAAGAGGTGGAAGTGATTCATGTGCTTATATGCACTATTATGTCAACCCTCCTAAAATTAATAGATCTGATTTGATGGCCCCTCCTTCCCCAAATATAAAGTTCGTATGTCAGCCAGGCTGCTGCTTGTGTGCAAAAAGTGACCATGCAAAGTTGACAGATGGTCCTCAATTGTGAATATCTGTCCCAATAAGCCCCTTGAAAAATTATTTTAATTTACAATAGCATGAGAGATTCACATTGTACTGAACAGAAAACCAGAGCAGAAGGGGACAGATGGAAAGAGGGAGGAGAGAAGCTGTTGAGAAGAGACATGACACAAAGAAAACTGTGAATGATCAAGGACAGACACCCCCATTTTTTATCAGCGTCTCCATTACCATCCTTTCCCCCCGCATTGTTATTTCTGAAGCCAAAGGTAATGAGGGGTAGCTGAATTAGTCTGTAACAGGAAAAACTTAAAAAACAACAAATAGACTAGTAGCAGCACCTTAAAGACTAACAAAACATGTAGAATCATGAGCTTTCATGGGCAGAACCCACTTCTTCAGATGACTGGAGTCTGAAAAAATGGGTTTTGCCCACAAAAGCTCATGATACTATCTACATGTTTTTATTAGACTTTAAAGTGCTACTAATCTATTTGTTGTTTCTTAAGTTTTGCCAGAGGTAATGTTTGCAACACAGCAATGAATGAAGTAGTTGCAGCACTTGTTGCTCTCAAGATGGAATTATTGGGAAATTGACTAATTCAAAGCCATGAGTCTGTCACTGAATAACTGTGGTACTGTGCTGAAGCAAATAAGTGGACAATCAGCACAGAGACAAAAGAATGTGAATAAAAGACAATATTTTATTCTGAGTATAGGTGGCACATTTGAAGTAAGAGAAATTATCATTATTTATGTTGCATTTGCCTTTTCCCAGATCTATCATTTACCCAGTGATACAATCAGGATTATGCATTAAATTGAATCATGAGGTTTAGGCTGTTTATGGCATCCATTGCCTACTTTTTCCCTTCAAGAACTGATTATTTATCTGATAATTTCTGGTAGCATAAGTTGTTGAGCCATCAGAATCTACAGCTTACTGACAATAAACTTTTAGAAAATAATAAAACAAATCAGAAATAGTTATGGAAAGAGAGCAGCCATTCTAGCAATGAGGGCAATTCATTTTTTATTATAAGACTATTTTCCTCCAGCTTTTCTTCATCCATGATCTACAAAGAATGGAATGTTCAGCCTCAAAAATTAGACTTGAAGTCTGTGGTCAAACTGGACTTTCTTTTAATCACCAGAGGTGTTAACTGTGGTCCAAGAAGTTTTAGCCAAAAAAGACAAGAAGGAATAACATAAAACTGAAGTTACTAGACTGACCTAGGGTATGCCTACACTACCCCGCTAGTTCAAACTAGCGGGGGTAATGTAGTCATCCGCAATTGCAAATGAAGCCCGGGATTTGAATTTCCCGGGCTTCATTTGCATGAAGCCTGCCGGCGCCATTTTTAAATGCCGGCTAGTTAGAACCCCGTGACGTGCGGCTACACGCGGCACGGAGTAGCTAGTTCGGATTAGGAAGCCTAGTTCCTCGTGGAATGAGGAGTACAGCTAGTTCGGATTAGGAAGCCTAATCCGAACTAGCTACTCCGTGCCACGTGTAGCCGCGCGGCACGGGGTTCGAACTAGTGGGGTAGTGTAGACATACCCCTAGTTAAGATCTAATCCAGTGGTCTCCAACCTTTTAAATCACAAGATCACTTTTTCAATTGAAGTGCAAAGTAAGATCTACCTCCAACCCAAATGCCCTTCCTTCCTGCCCCTTCTTTGAGGCCCTGCCTCTGCTCTACCCCTTCTCCAAGGACTTGCCCTGCTCACTCCATCCCCCTTCTTCTTCTATCCTTACTCATTTTCGCCAGGCTGGATAAGGGGTTGGGGTGCAGGCTCTGGTCTTGAGCCAAAGAGTTTGGAGTGTGGGAAGGGCTTTGGGCTTAGCCCAGGTGGGGGATTGGGGTCCATGAGGGATTTCAGGGTGCAAGCTCCAGGAAAGCATTTGGATGCAGGAGGACTCACATCAGGAATAAGGGACCTTTCGGAAAAGGCTTTATTTTCTGAAAGATCCCCGTCTAGACTGGCGCTTTTTTCCAGCAAAGCCCCAAGCCAGAAAAAAGCGGCAGCCATGTTTATACAAATGAAGCGGGGGATATTTAAATCCCCTGCTTCATTTGCAATTCCAACTTGTGTCATCTGCATCCCTTTTCCAGAAAAGGGGTGCAGTGTAGACACAGCCCATGGGTATGTCTAGACTGCATCCCTCGGTCGGCAGAGGGATGCAGATTAGGCAGGTCGACATGATTTTTCAAAGATAATGGCCAAAGGCTCCTCAATGACATTTGCCAACTCCCTCAGTACCCTTGGATGCATTAAGTCCGGACCCATGGATTTGTGTACGTTTAGCTTTCCTAAACAGTTCCTAACCTGTTCTTTACCCACCAAGGGCTGTCCATCTTCATCCCATCTTGCATCACTTAGCGCGTTAGTCTGGGAGCCGACCTTGTCCATGAATACAGAAGCAAAGAAAGCATTGAGTACTTCAGCTTTCCCCACATCATCTGTCACTAGGTTACCTCCTTCATTCAGTAGGGGCCCCACACCCTCTCTGATCACCTTCTTCTTGTTAACATGCCTGTAGAAACCTTTCTTGTTATCCTTCACATCCTTTGCCAGTCGCAATTCCAATTGCGCTTTCGCCTTCCTGATAACCCCCTTGGCATTCTCGAGCTATACATTTAAACCTCTCCCTGGTCATTTGTCTAAGTTTCCACTTTTTGTAAGCTTCCTTTTTGTGCTTAAGTTCACCAAGGATTTCCCCCATGAGCCAATCTGGTCTCCTATCAGCTACGTCTAGATTGGCATGATTTTCCACAAATGCTTTTAACAGAAAAGTTTTTCCGTTAAAAGCATTTGTGGAAAAGAGCGTCTAGATTGGTATGGATGCTTTTGCGCAAAAGCACTTTTTATGGAAAAGCCTCCGTGCCAATCTAGACGTGGTTTTGCGCAAGAAAACCCCGATCGCCATTTTCACCATTGGGGCTTTTTTGCGCAAAACGGTTCTCAGCTGTCTACACTGGCCCTCTTGCACAAAAGCATTTGGGCAAGAGGGCTTTTTCCCGAAGGGGAGAGTCATTATATTTCCGGAAGAACACTGATAATCTTACATTAGATCGTCAGTGTTTTTGCACAAATTCAAAGCGGCCAGTGTAGACAGCTGGCAAGTTTTTCCGCAAAAGTGGCTGCTTTTGTGGAAAAACTTGCCAGTCTAGACGCAGCCATTACATTTGCCTCTCTTGCTACACATTGGGATGGTTTCTTTTTGTGCCTTCAATAAGGCTTCCTTAAAATACTGCCAGCTGTCCTGGACTCCATTCCCCTTCATGTTAGCATCCCAGGGGATTCTTCCCATCAGGTGTCTGAAGGAGTCAAAATCTGCTTTTCTGAAGTCCAAGGTGTGTATTTTACTACTCTCATTTCTTCCTTTGGTCAGGATCCTGAAATCTACCATCTCATGATCACAGCTTCCCAGATTGTCACCCACCTCTGCTTCACCTATTAATTCCTCCCTGTTTGGGAGCAGAAGGTCAAGCTGTGCACAGCCCCTGGTCGGATCCTTCAGCACTTGTACCAAGAAGTTATCCCAGACATTCCCCAAAAACTTCCTAGATTGCCTGTGTACTGCCGTATTGGTTTCCTAACAGATGTTAGGGTGATTAAAGTCCCCCATGAGAACCAGGGCCTGCAATCTGGAAACTTCTCTCAGTTGTCCGAAGAAAGCCTCATCTACCTCATCCACCTGATTTGGTGGCCTGTAGTAGACACCAACCACAACATCACTGCTGTTGTTTGCACCTCTAAACTTAACCCATAGACTCTCAACAGGTTTTTCTCCCTCTATATATTGAATTTCAGAGCAATCATAGTGCTCTCTTACGTATAGTGCAACTCCTCCTTCTTTTCTCCCCAGCCTGTTCTTCCTGAACAGTCTATACCCTTCCATGACAGCACTCCAGTCATGCGAGTCATCCCAAGTCTCTGTTATCCCAATTAAATCATATTTCTTGGACTTGGCCAGGGCCTCCAGTTTTCCCTGTTTGTTGCCCAGGCTTCTCGCATTAGTGTACAAACACCTCAGATAACCAGTTGATCGCCCTATCTTATCCATTCAAATCAGGGGTCCTCCTTTCTTGCTCGTTCCTCTCTGCATTCCTTCCCAGCATTTGCAAACTCCCCTCAGGGTTTTGGTCACCATCCCCCAACGAACCTAGTTTAAAGCCCACCTTTGACCAGAGTCCCATGGTCAAAGAAACCAAGCCTTCTCTGTGACACCACCTGCTCAACCACGCATTCACTTCCTCAATTCGACGATCCCTGCCCAGTCCTTTCCCTTCAACAGGGAGGATGGACGAGAACACCACTTGCACTCCGAATTCTTGAATGGATGGTTTCCAAATGACATTTGCAAAGGCTGTCTTTATTTATGTCAGTTATCATATCCGTGAAGGTGTAACCTGTAAACCAGAATGCTCACAACACTGGAGCTCTGTGATTAAGCTACTGCAGTCTTGGAAGTTCTGTATTGGTCCTGGTGGTCTAGGGCAGCTGGACTTTGAAAATCTTTGCCCAGGAAATGTGTCAGGGAGGATACAATGTTGGAGACTGCTCAGACCAAGGGAAGCTTAAAAATGCATGGCACCTGCGTGTGGGAGCCAAACACAGCTATCTGATGAATGTCCAGCAAGGGGAGATGTGACAGATGCATACTGTAGATTTATTAATCGCCATTTCAATATGAATCAAAGTCCCTGCATAACTTTGCAGAAAACAATTACAAATGGACAGCTAACCAGATTTAATTAAATTAGAACTAATCTACAAACTATCACCACATAATAGCATGCCAGTGGGCTTGGCTTAATATGCAAAGCTGACATGAGCCAGAATCAAACACTGACACAGAGAGACACAGTATTTGGTCCATATGGGCACCATGTGTGCATTTTTGTGCAGTTTGTGCCACACAATGATTCAGCCATAAGATAACTTTCTTTCAATTCCCTCGGGGGTACACAAAATGTCAACAAAGGAACAGCATGTATTGAATATTAATTGGCACTGGTGACAAACTCACTATTCTGTGAAAGATGCTGTATATCAATAGGGAACCATCTGCATTGAATTTACATGCAGAAAAATTGGTTTTTTTCTTATCGCCCTGTTGGATCTTTGACAAAATGATATGGTTTTCCTAATCCAATCACTTACTCCTTTCACTTTGATTATAGATGCTTGTGAACAGGAAAGGTTCACGACTCTGAGTCCATAATTAATATTATGGTGGTCAAATATGTTTAATTCAAATGTGGTATGTAAATATGTAGGATTCATTACTTATTATACATGTTGCTTGCGAGGGGTCAAAATTAAACCACAAAATATTTTTCTTTTAGAATGATTTGTACAGATTCATAACATGTGACATGCACACTGTTAGATAATGCATTCAGTATAGCTGCAGTTTCTTGCACTTCATGGAAAGTGGTAGGACTATGAAAAATCATTTGTTTCATGTAAACATAAACTGGATAGGTTTGCTAAGAAAATGTATGTTCTTATATCTCACTTACCTCCAAATTGGTCAATTATAAGTGTTTCATAATTGTTGACAGTGTTGTTCAAAAATGTTGCTCGGAAAAAAAAGATGAGCCGGAGACATTAATCTTGATTGGCTGACACTGTAATGTGGAAGTGATTGGCAGCTAGTCATGAAAGGAACTTCCAGGAACAGTAAAAAATATGAGAGCTCTGTATTAGTTAGGTGAACTTCATAGAATTTTCAGGCTATATTTGGCATCCACAAAAATAATGTTTGCTCTTGTAGATTTTTTTACTGCTAGTTGAATACGTTCTATAAATTTCAATAAGAATATTTTTCGATCTAATGAGATAAAGGAACATGTATTTCAAACCTGGGCATGCTATTGTATGCAAGTTAATTCTTTGCTATTTATTAAGAAGAGAAGATCATTCTCCTTGACCCTGCAAAGAGCTCGTTCAGTACAAGCGGGTGCTCTATAAACATTCTATACAGTAGACTGAGTTGTGCTGAAACCACAACATGGGAAGCCAGTATGCATAAATAAATAATATTAAATTTTAACCATAGTATTTTAACTTCATTTTTATTAGAATTTTACTCAAAAACATGTTTTGCTTTTTTTCTCCTTTGCTTCTCCATTTGCTTTTTTTTAAACTGACATCTTTTTACTTTATTTTTCTTCCAGGGAGAAACTAAGCCATAATAGAAGGGTTCATAATGAGGTATAATGAATATGACTATCCTTCTCGGAATGTTTTGGTGGAAATACCCAGAATTCATCTGGCACACTATGTTGCAATATGGCTGAGTCATGCATGAGCTTGCTATAATGGAAAATGTCTGAATCACCAAGTAGTTGAACTCTAAAATCCACTGAAATAATTGAATTCTGTAACCCTATTGTTACTCATTAGTAAGTTCTCCATATTGGTCTTACAAATTCATTTTTAATATAGGAAATCATTTATAAATGTCAATAACTTATTTTTATGGTTGGTTCTAGACTGACTAGTCATGCAAACCAGTTGTAATGTTAGAAAAAAATGGTTCATTCCTATTTATTAAATATCCTCTTTGAGAACTGCTGAACATGATGTGAAAGAGCATAATCTGAGAGTAACGTTTCTGTACATTTCCTCTCTGCCTTATTTGTGTGCGTGTGCATGTGTATGTGTGTGTGTGTGTATGTACAGTTCACAAAGTAATATTTACGTTGCATAACGTTCACAGACAGTATGGCTGTTGCAACAGTGGAAACAGAATCCCATTCAACCTATATTACTTAATGTAACTTTTGCTATAGTGCTCATAAAATAAGTAAAATAGGCAAATAATATTACAAGAAAAATGTTGGACTACTGCAGAGCCCATATAAACACAGTTCTCACTTTAATGAATAGATAATTTGTGCCTATAAGTTGGCTTCTCACATTGTATTGCACTGCATTGAAAATATACTTTGCTCCCAGACCATGGGACTAGTATTTCAGGCTTTCAAAAGAACTCCAAAGGGACCTGTTTAAGAGTGAACTTATCAAAATATATAATAAAAGAAAGACATGAAAATTGTTTAGCTGGAAAGGAGGCAGCCCAACATTATCTTAGCTCATATATGAGGTGCTAATACACAACAAAGCTTTAGATGCTATAAAATTGGCTGTGGGGTCTTGCTGTTGCAACAGATTGAATCCAGGAGATGGCATTTCCTGTGTGTTTTAGACATCCACTTATTCTATTTTTAGAGATTGTGCTTTGCATATATATTGCTATATTCTGCCTCAACCTGAATATGAATGAGCACATTACAAAGAATCTATGTCTTAAAACCGAATTCACTTGTTAAACGTATGTAATGAATTGGCTAATATGTATGTATAATATTATTTATGTGCAAATATAAGGTGTTAACGCAAAACAATGCATTGAATACAGTAAGTTTGTCTGCAGGCTCTTGCTGCTCAGATGGAGTGAATTAAAGATGATGGTTCTTGGCTAGTCTTCATTGGTTCTTATGATGTTCTTAAAGCTCCATCAAAAATAGTTGGTGATTAGGAAGGTTTTACTACATTTTTTTAAGGCATTGGATAGACCAAAAATTTTGAACCTGGGTGGCCTTACAATAAGGCTCCTAAATCAAATTCTTTCTCTCTTTATCTACCCTTTGTGCAAAGGGGTGAAGCTGAGTGTTAAAAGTGCTATCATGGGAGTGCCTGGCATGGGTGGTGGGTGGGGAGGCTAGTCCTTGTCTCAGCCCTTTCCACCTATAGCCTAAGCCCCAAGACTCCCTACCACTTCCCCCTACAATTAGAGGAGATCCTACTCACCCAGAGCCCTGAGCCCTCCCACCCACCTTGCTAGGAGGAGCCATGAGCTGGCTGGAGTCAAGGCAGATTACTAATGAACCTAGGAATCTGAGTATCACATACAATCTTCTCAGTCACCCCGGAATCTGCATGGGGCATAATAAAAAGTAAATACTTCCTCTGTGATGCTCACAACTGTGGTCTGATGTCTGCATCGGTGGTAGGAAAGGCTAAGCTTCCCCTGGTCTATTATACCTACCATCCTTGGTACCTGTACTCCCTGCTGAAAAAGCTCTCAGTTGTCGGCAGAGCCGTGGCTACACTTTACTTTCACTTGCGACACTGAGCCTGATTGGCACAGCGTCGTAATGTGAGTATGCAAATGAAGCCCGGGATATTTAAATCCCAGGCTCATTTGCACTTCCAAGGTGCTTGATTTTCATTCCTCTGTCGACATTGGGATGAAGTCTAGACGCAGCTGATGAAGGAAACCAATTTTTAACCTAAAAGGATAAATTGTCTTTTCCTATCCCCACCTCCTGCCAATAACCTGAAAATATTTCCTCCCCTAAAACTGATAAGCATATGCTCTGAAGGGGAGGGAGGCAGTGTATGTATATGTGTGTGTGTGTGTGTGTGTGTGTGTGTGGGGAGGCAGTGTGTGTGTGAGTGCTTGTGTATGTGTATGCAAGTAAGAGAGGGTATGTCTACACTACCATCCTAGTTTGAACTAGGGTGGTTAATGTAGGCAACCAATGTTGCAAATGAAGCCCGGGCAAGCGGGGCACCCCTGAGAACTGTGTGTCCGGGGTGGGGGTCGGGTCCCTTTAAGCACAGCCCTCGGCTAGCCTTAGGCAGCAGCTCCACGCTCTAAGTCCTCATCTGATGCCCTGCCGGCACTGCTTCCGGCCATCCTTAACCCCAGTTCAGGGTACACTTAATGTGGACATGCTAGTTCGAATTAGCAAAACGCTAATTCGAACTAGTTTTTTAGTCTGGATGCGTTAGTTCGAATTAGCTTAGTTCGAATTAGCGCTGTAGTGTAGACATACCCTTACTTCCTCTATTATAGCACAAATATTTGTAATAAAAATAATATAAAGTGAGCACTGTATACTTTGTATTCTGTATTGTAATGGAAATCAGTATATTTGAAAATACAGAAATAACTCCAAAATATTTAATTCATTTCAATTTGATAGCCTATCGTTTAACAGAACAAATAATCACGATTAAAATTTAATCCTGATTAATTTTTGAGTTAAGTATGTGAGTTAACTGTGATGTATTGACAGCCCTATATAAAACCATTATAAAAATATAAAAGCAAATATAACAGAATATAACATAACATTTAATAATATTTGAAGACTTGTTTTGAAGCCATTCTAACTGAGGTCAAAATTGTTATGTTTGTTGTGTCTGGAAATCTGGGGCAAAATTGAATTTATAAATTGATGATATGTGTTAATGTATGCATCTGAACTGCAAACATTATAATCTGGAATAAACAAGGGAGAAGGATTTTATCAAAACGCTCAGGTCATAGACCACCTCAGATCAGTGCAGGGAAGCAGGCCTGTCACCCCCGTAAATTAGTCTTTTTGTTTGTGTTACAGGATTTTATATACTTAATCTATGTTTAAATGACCAAACTTGATCTTACCCTGTTGACGTCTCAATCAATAAATGAACAAAAGAACCCACTATTTACAGAGGTAAAAATGTGGTATGAGCAACTGCCTGCCTATTGGTCAGAGATCACCGATAGCCGTAAATAGAATCCCAAAAGTTCCCATTGGTAACGTGAGTGAAATAATCTGAAGATGACATGTACAGTCACCTTTGTAAACATTAACTATTGTATTGATAGTCCATTAATGTTACATAGGGTACGTCTAGACTACAGGCTTTTGTCGACAGAAGTTTTGTCGACAGTATCTGTCGACAAAACTTCTGTCGACAAAGAGCGTCTAGACACATTCAGTTCTGTCGACAAAGCAAGCTGCTTTGTCGACAAAACCCTGTAGTCTAGACACAACCCTACATGCAATAACACCTTCTGTCGACAGAACTCTGTTGACAAAAGGTGTTACGCCTCGTAAAATGAGGTTTACCAGCGTCGACAAAACTGCTGAGTTCTGTCGACCTTATGTCGACAGAACTCAGCGGTAGTGTAGACGCAGGTATAGTTTTGTCGACAAAAGTCCACTTTTGTCGACAAAACTCTGTAGTCTAGACACACCCATATAGTTTTTTCATTGACTTGGCTATACTTTGGCTCAGATCCTAAACACTGCTAATGAAAAGACCTCTATAAGAGCTATTTATTTATTTATTTATTTTATTTGTGTTACACATTGGTTATATCTCTTGTATTGCAATTGATTTTCAAGTGTATGCAGGAGGAGTGATTTGAAACAGGCTATTTTCTTCAATGTACAGTATATAGAATCTGTAATCAATAAGAATAAGGACACAGCATCACACCTTTATTTATAATGAAATCCAGTGAAGGATCAAGTAATCCAATTTAAGTAATATATAGATGAATTGCTTTCGTAATGGTTTTATACTACAGGTTGGACCTCCCTGGTCCGGCACCCTCAGGACCTGAGCCGTCCCGCACCAGGGAATTTGCCAGACCAGGGAAGGTCAAGGCTCCCTGCAGGCTGCCCTGGTTATGACTTCTCTCCCTGGTGCTCCCAAGGCTGGGGATCCCCACCCTGCTGCAGCCCTGCTAAAGCTGGCCTGGCTGAGGCTTCCCACCCAGCCAGGGTCACCTTGCCAACTCTAGCCTTGCTACCTCTGGATGGTTCCTTGGGGTTTCCTAGGCCTGGGCCACCCAGCTGCCACCAAGGGTTTCCTGAGGTTCCCTGGCCACCGCTGGCCCCCAGTTAGGGGCTCTCTGGCCATCTGACTTCACTGACACCGAGGGTTCCCCAGCAGGGGTGGAGGCTCATTGCTGCCATTGTGACCCATTGCTGGGGTTCCCCAGCGGGAGTTTCTGAACCGCTGTCTGGCCCCACTACTGCTGGGGGTTTCATGGTCAGGGCTGCCTGGCCATCCAAGCCCCACTGCTACCAATGGGTTCCTGGGGTTCCCCAGCTGTCACCGGCCATGATGCCTGGGGTTCTCTAGCCACCTGGCCCCGCTGACTCTGGGGTTCACCTGCCTAGCCACTGCTGGCACAGCTGGGTCTCCGCAAACACTGAATTTTCTCAGCTGATTCCAGCTCCTGGAACTCTTTGGTCCAGAAACATCAGTGCTGGACCACAGATGTTGCCGGACCAGAGATTCCAGGATTTGGGAGGTTCAACTTGTTTTTAAATACATCTATTTAAAAGAGACAACGATGAAATTAATATAGCTTTTAACTCATGATTAAGAGACATAGGGATGTTTTCCACAGCTCTCATTATAAACTACAAGAAGACAGAATGTTTATAGCTAATTTATCAGTGATCTGCAATTCAGTGTGTAAATAATTTATCAGTGGTGTAAAGGAAATGAACAAAACTATTTTTAGATTTTACTAATTTGATGTGATTGTGGCTATGTGACATTTCAATATCTAGTAGTTAGAATCATACTTTGTAATATGACAGCCTAACATGTTTATACCACCTTCTCTGCTATTTTTAATTATATTACACTTATGTGAATGTAATAACTGGGATTAGACCACTGTAAACTTGATCTAGCAATAGCTCAATTGTTTGGTATCCTACATAAATTAATGAATTACTAGGAACTTTAATTGAGGTTAGGGGAGCAGAAAAAGCCAGATTGTAGGAAGTAGTAACTAAGCATGAAGATGCTGAAAATAAAAAAAATACATCAAAAGGTTTGTAAATTGAATTATAGAAAGCTTATTAAAAGTATTCCTATTCTAGCTACTTGACATTGCTGTTCTTGAAGCTATATGTTTGATTACAATGGAAATAGTATATTATAATGACCACAGACTTCCAATATTCCAATATTGATGTTGATCTTCTTAGCTACTGTTATGATTCTGAAAAATAAATTTGCATTTAATAGTTTAAAATTGTTTAACAACATGTTTGATAGTTAGCTCTTAAAATTATGTAAATCAGGAAAGCAACTGCAGAGTTGATACAGAAATTTTTCCTAAAATGTATTTGTAAGTGTAATTTTCCTACAAGGAGTCTTTTTATTCATCATTCCTTTTAGAGTGCATTGAATAACTGCATAACAACTAAAGAGCCACATTTTGCATCTGGTAAGAACACTCTCAACTGTTAGGGGGGCCAATTGTAAACTAGATGTTACATTATAGTTAGTAAACATTCTGACGATAAATATGTGCTCAGAAATAATAATAAAAAGGAAGTAAACAGTTACCAGGATTGCAAAACATGTATATTGCACAGCAAAAACAACAGTTTTTTACCTTATTGGAAAGATCTGAACATCTAATTGAATAAGCAACAATAATATTTGTACTATATACATGGAATAAAATAAACTTTTCATCACATACTGAACACATAAACGAGGTACTCTCTTGATAACTGTAACATAGAATCATGCTGAGTACATTCACTGTGGCACTCTAATAAACTTAATCACTTCAATCAGAAAGTATGAGATCTGGCCATTAAGGAATACAGACAACAAAATGTAAGAAAGAGAAAATGCCAATGAAAAAATAATAACTAGTTTTTTCACAGAAGTATACATAATTTCATTTCTTGCTGCTGTCTAATATTTGTTTAAAGACTTCACAAACCTGTATATAATCAATTAGGATCTAATGTAATCTGTGAACGTATTCCTCAAAAGACACAATTTACAGTTTGACAATTATATTGATTAAATATAGCCTGGACAGTTATAGTTTTATATTTAAAGTAGAGGGATCTTAAAAGTTGAGAATAATATGTCTTGCTGAAGGATTCTATTTGTTTAATTGTTATTTGTATTCCAATAATGAAGGAGGCCATGAAGTACTATACACTATACAGTGAGAGTAAGAGATGTCTCTTCACCAAAAGTATTGTAATCTAAATAGACAATACACATATAGGGCATGTTTACACTAGGAAATTATTTAAAAACAAGTAAAATCTACATAGAATCATAGAATCATAGAATCATAGGACTGGAAGGGACCTCGAGAGGTCATCGAGTCCAGCCCCCCGCCCTCAAGGCAGGATCAAGCTCCGTCTACACCATCCCTGACAGATGTCTATCTAACCTGTTCTTAAATATCTCCAGAGAGGGAGATTCCACCACTCCCTTGGCAATTTATTCCAATATTTGACCACCCTGACAGTTAGGAATTTTTTCCTAATGTCCAATCTAAACCTCCCCTGCTGCACTTTAAGCCCATTACTCCTTGTCCTGTCCTCAGAAACCAAGAGGAACAAATTTTCTCCTTCCTCCTTGTGACACCCTTTTAGATATTTGAAAGCCGCTATCATGTCCCCCCTTAATCTTCTTTTTTCCAAACTAAACAAGCCCAGTTCATGAAGCCTGGCTTCATAGGTCATGTTCTCTAAACCTTTAATCATTCTTGTCGCTCTTCTCTGTACCCTTTCCAATTTCTCCACATCTTTCTTGAAATGTGGCGCCCAGAACTGGACACAGTACTCCAGCTGAGGCCTAACTAGTGCAGAGTAGAGCGGCAGAATGACTTCACGAGTTTTGCTTACAACACACCTGTTGATACAACCTAGAATCATATTTGCTTTTTTTGCAACAGCATCACACTGTTGACTCATATTCAACTTGTGGTCCACTATGACCCCTAGATCCCTTTCCGCCATGCTCCTTCCTAGACAGTCGCTTCCCATCTTGTATGTATGGAACGGATTGTTCCTTCCTAAGTGGAGCACTTTGCATTTCTCTTTATTAAACCTCATCCTGTTTACCTCCAACCATTTCTCTAACTTGCTAAGGTCATTCTGAATTATGTCCCTATCCTCCAAAGAAGTCGCAACCCCACCCAGTTTGGTATCATCTGCAAACTTAATAAGCGTACTCTCTATCCCAATATCTACATCATTGATGAAGATATTGAACAGTATGGGTCCCAAAACAGACCCTTGAGGAACTCCACTTGTTATCCCTTTCCAGCAGGATTTAGAACCGTTAACAACAACTCTCTGACTACGGTTATCCAGCCAATTATGCACCCACCTTATCGTGGCCCTATCTAAGTTATTTTTGCCTAGTTTATCAATAAGAATATCATGCGAGACCGTATCAAATGCCTTACTAAAGTCTAGGTATATGACATCCACCGCTTCTCCCTTATCCACAAGGCTCGTTATCTTATCAAAGAAAGCTATCAGATTAGTTTGGCATGACTTGTTCTTCACAAACCCATGCTGGCTATTCCCTATCACTTTATTACCTTCCATGTGTTTGCATATGATTTCCTTAATTACCTGCTCCATTATCTTCCCTGGGACAGACGTTAAACTGACCGGTCTATAGTTTCCTGGGTTGTTCTTATTCCCCTTTTTATAGATGGGCACAATATTTGCCCTTTTCCAGTCTTCTGGAATCTCCCCTGTCTGCCATGATTTTTCAAAGATCATAGCTAAAGGCTCAGATACCTCCTCTATCAGCTCCTTGAGTATCCTGGGATGCATTTCATCAGGACCTGGTGACTTGCTGACATCTAACTTTCCTAAGTGATTTTTAACTTGTTCTTTGTGTATCCTATCTTCTAAACTTACCCTCTCTCTGCTTGTATTCACTACGTTAGGCACACCTCCAGACTTCTCGGTGAAGACCGAAACAAAGAAGTCATTGAGCATCTCCGCCATTTCCAAGTTTCCTGTTACTGCTTCTCCCTCCTCACTAAGCAGTGGGCCTACCCTGTCCTTGGTCTTCCTCTTGCTTTTAATGTATTTATAAAAGGTCTTCTTGTTTCCCTTTATGCCTGTAGCTAATTTGATCTCATTTTGTGCCTTTGCCTTTCTAATCTTGCCCCTGCATTCCCGTGTTGCTTGCCTATATTCATCCTTTGTTATTTGTCCTAGTTTCCATTTTTTATGAGACTCCTTTTTTATTTTGAGATTGTGCAAGATCTCCTTGTTAAGCCAAGCTGGTCTTTTGCCATATTTTCTATCTTTCCTACACAGCGGAATTGTTTGCTTTTGGGCCCTTAACAACGTCCCTTTGAAATACTTCCAACTCTCCTCAGTTGTTTTTCCCTTCAGTCTTGCTTCCCATGGGACCTTACCTACAAGTTCTCTGAGCTTATCAAAATCTGCCTTCCTGAAATCCATTACCTCAATTGTGCTGGTCTCCCTTCTACCTTTCCTTAAGATCATGAACTCTATTATTTCGTGATCACTGTCCCCTATACTGTCTTCCACTTTCAAGTTCTCAACTAGTTCCTCCCTATTTGTTAAAACCAAATCCAGAACAGCTTCTCCTCTGGTAGCTTTTTCAACCTTCTGAAACAGAAAGTTGTCTCCAATGCAGTCCAGAAACTTATTGGATAGCCTGTGCCTCGCTGTGTTAGTTTCCCAACATATGTCTGGATAGTTGAAGTCCCCCATCACCACCAAATCTTGGGCTTTGGATAGTTTTGTTAATTGTTTAAAAAAGGCCTCATCCACCTCTTCCACCTGGCTAGGTGGCCTGTAGTAGACTCCTAGCATGATATCACCCTCGTTTTTTACCCCTTTTAGCTTAACCCAGAGACTCTCTACACAGCTATCTCCTACATTCATCTCCACTTCAGTCCAAGTGTGTACATTTTTAATATACAAGGCAACCCCTCCTCCCTTTTTTCCCTGTCTGTCCTTCCTGAGCAAGCCATACCCTTCCATACCAACATTCCAATCATGCGTCCCATCCCACCAGGTTTCTGTAATACCAATGATATCATAGTTGTATTTATTGGTTAGCAATTCCAGTTCTTCCTGCTTATTACCCATACTTCTCGCATTTGTATATAGGCATCTAAGATACTGATTTGATCTTGCCTCCCTGTTGTGCCCTGACCCTCCTTTCTCCTTGCCATTATAGGCCGTAGTCCCCCCCATTTCCAACCCATCTCCCAGTCCCGCACATTCAGCACTTACCTGTGGGCTTTGCTCACCTGCCCCCGACAAACCTAGTTTAAAGCCCTCCTCACAAGGTTAGCCAGTCTGTGTCCAAACAAGGCCTTCCCGCTCCTGGAAAGGTGAACTCCATCTCCGCCAAGCAGTCCTTCCTGGAAGAGCACCCCGTGATCAAGGAAGCCGAATCCCTCCTGGTGACACCATCGTCGCAGCCAGGCATTCACCTCCAGAATGCACCTCTCTCTGCCCGGGCCCCTACCTTTGACAGGAAGGATAGAAGAGAATACCACCTGCGCTCCAAACTCCTTCACCCGTACTCCCAAAGCCCTGTAGTCACACTTGATCCGCTCAGTGTCACACCTGGCAGTATCATTTGTGCCCACGTGGATGAGTAGCATGGGGTAGTAGTCAGAGGGCCGGATAATCCTCGACAATGCCTCCGTAACATCTCGGATATGGGCCCCTGGCAGACAGCATACCTCTCGAGATGAGCTGTCAGGGCGACAGATGGGTGCCTCCGTTCCCCTCAGAAGAGAGTCTCCAACCACCACTACCCTACGTTTCCTCCTCGCAGTGGTGGCAGGAGACTGCTCAACCTTGGTGGTGCAAGGCCTGGTCTCCTCCACTGTGGGGGGTGACTCCTTGTCTCCTGCTGAAAGTAAAGTGTAACGGTTATGTAACACAGTGGGAGTGTTAGGAGCAGGGGTGGAACACTGCCCGCTGCCAGAAGTAACCAGCTGCCAGTGCTCACCCTGCACCACTGCCTCCTCCATAAGTGGCTGGTCAACAGTCCCACATCCTACGACAGTGACCTCCGTGGACTCCACAGGAATACTGTCCAGGAATTCCTCATGGCTTCGAATGCTCCTCAGCCTGGCCACCTCCTCCTGTAGCTCTCCCACCTGCTGCCTGAGAGATTCCACCAGCAGGCACCTTTCACAACGGTTGTCTCCCCCAGCCTGGAGATCACTCAGTGGGAATTGCAAGCCACAAATACAGCAAGACCACACCAGGACCTGGGTAGAGGCATCCATGCTCAGGTTCTCTGTCTGGATACAGGCACAGGTGGAGGAGACAGGAGAAGTACTGGCACAAGCGCTTCGGGTCTTCATCACCATCAGTCACTCCCTCTGCCCAACTCCCTCTTCAACTCCCCTGTCTGCAGTCCCCTGTCCGCTTCACTCCCCTGGTCGCACTGCTCTGGCTTTTTAAAGCCTGCTTGCCTAGGTCAGGCCTGCCCCCTTCTGAGTCACACAGGGGAAGGCTGAGCCTGAGGCTAATCAGAGGCAATCAAGGGAACAATGGCAGGCTCTCAGTCCCAACTGCCACAGAAGCTGAAACTGAAACTGCTGGCACTCCCTGGAATCAGACTCAATTCACACTTCAAACTGTAAAATTCAAACAGTCAGGCACACACACACACTCACACCACAGCTTGTACTCTCACCGGGTAGCCTCTTCGGCGGTGGGGTCGCTTTGCTCTCCCTCTTCAACTCCCCTGTCTGCAGTCCCCTGTCCGCTTCGCTCCCCTGGTCGCACTGCTCTGGCTTTTTAAAGCCTGCTTGCCTAGGTCAGGCCTGCCCCCTTCTGAGTCACACAGGGGAAGGCTGAGCCTGAGGCTAATCAGAGGCAATCAAGGGAACAATGGCAGGCTCTCAGTCCCAACTGCCACAGAAGCTGAAACTGAAACTGCTAGCACTCCCTGGAATCAGACTCAATTCACACTTCAAACTGTAAAATTCAAACAGTCAGGCACACACACACACTCACACCACAGCTTGTACTCTCACCGGGTAGCCTCTTCGGCGGTGGGGTCGCTTTGCTCTCCCTCTTCAACTCCCCTGTCTGCAGTCCCCTGTCCGCTTCGCTCCCCTGGTCGCACTGCTCTGGCTTTTTAAAGCCTGCTTGCCTAGGTCAGGCCTGCCCCCTTCTGAGTCACACAGGGGAAGGCTGAGCCTGAGGCTAATCAGAGGCAATCAAGGGAACAATGGCAGGCTCTCAGTCCCAACTGCCACAGAAGCTGAAACTGAAACTGCTAGCACTCCCTGGAATCAGACTCAATTCACACTTCAAACTGTAAAATTCAAACAGTCAGGCACACACACACACTCACACCACAGCTTGTACTCTCACCGGGTAGCCTCTTCGGCGGTGGGGTCGCTTTGCTCTCCCTCTTCAACTCCCCTGTCTGCAGTCCCCTGTCCGCTTCGCTCCCCTGGTCGCACTGCTCTGGCTTTTTAAAGCCTGCTTGCCTAGGTCAGGCCTGCCCCCTTCTGAGTCACACAGGGGAAGGCTGAGCCTGAGGCTAATCAGAGGCAATCAAGGGAACAATGGCAGGCTCTCAGTCCCAACTGCCACAGAAGCTGAAACTGAAACTGCTAGCACTCCCTGGAATCAGACTCAATTCACACTTCAAACTGTAAAATTCAAACAGTCAGGCACACACACACACTCACACCACAGCTTGTACTCTCACCGGGTAGCCTCTTCGGCGGTGGGGTCGCTTTGCTCTCCCTCTTCAACTCCCCTGTCTGCAGTCCCCTGTCCGCTTCGCTCCCCTGGTCGCACTGCTCTGGCTTTTTAAAGCCTGCTTGCCTAGGTCAGGCCTGCCCCCTTCTGAGTCACACAGGGGAAGGCTGAGCCTGAGGCTAATCAGAGGCAATCAAGGGAACAATGGCAGGCTCTCAGTCCCAACTGCCACAGAAGCTGAAACTGAAACTGCTAGCACTCCCTGGAATCAGACTCAATTCACACTTCAAACTGTAAAATTCAAACAGTCAGGCACACACACACACTCACATAATAACTCCTGATTTAACAAAGTCAAAATAGCATGTTCCCACTTTGGGGAAGCATTGAAATTAGTTAGAATTATTTCAAAATAGTGTGTCCATACTGATTGGAGCCTGCCTTGAACTTAGAGCCTCCAAAATCACTCTAGGGAGGGCACCAGCAGGCTGGAGACTTCCTGTGACTGCTTGGTCAGGCAAGCTGTGATGTGTGCTTTCACGGGCTCCTCTCTATGGCCGCATGTCACACACCACTCCTCCACTGCCTCCCCTCTTGCAGGACACAAAAGAGATGCAGCGTACTCTGCTTGCCCTTGTGGATGCCCCAGCACTCACACCATGGAGCCAGAGCAGCTGCAAAGCAGTGCCAGGTTCATGAGACTCATGCTGCACCTCATGGTACAATTCATCCAGACTCCCAACATGTTGCTCCCTCAGGATGAGGACTAGGGCCTGCAGGATGAATCCCAGTATGGACCATAGGACCTGATCACCGAGGTCCTGGAGCTCCTGGTGCTGCACATGCTCCTCAATCCTGTGGAATGCCGCTTTTGGCAGAGGGAGACCAGCTAGGAAGGGAAGTGGCTGGTGGCCTCCTCCATGCATAAAGCCATGCGCTACATCAGCAAGGTGAAGGAGGAGCACACGGCAGTGTGCTGATCCTAGGTGGCCTTCCATTGTTGCCAGTTGGTCTGGTGCTCCTCCCAGTCAGTGACCCACTCCAAGCATTCTTCCTTGAGCCCCCTTGAGCCATCTGCTCCCACTTAGGTCCTCCAGGCTCTTTTCTGCCTTCAGATCCTGCGGAATCAGGTGGATAGCATGGGAGGGGGGAGACGTGCCAAGCTGTCAATTGGCCCAGCTGTGAAGAAAAGTTCCAAGGCAGTCATCCCAGGATACACTGTGTATATAGCCTAGCCCTAATCTCTGAGCCAACACTGAAGGTCTCAGTTCACATGTTGGCGATGTGCTTTGAGCAAGGCCATATGTTGCCTAGACAACAGGCACTTTCCAGGAGAGGCATAGACCTCCCGGGGCGTATTGCAACACCCACAGCTCTTCAAGTTCCATCCTCTCAGGATACAAGAATTGTTTAGTATTCCCCATCATCAAAAAACAACTCTTGGACCCAGCTATCACTAACTTCCATCTGGATTCACTTTGCTACTTCAAATCTTATCTCCTTCACTATATCCTTTATAATCTTGATTGCCTTTCCTTCTAGATCCACTCCAGTATAACTTCCAGGACTTTAACAGGGTTAAAAAATGAGCTAGATAAATTCATAGAGGGTAAGGCTATCAATAGGTATTAGTCAGGATGGGTAGGAGTGATGTCCCTAGCCTCTGTTCATCTGAAACTGGGAATGGGTGATGGGGTGAGGTCACTTGATGGTTACCTGTTCTGTTCATTACCTCTGGGGGCACCTGGCATTGACCAGTGTTGGCAGACAGGATAATGGGCTAGACGGACCTTTGGTCTGACCCAGTATGGCTGTTCTTATGTATTATCCTTTTCTTGGCTAAAGCTCAACTTCTTTTCTATTTTCATTCACCTTGAATTTTTTGAGCTTCAATATTATTGTGTTTTTTTCTCCTTGTAAGCCTGGCAAGTTCAGAGTGCAAAAGCTCTTTGGAGCTGAGGGGTATACAGTGGTCAATAAAGAAGTAGGATGAGAAGCATATTTCTATGTAAACATAACTTGATTGCTGTTTCCTTAGTAATTGATATAGTTTGGGCCGATATACTCTGGCCGCAGTGTTCATGGATACAAGTTTTAGTTACATGCATGGTTTAACTTTAAACAAATGCACACTATACAGGCAATTATGTTTTGGTCACTTAAGACTCATTAACTGTCATTGAGTCTTCAGGGATTTACATGTTGACTAGGTCACTAATTTGGTGCTTGGAGGTAGATCATTTTCTCCCTTTCTCTTGCACAGGGCTCTACAAAAGCAAACCAAAGTAAAGTGGTCAGTAGGGCTAAATATGGAATTTATTTGTTATTGTGACTTTTCCTAAAAATCAGTGCTTAATCATGGATTGGCACCATTCCTTCTTCCGTTTATGGCACCCAGACGTTTTGGGCTCTCTAAAACTTATGATTATAGGTCTCTTGATTTTACAAATGTTGGGGGTAGAGTTGGATGGGCTGTTGCAGGTAGAATAAAAGCAGCCACAGACTGATTCTGCTGGTGTGCTGCCACAAGAACACCTCAATAGTTGGAAGGGCATTTGATCTAGGGGACTATAATTGGAATGCCTGGAAGGGTCTCATACATTCTCATCTCAATTCTGAAACTGAGGCCTTGTCTTCTCTTTAGAGTTTTATCAGCAAAAGGCTGTGTTTGGCAGCAAAACCGATGGCAATGCCACTTTTGGTGACAAAACTCTTCGGTGTTGACAACAAAATAAAACCACCTTGATGAGCGATACAGGGCTTTTTGTGCAATAAGTATTTTCAACAAAGTGCCAGTGTACACACTGCCATTCATTGTGTTGACACAACCAACCTCCCCCAGTATCTCACAATGCCCTTTGTAACTGTTCTACTCACTGTTTTGAACTCTGCTGCCTTGCAGACATGGGCTCCTTCCTTTCAAAGCTCCAGGAAGCTTTGACATTTCTCAGCCTGAATAGCTCCCAGGGCTGCTGTGGATGCTGCTCCTGGTAGTTAAGGAGGCTGTGGGAGAACTCAGAGGGAATCACAGAAGCATTAATATGGATTAGGCAGGCAGGCAGGCAGGCAAATGCTACTGCTGCTGTGAGGAAAAGGAATTCTGTTCTGTGCAGGGCTGGGGGTTGATGTTTGTGTCCCCCTTTTCGTTCCCCCCCAGGATTGGTTGTTCAGGCTGCTGTCGGAATTTAAGGAGACAGCATGCAGACACACTGTCCCCCCAACACACACACTTTTCCAATACACACTCTGTCGCTCTTGCATATACACTCCTCTCTCCGCCTTCTCTCTCACACACTTTCCTAATACACACTGTTTCTGCTCTCTCCCTTCTTCACAGCCCCATCTTCCCTATCACATACTCTCTCTACGTCCTCCCGCCATACAACCAGTTGAAAAGTGGCTGGCAATCCCGTAGGATGCCAGTGGAACCATAGGATTGAGAATCTGCATCATGTGATGCTGATTATGTCCCATGTGACATTGCAAACCCTTCCCAAAACATGCTGCGGTGGTTTGCACAGTGAGATAGCTACCCACAGTGAGCTGCTGTTTTAGTTGATGCAAGAAGAGCTGCTAATGTGGATGTGCTCCACTGATGCAAGGATCATAGAGTGGACATACAACAGCAGTTTAATTACAGCTCTTTAATTAAAGTGGCATAAATTTTCTTGCCAAAACTCTGTCATGTAGAAAGGCCTGATACTCTGTTACTTAAATCACTTAGGTGTCTTTATATTCTTTTCCAGAAAATGAGGGTATTAAGACTTGGTTATCTCACAGGGATGTAGTGAGGATTAATTGTTTGATATTTGCAAAGCTCTACTGCATAGATACTAAAATTCTCTAGAATGCACACAAAAATCTCAAGTAATCGAGACTCCACTCCAATCTCACATCTTACCTGAAGACTTGCCCCTTGGAAAACTTTTTAAAATGCTGCAACTATGCCTGGACCTCCCCTTCCCCTGCCATAAACAGTTAAAATCCACTTCTGTAGCAGCATGAGGAAAACTGTAGGACATCAACCCATTCTTAAAGACTGGTTTTTAGAGTTTAAAAAAGACCCATTTAAAAAAATTGATTCTCTAATAGTTCCCATGGCCGGAAGGTGAAGATGTGAGAAAATATCTTTTTAATAAAATGAGTCAGTTGAGTATTTAGAGGCCTCCAGCAAGAGCAGGCCTCCACCATGCTAGTCACTATATAAACACAAAGACTGGTTTTGTTCAAGCTATGTTTAATTTTTTCCTTTTAAGCCACAGCAAGACCAATGTAAAGAATAGTATTCTGAGAGATACATAACTTGAGATCTGTCACATTCTCCTTCCACTGAATGTTTTTTGTGTGTGTTTGGGGTGGGGGGGGAGAGGAGGAGAGTGGTGATCCAAAAGGCAATGATGCCAATGGGTCGATTTCAACAAGCTTTCAATCAGGGCCATAAATAGAAATTCAGATAACATAGCAATGAGCATGGTATACATGCCTGGGTGGACTTTAAGGAAATGACACATCAACATTAACAAGAAATCAGTTCTTACAAAGATTGGCTTGTGCAAAGAACCCCAAGTGTTTCAAATGCTGAACACCATTATCTTTTGAAATAATTTTCAAACAATCTTTATTGATTTATTATCAACAAATTCTCTGTCATTATCTACTTTTACCCCTTGGATTAATTTTTTTTTACAGAAGCAAGTTTTGAAAAAGCTCTGATTTTTAACAACAGGTCAATGGCAGCCTCTTATGAGTAAAACTATTTTACATCCAGCAAAGTTTGACACGCTGTTTGACAAGAGCTTTTTTTTCTTTGTCCCTCTGAGAAACAGTTTTTCGACATTAGACAGCTACAAGGTCCTATGATTAACTTTAAATGCTATTCAACTTTCAGCAGTACTAGCATTTATATTGCTAAATTTAGCTATAGTACTGCTGTTGGTTGCTGATAAGCTAAAATTACATCCTTTTGACTGGCCTGCCATTTAAAAATATTTTAGAGGATTATTAAATTCATAATCAGAATTATCACTGTCTCTCCATACTGGGTTTAAGTCTTATGGCTGAAGTGTGATTTCATACTTGACTATCTTTGTTTTCCCAGTCAATATGCATCATAAATTTAATGAAGTAGCTGTAACGATAGTTACAGAGAGATGCATCCACTTTTTTTAATATGTAGACTCTTAGACATATTCTATCAGAATGGTAATTTTCCATAATATAAATAGACCACAATAATTTAATGTCCACTACTCCGAACCTAGACAGAATGTATTGAAAGAGACTGTACTAATGCCCTTTCAGTTTGTTTACAGCAGTTTTGCCTTTCATACAGGCATGTGCAAGAGGAGATTGGTGCCTATTTTTTCTTCCCTGAGTCTTACAATGAAGTTCCCTTTTAATGAATTGCAGGGTTTTTTTTTCTCCTGTAAGTAAAAGTAATTTTTAGAAATGCAACTATTTTGTGAAAATGCAAACAATGCATCCTAATATTGGGGTAGAAGGAGTTGGGAACAGGTGCTTTAGAGGACAACAGTTGAACACTGCTTACTCTGATTCATTTTGGTTTGCTGACTTTGGGTGTGTCTGCATAGCAGGGTTTAACTCGAAATAATCTATGCAAATTGAGCTACGTCAATTGTGTATCTTATTTCGAAATAGCTTATTTTGAAATAGGGAGCATCTATATAGCACTTATTTCAAAATAGAGCACTCTTCCTGCGACTTCCCTTACTCCTCTTACAATGAGGGTTACAGGAATCAATGTAAGAAGTCCTCCAGCTTGACAGTATTTCAACATTATTTTGAAATAACTGCCTGCTGTCTAGTTAGTTATTTCAAAATAGTGTTGCAGTGTAGATGTACCTTTCTTATGAGAACAAACAATAGTAAATTTGTCTCAGGAACTGGGCTAGGGACAGAATTAGAAATGGGCCTGAACACCTCTCAGCTCTGGAATAATTGCCTGTTCTAGCACTTGATAATTTTACAAGATGACACTGGGTCAGATACTCCAACTGAGAAGCTAATATAATCTGGCCACAAATCCTGATTCTTTACTGGCCCAAGGAAGATCATCCCAGTTTAAGGATGACTCCTCAGAAAGGCAGAATCAAAGAAAGGTCTCTTAAGCCACCACTCTCCTACTTGCTGTAGTGTAGTAGGCCAAAATGGGTGAGGCCTAAAGAGGGGCATTGTCAGGATTTTCAGCCCCTTGTGGCCATTGCAGGTTGGTGTCATTTAGAAGAGACCTCAGGCAGAAGTAACATAGCAAAGGAGGAAACAGCCAGGACATCAGAAGTGCAATAACATACAGCAGCTACCTATGCATATTGTACTTCCAAGCTGTATTCTTTTGGGCACAGAGTTCGCTGCTCTTATTCAAGATGCAGTGGGATTACAAGAGGAGTGACATATTACCAAACCCAAGTAAGGGTTGCAGAATCAACCCCTAAAATGCAAATCTAACTTGTGCCACTTGCATAAAGTCCTGACCGAATGCTATATCAGTGAAGACATGCCATATCTCCTTCTTCCCATTACTTGAGGGAAGAGAAGTGGCAGGTGCAGGATCTGGAGCCAAGTAGGCCTGCAGCAGAGGGAAATTCCCTTCTGACTGAAAAGTTCTCTACTCACATTTTCCAACCACTTGGGGCCTTACCATGTCAGAATCCTTTATGCCATTTGGCAAAGAATATAGTCTTTTCAATCAGAAACAATGGGAGGCAAAAATAAAAATTCTTCAAAGCTAGACATCCAAATCTTACCCAAAGCACATGTGACCACTCTAAACACACTCTCTTGATGCCTCTTGGCATTTTCTTTTTGTATTATTTTTCTTTCCCATTTTTATATCTAGTGGCATCCTGTAAAGTACAGTGCAAATTAATTCAAGGATCAACCATTGCTTTAGTACCATTCAGCTGTATAACTTCATATTCAGTGTTAATAATACATATTTTTATGTTTTTTGTCCTAGACAGTTTACAGTATTGCCAGCTCCAAGAATCAGCTCCCAGCCCCAACTTAATAAGATTGGTTTAAAATTTATGAGACTTTAAAATATCTTTAGTTCTTTGTATTTGCCTTCTTATTTTTTAAAATCCATCAGCCTCATATTTTCAAGCTTCTCTCCACTACTATGAGGGCTAGAAACATTTTTTAATTGAAAGTTGATCCTCTGCAATAAAATTACTTCAGGAGCTGGAGCTTGAAATTGAAAACCACCAAACATTACAAAACTTGGTACAAGAACTCAAAAGTCGTCAGCTGCAGTGAAACTGATCTGTACTCTTATCCTCTGAAGAAGCTGAACTTTATCTTCATCATTGACCTTTGAGTCTTCCTTTTCTGTTCAAATGAATAGTAATAGTGTGCTGTAAACTGGCCACTCTATACATAGGTGTATTGATCTTCTAATTTGGTGCAACTGTATATGTGTGTCAGTGTGCAACCTGTAGTAGGAAAATGAGAACTTTTGAGGTAGTTGATTTAGACTTTCAAGGGACTTTTCACAAGTGTCTACAAAAAGTAGCTAAATAATAATGGTGTGATAGGCAAGGCCCTGACTAAATCATAAAATAGCTTGTCACGTTACTGAATTTGAGGGAAGCAGCCAGATCACTGCTGCACCCATAGGTGGTGTTGGCCCCAAAAATGATATAAAAGGGGGCCATGTGAGGTGTTGAATAGAAGCTTACTGGCTGCTAATCCTATCTATGCTATTCATGTGATTGTATAATGTCTGTGTGTGAAGCTATAAGCATGTACTTTTCATGTGGATACTGAATATTTCTCTGCATGTGGTTGAACATTGGGCAGAGCCTGGCCCATGGACATGCTAATTAGCGAGGCCCTGTGGGACAATAGAACTCAATGGGCCAAGGACACACCTCGGGAATGGTGACTGACACCTAAGGGCTGCCAGCAGGGAACACAGGGATAGGCCGCTGGCCAGGTGACCTGCTGCAGCCAAGAAGAGACCAGGAAGGAAGTATAAATATGCCATGTGGTCGACTCCATCTTGGTACTCAGCTCAGCACTTCATCCCAGAGGCAGCAGTGCAGGGATCAAAGAGCTGGAAAAAACTATGGACCCATCCTGACCTAGAATGTGCAACAAGGACTTTTAAGCCAGCAGCTGTAACATCTCTGCTAGATCCTGCATTGAGAACTGGGAGATTCGATGCATGTAATGCATGATTCTTTAGCAACCTCACTCTCATGCTTTTCTTTCTTGTAGCAATAAACCTTCAGATGTTAGATGCTAAAGGACTGGCTCAGTGTGATTTATGGGTAAGGTTCAGAGGGTAAATTGACCAGCGATTTGTGGCTGGTTTCTTGGAACCAGACAGAACTCGTTCGGGGTAGGTGAGATTGGATTCTAAGACCCCTCACCTGTGTATGAGACCCGGGGCCATCTGGGGCACGGATATTGCTGGGGTGTTGGAGGGGTTTTGCACGAGGCTTCAGGCAGCAGCTGAAGTACTCTGTGGGACTGGTTTGTGGCCTGTTTGGAAAGGTCACCAGTCTGGGGGCTGTAAGGAGCTCCGAATTTGAGCAATTCACCCTGAGCGGACGCCCTCAGCTGTGTCCAGACCCGGCCCAGTCTGTCACATAGCTAAAAGGCAAAAAACAAAGCATAAGAATTAATGGTCAATTTTCATCATATCTAAAGGTTACGAGGAGGGGTGCCATATAGTATAGGTTTTGTTGAATGCATTTTTAAATTACCTGGAAAAGGGGGTAAGCAGTAAAGTGGCAACATTTGGTAAACAAGACACAATTATTTAGGTTAGTTGAATCCAGAGAAAATGGAGAGGAATTTGCAAAAAATTTAACAAAACAAGATGAAGGGGCAGCCCATTTGGGTACGTCTACACGACAGCGTTATTTTGAAATATCTTATTTCAAAATAGTTAATTCGAAATAAGATATTTCAAAATAATGTGTCTACACACAAAATGCATTTCGAAATAGCATGTCCACACTGATTGGACGCTGAATCGCATTTAAGGCCAGCTGAAACCGGTTCCAGCAGGGCATCAGGTCAGTAGTTGCTTTATGGGCTGCTGCCTGAGGCTATCTGATGCTTGTGTTTAAAGGGAACCCCCCCGAACAGCCGGTTCTCAGCTTTCCCTGCTTGCTTGCCTACCTCACTGAGGGACAGCAAAGCATTTTTTTTCTGCTTGCTTTGGTTGCCCTGACTTGGGACACCACAGCACTTGGCACTGTGGAGCCAGAACTGCCCCTGGGCACTCTGGTGCTCATTTTGGATGTCTTGCTGCAAGCCTGGCAGCAATTTCTGGAGACTGCCTGGCAGCATCTGCTGCAGCCCAACCCCCAGGCCCTCTTTTGACCTCCCTGGGGGCCATGCAGGAGCAGCAGCAGTGCCCAGATGCCAGCGTGCCCCACCGCATCTGGCGTCTGGTCACCAGCAGAGACTGGTGGGACCACATCATCCTGGAGCAGTGGGGAGACCAACAATGGACCCAGAACTTCAGGATGAAGAAGGAAACCTTCCTCAAACTCTGTGAGTAGCTCGTCTCTGCTCTGCAATGAGGGGACACACCCATGAGGCCCGCCATTCCCCTACACAAACTTGTGGCTATCGCCCTCTGGAAGCTCTCCATGCCGGATAGCTACTGATCCATGGTGAACCAGTTTGACGTGGGGAGATCCACCATTGGAGCAGTGCTCATGCAGGTATGGCAGTCTCCGGCCACTGTGCAAGGAGGGAGGTGTGAAAAGGGGATGGGTTGCCCTAGGGAAAAGGGGAGGAGGGGTGCAAATCCCCTCCATAGGAGTGTTTGGTCTATCCCACCCGCACTATGAACTGCCCGCAGTGGTCAGGATTGCGGGGAGGTTGCTGCTGGGAGTGGGGGCACGGGGCAGTGGCGGGGAAAGAGCACTCTCAGCCACCCTGGCACCCCAGTGACTCTCAGTCGTTTTGTGTGTCCCTCTGCAGGTGGTCAAGGCTATCAACAGAGTGCTGCTCCACAGAGTCAGCCGCCTCACCGATGTGGACGTGGTGATTGAGGGGTTTGGCGCCCTGGGCTTCCCCAACTGTGGGGGGGGAGGGCAGGGCAATCGACGGGACGCACATCCACATCTGTGCCCTGGAGCCACCAGGCCTCCCTCTACAGGAGTCTTCTCAGTCATCCTGCAGGCTGTGTCTAACTACCAGGGCTAGTTTGTGGACATTAACGTGGGCTGGTCCGGCAAAGCACACAAAGCGCGGGTTTACCGCAACTCCTCCATATGCCAAAGGCCACATGCCGGGACTTTCTTCCCCAACCACCACATCAGGGTTGAGGACGTGGACATGCCTGTCTGCCTGGTGGGGGATGCAGCCTATCCCCTACAAACCTGGCTGATGAAACCCTACATGGGACACCTCAACTCCTCCCAACAGGCCTTTAATGCCAAGGTTGGCAGGGCCCACATCATGGTGGAGGGGACAGTGATGGCACTCACGTGCCTCAGAAGACAGCGGTGACATGGCTGCAGTGATGGCTCGGGGGTCCTGGGTGAGTTCCACGCTCCCTCCAGGCTCCTGAGACTGCTGGCCATCATCCTGCTCCTCCTCTGTGCCTTGGTCAGGGCCCTCTGCCCGAGGGTCAATGGCCACCTGGGGGGCATGGACCATTTGGCCCCCCAGGATGTGGTTCAGGTTGTCAAAATAGGGGAAGGAGTCTGGGTGGGAGCTGCCTCCTGTGGCCCTGGCATAGCCTGCTGCAGCTCCTTTACTTTCATGTGCACCTACTCCTGGGTGCGCATGTGGCCTTTGGTGGCTAGACTGTCAGCCATCCATCTGTAAATAGCCGCATTTCTCCATCTAGTGCAAAGATCATGGACATTGGAGGCATCCCCCCAAACCTCAATCAGGTCCATGATCTCCGCACTGGACCAGGAAGGAGCTCACCTTTTCCGGCCCCTGGCAGGCTCCTAGGAGCTGCCAGACTGCTCCTAGGGAGCAGTGGAGGGCTGGCTGGTGGTGCCTGGCTGGCTCATGCTGGTAACTGGGTCGGGGCAGTGCCTGTGGGCTCTGGGCTGGTAGGCCTGGAGCTGGCAGAGGCCCTGTGGCCAAACAGACTCTAACCCTTTAAGGGCTCCAGGGGGTGGAGGGAGGAGAGGAGTTTGCCTGGTTTGGCCCAGAGTGGCCACCAGGGCATCGTGGGAAGGGCTGGAGGCTCCCTATTTCATAAGGACATCTACACAGCGCTTATTTCGAATTAGCTATTTTGAATTTGGTGTTATTCCTCGTAGAATGAGATTTACCAAATTCGAAATAAGCGCTCCAGTATTTCAAATTAATTTCAAAATAGTGGTTTGGCTGTGTAGACGCTAGGAAAGTTATTTCGAAATAACTTTGCTGTGTAGACATACCCTTACTGATTTTGAATACCGGTATTCAAATGGTACATGTGAGATTGTGCTAGCAGAGGTGATTGTGCTCTGCAAAATGATGTCTTTCATGCATACACAATCATACTGGATTAACGACACCCAGTTTTATAGCAATATCAGGTGAGTCAAACCTTATAAAACAGGAACGTCCATCTTAAACATGGGTGAATGGCCTGCCTGGATAGGGGGAGTGAAAAAATCAAGGCAGACTGAAAAATCACGTAATCTTTTTAAAAAATTTTGTTGGGGCTATCTCATTATATTCCAACACGTGATTTTTCACCTGTTGAGACAGACAATATTGAAATATTTAGTCATCATGGGAAATGTGTGTACATTAAGCTGTTTCTGAGAAGGAAAAAGACAAGAGCAAGAAGCTTACTGACGTTATTCAATTTATCAAATATGTAAGGGATTTATGGCCAATGTTTGATCCTTTTTTACACCTGAAAGTCCAGAGAAATGCCACTGAGGCCAATGGAATTACTCTTGTGGAACTGAGCTTATATTAGGCCTATACTGTGTATTTAATGAAGCTTTATGAATGAGTGATTTACACACACTGCATTTGGTGATATATCTACCTATGTCAAATCCTTTTAAAAATACTGTCATATGCTTTCCCATTGGTGTCCTTGCCAAATAGTTACTCACATGAGCATTTTAAAGCTAGCATCTCAACTGTCTAGTCAGCACTGGTGAGGCCTCAGCATAGGTATCATGTCCAATTCTAGGCACCACTATTTAAGAATCATGTGGGAAAATGGGAAAGAATCCAGAGGAGAGGGGGAAAAAAGGATAAAAGGTTTAGAAAACCTGGCCTTTATGGAAAAGTTAAAAAAGTTGGGCGCCTTTAGCCTTGAAAAGAGAAGACTAAAAGGGGACTGTATAACAGATATGTCAATAGCTATTATAAAGATGAAGAGGATCCATTGTTCCCCAGGTCCACTGAAGAAGGGACAAGAAGTAATGGACTTAATTAGCAGCAAGAGAAAACAATTAGCTTAGGAACAAAGCTGACCATCTTGAAAATGTGTATATTTAGCAGAATGTTATATGGATGTGAGACATGGGTGATAACGAAAGATTTGAAGAGAAGGATATTGGCATTCGAGAGGAGCTGTTATAGAAAGATCCTGAGAATAGGATAGATGCAGAAGGTCACCAACGAGGAATTATATAGGAAGAAACAGCCGAAAGAGTGTCTACTGCAGAAGGTTATACAACAGAAGTTACAGCTATTCGGGCATATCTACAGAATGGATGATGAGCAAAAAGTTAAGACCCTGGTATTCGGCATAATGGATGGTCCGAATAGGAGAGGCAGACCCCACAGGGAATGGGTAGATGATATAGGAGATTGGTGCAGAGCTAGTCTACAGAAACTAAGCCACTCTGACAGAGAAAGATGGAAGGACATAGTGAGGGAGGCATCGGACACCAATGGGCATTGAGCCCATGATTGTTGATGATGATGATGATGGAGAGCGTTTAAGGATAGTTTTGCTTTATAATATTTTTCCAAGGGAGGTTGTAGGAGCCCCTGTCATTGGTGGGTTTTAAGACTTGGCTGGAAAAACACCTGTCGGGGTGATCTAGGTTTTCTTGATGAACTTGATGACCTCTTGAGGTCCCATTCGGTGTGTCTAGACTACAGGGTTTTGTCAAAAAAGAGGCCTTTTGTCGACAAAACTATACCTGCCTCTACACTACCGCCACGTTCTGTCGACAGTAAGTCGACAGAATGTGGCAGTTTGTTGACAGAGGTAAACCGCCTTTTATAAGGAAGAATGCCTTTGTTAACAGAGATCTGTTGACAAACGTTGTGTGTGGACGCAAGGACCCAGTTCTGTTGACAAAAAAAGCCTTTTTTGACAGATACTGTCAACAAAGCCTCTGTTGAAAAAGTTGTGCATTCTAGACATAGCCTTTCAGTCCTACTTATCTATGAATCCATGGTTTCATCCACATTTAAGGAACTGCCTTCTGAAATTCAACATTCTGTTACACAGTTTATCCTTTTAAGAAAAATTGTGGTCTAAATTTTACTTTCAAACCAAACCAACTATATAAATCAAATTTTGTGGGAAATTGGTCTTCTGCTGAGATATTGAAAATTCTGTCAATCTGTTTCCAAGGCACTAAGCTCTTTAGAGATGTAATATTATTTACTTCCACGTAAAACTGAGTTTTTTAAATGTGCACTGTACTCTACGTGAAACTGGCTATAATTTAACATTTGGAGTTATTTAAAATGTGATTATTTTAAATGTTTAGCTAAATTAAAAGCCTTTTGAATCAAGCTTTCAATAAAAAGTATAATTTTATGCTACTTTAGCATGGATATCTGTTTTGTGCTGATACATCATCCTCTGAATCTGATCAAAGACTGCCTTTTCAATTGGGAGGGAGAAAAGAGTGTCAGGCTTATAGGGACAAGTATATTTGTATGATATAGCTACATTCTGGAACATTACTATCTTTTTGTTTTACAACACAATCAGATTATTGGAGATTCTTGCTGACATTGAGGCCAGAAGCCTAGCAAGAACCCCCAAAGGACTAATATGGTTATGAGAATATCAGGAGTTACACTGCATAGTATTTTATATATAAAGTTGGGCATGTTTAGTCTTAAGAAAGAAGAGTAAAAAGGAACTAGATAACAGGTATGTCAACAGCTGTTATAATCCATGCTTCTAGTCATCAGCAAAGAACTAGATGAAACCGTTAGGAAGAAAATTTCCCAGCAAGCAGGTTACTTCATAATTGTCCACTGAAATACAGGATTTTATTTTATTTTATTTTATTTTATTTTATTTTCCTCTGAAGCATTAGACACTGGTCACTGTCAAAGGTGACATATCAGACAAAATGACCCTCTGGCGGGGTCTGGTCTGGACATTTTTATTTAAGGTTGACATTTGCTATAGTGTTCTTTTAAAAACCAAATGGTAGCATAGCTATACAGACAAATGAAACTGCTGTAATTTTAATGATAATTGGAGTAGCTTGAATATTATCTGCCAGTAAAATTGAGTGGCTAGCTTGAACAGTTTGCTAATCCCGATGGCACTATTTGCTAGAAGGCCAATGGAGTAGAGAGTAGCTATCCATAAATATTATCAGAGTATATGAGAGTTTACAAACATCAAAGTGACCTTTCTGTACTGTCTGTATTCCTTGTGCGTCTGCAGCACAAGTTGCACGTGGGTTTGGCTTTTCTGAGCAGATGTATTTTGTCTAAAATGTGCAGAAATTCTGCAGTTTGCTTTTTTAAAAGCCATCTTGCTTTGTCCTTAATTGAACTAACTTGAGAAGTATAACCCCTGAATATGAATATCCATAGCAACAATCCAGAACAATTTCTTTTTTGGGAGCAGTTGGGAGGCTCAGCTCACTGGCTGTTTGAATTTTATTTAAAGATACTAATTTCTTTGAACTGATTATCAGATTAAACTATTTATTATTTTGATTTATTCATTTTTCTTTTGTCACACTGCATACAGTGATACCTAGTTCTTAATTTCCAATACAGCCCAGTCCTGTGTTTTGTTTTAAAAGGCTTGACATCTTAAAAGGGTTTTTCTTTCTTTTTCCCCCCTCACCCAGCATAATATAATAGGCCATAATTATCTGAGGTGAAGGACATTTGCCTTGTTTTAAAAGGGCATTCATGAAGATGACTATTGTTAGGCAAAAGACAATAGTCACCAATTCAGGGAGCACATAAGGAATATACATTATTTATGAATCAGGAGGTGGCTCAAGTGTGACATTTCTGCATTGACCTTGCAAACGTCAAAGCCTCAAAAGGCTCTGGAATTGTAACAAGACCTTTAATCAGTCTGTAGTTACTAAAATCATCAAGATTGTTGTGCTACATTGTTATTGTAAACAGCCAATTGCTGCTCCTGATGCTTCACTAATATATAATCTTGTGATCATGTCCTGTTTAGAAAGTTTTCGAGAAAGTATTTTGACTGCTTTTAGTGTGTTGCATGACCTTACGCAATGGGAAAAGTTGACACTATGGGTGCATCTATACTGCACCCATAGGTCGAAATAAGAAACACAATTTAAGCTATGGAAATTGCATATCTTATTTCGATCTAATTTCAAAATAGCTTATTTCAAAATTTGGTGCTGCCTACACAGCACCAAATTTCTAAATAAAGCACTATTCTGAAACGTCCCTTAGCCCTCATTACAGGGACGTTGGAATAGTGAGCCCGTTATTTCAAAATCTATTTTGAAGTAACAGGCTTGCTCAAAAGATGTGGAACAGGTATTTCAGGATTCCGGAAGTAGACTGAAATAGTGCCACTGTCTAAACATACCCTATGGGTACATCTACACAGCAGCGTTATTTTAGTATAACTGATGTTATTCTGAAATAACAAAGAGCATATCTACACTACAAGCCTTTATTCTGAAATAATATTGAGTTGGAAGACTTCTTAATCTGACTCCAGTAACCCTCATTTTATGAGGAGTAAGGGAAATCGAAGGAAGAGTGTTCTTCCTTTGACTTCCTGCTGCATAGATAGCGTCAAAAGCTGAATTTAGCTATTTCAACTTATGGTACGCAATTGATGTAGCTGAAGTTGTGAAGCTTATTCCGACTTTAGCCCTGATGTGTAGATGTACCCTACGAGAACAGGCTTTTGGTAGTGTCAGTTCTGCTGCCTATTGTTTGTTGCTGGTGGATTTGTTTCCCTTACCCCCCCCCCCCATGAAGTCCCTGACCATTAGATTTGTCCAGTGGGTAATGAAAGAGTAGAATGTGTTTTCTTGCCCTAGGCTATGTCTAGACTGCAAGCCTCTTTCGAAAGAGAGCATCTAGACTGCACGCGGAACTTTCGAAAAAGCAAGCTGCTTTTTCGAAGAAAGCAGCAAGTGAGTCTGGATGCTCTCTTTCTAAAAAGCCCTGTTTGCTTTCAAGAACACCTTTTTTCGAAAGAGCACTTTTGTGGAATTAGGTTTACCGCCGTCGAAAGAAAAGCCGGGTTCTTTCAATTTAATTTCGAAAGAACACGGCTGTAGTCTAGACGCAGGTGAAGTTTTTTCGAAAAAAGGCTACTTAAAAAAAAACCCTGAGTCTGGACACAGTCCTAGTGACTAGTCTATTGTGTCTATTGTACCCAGATTCAAGTGGTTTGCTTTAAACCTTTGCTCTGGAAACTTTGCAAAAAGATACGTGTTCTGTTTTGAAGCTGTTTGCAAAAAGAGCTGTTGCTCTCTGTACATGTCAGGAAGTCATTCTGAAGAACATGGTTAGTCAAAATATGATTATTAAATACATAACCACATTAGTCTCCGGTTATTTGCTGTGACTTGGGAGAAAAGCCAGTGCATGGCATGCTATAACTCTGTCCATGCCCTGTCAGAGATGCATGATACTGCATGACTGTTAAGGTTGACATTACCTTGATAGAGCATTAGGTACCCATTAATTGGAAGCTCTTTCTGGTAACTACTAAAAGGAAGATATTTTGAGGGAAGATCACAGAATGCACAGAGTTCAAGTATTGAGCTGTTCCACGAATAGCTCTAATGTCAACTGAGAATCCAGTTTTAAAACTTGACCAAGATCAAGCATCAAAACCTGGATTTGGGCACACCTATAACGGATGTATTTTAAGCACCTACAATCAATGCTGATGTAAGTCTGAATGCCAGTTATGTGGGTGTTTTAACATGGATTTAGGTTATTTTTAGTAGATTTATAGTAGTACTCAGTGGCCCAGCTGAGAACGGACCCTATAATTGGTTCTGTGTAAACACATAAGGGGATACGTCTAGACTACACTTCTCTGTCGACAGAGATTAGGCATTTTGAAATTGCTAATGAAGCGGGGATTTAAATATCCCGTGCTTCATTAGCATAAACATGGCAGCCACTTTTTTTCAAACGGAGCTTTTTCGAAAAAAAAAGGCAGTCTAGACACGGATCTTTTGAAAAATAAACCCTTTTTCAAAAGATCCTGTATTCCTCAAAAAATGAGGTTTATGGGATCTTTTGAAAAAGGGTTTATTTTTTGAAAGATCCGCATTTAGACTGTCGTTTTTTTTCAAAAAAGTTCCGTTTCGAAAAAAGCATCGGCCATGTTTATGCTAATGAAGTGTGGGATATTTAAATCCCCACTTCATTAGCAATTTCGACGTGCCTAACCGAAATCATAGTCTAGACACAGCCAGGGATAGTTCCTTCCCTAAAGAGCTTATCACCTAAACTGACCTGATAGAAGTAGTGTAGGAGAAGCAGAATTATTGTTTCTATTTTGTAGTTGAAGAATTGAGGAACAGTCAGAAGCAGTGCCCAAGGGAAGAGCTGTTGATAGAGCTAGGAACTGTGCATGAATTTCAGTCCCATGCCTTATCCATAAAATGATCCTCCCTTAAGTGCCAGAAGCTGGGACTGGATGACTGAGATGGACCACCAGCAACTACTTTGTTCTGTTCATTCCCTCTGAAGCATTGGGCATGGCCAATGTCAGAAGACAGGACACTGGCCTAGATGGCCCATTGGTATCTGGTCCAATATGGCCCTACTTATGTTGTCTCTGATCAACCTTAAGTTAGGTCCCTGTCATTGGATATCAACATTTAAATGTTGAACTCTAATTGATGTATGGACTACATCTGTGAAAGAAGCATTTTCTTACATTAATTAAGGTTGTTTCATTTTTGTATTTGTTATGAAGTACTTAGGAGGGATATTTCCCTCTGCACAGTATATTGAAACACCATTGACATATTTTTTTCTAACCAGAGTCAAAGATCTAACATGGCTTACCTCCTCCAATTGGGATTTTATCTCACTTGTATGTTTATCCCCTTTGGTTATTCTTTTCACCCATTGTTAGTGTCTATGTTTTAGATGATTGCAGACTGAACATGGGACACCTATTCCCTGGATATTTTTGTCTCTGCATCTGATGCACAGGCTAGGACTTTATAAAAAAATAATGACACTAAGTTTGTGAACCTGGCTGAGCTGACTCAGCATTTCAAGTCTGATGCTGAGGTCTAAAAACTACAGTATAGACATTTGGGCTCAGGTTGGAGCTTGGGCTCCAAGACCCTCCCTGCTCATGAGGTCTCAGAACCTGGGCTTTAATTCAGTCCCACATGTCTACACTGTAGTTTTATAGCCCCACAGCCTAAGCTCTACAAACCTGAGTTAGCTGACCCCAGGATAGCTGTGGCCTTGCCACAGGTCTTTTATGGCAGTGTAGATTTGCCCTGTTTGTCTTAATTGATTATTAAAAATCTATTATATGGAAGAAACAGCTTTTTTATTTTTTGTCAGTCTGTGAAATAGGAAGAGAGTCACAGTGCTATGAGGCTACTGTAGGCACATGCAATAGCCTGCCTGAAAATAAGTGTCAATGCTATTTCAGCAACAATAGCAGATCTTGTTTCCCAGCAAAAAGTCAGAAAAACATTCTATGTTTTTTTTTACCCTGTAATGAGGTCACTCAAAGTTGCACCTCTGATGCAGCATCTGATTTTCTTAACATGATGCTTATTTCCCCTATTGACTTTAATAACTGTTTGACTAAGGGACAAGGACAGAAAACTTGCTCAAGGTTAAAAGCAACGAAGAGTGCAATGTTCATTCTTATAAAAAAGAAGAAGAAGAAGAAGAAAAAAGAGGGACAACACTGACCTTGAGACTTAAGCAACTGTGCCAAACAAAGCGATACATCTTGAAGGCTTCAATAAGATCTGAGTAAGTTATGTTGCTCTTTGAGTTCAACTCCTGTCCTTTCCGGTGATTAGTACACATTTAAGTTTGGGTTCTGTACTTTTCACCCTCTTGTTTTAATAACTAGAGGGCAAGATCTATCCTAAGGCTATATCTACACAGCAGCATTATTTTGGAATAACGTTAGTTATCCGAAATAACATAGTCCACATCTACAAACCAAACAGTTACTTCGACATAATGCTGGAGGATGCCTTACTCTGACTCCTGTAGCCCTCATTTTATGAGGAGTAAGGGAAGTTGGAGGAAGAGTGCACTAACTTGGACTTCCTGCTGTGTAGATAGTGCCAAAATAAGCTATTTTGACTTAAGCTACACAATTGACAGCTTAGCCCTGCTGTATAGACATGACCTAAGGGAATAGCTGAGCTGGATCACACTACTTTTCACTATTTTCTTTTTACTTTTACTTAATCTTTCAAATATCTGAATTACACCTTTAGTATCATATGCAGAGTCTCCTTGAACAACTGGTACCATTAGAGGCCATAAAGTCAACAGCTAGAAAACCCAACCACTGATTTGGAGAGAACTTGAGCAAGGAAGGTAATGTGTTGAGAGGGTAAATATTGCAATGTCCTGCTTCACCTACTCTTCACAGATAATCTTCAGATCCAGATGGCATAAGGAAATTTAAGACATAGGGAACTTTATGTTTAGATTTTCCTCTCTCGTTTGTGTAAAAAGCTTCAGGTTATGCCCTTTCATATTTGTTTATAGTATAGCCCATTATTGTCTTCCCGAAATGGAGCACTTTACATTTCAAAAGCAGGATATTAAACCAATTATTTTAAGCTTTTACCAATGAGCCAATTAGGGAGAAAAAAACCCATAGGCTATTGGTAGGTTGGGGCATAGAGTTGAGACCATCATTGAGGCCAGGAGATTGATGTACTCGTGCTTGATGTCTATGGACAGGGAGCAGCTGGGTCTCACTGAAAGAGGTGGTTGTCAAAAAGGAGAACCCCGTTGCATAGTCCAGGATGCAGCTTGGTGTCAGTTCCAGGAAGGGGAAAGGCAGTGGATGAACAGGCAAGCATAAACTGGTCAATACTGGAAGCAGGCAGACACAGGGTAGAGAGATGGGATTTGAGCAGGTCAGAAGGAATTTTGTCCCAGCTATGGTGGCAACAGATTGAAGAGACTGGATGCTCAGACAAAGGGTTTGAGGGTGAGGATGAGTAGGAAGAGGAAGCTTTATGCTAAATGGTGTTCAATCAGCAGTCTGTTGCCAATCAGTTGATCCCACTAAGTTGATGGCTGTGCCCTGTTGGAATCACAAAGGTCACCATCATCACAGTGCCTGCATAGTTCTTACACAGCTGCCCATTTCCTCCTCTGCTCTTCAGGGTCCTTCTAGGTGCTGACAAGGAGGTAGCCTATGTGGTGCTTCCAAGAGGCATGGTTGAATACTGCTGGCTGAGTGAGCATCTTGGAAAAAGCTGAAAGGTCCCACATACCCTTATTTTAATCATGTCTGAAAGTGAGCTGTTGATAACCAGAGGAAATAGGTCTCCATAAAGCAGATGAACCCCTGGTTTTCCCATGGAAATGAATAATTTTTGTCTTTGATATAAAAACTGAAGTTATTGATTCCTCCCTTTCCATACTGCAGAAATGGTGTGAAGTTGCTTGTTACCCTCAGTGTCAGGAGTCTTCCCCTCATGGAAGGTAATGCAGATTGGTAGAACATTTAACTGGGCTGTACTCTGGGGAGAACCGGGACTGAAAGTCTAATTGATGATGAAGCCCAGGTGGAAGGTTTAGCAAACCAGGAACAGAAGGAGGCTATAGAGAAATTAATTGTAGTCACTCCTGGGAGAAAGGGGGGGCAGTGTTTGTGGGGTTATGGAATGAGGTGAGAAGTACTCTAAAGTTAGTCTCTGGTAGGAGGGGGCTTGGACCAGAGCCTAGGGGAAGGGGATAGAAGATAGAGCAGAAAGGTACGGAGGAATTGAGGAAAATAGCAATAGGGTCTGGGAACAAGCATACCATAAATGCTAAACATAGGGTCCTTAGATTGGAACCCCTGGTAGTGGCTGGTTTCCTCTACCAGCCTGTGGGAAAATGGCACAAGGCCTGGCCTTGGATGGGTAGATTGTCTAGAATGGCTTGTGAGCTGCTGATCCAGAGGGTCTTTGATACCCAGGAAGGGGAAGACTGGACACTGACTTTGTTGGAGGGCTGAGTAACAAAAAAAGAACAGTGCAAATCCTGGAGAGTGAGGGGGAATACAGTATGAGCAATCAATGGATGTGGGGGGCATCCAACTGAATGGAGCTAATCCCCAGATGTACCCAACTGTGCAAGAAGGTACCCAATGGTCAGTGAACCCCATTCTGCTAGGATAGATGTAACAAGAATAGAGAATGAAAGGGTGATGGGGATATGCAGAAGGTTGTTTGTGAGTGAGGCAATTAACATAACCAAAGCTACAGGTAAGTTAAAAACATGGAGACTTGGGAAAAGGGTAATAAATTGGGGGTTGGAGGGAGCATGGGCTGTTATAGCAGAGATAAAGAAGAGACAAGACAGAACTGGGGGGTGAAATAAAATCAAGACCTTTGGCTGTGTCTAGACTGGCAAGTTTTTCCGGAAAATCAGCTGCTTTTCTGGAAAAACTTGCCAGCTGTCTACACTGGCCGCTCGAATTTCCGGAAAAGCACTGACGATCTCATGTAAGATCATCAGTGCTTTTCCGGAAATACTATGCTGCTCCCGTTTGGGCAAAAGTCTTTTTCTGAAAGACTTTTGCGCAAAAGGGCCAGTGTAGACAGCACAGTAGTGTTTTCTGCAAAAAAGCCCCGATCATGAAAATGGTGATCGGGGCTTTTTTGTGGAAAAGCGCGTCTAGATTGGCCACGGATGATTTTCCGCAAAAAGTGCTTTTGCGGAAAAGCATCCTGCCAATCTAGACGCGCTTTTCCGAAAATGCTTTTAATTGAAAACTTTTCCGTTAAAAGCATTTTTGGAAAATCATGCCAGTGTAGATGTAGCCTAAATGTTTGTATACTAATGTGAAAAGTTTGGGAAATAAGCAGAAAGAACTCAAAATGCTATACAAACAGCCAGGGCTTGACAAATCGCTTTTTCTACTCACCCGTGGCAAGTAGATTTCAGCCGTTCACCCCGTTCATCGGTGGCACGCGCATGCGCAATGCGGGTCTTGTGCATGCGCAGTGCAGGGCTGGTGAGTAGATTTCACCGCCATTTGTCAAGCCCTGCAAACAGCTATGACATAGTTGGCATCACAGACTACATCTAGACCGCGGCACTATTTTGCGATACTGGAAGTATCCAGAAATAGCTATTCTGTGTCTTTTGAGTACACATGTTATTTTGAAATATAACAGGCTCACTATTCCGACATCCCTGTAAGCCTTGTTCCACAATGGTTAAGGGACGTTTCAGAATAGTGCTTTATTTCAAAATTTGGCACTGTGCAGACCAAAATAAGCTCTTTCAAAATTACCTTGAAATAAGCTATGCAATTTGCGTAGCACAAATTACGTAGCTTATTTTGAGGTAAAGGTGTAGTGTAGATGCATCCACAGAGACTTGGTGGGATAATACTGGTAGAGAAGAGCATAGCTTGGTCAGGAAAGGAAGAGAGTTATAGGTTGTACATTAGGAAATCCTTCCTAACTGTCAGGGTAGTTAAGCACTGGAATAAACTTCCTAGGGAGATTGTGGAATCTCCATCACCAGAGATTTTTAAAGACAGACACTTGTCGGGAATGATCTATATCAGAGGTTCTCAAACTGTGGGTAGGAATCCCAAAGTAGGTCATGATCCTGATTTAAAAGGGTTTCCAAGACTGGCTTAGATTTTAGGGGCCCAGGGCTGAAGCTGAAGCTTGAGCCACATTTCCCAGGGTAGAAACTGGTTTCAGCTCTGGGTTCTTGGGGGTAGGTGCTTTGAGCCAATCTATAGATCACTGCTAAATCCTTTGGGCTCTGGTCCTCCCTATTAGAATTGGTGGAGCTCCAGTTTTTGTCCCCCCTGAGGCAGTGGGACTCAGGCTTCAGTCCCCCCTCCTGGGGTTATATCGTAATTTTTGTTGTCAGAAGGGGGTCACGGTGCAACAAAGTCTGAGAACTCATGATCTAGATCAGTGTTTCTCAACCTTTTTTTAATTAAGTACCACTTTAAAAAAATATTATAAGTACCCCCAGCACCTACAGTTTTCAGACACACCATTTTTTTTCTACCATTGCAACACATTTGTTTAAACAAACAACTTAATCATAGCTGGGCTGGCAATGAAATTTTTGGGTGTAAAAAGTACAAAATTAATAAAGCGCTGTAAAACTTAAAACCAAAATTCAGTTTTCTCCAAATTTCAGTTGTGTTGATGTACCTTCCAGACTTCTCTCAAGTACCCCTGAGGGTACTCATACCACTGGTTGAGAAATACTGATCTAGATAATACTAGTCTGGCACTGAGGGCAGAGGACTGGACTAGATGGCCTCTTGAGGTCCACTCCAGTCCTATGATTCTACAATGAGTGTTCCCACTTTCCCAGTGTGCATTAGGCCTTACCATTTGTCCCAGAATCTGTCAGTCCTATGACAGCAAGATGTTATCACGTCCCATCCTAACACATAAGGATGGTCAATGGACGTGACTCAAGGTGAGCTGTAAGGAGTTGCTTTTAACCTATAGCACCTTGGTTCAAGGTCAAATCTCAAGTACATTTGTGTATCTACAGTAACTTTAGTGGAGTTTCTGTAGATTTACTCTGGTATAATTGGAGGAAAGAATCGGTCCCCTCAAATGTGTACATAATTCTAATGTAGTGAGGCATACAGAAACAGCAATTAAATGTAACCCTAAGCTGTTAATAATGGAACTGCTGAGCAACTGAAAGCGCCAATCAATGGAAAACTATTGTATATTGACTCAAATTCACAAGCATGCTGGCTCCATCATGTAATAGAAGTTACAGTACGTTAAAGGCAAATCATTGTCTGCATGTGTAGTTGGTCGACTTAAAATTCTTCAGTCAGTATTACAGTTATGCTGGAGGCATCATGCTAAATATAGCAAACAACTTGACTGTGCTTGAACCAGGAGATTGGATAAAATGGTGAAGGATTAAGTAGAAGTGGCAGAATCCTGAATGGAAGCCTCTGGGCTTCTTGTAGCAATATGACCTCAACGTACAATAGCCATATAATCGTGTGAGTAAAACTATGTAGATTCTATTACTTCCCTTTATTTATTTTACTGCTTAACTCTCTGCTTTGTATAATATCTAAACCGTAATAAG
This sequence comes from Pelodiscus sinensis, assembly GCF_049634645.1. Lineage (NCBI taxonomy): Eukaryota > Metazoa > Chordata > Testudines > Trionychidae > Pelodiscus > Pelodiscus sinensis. Next base: position 36,356,900 of record NC_134711.1, on the reverse strand, counting down.
TATCTTATTTGAAATGTGAGGAATAGATTTTGGTAATCTTTTGAAATGTTGACCTCAACAAAATACTTTTTTTGTAAATATAATACCAAAATTAAAACAGTAATACTGAAATATTAATTCAAATTTACTCTTGTAAATAACTCTATAGTCTGAAATTAAATTCCATTTAATAGACGACTGCATGTATGGATTTGTTTAATGTTTATACAGTTTGAAGATGATTTTATTTTTACAGATAGACCCTTTTAGTGTGTTATACATTACTGTGAAATGTATGTATTTCAATATCATGCATAATAGCTGCTGGCTATCTATTCTGAATAAGAATAATAAAGAGTGTTTATGGATGCCTGGAATAAATCTATATAAATTATCCCTGGAAATAAGAGGATGTGATAGCAGCCAGAGGCAAGAAGGAAACCAAATTAATTGGCAAGGCAAGCAAAGGAGGGTAGGAAAAGTTTATCCTTTCCCTCAGGCCTTGAACACTGCTGCATCTTTGTCACAAGCAGTGTACATTTAACAAGGGCAGTGGTAAAAATACTTAGTGCTGGAAGAACTATGAAATGAATAATGGACTTTTATGGAAGGTATTACCTAGATTAAGTAAAATGGAATCATGGCTTGGTTCCTTGGAAAATAAAAATTGCCCTTATGTATGCAGTAACTTGTCCTGTTAATATCTGTTATATAATCTCTATTTCTCATCATTGTTGCACTCTATACTCCACCACTAGGTTTTTATGACAGACCTTTATAATTGGTGTAGTATGCTATTTGAATAGAAGCAAGTATATACTTTAATTTGCTCAACAAATTCAGCCTCTTTTTTTCATTTTTCATTTTTCATTCCAGTCACAGATTATGATTTCTGTGAATTTGCATGTTTGAAATTATGCTGGGTTTTTTTCAGAATTATTTTTGTTAACTTCATAGACAGATAACATATTGTTTACTACAAGTATTCAGCACTCAGTATTTGAAATTCTAACTGTTATTTGTGACTGGTTATATAAATCACATTCCATTGTTTCTGTTGCTTAAGTAGATAAACATAATTCCTATAATGATAAACACAAGAAGTCCCTGGGGGTTTGACTGACTAACTAGTAACAAAAAAAAAAAGTTTAGGGAGAGGTAGCAGATAAATGGGATTAGGGAATTTTAGAAAATGTTAAATTTCTAACCTTCAGCATAACTTTTACTATATTCAATTGATTATAACAAAAACAATGAGGAACTAGCAAGAGAAGCTTGTAAGGAGAAGCTTACCTCATTTTCTTTCACAGTAGTAGCTATAAATCCCTGTATTTCCTCCTTTCATCCTTATTTCAAGGGATTCCTTAATCTCCTGTGCTTGCATTCAAATTATAAACTCTTCATTGGAGGGACCTGTCAGTTTTACTTGCCTTTCAAGTGCCATGAATATCTCTGGTGCTATATTCATTATAAAAATGTTGATGGTGATTTTTGGTTAAAGTACACTGTACATTTTAATGAGGCTAATCTGCATGGTCACATATACTCATATTTCCTGAAAAGGCTTTATTATCAATTGTTTGTGCTGACTTTTTCCAAGGATAATAGGCTGGAGTAAAATGTTGAGATGGAAACTACTTTCTGTATTGGCTATAGAACTGAAGACAGAAGGTGGGACCACAGGAAAACAGCTGCATCTTCAAGAAAGCTTCGAAAGACTAGAAAATATGTCATACTAGCCTGAATCCAGAGGCCTTCTGAGGATTATATAGAGCACTTGACTGTTTAATAAGTTTAGACTGTCAGTCTGGGAATGTCTGTTGTTTTTGTTTTTTGTTTTTTCCCTCCCAATAAGACTCAAGATACCATGATCTCCCCTTGAGCTCTTGGAGTCATCACAGTATCAAATCCTGTCTCGAATTAAATCCTCACTGGTGGATAAAAATAAGGGACAACATTTACATAATTGCATAGTTCAAAATCCTGCATTCAACGTACTGATTTTTCATTTTGCTATGCACAACATGGTTTAAATCAGTGATGGGGGACCTGTGATGGTGCGCTCCCGCCCCGCACTCGGGGTGCCCGGGGTGACGGTGGATGGACACGCCGGGGGGTGGAGAGCTGGCGCGCCTCCGGGACGGCGGGCTGCGCTGCCGAGTCGGGGCTCAGCGTGGCGAACGATGGGGGGCAAGGAAAGCCTCTGGGCGAGGCCCAAGGAGGAGGGGCTAGAGAGGTGCTGGCGTGTGATGTCACGGGGTAAGGGGGGTTGCTGGGCGACGCGGAGGAGATGACGTACGGGGACAGGGCCGGTGGGGGATTTAAACCCAGGGCTGGCACCGTGGAAGAGGGAGGGAGAAATGGAGAGTCAGGGAGGAAGGAGGCTGGAGAGGTGAGGCTGGGATACGCGTAAGGGACCGGCCCTTAGGAAGGGCGGAGTAGGAAGCGGCCCAAGGCGAGGTCATGGAGCCCGTGAGCGGGTGTGTTTTGGGGCACTTCCCCCATCCGCTAGGGAGGGACCGTGAGTCCCTGCCTTCAGTGCCCTGGGCCGGGGTTCGGAGAGGGGGTGGGCCCGAACCCCCCTACTCCGTTGGCCGGAGAGGCAGCCTTGGGCGTGCATTAAGAGAGAAAAAAGAGGAATGTGAACAGGGCGGGTCTCTGCTGCGGGTTGTGCCTGTGGCTACAGGACTTTCCCGCATGACCAATAAACCAGGTGACATTAGCCGTGTTGGTGGTGAACTATGCGAGACTCTTTTACACAACCTTTTTTGGGTTAGTCACCACTGATCCACAGAAAAATCAGTCAGGGGCTGCACATAAATGAGAAGCAGAAAGAAAAACCAACCAAACCCTCGCTGATGTGGCCCCTGACAGAGAAGTAAGACACTCCCCACATTCCCCTTGCACACCAGAGCCTGGGGGGGGGGGCTAATAGATTTTGTATGCTCCAGAACCATGGGAGTAAGCAGGAAGGCTGGAACACCGGTGTGGACTCCCCAATGCTGAGGGGAGCCCTGAGTCTCAGGGGGCCAGATCTGGGCAAGTTGGGGGTCATATCTCGAACTAGGTAGTTCGGACTAGGCTTCCTATTCCGAACTACCGGTATACCTCGTGGAATGAGGTGTACCGGTAGTTCGGAATAGGAAGCCTAGTCCGAACTACCTAGTTCGAGCCCCGTGTAGCCGCGCTGCACGGGGTTCGAACCAGTGGGGTTTTAAAAATGGCAGCTCCCCGCTTATGCAAATGAAGCCCGGGAAATTCAAATCCCGGGCTTCATTTGCAAGTGCGGTATGCCTACATTACCCTCCTAGTTCGAACTAGGAGGGTAGTGTAGACATACCCTTAGTGACGTGTGTACTATTGTGAATTTTGTTATCCTTCATAAGACCTTCCATAGCTTCCTAATTCCACAAAAAAATGGGGTTGCTTTATGTTTCCACAAACACAGACATTTCAGTATCAGTTTTCATAATTATATATTTAGTCTAAAGTGAGAAACAACTGATTTTTGCAAGATGGTTGATAAACTAGACACAGTGGGTTCTCTGTTTGATATGCTTAAAGGGTAAAATAGCAGTAGCTACAAAGGAAAATGTATTGTGATGAACATAGCATTTAAACCCTCTTCAGCACTGGACTAGGACTCTAGAGACTGAGTTAAGTTCTGCCACTGGTCTGTTGGGTGAGTTTGGGCAAGTCACATCCCCTCTCTGTGCCACAGTTTCACCATTTATAAAAGAGGAATGATCTCATTTTTACAGTTCTTTGAGAAAAAGTTAAGCAGAAATTAGGTATTATTTTATTTAATCTTTTTATATGTCTTTTCCTGTTTTATATAATTCTGGCCACAACCAAGTTCTATTTCAAAGTGATTTCACCTGAATGGATATATATTTGGAAACTGAATAGGAAAATTAACTTCAAGAATTAGGAGGAATAGTGAGCCACTTAATTAATACAATTAGTCCCGCAGGCTTACAAAAATGATACTGAATTAGTGTTCAAATAATTTTTTTGCCTTTATCAGATTGGTCTCTCAAAAGATGATTTTCTATTAGAGTAAGGAAATGTTATTTCTCTTTTGATATAATTGCACTGCTAGGCCTTGATCCAATAGCTCCTTGCAAACAGAAGGAATGTTGCTCCCACATGGAACTCCATTAACTTCAGTGAGGGTGTGACTAGACTACATAGCTCCGTCGACAGAGCTATTTAAATTAGTGTATTCGGCATGGTCAAAGAAGCGGGGATTTAAATAATCCCCACTTCATTAAAATAAACATGACCGCCTCCCTGTGCCGACGATCAGCTGATCCAACACACCGTGGCAATTTAGATGTGGATCTGTCAGCTAGGGAAGCCTTTGCTGACCGATCCTGGAAACCTCGTTTCACGAGGCATAAGGGATCAGTCAGCAAAGGCTTCCCCAGCTGACAGATCCACATCTAGACTGCCGCGCCATGTTGGATCAGCTGATCGTCGGCACTGCGCGGTGGCCATGTTTATTTTAATGAAGCGGGGATTATTTAAATCAGTGGTCCACAACGCGGTGCCCGTGGGCACCATGGCGCCCGCCGGGCCATTTATGTGCTCCTGCAGAGCAATCTGGGCTGGCCCCGCCCCCGGGCGTGTGGCAGGTGCCAGCCCTGGGCGCATGGGCGGCCCCTGCCCCGGGATCACGGCACATGCCGGTGCCAGCCCTGGGTATGCGGCGCCTGGGCGGCATCTGTCTGGGGTCACAGCACATGCTGGTGTCAGCTCTGGCCCCGGGTGCGCGGCACATGCTGGTGCCGGCCCCGGGCGCACAAAGCCTGGGCAGCCCCTGCTCGGGGTCACGGCACATGCCGGTGCTGGCCCTGGGTGCACGGCACCTGGGCGGCCCCTGCCCGGGGTCGCAGCACATGCCAGTGTTGTCCCCGGGCACACAACGCATGCTTGGCCTGGCCCCCAGGCACGTGGCCCATGAGCAGCCCCGCGCCTGGACCCGCAGCGTGTGAGCGGCCCCGCCCCCAGGCGCCTGGCAGCCCCAAAACGTAGGGGACCATTGATTTAAATAATCCCTGCTCCTTTGACTATGCCAAATACGCTAATTTACATGGCTCTGTCGATGGAGCCATGTAGCCTAGACACACCCTGAGGGTATGTCTACACTACAAAGTTAATTCGAACTAACAGACGTTAGTTCGAATTAACTTTCATAGGCGCTACACTAGCGCTCCGCTAGTTCGAACTTAATTCGAACTAGTGGAGCGCTTAATTCGAACTAGGTAAACCTCATTTTACGAGGACTAACGCCTAGTTCGAATTAGCTAATTCAAATTAAGGGCTGTGTAGCCACTTAATTCGAACTAGTGGGAGGCTAGCCCTTCCCAGCTTGCCCTGGTGGCCACTCTGGCCAACACCAGGCAAACTCTACTGCCCCCCTCCCGGCCCCAGAGCCCTTAAAGGGCCACGGGCTGGCTACACTGTTTGTGCCAGTTGCAAGCCTGCCAGCAACCAGCCAGCAGAGCCTGCACCTGCCACAAAATGAGCCAGCCACCCGATGCCACCCAGCCCTCCACTGCTCTCCAGGACCAGGACGCAAGAGGTGGGCGCCCACTTGGCCAAGTGCGGAGATCATGGACCTCATCGAGGTTTGGGGGGAAGCCTCCAATGTCCACAATCTTTGCACTAGCCACAGGAATGCGGCCATCTACAGCTGCATGGCTGCCAGCCTGGCGGCCAGAGGCCACCAGCACAGCCTGGAGCAGGTCCAGTGCAAAATTAAGGACCTGCCGCAGTCCTACTCCCGGGCCTGCCAGACAGGGGGTGACCTGGAGGCTTGCCCCCACTTTCAGGCTCTGGACTGCATCCTCGGGGCTCACGCCACCCAAGCCCCCCGGGTGGTGATTGACCCCGGGGCAGAGGGACCACTCCTGGACACGGAGGAGGAGGAGCCGGAGGACACTGAGAGCCAGGAGCCTGCCGGGAGCCTGCCCAGGACCCAGGATCCCCGAGGCACCCCACTGAGCATGTCTCCTGTGTTGTCCAAGGCTGGGGAGGCCTCCACCTGTGAGTACCATCATGCTCCCCTTATGTGTACGGGGGCGTAGGGAGGAGAGGGAGCCCAGGGACCGTGCGCCTGGGCCTTGCCCACCACGGAGCAGCAGCTGGGTGTCATGCAGGAGCCCTGGCCTTGCAGAGAGGGGCTGGGTTTCACCCACCTGGGCCCCAGGGAGAATTGACCGCTGCTCTTGTTTCACCACAGCCTTGTTTCACTTGTTTCACTGGGACTGCAGGGCGCACCACCCCGCCTGCAACAGCCACCCGCGCCCAGGCCAGGAGAGCCAGGAACCAGGAGGACTACCAGCGGCAGCACCTCCGGTTCATGGAGCAGCTGCTCCGCAATCAGGAACACTGGGTCCGGGAGGACCTTCGGCTGTTCCAGCGGAGTTTGGAGGTGCTGGGGGAGCAGAGCCGTGCCCTCAGAGGCCACCTCCAGACCCTGGTGGACAGGTTCCTGCCTCCTCCTACTCCAGCTCCTACAGCTGCCCTAGCTCTCTCTCCTCCTCCCACCCCTGCTGACCCTGCTCCCTCTGCTCCCCCTGCCCTTGCTCTCCCTCCCACTCCTGCTCCCCCTCCCGCTTCCTCCGCCCCCCGTCCCTTCTGCCCCACCCTCCACATCCGCTCCCCCCTGAGGTCCCCGCACCCGCAGTGTTGTGAGACAGGAGAGCCAGCCGGACCTCCAAGCCTGAGCTTTTCCTTCCCTTCCTCCCCTTCCATCCCCTTCCAGGTCCCCCCTCCCAGGTTTCCCCCTCCCCTCTCCCATCCTCCCTCCTCTTTTCCCCCACTCCAGTTATGTACAATAAAAAGAGATTTTGTTTGCCAAGACAGGTGTCTTTATTTTACATTACTTAGGACAGGGGGTTAAGGAGGGGAAAGGAGAAGGGGGGGAGAGTGGAAGAAGGCCCCAGTGGGGCATGCAGGGAGAGTTCAGTCCTCCTCCTCCTCCACCTGGAAGCTCTCCCACAGGGCTTCCCGGATCCGGACGGCCCCCCCGTTGGGCTTCCCGGATGGCGGCGGTGCGGGGCTGACCGTAGTGTCCAGCCATGCGGTGAGCCTCAGCCATCCAGGCTGGCAGGAAAGCCTCCCCCTTTTGCTCACACAAATTGTGTAGCACAGAACATGCTACCATCATGGGAGGGATGTTGTGCTCGGCGAGATCGAGACGGGTGAGGAGGCATCAAAACCGGGCTTTCAGTTGCCCGAAGGCCCCCTCTATCATGATGCGGGCCCTGGTCAGCCTCGCATTGAAGGCCTGGCGGAAGGGGTTGAGGTGCCCCGAATAGGGCTTCATGAGCCAGGGCTGTAGGGGGTAGGCCGCATCCCCCACCAGGCACACAGGCATGTCCACATCCCTGACCCTGATGTGGCTGTCGGGGAAGAAGGTCCCGGCCTGCAGCCTCTGGCATACGGAGGAGTTCCGGTACACTCTGGCGTCGTGTGGCTTGCCGGACCAGCCCACATTAATGTCTGTGAACTGTCCCCAGTGGTCACACATGGCCTGCAGGATCACGGAGAAGTACCCCTTGTGGTTCACATACTGGGAGGCCTGGTGTTCCGGGGCACGGATGGGGATGTGCATCCCGTCGATGGCCCCCCCGCAGTTGGGGAAGCCGAGGGCGCCGAACCCCCGGATGATGGCGTCCGGGTCGGCGAGGCAGACCACCCTGCGGAGCAGCACCTGGTTGATGGCCTTGACCACCTGCAGAGAGACACAGCAAAGCACGAATCAGTGGGGTGCCCGAGTGGCTGGGAGTGTTCGTGCCCTGGCAGTGCCCCGCGCCCCACTCCTGGAAGCAACCCCTCCCGGGCGGCGTGTAATACAGTCGGGATAGACTGGCCCCTCCGGTGCGGGGCACTTTTTCCTCCTTCCCCTCCAACCCCCGTTTTCCCTGGGGCAGCCCATCCCCTCCTTGCAGCCCCCCGTCGCCCCCTTGTCGACTGCCCCATTATGCCTCGTGGAATGAGGTTTACCGGGGCGATCCAGACTACCACGCTGTGCCGCCAAACAGCTGATCGGCACAGTGCGGCCGCCATTTTGATGTAAATGAAGCAGCGATTATTTAAATCACCACTTCATTTTGCTATGTCTAGTAAACTCATCTACATGGCTCTGTCGACGGAGCCATGTAGTCTAGATATACCCTTAAGTTTTAAATCTTTGTCCGCCTGTCACAAAGGCGAAAAATCCCCAAATATTCCATACGATTATGGACTATCTTTTTAAACATGTCATGTTAAAAAAGTCAGACTCTCAATTTAGAAAGATTAATTCAAATGTTCTGTTAAAATTTCTCATGTTTCTGTATCCAAACACAAGTAGCATCTGTTGTATTGTTTTCATTACTTTTTAAAATGTCATCCAAGATTATTGCCACCTTCCCTGTATAATCAATGAAAATAACCCCATCTTGGCAATTAAAAAAAATCAAGCTGTGATAGTAGGAAAACAGCTACTGTGTCCTACTTTTAATTTAAAAATATTGTAATTGTTCAGGAATTTCATACAACATTAATATGTTTTTAGTATCTACATTTAGGGAGAACAGATGGCTGGGGGAATCCCCAAATACAATGGAACAGAAATGGTCTCATTACTGGGGATACAGACACCAAAAATGTTTTCCAGGGGAATTATACAGGCCTTCATGCACTACAGAGTCAGACTCTGTGGTGGCCACTCCATAAGAAAATCCTGGAGAGGATCTCTGACTTGGTTAGTGTAGTGGTGTAGACACGGTTCATTAATTGCAGGGATCCACTTGTTAGTGAGCACGGTGGGCTGCCCCTACAATCCATTAGCTGTAGTAACAGTCACAAACTAACTGCATTTGAACTGCACCATGTTCTGCTTGTGGACAATACTGAAAATTCTTATTGTCTCATCTCCCTTGTAAATCCCCACTACCCCTGCTTTGTAAATTCTCCCCCCTCCCCCAGGTCATTCACTCAGGCTTGGTCTACACTAGACCAGGCAGGTCAGCTTAAGATACACCATCCAGTTATGCAAATTGCATAGCTGGATTCGGCTTACCTTAAGCCAAGCCGCTGCAGCGCCTACACTGCAGGAGGCTGAGGGGAGCACATGCTCCTGTCGGCTTCCCTTACTCCTCACAGAATGAGGAGTACACGGCACCATCAGGGGCTGCCCTCAGCATTCAATTTGAGGGACCTACACTACATCCTCTAACTCGAATGCTAGAAGATCGATTCAGAGGGTCAATCTTCTCCGTAGCATAGACAAGCCAGCAGACTTAGCCTAGGGAACAAGAATGTCACCCACATTGAGCAATTGTTATTTAGCATTGAGTTTCATCCTTGACAAACATCATCTGCCATAGAATTATAGTCCGTTGTTTTTGCATAAATGTAAAATTGAAGTTAGCTAGTCAGAAAACAGTTTGATTAGTAGTATTTCCTGTTTTAGTGAAGAAAAATAAAATAAAATTCATTTTTGTGTCATTGGAAAGCATACAATAAACGTAAATCACTAAGTAAACTATTTTTATGAAGTAGAATTCTAGTTTTTCTTGGTATATAATAAATACTTAACCTAACTCTTACTTACTGTGAGGTATTTCAGAGAAAATCATTTTTGTCATGCTAATATTCTTTAAGGTATCAGATTGACTCAAAGCTCTTGCCTGCTCTGCTCAGCAAGATCTTCTCATTTGCATCTCTAGCTGAGGAAGTGGGGAAGATCAGGAGCTGTTCAAACAATAGGCACTGCTGTGACATATTACTTGAGGAGAGGACAGTGTCAGAAAAGCCTTCTGTCTTTATATGTTGGTCAAAACATGGGGGAGAGTAAGCATTACCCTCTCCCTCAATGAATTAACTTTCTTCCAACCTTCTCTTCTGAGAAAGTTGTCTTCAATTGTGTGCCTGAAACAGCATAATTAGATGTCCAAGCCTAGGTTGGTGATCCACTCCATAGTAATGTAGAGTGGATGGCAGAGATACTTCTGGGATTTGTATGTTTGTGAAAGATTAACAAGGTGTTTCATAATTTGAAGTCTGTTTCCCATCACAAATAGGTTGGGGTATGTCTACACTACCCCGCTAGTTCGAACTAGCGGGGTAATGTATGCATACCGCACTTGCTAATGAAGCCCGGGATTTGAATTTCCCGGGCTTCATTAGCATAAGCGGGGAGCTGCCATTTTTAAATCCCCGCTGCTTCGAACCCCGTGTAGCGCGGCTACACGGGGCTCGAACTAGGTAGTTCGGACTAGGGTCCTATTCCGAACTACCTAGTTCGAGCCCCGTGTAGCCGCGCTACACGGGGTTCGAAGCAGCGGGGATTTAAAAATGGCAGCTCCCCGCTTATGCTAATGAAGCCCGGGAAATTCAAATCCCGGGCTTCATTAGCAAGTGCGGTATGCATACATTACCCCGCTAGTTCGAACTAGCGGGGTAGTGTAGACATACCCAGGGTGTCTGAGTTTCCATTTACAGAGGAAGTAGGTGCATCTGCTATGTGATGCATGGATGTGATTCCAAGTGGACCAAATTGTTCATGGGTGTGAAGAAGCACTGGGTATTCAGCTGGATTCTTGTTATGAGGTGTTTATTCAGGATGTTGGTATCCTTCTGCACTGTTGATGTTCAGGGGAAAATCCAGTTTTTTTAGTCTTATGATGCAAGCCAAAGAGACTTTCTGGATATTTAATCAGAATCTCAGCATTTTATTTGGATCTCCATGAAATAGAAGATCATTGTTCCTTCATATGATGCAACTCTCAAAGAATTCTCATGTGCTAGTGAATTTGAATTGAGTGGATATGCATCAGTTTCGAATGCCACAGTTGCTTTTACTGCTTGGTGATTTTACTGCACCCATAATGATCCACATGATGGAGTTAATTTGAGATTTGACAGCTGATATAGGAGCACTATGTGCCCAGATGGGTGAGCAGTATTTTGATATAGAGTAGACAAAGGCCAATAAAGAGATCTGCACAGTATTGCATTGGCTCCTGAGTTGCATCCTGCCAATTTCTGAATTAGATCTAGGTATAACTTTTTTATATTGTGAATATTTTTCAGGTACTGGTGGTATGAGAGGCTTTGAGCTAATGTCCTTCTATGATGGGGTGGAGTCTCCTGGTGCTTTTGAGTTCATAAGAAGCATTTTTATGATTGTATCAACTGAGACCTCTGGATCACCTCGAGGCGGTATTATTGTCCTTACTTGCCACTGGTGACCCCTGTATGTTACCAGATGACCTTGTTGGGTGTAGGGGCGGATATAGGGCAGGGCAAGCGGGGCAGCCGCCCCAGGCCCCGCGCTTCAAGAAGCCCCGCGCATGCGCCGTGGCAAAGGGGGGCCCCGTGAAATTGTGCTGCCCTGGGCCCCGCAAAATGGTCATCTGCCCCTGGTTGGGTGAACCCCCTCTAGGGTATTAAAGAATCCAATCAATAAACAGTCTATTTGCCCTAGCTCTGGGCCCTTTATTCAGGCTCCAAAATAAACTTTGTTCCCTTCTTGGGGTTTATACTATTTTAAACCCAGGTCCACTGACTACTCTGGGTTCCAATCCTGAGACCCTATGCAGAGTAGCCCTGTACTTCTGACTTCAATTTTTCTGTACAAGTTTGCTGTACAAGACTGATCTTTTCCCTTGGCAATCTATGTAAGCTCAGCCCTCCATAAACTCTGGCTACGTGTTGGGCTCCTTTGGCAAGAGAGAAACATCTTTCTTCACAGTCCCAGCCAGGAATATTTTCCTGAACTCTGATTATCCACTTCCATTAGGCTTCTCTGGGATCTTCAGTGCTCCTTTCCTTTCACTTTGTTGCTTCTGGGGATGGGGCATAGTAGACCCACACACAGGGTCTCCTATGGGGAGTCACAAAGGCCACATAAACCTACTTATAGTTTTAATGTTTCACTGTGTTTGCAGCCTCAGACTGATTCAACAAAACTCAAGCTTTGCGACTAGAGTGATCAAAATCCAGAGCTTCAGTTGTCTCAGTCTTTGACAAAAGCTAAATTCAGCTATTCTAGTAAGGATGTTGCAGTGTTTAGGTCATGAGATGTTTGGGTTTGGTCTTATTAGGGCTTTTTGTTTATGGTTTTCAATGTGGGGAGTATCCTTTTTGAATGCCACAAAAAAGGCATTTTTTTTCTTGCAACTCTTTGGATGAGCCAGCTAAACAATTTTAATTTTCAGGCTTCGGTGGGATCATAAGGTATGTCTACACTACCCCGCTAGTTCGAACTAGCGGGGTAATGTATACATACCCATATTGATTGTGGTCTCAGCTGTTACAATGAACTTGGGCCCAACTTGACTTTCCAAAATTCCATCATGGTTTGAGCAATGACATGATTGCTGGACATTCTGTTACAATGTGAATTATTATTGGTAGATTCTGACTGTGTAGAAAGATGCCAAGAATAGATCTGGGCCTGTTTTAGGGGGGATTTGGAATAGCTTTGATAAGGAAACAGAGATCTGAGTTGCAGTCTCCATGTCGGCAGACCACATGAAAAGTGCCTCTATCTTTTATATAATGAAGAGATGTATCTTCATCTGTAAATGATTCTGCAAGTGTCTTGATACAGTATCATTACAATTCTTGACCTATATTATGTGGTGGCTATTGAAATCTCGGACATACAACTGGGAGATCGGATTCGGGTAAAGGGGGGAAAGACATATATATTTGGTGGTTTATACACATTAATCTCTTTTTACCCTACTGATTCTTATTGAAATGGTGAAGGTTCTGGAGTTTTTCCTGGCATCTATCATGTCATAATTCTTCATGTCCTGCTTGATGTATCTAGCAAGACTATGTTGTGGATGCTAGAAGAAGACTGTAGCCAGCAATATGGCAGCATGATTCTTGGGCATCATCTGTGGTATTAGACTTTTACAGGGCAATTACATTGATCATGTTGTCTTGCATAATGCAAGCTAATCAGTCACTTTTAGATCAGAACATATCTTTGATGGTCAACTGGCAAATTCATAGATCAGGGCCTCTGATTCTCTTGAGATAACTGGAGGAAGTAGAAATTTTTGCGGCGTATCGACTTCTGTTCAGGACGTCACTTAGCAATCAATGTTTGAAAGCCAATTTGAAGACATTCGTTATAGCTTAGCATGTTATTGGGAAGATCACAAGAAGGTTATCACTTGACCCTGGACCAGGAAAGAGACAGAATTCGTTCTTGCAGTCCCCTTTCCATAAAGATCAGAAATATGGCACTGTTACATTGAGTTAAACCTAACGGTTCAATCTAGCACTAAGGAGTACTTACCTCAAGATAGATGTTCCTTGGGGTGAGCAAAAAAAGATACAGACATTTGGAGACAGGGAATGGAGTGGATAATAGGTAGAAGGAAAAGTTGTAGGTGGAGAATAGGGAGAAAGAAATAAACTTTAAAAAATTCCCACATTTTGTTTAGATGTTTCAGGTGAAAACTTGAGGAAGGTTCCTCACTCAAATTTCTTTAGTGCATGTAAGTGGAACTAATATTTTTTAAAAAGGAAAAACACCATTTTTTGTTATATGTTTCTGGGTGCAAGTATAGATAGATACTTTAACATACCAAATGTAGAGTAAAACTTAACATTACAAACACATTTCATTACTATATTCATAAAAGTAATCTTCATGCAATAACCAGCATATCAAATAATATATATCCATTACAGAATTTATTTCTTTCCTCTTTTTGGCATTAATTAATGGTCACACCCACTTGTGCATGATCTTGCCTTTAGCATTGTATGATAAGTTGGAGTTATTTAGCATGTCATCATTTTTCTTGATTACATTTTAATTGCAAAAAAGACAATTACACACAAATTTACATATTAAAATCTCATTCTCTTGTTGAAACTGCATATTTATGCATGTACAGTAACAATTACTGTACTGACTCTTAATACAAAAATCACACAAGTATGGTTGGGATTTATTCATGTCTAAGTAATCCTTTCAGACACAGTGCATGAAAACAGAATTCCATGTGACAACATAGTACTCTTTGCAGCAAGAGCTAGCACAGCTGGCTCTTGTGAGTCCTACTCGGCTAGGTTTCCTTAGAAACCATTTGCGATTGAATGTAACTTCATTACTCACAGACTGCATGTGTTTTGCCTTGCCGTTTAGGGTCAGTTGTGCAAATGCCAGCCATTTTTGAGCTTCCCAGTTAAAGCGAGAATAGTTCTGTTATTGATTTCCTTTTTACATATTTGCTGCCTCAAAAAGAATTGCTTGTGGTTCTTACTACACCCCCCATAAAAGCTAAAATGTCAGCTCATCATAATGACTTATCATTTCAAACGTTGCTACCGATACTAGAAATGGAACTACATTTTTTTGCAGGGGGAGAGCTCAGTTTAGTAGTTTACTATGGCACTCTGCTGCTTTATGAAATTCTCCTACTGTAATCAATACAGATATAGGGATTATCAGATACATACTGAATATATTAATCCAGCATACTGCAATTAAAAACATGAACTGGAGCTCATAACGGTGATTGGAGAAAGCCAATCTTACTGTGCAAAAATGTGGTTTTTCCATAAAATGCACAGTAGGAATTGTCAACTGTGAGAGACACAATAATGGTTTAAAGTGAAGGTGACCACATATCCAGTTGTGCTTGAATAGTTCCCTTTTTAAGCTCTGTCCTGGGTATCATGATTTGATTTCTTTCTTTCTTTCTTTCTTTCTTTCTTTCTTTCTTTCTTTCTTTCTTTCTTTCTTTCTTTCTTTCTTTCTTTCTTTCTGTCTGTCTGTCTGTCTGTCTGTCTGTCTGTCTGTCAAAACTGGGCATTTGTCCTGTTTGTCTTTTAGGGGAGCATGGAGAACTGTTCAGGATAAAGCAAATAGGACAAATGCTTGGCTTTGCCAAAAAAGTCATGACATTTATAATGTCATCTTGGGGAGCAGTGATACCAGGCAGGTTGCGTCAACCATTCCTCACTAATGAAAAAGGTGCCAGGATTCAGCCCTGGCATGGATTACACACTAGGAGCATGGTTGGTGAGTGACAGCTCTGGCCAAGCACCCAGCAGCAGCTCAGAAGAGAAAGTGGCCTGGCAATGCCATATTTCTGAATGACTGCTGACAGTGGTGCTGCCTTTGGAACTAGGTGGCTGGCAAGTGGCAGCTGCTGGCTGAGTGACCAGAGGTGCTGGAACCATGAACTGCCAATCCTAGAGGTGCCAGGGCTCAGCCCCATAAAACCCTGCAAAAATTAAGCTCTGGGACCAGCCCTATGGGGCTTGGGTGAGTCTCACTACTAGATGGCTCAGGCAACCCCATGTGGGGCTGCTCTGAGCCATGTGGTGTCACCACTTACACAGTGTCTTGTTTTCAATTCAGAAAAATATGGATCACTGTACTTTCTTTCCATTCACCTGTCCACTATTTTTAGAGACTTTTCCTTTGCATCAAAGCAACCTGAGGATTTCTCTCACATTAACTGTCAATAGTCACAAAAGGCCAAAACTGTAGCTAGCAGTCAGCATAAGGTTGAGGTGTCCTGACCTGCCCTCCTTTTTGACCATGCTATTATTTGTACCTATGCTACTTGGTGCTGATGTAGTTTTGGTTGTGGTGTAGGAGACTCTACTTTGCTTTAAGCCACTGGAGGAGGCCTCTTGTAATGGGGTGATTTTTTGGAGCTGGATATATTAGATTTGCAATCTTAATGTCCTCAACTTGCAGCACAAAATGGTTGCATACACAGTCCCAGTATCTGGTCTTTTGTATCAACTAACCAATATGTAGTTTTGATACGACTAGTCAATCAATTCTTTTCATATTGAGAAAATATGCATGGATAATTTTGATATGTGGTTTCAATTTTCTGTGTCTAATTCAAAGGATTAACTTTTAACTTTTTCTGAAGATGGAATGGTTCTGAGTGAATTTATAATATTTCAGGAAGTTTCAGTCTGAAGAACATTTGGTTCTTCCAATTCCTAATTTGAGCTGGAAAAACTAGTACAGTATGTGAAATGAGAGTGGCATTCCTTTATAAAAATAGATTTAGACTCTGCTAGGTTCTTAATGGGTAGCTGGCATTTACGATATCAATTACTTACACGTTGTTCCTTAGCATAACAGTGTGCCATTATGAAATGACAAATTCCAGCATTCTTCATTCTTCCATGCACCCATCCAAAAACAAACAAAAAAGTGGTGATTTGTTTTTAAGGAAAAAGCCAGGTGCACTGATGAACCAAAATACCAATAAATGTTGTTGGAATACAGGCCAGACTTCTGATGGCTAAGATTGGCTGGCCCACTCTTTCAGTTCAATGCAGATATGCAGCAGATCTTACTATAGCTTTTGATCTGGGAATATTTTCTCTTTAGATCGGCCTAATGAGTTCCAGGGAATAGTCTGACAATATACAGAGAAGCTGTCATCTTCTGGATGTCCTCCAAGTCTTATGATTATTGTGCAAAGCCTCAGAATATTCAGAAGACGAGTTCAGCTAATCATCCAAACTATGTGAAGCTCATCAAATCTTTTAAGGCTTCCTCTGGAACCTCCTTGAGAATTTTCTTTTCTTGCCCCACATTTGTTTGTCTCCCAGTTCAGTCTTGTTCTCACTCTTTGTCTCTGTGACACTCCCCATAGATCTTATTCTCAACTATATGGCTACGTCTAGACTGGCATGATTTTCTGCAAATGCTTTTAACGGAAAAGTTTTCTGGTAAAAGCATTTGCGGAAAAGAGCATCTAGATTGGCACGGACGCTTGTCTGCAAAAAGTGCTTTTGCGGAAAAGCGTCCATGCCAATCTAGACGCGCTTTTGCACAAAAAAGCTCCGATTGCCATTTTCGCGATCGGGGCTTTTTTGC
This sequence comes from Pelodiscus sinensis, assembly GCF_049634645.1. Lineage (NCBI taxonomy): Eukaryota > Metazoa > Chordata > Testudines > Trionychidae > Pelodiscus > Pelodiscus sinensis. The sequence goes on along the minus strand of NC_134711.1, from coordinate 36,340,036 downwards.
ACAAAACAAATCTGAGCTGTCTACACTGGCCCTTTTGCGCAAAAACTTTTGCACAAAAGGACTTTTGCCTGAATGGGAGCAACATAGTATTTCCACAAGAAGCCCTGATTTCAGACAGTAGGCAGTCAGTGTTCTTGCGGAAATTCAAGCGGCCAGTGTACACAGCTGGCAGCTGCTTTTGTGGAAAAACTTGCCAGTCTAGACACAGCCTTTATTTGTTTTAATCTACCATAAACTGTTCTTAGAAATGTCCTCTTTCCCCTCTCCTCTTCCCTCCAATTGGTGGCATTCATAGCAGAAAGGCTGCCCTCTTCTCCTACTGTTCACAGGATAGTTTTGATTGGAAGGACCGAGTGTGTTCTCTGGAATGAGGTTTACCTGGGTGATCGATAAATACCTTTAATGTCGACTCTTGCGCGTCCAGACTATCGCGCTGAGCCGACAAACAGCTGATCAGCTGCTTGTCGGCTCAGCGCGGCAGCCATGTAAATTTAAATGAAGCGGCGATTATTTAAATTGCCGCTTCATTTTACTATGTCTGGTAGCCTAATCTACATGACTCTGGCGACAGAGGCATGTAGTCTAGACGTACCCTAAGGCATGACTACAACATATACTGCACAAAGCAGAGCCCTGAGTGTGCTGTCCATGGCAGTTTTCTCACAGCATCCTTTATTTCCAGTGCGTGGGGGTTATTTTTGCTTTGGTCTGATTTTTATCTTGTCTTCAGCTTCTCTCCCAGTTGGTTCTGGACTGATCCTGGGAAGATGTCAATACCAGTAGAAAGAACTTACTAAAGAGGTAGAGTCTTGCATTTAGACATGTGCCTGTTCAGATTCAGTTCATTCATGCCCTGTAGAAAGGTGCTCTGCATCTCAGATGCCACTGTTGAAAACATTCTGTCCCCTGCACCCAGGATTTTGATCTGTGGCCCATATAAGTTGAAGCATCCTTATGTACTGTGACTGACTTGCAGGATCTAGAACAGAGGTGGCCAACCCATTTAACAAAGAGAGCCAAAACAGTAGCGGAAAAAATGCTAAGAGCTGCACCAGAATTGGCAAGCAAAAAAAAAAGCCCCCAAGAACAGAATTGTCGAGCAAAAAAAAAAAAAACCCCCCAGAACAGAATTGTTGAGCAAACACACAAAAAATTATTTTTTTTTAAGAAGGAGGCTGCCCCTTTAAGATAGCTGGCATTTTGGGCGCCGTTTTTAAAACCCCGCAGTTCTGATCTGATAAATACAGGGAAGCCGGAGGCTGGGGGGAGCTGGCAGGGAGTAGAGGTAGTTGGGAGGGCGCAGGAGCGGCTTCGCGAGCTGCACTTTTGTGGGGCAAGAGTCTCATGCAGCTCACGAGCTGCGGATTGGCCATGGATGGTCTAGAAAATACAGGCAGTGGTTGATCCTTGGGACCCTAAAATGCCACAGGTAGAAACGTTTCATTCTGGAGGTGGATAGGCAGCAGGAAGAGCTCACAGGGGTAGTGTGACAGGCTCATGCTCATGCTTTTGTTCTGAAACAAAGAGCATTGCAGAAATTGCTGTTTGTAATGGCCTTTCTGGTGTGCAAGGACATCCAAATACCACTGTTCTATAAGAGTACGGTCAGAGCCAGAAAGCTAAGAAAGCCACACCTGTAAAAAATGCTCCTCTGGATGCCCATCTGGATATTAATTGAAGAGTAGGTATTTTAGCCTCAGAATTTTTTCTGCATTTCACTATAATTATTATCAGTGAATTAGGATCATAGGTTAAATGTAATTAGTAATTAGAATTCTAAAGTATTCTTGTGCGGTTGTGTATAGCTTGTGCCTGCATTGGACTGCATGAAATAGCAGTGACCTGGAGGAGTCAGAATGCTTCCTGAAGCTTCCTAGAGCATGAGCAGTGTATACACTGTTATCCTTCTTGAAAGGGTGTAGTTTGACTTGCCTTCATGCTCTGACCCTCCTTGCATCCCTGAGGGCAACATGTGTTTTCAAGAGACAGGGGCCTGGAACAGTTTTTATACTTGGAGTGGAGAGAGCCACTGAACCAAACTATACACGCTGTATATGGTGGAAACCACTTCAAGCCAGGGTGTGTAACATCACCACCCCCAGCATCCCTAATTCCAGCACCAATGCATACAGATTTAACCAAGGATGAGTTTGGGATCCTGTATAATTCTTTTGAGTCCAGCTCCCTCAGTTTATACAGCAAAACATCACCAAGTCGTATAATCTGTAGGGCCTTTCTAATTTATAAGGGCTGGATTTGAATGAATCATCCTTAGAAACAACCTTGCCATAGATAAGTATTAATATCTCAAGTAGGAAATGGAAGGTGTGACAGCTTGTCACTGATCGGGGGGCGGGACGGCCAGAACCCCGATCCCCCGGAGATTGCCGCCGGGGAACCGGCTCTCTGGCGTTTCCCCAGCTCACGCGGGCGGCGGCGGCGGGCGGGGGAACTCCCCCCGCGCCTGCGCCGGCTGCGCCGTGCCGGCTCCTTCCCCGTGCCGCCGGACGGTGGGGGCAGATCAGCTGGGCGGCAGGACGCTGCACGGCGGTGTGCCCGGAAAGGGAGGAGTCCCCAGGAGCGGTAAATACGGCGGGCCAGCTCAAAAGGGCCAGCCGCCGGCACAGGAGGGGGCAGGCTCCCGGCAGGAGCAGAGGAACCGAGCCGGAGGCAGGACGGAACCCGGGTGGCACACCAGGGGCTACCAGCCCGGCGCTGGGCCCGGGGGCTTCGGGACAGCCACTGCCCCTGGCGGTCCCTCAGCCCATCGGCTGACGGGGGGCGTACCCTACCGCGCCGCACCCAGCAGGAGCGGGACGCGCGGAGACGGAACGGCACCTCAGAGCGATCCCCCGAGGATACGTCGGGAAGCGAGACCCCACGAGACCCCGAACCAGGGTAGGTGTGAAAGCGGCGGGCCCGATTGGCGGGCACCGCCCGGGAGGAGGAAGGAGTCTGGGGCAGGGCGCTTTTGGCGACCGTGGGTGGACGAGTTTCGGAGGGATTAGCTCCCTCGTCCACCGCGTCGGGGCGTTAGCAAGCCCCGGCGCCCAGGGCCCCGGGCTGGGACCCGGAGAGAGGGCGGGACCGGGTCCCCCTCCCTCCCCGAAGGGAGTATCCCACTCCCCGCGGCTGGCGCATAGAGCCGCAGTGAGTTACGACCCCACAAGGGGAAACGTTGGACCAGGGGCTGGCTGCCCCCCCCCCCGCTCGGACGGGTGACTGTCGCCGGGTTCACTGACCCCCCTCCCCTTGGGAGGGGGTGATCGCACCCGTTACCGGGGGTTCCCCGTTGGGGGCTCCGAGGCCGAATAGGCCCAAAAAGGGGGGACACGAGGGTTCGCTGACTCCCCCTCTTGGCCCAAGAGGGGGTGATCGCACCCAGAAACCCCCACAGAAGGCCTATCCAATGTGGAGCTACCCAGTGAAGTGTGTTAAAATACAATCATTCCTACCTACCGCCCTCGAGTTCTGTCCATAGTATTTAGACCATATTGTCTCTTTAATTATGGCTGGATACCAGACAGTTTGGAGGTTACAGTCAGATACTTATCCAAACTTCTTTGAGAGAAATACCACAAAAGAATAGGATTCTAATGAAATCTTTTGATACTTCAATATTTCCGCTTTCAGGCCTAGTCAAATCAGGAAGTATAATGGTGAAAAAAGTAATTGAACCTTTATTGAAACTTTAAATAGTTTTGTTCTGGGTTCTTTTGACTGTTGGATTAATCAGATTTTAACAGAAGTGGTTTGATTTTAGTTTCCAGAATTGCCAATATTACTGTTGAGTTTCAGAAGGAACACAAGACTTATGCTGCTGTACACTGAAATATTAGTGCTGCATTGTTAGCCCCTCGGAATAGTCTCATCTGCTTGCATTTCCATTAGTTTAATAAAAACAATTCATATGTGTACAGTGGAGAATTTGCATGACTTTGAAAGATGGTTGTGCTTTTGCTGAAAAAGATAGCATGCCCCCATCTACTCAGAAAAATCCACCCAAATGCAGTCACAGTCGGTGCCCTGTATGCTTCCAATTCTCATGTATTCACTCTCTCCTTGAATTAATTATGTGAAGTAAATTTTGAATCTTTGTTTATATTCGCTGGTAACTGTGCACCCAATTTCTTGAACTAATATTAAAGCAGCTGCTGAAGTTCTGAAGACACAGAAACCACATGGGCTGTGTCTACACTGGCCGCCTATTACGGAATAGGCATGCAAATATAGCACTTTGGAAGAGGCAAATCCGCGGGGGATTTAAATATCCCCTGCGGCATTTGCATTTTCATGGCTGCCGCTTTTTTCCAGCTTGGAGATAAGCCGGAGAAAAGCATCCAGACTGGCGCGATCCTCCAGAATAAAGCCCTATTCCGGAGGATCTCTTATTCCTACTTCCAAATAGGGCTTTATTCCGGAGGATCGCGCCAGTCTGGACGCTTTTCTCCGGCTTATCTCCAAGCCGGAAAAAAGCGGCGGCCATGAAAATGCAAATGCCGCAGGGGATATTTAAATCCCCCGCGGATTTGCCTCTTCCAAAGTGCTACATTTGCATGCCTATTCCGTAATAGGCGGCCAGTGTAGACGTAGCGGGTTTCTGTTATCATGTATATCCATTTGCAAATTTTCAACCAAGCTGTCACATGTAACTCCTTTTCAGAACAAATCTGGAGTTCTGCTCTTAACTACAATGGTCCAGTGCGTGCCTGGTGTTAGGCCATACAACTCCAAGGGACTCATCTGCAGAGGCCTATGTTTATGCCATCTAATCTTTCCAAGTATTTTAAATGTTTCTGTAATAGTGATATAATATATATGGCATTCTCAGCAGGGGTATATATCATTGATGCAGTCATTTCATACCAGTCTGATCCCAGTTGCAGGGCTGCAAAGATGAACAAAATCTCTCAGAAGAGGGACCTGAGCTCTCTGCACCTCTCATTCAGACTCCCTGGCACCCACATGTACCCACCAACCTGCCTACCCTTGCAAGAGCTGCCACATTTGTGTGTGTATGTGTGTGTTCGCCTGTATGTGTATAGCTCCTTGTCCTTTTCCCTCCTGGGTTAGAGCAAAGTATATTAACAGTAGACTTGTTTAATATAAGCAAATTATTTGCAAACATGTAAATTTGTATAAAATAGCATACTTGAAGTAGAAAAATATTTGCAGCTAAGCAATAACTAATTTAGTCATCACAAATTGAAGGTCCTTTCTGGCATACCAGGCCTCAAAACTTTTCAGAGCCAGACATCTTTCTCTAAACACTGGCCTGCCATAAAATGCTTGCAAATGGGGTTGGCTATTTTAAAGCCTCCTCCCCCCAATATCAAAGAATAGACATACAATACTAAAATTCCCATTCAAATCCACTGAGTGGGAACATCTCATGTGGACAGTTTCACTCTGGCTTTTAAAGACTTTTTATATTTATTTTTCGTAATGGGCTCAAGTTTTGATTCATACTGCCCATAAAGTTAGCATTCCCATATGTAATATGTTAAATCAACATATTTAACTGCTATATAGGAAAGATCTTCCATAAAAGACATTTGAAGCATAGTTCTTTTTAACAAACAAAATAAGTCAAGAATTAGAAGACCACTATTATTCTACCTCTCCCTCATACAATTTCCCCAGAAATAGACTGCTAATACGTTGGGAAGCCTACTGAACCTTATATGCATGTTACAGTATCACACAAGAGAGACAGGGCAGTCAGAGGAGAGAGAGCAGTGTGAGGGAGTTAGCCCCATAACAGTTTAAAGGTTGCAGTTTTACACATACAAACAATTTGTACTATACCCAAGTTTTATAAAGTTGGTATGTGTCAGCTCTGCTGATTTCTTTCCAGTGTGGTTTGACAAAAGACTCACTTAAGCTCTTACTAGTTTGCCTTTTCTAATCCATGTTAAAGACTTCAAAACTCTACCAGGCCTTTCACTTGCTTTTTAATATATTAAGTAGAAGCTTAAAATGGAAAATCCTCTCCATCATAAGCTTCAGAGATTTATTATGTAGAATACCCATTCTCCTGCATCAGAGTTTTGTTCCTTGGTGGCAGGGAACTGAATATTTTGCTCCAAACTCCAGTATTGGAGGCAGCGATTAAAAGTGTCTGTGGGAAGGAGAGCTGCAGTAGCAGCCCTCCCATTTGCTGAGAGAACAGAAACCTCTGATAGAATGATGAAAAGCTTATGGGTTGAGTAAAATGTCAAGAAAGGCTAATGAGCTCAGTGGTAAGTGCTCGTCTAATCAATGGGAATTATTAGGATGCACATAACCAGAGGATTATTATTTAGCCAACTGAAAAGGCTTTAACACACTGAATATATCGGAGGCAAATTTACATCATATGAGACTTGTTCAGATTTGAGCAAAACTGAAAGTATGGTCAGATTGTACAGCTTTTCCACTCTCCTATTCTGCTAAGAAGAGATCAATAACTTGGAGTCCCGAAAGGAAGAAATCCTGTGTTTTTCTCTCAACAGTTTTGTCTTGTTGGTGTTCTTTGAAGGAGAGAGAACCCATACGTGTGACTCCTTTGTAATGTATTTTATGTTATCTAGGAATTGATAACTGTATTACACCAACACCATATTTAGTCAGTTTCATACTCCGTAATACTCTGGGCAAATAATTTCTTTCATAAACTACATTTTAAAAGAGAACATAGCCTTTCTTGGCTATATCTGCTGTAACAACCTGATCTGGACACTAGCTAAATGTCAGAAAACCTGAGGCAGTGATGAATTCTGGCTGGCTGCCAGTACTGCTGACTCAACTTGCTGCAATGCTAAGTCTTATGCAGAAGCCTATGGCGCAGTGACAGAATTGCTTTCAGCTTGGCAAGAAGAGTATAAACAGACCTATCACATGGACTGGGCTGTGACTACAAGTGCACAAGAGAAATGTAAACAATTTGACTTCGAGAATCCCAGCTGAATAATAGATCATGTTCTACTACAGCTACAATGCTCGAGCTTATGAATGTAACCTTCGTAAAGGATAAAAGCCACAGATAAAGTTGTGTGGTACGTATTTTCATGTGTAACAAGCACAGAGAAGGGAAAAAATCATCTGTTTATTTCTAGGACAAATACATGAAAATCAGACCTCCCATAAAAAAGCCACATTAGTTATTTCTTATATTGTATTGTCAGCTAGCTTATTTTGTATTGCAGTTAAAGATGGTGTCATATGGCAAGCTGCAACCACCGGAAGCTGCGAGGGGCTGTACCTGTTGACAGACAGCATAAACAAAACATCTCGTGGCCCACCAGTGGATTATCTTGATGAGCAATGTCCCAAAGATTGCCGACCCATCAGCGTAAGTGCAGCCTCTCCTGCACCTTGTGGCTGCAGGGAACAGGTATCTACAGAACAGCAATGGGCAACCTAGGCCAATGAGTGGACCCTCCTTCATTGCAATGTGTCGCAAGATTGTTATGGTTTCCCAAGATTGGGTAGTTGTTCTGACTGCACTTGTATACTTAGAATTTGAGAGGTGTATTGACTAAACCATTGCAGTGCTTTGATTGGATGCAGAGGGAGCACATGGCTTTTGCAGTCAATGTTGTGTGCAATCTCCCTTCACATGCCCTTGCTTTATGTACGTGTCACTTTAATAATACCACTAAGAAAAAAATGACATAGACGGAAATCAATGGAATCTGACATCCCTGTGCATGAGCAATGGTAAACAAAATGTCTTGTGGGGTGAACACAGAATCCTGAATCATTGGGCCTCAGGTTGTTCATCCCTGCTATAGAAAGACAGGGAACCCTCTGCAGCTCTGCTGCATGAGAGTGAAGGAAAAGGGAGGAGCACAGCCCTCCATCCAGAATGGAAAGAGGAGGCAGATGATCCACCACCCCTAGGCTAGAGGGTATATTCTCTTTCATGCAGTCCTGGTTGGAGGGGAGAGCTCTGCTCTATCCCACCATGACTGCAGCCTCCCCTGCACCTTGGGCCTGCATAGATATGGTAAACCTCTACAGCTCTACTGTCTTCATACCTCTCAAGTGCCTCCAGGCAGGAAATATTCAGCAATGATATGGCCTTTCCTGAAGCCAGGATCTCCTTCTCCTTCTGGAAGCCCTGGTTGGGTGTCTCTGCTTTGCCAGGCCAGGGCTGTAGCCTTCCCCACACTTTGTATCCAGGTGTCATAGGACCCTTTCCCTTACAAGAACTCCCTGCAGGCCCACTGTCAATATTGCTCAAACCCAATCCTATACACCCCCACCCCTTATTTCCCACAAAAAAATAAAAGTTAATAATTGAAAAAAAAAATAACCCTAGAGGTTATGAACAATACTGATATGAAATTACTAATAACAATGTGTTTTGTTAGAGCTGTAACACATCTTATAAAAATGAAAGCATCTGTTCATTAAAAGCAAAAAAAAAAAAAAAAAAAAATACCGTTTACCTGTAATTCTTGGTCTTCAAAGAGATGCATCTCATTGGATTCCTATTCTTGTGCTCACTATGCGAAACCAGATGGGAGCTCCACACTCTTCAAGTTTTCTGGGACCCTTTGAAGCACTGGTAGATAAGCTTCCTGCAGTTATCAAGTTAATATGGGTTTCTTCTGGTGTAGCTAAGTGAGCATTCTTCTCTGGAATCTGTAGTCAGATCTGAGCAAGTATAAGAAATAACAATATGCATGTCCTTTTTATCATTTACTTTCTTTGAGTATAATAGTGAACAAGTTCACTATGAAGAACATTGTCCTAGGACCTGATCCAAAGTGAAGTGAAGTTCAAGGCCTCAAAATATTAATTGTTAAACAGATAGTTCAGGATATATGTGGAAAACAAATTTCAAATATGCAGGACCTACTGATGGGAGAGAAAGGGCTAAGAGGGCAGCTTCCCCAGGGCCTGGTGATTCTAAAAGGGACTGGGGCTCCCAGTGGCTTCCTCTGCTACTGCAATACCCAGAGCCCAGGGTCTTTTTAATCCCTGTCATTGTACTGCACTGCCCACTCTGGATGGCTCTAAGGACTAGGGGGAGGGGTCGCACCATGGTCTTGGAGGTGCTGAGGTCTGGCGGGAGGGTGGGGGAGTGGCTCGATGCACTTGCTGTCCCAGCCCTACCACTTCCACCTTAAGCCTTGCATGGATCAGCTCTCCTCCCACCTTGCTCCAAGACCCATTGTGGCTGTCAGCACCGCTGAAATATGTATAGCAAGTATGCAAGCCTGATTCCAGGAGTTACATTCACACAGTAGACATTCATAATTAAGACTACTCACATTTTGAATAGTTAATGCTGCAAGTTTTGCTTTAAGTAATCCAATTTGCCAGTAATCCACAAGTTGCAGGAACATTCAACAGACATGTTTGTGACAACTGTTGTCACTTAACAGATAACAGTAATTTGGAAACAGGAAAATGGGATAAAACTCACTGACTGAACCGATTGCCTTGAATAGAGTATATATCAGTTATTTGTTATAGTAGCATCTAAATGCCCTGATCAGTCCTGGGGTTATAGTTTGCTAAGTGCTCGTTAGGCAAAAAGTATAGTCAGTACAAAAAACGCAACCTACACTGCAAAGACACAAGCAGCATATGAAAGGTAGGGGAATGATGTCAAAAAAATATATAAACATGTATTTGCTACTTTTATTTTTTGCTTAATTTTGTAATTAATTTGTAAATAAATTTTAGCTTTTTCCAATTATCCATTAACCACGAGCATCAATCTGTGTCTTAGTTCAGTCTCACTGGGTCGGCTGATTTCTTGGGTGCATCACAGTAGAAGTGCGTCTTAAGGAGGAAATTTATTAGCCTTAAAGATCTGTTCAGGGAAGTCATTCTGCGTTAAAGGCATTACTTTACCTGTAACCAACTTTATCAAAAGAGGTATAATTAATGTTTAGCTGAAACTCGTGATCCCAAAACATTACCTAATATTTGTTACTGCGAAGAAGATCCTGGATGAAAGTTCCAGTAAATCTTAAATTTTTGGAATCCAACAGAGATCATATTATTGTTCAGTAGTCTTTATACAGCAATATTAGTTCTATATTCTTTTTATTGTAATACTATTTTGAATTAGCAGTTGGAGCCCAGGTCTTCAAGCAAAATATTTCTGATTTTCTTGAGAGGGACTATTGTTCAGTGGTTAGAGCTTGTTTTCTCTCTAAGATGCATGGCTGCACAGCAGCCTATTAAGTGCTGCACAGGCTGCAGTGGGAAGAGATGCCTCTACCTCAGTTCCAGCTCTGCTGTGGACAGGGTAGTGGTGCCCTTCCCTCAGCCCTAATCTTGCCCCATCCCTGGAGCTGCCGTAGTGGGAAGAGGTGCCTTCTCCCCACCCCCAGCCCAGATGATGCTATGGTGGGAAAGTGCAGGGAGGGAGAGTCCTCTTTCCCCACCATAGCCTTGGGGCAGCCTGCACCCTCAACCGGAGTCCTCCTTCCCCTGCACCTTGGCCCCAGCTGTGAGCCATCTCCCATGCTCTAAACCCTTTGGCCCCATCCCTGCCACAAAAATTTTATGTGCACTGATATGGAGGTGATGTATCATATTGTGTGACAAAACCCCTTCATATTTGTGTGCATCACACAATTCATTCTAAACACACACGGGAAAAGTTAGTGAGAACCCTGGTTACAGTACTAGTCTAGAATCATAGAACCATAGAGCTGGAAGAGACCTCAGAAGGTCATCAAGCCCAGCCCCCTGCTCTAGGCAGGACCAATCCCAACTAAATCAATCCAGCCAGGGTATTCCACAAGGCATAACAGTTAACTCAAACTAAGGACTTTGAGTTTGCTGTGTGTAGCTGCGGGCAGTTAGGGGATTTAAAAATGGCGCCTGGACGGGAAGATGCAAATAAAGCCTGGGATATTTAAATCCCAGGCTTCATTTGCAACTTTGAATGGCTACATTAGCCTCCCTAGTTCCAATTAGGGGGCTAGTGTAGACATACCTCCTGTGAAATAGTTTTTCCTAATATCCAACCTGGACCTCTCCCACTACAACTTGAGACCATTGCTCCTTGTTCTGCCATCTGTCACTACTGTGAACAGCCTTTCTCCATCCTCTTGGGAACCTCCCTTCAGGAAGTTGAAGGCTGCTATCAAATCCCCCCTTACTCTTTACTTCTGCAGACTAAACAGACCCAACTCCCTCTGCCTCTCCTCATAGGTCATATGCTCCAGCCCCCTAATCATTTTGGTTGCCCTCTGCTGTACCCTCCCCAATGCGTCCACATCCTTTTTGTAGTGGGGGCCCCATTACTGGACACAATATTCCAGATGTGGCCTCACCAGAGCCAAATAAAGGGGAATAATCACATCTCTGGATCTGCTGGAAATGCAGAACTTGGGAATTCCCTGCTCTGCCGCAAGGCAGGGACAGAGCCGCAAGGAGTCAGGACAGAGCCTTGGGTATATGTGGTGGTGGGAGATATGGGAGAGTGTGAAAGTGGGGATTGAGGAGGGGCTAAAGATGGGTGAGTCCCATCCAGTAGGGCTTTTCCTCCCTTCTTCAGTTGGTGGGACCTTCTCTCTTCCCCAGCACCTATTCCATCCTCACCCCAGGCTACCAGGGGTGTTTTCTCTCCTCCCGCGGACCCTGGTGCTGCGGACAATGGCTGGGGTGGGGAAGGGTTTGGGGCAAGAGGCTACTTACCCAGTCTGGTGGCAGAGCTGCAGCCCTCCTGGCCACCCTCTTAGCTCTGGTCTACACTAGGGAGTTATTTTGAAATAGCAAGCAGAGCGTCCACACTACCACGCCTGTTATTTAGAAATAAGGGACTGGTTATCTTGAAATAATAACTTTCCACAAGGAGTAATGCTTATTTCAAAATAGTTATTTTGAACTAGTGTGTGTGTGGATGCTCCACTGCTGTTATTTTGGAATAACTACTCCCCAGAGCCATTCAAAGTAATTACTCCCCAGTGCTTCCTGGGGCTCTTAAGTCAAGGTAGCATGTTCACATTAAGGGACCCTGCCTCAGACTAATTTTGAGGCTTCCTCATAGTTTGGGCACACTATTTTGAAATAGTTATTTCAGGAGTTATTATTTCAAAATAAGTTATTTCAAAAGAATTTCTTAATGTAGATCTACCCTTGGTGCTGTGTCCCATCATTTCCATGTTATGAAAAACAGCCCCATTCCCTGCACATCCCATTATGTTGGCACAACCAAACCCTGGCCTTGCTTTAAGTTAGAATAAGAGGAAGCTGCGTACCAAATTTGGTGGTCCTAGCTCTTACCATTTAGGAGTTCTTGAACAAACAGACTCGCAGACAGACCAATAGACAGATGCTCATTTCTAAAATATATAGATAGATTTAGGTAAAAAACTATTTGCATTATGTTACAAAAAATGAGATTTTAGGAAACCATTTTGTGACATAGAGTTGTAACTCATTTTATAGCCCAGTTCTGCAGTCATTCTATTTGGCTACGTCTACAATGCAAGGCTTTTGCGCAAAACCAGCTGTTTTTGCACAAAAACCCGTGGAGCTTCCACACCTCAAATGCGCTTTTGTGCATGGAAATCGAAAGTAAAACAACAGAACATAGGGCTTTTTCTGCCATAGGTAAACCTCCTTTTAGGAGGCATAACTTTTTGCGCAAGAGTTCTTGCGAAAAAAGGTAAGTGTGGACGCTCCTATGGGAAAAAACACAGCTGCTCTGATGGCCATTCTGTGAATAGCCATCAGAGCTTTCTTGCGCAAGAGCATCCATGCAGTGTGGACGCTCTCTTGTGCAAAAGCACATCGCTCTTGCGATGTGCTTTGAGGTGTGGACGTGCTCTTGCACAAGAAGTTTTTGTGCAAAAACTCTTGCACAAAAGGCTTCTTGCACAAGAAGCATATAGCGTAGACGTAGCCTTTAGGTAGTTATAGCCTAGGCCCCCATCACCATTGTATTTGAGCAACTCACTGTCTTCAATGTATTTATCTTAGGTAGGAAGTGCAATTATCTTTACTTTACAGATGGGTAACTGAATTACAGAGTGATTAAATGACTTGTTCAAGATCACAGAGACCTTGGGACAGGTAAATCTTCTAGTTATAAAAATTGTTGAAGAAGCTCACCTAATTACACATTTTGAATCAAACATGAAAAAGAACCACTTTTTCCTATATAATATACTCTGGAGCAATACTAATAATTTAAAATGGCAAACATGTGACATGTTATGAGAAAATAATTGATTTTAAGAATATGTCTGGGCTGTTGTAATTCATAGTGATATGTATAAAAATTATTTAAAAATACAATTTAGAACAGCTGTCAGTGAAGTTTTCTTTATAGCTTCTGTATGTCTTAATGACAACTGCCACTTTTCTAATTATAAATCTACTGTACTCTACATATGTAAAATACTGTATATACTAGGAGGTTAGGAGAAACATGTGAGTGTATATAGTGCTTTATGAGGGTTGTTAAAAATGTTATATAATTATAAATAATGCTTTATACACCTTCCAGTGGATTTGCAGTGCTCGCCATAAATTTTAAAGAAGGAAATATTACAGCATATATCTACTGTTTTCCTGCAGAATTGCCAATACACGCAGTATTTTGCGCATAAACATTACAATCAGATCAGTGGAATTTGCTAGTAAAACCAAACATTATAGCGAAAACTCCACTTATAATCTTTTTGGTATCCATTTATAAAAATCTTGGCCCAATATAAAATACTCAGGGGCTGTGTCTACACTGGCATCCCTTCCGGAAAAGGGATGTTAATGTAGACTTTGGAATAGGCAAATCCGCGGGGGATTTAAATATCCCCCGCGGCATTTGCATTAACATGGCTGCCGCTTTTTTCCGGCTTGGGGAAAAGCCGGAGAAAAGCGCCAGTCTAGACGTTATTCTCCGGAAAATAAAGCCTTTTCCGGAGTATTTCTTATTCCTACTTGAAAGGAATTACAGCATATATCTTGAAAGTAGGAATAAGAAATACTCCGGAAAAGGCTTTATTTTCCGGAGAATAACGTCTAGACTGGCGCTTTTCTCCAGCTTTTCCCCAAGCCGGAAAAAAGCGGCAGCCATGTTAATGCAAATGCCGCGGGGGATATTTAAATCCCCCGCGGATTTGCCTATTCCAAAGTGCTACATTAACATCCCTTTTCCGGAGGGGATGCCAGTGTAGACACAGCCAGGGATTCTGCTTTTTAGAAGCACTAGGAGGACCTATATATACTAACACACTTGGGGCTTCTAAGTTCTTTTGGTTTAACATTTATGCACCAGAATATACTGATCTGAGACACAGGACAGGTGGTATTCAGTCTTGAAGCTGTCACTTGCATAAGATGAATAATTTTATGGCCATTTCTATTAGTATAAAGAGAATATAGTTCTGCTAGATCAGGAGATATTACAGCCTGATTCTGTCCCTCTTTAAATGTTTTATAATTGTCTTCAGTGGGAAAATATTGGGTCTTTAGGCCATAACTACTTGTCAGTTTCAGACCAAACAGTTTGTTCCTGTGCCTTAGCAATTATGGGCTACATTCTTCTTTTAAGGAAGAGTCAAGGAAAGTCTGACGTTTTATTTATTTGGATCCGTTCTGAGATTAGGAAGAGTTTTTCAAAACTGTGCAAAGGGATTAGAGTCACAGGTCCCATTGAAGGTCACTGAGGTTTGCATTCCTAAATCTGTTAAGTGCTTTTGAAAATCTTCCTTTTTACAATGTTGCAAATAGTCCCATTCATGGACAAAGTGCAAGGGAGGTGGTCAAAGGTGTGTGCTAAGTGTCTTCCAGCAAACATTCCCTCCACCCACTTGCCACAAACATGTAACATTTTGTTACCTATGGCAGAATGAAGTACTACACTTTAGATATAAAATAATATATATATAGAAAATATTTAGCATTATTTTAATCATAATTGAAAAGGGTGGCGAGTAACTTTTGTAAATGGCTCAGCAGATATATCTTTGTCCCTGTCCAAAGCAAAGACATTCTACAGCTTTTCCAAGCTAGCAAAACAGTGTATTTTTCCCTAATCTCATTTTCAGAAACAGCCTGTTTTGGCTAACTCGTTTAATAAACATGAGAGGAAACATTGAAGTGAAAAGCAAATGAGTTTTGGGTAAGGTTTGTGTGGGGAGTTCAGTTTCTCTGATCTAAACCCACTTGTCTGATTCCAGATTGATTTTGGCTCCTGAAACCCAGAGATCAGGGGAGGATTAGAGTTTTGTGGGGCCCAGGGTACGGGGCCTATTGAAGTGCGGGGCCTGGGGAAGCACAATTTCGCGCATGCGCCATGGCCACAGCCGACAGGTAGTAGCGCATGTGCGGGGCCTATCAAAGCGCAGGGCCCTGGGCAGCCGCCCCGCTTGCCCTGCCCTATATCCGCTGCTGCCAGAAATTTTTTTCATTTCCAATTTGGATATAGCTGAAATATGCTGGTTTTGGTTTACTATAATGGAAAGTGCTTAAAATCAGCTCATTTTACAAGTTTTCTATAGTTCTGAATAATAGAAACCTTTTAAAGTCAGTCAGAATTGTGACATTTCTACCACAAGGGGCCAAAAGCTTGTGAGGAGAGGTTTTGGATGCTATCTAAACTAAACCTTATTCTAAATTTAACCCAGATATGCACAATGCTTCTTTTGTCCATCTTTACGTAGAGTATTTCTATCTTAAGAGGATATCATAAAATCATCTTATGAAAAGTTGCCAATATACACATCCATGAACATTCACTGCTGTGCTTAGATTAGCATGAAATTCTATTTGCATGTTCATAAACAAAGTATTCTGCACAAGCATGACTTTGTCTTGTGTGTTTTGTACCTCTTCTATGATATTGCCAAAGCTGGGGCAAAAGGCTATTTGAGTCAGGATAACTGAGGGGAAAGCTCATTGGCATATATCAACTTCCCATACTAAGGCACATATGTGATCTCAAATCACACATCCAGTTTGGTTCTGCATTTGGCTGAAACATAAAGGAGACACTCAGAAAAAGCCAATCTGATTGAATTCACTCTTGGTTTAATTTCTCCTTTATGTCGTTTTTTTTCTGCAAAAGTAGAAACAGACACAATAGAATGGCATATTGCCAATCAATCATGGCATAAACCATCTGAAATTCATTGCTGAAAGCAGAGCAGATAGACAATTTTTATTTTCTTAACTGACAAGTGACAGGCAACGTGGAAAAAAAGCTTTTTTTATATATTACAGAACTATTACAGTAGAATAATCATTTTCTGGTGCTACTTTCCTGATCAGGTAAAGAGACCTCAATATAGTTTATCTAGTAATAGATTTGTTAAGAAAAGTGAACTGGTTCATTATTTTAACAGACATATGAATATTGATGGAGAACTTCATGGCATTTTAGAGTATAAAATTATTTATTTTATGTTAATTGTACAGTTATTGTCAATTAAACATTTCAGACCATGTCTAGACAATTCCAAAATGGAAGCTGAAATAATCTCCTTTAGGTATACTTAAACTACTTTACGATGCATTTAATGTAACTTTATAATATAAACGTATTACATCTGGGATTTTCAAAAGACTCAAGAGAGTTCAGCATTAGGCATTAATTGGGCTACTATAAAGTGGGTTCATAACTGGCTGGATAACCATTCTCAGACAGTAGTTATTAATGGTTCACAGTCCTTCTGGAAGGGCATAACAAGAGGGGATCCACGGGGATCTGTTTTGGGACCGGTTCAGTTCAATATCTTCATCAATTATTTAGATATTGGCATAGAGAATACGCTTATTAAGTTTGCAGATGATACCAAGCTGGGAGGGCTTACAAGTGTTTTGGAAGATAGGGGCATAATTCAAAATGATCTGGACAAACTGGAGAAATGGTCTGAGGTAAATAGGATGAAGTTTAATAAGGACAAATGCAAAGTCCTCCACTTATGAAGGAACAGTCAGTTTCACACATACAAAATGGGAAGCGACTGTCTAGCAGGGGGTAGTGCAGAAAGGGATATACAGGTCATAGAGGACCACAAGCTAAATATGAGTCAACAGTGTGTCACTGTAGCAAAAAAAGCAAACAGGATTCTGGGATGCATTAACAGGATTGTGTGAACAAGACATGAGAAGTCATTCTTCCGCTCTGCTCTGCGCTGATTAGTCCTCAATTGGAGTATTGTGTCCAGTTCTGGTCACTACATTTCAAGAAAGATGTGGAGACATTGGAGAAGGTCCAGAGAAGAAGAAAAAGAATGATTTAAGGTCTAGTGCAGTGGTACGCAACTGTGGGTTGTGACCCCCAAGGGGGTTGCAGATGTCATCCTGGGGGGTCGCCGTGCCGCCGCCAACAGAATCAAGTCCCAGGTGCTTCAATATGAGGCCCTCAAAATTAGTGGGTACATTTTACATTAATCACACTGTGCCTCAGTCATCTGCAAAATGGGGATAATATTGTGCCATCTCATAGAAGTACTGTAAAAATAAATTAATGCTTGTGAAGCACTCAGACTTTTGAGATGAGCACTATTGAAGAGCATAGAATAAAATTAATAATTTTGTCTTTAGAGAAGGTTTGAATAGTGTCAAGTAAGAAAGAAATGGGACCACGTCTTGAATAATGAGGAGAAAATCAAATATTGAACAGCCACTCATTAAGTGAGCACCATTAATTCTGTGGAAAAAGTAGAATGTGATCACGTATGAAAGACTTTTCTCAATCTGACCTTATTATAATGCTCCTTTAAAGTAGTTTGTGTGTATGTGATGTAGATAGATACAGAGGGTGTACCTGGACTATACAGCACATGTGGTATAGTATTTCAGAGACAGAGGGAATGAAATAGACAAAATACATGGACATGGGACTTTTAGAGAGTAAGGTGTTGGGATTGTTTCTCACACATTTTTAAGATAGGAACCAAGTGTAACAAGGTGACAGGACTCTTTTGTTGCACCATTCAGTTAGCAGGTATTGGGCCCCTTCACTTCCAAATGATTCTTGTTGTCTTGCTTGCCTCGCAGGTGTGTAAAATTAGTTCCATCCTGTATCTAAGGAGCTGGAATGGTTTCCTAAGCACAGTGAGTCTAGCTTTAGCAGAAGCTTGTGAGTGAAATCCTGACCTTAATGAAGTTAGAATTTCATCCTAAAAGAGTTTAAATCAAATAAATGCTTTTATATATTGATGAGTTGCTTTTTAAAATAAAGCTTGGTGTGGCTGAGTTTTGGAGAAGATAGGGAAGCCATCTGCTCACTGGGGCTATGTCTAGACTACAGAGTTTTGTCGGAAAAACAGCCGTTTTCCAACTAAACTTGAGGAACGTCCACACTGCAAGTGCGTTCTTTCGACAGTAAATCGAAAGAACAGAGGGCTTTTTGCACAATTGGTAATCTTCATTCTATGAGGAAGAAGTCTTTTTGCAAAAGAGCTCTTTCACAAAAAGGCATGTGTGGATGGGGAAGAGAGAGTTTTTTCAGAAGAAGAGGGAAGAGGAAAAAGCACAGGTGCCCTGGTGGCCATTCTGTCCATAGCAATGACTGCTTACATGCGAGATAGGGTCCAGACTACCTGGATGCTATCTTTTAAAAAAGCTTATCACTTTTTCAATGCGCTTTTGCAGTGTGGACACTCTCTTGCACAAGAAGTTTTGTCGGAATATCTCTTTTTCAGAAGATCTCGAAAAAAGCTTCTTGCACAAGAAGCCTGTAGTCTAGACATAGCCTAAGAAAAACAAAGAACAATATGTAATTTTAATGCAACTGTGTAGCAATGCATAATATCTGTACTGCATGTGTTAATTTGTTAGTGTGTATAAAGAGTTTTGAAGCATTACAGAAATGTTTATTAATAATAACACACATAGGCTATGTCTACATTGGCGTGATCTTGTGCAAAAGCAGCTGCTTTTGCCCAAAAACTTGCTGCCTGTCTACACTGGCCGTGAGTTCTTGTGCAAGTACACTGACGTTCTAATGTATGAAATCAGTGCTTCTTGCACAAGAACTCTGATGCTCCTGCTTAGGAATAAGCCCTCTTGCGCAACTGTTCTTGCGCAAGAGGCCAGTGTAGACAGGCAACATGAATTTCTTGCACAAGAAAGCCCTATGATTAAAATGGCCATCAGAGCTTTCCTGCGCAAGAGAGCATCTACACTGGAATGGATGCTCTTGTGCAAACGCACATCTCTTGTGCAAATGCACATGCCAGTGTAGACACCCTCTTCTGGCAGAGTTTTTGCACAAGAACTCTTCCGCAAAAGCGTTCTTGTGCAAGATCATGCCAGTGTAGACGTAGCCGTAATGTTTTACTACATGCCAAAATACAAATATAGTTAGATAGATGTATCACAAACTTGTGAAACCTGCAACTACAGTGAAAGAGGTAAAAATTCCAGGAGCCCAGAGATTTTAAAAGCCTTAGGTTAGTACAGTCATAGTTCCAAGAGTTGAGATTTACTGCAGCTGGCAAAAGAGTTCTGTACTTTTTCATTGGGTGCTCAGTTCAGGAAAAACTCAACCTGTTGAAAGTTCATTTAATTTTATTCAATAGTAGTTCATATTCCTGGAGAAGAAGTCAAAAGAAGGATATGATAAAAATAAACAAAGATATTATTCTCCAGACATAGTAGATGGGGAACGTATGTATTGTTTCTCAGAATACTAGAATGAGGAGCTCTTCAATGAAATTGAAGGGAAGCAAATTAAAAACTGATAAAAGGACCATTCAGAATGCAATTAGATGGTGGAAATCATTGACTCAAGATATCAAGAAAACCAACAGCTCAACAGGAGTCTAAAAATATTAGACACTTATATAGATAACAGGAACATACAGGGCTATAACAATAAACAAAAGCATTGGAGGCATATAAATCCTTACATTTCAGGGCATAAAACAAGATAGTGGACTGGATGGGTCATTAGTATGATCCATTAAAGTTAAACTCATGAAATATACCAGCAACCATATTTCATTGCTGCATCATATGGCCTTTTATTTTTTAATGTGGCCCAATACTGAAAGAGTTGGTATTTTTTTCTTTAAAATGTACTTCATTGTCTCATATTTTTGGTAGTGCTTCCCCCATCCTCTGATTCATACTGAGGCATTGCTAGTGTTCCCTTTTGTCAGTATGCAAGGGGAAAGTGCACAGTTTGCTGCATTCCTGACTCTGGCTTGGGAGAGCAGGGGACAGATAACCTGTCCCAGTGGGAGAACATGCACCCCTTCCCCGCCTGTGGCGGATGGAGCTGCGGCAACAATGAAGATTTGCTTCTCACCTATACCCAAACTGCTGTGGTGAGAGAAGGCTGAGGTAATCCTCTCTCCCTGGGGCAGTTTGCCTACTGAACTACTAATCCCCATCCCCATCCCAGAGCAATGATTCAAATGAAGCATGTACACTTTGATTTTTTTTTGAGAGAGAGGTTGAGGTAAGAAATGCCGGGTAAATCTTAAAGTGCTACATAGTCCTGTATTTTGCTTCAGCTACACCAGACTAACTCGGCTACATTTCTATCACTAGGGTAAATCTTCTAGAGTCTTATAAAACTCTTAAACCATTATGGATTGTTGTTTAGATGAGATGTAATGTAACACTGTTGGTTGGCACATACAAACTGTTTAAAAGACACAGTTTGTATAATACTGCTTCTCATGTCTTGCAGGCATAAAATATTGAACTATAATGGAAATGACCTGAGCAACAGAACAGAGAAATTTCCTTTGTCTGATCTCCAACAGCTAAACAATAAACATGGCATCATTAATGAAAAATCTAAATTATTATTTTTTTAAAACAGTGAATTGGCCAAGAGCCATTTTGCAAAACATATAGTACAGATATATTTTGAACCATTTTTGATCCCTTTATTTATCTTTTTTCAATTTAGGTGAAACATCATTAAATTATTCTCTGGATCAGTGTAAGGTTGGAATAAAATGTCTATGTAAACAAAATTATAAAATGTTTCTTTCTCCTGAAAGAAACTATATGTGGGAAAAAATGTTTGTTTGTTTTTTGCATTATTGTTTTGGCAATTAATTAAGCACAGCTAGCTCTATATTGTAGATGCTACATAAACATTAATACTAGTATTTACAACAATTGCCTAAAATAAGGCAAAGTGGGCACAAGTGGTCTAAATCATCATGTTGAAGCTTTTGTTCTTGAACCTATTTCTACTGAAGCTAATTGAAAAACTCCCATTTAGTTGAGCAGGATGATTCTCAGTCAGAAGTGAAAGGAAAAAAAATTGAAATGTTGCACTTCCTGGTTCACCAGCACCTCTTTTTGCTATATCTATGTTTTTGGAGTTCTCTTTTCCAAGTGTATCATTAAAAGTTAAAAAGATGTAAAAGTACTAAAGAAAGAACTTCAAACATTAGTGAGCAATGGTAAGGGAGTTAATCAGATTGTAGGAAATCAGAGAAATGAGTTCATAGACAATGGAGGAGAAGAGTGAAAATTAGAAAAAACTTGAGGGAGGCTGATGATTTAGGAACTAATAATAAGAATTTCTGTTATAATCTACTGGCTCATCAGGTGGAAAGGTGACAGGATTTGGGTCTGTTAGTTGATCACAGGGGCTTTGTTTACATTATGGCTACGTCTAGACTGGCATGATTTTCCGCAAATGCGTTCAACGGAAAAGTTTTTTCTGTTAAAAGCATTTGTTGAAAAGAGCATCTAGATTGGTACGGACGCTTTTGTGCAAAAGCACTTTTTATGGAAAAGTGTCCGTGCCAGTCTAGACGCGGTTTTGCGCAAGAAAGCCCCGATTGCCATTTTCGCCATCAGGGCTTTTTTGTGCAAAACGGTTCTCAGCTGTCTACACTGGCTCTCTTGCAGAAAAGCATTTGTGCAAGAGGGCTTTTTCCCAAACGGGAGAGTCATTGTATTTGTGGAAGAACACTGATAATCTTACATTAGATCGTCAGTGTTCTTGCGCAAATTCAAAGCGGCCAGTGTAGACAGCTGGCAAGTTTTTCCGCAAAAGTGGCTGCTTTGGCGGAAAAACTTGCCAGTCTAGACACAGCCTATGAGTTTTTCCACAAGAGGCAATGCAAATGAAGCACAGTTTATCATTTTCTTGTGCTTCATTTGCAGACTCTCTTTCATTCAGTTTTTGCACTAGGGGTTTTTGCAAAAAAACAGTCAGTGAGGCCGTGGCCATTTTGCGTAAAACCCCCTTTTTCCGCAAGATCCTTATGCCTGTCCGGATCCTGTCTGGCATAAGGATCTTGTGGAAAAAGGTTTTTTTGTGCAAAACGGGCATGGCCACACTGCCTGTTTTTGCGCAAAAACCCCTTGAACAAAAACGGAACAAAAGAGAGTATGCAAATGAAGTGCAAGTAAATGCTAATCTGTGCTTCAATTGTATTGTCTCTTGCAGAAAAACGTATAGTGTAGCTGTAGCCAGGATGATTATGATGCGATACAGCATGAAAAAGGCAAATGCAATCCTAGGATATATTAGGTGAAGTATTTCTAGTAGACAGAGGGAAGTATCAATTACATTGTACATGACACTGGTAAGATCTGACCTGGGATATTATGTACAGTTCTGGTCACCTTGTTCAGGAAAGAGGAATTCAGACTGAAAAAGGAGCAGAGAACGGCTACTAGAATACTGAGGAAAATGAAGGACCTGGTTCATGAGATGGGACTAAAAAAAGCTTGGCCCTGTTTAGATTAGTGCAAAAAAAAAAAAGTCTGAGAAGGGGATTTCACTTCTTTCCATAAATACACCAAAGTCTACTACTCACAGTTCTCTTCTTTACAGTATTTATTTTCATCCTGCATAGCAGTAAAAAGCTGACTATTGATCAATTGTTGACTTCTAAAACAAAGCAGAAGAAAGTGTTCTGCGATGCACTTAATACAATGAAATTATTACAACATAATGAATTAATGTAGGCTCATAATACTCAGTTATTTTACTCTCTCCTTTGAATGTGAAGGCATTTGTTTAGTTTTCTAGAACATTCAAATTAATTAGCTTCAGATGATAAATATAAAGGTTTTCTTAGCTCCCAGTAAATTGTACATTCCCTGGCTGTTAAAATGCTATGTAAGTCCCTGATTCTACAGTTTGATCTGTACAGAGCAGGCATCTTCCTGCTCTTGTACAGAGCCCCACTGGAAATAGTTGTAGGTCACATGGCACAGATTCAATTGGAGAATATGGCTCTTCATCAGTGCAGGATAACTACCATAACAGGGAGGCTTTTTGCCTTGCCAGAACAGATAACTTCAGAGAAACTACTAAATCCTGGTTGACCTGTTACTGGAAAACTTTTGTTTCATTTCACATCTCACTCTGTTCCCTTGTGTTTGCTTTGCGAAGTGAGTTAAATATTTGTCTCATCGGAACAGACTGCTGATGTTATGAGGGCACTGTCCTGTTCAGACACAATAGAAAGTGTCTAGTAGTCTGAAAACCAGGATAAAAAATTGTTTATTTAGTAATAGTTTTAGCCTGATAACTATAGTGCGCCAAATTATACTTTGTAAATACTGTTCTGTATAAAGCTGCTCTGCCTTAAAAGAAAGTATTATCATGATTTTAGGAAGTGTCAGCTCGGTCCTTTTAATTTAAGCTGGCCAAGCCAAGAGGTGCTCAAGGGAAGCACTTTCATGTTGCACTGAGTGATTACATACTTATCCATTTAATTATCTTCACTCATAATAAACCCTGCTTCGTAGCAGTAGGTAGCCCTCTACCTTGTGCTAATTAATGAATCAGTTAATGGACAACCTGCAGAGTCAGAATATGCTAATTTAGATTGATTCTCTTTAATTTTGTGAAATCTACTGATACAGTTTAAACTGGCCACTATTTAGACCCTTGAAGTACAGAAGCTATTGCAGTGGACACCATTGCTAACTGGCAATAAAGCTACGGGATAAAAATTCTGAAATCCTTCATCTTAATTTCTTAGTTAATTTAGAAAACAAGGAACCATCTCTTTAAATTTGAACCAAGCATTGGTGCAGAAACCTCCAAAAAACTTTTGAAAGACCACTTTATGTATAATACTTTAGTGCCATGCTGGCATGAAGATGATACCTATATTTTTATATTAGTATGAAAAGCTTAGAGGTCTAAGAGCCAGTGAATGCTTTGTACTAGCTCTGGCTCCATGGTTGGAGTGTTGTGATGCCTGCAAGGGCAATCAGGACTCAGAGTGATATGAGTTTTCTGTCCCTCAAGGAGGCAAGAAAAGGTGAAGAGCCTGAGACATGATGGTAGAGGAGAGTCCTTCAGGCAGCAGCTACAGGAAGTGGCTGCTGTACCAATGCCCTTCCCAGAGTGCTTCCTGGGGGCCTTAAATGCAATTTAGACTCCAATCAGTGTGGACATACGATTTTGATATAGCTGTGCACCATTTCAATGTGAATTTGTAGTGTGGACAGGAGTTATTAATCTTAAATAGCTTATTTTGAAATAATCATGTAGAGTAGACGTGCCCTTTAAAGAGAAGAAACTAGATAACAGGCAGAAAATAAAGTGGGATATAAATGGTCTAATTTGAAAATGGCAAAGATTAAGAATGGGATACTCAGAGGATTTCTATTAAGATAGATTTGCTTTAATATTCCTATAAATGACCAAGGAACGGTGTCTAGTAAAACAGCCGAGGAGGAAATTGTTTTTCAACATAGGGTATTTCTACTACATGTATCTGACAAAGAGGGTATTTGCCCACGAAAGCTTATACTCCAATACATCCGTTAGTCTATAAAGGTATGTCTACACTACAGCGCTAATTCGAACTAACTTAGTTCGAATTAGTTAATTCGAACTAAGCTAATTCGAATTAGCGCATCCAGACTTAAAAACTAGTTCAAATTAGCGTTTTGCTAATTCGAACTAGCGCGTCCACACTGATTGGACACAGGGGCGCATTTAAGGGCGGCTGAAACCGGTTCTGGCAGGGCATCAGGTCAGTAGTTGCTTTGTGTGGCTGCTGTCTGAGGCTATCTGAGGCTCGTGCTTAAAGGGACCCCCCCGGACAGCCGGTTCTCAGCTTTTCCGCTTGCTTGCCTACCTCGCCGAGGGACAGCAAAGCGTTTTTCTCTGCGCCCGTCTGTGTCGGTGCTTCCCTTCGGGGACGCCGCCGCAGGTGGCAACATGGAGCCAGAGCTTGCCCTGCAGTTTCTGGTGCAGTTTGTGGACTTGCTGCTGCAAGCCTGCCAGCAATGGCTGGAGGCTGCCTGGCACCACCTGGTGCACGTCAGCCCCCTGCCTCTCCACCTGGCCTCCCTGGAGGCTGTGGAGGAGCCGCAGGGGCGCCCGGATGCTGGTGTGCCCCGCCGCATCTGGCGTCTGGACACCAGCACCGACTGGTGGGACCGCATCATCCTGGAGAGCTGGGGAGACAGGCAGTGGACCCAGAACTTCAGGATAAAGAGGGACACCTTCCTGGAGCTCTGCGAGTGGCTCGCCCCTGCTCTGCGGAGAAGGGACACTCGCATGAGGCCCGCCATCCCCCTCCAGAAGCATGTGGCCATCGCCCTCTGGAAGCTCTCCACGCCGGACAGCTACCGATCCATCGGGAACCAGTTTGGCATGGGGAGATCCACCGTTGGAGCAGTGCTCATGCAGGTATGGCACTCGCCGGTCACTGGGCTGGGGGGGAGGTGGGTTGCAAGGAGGGGATGGGTTGCCCCAGGGAAAATGGGGGGAGTGGAGGAAAGGAGGCGAAAGTGCCCCACACCGGAGGGGTCGGTCTGTCCCGGCCGTACTACACTCCGCCCGGGGGGGTTCCTTCCGGGAGTGGGGCGCGGGGCACTGCAATGGCACGAACACTCCCAGTCACACGGGCGCCCCAGTGATTCGTGCTTTGCTGTGTCTCTCTGCAGGTGGTCAAGGCCATCAACCGGGTGCTGCTCCACAGGGTGGTCCGCCTCGCCGACCCGGATGCCATCATCTGGGGGTTCGGCGCCCTCAGCTTCCCCAACTGCGGGGGAGCCATCAACGGGACGCACATCCCCATCCGTGCCCCGGAACACCAGGCCTCCCAGTACATGAACCACAAGGGGTACTTCTCCGTGCTCCTGCAGGCCGTGTGTGATCACCGGGGGCAGTTCACGGACATTAATGTGGGCTGGTCCGGCAAGGCACATGACGCCAAGGTGTACCGGAACTCCTCCATGTGCCAGAGGCTGCAGGCCGGGACCTTCTTCCCTGACCACCACATGAGGGTCGGGGACGTGGACATGCCCGTGTGCCTGGTGGGGGATGTGGCCTACCCCCTACAGCTCTGGCTCATGAAGCCCTACACGGGGCACGTCAACCCATCCCACCAGGCCTTCAATGCCAGGCTGACCAGGGCCCGCATCATCATTGAGGGGGCCTTCAGGTGACTGAAAGCCCGATTTAGATGCCTCCTCACCCATCTCGACCTCGCAGAGCACAATATCCCTCCCGTGGTGGCAGCATGTTGTATGCTGCACAATTTGTGCGAAAGGAGTGGGGAGGCTTTCCTGCCAGCCTGGATGGCTGAGGCTGAGCGCATGGCTGGACACTATGGTCAGCCCCGCACCGCCGCTGTCCAGGAAGCCCAGCGGGGGACCGTCCGGATCCGGGAAGCCCTGCGGGAGAGCTTCCATGTGGAGGAGGAGGACTGAACTCTCCCTGCATGCCCTACTGGGGCCTTCTTCCACCCTCCCTCCCTTCCCCTCCTTACCCCCCTTTCTAATGTCAAATAAAGACACCTTTTTTGCGAACAAAATTCTCTTTTTATTTTACATAACTGGGGTGGAGGAAGGGAGGAATGAGGGTGGGAGAGGGGAGGGGGAAACCTGGGAGGATGGAGCTGGAAGGGGAGGAAAGGGAGGAAGGGAAGGGAAAGCTCAGGTTGGGGGTCCGGCTGGCTCTCCCGTCTCGCAGCACTGCGGGTGCGGTGGCGTCGGGGGGGAATGGGTGTGGAGGGTGGGGCAGGAGGGACGGGGGTGCAGAGGAAGTGGGAGGGGGAGCAGGGGCAGCAGGGGCAGGAGGAGCAGGGGCAGCAGGAGCAGGGGGATTAGGGGTGGGAGGAGGAACGAGAGCTGGGGCAGCCGCAGGAGCCGGAGCAGGAGGAGGCAGGAACCCGTCGACCAGGGTCTGGAGGTGGCCGCTGAGGGCACGGCCCTGCTCCTCCAGCACCTCAAAGCTCTGCTGGCGCAGCCGAAGGTCCTCCTGGATCCAGTGGTGATCCAGGAACCGCAGGTGCCGCCGCTCGTACTCCTCCTCATTCCTGGCACGCCTGCTGGCCCGGGTGCGGGTGGCTGTTGCAGGTGGGGTGGTGCACCCTGCAGTCCCAGGTGCTGCGGCTGTGGTGAAACAAGAGCAGCCGTCAATTCTCCCTGGGGACAAGGTGGGTGAAACCCAGCCCCCCTCTGCAAGGCCAGGGCCCCTGCATGACACCCAGCTGCTGATCCATGGTGGGCAAGGCCCAAGTACACAGTCCTTGGGTTCCCTCTCCCCCCACAACTACCTGTACACATAAGGGGAGCATGATGGTACTCACAGGTGGAGGCCTCCCTAGCCTCGGACGACACAGAAGACGTGCTCAGTGGGGTGTCTCGGGGGTCCTGGGTCCTGGGCAGTCTGCCGGCAGGCTCCTGGCTCTCGGCGTCCTCCTGCTTCTCCTCCTCCGTGTCCGGGACGAGTCCCTCTGCCCTGGGGTCGATCACCACCCGGGAGGCATGGACAGCGTGAGCCCCCAGGATACGGTCCAGGGCCTCAAAGTGGGGGCAGGCCTCCGGGTCGGCCTCTGGCTGGCAGGCCCGGGAGTAGGACTGCCGCAGGTCCTTAATTTTACAGCGGACCTGATCCCGACTCCGCTGGTGGCCTCTGGCGGCCAGGCTGGCAGCCATGCGGCTGTAGATGGCCGCGTTCCTGTGGCTAGTGCGGAGATCGTGGACGTTGGAGGCTTCCCCCCAAACCTGGATGAGGTCCATGATCTCCGCACTTGACCAAGTGGGCACCCGCCTCTTGCGGCCCCGGGCAGGCTCCTGTGAGCTGCCAGCCTGGTCCCGGGAAGAGGGGGAGGGCTGGGGGGCAGCGGGTGGCTGGCTCAGCAGGTGGCAGGTGCAGGGTCTGCTGGCTGGGTGCTGGCAGGCTTGCAACTGGCACAAACACTGTAGCCAGACCATGGTCCTTTAAGGGCTCCGGGGCCGGGAGGGGTGGCAGAAGAATTTCCCTGGTGTTGGCCAGAGTGGCCACCAGGGAAAGGTGGGGAGGGCTAGCCTCCCACTAGTTCGAATTAAGTGGCTACACAGCCTTAATTTTTACTAGTTAATTTGAACTAGGCAGTAGTCCTCGTGGAATGAGGTTTACCTAGTTCGAATTAAGTGCTCCGCTAGTTCGAATTAAGTTCGAACTAGCGGTTCGCGTGTGTAGCACCTATGAAAGTTAATTCGAACTAACGGCTGTTAGTTTAAATTAACTTTGTAGTGTTGACATACCCTAAGGTGCTACAGGACTCCTTGTTGCTTTTGCAGATCCAGACTAACACAGCTACCCCTCTGATATTTGATAACATAGGGCTGAATCTGAAACTTTTTGATGGTTTTCAGAGAGACACCTTCAGATAGTCAAAAGTCATGACACTCAACTCAAGTCATGGAATTCCCAATCAATACCCTAACTTCCAGGCTACAGAATCAATCTTTCTCTGGGCCAATGAATAAATACACAAAGTGGAACAAATATATGAAAAAGTTAGAGTCCCATTCCACAAAAGCCAATAGCCTGGTCTGATTAGGGCCCTTACCTGGGCTTTGGAAAATCCTAGATCAAATCTCTGCTCCAAGTAAAGCAAAAAAAAAAAAAAACCCCAAAACAAATAAAGGATAATATGAGAAATTTTATAAGGTTCCCACAAGCTAGGTGAATGTGCAGGATGAGAGAACATGAAATTTACTATTAATAAATACAAAGTACTGTACACTTGTGTAAATAATTTGAATTATTTATGCAAAAGGTAACATTCTACATTAATTCTAATCACCCAGGTAAAAAACCTGGAGACTAATAAAGATAGTTTATTATTCTTTAAATGTATTTATTATTTTATTAACAATTGTATTGCAGTAAAGCCTACTCA
This sequence comes from Pelodiscus sinensis, assembly GCF_049634645.1. NCBI lineage: Eukaryota > Metazoa > Chordata > Testudines > Trionychidae > Pelodiscus > Pelodiscus sinensis. Next base: position 36,310,994 of record NC_134711.1, on the reverse strand, counting down.
TGGACCATAACCCCCTTGTGCTAGGTGCTGTACAAGCACAAAAGACAGTCTTTGACCCCAAAGAGTTGGCAATCTGAGTATAGGGTAATAGATGGATTCAGACAGATGGATGGTGAGCACAAGGAAACAATGAGATAATGATCAGCGATCTCAGCTTCATGGAGACCTTTTGCTCAGTGTGCATGGCAGTCAAAAAAAAAAAAAAAAAGAAAATCTTACAAAATAATGCCATTACATAAATGAATCAGTTCTTCTTTTCCTTTCTCAAAAGGTTGCAGAAGGAATAAAAGGGGTTCAGAGTCTGGTGATGAAAATGCTGAGGAAGAAAGCACAAAAAAGACTGAGGCTGTGTCTAGACTACAAAGTTCTATCGGAAAAAGATACGCAAATTGCAAAGCGCAATTTGCGTATCTTTTTCCGCTTTTCTTCCAAAAGAGGCTTTTCCAAAAATTGGCCATTCTATACTGGGCCAAATGTCAGAAAAAAAGCCTCTTTCAGAATATCCTTTCTTCCTCATAAAACAAGGGATGCCAAAAAAATGCATCTGCTTTTCCATAAAATTTTTAGGAAAAGCAGACGAGTTCTTTGGACACGCAGAGCTTTTCTGGGAACTCCGCAGACTAGATGTACCCTGAGACTGATAAATTTAGATAGAAGACACATTATATTAAAATAAGGAATATGAGAAAATATAAGTACAATTATGATAGGAGGTAAACTGGGTGCCCCTAATTAAAATACAAAGGAAAGGGGGTATAGAATATAAACATGTACATTTGAAAACAATACTTTTTTTGTATAGTGCATAATTAACTGTGGAATTCATTCTAACTGATCATCATTGTTGTCAAGAGCTTAGTGTAATTCACATAGTAACTACACATTTATCTTGATAATAATATTCACAGTTAGATGTGGTTTGGTTTTGTGTTATTGAAAGGGTATAAATTCTCATCCTTCAGGCTACATCTAGACAGCATGCTTCTTTCAGCTGTTTTTCAAAAAAAAAAAAAAAAAAAAAAAAACCTCCTCTGTAGTGTAGACATAACCTTAGTGAATAATCCAGCTGCTTACTCAAGGGGTTTATTAAAATAATTTCTCCCATGGGCAGATTATTTCAGTTGGTTCCTTGTACCTGCCTCTCAAGAATTTGGTTCTACCCACTGTAGGAGATAGGACATAGGATTGGATGGTCCACTGGTCTGTTTGGGTACGTCTACACTACAGCGCTAGTTCGAACTAACTTAGTTCGAATTAGTTAATTCGAACTAAGCTAGTTCGAACTAATGCATCTAGAACTAAAAACTAGTTCGAACTAGCGTTTTGCTAGTTCGAACTAGTAAGTCCACATTAAGTGGACTCTGAACAGGGCTTAAGGATGGCCGGAAGCAGTGCCGGCAGGGCATAAAAGGAGGACTTAGAGCATGGAGATGCTGTCTCAGGCTAGCCGAGGGCTGCGCTTAAAGGGTCCCGACCCCCACCCCGGACACACAGTTCTAAGGGGTGCCCCGCTTGCAAAGAAGTTCTGGCTTGGAGTGCCCTGAGTGCCCACACTGGGCACATCACACCACTCGGCCATCAGCCCGGCTGCACTTGCCGCAGGCTGCCATCTAGGGAGAGGGAGTAATTGGGGGGCTGCAGGAGAGCTTCCACCCCCAGAAGCCCGCAGAGCCAGCCCAGTCCTCCCCATCGGGGGCTCGTACCCCATTCCTCCCTCACCTCCTTCCACTTACCCTTCCCTAGCCCCCCTTCTTATTGATGTACAAAATAAAGATAACGTTTCTTCCAACATTGACTCTGTCTTTATTGAAAAAAACTGGGGGAGACTGGGAAAAGGAGGTGGGAGAGGGGAAGAGAAAGGCTGGGAGAGGGGAGGGCAACTAACATGATCAGGGGTTGGGAACAGGTCCCAGATGAAGAAAGGCTACAGAGACTGGGACTGTTCAGCTTAGAAAAGAGGAGACGGAGGGGGGACAGGATAGAGGTCTCTAAAAGCAGGGGTTGGGTGGAGAGGGTGCATTCAGAAAAGTTCTTCCTGAGTTCCCATAAAGAAGGACTAGAGGACACCAAAGGAAAGGAATGGGTAGCAGGCTTCAAACTAGTAAGAGAAAGTTGTTCTTGACAAAGCAAAGAGTCAACCTGTGGAACTCCTTGCTGCAGGAGGCTGTGAAGGCTACAACTAGAACAGAGTTTAAAGGGAAGTGAGATAAAGTGATGGAGGTTGGGTCCATGGAGTCCTATTAGCTGAGGGTAGGAGTGGTGTCCCTGCCCAAAGTTTGTGGAAGGCTGGAGAGGGATGGCACGAGACAAATGGCTTGGTCACTGTCTTCGGTCCATCCCCTCCAGGGTCCCTAGGGTTGGCCGCTGTTGGCAGACAGGCTACTGGGCTAGATGGACCTTTGGTCTGACCCAGGACGGCCATTGTAAGCTCAGGGCTCAGTGTCGGGGGTCTCAGTGGACCCCCTTGATTTTCATGCACACCTGGTCCTGGGTGGCCAGGCTGGCAGCTCTCCTGCCCTAGACGGCCACTTTCCTGTGCCTAGTGCGGAGATCGTGGACGAGGTCCACGATGTCCGCACTAGCCCAGGAAGGTGCCCGCCTCTTGCGGTCCAGGGCAAGCTCCTGGGAGCCGCCAGCCTGGTCCCGGCAAGAGGGGGTGGGCTGGGGGGCATCGGGTGGGTGGCTCTGTGCCGTGCCAGGTGCAGGGTCTGCTAGCTGGGTGCTGGCAGGCTTGCACCTGGCACGGGCACCGTAGCCAGCCCGTGCCCCTTTAAGGGGTCCGGGGCCGGGAGGGGGGCATAGAGTTTCCCTGGTGTTGGCCAGAGTGGCCACCAGGGAAACCTGGGGAGGGCTAGCCTCCCACTAGTTCGAACTAAAGGGCTACACAGCCCTTAGTTCGAACTAGCTAGTTCGAACTAGGCGTTAGTCCTCGTAAAATGAGGTTTACCTAGTTCGAACTAAGCGCTCCGCTAGTTCGATTCAAATTCGAACTAGCGGAGCGCTAGTGTAGCGCATAGGAAAGTTAGTTCGAACTAACGTCCGTTAGTTCGAACTAACTTTCTAGTGTAGACATACCCTTTCTGAGTAGCAGTGGCTATTTTCCCATGATCCTAACTGAGAAATCTGATTAACTATTAGAATTTAGTTTATAATGTATGGCTATAAATAATTGGAGCCAATTAGAATTTAGCATATTTTTCGTTCTCTGTTCTGGCTCCTTGCACAGAGGGAGCTGCAGCAGTGCTGATATGAGAATTGCAGTAAGGTGTTTGTTTCTTTCTCCCTCTCTTCCCAATCCTGAAAAGGAGGTGGGGGTGTGGGGGGGAGGGGGGAAGAGATCTGCAACACTGAGCTGATTTCGCCACAAATGGCACTGCTAACTTCAAGAACAATTAGAAGCAGCATCATGAATAATTCAGCGTTTTGTCACTTCGGGGGCTTCCCACTCTGTCTTTACAATTCAGAACTGTTTTTTCCTTCCCTTTTTTGTTGAAGAGAAAACCCAGCTTCGAAGGGCAGAATCTCCAGAGACTGTCTGCCTGCTTAACATTCAGGTGGCATTACTGTCGGATTTTCTGGAACACCCCATCCGGAGGCGTGTTGATGCATGTACGCAAGCACGATCTAGAAGGTATATTATGTACCATCTATGCCTGTACAACCATAATACATCAGGTGGGATTTCCAATCTAATAAATTGTTTTTATTCCCTTCAATTGGGAATATGATTTATTATAACGCTAAAGGGAAGAGAATTATCTGAAGAACCCAGGGCACCATTAATTTACAAGAAAGCTTTGCTTTCTCTCTTGCTTTTTTTTTTCATCAGAGGAAGCTCCTAGTCAGTGACAACACTGTCTGATTAAAGGCAGTGAGAGAGTGAGTCAGAGAAGAGTGGGCAAACAGGCACATCCCGTGACTACAAGCATGACAATGAATGACAATTTTCTAGCACTTCATTTGTACAAAGAGCAAAGAGATTTGTTTTATCCTTACAAAGAGATTGCAGGTATTCAACTGCTATTTATATATCTATATATCTATATATAAATTATATGCAGCTCTCACCTCCAATCAAAACCCTGCTTTGTTCTTGTTACCATTGCGGTTAGAAACTCTATATTCCAGGGACAAACCATGAGTAAAGAAAATCTGCATAACAAAAAAAGATTCCAAGGACAGTTTATTGTTTCAGCTTGGAGTAGAGCTATGCTATTATCATGCCAGGGAGCCCAAGTCAGAGTATTTTTAGCCCAGGGATTTATAATTTTAGTACTAGAATTCATATGAACAGCACAAAATGTGAAAATATTTGAAAATAGTCTGAGCAGTTTGGGGGGCAACTGAGTGCTTTGGGGTTTGTTTGTTTTCTTTTCTACTTTGTGTGAGTGAATTTAATATACCTATTGGGGAAGGACTGACACCTCTTGTTTTAGGGAGTATTTAGTTCAAATTCTAATCCACCACAAAAATGGCTTCAAAATGACTGTACGTGTATACTGAGATGGCAGCGTTAGGCTATGTCTACACAGGAGCATTATTTCAGACTGATGTTATTCTGAATAACGTAGTGCGTGTATACACAGCAAACCTGTTATTTCAAAATAAATAACAGGGTTCTTACTCTGACTTCTGTAAACCTCATTGTATGAGGAGTGAGGGGAAGAGTGCTTTATTTTGAATTTATTTTGAAATAAGCTCAAGTTGCGTAGCTTATTTCTAGTTTAGCCCTGTTGTGTAGACATGCCGTTAATGTGCACTTATATTCTGTATGAATGTCTACACTGGGGAGTTATTTTGAAATAACTCCACTTATTTCAAAATAACAAGGTGAGCATCCACACTACCAAGCCAGTTATTTCAAAATAATGGGCTTGTTATTTTGAAGAGGAATAAACCTATTTCAAAACAGTTATTTCATGAGTTATCATTTTGAAATAACCCGGTAGTTTAGATATACCCTATTTGTCTCACTTGCAGATTATTTCTGCCTAGAGAATGATTAATCCTGCTGCATCATCATCTTCCTCATCCCCCATTAGGCTATTGTCCCTTAGTTTGGGATGCTCCTTCATGGCTCTTGTTGCCAGAATCAGGGTAGAAATCTACTTCATTCTCCCTCTGGTCATAGATTTTCCGATGCGTATCTTTTGCAAAGCATCCTTTCAACATTTGGCCAATGCACCTCAGACTCAGCACCTTTGCTCATTCATCACCATCTCTTCAGCACCTTTACTCCTCCATCTGCAGAGGCACATTGATTTTTTTCATATTATGCTCTAGTTCTTGTATGCACTTTATAAATGATTCAGAAATGAGGTATCTGCGTACAGGAAGCCCTTCTGATGTATCTTCTCTTTCAGTGCCAGATTAAAACATTGTGTTTGGTAGCTATACTTCTTAAGCTCTCACAGGCTGTATACTCACCTTCATGGCTTTGCATGGGTTTTTGCATTGCAGAAGTTGAACATACACTTACAGAATCTTATCTGGTATTGAATGAGGAGGTGGGCATGTCACCTACCTACTATTTGGTCTTGTTGGGTTAGAGTTCTCCGAACTCAGAATTGTACATGTTCTGTTTTTAAAGTAACAGAGTATTTTTTTAGTCAAAAAACCTTTTGAGTAAGAGAGCTGTAAAATAATTGTCTGATAAAACATGTAACATTAGACATGCAGTATCTAGACTTTCAATCTCTTCTCCCCATCCTAGTCCCCAGGCCAAACTTCTTCACCTCAACTACTGAATACAAGAGATCAGGGAAGACAGTTGACTATTTATTTACACAACGCAATCTGAATGCATTACTAGTAGGAAAATTCATAAAGGGACAGTCATAGTTTCAAGTTCACATTTCTTTGTACTTTTAGTCCTATATTCTGTCAAATATTCTGTGTAATATGACTCCTGGAGTACGTCTAGACTTACTTTCACTTTCTAAAGAAGATATGCAAATTCGGTTCTTTTTTTGAAAGAACCTTCTTCAAAATTTGAGGTTTACAGGTTCTTTTGAAAAAAGGCTGTTTTCTTTTTTTAAAGAACCGCTTCTAAACAACTTGCTTTTTTGAAAAAAACTCGTTTGAAAAAGTGATTGGAAGAAGATATGCAAATTACCAACAAATTTGAATATATTCTTTTGAAAGTGGTATACCAATCTCATGGAGCTGGAAGGGACCTTGAGAGGTCATTGAGTCAAGTCCAGTCCCCTGCCCTCACAGCAGGACCAAGTACCATCCCTGAAAAATTTGCCCCAGATCCCTAAATGGCCCTCTGAAGGACTAACCTCACAACCCCAGGTTTAGCAGGCTAATGCTCAAACCACTGAGCTATCCACTCTAGACATACCCTTACTGTTTAAGAGTTATTTTATGTGTTAATGTAACACCAATGAGCAGAACCAAACCTGGGCCCAGCGGAGCTTGGTGCATAAGCCTCTACTGCTTCGGCTACAAGCCAGGTGGGTCCCAGCTAAATCTGTAGAGCAAATTCATTCTTTCTCTCTCCGTAAATGACTACACCAGATACTGTGTGGGTTACATTCACACCTATGTGTCATATGAAACCACTTTAGCTAGAGATGAGAGGAAAAGCATATATGCAAAATACCTGTATCCTGCTAAGTACATAGAATGCTCAACTTTTATAATGGAACTTCTCAACAGAAAACATTTTAAAAAAATGTTGCTGTATCAGAACCATTCCCCTTCTGTTCAATTTAATCTGTTTGTAAGGTACTGATGAGAACATCATGATGATGTTTACATTGCATGTTATTATGCTACTTAGTAATACCGAAGATAGACCAATGAAAAAAATCCAACTTTGACAGGATATTTGACTCCTTTCATCTTTAACTCCTTTCATCAGAAGAAGTGGATTGTGCCCATGAAAGCTCATGTTATCATCTACATGTTTTGTTAGTCTTTAAGGTGCTGCTAGACTATTTATTGTTTTTTTTTAAGTTTTTCCAGTTACAGACTAACACAGCTACCCCTCTGAAGGATACTTGATGTCATTCATGCAGTTCTATATCTTTCATATGTGTGTTTTATATTTAGTACAATAGAAGACGAGATCTTCTTGTACTTATGGAGAAGTAATATCTTCCATTATTTGATCACATAACACTAGGCAATGGTGCATACTATTATACATGCTTTTCAAAGACAGACGGTTAATAAACATTTCATGAACTAATTGCATGAATAAAGGTGAAATCACAATCCCATAGGAGAGACTCCATGGAAATAGGGGCAAGGCAGAGAATTCTCTCATGCTCCTGAACTCTGCTGGGTGAGTGTGCATTCCTGATTCTTAGGGCTGGTTGCAGCATGGCTGAGAACATCTAGCATGTTGCTTTAAAGTGCACTTGAGTACAAAAAACTGTTGAACACCTGCCTTTGCTTCCAGTAGGAAGATCCCAAAGTCTTCACAATGGCACCCTCTTGTTTGGTATTGTGTAAATATTTTTGTATTTTGAAACAAGTGCCTTGTGCTGTTTCATTCTTGCAAGGCATTCCTCTGTAGTCTCTTTTATGAGTCCTCCTTAGATGGTCCTTTGCCATTGTGCTAGAAAAACCCAAATCCCCAAAATTTGATAATCGTTCTGTAGCCACCATCTATCATGCTGATCAACATTGTCCCATGGATTCCTTGTGCTCACCCATGTGTCTGTTTTCTTATTTCACACTTTGATTGTAACCTTTTGGGGCAGGGACCCTCTTTGTCTGTGTTTGTATAGTACCTAACACAATGGGTCTGATCCATGATTGGGTCTCCGGGGTGCAATTGCAGTATAAATAATAATAGATCTTGAAAGCAGTAGCAGAATGGTCACTGATGAAACTGATACCATATGTTGTCTCTTTTGTATTTTTAAGAAATCTTAAAAAAAAAGTACTGTACATAATCATCAAAACTTCTCTAATTTTTAATTTTACAAATTAAGATGTTAATTCTCCCTCCCCCACTCCCAAATCATGACTATATTATTCTTCCTAATTTTAATGCAAATTCTAAAATAATTAAATCTGAAAATCCTGCTGGTTTTCATGAGGCTGTTCTAGTCTCGTCCATATGCACCAAGTAGCAGAATAAAAAGTGATACACAATGGGTGAGGACATAGGCCCAGAGCATTTTAGGATGTTATTGTTTTAATATATTGAAATCCTAATTTTAACGATCCATTAATTTGGAGGATTTTTTAAATTGCACTGAAGTATGGAGGAACACCAGCTTGTACATCGTTTAAGATTGCAACTGGGTTTTAGTGAAAACCTGATCTTGTTTGTTTCCTTAACATTTTTTTTAAATAGTGGTTCTTCAACCTTTCACACACCAAACCTCTCATTGCAGGCCCTACCCCTTTAAAAACACAATGGTAGTTTTTAACTGGGGCTGAGGTCTTAATGTAAGCCTACATTAAGTATTGCAATTGTTCTGTCGCAGCTGACTTGGAGTTTCAGGGTATGCCTACACTACAGAGGAAGATCGAAGCTGCCACTGTCGATCTGCCAGAGTTCAAATTAGCAGTCTAGTTAAGACAGCTAATTCGAACTGAGAAGGATGTTCTGGTCAATGCCAGTAGTCCTGCTTTCATGAGGACTAAGGGAAGTTGAAGGAAGAGCATCTTCCTTCAACTTCCTGCAGTGCAAACAGCACCAAAAGCCAAGTTAAGGTACTTTGACTTCAGCTACTCAATTAACATAGCTGAAGTTGCGTATCTTAATTCCAATTTGTCCTATCAGTGTTCAGGCTCTGGGGCTATAAAAAAGCAGTGTAGAACTCAGACTTATCATATGACGGAGCATACTCTCACAGCCCAGGCTCCCGTCTGAGCCCAAATGTTTATACAGAGGTTTTTATCTTCACACCCAAGTCAGTTGACCTGGACCAGTCATGGGATTTTTATCCCTGTGTAGACATATCCAAATAGGAGCAGAGAGAGCTTCCAGTGGTGGTTGGCAGACATCTGCAGACCTGGAAGGGAATAAGAAGACTCTCGTAGGCCCCTGAATCAGCATGGGGAAGACACGCTCCTTTTGCAGGAGCAGGGAAGACTGTGAAAAAGGCCAAACTCCAGGCAAAAATATATTGAGGGAGCAGGAAGATAATCCTTCCAGGAAAAGGAGCTGTGCCTAAACAGGCACTGGGGTGAATGAAATGAACTTTAAAGATAGACTTCATAAGTTTGTTTTCTTTGAAAAGATTTTGTGCAAGACTTTATAAATTGGGCCCCAGAAAAGGGAATGTTCTAGTTATCTGGACTGTATGGACTTCTTCAGGGACACTGAGTGCAGGGATCATGGGCTCAGCAGTGTCCTGAAGAAGTGTCACTCTTGGCCAGGTGGGGGGTGTTATAAGGCAGGCATGCCTATTGACAGCACAGTACTTGCTCCCTATACTATATGACAACCATCAAGTTGGAGGGATAAGAGAAAATCTCTTATTCCTCTTAATACCACTTAATTGACTGAAAGGGTGCTGCTGTTAAGCAACTTGAGGAATTCTCTCACTACCAAGGCAGAGCCTCAGGGCCTGATTCTTCTTTGCAATAACATTACTTTCCACCACTGGAACATGATGTAAATGGTCCTTGATATAGAGGAGAATCCAGCCCTGTATGGGCTCCTCTCCCAGTCTAAGCCAGAAACCTGATAGCTTTATGGATGCCCATGAAAAGTGTTATTAGTCAGTCACTTGTCGGGCTTGTAACTGATTCTCTTTGCTTGGAAGAATTAAGACAGTTTTTATTTTAAATTATCTGAGAATATAAGAGGGCTTTTAGACATTTTATAATCCTATCACTGGTGTGCTCAAATTACAGTAGCTAGCTAGCAATAACCTTCCACTAAGAACAGAATGAGCAGCAGCACCGCATGAATTATTTAACTCAAGACTGCATTTCCTGCTTTCTAATCAGAGAAATAACACAGGCTCTATAGAACATTTATCCCAAATTAAGAGCTGAAATGGTTAACAGATCCCGCCTTTTAAAATCAATATTATGAATTCAAAGAAAAAAACAACATGTACTATCTGACGCCTCTGGAGTTCGGATCTGGGTTTGATGTCACATTGAAGTAAGTGGTTGCCATGGTGATTTCAGCATATGTCTGAGTATTCCTCCATTTGAATAGTAAGGAGTGTTCTTTGGGAGGAAGTGCCCATCTGTAGTCAGTCTATTGTTCTTGCTGTACCAAATGCCAGTCTTGGTGCAGCCTGCAGAACTGCGTCATAACACAGCAGCCTCAGCCTTTATGAATAAAGACTCCCTGTAGAACCAGATTTATCCACCCTGCCATTTTCACTGTCATTTGATTATCTGTTTGTGTTTTCTTTGACTGCATTAATGCAGCCTCTTAGGGATTCTATGATAACAGGGGAAGGTTTGATATCTAACAATACCGGACAGAGCTCCCTGTGCTTGCTAGGCTTGTTCCTTGCTTTCTTCTTTTCACAGAGGATGGGCACCCTTCAAATGCCAGCGTCTCTGCACATTTTTTCTTCCCATGTTATAGAATTAGAAGTCTTTGAACATTTGAGCGTGTTTCATACCCTGCCTGTACAAATTCAACTAGACTACTTGAAATAGATCCTTATATAAAAGTCATTATTAATTGCCTAGCATATGCACCCAGAACAAGAATTGGCAGCTTCAAACAGTCCACCTTGATTATTGAATATATCTATTTATTTACCAATTAAGTAATGAGCTAGCATGCCAAAGTTGAATATGAATGGTGAATAAAACTATGGCATTATTAGTAACTGAAATTCATCAGAAAGATTCTGACAGCTACCTGCAGTGGAAGTTTCTGAGGGTTTTTTTTTTCTTATTTTGATTTACGTTTGCTGCAGTAATGCATGTTACACAGTCTGAGATATTATGAGGCTTGTTATCTTGATTATGGTATGTGCTTAAAAAAAGCATTGACTGTGGAAAAAAGGACTGGTTATAACCAGCCCTCCTCTACTTCTGATTTGTAGTATTTTTATTAGATCAGAAAATGAGGCATTCGAGCAGTTGAAATGTTTTTAACATGGGAAGACAGATATTTTCTCTTAATCTCATTCTCAGAAATGGCTGAATCGTTTTTTTGCTGAAGCTTAAACAAAACAATTGAACAATGACCCTACATAGTTTGAGGCAGATTTTTTGGCATGGAAAACTTCTGCCCAAACAGTTGAAGCTTGGCAAAGTTACAAGCACCTAAAACAGTGTCTTAAAATGGAAAGCATTGGACAACCATAACTGTAGGTGTCTCCTAACAGCTCTGCTTTCATATACTATTGATAATTTTGAAAACAGTCTTTCAACCACTTTTGCAATCACTTTATGATAAGTTTTTGTCTAGTTTGCTTATGAGAACATCATATAGTACTGTGACAGAAGCCTTATATTAGGGGTTCTCAAACTTTGTGATACTGCGACCCCCCTCTAAGTTGCTCACGACTCCCCGTGGGGTCGGGAGCCACAGTTTGAGAAATGCGGCCTTATATCATGTCTACTGCTTCCCACCTTGGCCTCAGGCCAGTAACCCCATTAAAGAAGAAAATGAGGGGTCTTTTTATGATTTTTTCATGAGATATTCATGTTGGCTATCACTTATAACCCTCCTATGCTCTAGGTCCTTACACATTGCCTTTGTCCAGTATTTTTCCTGGTATCGAAGTTTGGCTGACTGGCCTATAATCTCCCAGGTCCTCCTTGTTCCCTATTTTGAAGACAGGTACTGTATTTGTGCTTCTGCAATTCTCTAGGCCTTCAAACATCCTCCATGAGATTTCAAAGGTAATTGTTAATGGTTCCAAGATGATTTAACTGTTTTCTTTTGAACCAGAGGGCGCATTTCATCAGGCCCTGCTGACTTAAATATACTCCTCATCTTATTCAAATATCACAAGTCATCTCCTTTCCCTGTGTTGGCTTGCATTCCTCTCCCACTGGTTAATATTAATTGTATTAATATTAATTGTGTTAAAGGCACAACTGATGTTTTTTAGTGAGGACTAAAGCGAAATAGGTATTACATTCCTCAGCCTTTTGACGTTGTCCATTATTAGCTCTCCTTCCCTTTTGAGTAGACGACCTAGACCAGTGTTTCTTAACACCAAACAATATTTTTTTTAAATAAGCAACACCAAGGATTTTTTGTTGAGCAAAAAAAGAGTTGGGGATGAGGGGGAGTTAGTGAGAAAAAAAGGTCACCTGCTCCTTTAAGGGTGTCTATTTTGAACTCTGTTGTCCTGCCGGCACACCTCTGACTGCCTCGTGGCACATACAGTTTAAGAAACACTGACATAGACTTTTCTGTGTCTTTCTCTTGCTCCTAATGTATATAAATAACCTCCCTACATCGATATGCTATTAATTGGTACTTATTTTCAGCTATTTGTCTAATTTTCTATTTTTTTGTAGGATTCCTTTTTCTTTTTCAAGTAATTAAAGAGCTATTGATGGAGCCATATTGTTCTCTTACTATTCTTCTTATATTTAAGAAACTGCCACCTCTTCAAAACACCTTTATCTTCCTTTGGAACCTTACCTAATAGTCCTCTGAGCAATTAAAGTTTGCTTTTTTCAAGTTGTTGTCCTCATTCTGCTTCTCTCACTTCTTTCTTTCCTCTACAATCATGAAATCTGTCATTTAGTTATTACTTTCATCCAAATTGACTTGAACCTTCAGATTCACACCCAATTACTCCATTACTCAGAATCAAGTACCATATGGTTGCCCCCAGTCACTTCCTCCACATTCTAAAACAAAAAGTGGTCCTTAATACATTCCAAGAATTTGTGTGGTTATATTACTTCTCCAATAGATGTTCGGATAATTCAAATCTCCAATACTATCAGGTCTTGTGTTTTGAATATTTCCATCATTTGTGCCAGAAATGTTCTGTCGGCATCCTCTTTCATTTGAATTAGTGGCCTATAGTACTCCCCTACCAGGAATCACCCCTAGGTTTTTTTTTTCTCCTTTTAACTTAACGCAAAGCCTTTCAGATGTTCTGAGGTCCAGAAGGACATGAGAGATAGACAAAGTGGCTGCGTCTAGACTGGCAAATTTTGCGGAAAAACTTGCCAGCTGTATACACTGGCCGCTTTGAATGTGCGCAAGAACACTGACGATCTAATGTAAGATTATCAGTGTTCTTCCGCAAATACAATGACTCTCCTGTTCAGGAAAAAGCCCTCTTGCACAAATTCTTTTGCGCAATAGGGCCAGTGTAGACAGCTGAGAACCGTTTTGCACAAAAAAGCCACGATGGCAAAAATGGTGATCGGGGCTTTCTTGCGCAAAACTGCGTCTAGATTGGCACGGATGCTTTTCCGCAAAAAGTGCTTTTGCGCAAAAGCATCTGTGCCAATCTAGATGCTCTTTTCAGAAAATCATGCCAGTCTAGACACAGCCGTCGTGTGTATTCTTAATGTATAATGCAACACCTTCTCGCATACCTGTCTTTTCTGAACAAATGACATTCTTCTATATTAGTATTCCAGGAATGAGAGTTATACAACCAAGTCTCTGTGATGCCAATAATGTCAGAATTTAGTTTATGGACTAATATTTTCTGTTCTTCTTGTTTATTTCCCATATATTACTATGACACGTATGCTCCACCAACACAAATTTCCCAAACTCCCAGTACTAGAGGGATCGCCTAGCAGATATAAATAAATAGGAACAGAAAATAAAAGTCAGCTGCAGATTTAAGCATAACAAGACTCTAGTGGGAAGAACAATTTCAGTTGTCCATTGGAAAATCTTTCCCAGCGCCATGGATCTCAAAGTCTTTGGCAGCTCACTGTGGCAATGGCTCTCAACCTTTCCTGCTATGGCTGATATGTGGAAAATGTTCCTACTATATTAACTGTACCCTTTTCAAGAGTCTGATTTGTGTTAGCCCAAATTTCATCTCACTTCCTGGTACACTTTTTGTTGCACTGAAGTCTAACGGGGCAATCAACAAGGAATCCTGAGAAGCAAATGTCCTTTTGACAACACAGATATTCCTAGTACGGGTACACTTTGATGCTTTTGCAGTGAAATACTAAGAAGTTTCAATTCTGTGGAAAGGTTGAGATTTGGTTTTACCTCCTTATTCAATACAGGTTTTTTTTTTCAGAAACTTGAAGAAAATTTTACAAGTGAAAATCTGTTTCCGGGCTATCTCTACCTCTGGTGCTAAGAGGAACTCTGAAATGGATAAGTCCTGAATTCTAGGAATTGCAAAGATGGTCGGTGGGACTAAATAAGAAATAACGGAAAGAAAGTCTAAGAACATTTAATTAGCTTTTGCCATACAAGTGATTTTTTTCTGTTTGTTTCACTCTTGCATGAAGGGCTAAGGTTTTTCTTTTCAACATCTTTCTCTGAAAGCAAGGGACCACACTATCTGTATCAGCAGTCTAAGGCTACGTCTAGACTACATCCCTCTGTCGGGAGAGGGATGTAAATGAAGCACTTCTAAAGTGCAAATGAAGCTGGGATTTAATTTGCATAATCACGTAATGGCGCGCTTTCAAAAAAGTGCTATTTTGAACTTGAAACCACAGTCTAGACGCGGTTCTTTCAAAAATGGGGTGCTTTTTCGAAAAATTCTGTAACCTCAAAAAATAAAGATTCCAGGCTCTTTTGAAAAAGCACCCCATTTTCAAAAGAACCACATCTAGACTGCAGTTTCAATTTAGAAATAGCGCTTTTTCAAAAGAGTGCCATTACGTGATTTTGAAAATGAAGTGTGGGATATTTAAATCCCGGCTTCACTTGCACTTTCAAAGTGCTTCATTTACATCCCTCTGCCAACAGAGGGAAGTAGTCTAGACGTAGCCTAAGACTGTTTCATGTTTGGATGGAACTCGTTGGAATGACTTCCTCAAACAAGGAATGACCTGGTTTATTTATTTATTAGACTGTTCACAGGAAGTTTAATGAACTGGATAGTGCTTGGGGACCACATTTTGCTGTTTGTTTTTCTTGAAGCAGTCTAAACAAGACAGTTTTTATTATAATTGCCTTCCATTGGCTATGATGCTAGATTACAGAGCCACAAAAACTCACTGATTCACTGTCTTATGAGCTTTTTATGATAGTAACCGAAAGGAGACCCATTCAAGTCTCTTCAGACTGAATGATAGTGGGAAATATGGTTTCCAATCCTCCAGGATTGGCCTGAGGTCTCCCTGAATTGTCATCAATCTCTCAGGCTATGTCTAGACTACATTCAGGGGCGGTCCGTGAGCATAGGCAGACTCAGCGGTCGCCTAGGGCGCCATCGGCCCAGGGCACCAATGATGACGTCATGGCCATTGACGGCCGTGCAGGCGGGGGGCACCAATCACACCTTCCACCTGGGGCACCAGCTGCTGCAGCCGGCCTTGGGCCACTCCTGGCTACATGGCTCCATCGACGGAGCCATGTAAAATTGTTTATTCAGCATAGGCAAAGAAGCAGGGATTTAAATAATGCCCGCTTTATTAAAATAAACATGGCTGCCGCGCTGTGCCGGATCAGCTAATCGTCGGCACAGCGTGGTGACCATGTTTATTTTAATGAAGCGGGGATTATTTAAATCCATGCTTCTTTGCTTATGCCGAATAAACTATTTTACATGGCTCCGTCGACGGAGCCATGTAGTCTAGACATAGCCTCAGTGATTATTAAAAATAAACCTGGAGATGTTAATATGCATGGTAGGTCACTGAGTGTCCTGATAAAGGGCATTACAGCATTTTCCTCCACAGGACCGAAACCCATTTATTTTACATTGGTTTTTGCTTGTCTCATTTGCCCTACCCCTCCCTATACATAGGAATACAGTGCATGACCTTAATTAACTGTCTCTGCAAATGAATCTTCTGCTGTTTTGAAATGTATCAGCTGGTGGTTAGCCCTTCAGAACTCAGGTGTTTTGAGGGTTTGGGGCAGTCAGTAAGGCTATCTACAGAATTAGGGCAAGACCAGGGCTCTTGGGGGTAACATATTAGTTCCTACAAGTGGCAGACTGAGATTTATGACCAGAATAATTTCCAAATGACTGTTTATTTGTTTTCTCAAGCCTGCTAAACATACACTCTAAGTTGACCTGCCTTCCAACCACACAGTCAAGTCAGTCCTGACAATTTGGATGAAGTCAGATGGAAGGACATATCTAGGGATTTGAAGAGTATTTCCAGAGTATTTCATAGAGGGATAAGGGATCTTTCCGAAAAGGCTTTATTTTCCGAAAGATCAGTGTCTAGACTGGTGCTTTTTTCCGGCAAAGCTCCGCGCTGAAAAAAAGCGGCAGCCATTTTTATGCTAATGAAACGGGGGAGATTTAAATTCCCGCTTCATTAGCAATTGTGATACGTCTAATTTACATCCCTTTTATGAAAAAGTGATGTAGTCTAGACGTAGCCCAGGTGTGGTAGGGTCAAGCCAGAGGGCTACTGTAGTGGGGGGAAATGGCAGCCCCCAAAAGATAAAAGACCTGTAAATAGAAGCAGAGGGCTTCAGGACAATTAGATGCAGCTGGGAGGGAGCTGGCTCAGGCAGATTGGGGCCAGTTGACTCTCCTGCTGGCTGGCTGAAGGCCTTTAGAAAACCTCAGCAGTTGGAAGCTGGGAAGGAAGGAAGAATGATCAGACAGACCGACAGATAAGACAAGACAGAGAGCAAGTCATACCTGCATTAGAACAGAAACAGCTGGGGGAGGGAGTCCCAGGAGGAGTGTCCAGGCTCCCTACCACAGAGACCTGCTGCAAACCCCAACTCCTGGGGTTGGGTGCAAGAGACTTGCCACATAGGTTATTCACTATTTGTTGACTTCCTCTATTTGTTATTTGTAATGTGAGATTTATGGCACCTACTCCTGACTAGGTGACCAAAATGTTTGAAATAGACAATTAGCAAATAATGAATGAGAGATGCTCTTATCAAACCAGGATATGAGTTTTTGTACAAACAATTGTTCAAATAACTGTAAAGGCAAAACTCTGTTTGCACAAATTTTCTGGTGCACTTACAATGGGTACAAATATCTTTGAAAGTGTACAGCTCTTCAGAATTTAAATGAATGTTCTCAAACATATTTTTTCAGAATCTGCCATTTTACTCTTGAAGAGGATGGGTCTTAAATTGAAGCAATTTCATGGGACTCAGTGAGTCATTAATTAATTTTGGCTAATCCCTGTTGGTTCCAGTTTTGAGTGTTTTGTACAGTATTCTTAGGATAACTGTTGAGGGGTTAATTACAGAAGCCATTAATTTCTTTCTGTATTCCAATGCAATGATTGTTACCCTCTAATTTATTTTACTTACTGTGTTATATCATAATACCCTTTTCCTGTTCACTGTCTCAGATTACTTACTTTATCAACAGTTTGTATTCCTGGAGCTTGATTCTCTTATGTCTAATGGACTCACACTGGCATAAAATCAGGATAACTGGAGTGCAGAATCAGGCAGGCCACAAAGCTCTGAGATTGGTAGTCTTTTCTGTGTCTGTTTGCAGTGGTGTCACTCAGCTGAGATCCAAAAACTACAGAGAAGGTTTCTTTAGGTTGTACTATTGGCTGATATGTGGAAGATGTTCCCACTATAATAATTGTGCAGATTACAACAGACAATTATTTTTGTTAAAGCACAAAAGGTTTGTCTCAATGCTTGTTACTCTGCTTATGTTCCTTCATCCAATTTCCATCCCACTGTTTATGAAACAGGTTGCACATTTTTAATAATTATATCAAATAGGTTCAGGAAAAACAGCCCAAACTTCTATTCATCTGTATAGCAGGGAAGAATTGGCTCAGAGGTCTCTGGAGAGAGAGAGATTGAAAGGGATACAAAATGTATTTTAAATTCAGTACTGTTCAGGTTACTACATAGTACCTCCTACTCAGCACATTTCAATGAATCATGCTATGCTAACCATAATGATTCTTCTTGTCTTGATTTGCTCTCAGTACAGCTGATGCTAATTTTCCCACTTACAATTATAAATGTTACTTTCCTTTTTTTTAAAAAAATCTGACAAAATGAGATTGAGAATTTACTTATACTGTTGTATTTTTGGCAAACCCATTTTTCTGGTTGTGGCATATTATTCTTAATTGCTTTGTTAACTTTGTACAGAGTGCTATTAAAATATTGGTACAGATGCCACTAGCCACTTTTGGCACCATTCTTCCTATACCATTAGATTGTATATTACTGCATTTAAATAAAAGAGTGACCTTTAGATTTATCAGGTTATAGCATCTAGATTTGAAATAGCTCTGTTCAGAATACAGTAGCACACTTGAAAGCACCCATCGTTCTCTTGGAATATGTAGGTTAGTGCACCATTTTCAAAGGCTCAAAAACTGATCACATCAATTAGTTTTCACTGGAGCCTTCCAGTGTTTCTCTGCTTAGTCGCAGCTATTACCAAACTAAAGCCATGCCCATTACAAAGTGTTGCTGGCAAAAGTTATGTCAGCATACACCTGGCACAGTTAGTATAGTGCTTGTGCCCATGATGCTCACCAGGGCTATGTCTACACTTGTGGCTTCTTGCTTGAGAAATATGCAAATGAGGCTAAGCATAGAATATCGCCAAGCCTCATTTGCATACCTAATGAGCCACCATTTTGCAGAAGAGGTTCTTTCGCCAGAAGGAGCTGTCTACACTGCCTCTTCTTGGGCAAGAAAACCCCTTTTGCACAATGCCATTATTCTTCTTGTGTAAGAAGGGGCAGTGTACACTGCTCTTTCTGGTGGAAGAGCATCTTCAACGCTTAGTCTCATTTGCATATTTGCAAGTGTAGACATAGCCCAGGATTGCTTGTAACAGTGCAAAACCTGGTGAACCATGGATTGGTACCCCAGTGTGCAAGCAGATACAATGGATTGTCAAATCTCTCTCAAGAATGGTGAGACAGAACAAGGCAAACAGAGGTGACTGGAAACAATGGCTCAACTTCCCATACTATAATCTCTCATAATATTTGTACCCATTTCCAATTTTCCACAAACAAGTGCATCTCTGACAAAACCATGGAGCCTGCAAAGCTTTGTATTGTTGTACTGGATGTTTGTCATGGAGCCTGCAATGCTTTGTTTTGTTGTACTGGATGTTTGTCAATGGGAAAAATGACCAATAACATGTGAAATCATCTCCTTACTGCTTTTTTTTGTTAGTTTTGTCGGTTATTTTCCAGCTTCATTGAGATGCTGTTAGACATTCAATATGAAGAGCTTAGCTTTAGGCTGTTGTGTTGGAAAATCTTGACTAGTAAATTGAATTCAAAAGCTGTATGTGTCGATGGCCCTCTGATTGGCTTTCTTAGAAGCATAGTTGTTGCAGTGAACACATCTTGGTGTAAAATTCTAGGCTGTGGATATCCAAGAGGGAAAAGAATTGCATATCATAGAAAAAATAGCACAAATGCATACCAAAGCTGCTAGTTTTTCTGTTTTCCTCACAACAATGATGTTGTTGCTGTGTAATGGTACTCCCTTTTTACTGGCAACCACTCAGGCTGGATTATGAGATCTTATATGGAAAGTAATTCAGCTAACTGAAGAGCTGTGTTTAATGCTCTATACAGTGAAGCTACTTGTGTGATCTGTGTTACTGGTGCCATTAAAAAGTCACATCAGTTTGGAGGATGTTCTATTTTATAGTTTCTGCTTTCGTTGTTTCCAAGGAAACCAATTTACTTATCTATGTTCATTTAGCCTGCCAGTTTCATCACACTTTTAACTTGCATGTGCTCAGAGGAAAAAGCAGTGCATCAGAAAATCCATCTAATAGTACTGTAAGGCTACTTCTAGACTGCAACCCTTTTCGAGAAAGGGATGTAAATTAGGCATGTTGATATTGCAAATGAAGCTGGGATTTCAATTTGAATTGCGGCCACCACTTTTTTTTTAAACAGGACATTTTCGGGGGAGGGGGAGGAATATCCCCGTCTAAACTGCCCTTTTTTTCTTTTCTTTTTTTTGAAAAAGCCCTCTTTCGGGGGAAAAAGCGGCAGCTACCATTATGCAAATGAAGCGTGGGAAATTCAAATCCCGGCTTCATTTGCAAGATCAATGTACCTAATTTACATCCCTTTCTTGAAAAATGGATGTAGTCTAGACACAGATGAAGCAGGGAGGCAGAAAGAAAAGACTAACCAAATCTGGCGCAGCCATTTTTACATGAATAGCAAGAAAATGAATAAAAATATTCTAACCTTAAAAAAATCCCTTCCTGAAATTCTATATATTTGGTAAGACATCTTATTTTTCTAGATTACAATGTACTGGGGTGTGTTCATCTGGAGGAATACAAACTTGAACCATTTATTCTAAACTTTGTAAGTATACTTGGAATGGGATCCAGGGAATATTATAGTCACCTGAATCTGACTGTTTCCTGCTCCACAGCTGGAGAAAGTGTGTCTCCTTGAGCTTAGCAGCCCCTGTTTATACTGCCCCCGCTGGGCCCTGATTGTCTGCTACCTGCTGTCATCTGATTGGCCTACGGTCCCAGACTTCTCCCAGGGTTGGGTTTAACTCTTATTATTTTACCAGAGTCAGGTGACTGTCCCACTACAGCTGGATATAATAAAATATTGATATGGTATGCCTACACCCAAAATACAAATTGGCCAACTGGAAATCTATCCACTCACATGGAGGTATTAATATGATCAATACTCTTCATTTTACTAGTTATGAGAGACATGGATCCACCATGCCTTTGACATTCAAAACTCCATCTAACACATTAAGAACCAGAAGGGCCCTAATTCAGATAAATGTGCTAGCATGCCATGGGAACAACTAGTCTTATCCAAATATTTCTCCAAAAATAGATAGTAATTTCCTCATGGCAAAACATTTTGTTTCCCTTGCGTGGCTTTTCCAAGCTGTCACCTACATAGAACAGTTCTGCTCATCGTTACCTTGCAGAACTTATATTGGCGTGGAATAATGCCATTCCCAAATCCTCGGGAGGTACTTTGTCATAAATGAAAGGAACAAATATAGAGAGCTAGTTCAGAATTTCTAGCAGAATTTCTAACCTTCTGATAGAAAATGCACTGAAACTCCATTTCGGGAAAAACAAAATTTGTTTTCAATATTTAAATCAAGGCTGGATAGAGTTCTACAACATATACTTTAGCTCAAACAGGAGTTAATTCAGGGAAGTCCCATGGTCATACATGAAATCAGAATAGATTATCACTATAGTTCATCATTGGTGATACAATCTATGAAAATATTAAAACAAAAGGTCATAATCAAAATCTTTTGGTTTTTTGAATTTTCATTTTGAAGAGAAAAATTTAAAATAAACTTTTTTGTCATGTTTTGACATGAAAACAAATACTGAAATCTGGAATTCCCTGTGGATGGAGATTCCAGATGTTGTTCTGTTCTAATGAGATGGCTCTTTAACATGTTTTGTTATTCTGTAATTGGAAAAACAAAAACAATGAATAGTCTAACAGCAACTTAAAGACTAACTCAGCTACTCCTCTGAAGCTTTTCATTTGCTAGATATGCAGATCTACAGTAATTGCATTTGAAAACACTACATGACTTCAGTTTAAACATTTTGCAGTTTTTCTGTAGTTATGTTGGTTCCAGGATACTATACAGACAAGAAGATGAGGTAATATCTTTTACTGGACCATCTTCTGTTGGTGAAAAAGACAAGCTGTTCAGCTATACAGAAGTGTAGTTAAAAAGCTTGTTTCTTTAACAAACAAAAGTTGGTCTCATAAAAGATATCTCACACACCTTGTTTTTCCTATTTACATTTACAGCCATAAGTTAGCCTCAGTTCACATTTATTGGTGGTAATAAACACTACATTCAACTGTGGCCCATTTTATAGTTATGGGTATTAAAAGTATAGAATTGGTGTAATATTAAAACCCTGATTCAAATATATTTTTGAATTAAAAAATTGAGTCCGTGCACAGCAACTTCTGAGGTATCATGATTTTGTATGTTTGATTACCTAATGGATATATTTTAACATGTCTGTGGATCCCCAAGGATTCATGAATTTTAGTATGAGTGGTGTTTTTTTGGGGGGAGGGAGGGAATGCATTTATTTGCTGTTTGTCATTTTGTTGTTCAAATCATCCAATGAAAGAACAGAAGAAATATTGTTTTAAGGAACAAATGGTACACCAAGAAAAAGCCTTAGCAAAAATTTGGAGAAGTTTATGAACAACCCATATAGCAAATATTTTTGAATAATGGATACGTTTTCCCGAACTGAGTATTGGCCTGCTCAGACCTCATGAACAGAGAGGTACATTCACAGCAACTATTAGCCTATCCATAGCTAAGACTGTAGGCAATTTATCATAGTAAGACTAGGTTTAACTCATTTTCCCACCCTCACATATGCTAAATATTCAGTCCTTTTTATGTCAGTTTATGCAGATCTGTGTTTATCTTCCGCAAATGAGGCACTTTCCTGGTAATGCACGATGCACAGTTAGGCTATGTCTACACTGAAGGCTTCTTGCTCAAGAACTGTTTTGCACAAGAGTTATTGTGCAAAAGGTCTTCCGCAAGAGTGTGTCCACACTGCCACGTGAGGATGCTCTCTTGTGCAAGAAAGCTCTAATGGCCATTTTAGCTATAGGGTTTTTTGTGCAAGAAATTCATGTTGCCTGTCTACACTGCCTACTTGTGAAAGAGGGCTTATTCCTTGTGGGGAGAGCAATAACTCTTCTGGAAGAAGCCCTGTTTTCTGACACTTTACTGTAAATTTATTTGCACAGAATGTGTGTGCAGTGTAGATGTTCTGCAAGTTTTTGAACAAGAACAGCCATTCTTGTTTAACAAAGGTGTATAACCAAATGGAGATTGGTGAATAGATTATTTTCTGTGTAGTAAATATGATAAATATCATTGCATAATACATAATCAGTTCATTAATATTAACATATCTGAAAAGACAAGACCACAGTTTTCTAATTAAATACTGAATCTTTAAGAAATGAAGTATTAAAAAAAAAAAGCATAACTTCCTGAGGAACCAGAATATTAACAAATAGTATTTCAGATGTTCAGGCACAAAAAAACTACAGGATGCAAAAATGGAGACAGATTTCCAATTATATACTATGTTTCACCACTGTAAACTGGGACTCTGCTCCAGCAACATCGATTGTCCAGTAAGACCACGGAGTGTTCTAGGACCAAAGAATCCCAGGGGTAGTCTGGCGCCTGGCCACCCTGAGGGCCAGCAGAGCAATGGGGCTGGGAGCCTGGTGCACAGCAGCAGGGCTGCCCAGCAGGGCTGCCCAGCAGGACCAGGCATCATCAGCCATAAAGAGATTTCTTCTAGGAATATTTTAACAGGACATAGGCATGTGGTGCACATCTACATTTTTATTTGAATTATTTATGTTATAAAGTGTTGGGCAACTTTTTTCTGAATTTCCCTAAAGAAATAATGTGTTAGGAACTAGAAAAACCACCCCAGTGAATGTATGATAGGAGTTAAAGTGCGTGTTGTATCCCCTTGTGGATTATGGAATGGAAACTGTTACAGAACAAATTCTTTTTATCAGTGTTGCACTGTACTGACCTCATAGATGAGGTGTACAAATTAAACACAATTTGATATAAGGAATTGTTCATTCCACTAGTAAAAGAAGAAAACTATTTTACAGTGAAAATGAATGTGAAACACAAGTGTTCCTTGAACAACAAGTATATGATTATCATTCATTTTAAATAGCCTCATAATGTCTTCAGTGCTTTACAGGCAAATAAGCAATGTCAATGGTCAAATCTGCAATAGAAGTTGAAAGCTTCAAGTTAGAGTTAGTAAGCTTTATATTCCTGAAGGTATTGCAGTGATAGGATTAAAGCATTTATGGTTATGCTTTATATTGAAGGTACATTTATAAAGCATTAATAGATATTTAATAAAGAGGTGATCAATTGTTTTATAGTTTAAGCAGACAATAGATTGCTTATAAATTTGTCTAACAATTCACATATAAGCACATAAGAATAACACATATTATTCCTATTTGTAACATGCTTAGCATCTATTGATCATGTAACCATTGTAAACTATTGATAAACGTACCGTTAATATAATGTATGATCACATTCATTGCAGTTATGTGGCAATTGTTAGGGGTGGCTCAACCAATGTTGGGGGGGAGGGAAAGTTGTTTATAGACCTTTACTTTTCTAAGTAAAGGAAACAGGGTAGCTATTCCGGGATACTGGAGGTATCCCAAAATAGCGGTGCAGTGTAGACATACCCCTAAGATCTAGGAAACATATAGGAAATTTAGGAGAAGAGAAAAGGAGAATAATTAGCTCAAAGTCAGAGTAGCCAACCTGGGGAAGGCTTCATGATCTAGCATACAAGTTTTTGAATGACCTTACTGACTTTAAACCCAAACCTCCAAAATGACATGGAAAGGTAGGGAAATACATGTAAGGATCCAGTTGCTGGATCTCTCTTCCCTTCTCCCCTTCCTCCTTTCGCATTCTGGTGAGCTATTGGGGGCAGGGAGATAGACTGAACTTGTCAGTTAATATTTTTGTGTGTTGGAGTTTGCACCTTTCAAAATTTGTTATTTGAAGCTCTTATTGTATCTTGTCTACAAGGGAAATTCAAAATATTGTAATGGTTCCCTTCCTTGGAAATTTCAATTAAAATGTCCTTCAGACTTTTTTACATCATAGGATTATTCACAGGGTTTTGTGGTGAAAATCCTAAGCCAGACCAATGCAATGGTCTCATGAGAATAATTTTTTCAATGCCAAAACATCTTATCCAATGATGTCATCAAAATCTTCACAGCTGGGGCTGCACATAGTAGGATTCCCCATTTAGGGAGTTAAACAGGAACAATTGTTGCCAAATCTGTCTTAGAATAAGCATTATTTCCTTCCCCACCTTGTAGCACTTCTGACAGCAAGAGAACATTATTCTTCAATGCCACCTTCTCTCATTGCCTTATGAAGAATTTATATGTTTTGAGTTTTCCATTCATGGCAGACTTCCAGCAGTGCTGTACTATAAACCTGCCACAAAGAATGAAAAAAGTACAGTTTTCAGTTCAGTTGGGAACCTAAAGACTGATGAGATCAGACAGGCCAAACCTCTAAAGGTTAGTGAGTCTGAACCTTGGCTGATTCACCCAGCATTGTCAAATTATGTTCTACTATGGAGGAAGCAAACATTTTAAAAGTCTAATTATTTGAGAAGGTTTTGGAGGGTGATTAATAAACTGAAATCCTTTACTGGAGTGCTTTTGAGGAACCCTAATGAAATAACGAATCCAGAGAGAGGACAAATTCTTTTCCTTTTTTGGCAAGTGGTATTTAAACAAAACAATGCAGCCA
Organism: Pelodiscus sinensis; assembly: GCF_049634645.1. Taxonomy (NCBI): domain Eukaryota; kingdom Metazoa; phylum Chordata; order Testudines; family Trionychidae; genus Pelodiscus; species Pelodiscus sinensis. Next base: position 36,285,631 of record NC_134711.1, on the reverse strand, counting down.
GCTGAATACATCATTAAAGGGCAGGCTTACTGTTGCACATCAACCCCTCCCTCCCCCCATGACAAATGGCAAATAAAACACTTTTTTTTTCATTCAGACACCAAGGCAAATGAAGATGAGCAGAGCTACCAAGGAGATTTTTGTTGAAAAAGCAGATCTGTACCATTAGAGTTAATAAACTGTGACTGCCTGTAGAGGGCTCTCAAAGTCCTTGTCTGAGACTCTTAACCCAGTTTTACAGGGCGCAGCTGGAGGTTTTCTAAGGTCACTGTGAATTTCTGAAAAGAACTAAACAAAAGGATCCTTCAGGATAAATGTGCAGCCCCCTCCCTCCCTTTCTAAGACCTTGATGTTATTATACAGTATCTCCAGCCACAACTTTGCCAACATTGTCTATTTTAGCAAACAAATGTTAGAAATCCATTGTTGTGAAACAGAATTCTCTCCTAGGAGGGTAATTGGAATAAAACTTGCAAAAGGAATGAATGCAATTTAATTTTGTCCCTGCTTAAGCACTTTTGAGAACCGTACTACAATGCACTGAGCAGAGGTGACATCCTTGAATGTTTAGTTTGCGTATTAATTTTCTTTTTTACTCCTGCTATATTCTGGGTTGCTTTAGGGAAAGGAATGTTGCATTTTTATATCACTGCTTTAAAGCACCAAATAGCTTCCTATGGTACAATGTGCATACAAAAATAATTGACTGGGCTACATAGATTACTCATTTGTCTAAAAAAATCACTTATTCCTGTCATAGATAAGTGCTATACCTATAGAGATGGTTCTAAAGCATACAGAGGATTACATTTACATATGTGTTTCATGGTCTCTTGTCTTGTAAACTAACAACATACTTTAATTGCTTGTAACCATGGTTTCCTTCTCTTCAAAATTATGATGACCTGTATTCCTGGAGGAAGGAAAGTGCTCTTTCCCCTTTGACAATAGCTTGTATTTTGGGCTGTATGCTCTCAGCTGAGATTAGTTGCATGTGGAGAGTTGAGAGCATTCAGAAGAAACAGAATATTACAGCATCTTCAGTTACTTTCCTGTCTGTCCTTTTTTAGATAACTGGAAGGGAGAATTCCATGAATATTGGAGTCAGTGGCTGTTTTCCCCCGCCTCGTGGTCTTTTATAGACGCTCATTTTCCATAACAAATTGTTGACAATACCGTTACTGTATTTCACAGTTTATTTATTCACAATTTATTTATTCAGGAATAGCTATTGTGTAGCAAGCTATTACTTCACACTCCTGTTTCCTGCCTATATAAAAACAATAGCAAAATGACTTTAGAGGGGACAAGTTATATTCCATAAAACTTTCTATAAAGTGATATCCTCCATGTGTTTGTGTGCAACTATACAGCTGTAGACCTGTCCCGTCTCATCTTTCCACATTTCCAGCGGAACCATCAAAATTGCTGGTGTGTGGTTTTCTGATAAGCTCCAGGAGTGGCTGCTTGGACTTAACTCCACTCTGCATGGTCTGTGGCAGGTTGGAGACTCATGGCTGCAGCAGAGGCCAATGAATAGGCAGGGGCTAAAGCCAAATACGCAGCAGGGACATAGAAAAGATCCTGTGGAGTCACTAACCTCTGTCCAGTCAGAATTCCTATTCCACTGAAATTTGGGAATGCCTCTGACTGGGCAGCTTCCTCACCTGCAGGAATCTTAAGGTGAAGAATCATAGAATACTAGGACTGGAAGGGACCTCAAGAGGTCATCGAGTCCAGTCCCCTGCCCTCATATCAGACCAAATTCTGTCTAGACCATCCCTGATAGACATTTATCTAACCTATGCTTAAATATCTTCAGAGATGGAGATTCCACAACCTCCATGGGCAATTTATTTCAGTGTTTAACTACCCTGACAGTTAGGAACTTTTTCCTAATGTCCAAGCTAAACCTCCCTTGCTGCAGTTTAAGCCCATTGCTTCTTGTTCTATCCTCAGAGGCCAAGATGAACAAGTTTTCTCCCTCCTCCTCATGACACCCTTTTAGATACCTGAAAACTGCTATCATGTCCCCCCTCAATCTTCTCTTTTCTAAACTAAACAAACTCAGTTTTTTCAGGCTTCCTTCCTAGGTCATGTTCTCTAGACCTTTAATCATTCTTGTTGCTCTTCTCTGGACCCTCTCCAATTTCTCCACATCTTTCTTGAAATGCGGTGCCCGGAACTGGACACATGGGTATGGCTACACTGCCACCCTAGTTCGAGCTAGGGTGTCTAATATAGGAATTCGAACTTGCAAATGAAGCCCGGGATTTAAATATCCTGGGCTTTATTTGCATGTTCCCGGGTGCCGCCATTTTTAAATGCCCCGTAGTTTGAACTACCTGCCCGCGGCTACATATGGCACGGGCTAGGTAGTTCAAATTAAAGCTCTTAATTCAAGCTACTGTTACTCCAGGAGACTCGTTATCCTATCAAAGAAAGCTATCAGATTGGTTTGACATGATTTGTTCTTTACAAATCCATGCTGACTGTTCCCTATCACCTTGCCACCTTCCAAGTGTTTACTGATGTTTTCCTTAATTACTTGCTCCTTTATCTTTCCTGGCACAGAAGTTAAACTAACTGGTCTGTAGTTTCCTGGGTTGTTCTTATTTTCCTTTTTATAAATAGGCATTATATTTGCCCTTTTCCAGTCTTCTGGAATCTCTCCTGTCTCCCATAATTTTCCTAAGGAGCCATGCAGGGCAAGATGTTTGGGATGGGAGAAGTGAACTCTTTGATTGTGCTGCTTAGGGGCAATTAGCTAGTGTGAATACCACTAATTTAGCTAGTGTGAATGCCAATAGCAGTGACACCATTGCAGCATGGACTTCAGCTGCTGTGACTTCACTGCTATAGATATTTGCACTAGCTAAATGAAAGCTAGTTTAGGAATGTCTATATGTGCTGCAATAACACCTTTGACTATATGGTAGACATATCTTTGGACTATATGGTAGACATATTTGCTGAATGGTTTTAGCACCCCTATAGACTCCTTCATTCTACAAAGAAGACTTGATTCCTATTCATGTCAACTCTGGTCCTATTTCCTATCTGCTACTCAATAGTTAGGGATGGAGTTATGTACCACTTTCCTTGCAGCAAATACTGCACAGATTAGTGGATCTCCCTTTTGAGAAGCTTTTGCTTACATTCATTCTACTACATGCTGTAATTCATGGCTATACTATAGTTAAGACCAAGTGATTAAAAATTAATTGATTAATTGCAGTTTCAATGGCACTGTTAAACAATATTAGAATATCATTTATTTAAATATTAGATGTTTTCTACATTTTCAAATTGATTTTGATTATGACACAGAATTCAAAATGCACAATGCTCCCTTTATAACTTTCTTACAAATATTTGCACTGTAAAATATAAACACGTAGTATTTCAGTTCATTTCATACAGGTACTATAGTGGAGTCTCTTTGAAAGCTGAAGTTACAAATGTAGGCTTATGTATATTTATATGACTGAAGTCAAACAAAACATTGTAAACCTTTTAGGTCCTTTACTCAGTCTTACTTCTAGCTCTTCCATTACAAAAGACTTGTTTATTGAATGGGTAAGATTTTTTTTAACCTTAAAGTCTGTATTCTGGAGGTGGGAGGGATGTGTGTTGTACAGGAATAGACTAAATTCTTAATACTGCTTGCTGCTCCTGAGGTCTCTGAGCTCACCAAGTTAGTCTCCTGTCCAAAGAGGAAGAGTTTCATCTGAGAAATCAGCAATTAGTGTTTGTGAATGGGGAGGGGAGCAAGCAATGGCTTGTAAGAGAGTTGTCCAGTTGCTGCTTCTGCAAGGATTTCTGGCATTCGGCTCACCAGGTTCCTCTATTTACTGAGCTAGGTGGGCTCACTTCCACTGAGTGAGTTCTAGTTTGCAAGAGAGAATGAATTTTACCTCAGGGACTCAGCCTATGGCAAGGAACAGGAAGCTGGTACAGGGTAGTTGTTCTCTGTGGGGAAGTCCCTGAAGGTTGGGGCTGGCCTGGGGCATGATACATGGGTAGGGTCAGTCCCTAGAGTGAGGAGCCAGGTGGGGGCACTAGGGAATATTTCCTCTCCCTGATTAAAAGTTTCTCCCAACTAGACTCCCATTCCTGCATATGTGTATGTATATGCTTCATGTTGAGCATGAGTAGTCCATTGATGTTACAGCCATCAGTAGGTTCAGTAGGTGATGCATGTTTACAAGCACTGGACAGAAAAGTTGATAGAAGAATATGAAGCAGAAAAAAAGACCTTGGATGGATGATGTGGTGTCCTGGGTGGATTAAAAGAATGATTCACTGAGGGAACAGCTACACAGCAGGGCTAAACTCGAAATAAGGTACACAACTTGAGCTACGTCAATTGCATAGCTTAAGTTGAAATAGCTTATTTGGAATTTGGGCATGTCTACACAGCACTTATTTTGAAATAGACCACTCTTTCTCTGACTCCCATTACTCCTCATACAAAGAGGTTTGCAGAAGTTGGAGTAAGACGCTCATTTTGCATTTATTTGGAAATAACTGGCTTGCTGTGTAGATGCACAATACGTTATTTTGGAATAACGTCTGTTGTTCCAAAATAACGCTGTTGTATAGATATACCCCCACAGAGATCAGCAGAAGATTTGCTTCCATCAGGTGCAACATTCCAGTATGGAGATGCCACACAGGAAAAACAGAAACAAGATGTTTAAATGCTTTACATTTCTTGACCAGATAGGGTTTGCCAAGCCAATTTTCCTTGAAATATCAAACTCCTCTAAGATGCATTGGCTCAATGAAGAGTTGCATCTTGTCACATGCATTCGAGGTAGATTTCTGTGTATATATTGACCGGCTGGCTTAGAGTGGTGATAGGCTTCCAGGAGTTTTCATAAGGAGTTTCAAGAACACTGCCCCCTTTCTGTATTAAGCAATACCCAAGTAATAAGCATCCCACTGCTGGTACAAATACATGACAGAACACATTTGCTTTTTCACAAGGATTTGTGTGAACAAAATTCAAAGGCTTAGAGCATGATGGAATAAACTTTTTGAAGTTTGAGAGGTTACTCCATTTCTCCCTCTCCCAATATTAGGACAACCATAAAATGCTCACCGTGGTTGTTTTATGACAAGTCAGTTAAAAAAATTCTGGGCATTCATAACTGGGTTAGGGTTTAATGTATGCTTCAAACAAATATAGTGATCATATTTTCAGGAATGTATTATAAATAAATTGCTATTACATATATAGCAACAGTTCAAGAAAACAACATTCTATATTATTTCTAAATGTTAACACTACTAAGATATCTGTGAACTCGCCACATGATGTTATTCATTGGCAGTTGGGTTGAACTGTTTCTTTACTTTGCTTTTGTACCCTGGCAGCAACAGATTAACTCCTCTTAATTGAAATGAAAATACTAAACCTCTCTATAGTGATTCAGTGACAGCACTGTGGTTTTTAAGCTTTTTGCTTCATAGGCAGGTAGAAACTATCATGGAAGGATCATTTTTGGAGCACTCAAATTCCTATCTGGAATCCATTGATGATAGTGCAAGTGCTTGAAGTTGCCCACATTTTTAATAGTGTGCCACAGTTTTTACATGTAAGTCAGCTGAAGTTTACTGCAGGTCAGGGTAGGATTTTTAAAAATCTCATCTCTAGTAATTTTAAAGAATTTGAATAAAAATGGAGATTTCCCTCTTAGATTATTCTGAGGTTTTAGAACAACTCTATAACTAGAATTTCCATTGCAAAGGTCAGTCCAAAGGAGTTTGTCCTGTTAATATATAAACCTAGTAACTGCTGCCTAATCCCTCTTTCTGTCAAAGTGTCATCCCTATTTGTTTATCCATGGTGAAATTCCACAGAGCCCCTTGATGTCTCATAGTATTTGAATGTTGCTACAAGAGAATGGAAGGTCTGAGTCATGCAACCTTTATTCATCTAAATTCAGCATGAACATCAATAAGCCAGCTCCATATGAGAAAAAGTCTTTCCAATGAGTAAGGGTGGCAGGATCAGGCCTGGTGTTAGACATCCCAAACAGAAGCTGAGTAGTCTAGGATTGTATAACACAATCCTTTCTGCTTTTCTAAATTTTCACTTCAAACTTCCAACTGATCTCTTGAAGACTTTAAGAAGTTGTTCAAAAGTTACATTTAGTTTTCCCTTACCTCACCATTTTCTGATTGGGACCACAGCTAGAAGAAGAGGTACCCAAGTCAAATACTATGGAAAAGTATTTCTTTTATCTTTGTTTTATTGCACATATTTTCAAAGCAGCCATTCCTGTCATACTTAATTCTGGCTTACATGAAATAAGGAGAAACAGAATTCCAAATTATTACTATTTTTACTTATATTTAATTTCAATTTGTTCATATAAGATTTCTAACACACTTTTGAGCCTCACACAAACCTCAGGAATCTTCAAATGAAGATCCACATCTCTTGATTTCTCTTTGAAATGAACATACACTTGTGCACACTGATGAGATTCTACCTGATCTTGTATCTCAGGTATGATGTTAGTTTGGACTGTCTTTCTAAATTTTTCTTTGTTTGCTACTTAAACATGTTGTAGGCCATGATTTGCTGGGAAATAGCTTTATGAAATTATTTACATAGTTACATCTCATGATATTTTAAAAAATCTGTATAGATTAAATTAGTTTGGGGGAAAGGCCCCCACATGAGTTTCAGTGGAGACTTATGCACACTAGGGGTACGTCTACACTACATGCCTCTGTCGGCAGAGACATGTAGATTTGTTTGTTCAGCAAAGGTAAATGAAGCCGCGATTTAAATGATCGCGGCTTCATTTACATTTACATGGCTGCCGCGCTGAGCCGACAAACAGCTGATCAGCTGTTTGTCGGCTCGCCGCTAGTCTGGACGTTCCCCCTGTCGACATCAAAGCCCTTTGTCGGCAGCCCCGTTATTCCTCGTGGAATGAGGTTTACCGGGGCTGCCGACAAAGGGCTTTGATGTCGACAGGGGGAACGTCCAGACTAGCGGCGAGCCGACAAACAGCTGATCAGCTGTTTGTCGGCTCAGCGCGGCAGCCATGTAAATGTAAATGAAGCCGCGATCATTTAAATCGCGGCTTCATTTGCCTTTGCTGATCTGTCTAATCTACATGCCTCTGCCGACAGAGGCATGTAGTCCAGACACAGCCTAAAAGACCACAACGTAATTTAGCACACAATACAGGCTAGTGAGGGCATGTCAACACTACAGAGTTATTTTGACATAACAAGGTGAGCATCCACACAGCAAGCATGTTGTTTCAAAATAATTTTGAAATAGAGGGCTTCTTATTCTAAACTAATAAACCCTCATTTCACAAGGAATAAGACCTATTTCAAAATAGGGATTTTGAAATAGGGTGGCTGTGTCTACATTGGCACCCTTTTCCGGAGAAGGGATGCTAATGAGACAAGTCGGAATTGCAAATGCTGCGGGGGATTTAAATATCCCCGCCGCATTTGCATGAACATGGCTGCTGCTTTTTTCCAGCTCGGGGCTTTGCCGGAGAAAAGCGCCAGTCTAGACGGGATCTTTCGGAAAATAAAGCCTTTTCCGGAAGATCCCTTATTCCTCTTAAAATCAGGAATAAGGGATCTTCCGGAAAAGGCTTTATTTTCCGAAAGATCCCGTCTAGACAGGCGCTTTTCTCCGGCAAAGCCCCAAGCTGGAAAAAAGCGGCAGACATGTTCATGCAAATGCCGTGGGGGATATTTAAATCCCCCGCGGCATTTGCAATTCCGGAGTGTCTTATTAGCATCCCTTTTTCAGAAAAGGGTGCCAATGTAGACACAGCCGGTGTGTGTGGACAGTGCAGCTGTGCTTATTTCAAAGTAATTGGCCTCCAGGACTTCTCCCAGCTGTTCTGGTACCCAATTTGTCCACACCCCTAAAACTCTATAGTTTCTCTTCCCCTGGAGCTTTAAAGGTGCAGGCAGAAGGGAAAGGGCTTGCGGCATAACATAGACCCTGCTCGTATCGTGCCACAAAGCAGGATGCTATACAGCCTTCTCTGCTGCCATGGCAGACCCCAGTGCTCCTTCCGAGCAGCCTATGGCTGCAAGCACTCTGGTGACCACCTCAGAATCTGCTGGCCGGGGTGAAAGAAGGCCCCATCCTGATTGGTGTAGAGATCCTGGATCTCAGGGTATGTCTACACTACCCTCCTAGTTCGAACTAGGAGGGTAATGTAGGCATACCGCACTTGCAAATGAAGCCCGGGATTTGAATTTCCCGGGCTTCATTTGCATAAGCGGGGAGCCGCCATTTTTAAATCCCCGCTGGTTCGAACCCCGTGTAGTGCAGCTACACGGGGCTCGAACTAGGTAGTTCGGACTAGGATTCCTATTCCGAACTGCCTAGTTCGAGCCCCGTGTAGCCGAGCCCGGGCTTCATTTGCAAGTGCGGTATGCCTACATTACCCCGCTAGTTCGAACTAGCGGGGTAGTGTAGACATACCCTCAGATATCTAGGGTGAGGAATCAAATCTCCAGGATCTCCACACCAGGCAAAGGAACACTGACGTATACAGCTGGATGGCTGCAAACCTGGCTCAGAAGGGGCACAGCCACACCCAAGAGCAGGTGTAGATGAAAATAAAAACTGCATCAGGCCTACATCAGGGCCAGGGAACAGAGTTCCCAATCTAGAGTGGCACACTACACCTGCTACTTTTACCAACAGCTGGATGGCATCCTGAGGGGGGTGGTCCCTTCCTCTTCTCCGTTGTGGACTCCAGCCTGGACACACCCATCCTCAGCTTCCAGGAGGGTGGGGCTGTGGAGGAGGAGAAGCAGAAGGCCAGCCTGGATAGAATGCCTGCCAGACAGGAGGGCTACGTCTACACTAGCCCCTTTTCCGGAAGGGGCATGTTAATTTCACCTATCGTAGTAGGGAAATCCGCGGGGGATTTAAATATCCCCCGCGGCATTTAAATAAAAATGTCCGCCGCTTTTTTCCGGCTTTTAAAAAAGCCGGAAAAGAGCGTCTACACTGGCCCCAATCCTCCGGAAAAAGCGCCCTTTTCCGGAGGCTCTTATTCCTACTTTGAATTTTTATTTAAATGCCGCGGGGGATATTTAAATCCCCCGCGGATTTCCCTACTACGATAGGTGAAATTAACATGCCCCTTCCGGAAAAGGGGCCAGTGTAGACGAGCCCGAGGTGATCATCACCCTGAAGCCAGGCCCTCTCTCTCAGGATGTCTCCCCGCGCTAAGAACAAACCAGGGAAGGCAGTCCATTACTTTGCCTATGCGCACATGGGTAGAGGTTGCAGGCTCCAAGAGTCTGCTTGATCCTTGCTTGGCCTGCTCAATCTGGAGAACACACATGAGTACCCATGGAGTGCTAGTCCGGAGCAGACAACCCCATGAGGCTGCCGCATGGGATTCATCACTCATTCTCACAAAGGTCCTGAAGAGGCCTACCTTACTCCAGACTCTATGGTGGGACACCTTCCCACCACAAGCCACCACTAAGGAGCCTGGAGTCATGGAAACACATAGTAGTGCCTCATGGCACATGGTCATGCCTGCACTCTCAGGCAGCATCCGCTCCCAGTCAAGTGCGGTGAGGTGGAGGAAACAGATCCCCTGCAGGGATCCCCTGGGGGTGGGGAGAGGATGAGGAGGGGACCCCTGTATCTTCAGAAAACGGCATCTGCTACTCTCACTCACCTCCCCCAACACCCCCCCCCCCCGCTCCAGCAGGCGGGGATAGAAGTTTCCCTCTGCAGGACCCAGTGTGTGCATGGAACAGAGGGAAGCTGAGCCACCCCCATCTTTCCCCTCCCACCTGAAGGCTCCGGGCCTGCCTGGAACCTTCTCATGCCTGCTTGTCCCTGGAACATGGGGATAGCAAGGCTTCTCTGGGATGTCCATGCCCCTGCAGGACAGTGCTCACTGTGTAGTCCACAGATGGCCTTGCTCGAAGCATATCACCATCCTCTGACCCAAAACCTTTGGTGTTGGCTCAGGTATGAGGGCTGGGTTTCATGCACAGTGTCTCCTGGGGTGACTGCCCTTCTCACTTTTCTTCACAGCTGGATCAGCTGCAAGCATGGTACATCCACCACCTCCCATGCCATCAGCATGACCCCATGAAAGCCATAGGCAGAGGTGACCCCAGGATGTCCTAATGAGGGAACACCAAGTGACTCTGGTCACTGAACTGCAATTTTGAGGAGGACCAACAGGCGCACTGTACTGACTGGCAGCTGTCGCAGCAGCCCAAGCTGATGTACGCAGCATACACCAATGCCATAGAATGCCTAGTCACCACCATTGAGCAGTCCAGCAGCCACACCCAGAAACTGCTCCCCTGTCCCCACCTTCTCATTCTACCCTTTTGCTCCCCCTCAGCCACCCAAAGTTGCTGATGGCTGCATACATGAGGTAGTGGGACCTCTCGGGCAGCCAAGGCATCCCGACACACCTTAGGCAGATGTCAGCCCCATTCCTGAGCCTTTCTTTTCCCCCTCCTTCTGCTCCTCCCAGGTTCTTCCACCAGTCCCTCCTCCATTATATATTCCCTAAATAAATATAAAAAAGTTTGTTTCAAACAAAAAGTCTGGTTAATTTTATCGGTAGGGGAGGAAGGTGGAAAGAAAGACAGGGGAAGGGAGGAGTGTGGGAGGAAAGACACATGGTCCAATGGAGAGGTCCCTTGTGAGGAGGCACGGGGGTGAGTCACAGCTGGCCTTGTCTGTAACTCTCCCTCAGGATCTCCCTGATGAGCATAGCCCCTGATGGGCTTGCTGGATGGCAGCAGTGCATGGCTGCTCCAAAGCCCTGGTGAACTGCTCTGCCTCTACCCTGGCAGGATTCTCTCTCCCTAGTTCTCACACAGGTTGTGGAGGACACAGCAGGCTGCCACCACTTGGACGGTGCTCTGGTTGCCAAGGTCCAGGTGGGTGAGGAAACACCAGAATCTGCCTTGGAGATGGCTGAAGGAGCCTCCATCTTGAAGCGGCACCTGCTGAGCCTGGCATTGAATCATTCCTTGGTGAGGTACAGGTGTCCCGTGTTGGACTTCATAAATCAGGGGAGCAAGGGGTATGCTGCATCATCCACGATGTAGATGGGCATGTCCACCTCCCCAGTCCTGATGGTGCAGTCAGGGGAAAAAAAGTGCTGGTGTGCATTTTCTGGAACAGGCTGGAATTCCTAAATATGTGGGCATCATGCACATTCCACAACCATCCAATGTTAATGTAGGTGAACTGGTCCTGGTGGCCCACAAGGACCTGTAGCATCATTGAAAAGTACTCCTTCCTACTGATGTAATCAGAGGCACAGCGGTCAGGGGCCTGGATGGGGAGGTGGGTTCTGTCAATCCTCTCTCCCGCACAGTCAGGGAAGCCCATGGAGGCAAAACCAGTGACAATGGGGTCCATGTTGCCTAGGGTGATGACCCTACACAGCAGAATGCCATTGATGGCCCTTATCACCTGTAGAATGAGAGAATCACAGGGTTGCCAGAGTCCTCAGTTTCCCTGAGCCCAAGTCCCTCCCCACACCAGAAGCAACCTCAAGTACCCTATCCTTGGCAGGGCTTTGTGAAGGCAGGACTGGAAAACCTTCAGAGAGGGAGATTTCACCCCCTCCCTCCCTAGGGAACCCATTCCAGTGGTTTACCACCCTTCTTTGACAATAGGAGTTTATTTGGGGACACCCTTAGGGAGCCTTTCAAGACAGAGTTCTGTTCTGAAGCAGCTGTATTATTGCTGAGATTTAAATTAAAGAAGCTCTCTATATTATAGAGTTAGAAGCATATCTGCATCTTTAATACTAATTACCTTCTCAGGCTCATGGATAAGGTCCTCACTCAGATCAGCAAGATAACAGAACAACATTATATTTATGTAGCATATCTGAACTTTTTGTATTCCTTTCCCCCCCTCCCTTATGGGAAAGGAGTAGCTGACAGAAAACAGGACTGAGGTTAGCACAAGTTCCATTACAATTGGTGCCTGTTGATGCTTGCTGTTAAATGAAGTGTGAAGCTTCTTGTTAATGGACACTTATTTTTTTCTTCCTGAAGGATTAGCTTTTCATCTTTGCAATAAAAGAATAATTCACATGCATATCAGAGTTGAAATCCACAAATGCACAGCTGTATATAGTATGGTTATGTCTCATTCAGACCAGAGATTTTGAGATTTATATGTAAAGTAAAGGAGTAGCAGGCTGTACAGCAAATAAGCTTTCATAACTGATTTTTTTCTTTTGCCAGCTACAGGGTGCCTGACAGCTAAGCCTTACATTTATTTGGAGTCAAGACATTATTATCAAAAGCATTGACTCAGTTCTCCCTTCCCTGGAGTGCAGTTAAGAATCATGTGGTCTTATTTAGCGTGAAAAATAACAGGGGTCACGCTATTCAGTATCTAAGTATTATGTGGTTATCAAAATGTTAATTAAGGTGGTAAATGAGTTGTTAATCCAGAGTGACTCTCTTGTGTTTAAATACAGAATGAGGGTGTTTGCCAAGACTAAGGTGAATATAGAGTGGAATAAAAGTTTTTATTTTTTTCAGAGATAGTAGCCATATATACCATTCTGATAAGAAAAAACTAAAACCGAAATCAACACAATATTTCAGCATCTGCTTTAGTCCATTCTAATTCAACAAAGCACATGTTCAGTTATAAGCATATAACTGAAAGACCACTGAAGGACTACAGTTAATTTATGTGCTGAATAATTTGCTGAGTAGGATAGATCACTGAGGGTATGTCTACACTACAGCGCTAATTCGAACTAACTTAGTTCGAATTACTTAATTCGAACTAAGCTAATTCGAATTAGCGCATCCAGACTTAAAAACTAGTTCGTATTAGCGTTTTGCTAATTCGAACTAGCATGTCCACACTGAGTGGACCCTGAACCGAGGTTAAGGATGGCCGGAAGCAGTGCCGGCAGGGCATCAGAGTAGGACTTAGAGCATGGAGCTGCTGTCTCAGGCTAGCCGAGGGCTGTGCTTAAAGGGACCCGACTCCCACGCCGGATAAACAGTTCTCAGGGGTTCCCCGCTTGCAAAGCAGTCCTGGCTTGGAGTGCCCTGAGTGCCCACACTCGGCACATCACAGCACTCGGCCATCAGCCCGGCAGCACTTGCTGCAGGCTGCCATCCGGGGGGGGGGGGTTAATCGGGGGGCTGCAGGAGAGCTTCCATCCCGAGGAGCCCGCAGAGCCACTCCAGTCCTCCCCATTGGGGGCTCGTACCCCATTCCTCCCTCACCCCCTTCCATTTACCCCTCCCTATCCCCCCTTCCTGATGTACAAAATAAAGGACACGTGTGTTCAAAAATAGAAACTCTATTGAACAAAACTCGGGGAGACTGGGAAAAGGAGGTGGGAGAGGGGAAGAGAGAGGGTGGGAGAGGAGAAGGCAACTAAAATGATCAAGGGGTTGGAACAGGTCCCATATGAAGAGAGGCTAAAGAGACTGGGACTTTTCAGCTTAGAAAAGAGGAGACTGAGAGGGGATATGATAGAGGTCTATAAAAGCAGGAGTTGGGTGGAGAGGGTGCATAAAGAAAAGTTCTTCATTAGTTCCCATAATAGAAGGACTAGAAGACACCAAATGAAATGAATGGGTAGCAGGCTTCAGATTAATGACAGAAAGTTCTTCTTCACAAAGCAAATAGTCAACCTGTGGAACTCCTTGCTGCAGGATGCTGTAAAGGCTAGAACTATAACAGAGTTTAAAGAGAAGTGAGATAAAGTCATGGAGGTTGGGTCCATGGAGTGATATTAGCCAGGGGCTAGAAATGGTGTCCCTGGCCTCTGTTTGTGGAAGGCTGGAGATGGATGGCCCGAGATAAATGGCTTGGTCATTGTTTCAGTCCATCCCCTCCAGGGTCCCTAGTGTTGGCCGCTGTCAGCAGACAGGCTATTGGGCTAGATGGACCTTTAGTCTGACCCAGTACGGCCATTCTAAGCTCATGGTCGGGGGTCTCACTGCACCACCCTGATTTTCATGCACACCTGCTCCTGGGTGGCCAGGCTGGCAGCTCTCCTGCTCTAGACGGCCACTTTCCTGTGCCTAGTGCGGAGGTCGTGGATGAGGTCCACGATGTCCGCACTAGACCAGGTGGGCGCCCGCCTCTTGCGGCCCTGGGCAGGCTCCCGGGAGCCACCAGCCTGGTCCCGGGAAGAGGCAGAGGGCTGAGTGGCAGCAGGTGGCTGGCTCGAGTCATGCCAGGTGCAGGGTCTGCTGGCTGGGTGCTGGCAGGCTTGCACCTGGCCCGGGCACCGTAGCCAGCCCATGCCCCTTTAAGGGCTCCGGGGCCGGGAGGGCGGCAGAAGAGTTTCCCTGGTGGTGCCCAGAGTGGCCACCAGGGAAAGCTGGGGAGGGCTAGCCTCCCACTAGTTCGAATTAAGTGGCTACACACCCCTTAATTCGAACTAGTAAGTTCGAACTAGGCTTAGTCCTCGTGGAATGAGGTTTTCCTAGTTCGAATTAAGCGCACCGCTAGTTCGAATTAAGTTCGAACTAGCGGTTTGCATGTGTAACACCTATCAAAGTTAATTCGAACTAACATCTGTTAGTTTGAATTAACTTTGTAGTGTAGACATACCCTGAATTAGGGCCACTGAGATATGTCTACATAGCAAAAAAGAACCTGTGGCTGGCCCAAAGCAGTCAACTGGGCTCTCAAGGGCTGGAGTGTGGGGCTGTTTTATTGCTGTGTAGACTTCTGGGCTCAGGCCAGAGCCTGAACCATGGGGCCTTTCATCTCTCAGGCTCTAGAGCCCAATCTGAACCTGGAAGTCTACACAGCAATGAAACAGTCCTGCAGCCAGCATAACCAACAGCCTCTGCAGGCCCTTGGGCAAGGTGGGGAGGAGGGGCTCCATGCTCGCAGAAGGAGTGGGTATGAGAGTAATCAGTCCTTGGCACTATCTGGACTGGAGCGCAGCATGTTCCCCTTTTTCCCAGTCCTTAGCACTGCTTGGAGCACACAGCCTGGTGCTCCAGGGACAGTTTAAAGGGCTCAGAGCTCTAGATGCTGCTTCTGCTATTGTGATGGTATCGATTGGAGCCCTGGTGCTTTAGCAATCTAAGGAACAGTAGCCACTTCGCCTGCCTCTTTCACTACAAGAAAATTATTACTTTTTAACAGATTGGTGGGTGGTGACTGGAATATACACATTCTAACATAATTAATTTCTGAAATAACATGAAACATAGGACCTGTTCCATCTGCCATTGAACATAAGGGGGGTTTCTTTACTTTAGCGGCAGTAGGAGCAGGCCCAAACTATTAGAAAAACATTATTTTAGCTATAGTGAAGAATGAGGGCCTAACTCAAGCCTACTGAAATAATGGAAAGACATTGATTTCATTGGGCTGCATGAGTTCAGTGGTGGTTGTAGGCATAAGTGGTGTAGGCAATTACTTAGGGCCCCAAGCAGCATAAAGGGGTGGTGATTTCATATTACAACTAAAATACCACTTATTTAATGTGCATGCTTTAATTAGTGTACCATTATGAGCTGTGTTTGTATATTTTAGTTGATGTAAATGATGCAATTAGTAGTTTTAGGAGGTAAGGAAGTACCTAAAATATTCCTGCTTGGTTTCCCAATGGACTGGCACCACCATTGTGTGGGTCTACATATGAGAATGGACTCAAGAAATGATGTAACAATATGAAAATGATAATAAGCAAGTTTTAACCCTGTTTTCCTTATGGAGAAAAAAAATCTGTTTTTGCATAAACTTGAATAGAATCCAAGTTACAATGTGCTTCAGCTCTAAACACCACTAACAACAAAATCCCTATGAGTTACTATGTAAGATAAGGTTACCTTAAAACAGTGTCCTTTTATGATTATGGTATTTTTGTAAAGCTTTCAAATATTCAGCCTGACAAAATGACATGGGTTAACTCTTCTAAATTACTGATCAAAAGAGAAGAATCATTTACATGACAATCACCTCTTATTTATCCATGAGCAAGCTACATTTTTGATATTGGACTGAATTATCATATCATTATTGTATCAGTTTATATAATAAAGTGTAATGGACCAAAATCTTTCCTGGAATAAATTGATGCTTTTTTGTTAAGTCAAAGAAGCCATGACCATTTACACATAGGATGTGTCTACACTGGCCCCTTCTTCAGAAGAAGCATGCTAATTTCTAACTTTGGAATAGGGAAATCCGCGGGGGATTTAAATATCCCCCGCGGGATTTAAATAAACATGGCTGCCGCTTTTTTTCCGGCTTGGGGAAAAGCCGGAAAAGAGCGTCCAGACTGGCGTGATCCTCCGGAATAAAGAATAAGAGATCCTCCAGAAAAGGGCTTTATTCCGGAGGATCGCACCAGTCTGGACGCTCTTTTCCGGCTTTTCCCCAAGCCGGAAAAAAAGCGGCAGCCATGTTTATTTAAATCCCGCGGGGGATATTTAAATCCCCCGCGGATTTCCCTATTCCAAAGTTAGAAATTAGCATGCCTCTTCCGAAGAAGGGGCCAGTCTAGACGTAGCCTTAGTCTACATCTACACTACATGCTTCTTACATGAGAAGGCTTTTGCGCAAGAGTTTTTGCACAAAAACTTCTTACGCAAGAGCACGTCCACACCTCAAAGGACAATGCAAAAGCGATGTGCTTTTGTGCAAGAGTGTGTCCACACTGCACCTGTGCTTTTTCCCCCATAGAGGTTTCTTGGGCAAGAAACCCTTGTGCAGTGTCCTCACTTGCCTTTTTGTGCAAAAACTCTTGCGCAAAAAGGAGTTATTCCTCAATGGGAGAGTGTGAGGGGATTTACTCACCACCACAGCACCCCCAGCTGTCTGTCCTAGAAATTGGCTTCCTCGGCTGGCGGGGTACCTTCCCCCCGGTGGTGTTTCCCCTCTTTCCTCCAGGATGCGTTGTCCTCTTCAACATACTGCCCTCCGGCAGTGCCCAAGTCAGTCTCTGAGCCCCCCTTCCGGGGGTAGTTGTTTCTCCGGCAAGCCGTTAGTCTGGCCCGGCAGTCCAGGGGTTTGCTTGGCCAGAGCTCCCCTAGCCCTGACTTGACTTGACTTGACTTGACTTGACTTGACTCCCCAGTCCTGCCCTAACTCCAGGGAGCCTCCTACACCCTCAGCAGCCAGGCTCTCACTGCCCCTCCTGGGAGCAGCCATCCCTGCTCTTATATAGCTCCCAGCTGGGCCCTAATCCACTGATGCAGCCTCAGCTGGGGCTAAACTCCCTGGCCCTGCTCCAGGCTGGGGTTTGCCCTTAAAGGGCCAGTGCAGGGCGAACGCCCTGTCACAGAGAGGAATAACTCTACTGCAAAAAGCCCTCTGATCTGACGATTTTCTTGCACAAAAGTGCATTTGAAGTGTGGACATTTTGCCAGTTTTTGTGCAAAAACCTTGTAGTGGAGACATAGCCCTACAGAGAACCATTCTTAGACTTGTACGTGTTCTGTGTGAATGAGGATACCATTTTCTGATATAGTGACTCTGGACACTTTCCAGAAGTTATATATTCACCCTTAAGCTAAATCATGTATTTCCTTTTAAAATTAGAGGGGGAGAAGCAGGGTGGATGGAGGTGGAGGAGGGGAGTTAGTGCACATAAACTGACCCTTGGGCCCTTGCTTAAAGCAGAAAGCATATAAGAAGTGGAAGATGGGAGGGATCAGCAAAGAAAGCTACCTTATTGAGGTTCAAGCATGTAGGGACAAAGTGAGAGAGGCTAAAAGTCATGTAGAGTTGGACCTTGTAAAGGGAATTAAAATCAATAGTAAAAGGTTTTATAGCCATATAAATAGGAAGAAAACAAAAAAAAGAGGAAGTGGGACCGCTAATCACTGAGGATGGAATGGAAGTTAAGGATAATCTAGGCATGGCCAAATATCTAAGCAAATACTTTGCTTCAGTATTTAATGAGGCTAATGAAGAGCGTAGGGATAATGGCAACATAACAAATGGGAATAAGGATATGGAGATAGATCTTATCAAATCCGAGGTAGAAACCAAACTCGAACATCTTAATGGGAGTAAATCAGGGGGCCCAGATAATCTTCATCCAAGAATAGTAAAGGAACTGGCACATGAAATTGCAAGTCCATTAGCAAACATTTTTAATGAATCTCTAAACTCAGGGGTTGTACCATTTTACTGGAGAATTGCTAATATAGTTCCTATTTTTAAGAAAGGGAAAAAAGTGACCCAGGTAACTACAGGCCTGTTAGTTTGACATCTGTAGTATGCAAGGTCTTGGAAAAAATTCTGAAGGAGAAAGTAGTTAGGGACATTGAGGTTAATACAATTGGGACACATTACAACATGGTTTTACAAAAGGTAGATTGTGCCAACCAACCTGATCTCCTTCTTTGAGAAAGTAACAGATTTTTTAGATAAAGGAAATGCAGTGGATCTAATCTACTTCGATTTCAGTAAGGCATTTGATACAGTACCACATGGGGAATTATTGGTTAAATTGGAAAAGACGGGGATCAATAGGAAAATTGAGAGGTGGATAAGGAACTGGTTAAAGGGGAGACTACAGCAAAGTCATACTGAAAGGTGAACTGTCAGGCTGGAGAGACGTTACTAGCGAAGTTCCTCAGGGATCAGTTCTGGGACCATTATTATTTAATCTTTTTATTACTGACCTCGGCACTAAAAGTGGGAGTGTGCTAATAAAGTTTGCAGATGACACAAAGTTGGGAGGTATTGCCAATTCAGAAAAAGATTGGGATATCACACAGGAAGATCTGGATGATCTTGTAAATTGGAGTAATAGTAATAGGATGAAATTTAATAGTGAGAAGTGTAAGATTATGCATTTAGGGATTAATAACAAGAATTTTAGTTATAAGCTGGGGACACATCAGTTGGAAGTAATGGAAGAGGAGAAGGACCTCAGAATCCTGGTTGATCACAAGATGACTATGAGCCGCCATTGTGACATGGCTGTGAAAAAGGCTAATACGGTCTTGGGATGCATTAGGTGAGGTATTTCCAGTAGGGATAAGGAGGTGTTAGTGCCATTATACAAGGCATTGGTGAGACCTCATTTGGAATACTGTGTGCAGTTCTGGTCCCCCATGTTTAAGAAGGATGAATTCAAACTGGAACAGGTACAAAGAAGGGCCACTAAGATGATCCGAGGAATGGAAAACCTGTCTTATGAAAGGAGACTCAAGGAACTTGGCTTGTTTACCTTAACCAAAAGAAGGCTGAGGGGAGATATGATTGCTCTCTTTAAATATATTAGAGGGATAAATGCCAGGGAGGGAGAGGAATTATTTAAGCTCAATACCAATGTGGACACAAGAACAAATGGATATAAGCTGGCTATTAGGAAGTTTAGACTCGAAATTAGGGGAAGGTTTCTAACCATCAGAGGAATGACATTCTGGAACAGCCTTCCAAGGGAAGTAGTGGGGGCAAAATACCTATCTGGCTTCAAGATTAAGCTAGACGCGTTTATGAAGGGGATGGTTTGATGAGGTAACATGATCTTAGCAATTAATTGACCTTTCACAATCAGAGGTAAATAGGCCAATGGTGGGATGATAGGAGTTGCTATAGAGAACTTTTTTCTGAGTGTCTGGTTGGTGAGTCTTGTCCACATGCTCAGGTTTCAGCTGATCGCCATATTTGGGGTCAGGAAGGAATTTTCCTCCAGGGCCCTTGTTTTTTTTGCCTTCCTCTGTAGCATGTGGCACGGATCACTAGCGGGAGGATTCTCTGCATCGTGGGGTCTTTGAACCATCGTTTCAAGGACTTCAATATCTGGGATATAGGTGGGAGGATTATTCTAGCAGTGGGTGGTGAGATTCAATGGCCAGCATTGTGCAGGGGGTCAGACTAGATGATCAAAATGGTTCCATCTGACCTTAAAGTCTATGAGTCTGTTGATTTTTATGTGCTGGTACAAAATAACAAGTCAGGAGCTATGGTACTACCCCGGTCTTTAAATACTACTGATAAGAATAACACTCGCAATAGTGATAAAAGTGATGTTTTTATTTCTTCTTTTTTTTCCTCTTCCCTTTTCAGTAAATTTCTGAGTTGCTGTTTTCAAGACTTCCATAATGTCAACTTGATTGATATAATTGTCTTGATGATGAGCTATAAAAGAGAAGAGCATACCATTTTGATATATTGAAAAATGTCTTGTGTTGTGAAGCAAAGGGGTAGTTTTAACCAGTGAAATGTTGTCCTAAAACATTTCATAATTAAATATTTAAACATACACTTTTTAAAGTCTTGGGGGTGTGCAGTTGCATACAGTAACTAGCTTATAGATGTGAAATATGGGGTGCTCGTCCTTCAAAGGATAGTTTCCTTCAGAGGAGAAGAAAGGACAGAAGGCTTAACTTACTGCTGTTGCATAGTGCCAACTGCTGGCCAAAATATAAAATTCACTGGGTATCCTTAGAAATTTGAAGTTCTGCTCTGTAATCTGTGGAGAGTCACAGTAAATTATGTACAGGGAAGCATGAGGTTACGTAAGAGAAAGCAAAGTCTTTATGATGGGCTTACATTCTACTAGACCTCCCACCACTCAGGCTGTGTATTTTCTAACTTCTATAAGGTAATGCTCCGGGGGACTGCAGTAAAACTGGGAAAACTAGACAGCATTTGTGTGGGTCAAAGAATGGGTATTTAGAAGGTGGTGGCTTAAAAAAAAAATCAATTCACTTTGATTGTTATGCAAATATAATCTAGGCTTTAACAAAGATAAATATCTCTCTCTCTTTAAAGAGGTGTGAATTAGAAACAAACATTCTTCAATTATTTTATAAGACTTGATCTAAAGTCAAATCTCTTAAAAAAAACTTATATAAAAATTACACTGATTTGTCCATTTGCAATACACAAGGAAAAGAGTGTTTTGCACATTATCAACTCCTTTCCAGTGGTTTACAATGATAGCTCCATAAAGTCTGACCAGATGAAAATGGTCCTATTTATGTATCACAAAAATTTATAATTGTGAGTGCATGAGTATATGGATAGCAAGTATACAACCAAGCATTATCCAATAAGCAAAACAACTCAGTCCTAATATAGACTTACATTCTTAATTCTACACTTGAATTCCTTTCTTCAGACAAAGAGAGACAGGTAAAAAAGAGTATTTTCTGCATCTCTTTTGTGTGTGGCACACAATAGTATATATAGTTAGTAAGTTATTGAAATGTTCTCTAGTATAAAATCAGTGTTCATATTTCAATGGAATTTTAATGTTAATCAGATACAAAATTCATGCTATAGAAAATATTCAGTAAGTCTTGAAGTATTGGAGGCCACCAGGAACATGATTTATTTTTGTTAATATATAACCTCTAGAATAACTGAAGCACATTTACTGTGTTGTGAAATGAATACATCATATGCCTAGAGGCTGTTAGCTTAGGTGTGTTTATGTTAATATGAAAACATAAATATACATAGAAATCCATATATTACAGGGTGCACAAATACATCCTATAAACACCTGCACTGCAGTGGTGAGGTTCACATATTATATACTACCCAGTAGATAAACTGCCCACATTTGCTCTAATGTAAACTGAAAACACTGGTAGAGTGGAAAAGGATGAGGATGGAAGATAGGAGGGATATGACTTTGGACTAGGGTGTTTTTCACTGATGGGATAAAAGATTTGGTTACTTTAGAAAGGGATTTTTGGCATAATATTTAAAGGCCATTAAATCTGTAGCATACAAATGAGAGTATGCAAGTACTCAACTACTGAAAACATTGTAGACTAGTCTGCAGGTTCAAAGTTAACATTAATTTAGCATGCAATTGTCCTAGTTGATTTGGCCCCCAGATTCCGAGATAAACCCCTTAATTTGAATTAACAGCTAATTGGAATGAGGCTTAACTGTTAATTCAAACTAAGGGGTTTATCTTGGAATCGTGCTTCTCTGCTGTGTGTAGATGTGAGCAGTTACTTCGGGCTAGTCAGTTTCCAAAATGGTGACCAGCCGGTAATATGCTAATCAAGTGCGGGATATTCAAATCCCGCACTTTATTAGCAATTTTGATCACCCTCATTAGCCTCCCTAGTTTGAACTAGGGGGCTAGTGTAGATGTACCCTAACCCTCATTTCACAAGGAATAACACCTATTCCAAAATAGCTATTTTGGAATAGGGTGTGTGCAGGCAGAGCAGCTGGAGTTATCCAGCTCTTTCTCCTGCTGGTTCCTCATTTCACATTCAGCAAAACTCTATAGTACACCTTCCCCTGAAGGCTTTAAAGGTGCAGCCTCAGGGGAAAGGGCTTTTGGCACATGGCAGACCATGACAGCTCTGGGCCACAAAACAGCAGCCTGCACAGCTGTCCCTGTGGCCATGAGCCACCCTGTGCTCTGCCCAAACCCTCTATGGCTCCAGCCAAGCAGGAAGCCAGCTTCCAGGACCCTACCAGAGGATGAAAGAGGTGTGTGCCTTCCTGGTCTGGTGTGGAGATCGTGGACCTCACAGAGGTCTGGGGCAAGGAGGCAAACCTCCAGGGTCTCTGCACCAGATTCAGGAATGTAGATGTCTGTGGCTGGATGGCCGAGAGCCTGGGCACCAAGTGCCTCATGAGCACCCAAGAGCAGGTGCACATGAAGGTGAAGGAGCTCAGGTAGGCCTATACTAAGGCCAGGGAGTGCAGCTCCTGCTCCAAGGTGGTACCCCAGACCTGCCCCTAAGATAGAGAGCTCTGCTGCATCTTAGGGGGCAGGTTAGTCCCTTTACCTCTAGTTCTCATACAGGCTGAGCAACCCCGACTTGCCCCATCTCAGAGCTTTGTGAAGGCGGGACTGAAAAACCTCCTAGGGTGGGGACTTCCCCCCCAGCAGGGAACCCCACTCCTGCAGTTCAGTTTACCCTCCTCCTGGGACAACAGCATGAGAGCACCATTCTTGTATGACCATGGCCTTGATGCTCGATCTCCCCATGCTGAACTAGTTCCCAACGGCTTGGTGAGCTTCCAGCTGGCAATGGCTATCTGCTTCTGGAGGGGGATGGTGGGTCTTACCTGGGTGCCCCGTCACCTGCGGGCAGGGTGAGCCACTCACACATCTCCAGAAAGGTCCTTTCTCAGAAGTTGTGGAGCCACTGCTGGTCATCCCACAGCTCCATGAAGATACAGTCCCAACAGTGGGAGCTGTGGTGCCCAATGAGCAGGGGAGTGTGAAGGGGTCAAGCTGCATGAGTAGCACTTGGAGAGTGGAGAGGAATTGACCCACAATGAGCTGGGATCTTGTTCCTGCAGGGCCAGGAAGGCAGCTTGAAGAAACTGCAGCAGGAGGTGCACTGAGACATATAAGAGCCATCGACTGCTGGGAAGCAGGTCCTGCTCCAGGTCTAGAGAGCTAAGTTGTCCCAAAGGCAACCACAGCAGGCAGAGAAAAGGCTTTGCTGTCCCACAAGGAGGTAGGCAAAGGAGAAGAACCTGAGACATGGCTGTACAGGGGGGCCACTTTAAGCTTGAGCCTCAGAGAGTCTCAGGCAGCAGCTTCAGGTAGAGAGTGTTATCCTGACGCCCTGCCTAAAATGCTTCCAGGTGGTCTTAAAAGCAATTCAGTGTCCAGTGAGTGTGGATGCTCTATTTTGAAATAGCTCAGCACTATTTCAGTGGGCATTTGCTGCATAGACACGCTATTTTGAAATAAGCTATTTTGGAGTATTTCCTCTGAAATAGCTTATTCCGAAATAAGCATGCAGTGTAGGCATGCCCTTGTAACTGAGTAATTTACTCTTTTTAGCAATCTTACTAACAAGTCAACCAGATCCCATGCACTGTAATATAGCAAAGAAGAGACAGATCATACAGAATGGCCAGCACTTTCTTTTTTTACATCATCCTTTGTGAAGAAACCTTAACATCTGTAGGTGATCTTCATTATATCAATCACACCTTTCCTTGCTAGGGATTATCTTTTGCAGTAGATTACATTTATGTACCTTGATTTCATACATATTAATGTCTCTCAGCACCTTTTCCCTTTATCTGAGCTTCTGTACTCCCTATCTTTGAGTCATCACACTGTTAATTGATTACTTACTTATTTACCTCAGTATCATTAGCATTTAAATCAGTTAGTTGCCATAGTGTTGCTATGGTATTTCTGCAGTTACACTTATTCCTTAAACTTATCCTCAAATCCCAATAACCTTTATTTGTTGCTTCATGCTCCTTACCAGTCAACTTTCTTTTGTCTAGGCTTAATCTTGTGACTTGCTGTCATCATTCCCTTGTTAATTCCTTATATCAGACTACTTATTTCAAGCTAGGTCTTAATTATTCTGAGCAACCTTATCATACAGGGCTTGGGTCTCCTGTACATCACTTATATTATAGTATTAATTAATATGTGGTAAGGAGAGTATGTTCAAGGCTACAATGTGATATAGAGAAGTGTACAGCTATTGTACAAACAATTGGTATTAGATGTCAAGACTGATTCAGCATTAAAAATTTTAAAAAAGGGAGTCCAAAATGTGTATGAATAAAACATTGAGGCTGATGAATATACTATATATTTTAAAAAGTTTGTCAGTGAGTGAGTGAGTCTGGCTGTCTGTTCATAACTCCTCCTAAACGGTAAGAGGTAGGGCCACCAAATTTGGTATCCAGCTTCCCCTTAGCATAAAGCAAGGTACAGATTTGATTGTATATGTGGGGGGGGGGAGGGGAAAGGGGCTGAAACTCACCCACCCCACCCTGATGCCTACAGAGATACACAAAACCATACAGAAAAGAGACAGAATTACCAGGCAGGGAAAACAGGCTGGCTGGAATCATGCCCTATCTGTCCTGGACTTCCTCATCCCCAAATCTCCCATTCCCTTGGCACCCTTCAGTCCTCAGTCTGGCTGTTGGGGGGGGGGCATCCCTCAGATGTAACTGGTAAATGTATCAGCTTCAAACCCCAGCATCTTTGAACCCCAGCATAACAACAATAACACAGATAGTGCCACTGACTTACACAATGGCAATTTACACCAGTTCTGAATCTGAATCTGGTATGCCAGGCAGCTTTATACCTCACACAAAGGTCTTTTTCCCTTCTGCCCTTTTAGATGCCCCATTAATGTTTGTTCAACATTAATAAACAGACCATTTTAATATTCTTTAGCTGCATTCTTTAGATAGTTTTAATTTGTAGAAAACAAAGGGGGTATGATTCAAGCATCTTTGCAGCTTGAACAGAGATGGGCCCACACCATACATTCAATGCCTCCCACCTCAAATTTGAAAGGGTTTTGGTTCAGATGTGAACTTGATGACTTAGACCCCCAAAGAAAAATTTTATTGTAAAAAGATAATTAGAATGATCTCAGAATATAATTACGTAAGAAAACAACGACTAGCTTAGATTTTTCTGGAAAAGAGAGACCAATGGAAAAAGAACCTTAAACTCAGTGGAAAATCTCTGATTGACTTTAGTGGTATACATCACTCCCAAAAGAGATTGAGTTATACATAATCTTGAAGGGAAAGACAAGAATATATGTAACTGGTTCTTCTGAATTTATGAGAAGCATAAAAATTGTTGGTCACTCACTAGAGCTAAGGAAAGTTTGAGTCCTTAAGTAATTTACTGTAGGAAGAATTTCTTTACAGAGACACAAGGGAAAAAAGACAAGTGAATACACTGATAGAGGTAACTGGTGTTAACGTTTTCTCTTTTTTAAAAAAGATTATTTTAATAAGATATAGTGGGTATATTTTCAGGTTTAAATTGTTATACCAGTTAACATTAGCTGTGGATCTGTCCCAGGGAATAGAACTGCTGCAAACAAAAGGGTTTGTAATGAGGCATGTTGCAGTAATCTAAGAGGATCATAGACAGAAAACTAGACAGTGCCAATAAACAGTGTTTTGGTTTGCTGGCCAAACTGGAATGAAATTTGTATCCATTTTCTTGGTGAAACGATGTTTTTGTTTGTGGTGCATTAAATATTGTAGTTCGAACTTTTTCACTTGTTTTAACAAAAAGCAAAGAATATTTGAAAACACAATTGACAAAACAGGAGAAAGAGATGATACCTCCCACACCCTTCTACTCAATGGTCCTGTGGTCAAAGCACATACCTGGTATGTATGAGACTTTGATTCAGAAAAAGGACTTGACATTATGTCTTCTGTATGGCAAGCAAATTCACTAACCAGTGGTTTGGATATTCTGGGGGTGAAACTCACCTAAAATTGTTCTCTCTCTCTCTCTCTCTCTCTCTCTCTCTCTCTCTCTCTCTCTCGACAGAAAGAGAGAGAAAAAACCTGTAGTATGGGGATAAAAGCACTCACTTGGAAGAGGAGACACATAGTTTCCAGTCCTTGCACCAATGGTTATTTAGTTACACAAACAGAATGGCTACTCCAGGAGAGATTTTGCACATAGGAAAGTGAGAGAGACTGAGCACATAGGATGCAAAGTAGAGGACCAAGTTCATTTCCCTGTCTTAACATAGGCAAAAGGAATTATTTTGGTGAAGTGTTATGGCCTGCTGACAGACTAGGTATTCACCGTGATATAAATTCCCCCCAGGAAGTGTAGAGATGTCACACTTCCTAGATACACCAGCCTTGGAACATGTAGTCTCCTGGAAGACCCAGGGAGATAGGTAAAATTGAAGTGGCTCCTTCAGAGCCTGTACAATTACAAGTAACTCACCCACAAACCCTGAGACTCAGGGGAAATGCTAAATACACCTTGAAAAGTTTCTAACTCTATACCAGACCCATAAACTAGATGAGCAAAACATTGCTCTGCTATTAACAATGGCCAGCAGAGAAGCATTAGGTGTGTGTGATGCATTCCATAAGGTTGGTGGCTAGAGGAGAGAGGAAAGTTTTATAGAAATAGTGAAAATGTTTTAGGATCATTTCACTGGGAAAAATGTTATTTTTGAAAGATATATATTGAAGAGGTACTAAAGGAGATAGCTCTGACAATAGCAAGTAAAATTAGTGTGTGCCAAGCAGTTAAAAATGAGAGAGAAACACTAACGAAAGCAAAAAGTTGTAGAGAAAAATGTAGCTAAAACAGCAAAGAAAATTTCACAGAATTAAATTGTCCGAGTACAGACACATGAGAAGCAAAAACGAATGTTAGCAATGTGGCAACCAGTATATGTATGGGAAATGAAGCTCATTCAATAAATGTGCACAAAACGTAAGAAACATTACACTGAAATGTGCAAAGAAAAAATAAAGTATATGAATTAAATGCAAAATTCCTTAAGTGAGGCGGAAGAGCTGTTCTGAAGCACAAGTATAGAGCACGCTGAGCACTTAGAAGACTGGCTAATGAAAATGTATGCAAATAGCACTTATGAGACACATAAAATAGACACTTGCACTTGTTTAGTCTTCAAAAGAGAAGAGTGTGTGTGGTGGTGAGGGGGAGGGGGAATTTGATAGCAGCCTTTAACTACCTGAAGAGAGGTCCCATAGAGGATGGAGAGAGGCTGTTCTTAGTAGTGACAGATGGCAGAATGAGGAGCAATGGTCTCAAGTTATAGTAGGAGAGGTCTAGATTGGATGTTAGGAAAAACTATTTCACTAGGAGGGTCGTGACGTACTGGAATGGGTTACATAGGGAGGTGGTGGAATCTCCATCCCTAGAGATTTTTAATTCCTGACTTGACAGATCCCTGGCTGGGATGTGTTAATTGGGGTTGGCCCTGCTTTGGGCAGGGGGGTTGGACTTGGTGACCTTCTGAGGTCTCTTCCAACCATAGGATTCTAAGAGCACATCTGAGTTTTTAGTCCAATTAAGAGGATGTATGTTAGAGAGAGACAACTTATCTAGTTCTAAGAAAGCACCATAAAAGGAATAGACATAAGAGTAAAACACCTTCTAGCTCTATAGAAACTTATAAAAACATTATATAGAGGCTCAAACTATATGACTGCAAATAAACAAAAGACAGTAGGACAAAAAATTGCCACCATGACTAAGCAATGGATAAAAGCGATGGTTAGAGACAAAGGCACACTAAAATAAAGGATCCCTGCCTTAGTGAATCTTAGTGACTCCTGTTTCATAGTGTGATTCCACTTCCACGCATCCCTTAGAGCATTACTGCAATCGAGATGGGTTCCAATATCATTATCATCATGGGCTGACCCACACATTCTGAGGAAGTTTAATCTCTCTGACAACCATTGTCTGTTGCTGATGAGCCATCAGCATTGCAGCATTTTGCATTGTTTTACCTGAAGTGTCAGCAGTGGGTATAATCCAATGCTGCAAATATGAAATTACAGATAACTGGTCAATATTCCTAACAATCCAGAAAAATGATACATGCATACAAATGGAATAATCATATTCAGCTGAAAGGGTATCTAACCTGTGAAGAAGATTATTAGAACCACAAGTAGGGTGAGATCTTTCATGTAACTCGTTCCTTTAGTGTATTAAGCTTAGCTTATTAGTTTGTTTTGTTCAGTTACTTTGTTCTGTCTGCTACTTCTTATGACTACTCAAACGCAATCTTTTTATACTTAATAAAAATCACTTTTGTTTAGTAATAAACGCTGTGCAAGTAATTACTACGTGGGGGAACAAGAAACCCGTGCACAGTTCTCTGAGAAAGAGGGTGAATTCATGTCTTTATACCGTACAGTTCTCTCTGTAGCATAAGAAGGATTTATCTAGGGTCAGGCTCACTGTAAGGAGGGGGAAAAGTGAGCAACTGCCTTGGGACCTGGTGATTCAAAGGACCCTTTAAATCATTGGTGAAGCACCGTGCAAGATGCTGCAGCACCAAGGGCAGCGCACTCCAGATGGTGCTGGTGGGGAAGGGAGCAGTGCAGTCTTGGAGGCACTGAGGACTAGTTACCTTGGGCCTGCCCCTTCCATCTGAGCCACTGCCCCTTCCAGGAGTGCAGAGCTACTCCCCTCCCCCACCTTACCCAGGGGCCCATCTAGTCTAGGGCTTAGTGCTGGGAAAAGGTGTCAAACTGTACTGTCTGTGTCTGCAGTCTTGGAGGCATGTCCCTGTGCCTATGTTTCAGTCAATGCAGACTGGAGAGCTGGGCTCAACAAGACAGGGTTACAGGATGCCCATGTTGTCAGATCAATGATGTTCTTAGATTCTCTCATGCAATTCATTGCTAGAAAAAGAAGAGTCATTTTCAGATTTGGCTGTCAGAAGCATTGCTTGGGTGTAACTGAGAGCCGAATTTAACCTGCAATTTTATGTTGGGTGGGAGTTTAATTTTGGTTTGTGTAAAACATGCCAAATAAGCTGACAAAGATGGTAAGAATCTTGCAAAACATTGCTGTGTGTTGTTTGTGAGAAGTTTAATAATGATGAAGGAAATCTTCTTTTGGCATCACTTGAATTCCATTGGATTGTTGTTTCAAGTTCCTGATATATATTTGGTAACATTCTTGGATGGTCTTATGATAGTCTTTGTGTTTTAGCCACCCAGGAGATAAAATCCTGTTTGTGAAAAGAAGCAGATAATATATTAGCTAGGCTCAAACGAGGAAAACTTAGGGCTGTGATCATGCAGTTTTATGTTTGTAAATATTTTTCTGTTAATTCATCCCACTAAATGTTACAAGGGCAGCACAGAAATTCCTTACATTCCATGTCTTGGGTAAAGTCCATGTAGCGTAGAAATCATATAAAAAGCAACTATTGTCAAACTTTCCCTTTTTGTCTATTTAAAGCCACAAAAAACAGTGAGGAAGTTACCCAAACATTTCTCAGATTATTAGCATTATTTAGTCTCGAAGAATTTTTCTCCGACAAAGAAATATGAATCGTATTATCATATAAATTAAACAATGGATGCTTTCAGAAAATTGAGTTTAGTGTCTAGAAAGTAGAGAGTAACTTTACATAGTTGTTGCCCACATTTTAGAATTAAGAAATATTGAATTACATCCACTGAAATTGCTGTATCTTAACTTCAAGTAAAGAAAATGCCTGTACATTATATTTGTTTCTTTCATATTTAGGCTAATGATACAAATTCTAGTCCTGGTATTCAGCACCTGTTTTCCATTTATGCGTGTTCATAAACATGCACCCACGTATTGCAGATGCAATAATCTGCATGTACTCTTGAAACAATTTCTAACTTCAGGCCAAATGGCTTTTATGGGTACACATTCAAATCTCATGAGGTTTTTCAATGCTTCTGAAGTAATTTGGAGATTCAATTATAATCTCACCCAAATCTCTGACTTCTGTGAAAATTTCAGATGTTTGAAGGTGTTAGAATTTTAAAATGTTTATGCTGCAAATGGGTACATGTCCTAATATGGGCATATTTTTTGTGAATGTAGAAGATGGATCCAGATGAAAATTTGGGCCAATAAGTACATGTTCTGCTGAATATTGTATTAATATTTTCATAATATTTGCAAAAACAGCAACTAAACATGAATTGTACAAAGGATTTTAATACAAATTACTCTGTGGTGGATGTATGTGTTAACATACAAATACACATGCTCAATGAGCGCTAGTGTGTGTGTATTCTGTTTGTGTGTGTTTCAGTATCTGATCTATTGTTGCTTTCCTACCAGAACCAAGAGAAAAAAAAATCAGAAATAGAACATATTTAGACAGTGCAAAAAATGGCTATATAAATGAATTTTACATACGCTTATGCATTTAAAAAGTAATTTCAAGCATTTAAAAGCAAAATGAACATTTAAGAGATCAAATAATATCTCTGGGTATGTCTACATTGCATTCCTCTTCCGAGAGGAATGCAAATGCAGACACCCAAAATTGCAAATGAAGCATGGATTTTAATTTCCCCATGCTTCATTTGCATAATTGCGGACCACCACTTTTCCAGAATAGCGTCTTTCGAGACAACAAACACAGTCCCCGTGGGGTTATTTCGAGAGAAAACTCTTCCTTCGAAATAACCCTTAAACCTCAAGAAGGGTTATTTCGAAGGAAAGGTTCTCTCTCAAAATAACCCCCCAGGGACTGCGTTTGTTGTCTCGAAAGACGCTATTCTGGAAAAGTGGTGGTCCAAGATTATGCAAGTGAAGCACAAAAAATTCAAATCTATGCTTCATTTGCAATTTCAGGTGTCTGCATTGCATTCCTCTCTCAAAAGAGGAATGCAATGTAGACATATCCTCTATGGGCACATCTACACAGCAGTGTTAATTCGGAATACCCTATGTTATTCTGAAATAACTTAGTCTGTGTCTATGCTACAAGCAGTTATTTTGACATAATGTGAAAATAATGAGTTGAAGGACTTTTTACTTTGACTCCTGAAACCCTCATTTTATGAGGAGTAAGGGAAGTTGAAGGAAGAGTGCTTTCTCTTGGAATTCCTGCTGTGTAGACAATGCCAAAAGCTGAAATAAGCTATTTGGACTTAAGCTACGCAATTGACATAGATCAAGTTGTGTAGGTTAGTTTAGTTTTAGCTCTGCTGTATAGACATACCCTTGATGTTTTCAGATCAAAATTGGATGTTTTCTGGAAAATATGCTTTAGTCCAGTTACTGTGCTCAATAGAGACATAACAGGGAGAAATGCTATTGGCTGTGCTACACAAGAGGTCAGACAAGATAACCTAATGAGGCCTTTTGGCTTTAAATATTAATCCATAAAATGAATTTTTTTGCATTATAAAATCAGACTAAAATATATTTGTCTTTTTTGCTCAGCAGCAACTGTGATAGCATTAAAAATACCTGCAAGAGATACAGCTGTATTTATTTCTTTTTAGAAATGATCATTATGGTCCAGTTTTCAGATGTTGGATAAAATATTATTTTTAGAATTACTTCTTTCTGAGAGAGTTGTCAAAACTATGGTGATATCCACATTGTATAAAACGTCGTGCATCAGATTTTCCATTAAATTGTTTTGTAATTTAGAGAGCAGTAATCTTAAAATTAGGGGACACATAAATTCAATGAAAAGTGCTTTGTGGGGCAGGTTCTAATGGGAGGCAGAACACAGGGGCAGAATTTAACGCAAGGTATTTTAGTCTGCAACTCTCTTTCAAGCTCTGTATCTTGTTTATATATGTGAAATATTTGACTGCTGGACTAATCATTGAATGTTTATGAATTCTCAGTATAGAATACTCATAATTGCAAGGTCTTTAGTATGAAAACATTTGTGATTCCTGACAGTTTTCTAGTATCATGAGCCCACGGTAACAATGCTTTCCAAAGACTGTTGTCACCAAGAATTATGTCACTGGCATGATTGGAATATTGAGCTATAGTTAATGTGATAGAGATGCCATGATTTCTTTAGATATCTTACATGCTGAATAGAAACAATTCTAATACATAGTTGGGTTTGAGGGTCTCTGTGTAAAATCATTGTCAACACTACATCTGAGTCTGTTTGTTATAAGAAGAATTAGTAATGGAATGATGACATTTGAAATGTATAGAATTTCATCAAAGACACGAGTAGGCGTTTGTTTCTTTATTGTTAATAAAAGCAACAATGATACTCTGTATTGGAAAAAAATAAACAAGACACAGCCTCTGTGACAGAGCAATGGAAAACTAGACTCAGGGAGGACCCACAGAGGAAGAAACACAAGAACAAAACTGGCCTTAAATTCAGTGGGTGTTGCATTCCTTTTACACCAACCAATAAGTGAGTATGTGGGACTGCAGATATTCCTCAGCATTCATTCCTGGACACTAGAACTTGATGAGATGGAGCAATGGTTTAAAAAAGCAATCCAGGAACTGAACTGAAGGAACATCACCAACCTCCATAGATTCAAAGAATTTAAGGCCAGAAGGGACCATTAGATTTTTTAGTTTGAGCTCCTGAATATGCTATTCAGCTATTGAACAGCATCAGGCTTACTTCTGAACTTTGTGGAACCACACTAGAAAACCACATCCAGCTACGATTTCCATATTGACAACTGCTTTCCAAATTCTATCAGTCAGCCAGTTTTTAATGCAATTAATATTGTTTTTATTGAAATTTTATAGTATGATTTTTTTGTAATCAGAATGTTATGTGGTACTATGTCAAATGCCTTACAAATAATTAAATATATTAGATCCACATAGTTACCTTTACCAACCAAACTTTTAATCTGTTCAAAGAATGAAATCAGGTTTGTTTGAGGAGACCTATTTTCCATAAAACTATGGTAAATAGCATTAATTACATTCTTGTCCTTTAATTCATCCCATATCAGCTTTTTCCATTATTCTGTATTATGGACCTTAAGTTAGAATTAAAACCATAAGGTATAGTATTTTTTGTTCCTCATAAGCCTTAAAGGAGCTTAAGGGAGGATGAGAGGTTTTTCTTAAGTTACTTCCACAATTTTCATAGTTGACAATTTGGAGTCACTGACGATACAAACAGAATATATTAAATATTTAATTTTTTTTAAGGGAAATTTTAAAGGCTTTTAAAATATATTTTAAAATTAGTATTTTGTTTGGTTTAGGGAGGTTTAATTCATTTCTTGCACAGTCATTTCTGGGTGGTCTATAAAGGAAGAACTCCAGGTCAGGGAGTGAAAATAAATGGGATCACAGTTCAGTCCAGGTCATATCCAAGTCATCTATCCATATTATTTTTAAAAATTTTTGAAAATAGCAGTGTTGCATGCAATGCATTCTAACTATTAAGCAAATGGCTTTTGAACTCTGCTTTAGATGGTAGCTACATAAAATCTTTGTCTAAAAGATACTGTATTAATTCTGGTTAATCAGATTACCTACTAATCCACATTTAACATGTATGTTGGCAGATTGGCTCTTTTCCTTCAGTGGCCTAACCACAGGGGTAAACCAGCTTGGCTTTTTGTACCAGTCTATCTAGTCTGCTACTGATTTGCAATACTCATTTCCCAGTGAATGCCTCTTTCATAATTTGCTCCTTTAATTTGCTCAAAGCCTTTATTGTGAAATAGACGTGGATTTATTTATTTTTTATGTTGTCAGTTTGGGGTATTATTAACCTCATTCCTCAGGGTTAGTTAATACTAAGAGTTATTGATAGAAAGAAAGTGATCCTAGGAATAAGTACTCTTTTTTTAATGATCTGGGAGCTGGAGCCTTGCAGAATGATGAAGAATGATCCCCCGTCATGATCATTTGGGGATAACCCAGGAGACAGGAGACTAGTATGTAGGCCGCTGCTTCTCTCATTGCAGAGAATATACCAGCAGGAGAAGATCTGTATGCTGAATCCTCTTAGCTTCAGGACTAATTGGGGAGAAAGGGTCAGCTGGAGGAGAACCTGGCCAAGGCTTTAGAGCAACTCCAAATTACAAATCTCTTCTAGGAGGAAAGCTGGGGATGCCAGGCTTAGAGAGAGAGAGAGAGGGAGAGAGAGTGAGAGAGAGAGAGAGAGTGTACAATGCTCTAGCAGATATTTGGAACTCCCAGCCTGAGAAGGGACAAAGAGCTATTATTTAAAATATAACCTCAGTTGCAGGACTAGACGGAAGTCCTGAACAGGGGCAAGAAACCAACCAGGATTCTTTATATGGACCCATTGTGGATGTGAACTACACAACTAATTAAGTGAATTACACTATGTAGAACAGTGATGGGCAAGCTAGGCTAGTGAGTGGACCAAATGAGTGATCCTCCCTCATCTCAGTGTGCTGCAAAATTGTCATAGTCAAGACGGAGTTGTAGGGTAGTTTTGTTAATTCTGCTTGTGTACCTAGTATTTGTGGGGTGTACTGGTTGATCAATAGCAGCATTTTGATTGGCTGCAGAGGAGCATACATCTCTCATAGTCAATGTTGTGTGGAAGCAGTATGTACTTCATGTCATGTGCCCTTGCTTTAAGTATGTATCACTTTAGTAAAATGAAAAGGGGAAACAAAAAACTATGGGGACAGAAACCAGCAGAATTTGACAATCCTAAGCACGGCAAAAGTAAAGAAAATATCTTGCAGGCCACACGTGATACCATCAACTGTACTGTTATTTGTAGTACATTAGCTCAAGCAGAGCTAATGCTAGCATTTTTACTCATGCTAGGAAACACACTCCCAGCTGCAGCATAGACATATTGTGAGCAAGCTCCTTGGAATAGGGGCAGTATCTAGCATGCAGATGCTCCCCTCCCTGCCAAAATACAAATAATTGTCTGTAACGAGAGGCAGGGAATGTTACATGGATAAGTAGCATATAAGTGAGCCTTGCAGAATTATATTTTCCCACCTGCCTGGAGCCTGTCAATTTAATTTTAGCTAAGTAAGATTCATGTTCAGAATGGGGGAATAGATTTATGTCAGCATTGGTAAATGTTGCAAGTTGTCTTACAAGGCCATCATAGGGAGATGTTGAATGTATTCATTAATGACATGAATGGTGGAACAGAGAGAATGCTTATGAAATTTGTGAATGACAACAAGCTGAGAAGGATTGCAAGGATTTTGGAGAACATTAGAATTCAAAACGATCATGAAAAATTGGAGATCTGGTTGAAATTGGTAAGATGGAATTCAGAAAACACAAGTGCAAAGTACTGCTCTTAAGAAGGAAAAATTAAATTCACAAACACAAAATGGAAATAACTGGCTAGGCAGTAATACTGCAGGGAAGTATCTTGAGGATTTAGCTTATCACAAATTGAATATCTGTCAAGAGTGTGGTGCTGTTGAGAAAAAGGCCAGTGTCATACTGGTAATGCATTAATAAGAGTTTTATATGTAAGACATGGCAGATTATTATTCTTCACTACTGAGTGCTAAGTTACTGGTACAGCTGGAGTACTGTATCCAGTTTTGGACACCAGTTCTGGGCATCTTTGTGAAAGATGTGAACAAATTAGAGTGATTAAAAAGGAGAGCCACAAAAATGTAAATTTTACTTCAGTTTGGGCGCCTCTCTGTAAGCAAGGA
This sequence comes from Pelodiscus sinensis, assembly GCF_049634645.1. Taxonomy (NCBI): domain Eukaryota; kingdom Metazoa; phylum Chordata; order Testudines; family Trionychidae; genus Pelodiscus; species Pelodiscus sinensis. The sequence goes on along the minus strand of NC_134711.1, from coordinate 36,249,777 downwards.
CTGACCTATCTTTCAAGGCTTGTGATAGTGAGGAATCATTTTGCAGGACAGGTTGTACATTACGAATGATGCACTGGCAGGGTTTTAACTGTGAGCTGTAGGTGATAACCAATGATGTTCTGTTATTTTCCTGGTTGGGCCTGACCTGTAGTAGATGATTTCTGGGTACTCATCTGGCTCTTTCAGTCTATTTCCCAGGTGGGTATGTTAGTTCCCCAGGTGGGTATTTTAGCTTTTAGAATGCTTGTAGGTGTCGGTCTCTGTCTGAGGGATCGGAGGACTGGGATAGTTCCATTTACTTCAGAACTGCTTGAGATAAGTGGGACTATTCGCAGGATATCAGGTGGAGCATGCACATAAATGTTGATAGGATCAGAGCCTAATACAGTCACAGTCTGATCTTGCAGTTCTTATCTAGCCCAAACTATGATTGCAATCAATAGGAATTTGACATAAAGAAAGGCTGCATGATCTTGTGTGAGACAACTGCTAGGAATCTAGAGACTTGGAAAATACAGTGTTTGAAGTCAGAAATTCTTCATTCAGGCCTGTCCAGTTTGTTAGCTATTAGAGTATCTGATCCATCCTCCCTTGAAGGCAATAGACAAATCCTGATGGATGCGGCCAAAATGAAATAATGTAGCAAGACAAGCATCTAACAAGACAGTGCAAGCTAGATTCTACTTTAACTTTTGTCCATCTTTTTCTACTCAGTGTTTAAATTTCCCTAACATGAGCACTTATCTTGCATTGATATTTGTGTGGGTGTATCATTATATTAGTTTAAGTAAAGCTGAGGACCTGTTTTCATTAAGCAGTGTATAACAATATATTGGCATCAATGCAAAAACTCATGTGGACGCACTGCCTCCAATTAGGGCATTTAACAGTGCCACATAATGTTCATACTGAAGTAAATCATAAAAGTAAAAATGTTTCATTACATTGTAACTATACCAGGAATTTGCACTAGTGTAACTACATCAATACAAATAACAAAGAATAGTCTGTGTTTTATATTATGATGGTCAGTTCTGTAGTTCCATGGATTTTAAGGCCAGAAAGAACCACTGTGAAAACCTAATCTAACATGGCCCAGCTCCCTGGCAACGCACTAGGGGCGTCGGAGCTGCGAGCCCTTTTAACTGTTTCTATTTAAAGGGCTTGCACCTCCCAGGTGGCTGCGTTGCCTGGTGGCCACCTGGAAGGTACAAGCCCTTAAAATAGAAGCAATTGAAAGAGCTTGAAGTTCCGGCCCCATGCTGGACCATTGCATGGGAGACAGGGACATGCGAACCCTTTCAACTACTTCTATTTAAAGGGCTTGCACAGCTCTGCCCCTTACGTCCAAGGCCCCGTCCATTACAGGGTGGCCCGTGACCATCTCAAAAATTATTGCTTACCCCTGTTCTAGATCATTTGTGATAGATGTCTATCACCCTGCTCTTAAATATCTCCAGTGACAGAGATTCTATAATTTCTGTAGGCAATTTATTCCAGTGTTTAACCACCCAGACAATTAGGAAGTTTTTCCTAATGCCCATCCTAAACCTCCCTTGCTGCAATTTAAGCCTCCTATCATCAGAGGCCAACTAGAACAATTTTTCTCCCTTTGTAAAACCCTTTTAGATACTTGAAAACAGCTATCATGTCCTGTCTCAGTCTTCTCTTTTCTAAACTAAACAAGCCCAGTTCTTTCAGCCTTCCCTGATATATCATGTATTCTAGACCTTTAATCATTTTTGTTGCTCTTCTCTGGACCTTCTCCAATTTCTCCACATCTTTCTTAAAATGTGGTGCCCAGACTTGGACACAATACTTCAATTGAGGCCTAATCAGTGCAGAGGAGAGAGGAAGAATGATTTCAGCTTGTGGTCCATTCTGACCCCTAGATTCCTTTCAGCAGTCTCCTTCCTAGATAGTCACTTCCCATTCTGTATGTGTCAAACTGATTGTTCCTTCCTAAGTGGAGTGCTTTGCATTTGTCTTTATTAAACTTCATCATATTTACCTCAGACCATTTCTCTAGTTTGTCCAGATCATTTTGAATTATGACCCTATCCTCCAAAGCACTTGAAACTCCTCCCAGGTTGGTACCATCTGCAAACTTAGTAAGTGTACTCTTTATACCAATATCTAAATAGCTGATGAAGATATTGAACAGAACCAGTCCTAAAAGAAGACCCCTGTGGAACCGCATTTGTTATGCCCTTCCAACATGACTACGAACCATTAATAACTGTTGTCTGGGAACAGTTATCCAGCCAGTTATGCCACCACTGTACAGTAGCCCCATCTAGTCACATGTCCTGATGTCCATGTTCAGGAAAAGATTCTGGAAAGCTCCCCCAGTAGGATGGGCAATAGACTTGAAAGCAGAGTCCCCATAAAGCAACTTCATAACAGAAAATTATGATACCACATCTCACCATTCTGCCATGAATATCCCTAGGTGATTACCTTAATTATTGGTCTGAACAGGATATTCAAGGCTGGTTGCTGACTGTATGTTGGTTTCTTTTATCATCTTATCATTCTTCTCTTAGGAGAAGAATGTTGCCTTGAAACATTTTAAATATCAGGATATCGAATGGAACACTCAGGAAAAAAGAAAGAAAAACACACCCAATCCTTTCCCTCCCCCCAAAAAACCCCTTTTCCTTTTAAAATGATCAAACCTGAGTTTAAAATCTGTAAAAGGATTGCTCTTTAAGCCTAATGTTTAACTGTGTACCACAATAAACAAATTAACAGTTGTCATAATATTGGTTTTGTCTCTTAGAGTATGTCTACACTACAGCACTAATTCGAACTAACTTAATTTGAATTAGTTAATTCGAACTAAGCTAATTCGAACTAGTGCATCTAGACCTAAAAACTAGTTCGAATTAGCGTTTTGCTAATTTGAACTAGCATGTCCACATTGAGTGGACCCTGAACCGAGGTTAAGGATGGCCGGAAGCAGTGCCAGCAGGGCATCAGATTAGGACTTAGAGCGTAGAGCTGCTGTCTCAGGCTAGCTGAAGGCTGTGCTTAAAGGGTCCCGACCTCCACCCTGGACAGACAGTTCTCAGGGGCTCCCCGCTCGCTTGTCTAACTCGATGAGGGACAGCAAAGCAGTCCTGGCTTGGAGTGCCCTGAATGCCCACACTCGGCACATCACAGCACTTGGCCATCAGCCCGGCTGCACTTGCCGCAGGCTGCCATCCGGGGGAGGGACAATCGGGGGGCTGCAGGAGAGCTTCCACCCCGAGGAGCCCGCAGAGCCACCCCAGTCCTCCCCATTGGGGGCTTGTACCCCATTCCTCCCTCATCTCCTTCCACTTACCCCTCCCTAGCCCCCCATCCTGATGTACAAAATAAAGGACACGTGTGTTCAAAAATAGAAACTCTCTTTATTGGACAAAACTCAGGGAGACTGGGAAAAGGAGGTGGGAGAGGGGAAGAGAGAGGGTGGGAGAGGGGAGGGCAACTAAAATGATCAGGGGTTTGGAACAGGTCCCATATGAAGAGAGGCTAAAGAGACTGGGACTTCTCAGCTTGGAAAAGAGCAGACTGAGGGGGGATATGATAGAGGTCTATAAAATCACGAATGGTGTGGAGAGGGTGCATAAAGAAAAGTTCTTCATTAGTTCCCATAATATAAGGACTAGAGGACACCAAATGAAATGAATGGGTAGCAGGCTTCAAACTAATAACAGAAAGTTCTTCTTCACAAAGCAAATAGTCAACCTGTGGAACTCCTTGCTGCAGGAGGCTGTGAAGGCTAGAACTATAACAGAGTTTAAAGAGAAGTTAGATAAATTCATGGAGGTTGGGTCCATGGAGTGGTATTAGCCAGGGGCTAGAAATGGTGTCCCTGGCCTCTGTTTTGGAAGGCTGGAGATGGATGGCACGAGACAAATGGCTTGGTCATTGTCTTCGGTCCATCCCCTCCGGGGTTGCTGGTGTTGGCCGCTGTCGGCAGACAGGCTACTGGGCTAGATGGACCTTTCGTCTTACCCAGTACGGCTGTTCTAAGCTCAGGGCTCAGGTTCGGGGCATCTCACTGGACCACCTTGATTTTCATGCAAACCTGTTCCTGGGTGGCCGGGCTGGCAGCTATCCTGCCCTAGACGGCCACTTTCCTGTGCCTAGTGCGGAGGTCGTGGATGAGGTCCACGATCTCTGCACTAGACCAGGTGGCTGCTTGCCTCTTGCGGCCCCGGGCAGACTCCCGGGAGCCACCAGCCTGGTCCCGGGAAGAGGCAGAGGGCTCAGTGGCAGCAGGTGGCTGGTTCGTGCTGTGCCGGGTGCAGGGTCTGCTGGCTGGGTGCTGGCAGGCTTGCAACTGTCATGAGCACTATAGCCAGACCATGCCCCTTTTAGGGCTCCGGGTCCGGGAGGGGGGCAGAAGAGTTTCCCTGGTGGTGCCCAGAGTGGCCACCAGGGAAAGCTGGGGTGGGCTAGCCTCCCACTAGTTCGAATTAAGAAGCTACACAGCCCTTAATTCAAACTCCTTAATTCGAACTAGGCGTTAGTCCTCTTAATATGAGGTTTACCTAGTTCTAATTAAGCGCTCCACTAGTTTGAATTAAGTTCGAACTAGCGGTTTGCCTGTGTAGCGCCTATCAAAGTTAATTCAAACTAACGTCTGTTAGTTTGAATTAACTTTGTAGTGTAGACATATCCTTAGAGTATGTCTACACTAGCTCATTAGTTCAAGCTAGGTAGGCAAATATGGGCAACCGGAGTTGCAAATGAAGCCCGGGATTTAAATATCCCGTGCTTCCTTTGCATCTTCTTGGGCACCGCCATTTTTAAATCCCGCTTAGTCCGAACTCTGTCCCCGCGGCTACACGCGGCATGGAGTAGGTAGTTTGAGTTAGGATCTCTAATTGGAATGAGGTGTACCGGTAGTTCGAATTAGAGATCCTAATTCGAACTACCTACTCTGTGCCGCGTGTAGACGTGGGCACGGAGTTCTGACTAAGGGGGATTTTAAAATGGTGGCACCCGGGAAGATGCAAATGAAGCCTGGGACATTTAAATTCCGGGCTTCATTTGCAACTCCGGTTGCCCTCATTTGCCTACCTAGCTCGAACTAACGAGCTAGTGTAGACATACCCTTACTGATTTCATTTGTTTACAAACAAGACTATTGAAAGGGTTAAGTTGTGTGTGGTCAGCCATGCATTTAAAATTGGAAGTGAGAGAAAACAAGTCATTTGAGGTTGTTCTTCAATTCAGTCAAGGTCCACTGAGCAGGAAAGTGAATTGTTATGATCACTTTCTTTGGAAAGAGCAGTTGACAGGACCCATCAGGGAACTGCCAGAAACCTCAAGAGTTTCAAGCATGAAGCCCAGAGTCCACTGTAAAATTACTATGACAGCCTGCTCATTAAAATAAAAGGAAATTTTACTTGATATTTACAGATTTCGCTATGTAGCTGAAAGCTTTGTACCGGATTTCCAAAGAATTTACCCCTGGGAGCCAAGAATGTAGCCTGTCAAGTAATAAAAGGTAGTTGTAATGTTTACCTGTGAAAGTGGAAAGGTTGTTCAAAGGTTAGATTTAAACCTCCTCCCTTTTATATAACTGTTTCCCCCACACATACATCTCTGACGTGCTTTCATATTGTAGGAGATAAAAAGATGCCTTTTTCACGGATCTATCTCTCTACATGAAAAGCCCATTTTCATGAGTGTTCTCTCAAGGTAAAAGGGCTTGACTTTATAAACAGGTATACCAAGTTTACTTCAGTACTGTTAGCTAAACAGTGAAAGACAAGTCATAATCAACTGTGCTCAATAGTGTTCATTTATGTAATGACAAATAATTCCCTCAATTATAGGGTAAAAGTCTATGTGCTATGTTACGTAGGTCAGACTAAGAAATCAGAATGGTTCCTTTTGGTCTAAAAATCTGAGTTTTGTTCTATTCAGTGATCACAGATGAATTCAGTAGATTACATGCAAAAATAACCAAGCACATAACTTTTCATTGGTTTTATCACAAAAAATAAAACATTTAACAATTAAAGTAGTACATAAGTAATCACATGTAAATATATTTAAAGGAAGCAATTAGGTAAGTAAATATTAATCTTTGTTTTATTTAAAATAAACAATAACTTTCTAGGGCTATAAAAGTATCATTGTGCAGTGTGCAGGCAGGCTTTTCTCACAGTTGGGAATCTAATTAAAACAATGTTATTGTTTGAGTTGAATAATAGCCTCAGGTAGATGTTTGTGGGAACGTATTTCTGGCTGTGTTTATGTCAGAATTAACTTGTTCCTGGCTTCTGATTTTGTAAGTTGCCTAGTATGATTCTGTAGAAGAGAAGGTGGTGAGTTAGTTAGATGTCTCTCTGTGGTGGTCCTCTGTTTTACTTCACATCTGGGCTGGTACATCATCTTTTCTTGCTTCCTTCTTGGGTTTGGTCAGGCATGCTATGTCAGAATCAGCAGTCATTCCCCTTTTCCTACTTTTGGGGTGTCACCATTTATAAGCAGTTTTGTGGTTTCTAAAATTTATGGCATTAGCAATTCTGTGATTTAGCTGCTTGAACCGTCAAAGAAATGTTAGCAGTAATTGTCTTTTTGCTGCTTCATTCTGTACCTTTCTGTATTTTTCACAGTATACAAACCAAAGAGGAAAATAATCCAAGCAACATTGTAGTGTGGAAAGAGAGCATGTTACAAGTACTGAAGTGAGTCCAAAGGTGTTTAGAGGAAATATTTGTTGGGGTTACATGACCACTGAGGTGACAGAAAAAGGTGCAAGTTACATCCACCTGCATTCCTTCTAGACTCAAAGACATACCTCTAGATCAGTGGTCTCCAACCTTTTTACACCCAAGATCACTTTTTAAGTCTCAGAAGAGGCAAAGATCTACTGCCCCGCCCCTTCCTTGAAGCTCCGCCTACATTACATGAGGAAATCTAATGTAAATGTACTGCGCAGGTGTGCAGTTCAGAGAGGGCTCAAGAGCTACTCTTAGAGCCCCTGAGATCTGCCCATAGATCGCGATCTACTGGTTGGTGACCACGGCTCTAGATTTATTGCTGTGCCCATATTATTTTTATAATTTCACCAAAATACTGATTCTTAATCTTTTCCCATTTCTAGAATCTTCTACTTTAGTGCAGAAGTTGGCAGACCTTATTTTCATTAGCTTCACTTTAGCTTAGTGTCACCCCAGGTCCCTTCCAACAATGATCCCTGTTGGAAAGAAAAGATATAAACTCATCTCTTGTTTTTCCTGAATGTGTGTGAAAACACAGAACATTCTTCTTTGCCTAACAGTATCATTCAGGAGCAGGCAAGGCACTGAAATATACAATAGTTACTTTGTCTGATAAGAAGAATGGAGAAAGGAGAAATAGCAAGGGGCTATGAAGGGCAGTGCAGCATAGCCTTACAGCCAGAGTCAATAGAGCAGCCCTTCCACTCAGGGCAGAGTGGCCTAATGGCCACAGTCAGTAAAATTGCCCTGCTCTGAGGGATTGTGTGGCCTATTGGGGCAGTGGAGCACCACTCAGGTGTGTGGTACCCAGGGAAGTGGGCTCCAGCCCAGGGTCCTGGCAGTAGTGGTTCCTCATCAATAAGTCAGCAAGGATCCTCCCAAAGCACACTGACTAGTTCCCTGGTTCACCCACCAAAGCAAAGTGTAAGACCTCTGGACTAGTTCCTACCTTGTCTTTGACAGAGATGGCCCCTGGTTTGTATGGGTCTCTGGGGTGATGTAGGTTCTGATGGCACATCCTCCTCCCTATGTTTTTCTGGAAGCCTAGAATCCATCTAGGACTTTGCATGTGTTGGCTCTGGGACCTTGGGAAGGCCTGTAGTATGCATCCTCTCCCTTCAGCAGCTGGTCCAGAATGAGCTGGGCTGCTTCCTTTTATATCTTGCCTCCTGGCTGAGCATGCCCAGCAAAGGCGAAGGAGTATGGCTTCTTCAGTCTGCAATGCTCAGTTAACCCCTCCAGGACCAGGGAGGGGTAAGGTGCACCCTGCCACATAGACGTTTAGCTGTCAGAGGACCTTCTAAACAGAAACCTAGGAACCAGCAAGACTACCTTTATAGAAGTTAATATTGATTTTTGTGAATTTTTAAACTGATATTCATTTTTGTGATTTTAATCACTGTGACGGGGCAGGACCGCCCCGCCACTCGCGGGCGCTAACGGGGACCCCCGAGGAGCTAGACGCGGCCGCGGCAGGGCCCGGCGATTGAGGGAGCGGGGCCGGGGAGGCCGTGACGCGTCATCACGGCGCGCCCAGGGACGCGGCCGAGGACGTCACGGCTGCGACGGGGGAAGGGGAGAGGGAACCCGGAAGAGCCGGGGAAGTAGAAAAGGCGCGGGGTGCGTCCGGCAAGGGGAAAGGAGAGGGAAAGCAAAGGGAGGACGGCGAGTGGGAGGCGACGGAGGGAGTAGCCCCGGAGCAGGAGGGGCCGGTCAGGGTGACCACGTGGGCCGAGCAGCCCAGCGGAGTGGAGGAGGACCCAGGGCGGGTCGTGTATCCCGGGAGCAGGTGTGTTTGGGGTACTACCCCCCTGCTACCACCGAGAGGCACGCTCTCGGTGTCAGGGCCCTGGGTCGGGGTCCGGAGTGAGGGCGGGCCCGGACCCCCCACTCCGCCAAGGAGGTACGCGAGTAAGCGGTGCATTGGGCACTACCTGTCTGTAAGCAAAGCAATGGGGGCGGCGGACTGGGGCCGCACCCCGTGACACGTGGTGGAGAATGTGGGCACTTTTGCGCCCCTGAAACCGAGGGTGCGAGGGTGGTGGTTTGTTTTGTTTTCCGTTCTCGCTGGCTGGTGGCCACTCTATCCTAACTACCATTTCAAATAGGACACGGCACCATGGATGCCGACAAAATTGTAGAATGGCTGGTGGATAGCCAACGCCAGCTCCAGAGGCAACAAACGGAGGCATTGCGACAACTAACCTCCGAGTTTAGAGAACAGCAGAAGCAGCTGGTAAGGGAGCTGAAGGATGGGACGGGCCTGATCGGACCCGCCAACGACGAAGAAGAGGAGGCGGCGGGCCCAGCGCGACTCCCCATCAGGCTCACCAAATTGGGGGCCGAGGACGATGCCGAGGCATTCCTGGTAACTTTCGAACGGGTGGCCACGGCGGCCCGTTGGCCCCAAGAGCACTGGGCTACTATACTCGCCCCTTACCTGTCCGGTCCGGCCCAGCTCGCCTACCGGAGTTTGTCCGACCGGGACTCGTTGTGCTACTACAAGGTCAAGGAGGCGATCCTCGACCAACTTGGTATTTCGCCCGAGACCTACAGGCAGAGGTTCCGGGCGGCCAGATATGCAACGGGGGAGCGGCCGCGGGCAGTCGCGCAGCGGATCCGGGAAGCCGGGTTTCGGTGGCTGGAACCGTCCACCAAGACCGCAACTCAGGTGGCCGACCTGGTCGTACTCGAGCAGTACCTACAAGTGCTCCCCGCGGAGGGCCAACAATGGGTACGGCGACACCTGCCCGGGACCCTAGAGGAAGCGGTCACGCTCATGGAACACTTCCTGGCAGCCGAGACGCCGGAAGGACATGGCAAGGTAGGCACAACGACCAACCCGGTGGGTCGGGGAGGCCCTATCCCAAAGGGAAGGAAGGGCGGGACAACACGGGGCCTAGGGCTGGAAGCCCCCCAGTCCGAGGACCGGAGCGACGGTTGGCCCCGGTATGGCGCGGTACCGAGGACCACGGAAAAGGGGAAACCCGGGCCGAAGTCGGAAAGAGGGCGGAGGATGCGCAGAGGATCCAACCAAAACCGACGTGCTACCAGTGCGGCCAGGAGGGCCACATCCGCCGGGACTGCCCCATGATGGACTGCACCTACGGCCAACCTAAACCCCGGAAAAGCCCGCGGCAGGAGGTAAGCCGGGCCCGCATGATAAGGCGGATACGCTTGAACGGGGAGGTAGTAGAGGCCGTTCTAGACTCAGGGTGCGGACAGACGCTAGTGCGGAGAGACGCGTTAGGAAGATCAGGGCACACGGGGGCACAAGTCTGGATCAAGTGCGTACACGGGGACACCCGGCCGTACCCGACGACCCGGGTGAGGCTACACGACGGGAGCCAGGGCGGGGAATTACGAGTAGCAGTGACTCACCGACTACCCTACCCCGTGTTACTAGGCCGGGATTGGCCCGGATTGCGGCGGTTGCTAGGCGAACGGGGCCCCCCCGGCGTAAGGGACACGCGGGAGGCGTGGGCTACCCAGGAGGAGGAGGAGACGATACCCCCACAAGGGCTAGGCGGGGAGGAGGCGCAGGTGACCCTAGAGGTCGACACAGGCGACTTCCTAGCCTTGCAGCGGGAGGACCCGTCATTACAGCACGCCTGGGAAAACGCGCTAGAGCCCCGGGTGGAAGGCGAGGGGACCCCACAGCGAAGCGAACAGGGACCCCACTTCGAGATCCAAGGGGACCGGCTGTACCGGGTCCCGGGGACGGCAGGCGGGGAGACCCAGCTACTCATCCCAAAAGCATACCGGTGGCGGGTGATGGAGATGGCCCATGACAATCCCTGGGCCGGGCACTTGGGAACCGAGAAGACGCAACAACGGGTGATCCAGTGGTTTTATTGGCCAGGGGTATACCAGGATGTTAAGAACTTTTGCAGATCATGCCCCCAGTGCCAACGGACAGCGGAGGCCCGGGTCCCACGGGCTGCCCTCGTACCCATGCCGCTAGTGACCGAACCCTTCGAGAGGATAGGTTTGGACCTCGTGGGGCCTTTGGAGCGGACTCGGAGAGGGCACCAGTATATATTAGTGGTGGTTGATTACGCCACCCGCTACCCGGAGGCTGTCCCCCTGCGCAAGACCAACGCGGCTACAATAGCCGATGAGCTGGTGAAAATGTTCGCCCGCGTCGGGCTCCCGAAAGAGATCCTGACGGACCAGGGGACGAACCTGGTATCGCGCCTAATGAAAGAACTGTGCAGATGGCTGCAGATAAAGAAGATTCGCACCGCAGCCTACCACCCTCAGACAGACGGGCTGGTAGAACGTTTCAACAAAACCCTAAAAGCCATGTTGCGGAGGCTGGTCCAAGACGACCCACGAGACTGGGACAAGCTGCTGCCACCCCTGCTCTTCGCAATACGAGAGGTACCGCAGTCCTCGGTAGGGTTTTCTCCGTTCGAACTATTGTACGGCCGACGCCCGCGGGGCATACTAGATTTGGTGCGGGAGGGTTGGGAAGAGCAGGCATCCACTGCCCTAGGGGCGGTCCAATACGTAATCAAGTTGCGGGACCGCATGCGAACTATAGGCAGGTGGGCGCAAGAAAACCTGAAAAAAGCCCAAGAAACCCAGGCCCGCCATTACAACGCAGGGACGCGGCTAAGGGTCTTTAACCCGGGCGACCCAGTGCTGGTCCTGCTGCCGGCAGGGGAGTCCAAGTTATTGGCCAAGTGGCAGGGACCTTACCGGGTGACCAAGAGGATTGGGGAGGTGGACTATGAAGTCCAGGTAGGGGGAAAGCACCGGCAGAGCCAAGTGTACCACGTCAACCTGTTAAAACGATGGGTACCCCGGGAGGAGCCCCCATCGGAAGCCCTTAGTACGGAGATCGAGTTCGGACCCTGGGGCGAGGAAGAGGTCACTTGGGCGGCCAGCCCCATGGGGAGGGAGCTAAACCATACTCAACAGGCACAACTGCGGGCGGTACTACAACAGGCGGCCGCCAGCCTGACGAGCCGACCAGGGAGGACGACCCGGGCGTACCACGAGATCACGACGGAACCGGGGAGTCGAGTGAGGGATCCGGTACGTCCCATCCCCCGGAAGTTGTGGGACACGGTCCAAAAAGAGCTGCAGGACATGTTGCGGTGGGGAGTGGTGGAGAAGTCACGGAGCGAGTGGCGTAGCCCCATCGTACTGGTCCCGAAGAAGGATGGAGCCATACGGTTCTGCATAGACTTCCGTAAGTTAAACGCGGTATCGAAGTTTGACGCATACCCCATGCCCAGGGTGGACGAGCTACTGGAGCGCCTGGGGCGGGCGGAATACCTATCAACGATCGACCTTACGAAAGGGTACTGGCAAATACCCCTGGCGCCGGCGGCCAGAGAGAAGACAGCATTCGCTACCCCGTTCGGTCTATTCCAGTTCGTCACCATGCCGTTCGGGTTACACGGTGCAGCAGCCACATTCCAGAGGTTGATGGACGAGATCTTAGAGGACCACCGCGACTACGCCACAGCATACATAGATGACATCGTCGTCTTCAGTAGGACGTGGGAGGAGCATTTGCAGCAACTGGGAGCCGTCCTGCGAACGCTCCAACGGGCCGGGCTCACAGCTAACCCCAAGAAGTGCCAGTTCGGGAAGAGGGAGGTATCCTACCTCGGGTACACGGTGGGGAGGGGCCGGCTAAAACCACTACTAGACAAGGTATGCGCCATTAGGGATTACCCCCGGCCCCACACCAAACGACAAGTACGCCAGTTCCTGGGCCTTGCGGGGTACTATAGACGGTTTATAAAACATTTTGCCTCCCTGGCGGCCCCTTTAACAGACTTGACAAAGAAAGAGAAACCCCAGAGGGTGGTGTGGACGCCCCAAGGGGTGAGGGCGTTTGAGGCACTACGGCAGTGCCTGGTGTCGGGCCCAGTACTACGGTCCCCCGATTTCGAGAAGCCGTTTCTCTTGCAGACTGACGCCTCCGAGGTAGGGCTCGGGGCAGTCCTCGCACAGGAGGAGGAGGGCGCAGAGTACCCCGTAGCCTACCTAAGCCGGAAGTTATACCCTAGGGAAAGGAACTATGCCGTAATAGAGAAGGAAGCGTTGGCCATCAAATGGGCCATAGACTCTTTACGCTACTTTCTTACAGGCAATACCTTCACGCTGGTGACGGACCACGCACCGCTGAAATGGATGCAGTCCATGAAGGATAACAACGCGCGGATAATGCGGTGGTACCTGAGCTTGCAACCTTTTCGTTTTGACATTAAACACAGACCTGGTAAAGATAACGCGAACGCAGACTGTCTCTCGCGGTTGCCGGGGGACGAGCAACCGGAGGGCAGGCCGACTGGAGGAAGGGGGGAGGTGTGTGACGGGGCAGGACCGCCCCGCCACTCGCGGGCGCTAACGGGGACCCCCGAGGAGCTAGACGCGGCCGCGGCAGGGCCCGGCGATCGAGGGAGCGGGGCCGGGGAGGCCGTGACGCGTCATCACGGCGCGCCCAGGGACGCGGCCGAGGACGTCACGGCTGCGACGGGGGAAGGGGAGAGGGAACCCGGAAGAGCCGGGGAAGTAGAAAAGGCGCGGGGTGCGTCCGGCAAGGGGAAAGGAGAGGGAAAGCAAAGGGAGGACGGCGAGTGGGAGGCGACGGAGGGAGTAGCCCCGGAGCAGGAGGGGCCGGTCAGGGTGACCACGTGGGCCGAGCGGCCCAGCGGAGTGGAGGAGGACCCAGGGCGGGTCGTGTATCCCGGGAGCAGGTGTGTTTGGGGTACTACCCCCCTGCTACCACCGAGAGGCATGCTCTCGGTGTCAGGGCCCTGGGTCGGGGTCCGGAGTGAGGGCGGGCCCGGACCCCCCACTCCGCCAAGGAGGTACGTGAGTAAGCGGTGCATTGGGCACTACCTGTCTGTAAGCAAAGCAATGGGGGCGGCGGACTGGGGCCGCACCCCGTGACATCACCAAATTTGATTTTCCCTTTTATTTCATATAAACTATCTGTTTTCAAATTGTTTAGCTAAGAATAATCATAGAAAATGATTGTCAGTTACCCTATTGTGAATGTTCTCTAGGAAGGATAACATCCCTTTGCTCACTAGGAAGGAAAAAACAAAGAAAGACGTGAAAGCACTGAGCAGGTATTGGATTGGGATTAGGTTTTGAGAACTAGTGATATCATATCCTTATTGATATGAAGTGTGAGATGCCATCCTGATCTAAATGAAAGTATGGAATAACCTACCTTATTTGCTATATTATTATTATTTTTCACAGTCTTATATTTTTTAGCTATTAAGAGAACATATTACATTGATAAGAACCAATGTCCTAAGGCATCTGGATTCTAGAACAAAACTAGAGTAAACAAAAATAGTACTATTTAAATCCTTTCACACTGTAATATTTCAATAAATGTATAGGTGTTATGTTAGGGTTAACCTCTCAAAATAGAGTTAATCAGAGTTTCAGGTTCTTACAGCATTCTGAACTTCATATCCTGTAATGTTGTTGTGCAATGTTAAATAGTCATTACTCTCAAGACTGAGTTTCTATGTGTAGTTGTTAAGACTGGGAGTTTGAGAGGACTCAAAGGCAATTAAGTGCTTAAACCCCATTGAAGTTCCATGGGTGGTTAGTAACAAACTTCCTTAGGATCATTTGAAAATTTCAGCACATGGGTTTTGCAATCCTTTGAATAAAGGATATGATATACGTATATGCTAAGATTGTATGTGTTTTAAATAACTCTTACAAACAGAACTGAATTTTTCTTATGGATGTGAGATGACAGATGCAGCATGTGTTTAAGTGGTGTGCTATGGTTCAATTTTTTACCCACATAAAGCATGTTCCCCTTTAACACCTGGAAGAAATAAAAAAAAATATTTAGGGTTATTTCATTTCTCTCTCTCTCTCTTTGTATGTCCCTGTGCATGAACATAAGATCATAGCAAATATTTACTCACAGATGAGGACTTGTTTCTTGTGCATCTCATTTTAAACACAGCCCACAGCACTGTGCATGCACTGCAAAATGCATTAGTTTTGCTCTGAATTATTTATAATTCTGGTTGTCATGAAAGGAAGTGAGACCCATTAAATGGTTCAACAACTATATTTTATTTAAGTGCATCATCAAGAATAATCTATTCTTTCCTGTACTTCCCATTGCTCAATCTTTTGGCTTTCTTCTAGATGTCCTTGGTCTGTAAAGAGACCAGGCTGTATTACAGAAATTATATTTTAATTTGGGATTGATGTGTGAATAAATATTTACCTGTACTCTCACCCAAATCTCAAACCAAACCAGCAAACCACTCTATCAAATGATCACTCTTTGACATCCAAGGCTGGATAACACTAACTCAGTAGGAATCCAGCAAAATCCTTTGATGCCCATAAAAATTATGTGCATTCTATGAGATTTAAGCACATTCTCAAATGTTTCCTGAGTAAAAATAAATTTTACTATGTGCTTTGTTGAATTGGAGCCATAATCCTTAAAACAAAGAATCAAAAATAAAAAGTGTTTAATTTTCCAGAACAGACCAACTTCTTAGACACTAAGGATGTGTCTACACTGGCCACTTATTCCGGAAAATCAGCCGCTTTTCCGGAATAACTTGCCAGCTGTCTACACTGGCCCCTTGAATTTCCGGAAAAGCACTGATGATCTACTGTAAAATCATCAGTGCTTTTCCGGAAAAACTATGCTGCTCCTGTTCGGGCAAAAGTCCGTTTCCCGAAAACTGTTCCAGAAAAGGGCCAGTGTAGACAGCACAGATTTCTTTTCCGCAAAAAAGCTCTGATCACAAAAATGACAATCGGGGCTTTTTTGCAGAAAAGCGCGTCTACATTGTCACGGACACTTTTCTGGAAAAAGTGCTTTTCCGGAAAAGCATCCTGCCAATGTAGACGCGCTTTTTCCGGAAATACTTATAACGGAAAACCGTTCCGTTTTAAGCATTTCCGGAAAAGGATGCCAGTGTAGACGAAGCCTAAGGGTATGTCTACACTACAAAGTTAATTCGAACTAACAGTCGTTAGTTTGAATTAACTTTCATAGCATCTATACATGCAATCTGTGACGGACCGGGCCGTGTCTGGGCACAGCTGAGGGTGTCCGCTCAGGGCAAATTGCTCAAATCCGGGGCTCGTTACAGCCCCCAGACTGGTGACCTCTCCAAACAGGCCACAAACCAGTCCCACAGAGCGCTTCAGCTGCCTGCCTGAAGCCTCCCGAGCAAAACCCCTCCGGCACCCCAGCAATATCCATGCCCCAGATGGCCCTGGGCCTCATATACAGGTGGGGGGGTCCTAGCACCCAATCCCACCTACCCCGAACAAGTTCTGTCCGGTTCCAAGAAACCAGTCACAGATCCCTGGTCAATTTACCCTTTGGACCTTACTCACAAATCACGCTGGGCCAATCCTTTAGAATCTATATCTAAAGGTTTATTATTACAATAAAGAAAAGCATGAGAGTAAGGTTATTAAAGTACAGTACGTTACATGCACCGAATCTCCCAGTTCTCGATGCAGGCTCTAGCAGAGGTGTTGCAGCTGCTGGTTTAAAAGTTCTTATTGCACATCCTAAGATCAGGATGGGTTCACAGGTCTTCCGGGCTCTTCGATCCCTGCAATGCTGCCTCTGGGATGAAGTGCTGAGCTGAGAACAAAATGGCATCGACCGCATGGCCTCTTTATACCTCCTTCCTGGCCTCTTCTTGTATGCAGCAAGTCACCTGGTCAGAGGCCAATCTCTATGTTCCCTGCTGGCTGCTCTCAGGTGACAAACTCCATTCTTTGGGTGTGTCCATAGCCCATTGAGAGCCATTGTTCCACAGGGCTTCACTACTCAGCCTGTCCATAGCAATGCTTAACCACATTCAGAGAAATATTCAGCTTCCACAGAGATTACAGATTCCTACCTACACACACAGACATTATATACTCACATAAATAGCGTACATAAGATCAACAAACGATAAGCTCCCATTCAATACCCCACATGGCTCCCTTTTATACCAATTTCTGGGGCCAACACCCCCACCTAGGGGTGCAGCAGCGATCTGGCTGCTTCCCTCCAATTCAGTAATGTGACACAATCCGCTAGTTTGAACTTAAATCGAACTAGCGGAGCACTTAATTTGAACTAGATGAACCTCATTCTACAAGGAGTAACCCCTAGTTCGAATTAAGTAGTTCGAATTAAGGGCTGTGTAGCCACTTAATTCGAACTAGTTGGAGGCTAGCCCATCCCAGCTTGCCCTGGTGGCCACTCTGGGCCAAACCAGGGAAACTTTTCTTCCCCCTTCCCGGCCCTGGAACCCTTAAAGGGCCATGGTCTGGCTATAGTGCTTATGCCAGTTGCAAGCCTGCCAGCACCCAGCCAGCAGACCCTGCACCTGGCACGGCATGAGCCAGCCACCCGCTGCCACCCAGCCCTCCGCCTCTTCCCAGGACCAGGCTGTCGGCTCCCAGGAGCCTGCCCGGGGCTGCAAGAGGCGGGCGCCTGCCTGGTCTAGTGCGGAGACCGTGGACCTCATTGAGGTTTGGGGGGAGGCCTCCAATGTCCACAACCTCTGCACTAGGCACAGGAATGCGGCCATCTAGGGCAGGATAGCTGCTAGCCTGGCCACCAAAGGCCACATGCTAACCCAGGAGCAGGTTTGCATGAAAATCAAGTTGGTCCAGTGAGACCCCTGACCCTGAGCCCTGAGCTTAGAACATAAGAATGGCTGTACTGGGTCAGACCAAAGGTCCATCTAGCCCAGTACAGCCGACAGCAGCCAAAACCAGGTGCCCCAGAGAGGGTGGACCAAAGACAATTACCAAGTGATTTGTCTCGTGCCATCCATCTCCAGCCTTCCACATACAGAGGCCGGGGGCACCGTTCCTACCCCCTGGCTAATAGTACTCCATTGACCCAACCTCCATGAAATTATCTAACTTCTCTTTAAACTCTGTTATAGTTCTAGCCTTCACAGACTCATGTGGCAAGGAGTTCCACAGGTTGACTATGGGCTGTGTGAAGAAGAACTTTTGATTATTAGTTTTAAACCTGCTGTCCATTCATTTCATTTGGTGTCCTCTAGTCCTTCTATTATGGGAATTAATGAAGAACTTTTCTTTATTCACCCTGTCCACACCACTCATGCTTTTATAGACCTCTATCATATCCCCCCTCAGTCTCCTCTTTTCTAAGCTGAAAAGTCCCAGTCTCTTTAGCCTCTCTTCATATGGGACCTGTTCCAAACCCCTAATCATTTTAGTTGCCATTTTCTGAACCCTTTCCAAGGCCAAAATATCTTTTTTGAGGTGAGGAGATCACATCTGTACACAGTACTGAAGATATGGCGTACCATAGTTTTATACTTCCCCTCCTCCTCCTTCTTCTGGCTTCCCCCTTCCAGCTCTCTCCTCCCAGGTTTCCACCTCCCCTCTCCCACCCTCTCTCTTTCCCTCTCCCACCTCCTTTTCCCAGTCTCCCCAGAGGTTAATCCCCCCTCTCCAGTTTTGTTCAATAAAGAGAGTTTCTATTTTTGAACACACGTGTCCTTTATTTTTTATATCAGGAAGGGGGGCTAGTGGAAGAAAGTGAGGGAGGAATGTAAGTAGGAATAAGGGATCTTCCGGAGAAGGGCTTATTTTCCGGAAAATCGCATCTACACTGGCGCTTTTCTCCGGCAAAAACCCAGAGTCAGAAAAAAGCGGCAGCCATGTAAATGCAAATGTCGCGGGGGATATTTGCAATTCCAAAGTGTCTCATTAGCATCCCTTTTCTGGAAAGGGATGCCAATGTAGACACATCCTAAGAGTGTAACTTAGTAAGTTAAAAGCATTTCTGAAAACACCACTAAACACCTATCTTCGTCTTTATCTACTTTAAATACCTTTAAAAATCCTACCCCAAGACTGTGTACCTATTTTTCCCTCCCTTTAATTGTTTTCTGCATTGCAACCCACAAGCATTCTGGTCCCATGCTGCTTTCCTGAATTTAACAGCCTGCTTCCTCCACCTCTCACTAATAAATTGAGAAATAAAAACAACAGCCAGACAACAGGTGCCAGAGCAGACTAGGCAACATACCTAATTACAGATGCCTGCTACTCCTTATTGCCAACAATAAGAGATAGTTAGAACTACAACAGCTATAAATCAGCATGGCTCCATTGAATTCAATGGAGTTGCACCCATTTAGAGCAGCTGGGGATCTGACTCTGACTTAAAGCACATGTTAAAAATAGCCCACAATTTAAAGGTGCAGTTTTTAAAAAATTATTTGACAAGACTATGAATGGCTCATTATTGATTTGCCATAGTAACACTAATTGCTTCAGTTCTTTTCACTGTTGTGGCTACTAAACAATGTGTGTTATTGATCCAAGACTAGTGGTAAAGTCATTTCTGTAGTGATTTGTTAGATTACATGCTCTACTAAGTTGCCTGTATCAGTGATTATTGTTAGCAAAGCCCTTTTCCCTGCTGCTTGTTTCATACTACAATGATTATGGTTATTATCATTACTATAATTATTGTTATGAGTGTCAGATTGGTTAACAGGTTCTATAAATACAAACATGTTTTTTTATATTTGTCAAATGAACCAATATAAAAGCACTCTTCTTCTTTAATAACATTATTTTTGTTTTGTTAGCTGTTCTTATTCAGTCTCTTTCTGAGAATGTGTCCTACTCACTTCATTCATTGACGATAATATTATTTAAATAAAGCACTGGCTTTTGACTTAGTTGTAAGAGAAATGATGAATTGCTCAATCTCTTAATTAAATGTGTTTCCTTTCTGACACTAAAACAGATGAGTGTAGAATACAGATGATTATATTAATAATATTGGGAGTTTCACTAAGGCTACGTTGACATTGCTGGCTTCTTGAGCAAGAACTTTTTGTGGAAAAGATCTCCCACAAAAAGTTCTTGTGCAAGAGCGCATCCATACTGCCATCTGCTTTTGCACAAGAGATGTGCTTTTGCATAAGAGAGCATCCACACTACCATGGACGCTCTTGCACAAAAAAGCTCTGCCATTCACAGAATGGCCATCAGAGAACCTGTGCTTTTTCCAATATGGGTTTCTTGCGCACTAAACCACTGGGCTACGTCTACACTGGCCCCTTTTTCAGAAGGGGCATGCTAATTTTGAAAGTGGGAATAGGGAAATCCGCGGGGGATTTAAATATCCCCCGCGGATTTAAATAAACACGTCCGCCGCTTTTTTTCCGGCTTGGGGAAAAGCCGGAAAAAAAGCGTCTAGACTGGCCCGATCCTCCGGAATAAAGCCCTATTCCGGAGGATCTCTTATTCCTACTTTGAAGTAGCATCACTTTGAAGTAGGAATAAGAGATCCTCCGGAATAGGGCTTTATTCCGGAGGATCGGGCCAGTCTAGATGCTTTTTTTCCGGCTTTTCCCCAAGCCGGAAAAAAATCGGCGGACATGTTTATTTAAATCCGCGGGGGATATTTAAATCCCCCGCGGATTTCCCTATTCCCACTTTCAAAATTAGCATGCCCCTTCCAAAAAAGGGGCCAGTGTAGACGTAGCCCTGTTGTCCAACCACACACACCTTTTTGCACAAGAGTTCTTGCTCAGAAAGGTTTATTCCTTGTAGAAAAAAGAAAAAACTCTTGCGCAAAAAGCCCTGTCTTCTGACAATCTACTGTACGTTTTCTTGAACAAAAACACCCTGGCTACGTCTAGACTGGCATGATTTTCCGGAAATGCTTTTAACGGAAAAGTTTTCCGTTAAAAGCACTTTTAGAACAGAGCGTCTAGATTGGCATGGACGCTTTTCCGCAAAAGCACTTTTTGATATCATAGCACATGTCTATCATAACATGTGGTATGCCCCAACCAGTTCACTAAATGCCCACATGAAAACTTTGTTGATAAAGCAAACAATCATTATTCTCTTGAATGAACTCACCAGGAAAGTGATTAAAGACAAAAAAAATCCATCTGATGTGGGTGAACACTTTTAAACAAAGCAATCAAACTGAATGCCCTGGTCTACACTAGGGAGTTATTTCGGAATAACCCCCCTTATTTCAAAATAACAAGCTGCACTCAGCTCCATGATGCTCTCATACAGGAAACACCTCAGTCCTTCTCACAAGGTTCCTGAAGAGGCCTGCCTTACTCTAGCCTCCGTGGTGGGACACTTTCCCACCACAAACCACAACTAAGGAGGGTAGGGTCATGGATGCACACACAGCAGTGCCACAGACAGCCATGGCTACACTCCTAGGGCAGCATCCACTCCCTGTCAGGCACAGTATGGTGGAGGATACCAAGCCCATGCATGGGAACTTGCTGGGGGGAAGAAAGTGGAGGGAATCCCATCAGCACCTTCCCTGTCAAGTAGCATCACCTCTCCACCCTCCCCCACTCTTTTCCAGCAGGCAGGGATAGAAGTCCTCTCTCTGTGGGATGCCACCACTGCCAGACCTTCCATGTACATAGCATGGAGGGAAGGCAACTCGCAGGCTCCTGGCCTGGCTAGCACCTTCCCATACTTACTTGTCCCCAGGGCATAGGGGCAGTGAGGCTCCCTTGGGACATCTGTTCCCCTGGAGGACAGTGCCCACTGTCTAGGCAACATATGGCCTTGCCGGAAGCATATCACTATAATCTGAACTGAGACCTTCAGTGTCAGCTGAGAGATGAGGGCTAGGCTTCATCCACAGTGTCTCCTGTAACTTTTCCTCACAGTTGGGCTAGCTGTGAGCATGGTGCATCCACCACCTCCCATGCCATCTTCCCAACTCTGGGGGATCCACTGAAGAAAACGCACCCGGGAAGACCTGATACATGAACAGATGCATCCAGGGGCCTTGACAAGGAGTGCCAGGAGTGGGCCACTGACTGGGAAGAGCTCCGGGCTGACCAGGAGCAGAAGAAGGCTGCCTGGAACCAGCTGGTGCACCAGCATGAGGCCATGTGCTCCTCCCTTACCTCAGTAATGGAGCACATGGCCTCATGCATGGAGCAGGCAACCAGCAATCTTCCCCTCCCCCACTCCCTACCATGGATTCCCCTCCTAACTCTCCCAGGTGCTACCGGGGTCCTGGAACATGAAGTGGTGGGACCTCTTCGGCAGCCAAAGCCTCCTGAGCTGACCAAGGCAGGTGCCAGTTCCAGACCCATTCCTGAACTTCCCTCCTCATTTTTCTCCTCCCTCCCCCCTAACAGATTATTTCCCCATCCCTCTCCTGTTCTATATCCAACAAATAAACAGACCTGTATTTTTTTCAAAAAAAACAGGCTTTTTTATTTGTTCTATAGGAGAGTGGGGAAGGAAGGAGTTGGGGAGGAAAGTCACATGGGGAGAATGCAGGGCCTCTTGTAAGGAAGCCCCAGGGAGAGTCTCATAGATGGCCTTGGTTGAAACTCTCCCTCAAGGCCTCCCTGATGAGCACAGCCCCATGATGTGCTCATTGAATGGCACTGGTAAGCCCTGGCCAGCCACTCAGCCTCTGTCCTCCACCATGGCAGGAAAATCTCCCCCCTTGGTCTTGCAAAGGTTGTGGGACACACAGAAGGCCACCACCTGGGGGATGTTCCAGGTGCCGAGGTCCAGGCAGGTGAGGAGACTCCTGAACCTTCCCTTTAAGTGGCCAAACACACTCCACGGCCATGTGGCACCTGCTCAGCCTGGTGCTGAAGTGATCCTTGGTGGGGTCCATGCTGCCCGTGTAGGGCTTCATAAGCCAGGGGAGCAAGGGGTAGGCTACGTCACCCAGGATGCAAATGGGCATGTCCACCTCCCCAACCCTGATGGTGTGGTTGGGAGAAAAAAGTGACAGTGTGCTTGAGTTTTCAAAGGATCCTATGGAAGTTTATTGCTGAACACCCATGGAACTTCAGTGGTATCTAATTCCTCTCAAAATCCTAGTCCGAATTTAAAAGTTAAGAACTTTTTTCAATGTTCATATCTGTTTTGAGATGATGTGACCACATCTGCACATGGAATTCAAATGTGGGTGTATCAGAGAGTTATATAGAGGCAATAAGGGTATGTCTACACTACCACCCTAGTTCGAATTACCTTTTGCGTTTAAGTATTTGCACAAGAGAATGTCGACACTGGCATGAGCTTTTTCGCAAGAGATGTGCTTTTGCGCAAAATCATCCGTGCCAGTGTAGACGCTCTCTTGCGCAAAAAAGCTCCGATGGCCATTTTAGCCATTGGGCTTTCTTGCTCAAGAAATTCACATTGCCTGTCTACACTGGCCTCTTGCGCAAGAACACTTGCAGAAGAGGGCTTATTCCTGAGCGGGAGCATCA
The DNA here is from genome assembly GCF_049634645.1 of Pelodiscus sinensis. NCBI lineage: Eukaryota > Metazoa > Chordata > Testudines > Trionychidae > Pelodiscus > Pelodiscus sinensis. Next base: position 36,226,781 of record NC_134711.1, on the reverse strand, counting down.
TAGTTCTTGCGCAAGAAGCACTGATTTCTTACATTAGAACGTCAGTGTTCTTGCGCAAGAACTCACGGCCAGTGTAGACAGGCAGCAAGTTTTTGCGCAAAAGCGGCGACTTTTGCACGAAATCTTGCCAATATAGACACAGCCCTATGGTTTTTTTTATAAAAACAGGAAACAGCCTCTCTTCCCTAAACCTTGTCTAGAACTCAAATGGAAACAAAATGAAATTTTGATATTTGGAGACATTTTAAAAAAATCAATTTAGGTGTAGATCTTCTCTTTGGAATTTCAGTTCTAGTGCTAGCTAGAAGTATTGAAATAACTTGAGAGTTTTTTCAAGGATAGTTCTGCCCCAGTTATAACAGAGGGAAAATTGCTGGAAGTCTTAGGCATTTATTTGACTTTATCCTGAACTCTGAACATTTTGAGGGTCACCTATAATTATTCAGTGCCAGAAAAATATTGAGAAACTCAGGAATTCAGAGAAAAGCATCCAAAAAAGAATAAAGAATTCACTGATTTAGAAAGAAAAGCTGATCAAGGCTGAGCAAATCTCAATCTGTTTTTGTTAGCAGAATCTCATTGGTTGGAATGCTCATTTTGGAAAAGGAAATTGCAAACAGGTGGCTATGACCACACTTTTCTCTTTATCTAAACAAATAAAGTTTGAAATGCAGGTTGATTTTGATATAAGAGATTTGTTTTAGTCTACTATATGTTGAGGAAAACAGTGTGATTTCAGTTTTGCAAACCAAAAGCAGACGTGGTCCTGTGCAAGGCCTGGCCCATTCTCAGTGTGTCTAAACCATAGCAGTTATCTTTCTTGAATGTTGAAACAAGCAATATTGCTTGACCGAGCCATTTTCTTATCACTTCATTTTTACTGTTGTCTCAAAACTCCCAGTATTCCCCTCGGGTAATTCATTTATGAATTCAACATCTTTAGCACCTTGTTGGCTTTCCTCATACACTAGCATTTTAACTCATATGGAAGTATTGGTGAAATGTGTCTCAAATATGGTGATTTTTGTTTGAAATCAATTTTTTTTTTTGCTTTACAAATCTTGCTGAGTTTTCCAAATGCAGTCATGCTTGGATAAAGATCTGAATTTGATCCTTACCTCTTGTCATTTCATTGCCATAATTAGCCTTCTCTCTGTGGCTATGTATACACTGTACTGTACTGCAAAATAAGATTTGCAATTTAAGCTATGCAAATTGCGTATCTTGTTTTGATGTATTTTGAAATAGCTTATTTCATAATTTGGCACTGTCTACACAGCACCAAATTTTGAAATAACCTGCTATTCTGAAATGTCCTTTACTCCTCACAGAATGAGTTTACAGGGACATCGCAATAGTGAGCCCGAAATAACAGGCTTGCTGTGAAGACATGGGATAGCTATTTCAGGATACTTTGGTATCCTAAAATAGTGTTGCAGTGTAGACATAGCCTGTGGATGTTCAATCTGAATTTTCTGGTTTCTCAACTTGCTTCTCAGTTATTCTATGTAAATCCTCCATAGTCAATGGTGTGAAGTTTGTGAATCTATGCTTAAATATGTCCTCCCACATAACATGACCATTCCTGTTTCATCTCTCGGTCCACAGCCATTGCTATTTTCAGTACCAAGTTGAACAGATCTGATAGTGTGAATCCTGGTCTCCCTTTTACAGTTGTCCTGAACCACACCATCATTTCTTGTCTAATCTTACTATGCTCATGGATTTTTAATAAATGTTTTCTATCAGTTCGACCAGTTTTGGGGGGATGTCCTATATAAGTCAAACATCTTATAATGTGCCATGGCCCTTTCTGCCCAATGATATCAAAACTCAGTTAGAAGTATGTAAATTTGCTTTATCAGGTTTGGTTGTATTGCATGTGTAACCCATTTTTTTCTTCCCTGGGTTACTCAGGAGCAGGTCACGCTCACAGGTGTGCCTGGGTGCCTGATGGTTTTAACATAAAAGGAGGTCCTGAGTACCCCAGTGGTGATGTTGTTTAGTTGAGGATTCCCTATCCCCCTGCTCGCCGCAGTCCCATTCTCATAAAGTATATACAATGGCTGTGCCTCCCCCTGGCTGGCCCTGTACACACTTACTGGTGTGCCTTGGGAGCCTCCAGGAATAAAATTATTCCAGCAATAATCTGAATCTAACTCCAGAACAGAAATTAAAAATTATAAATAATATACATCTAATTGATTACATTAGAATGAACATACCTTTACTTAACAGCTTAAAGAAACAGGGTTTAACAGAGTAACAGTGAATAAAATCAAATAACAAAGTACACAGAAGTAATAGGAACTTATTTAGCTGGCATTTGCACTGCCACCATTTATCCTACCCCAGAGTGTACACTCCTCTGGACTCAGAGTCCCAGACGCTTGTGTGGGCACGCTTGAAGCTCTGCAGCTGGAGTGGAGGTTCTCTGTAGGCTGTGTGTGTGTTAGTCCAAGCTGTGGAGCCAGCTGCAAACTCCCTCTGCCACTGGAGCAGGCTCCACCAAATGCCAGCATCTGGTTCCCTGGGTTGGACACTCTGCCTCCCTTTGGAGGTCTGTCCCAGGCAGCACTTTCCCAAAGAATCCATTTACTTATAGCCTCCTCCTGTGTGCTGGTTGTTGTATAGTCCTTCTGAGCCACAGGCACAGCCAGAGTCTCTCCCTTCTAGGGCAATCAGCTGCCCCAGAAGCAGCATGCTAGATCCAAGTCCCAAAGGCTTTCAGTCCCAGGCTGTAGCTGCAACATAACAGCTCCTGGACTGGATAAGGCTCCTTCACAGCAGACTGGCTCTTCTGTCTCCTTCCTCTCCCCAAAAATGGAGAATCCTAGACCCTGAGACCCCCTCTTCACATGCCTGGGCAAGCCTTCCCTTCCTGGTTTCCTCAAGGGCTCATGGGAATTGTAGTCACTAGGGCTAGATTGCAGCACACAGGATCTTCCCAGAAAAAAAACAGAGGCACCTTTAGTAAGGGGACTACACATGTATTTCTCTGAAATCTGGCTTGTATGAAATATATGAACATCAAAATGTTATGTGGTTGAAGTTATTTTGGGGAGATTTTATGAGCCGTGTTGTGTGGACAGTCATAAGAATGACCATAATGGGTCAGATCAATGATCCATCTAACCCAATAGCCTGTCTTCTGACAGTGGCCAATGCAAGGTGCTGCAGAGGGGATGAATGGAGCAGGCAATCACTGAGTGTTCCATCCTCTGTCACACATTTCCAGGTTCTGGCTCTTAGGGTATGTCTACACTACCCCGCTAGTTCGAACTAGGAGGGTAATGTAGGCATACCGCACTTGCAAATGAAGCCCGGGATTTGAATTTCCCGGGCTTCATTTGCATAAGCAGGGCGCCGCCATTTTTAAATCCCCGCTCATTCGAATCCCGTGCCGCGCGGCTACACGCGGCACGAACTAGGTAGTTCGAACTAGGCTTCCTAGTTTGAACTACCATTACTCCTTGTGAAATGAGGAGTAACGGTAGTTCGAACTAGGAAGCCTAGTTCGAACTACCTAGTTCGTGCCGCGTGTAGCCGCGCGGCACGGGGTTCGAATGAGCGGGGATTTAAAAATGGCGGCGCCCCGCTTATGCAAATGAAGCCCGGGAAATTCAAATCCCGGGCTTCATTTGCAATTGCGGTATGCCTACATTACCCCGCTAGTTTGAACTAGGAGGGTAGTGTAGACATACCCAGAGAGAGTTTGGGTGTGGGAAGTGTTTAGAGGTCAGGGAGGGAGTTTGGGTACAGGGAGCATAGAGTGCAGGCTCAGGGAAGTAATTTGGCTGTGGTGTTCTGGCTTTGAGCTGTGGCAGGGAGTTAGGAGAGAATCAGAGGGTTGTTGATTACCTCACATGGCTCCCAAAAGTGACTGACATGCCCCTCTGGCAGCAGCTTTTAGGCAGGGGGGCAGGAGAGTCTCTGCTTGCTGCTGCCTACAGGCACGGCTCCTGCAGCTCCCACTGGCCTCAGTTCTTGAGGTAGGGGGCAGTGCACAGAGACCTTCCATGGACTGCAGGGGCATGCCAGCTGCTTCCCCTTTTAAATCACCTATACCCCCTGACCAGTTCTCTCCAATTCTTGGCAGGCCTGCACTCGGCACTTGATCTTGTTTGAAAAATCTTGCTGAATAGCTTCTGTGTTGCCTTTACTATGTGTTCCTTGCCTGCTTGCAGCACCTTTGCAGTTACGTTGTCATTATCCTGTGCTTTTTTCTTTTTCAGTCTCTTCTGCTTTTAAGAATTCCAGCTACTCTCTTCCTCATTTGTTCTGGGAAGCTTGTCTGGGAGCATTTAATTTACTGTGTTTTGCACATTGTACAGTTCTTCAAAATATTATTTCCAGCATTTATTCTTTGCTTGTTTGTCCTCATTTTTTGTTTGTCCTTGTCTTTGACCATTGACATCATCAATTCATATGTCCCTTACAGTTCTCTTACCTTGTGATACAACATGTCACATTTCTCTGGGCATATTCTATTTCTAACGTTGTTCACTTATCCAGCTGTTGCTCTCGCTTTTTTTCTCTCTCTTTGGACAGCCTACTGTGCTCAACTCAAGACTTTTGTCCTCCCTACACCTCTTTTCTACTTCCTATGCTTGTCACTCAACTACAGCACAGCATCTGTTATCTGTCTTGGTTTCTTCATTTTGGCTGTATAGCCCTGCACTCGTTCAAGTTCTGTCATAATACTGTTTTAATTCTGTTTTATGTCTTTCCTACATTCATTTCTCTTATTATGAGATATGTTTTTCCACACATCATCTTTGCATTCTTTTCTGATATCTGTTCTCTTTCAATTTGTCCATGTCAAAGATCTTAGGTCATGGTATTTTTTGATTGTGCTCATCCTTATCCTTATTGATACCAGCATTAACTTACGATCTGATTTGATATCAGCTGCAAACAGTCTTCGTGATAACATACTTTTTAAATCTATGATGTAAAAGTCTTTTATGTTCTTTGTTCAGTATGTGGTGATAGTCACATCCACTTCCTCTGCAGAGTTTTTTGTTGAAATAGTGTGCTGATATCCCCCATGTGTTGCTTAGACTACTCAATTTCTGCCTTTTCCCTCTTTTGTTTTCTTCACCTAGTTGAAATTTGCCTATTGCACTGGCTCAGGAATTCCAGTCTGATCTCACTGTAGCATTTAAATTTCTCAGTAACATGTCTTGTGTTCAAAATTATTTCATTGTTTTTTGTAGAATATAAAAATTGTCAGTTTCTTCCTTGGAGACTGCTGAGGTCAGCACGTCTTTTTCTATTGTAACTTTACCAGATTTATTCAGAATTTTGCCTTGAGCATATGAAGGCAATTAGTTGCCAAAGGTCCAATACAACTCCATTCTGGTGTCCACCATCTTCCCTTTCCTATGTCAATATTACACATTTTTTGCTTTCCCATCCTATATTGCATACACTGATTATTTCCATTCATATATTTCCTACTTCTGTATTGTTACCACACATGCTCCAGCCTTGCACAATATTCTTACTTTCCATGTTCCAATGAATGTCTTTGAGTTCATCATATAATATCTTGCTTTGTCTGTTGTATTTATGTTTGTTCTGACTGCATATTTTTCATCATCATCTCAGTTTTGTCCTGGTTACAAACAAACTATCATACCTTTCCCCCCCTTTTGATTAGTATGATCCAAAATTCATCAAGTGTTCATCAGTGACTCCTTGACTTTGGAGTTCACTTACTAGCTATCTACATTGCTGTTTTTGCCAATAATATACTTTGGAAGTTGTTTTGCTGGCTTCACCATAAGGGACTTCATGAATTTCTCTTAGTGATTATCACTACTAGCTCCTCTCACTAGTTTTTAGACTTCTAGCCCAGGCAAGGTCCTGTGATGTGGTGTTTTTGTTGATATGCAGTTACTTGGAGCCATTTAGTGATAATTGAGTGAATTGCTGGGACTAGCTACAAGCAAATTATCCCATTAGTTGAGGCTGTCTGCTATGTAGAGGCACTAATTTTTGAGTTCACTCCACTTACACTACAGGTTGAACCTCCCAAATCCGAGACTCTCTGGTCTGGCAACATCCGTGGTCCAACAGATGGAGGTGGGAGGCAACTGAGAAAATTTGGGGCTGGGGAGCCCTGTCTGGGCCAGCAGTGGCAGGACCAGGTGGCTGCTAGGGGAGCTCCCACACCAGCCCCTGGAGTCAGCTGGGCCAGGCAGCCAGGGGAATTCCAGCTCTAGCTGGGGAACCCCTAATTGCAGCAGAGCTTCTGGTGGCAGGCACCCTGGCCTGGCCTCCTTTTGCCTCCCATGGCAGTAGGACCAGCGGCAGCCAGGTGGACCCAGCTGGGTACCCCAGGATACCCCTCAAGGAAGCAGGGCTGGATTGGGCAGCTCTGGACATGGAAATCCCATCTGAAACAGGGCTAGCAGTGGTGGGTAGCCCCAGCTGGGGAACCCCAGGGAGATCCCAACTGCAGTGGGGGCAACCCTAGCAGAAGCGTGGTTTGGCTGGGCAGTCCCAACCGTGGAACCCCCAGTGGCAGTGGGGCTGGTGGTAGCTGGGTGGCCCCAGCCTGGGAACCCTGGGGAACACTGTAGCCGGCAGTGTCCCGGCTGGGAACTCCAGGAGACCTTGGGGCAGTGTGCAGGCAGCAGGATGGGGGGCCCGTGGCAGGCCAGTGTTAGCAGGGAAAACAGAAGGGCAAGAAGAATGAGGGAGAGGAGACCAGGAGCAGAGCAGCCAACATGATATCACTGACCTCCTCTGGTCTGGCAAATTCCCTGGTTCGGGAAAGCTCAGGTCCCAAGCGTACCAGACCAGGGAGGTCCAACCTGTACCCAGTTCCTATATACTACACAAAGGAGTATTTTATAAATGTGTTAGCCAAAATGTTTTTTAGTAACACATTTAAAATTTCAATCTAGATGAGGCAATATTTATTTCAGTTATAGCTGGTAGAGTAGAGCATATTACATTGTACTAGATGCACAAATAAAATTTTAGAATATGAACAATTATGTTAAATTTCAAGACAAATGTTTGGATTGTGAGATCTACTAAACTATGGCACACTCTCCCAAGAAACAAAGACGAAGCTTTCTCACCAGAGATATTCTGATTCTAAATAGAGGAGTAGTAGGGGAGTGTGTCAAGAAGTACTCTGTACCTACTATTTCTATGTTATGTGACTCTGTCATCTACACTTCAATTTACAAAGATTATTGCTATGACATTTATAACAGAAATTATATAATTACGTATTTCTGTTCGAATTGGCTTATTCCATAAGATAATGGGCATATTTGGTGCGCTGATCTTTTCTAAATTCTAAATTAGTAACATTACTAAGAACATCATAAGGAAAACAGGTTTCTACTGGTCAAACCAATAAACTCCAAAATCAGATTATCATATATATAGTAGCCCAATGTCTGTGACTCTGAAACGCTGAAATGCTGGCTGTTCCCTCTAGGCGGTGCTGTTGCCTCCCTGGCTGTTCCCTCTAGGCGGCACTGTTGCCTGAGTCACGTCCTTCGCCTCCTCCCGTGGCACTCTGCTGACTTCTGTGCCACTCAGCCGGGCCACCGTGGGGGAGCAAGTGGCTCAAGCAGCCATTTGGGTACCACGGTCCCCAAGAATAACGGGGCCCAAACAGCCGCTTGCATCGCTTGCTCCCCCGCAACGGTCCATCTGAGCAGTGCAGAAGTCAGCCGAGTGCCACGGCAGGAGGCAAAGGGGGGCAGGGTGGTGGCCTACACATCCAGGACCCAACCATGTACGTTACCGCCTTGCCCCCCTTTGCCTCCCGCCGTGGCACTCTGCTGATTTCTGCGCTGCTCAGCCGGGCCGCCGAGCGGGAGCCCAAATGGCCACTTATTCTGCTTGTTCCCCCGCAGTGGCCCAGCAGAGTGGCACAGAAGTCAGCCGATCGCCACGATGGGAGGCGAAGGGGAGCGTGGCGTAGCTGGGCCGCTGCGCGGGAGCAAGCAGCTCAAGTGACCATTTGGGCTCCGTGCTCCCCCGATTGAGAGGCAAGAGAAAGAGAGAGACGGAGAGAGGCAGGAGGCAGAAGAGAGCTGAGAGAGAGAGGGGGGTAGACAGGAGGAGGAGGAGAGAGAGAGAGAGAAATGGAGCAAGAGACCGGAGGCTCAGGAGAGAAAACCGACATGGAGGAGAGACCTGAAAATCCCGTCTTATGATGGGCTAATTGCCTAATTATATATAATCATACAGTTTGATTAGTCCAAGTGAAAATTTCCCCATTTCCCCATATGCCACACTTTTAATAGAAAATCAAAATGTGACTGCTCTTAAGAGTCTGGGCATCTTCAAGCTAAAATCCTGTTTATGTGAGATGCTGCAGTTAGACTTCCTCAGTTGTGTATCACTAACAAAATCATGCTGCAGAAAATTGTCAGAAGGTACAGTTAAAGACCTAGGGTAGAAAGATTTAAAAAAAAAAAATCAGAGTAAGTGACGAGAATCAGACTTGTGGCTTTGTAATGCCATATGTGAAGATTAGTAGCTTCTAGCAGTAGGCACTGGCTGCTCTTCTGTAGGAATGTATGCAGTACAGTTGTCTCTGTCATCTGCAAGAGGATACGGAGTGGTCAAATGAGAAGTGAAGGGGAAGCCTGGAAAAACAAGACTTAGCAGGGCAAGGATATCCTGATCACAAAGGGATCTTTTACTCAAAAGTGAGGGCACTACTGATGGCTGGATAGAGTCTAAAGTAAATTTGGCCATTCCCTTGGCCACAGACACACTAATAAAAACCTAGAAGTCTCATGCTAGCAATCAAGAGACTGTAATTTGCCTCACAAAATAAATTCATGAAATCATTATGAAACTTCAAAACAAGATCTCATTCAGAGCCTCCAAATTGCCTTCAATAACTTTATTTTCTTTACAAGAGGTAGAAAACTGTAAGGCATTGAAGCGGTATAAAAATGATGAAGGTTCTTCAATGGGATCATTGTAGGAAGAAAGAAAATAAACTATCAAACCAGTCTTTATTGTCAAGGTAAAGAGACTTTTCTGTGCTGGAACTTCAGCGTGATTTCTGAGACACACTGTCTCCATGTAAAGTTTACACCTATATCCTACTCACATTTTTGTCCTGAAAGCAGTAAGGGGGAAAAAAAAGTTAAAATAACTGGGAATTATTCTCCAAAAATTATGTCAGCATTACGTCAGAGTAAATGTGTCTTTAGGTTTTTGTTGATCCTTAAATAGCTTTTTTGTGCTGCTACAATTTAAGCACTGCTGGAACTCTGTCAGTTCTTTACCCCCTCCTTCCCTTTCCTCATTAAGGAAAACTCCCAGCTGATTGTAAGGGTGTTCTGTTATCATCACAAAAGACTCCCTTCTTTGGAAGAAAAGCTAAATTTCCGGTATGAAATCATCAGCTTCAGGAAAAGTGAAGGGGGAGGAAGAAAAGCCTTAAAAAAAAACTGCTCCCCCCACCTTTTATTTAAAAAAGAAGCAGATATCAGAGCAGGAATTGGTGATTATCTGGCACGAAGTCAGATAGTCCCAGCTAGGCATGAGGAGAACTGTCTCCACAGCTGCAGAAAAAAAAAATTAGTGAGACTAAACAGTAAGCATTCATCAACAACTGGACACATTTAGACAAAACAACTAATTTTTAATTGTTCTCCTTTATAGTCATTTTTTCCTACATTTCTCTTCAGTCTGAAAGGCAATTAGCATATAGAGTCTCATCAATCCTTCTGAATGCTGCTTCCTTTCCCCTGAATGTAAGTGAATGTACATCAGCAGTTTGGTCAGAGTAAATGAGTGAGATTGCCTTGCAATTTCAGGGAAATTCAGATAGTTTGGAACTTTTCTAAACAAAACAATAAAACAGACATAATTCAAAGGATACTCTCTATAACTATCATATGTTTTTCTAGTTATGGTATGAATACAAAACACAATGAAATGTATTCCCTATACTTGTGGGTGGGGACAGCACGACTGCAGTTCTGTTTCCTCCCTGCCTATTTGCAGCACAGTGAACACAGAAGACAGTCTCTGGGATCAGCACAGGATAGGTGACGCCCAGGCTTTAGTATATTTTACAGGCCCCCTTTCAGCAGTTGATCCAACCAAAACTACAACCTAAAGTAGTAACTAATTTAGCTGAAAAAACAACAAGGAATCCTGTGGCACCTAACAGACTAATAGATTAATTTGGGCACAAGCTTTCATGGGCAAAACCCCCCTTCATCAGATTGGGGTTTTGCCCATGAAAACTTATGCCCAAATAAATCTTTAAGGAGCCATAAGACTCCTCAGTGTTTTTGTGGATACAAACACTGCTACCCTTCTGAATCTTGCTTTAATGAAGTTATAGACATTCATGCTCTCCACACTGGTTGTCCTGGGGTTCAGTCTTTGGTGGTGACTTGAGGTTACTGTTATTATCCAGATGATATAATTATGATTGCTGCCTTGTGCAGAATAATCAAGGGCAATTTTTCTCCTCTTGAAATGGTCCTGAAAGAGCCAATTGTCCATGACTTGGTTGAATTACATGTAAAGGGATGCTGTGGCTACAAAAACTTGTGGGGTGTAAATATTAAGAATAGGTATCAATATTGTGAGGAGTAGAGGAGTGAAATTAAGAGGGGAAAATTCAGTGTGAACATGAGGAAAGCTCAGGCAGAAGAATCTATTAATTGGAGGAGGGGTATTCCAGTTACTATTGCAAATTCTGTCTTGCCACATTTAAAACTAAGTTGGATAAAGAATACACAGCTATATGGGAGAGTACAATATTCATTAGCAAAGAGAAAGACCAGATGATCTTACTGGTTCTTTTCACACCTGAGTACAGATTTATAGCAGCTGACGAATCTGGTTGCTAATTTAAATAATTCTATGACTCATTAGTTAAAACTAACTGCACATAGAATTAACTAGATGGCAGTAATCACTTGATAGCAAACTTACATTTTGTACAATTTTGTATAGAATACTGAAACTGAGTGGGGAAAAACCCAGCAAACAACTTTCTATACTTAAGTATATAGTTTGTGTGAACTATCCTACGTGAAGCTGTTTACATATCAGATTTCTGGTTAGCACAAAGGATGCATTCTGGGATCTTGGTTCATCACTGAAGTTCAATATTCATGGAGTCATTAACTCTATTTGAAATGTAGGGCTACTCTATTTGTAGAACTGCACATTTAGTTGTAGACTCTGCTGAAGCATTCTTAAGATTCATAGAACCATAGGGCTGGAAGAGAGCTCAGGAGGTCATTGAGTCCAGCCCCCTGCCCAAAGCAGGACCAACCCCAACTGAATCATCCCAGCCAGGGCTTTGTCAAGCTGAGACTTAAAAACCTGTAGGGATGGAGATTCCACCACCTCCCTAAGTAATCCATTCCAGTACTTCACGATCCTCCAAGGGAAATAGTTTTTCCTAATATCCAACCTAGACCTCTCCCACTGTAACTGGAGACCATTGCTCCTTGTTCTGCTATCCATCACTACTGAGAATAGCCTCTCTCCATCCTTTTTGGAACCTCCATTCACTCTTCTCTTCTGCAGACTAAATAAATCCAAATCCCTCAGCCTCTCCTCGTAGGTCAAGTGCTCCAGCCCCCTAAGCATTTTGCTTGCCCTCTGCTGGACCCTCTCCAATGCGTCCCCATCCTTTCTGTAGTGGGGGCCCCAGAATTGGATGCAATACTTCAGGTGTCCTCACTACTGCTGAATAAAGGGGAATAATCACTTCTCTAGATCTGCTGTCAATGCCCCTCCTAATGCTCATTTCTCGTGAACATTAGCAGAGCACCATTTCAAATGGGACTATGTCAACCCACACTAACCAGAATGGGTAGGAATGGTGTCCTTAGCCTCTGTTTGTCAGAATCTGGAAATAGGTCAGAGGGCATGAATCACTGGATGATTACCTGTTCTGTTCACTCTTTCTGGGGCACCTGACATTGGCCACAGTCAAAAAACAGGTTTTGGGGTTAGATGGGCCTCTGGTATATGGGCTTTCTTATGGTCTTAAGTTCTCAGGTAACTTCCAGAGAGATTTAGCATATTTTCCTTCAGGAATATCATAGGCAATCAGATTTCTCTTTATTCAAAATTTAGTATTTTTCTGTTCAGTTATACACACTGATTTTGTTTGAGCCACTGAATGTGGTAAATTAATTCTAAATGATCATTGAAAGAAGGTTCTGTGCATTATTCAACAGCCTTCCTGCCAAATAAATCTGGAAGTGTTCTCTATTTCAGCTATCATAGTCTTCAGATGCTGACTGATAGGATGCAAGAATTAAATAATACGGTCTTCATGGCTGGGAAAGACTCGGAAGGGGTAACTGATTTTCAGTAAATATTAAATTGAGGAAAAGCAAAAGAGAAGTTGTGTAAAGAATAAAAACAAAAGGGTCCAATGCTCCCTTGTTACCTATATATTCATTTACACCAGCACAAAGTTCATGTAAAGCACTACCATATCAGAATGCTTGTGTTTTACACCGTGTTTGCACTAGTGTGAATGATTACTCAGAGTTCAGGGCAATGGTAAATCACTGATTTCCCACACTTCAAATCCCTGACAATTGGCTGTAGTTTGTGACATACACAGCACAAGGACTACATTAAAGGAGACCAAAGTAACACACTGAGGCATCTTAATGGCTTTGGTCTTAGTTGGTTTGGCTATAAAGTGTGAGGAATACTTCTGTCTACCATGTGTTTTCATTTTACTGTGCAAGATGCAACTTTAAAGACTGAGTAGGTGCTGCTTTCAAATGTAATAAATCCAGCAGCACACTTAAACACCCAATTAGATTGATTCCCTTCAGTCAGGCCATTCAGATGCTTAAAGTTAAGCATGCACTTAAGTGGATTGCTGGGTCATGTTCTAGGGAAAGGTTGAATTATGGACACATTGCAGGAAAAATATATCCTTTGAAACTGCATTTCTCATGCCTCACGAATGCTCACAGGCAATACAGTGATTCATACTTTTGGACTTCAAGTGAAAAGGAGTTTTTCCCCATACTGATCCTAGCTTTGCTGCAGACTTCATCTGTCCTTTGTCTATCTCTAGTACCCATCACTGTCTTATAACAGTAATGATCATATTGACATAGATATGCACTACACTGTTCAAAAGGCCCTTTTAAACAGTCTTCTGCACTTTCTCATCTGTAAAATGGGAAAACAATGTTCACTACCCAAGAGGTTGCTGTATGGTTTGATTCATTAATGCTCAAAGTGTTTTTGAGATCCTTATGTGGCATGCACTGCAGAAGTGCCAATTATTTTTATTTTATTTTTAACAAGTCTTTTTTAAAAAAAAGCTTTCAGTCATTTCTTCTCTGCAGAGTTAACTGGCTAATTCTAGGAATATTCAACACAGTAATTTACTGTGCATTTCAGTATTCTGCTAAAAACAGATTCATTTTTAATGATGGTAACCTATGCCCAAAATGAAGACAGTAACCATATGTGCATGCATGCAGATGCACACAGAGAATTTAGCAGTCAATCTATATATATCTATTCATTAGGTTTCTGAAGAGCAGATTAAGAACAATTAGTTAAACATTTACCTGAGTGGGAATTCAAGGAATTCATAACATTAGTAAGAGCTATCAAAAGGGCAAAGTAAATACTCACATGGAAAAATGACCCCAATTGATAAAAATACAAAAGGTATTTAGCGTGGCTAATTATTTTTTCCTCCTGTGACCAGTGAATCAGTGGGATTGCTTCTGAACTAGTCTTAATGTTTAAAGGGTATTCTGCATGTTGAATTGTGCATTTTGCCATAATAAGCAAAGTTTATAACACAGCATAAAGTCTTTAAAATAGAGTCACACATGACACTATTTCTTCACAATTATATATCAAAACTTTTATAATTCTGTGTAACAGGCTAGCTCTGAACACAGTTATTTTAATTTGATGTGACTTAAATACTCCAAAAAGTCTTTCATATTGCTGACATGACTCAAAGTTAGTGCTTTAGAAAATTAATGAAAACTTTGTACTAATTCATTTCACATATTGGTTGGCAGTTTTAGTCATCTTTGTTAGATCACCAAGCAATTTGCCTAAAGAACTTGAGTAAATAGTAGATGTCTGCAGTAATGTGCATTGAGTCATCCTTGGGTTTTAAGTCTTCATTATTACAGCATTCAGTCTGTTGCCAAAGTGTAGTATTGTATGTAACATGATTGTCTGTCTCCTGCACCTTAAATCTCCATGCTGTCAGCAGAGGCCGGCAGACATTTTTTTCCTTTTCAGTGAAAGCTATTGGTGGGAGAGAACCCTTCTCTTTGTGCACTCTCTCACAAAGACTATATTTTTGTGCTTGTATTGTTGTTCTCTTAATCATTCTGGCTGAAGTATTCAATTATCCTTTGTGCCCGAAAAAAACAAAAACCTAGAGAATTAATAAAATTCCCTGTTATTTACTAAAGATACATGATCACTTTAAATGTAAAGGGACGGGCATAGGGCACACTCCCCACTAGGGAACCTCACCCATCTTGCAATCAGCTGAGATGGGTCAGCCACAGGTATTAAATTGCAGAGCACATCTACCCTGCGTGTTGTTCTCTTCTGGGGGCAGATCAAAGTCTCTCTACACTTACTGCATCAGGCAGTCTTCCCCTTCACTGTGTAGACCATGCCACTTCCCCAAGGGCTAGTAAGGGACATTGGGGCTGCCCCTTATTTTGGGTTACAGCTCAGAGACCCTTTAATCAGCAGCCCAGGTGAGCAACACCTTAAACCTTGCTGCTTTTTCCTATACCCTCTTCTCCTAGGCTATGTCTAGACTGCAAGCCTCTTTCAAAAGAGGCTTTTTCGAAAGATACTTTCGAAAAAGCCTCTTTCAAAAAAGAGCATCTAGACTGCAAGCCGCTTTTTCGAAAGAGAGCACCCAGGCAGTCTGGATGCTCTCTTTCAAAAAACCCCTGTTTGCATTCAAGAATGCCTTTTTTCGAAAGAGCACTTTCAAAAAAAGGCGTTCTTCCTTGTGAAATTAGGTTTACCACCATCGAAAGAAAAGCCGCGTTCTTTCGATTTAATTTCGAAAGAACGCGGCTGCAGTCTAGACGCAGGTGAAGTTTTTTCAAAAAAAGGCTAATTTTTTCGAAAAAAACCCTGAGTCTGGACACAGCCCTAGATTTCTTTCCTTCCCTCTTTAATGCCCAGAGAGTGCCTGCAAGTTCCCTCACTGCAGCCTTTTTCTGTATCAATCTTCCTAGCTTTATACTAGCCCCAACTCTTTCTTCTCAGCTGGGCTAAACGATCAATCTAGGGTAATATAGGTCACCTAATTCCCTTCAGGTAAAGTGTATCTGCTTATCCCTTCCCAGCTCATTACAGTTATCAATAAATTAGGGAAATACAACCTAGATGGGGTTGCTGTAAGATGGGTGCATAGCTGGCTGGATAACCATTCTCAGAGAATAGTTATTAATGGTTCACAGTAATGCTAGAAGGGCATAACAAGTGAGGTTCCACAGGGGGGCTGTTTTGGGACTGGTCCTGTTCAATATCTTCATCAACAATTTAGATATTGGCAAAGAGAGCACGCTTATTAAGTTTGCAGATGCTACCAAGCTGGGAGGGGTTGCAAGTGCTTTGGAGGATCGGGTCATAATTCAAAATTATTTGGACAAACTGGAGAAATGGTGTGAGATAAATAGGATGAAGTATAATAAGGATAAATGCAAAGTGCTCCACTTAGGAAGGAACAATTAGTTTCACACATACAGAATGGGAAGTCACTGTCTAGGAAGAAGTACTGCTGAAAGAGATTTAGGAGTCATAGTGGACCACAAGCTAAATATGTGTCAACCATGATTCTGGGATGCATTAACAGAAGTGTTGCAAGCAAGACACGAGAAGTCATTCTGTTTTACTTCGTGCTAATTAGGCCTCAGTTGGAGAATTGTGTCCAGTTTGGGCACCACATTTCAAGAAAGATGTGGAGAAATTGGATAAGTTCCAGAGAACAGCAACAAAAATGATTAAAGGTTTAGAAAACATGATCTATGAGAAAAGACGGAAAGAACTGGGTTTGTTTAGTTTAGAAAATAGAAGACCGAGAGGGGACAAAATAGTGGTTTTCAAGTATCTAAAAGGGTGATACAAGGAGGAAGGAGAAAAATTGTTCTCCTTGTCCTCTGATGATAGGACAAGGAGCAATGGGCTTAAATTGCAGCAAGGAATGTTAGGTTGGACATTAGGAAAAACTTTATAACTTTCTGGGTGATTAAATATTGGAGTAAATTGCCTGGGGAAGTTGTGGAATCTCCATCACTGGAGATATTTAAGGGCAGGGTAGATAGACATCCATCAGGGATGATCTAGACAGTATTTAGTCCTGCCATGAGGACAGAGTACTGGACTCAATGACCTCTTGAGGTCCATTTCAGTTCCAGTATTCTATGAAGATAAGAACATAAAAATGGCCATGCTGGGTCAGACCAAAGGTCCATCTAGCCCAGTATCCTGTCTTCCAACAGTGGCCAATACCAGATGCCTCAAAAGGAGTACAGAACAGGGAATCATCAAGTGATCCCTTTCCTGTCATCCATTTCCAGCCTCTGACAAACAGAGGGTAGGAACACAATTCCTAACCTTCCTGGCTAATAGCCTTTGATGGACCTAGCCTCCATGAATGTATCTAGTTATTTTCTGAATCCTATTAAAGTCCTGGTCTCCACAACATCTTCTGGCAAGGAGTTCTACAGGTTGACTGTGCGCTTTGTGAAGAAAATCTTCCTTCTTTTTGTATTAAACCTGCTACCTATTAATTTCATTTGGTGACCCCTAGTACTTACGTTATGGGAACAAGTAAATAACTTTTCCTTATTCCCTTTTTCCACACCAGTCATGATTTTATAGACCTCTATCATATTCCTCCTTAGTCTCCTCTTTTCTAAGGTGAAAAGTCCCAGACTTTTTAATCTCTCTTCATATGGGACCTGTTCCAAACCCCTAATCATTATGCTGCCCTTTTACTGAACCTTTTCCAATGCCCATATATCTTTTTTGAGATGAGGTGACCACATCTGTATGCAGCATTCAAGATGTGAGTGTACCATGGTTTTATATAGATTCTATGATTTTACACATTTCAAGCCTAGTGTTTGGCGAGCACCACATCACAGGGACATTTGTGCATTTGGCAGAAACAGCATTTCATTGCTTATGTCCTTCTGCCTCTTTTAAAAATATAAAACATTTTTTTCAGCATTACATGGCTATCTGCCCTCCACCATGAAGTTTTCAATGAAGAACAGGTAAATGGGTTATGGAATGCAAAGACGTGGCTCAAACTTTGAATGAAATGGAACCCATTTTAAGATTCTAAGTTAGATTTTTATTTTTAATTACAGATTTTTTTTAATTCTGCACTTGCTTGTGCCTTGGAGTAAAGGTACAAGAGCTGAACTACCATGAGTAAAATCTGCTCAGTATTTTCAGGGCTCCTTTTAAATTAAGAATTGCCAGAAAGCTCCCAATAAAGTATAGTTTGGTTATTATGGTAAGATTTGCAGGCATGTTTCCTAAACTTGGGAAGTTTAGATAAATCTAATCTTCTTTATTTGCCCTCCCTCAAACATTTCAGTAGATTATGTGGTATGGAGAGCTGAGCCAGGAACTCAGGGGGGTCCCTTTAGTGCTATAACTCTGATTTACTCAGTGGCATAAGACAATTCACAGATCTATTCTATGGGCATGATTCCCTGTTTTCTGGATTCAACTCTCTCACACCCTTTTTATACCAGTGCAATGCTGAGTTTAATAGTTACCATAGCAAAGAGTTCATTAAGTGGATGATTTCACCCATAATACTTGGGTGACCCATACTCCAACACTTCCTTCTTTCCTGTCCAGGTAGTTGATTTCCTTCCTTTCTTCCTACTTCTCCCTACACTGTAATGTAATTAAATAAAGTTTCAAATTCCCAGCCTGCATTCCTATAAGTAGCCTTATTTTGGTTGCACTAAGCCAGGGGTGTCCAAACTTTTTTCAAAGAGGGCCAGATTTGATGAAGTGAACATGCGTGAGGGCCAACCATTTTGCCTGACATTCTTTGAACCATTAAAATTAAATGCAAATTAACTATTTTATGCAAAGTTTATTGCAAACGGCATACTTTTCATTTCGTCACATGGATGACAAATCTAAACAGGTGTTAAATCACTCTGCCTTTCATATCGGAAGGCCAGATGAAAAAAAAATCCAGGAAGCTGAAATATATGTCAGGAACATTGTAAAGTACAGTACATATTATTGGTAATAAAGGTTGTCTGTCAACTTTTAAGTTCAAAAAATATGAACAGGAACATAACACCAAGTATACATGTTGTGTCCAAATAAATTTATAACTGATTTAGACCAACTGACATTAACTGAGATTTTACAATGTATTCCTCTCAATTGAAAAAAAAACTTGTCTGCACTAATGTGAAGGGTGAAACTGAGATCTGGACTGCAGCACATAGGCTAGGTCTGGTTCAAAGGCAGTGGTTTTGATGCGCAAAATGTCACGCAGGTGAGAGTCACTTAGTCTTGTCCTCACGCGGTTCTTGTTAAAGTTCATAGCAGAGAATGTCTTCTCACACATATATGTTGAGCCAAACAAGCTCAGCATTTTCTTAGCCAATGTTCGAATCTCTTGAAACCGGCTCTTATCCAGTTGGCGGTAAAAGTTCACAAGAGAGAGCTGTTGGTGACGACTGCGTAACTCACTGTCACAATGCAGCTCAATGAGCTCGAGCTGCAGCTGATCTGGAGCATCATCGGGGTCAACAGAGAATGGAGAGGAGAAAAGGCTGATCTCCTTTTCAATAGATGCAAAATCCTGAAAGCGCTGTTTAAACTCCCCAGCCAGAGATGCGATGTCTGCTGCATACCTGCTTGTTTGCGCACTGATATTGTCCTGTGGAAAACTGTTCATGATTTCCTGCAACGCTGAACAATGTATGGTATTGGGCTGTGTTTGTGACAACTGCCTTATGAAAAGTTGCAGCTTTGTTCCAAAGGCTTTGAGGTGTGAATAAAGCTGGTTCACTGATGCATCTTTCCCCTGAAGACTCGTGTTCAGTACATTCAGATGCTTTGTTATGTCAACTAGAAACCCCAAATCAGCCAGCCAAATAGGATCAGATAGTTCTTGCATTGGTTGTCCCTTTGTTTCCAAGAATTCTCCGATTTCCTTTCTGAGAGAGTAGAAACGCTGCAGTGTAGACCCCCGACTGAGCCATCTTACATCGTTGTGATATAAAACATCTTCATATTCAGCCTGGATGTCCAGTAGAAACTGTTTAAACTGGCGATGGCACAGGGCTTTACAGCGAATAAAATTAATAGTTTTTAGCACCGGTTTCATAACATGATCATATTTGAGATGTTTAGCACAGAGAACTTGTTGATGAATGATACAATGGAGTTTAATAGCTTTGCCTCCTTCTTTGATCACCTTGTTACAGATTAGGGTTGATAATCCACTTCGTTCACCAGCCATGGCAGGTGCCCCATCAGTAATAATCCCAGTAACTTTGTTCCAAGGCAGTTTCATGTCATCTATGGCGGAACTAACAGAAACAAATAAATCTTTTCCTCTTGTTTGGTCCGTAAGGCTCTGGAGGTCAAGTAGCTCTTCAGTCATATTCATTTCATCGTCCACCCCTCATAAAAAATCAGCAACTGAGCTGTGTCAGATAGGTCCGTGCCTTCATCACAGGCTATTGAAAAGAAGTCAAAATCCACTCCTTTGGACGTCAACTGTCTCTCAATAGCTGATGAAATCTCTTCAATTCTCCGTGCTACAGTGTTACGAGCCAGGCAAATGTTGGCAAACTCTTGCTTCTTCTTGGGACAGATATTCTCAACCATTTTCATAACGCATTCTTTGATAAAGTCACCCTCAGCAAAAGATTTGCAATTTTTAGCAATTAACATTGCCACCTCATAGCTCGCCCTTGTGGCATTTTCATTTGACTCACAGGCTCTTGTGAAAAATCGCTGTTGTGACATTAAAACAGCTTCAAGTTGCTTCAACTTTTCACTGCGGTCGTGCCCTGTTAGCTTGTCATATGTTCTATGTCTCGACTGGTAGTGTCTCTTGACATTAAATTCCTTATAAACAGCCACAGTCTCTTGGCATATCAGACAAACACAGTGATTCCGTATTTCAGTGAAGAAATATTCCGCTTTCCACCTGTCCTGGAAGCGGTGGCCATCACTGTCAACTTTCCTTCTCTTATTTACAGTCGCCATTTTTTAAATTGACCAGAAGGAGAAGGGATCATGTGAGCGCAGTGCCAGAGATTTTGGTCTAAGTGTGTTCGTCCGAGCACTAATACACTGCCCAACAAGAATTCTCTTGCCTTTGGGGCTGTGTGTGGTGAAGAGTCTAAGGATGAGCTCGGGCGTGTTCGCAGCTCCACGTGCCCGAGCCCGCCAGGAAGCTGACAGCGCGCAGCGCCAATCACAGGTACTGAGACATTTCCTGATCTCTGCAGCTGCAGACCGGGAAAATGTCTCAGTACCTGTGATTAGCGCTGCGTGCTGTCAGCTTCCCGGCGGGTTCGGGTACGTGGAGCTGCGAACACGCCCGAGCTCATCCTTGGTCCTGAGCGGCACTCGGGGATTCGTTGGGGGCCATAAAAGATAGATATTGCAAATTACCTGTGGGGCCGTATTAAACCGGAACATGGGCTGCAATTGGCCCGCGGGCCGGACTTTGGACATGCCTGCACTAAGCAGTCATTTTACAAAAATTACAATTGATTTATAACAGTGTAAGTGAGAATGCATTCAGGCCTGTGTCTTTGTTTCTGTCCTCTATCTGCAAACTTGCTATAAAGTAATAGTTACTTACCTATTTAAGTGTTGCAAAACTTATTTAATTTTTGTACAGTATTCTGAGAACACAAAGCCCCACGTTAGTGCTAATAGACATCTAATAATACTACTAGCCTAACTTCAAATATGAATGTGTAGTTCTGAGGTTAAAATGATGATTATTTTTCTTATTACACCTCAGAATAATTTGAGACTCACCTAACGTAATTACACACTGTACTGTGAAAATGCCACCTCCTCAGCTGGGTGATTCATTATTATGACAATTACATTTGTGTTTGAGTTCTACACCATTATTACCTGGGGACAGCATATTTAGTACTTCACAAGGCCTAGAAGATGACTTGGTCACACAACACTCTGCTAGAAGATCACAAACATTGTTCTTCAAAGAAATACATAATAGATGAGTGGGTTAGTATTTGTGGGCTTCGTGGATAAAGTTAATTTTGAGGAGGGATTTGGAAGAAGTTGGGATAGATCATTGAAGCCTTGGTTTTAGAAGGGTTAGTTGCTCTGATCTCTCTGTTTCATTCATGTAAGTTGGTAAAGATATTGAAATTCTCATTAATTGCATACAAAGCCCCAAACCTAGGGGCATTAAGGTTGTGAAGCGAAACACTCAGGAGTCTGGAAATGCGGCAAACTTAGTTCTAACTCTTTGGGCCTGGATGTGAAAATACAATCGTAGCACATCCGTCCTACTCTTTTCACAGGACTTATTCCTCTTTCAGTGAAATGAACATGTCTTCTAAAATTATGTCCTCTGTTTTCACAACAGTGTATTCCTTCATCTGTTTTGTCTAATCTCTCTATAGCATCCGCTATATCATGCTTATCAATTGGTTAGATGAATGTTGTTATTTCTGAGATTTTTAGCACTTTGATTTGGTTTTCCTTTGTATTTGCTAGTCCTCTGGTTTTGGTATTATCAGCAGAACTGATCACAGTTGAATCTACCGCAAATAAATGCTCAACAAGGAGTCAGCTTTGCAGGACACAGAGCTGTGTGTGGTGTTTCTGTGTTCATTCCCAAAACTCCAAGAAACCATATTAGTATTCCAAAAAGTGGTTTATCTTTGCTGCTGATGGATGTTGCTTCACTGCGACAGAAGCAGTTTTGCGGCCCAACACTGGTTTATGCCAGTGTTTCTCAACCTTTTTTTTATAAAGTAAAAAAATTATAAGTACCCTTTAAAAAAAATATAAGTACCCCCAGTACCTACAGTTTTCAACACACACATTTTTTCTACTGTTGCAACACACTTGTTTTAACAGCTTAATCGTAGCTGGGCAGGTGATTAAATTTTTGGGTGTAAAAAGTACAAAAATAATCAAACACTGAAAACTTAAAACAAAAATTCAGTTTTCTCCACATTTCAGTTGTGTTGACATCCCCTCCCCCCCACAGACTTCTCTCTAGTACCTCTAAGGGTACTCGTACCACTGGCTGAGAAACACTGGTGTATGCATCACATCTGGAGGTTTTACAGAAAAAATAATCGTTAGTGCTCAAGAGAGCATTAGGAGAAGAGGATAGGCCAATACAACCACTCTATCAACATATTTCAGGATTCTGTGATCTGCTCCTTAGAGAACACAGCCAGCCCTCCAATTCACTAGCATTTATGCTGCAGTCAGCAAAAAGCACTTGCTGGCATTGCATGCTGCTCCTGTGTAGATCAGCAGAAAAATGCTCTCTACTTTTCATTAGAATGTTGCAGCATAAGTTCTAATTGGCAGGATTCTTGCCACACTAGGCACTGTCTATCTTCTCTTTGTTGCATTTGTTGGGGGTGGGGAGGAATTAGCTACCATGTCACTGACTTTTTTTAATACATTTAACATCAGATATGGCTAAGTTATGGTGAGGCTACTTTTCCACCAGCAAAGACTGACATTCTTTCACTTGTTCACATGAAGATAAAAACCCTGTTAATTAAGATAGCCAGAAATTATTACCCTGGTATTTTGAAAAAAACAACCCCACCACACCAATAAGTGGGTATTAGAGAAAGGACTAAGAAATGTTAATTATCAAACTGAAATTTGAAAAGGCAAAAGTTAACAAGGTTTATAGTACATACAAAAAGCTGAGTTCAGGATTACAATGAGGGCTATGGAAACAGAAAGATAGAAGAGCAAAGAAGGAAAATTGGACAGTAAAAGTAATATGGGAGGGCATGAAAAATGGAGGAGATGTGAGGAAAGTGTACTTAGAAAATAGGGATACTTCATTTGTGACGAATTGGAGGGGAACTACACTTTACTGGAGATTCCAGTCATTCAGTTAACTAAATTGCCTATAAGGGTTGAAACCATATATAGGGGGTCCTAGAGAGGCTCCAGGAATGCTGGGAAAGCAGGAAGTGAATTGGCAGGAATCCAAGAGAGCTAATGAAAACAGAGTATGGGTTTTTTAATTGAAAGCAGCGATCTTCCTGTTCCAGTCTTTGTGTGACAAGAGGAGAGCCTGGAAGACATGAATTAAGTCAGGAAAACAGGCAAGCAACATCCATGCCTAGGGTAGAACTAAACGGTGGAACAACAGATATTTTAGTAGAACAGGGAATGTTTAGTCAGACACTGTCAGGTTACTTTCTTTAATTTTGTACTTGTTGGACTTCTCTGTTCTGAACACATGTAACTACCTTCCCCCCTTACACTGTAACTCTCCAAACTGAATCCCAGGGAAGCAATTCTCTGTGTTTTAATCTTTCTTTTTTTTCAGTTGATCTGTAGCAATCAAGTCATGTTTCACCAAATATGTTTTCTTTATTTTGTTAATTAGAATCACCATGGTCTAATTCCTATGTCCTAGAAGGCAGGAGGTTCAGTGTGCATGTGCCTAAAATCCAAAGACAACTATGAAGAACAATTATGTTTTTTTGTTTTAAGCTCTCTCCAAAGGAGGGTTAAAGAGCTTGAGGGTAGCCCAAAGAGGTCTCTGATAATGGGATAACCTTGCCCAGAAATCCTACAGATACATGAAGAATTTATTTTGATGCCAGGGAATCTCTAAGAGCAAGGTTTATTTGCACTGAAGGCCATTTTCCCTCTCCTATAGCTCTTGCCTCCGCCTTTGTCCACCGCAGAGCAGACAGCCCCAACAGAGTTCAGTTAGGGAAAATCTCTCTGGTCCTGGAATCCCCTAGGATATAACGGCTTATTAGAGCCACTCTTGTTTCCTATCAATAATGGCTTCTTAAGTTTGGAGCCATATTGCTTTCTGCTTTGTGTATCCTATCAACTCTCAACAACTAAACAAGATTTTCTGTGTCAGTATTTCGAAAGCATAACTCTAAGGCTACATCTAGACTGCAAGCCTCTTTCGAAAAAAAGAGTACTCACTAAAAACATAGCTTAAGAAGTTCAGTCTGGATGCTCTCTTTCGAAAAAGCACAGTTTGCATTACATAGTGCCTTTATTTGAAAGAGCATTTTCCAAAAAAGGCATTCTTCCTCATAAAACGAGGTTTTCCATGGTCGAAAAAAACTGCTGCATTCTTTCAATTTACTTTTGAAAGAACACGGCAGCAGTCTAGATGAAGGGGAAGTTTTTTCGATTAAAGGCTACTTTTTTTCTAAAACCCTGTAGTCTAGACACACCCTAAGAAACACTAAAGCTACGTCTACATTGGCCCCTATTCCATAATAGAGATGCTAATGTAGCACTTTGGAATAGGCAAATCCGCGGGGGATTTAAATATCCCTCGCGGGATTTGCATTTTCATGGCTGCCGCTTTTTTCCAGCTTGTAGATAAGCCGGAGGAAAGCGCCAGTCTGGACGCGATCCTCCAGAAAATAAGCTCTTTTCCGGAGGATCTCTTATTCCTACTTGAGCTTATTTTCCGGAGGATCGCGTCTGGACTGGTGCTTTTCTCCGGCTTATCTACAAGCCTGAAAAAAGCGGCAGCCATGAAAATGCAAATCCCGCGGGGGATATTTAAATCCCCCGCGGATTTGCCTATTCCAAAGTTCTACATTAGCATCCCTATTACGGAATAGGGGCCAATGTAGACGTAGCCTAAGTGGTATCATAGTGGTGATAGTGATAAAGAAAATGGTTCAGCTACCTGCGCTTATTGTAATCAGTGCACACTGATGTTATTATAGGCATCGGACATGAATGGACATTGCATTGCAAGAAGTACCATATTTTAGATTAAATGTAAAACCAAGGTTAAGACTGCTGAAAATGTCACTCATCCTAAGAAGACAGGCAGGCATCTTTTTAGTCTTCCTCTCAATGGGATTCTGAAACTGAATCTGTTGCTTGCTTTAGATTTATGAACTTCTTAAGCTATGTTTTTAGTGCGTACTGTGTTACAGCCTACCCCGATCCTGCAAAGGGATCCGGCTGCATGGAACCTTAAATCCCTCTGGAAACCAGCTGAAGGCCTTCATATTATAGGAGGTACTAAGGGTCAACGCAGATCTTTGCAGGAGGAGGGCCACATTTTTTCTTAGTCTCCACTCCTGAAATTTAAGGATTTATATAAACTATAAAACTGAACAATTTCTTGTTTTGTTTTTTAGAATCAAAAGCACATATGTTTGGCCTATGCATACTAACAAGTAATAACTAGAGGAATCCATATTATTAGAGGCTATTGGCAGGTTTTGTTATATATGAAACAAACAGATCATGATGACATAGGTAAAATAAATGAAGTCTAGGTATTTCCAAAAATTACAAGATGACATTTCTATTATACTTTAATGAGAGAAGGCTTTTGTCTGTTTGGGCAAAAAGGTTCATTATATTCTATCCTTAATAATCCAAATTGTGACCAAGTGTGATTACTACTGTGGAAGATGACATCTTTGTTTAATAATATTTTGTTGATTTTTTGAATGAGATATGTAGTAATGTGCTGATTTAACACACATCCATCAACATTCCAATAAACTTATTATCAGTTGCACCAGTGTCACTTTTATTATGACTGTTTTGGTGCTTTTACATTGTCCAGTCCCATTGCCAGATGATTACACTAAGAAACACTTCTGATTATTAGCATTTTAGTCATTCAGTTCTGCTGGATATATTTTTATATGCTTACTTTAAAAATATAAATATTACCCATAGTACAATCTGCTTCATCTTTTGTGTATTGGGTCATAATGCAGTAAAAGTTGCTTTATGTGGCACTTGACCAACTGGAAAGCTCTATAGACTGACATTTCTGATCTTCCTGGAAAGTCCTCTTTATATTCTGGCATGGAGCTGTTAGCTGTCTATTGAACAGAATAAGGAAGGTCAAAGATGTCTAAAGACACTTCCCAGAGAGTTATTAGATAACCCAACTCATCCGCTTAGGGATGGTGTTTCAGGTTGGGACCCCTATTCCGTATCTGATCACCGGCAGAGTGTCAGCGCTTAGATTGAGATTGCGCGTGAAATAAAAATTTAAGACTTGGGTTTTCAGTGATAACCACAAGACTATATTAAGTGAATTAAATTTAACAAACAGTAAAAAATTTTGTAAAAGATGGTATACCTCTAATTAATGAATAAGGGGGCAGTCCCCTATTAAACTACACGGACAAGAAGGGGAAGTCCCTCCAGGTCCCTATTCCTACTTACAGAGTCTACGGCGATGGGAGGACGATTGAGGTGGTGCTGGCGGCCTTCAATCCCTTGGCTATTTGAAAGCCTCAGGAGAGGAACGACCAGGCGTCCCTTGCCGGCTGTCTCAGGGTCGAAGCTGGCGACCTCAATCCGTCGGTCCTTCCGGACCTCAAGAGAGGAACAGCCAGGAGTCCCACAAAGAGCTGGGCAGAATTGCGGGCTTCACCTTCCGTGAAGAGTGATTCTTCAGGCTCTTCGGTGCCTCTGGAACCGGCGATGGAAGCTAGACTCCATCTCTACCTATCCTAACCTTAACCTAAAATAAAACCCTAAGCTAACACGCGACGCGCCCGACGTACAGACTCGACGACGGCCGAAATGCTTTGACCCGACGCAGCCTGTCGAACAAACACGACGACGTGAACTAACCTACCTAATTACTAAACTAACTAGCCTAACCTAAAAGAGAGAGAAGAGGACCTTCTGTCCAATTCTCAAAAGACAAGATCTTTACAGGACCTTTTTCATACTGACATTCACTCCTAGCCTATTGCCTAAGCCTAAACCCAACGCAAACGACGCCCTGATCTCAGGATAAGCCCGAGGACTAGAACGAACCATCGTTCGGTCAGACCTTTTATAACCTGGCCTCATGAATATGCATAGGCCGCAATGGTTTAAAATGATTGGTTGTCAAATGATGCACCTGGAGCGTGGTACAAACTGATAGGTTGGTTTTGGAATGCTCATGCATATTCATAACCTATGCAAATCATACCCAACAGGTAAGTGAGTGTTTAAAATCTAACAGTTACCTGTGGACGTGTTAGAATGTAGATCTTAAATGGATGACATTAGAGAGAATGTTTAGATACAAAATGGAGTTTTAGGCTCCATTATGTAGACTTGCAGAATTTCCTCATCTTTAAGTTTACAGGTTCAAACAAAACAAATTAACCTTGACATTTAAAAGATTATCAGCCCCAAACACTACATAGAGGTTCCCATGGTCCAATTCACATTATCCAGATATTATACATTTGCATTCCTGCCTTACAGAGCTGGCAGGATCTCTACAGGGCTCCACATGGCTCCTAGGAAGTGGTAACATGTCCCTGCTGCTCCTAGGCAGAGGAACAGCCATAGGAGCTCCATGCACTACCCTTTCCCCAAGTGCTGGCTTTGCAGCTTCCGTTGGTCAGGAATCAAGGCTAATGGGAGCTGTTGGAGTAGTACCTGCAGGTGGAGGCAGCGCACAGAGCTGTGAAGCCATATGTCTGCCTAGGGGCAGCAGGGACATGTCCATGCTGGCAGGGAGCAACCTATTGTGAGCACCACTCAGATCTGGCACCTCAAAACTCCTCCCATGCCCTACCAGAGAGTGTTTCCCCACACCCAAATCCCTCATATCTAAATCCACCCCTGAACACACACCCCTAGCTGGAGCCCTCCCCCCGCTTCCACACGTATTCAACTTAACTCTTAATTAATTGAAATATTTGACTAACCTGAACTCCCCACTCCCTTAATATGTTTGATAACAAAGCTTTTATTGCATGTAACTGTACCCAGAATGTGTGTTCAAGTAGCCGTATTCAGGTTTGTGGATCTATTAATCAATATTATGTAACAGTTTATCTATATTGTAATAATGCTAAGAGTGTGCAATAGTCCGGGGTTCATAGATCTATGGCTTTAAATAGTTCTGAGTGAAAAGTCTAAGCAGGAGCTACTAATATTTTTACAGTGAGTCTCAAACTAGGAAAAAGAAAAGAAACTAATGATGAGCCACAGTGTAACAGAGAAGAAAGAAAGAATCCCCTCTGTGGGAAGAATGTTATTGTCACTAAAAATAATTAAGGGCCTAATATTATTCTTTGTTGAAAGACTATAGCTAACAATATAAAAATACAGTTATAAATATTACAGTGTTTAATTTTCAGTATAGAGAGAAGGGAATGCCTTTTACTAGGCTGCATGAGGAATTAGATACATTCCCTCCCTTTTCACAGTAACTGGGGTTGTACTCATTCTGTATGCACTTCTCAGGTGCAAGATTAGAAAGGCAAAGGTACAAAATGAGCTAAATCTAGCTAGAGACATAAAGGGTAAAAATAAGATGTTCTACATATATATTTGTAACCAGACAGGAACCCCCACCTGTAACATCCATCTTGCTTGCCTGAACCATACAGGGCACACAGAGCAGTAAAATCAGCATAGTCTTTGAAGCCTTGAAAGAAGGCCCGGATATGCTGGCTGCTGTGACCCTGGATGACTGTAAACAGAGATACGCCAATTGTTGACCTCGAGGCTGCGAGAACTGCCTTGGCTGGCACCTATATTGATACGAACACACACTTGTCCGGGGGGAGGAATCTTCCGCCCAGTAAAGAATGTCCAGTACTCACAATTTAGTGATCTCTCTTGCAAGTGTAAATTAAGTTGAAACTCCCTTGTAAGAACTGGCGTCACAAAGACGGACCAACACAATTTGGTATCTTAGGGTATGTCTACACTACCCCCCTAGTTCGAACTAGGGGGGTAATGTATGCATACCGAACTTGCTAATGAAGCCCGGGATTTGAATTTCCCAGGCTTCATTAGCATAAAGCCGGCGCCGCCATTTTTAAAAGCCGGCTAGTGCGAACCCCGTGCCGCGCGGCTACACGCGGCACGGACTAGATAGTTTGGATTAGACTTCTAATCCGAACTATCTGTACGCCTCGTGGAAGGCTGACAGATGACCCCTCCGTGCAACGAGGTGTACAGATAGTTCGGGGTTCGCACTAGCCGGCTTTTAAAAATGGCGGCGCTGGCTTTATGCTAATGAAGCCCGGGAAATTCAAATCCCGGGCTTCATTAGCAAGTTCAGTATACATACATTACCCCCCTAGTTCGAACTAGGGGGGTAGTGTAGACATACCCAAAGATAAGAAAGAGGATACAGGCCCCTATGGGTATAAAAGATGGGTCCAGCAGCACACTTACTCTGAGCATCAATCTACTATCTATCTGCTGGTTGGGTTAGGTTATTGGCCTCCTGAGGTTCCGCAGGGATGCCCACCTCATATTCGTCTTTCCTAGGAATTGAGGGACCGGCCCTCGCCTGACACACTGGAGTCAAGAGGCACAGAAGGGGGTAAAAATTGTACCTGGATGTGTCCTTTGTCTTAAGTGTACACATAGACTTAGAGCTCTTTAAAGATTAAGCTGTCACTTGGTACCATTATTTCTATTTTCTATCTTTATTTTCTTTGTAACTATTTTTAAGATCTATATTTGCTAGCAGTTAAGAAATAGAGCAATAGCCATTGTAACCATATGATTTATAAGCTTCTTTAATAAACCTGTAACTGTTTAAGCTTTATCCTGACTCCTTCAGTTGCTGTAACAGAACCAAGTACAATTTAAAAGAACTCCAGCCGGTCATAGGGAGCAGACGCAAGCAGAGCTGGGCATTTAGATTATGTCACCTCTAGGGGACAGATTCATAAGGTCATCCGTCATCCTTCCATAGGCTGCCCGCTGAGGAGGGACCCCGGTTCTAGCAGCTAAAGACATGGATGTAATAAGCTCTCCCTGTAAACTCTGGGGTGTCTGTCAGCCTGTTGGCTGCCCGCCACAGAGGGACCCAGTCCTAGCAGTCAAAGACATGGACGTTAAACTTCTCGGGGCTCCCGTCGGTCTTCCCTAAGGCCACCTGCTGCGACAGGACCTTGTGTCCCAGCAGTTGAAGACTCGGGTGTATAACACACACACGCACTGCCCTGACCATCGGCTGACAATATTAGAAGCAAGAGGAAGACCAAGGACAGGGAAGGCCATTGCTCAGTGAAGAGAGAGAAACAAAAACAGGAAACTTGGAAATGGCAGAGGTGCTTAATGACTTCTTCGTTTCATTTTTTGTCAAGAAGATTGATGGGGGCGGGATGCCTAACATAGTGAATGCTAATGGAAATGGAGTAGATTTACAATTAAAATAATAAAATAAGGAGATATTAAAAATTACTTAGAAAAGTTAGATGTCTTCAAGTCACCAGGACCGAATGAAATGCATCCCAGAATAATCAAGAAGCTGAAAGAGGTGGTATCTGAGACTTTAGCTATCATCTTTGAAATATGATGGAAGCTGGGAGATTCCAGAAGACTAGAAAATTGCATATAGAGAGCCCATCTATAAAAAGGGAAATAATAATTAAGGAGGCTACAGCCCAGTCAGTTTAACTTCTGTACCAGGAAATATAATGGATCAAGTAATTGAGGTATTCATATGCAAACACATGGATATCAAGCCTTGTGGATAAGGGAGAAGTGGTGGACATGGTATACCTAGACTTTCGTAAGGCATTTGAAATGATCTCTCATTACCTTCTTATCAATACACTAGGAAAATACAACCTAGATGGGGCTACTATAAGGTGGGTGCATAACTGGCTGGATAACCATTCTTAGAAAGTAGATATTAATGGTTCACAATCGTTCTGGAAGGGCATAACAAGTGGGGTTCCGTAGGTGTCTGTTTTGGTCCAGTTCTGTTCAATATCTTCATCAATGATTTAGATGATGGCATAGAGTGTATGCTTATTAAGTTTGCAGATGATGCCAAGCTGAGAGAGGTTGCAAGTTCTTTAGAGAATAGGGTCAAAATTCAAAATGATCTAGACAAACTAGAGAAATGAACTGAAGTAGATAGGATGAAGTTTAAGAAGGATAAATGCAAAGTACTCCACTTAGGAAGGAACAATCAGTTTCACACATACAGAATGGGAAGCGACTGTCTAGGAAGGAGTACTGCAGAAAGGAATCTAGGAGTCATAGGGAGAAAAATTATTCTCCCTTGTCTTCTGATGATAGGACAAGGAGCAATGGGCTTAAAGTGCAGCAAGGGAGGTTTAGGTTGGACATTACAATAAACTTCCTTACTATCAGGGTGGTTAAACACTGGAATAAATTGCCTAGAGAGGTTGTGGCATCTCCATCACTGGAGATATTTAAGGGCAAGTTAGACAGTCAGCTATCAGGGATAATCTAGACAGTGATTGGTCCTGCCGTAAGGGCAGAGGACTGGACTCAATGACCTCTTGAGGTCCCTTTCAGTTCTAGTATTCTATGATTCTATGATTCTCTTAAAATCTCCAATACAGTGCCCTCTGAAAAGGACCAGTTAGTGTAGAGACTTTTCTTTCTTTCTCATGAAAAACTTGAGGGAGTCACTGACTTCATATACAAACACATGGAAATTCAGCACTTAAATTATTCTGTTGTGAATAGGTATTGCAGTACTGAATGCAAAATCTGCCTGGTGATTTTGTCTTGGTTATCAAATCAGATATATAACCTTGGGGGATATGTAAACAATTTTTAATCCGTATGCATTTACTTTTGGAACTTTGTGTTCCTTAATACAGAACTTTATAATGGTTTATTTTTCTACAATATTCCTTAAGTGTTATTTTCTCCAAGGCTGTGTCTAGACTGCAGGGTTTTTTTTAAAAAAGTAGCCTTTTTTTGAAAAAACTTCACCTGCGCCTAGACTACAGCCATTTTCTTTCGAAATTAAATCAAAAGAACGCGGCTTTTCTTTCAACAGCGTTACTCCTCATTTCACGAGGAATAATGCCTTTTTTCGAAAGTGCTTTTTTTGAAAAAAGGTGCTATGTAATGCAAACTGTGCTTTTTCGAAAGAGAGCATCCAGACTGCCTGGGTGCTCTCTTTTGAAAAAGCAGCTTGCTTTTTTTAAAGTACTGATTGTAGTCTAGATGCTCTTTTTCAAAAGAAACTTTTTCAAAAGTATCTTTCGAAAAAGCCTCTTTCGAAAAAGGCTTGCAATCTAGACGTAGCCTAGATGTTTCAGTATTTTTGGAAATCAAAATTCAGGAGATTCATGCTGATATAGACCTGACAAAACAGTGATTCAAGTACAGTGTTTTAGTTGCAGATTATGGCTGGAAGGACCTGTGGAGAGTATGCCTTTATGTGCATGCACCATTTCCATCTATCAGTGAGGGTCCTCTTATTCTGGAAAGCCAAAAAGGATGATGGGATGAAAGAACTATTTGTTCCTTTCAAGTTTTCAAATGACAAGATCTCTTGTTGTTACTGATTTGTGAGTGGTATAGGTAATTTCTTACCTCAGCTGCTGTTGCCTTTGAAATGCTTCAAATGCAAAGTATGCTCATGTTTTGATATGAAGCATTTATGGTCTCATTAATGTCTTTTGCTTGGTAAATATAGTTAATGTGCAAAATTTGTTGGATACAATTTATAAAACTTATGATGTGTGATATGGTGATATTGTTCAGAGGCCCTATGTATTTTCCAGAGACATCTGCCTGCTTATGCTGCCTATACTGCACATGTGTACAGGGCTGAGTAATGAGCAAGGGGGGCAAAGGCTTTGGAGGAGGCTGAGTATCATACCAAGTAAACTAGGCTAGGATTCATTTCTCTGCTTCCTCTTTATTTTAAATTATTTGTTATTTCACTGGTTGCAACCAGTCTACTTCAATTTCTCAGAAATAAGACCTAGAAGAGGAAGAACTGATGATTTAAAGGCTGCGTCTAGCTTGCATCCCTCTGCCGACAGAGGTATGCAAATCAAGCACTTTGGAAGTGCAAATGAGCCTGGGATTTAAATATTGTGGGCTTCATTTGCATACTCATGCTCGGGTGCTATGCCGATCATGCACCATTTCGAAAGTGAAAGTAAAGTGTAGCCGTAGCTCTGCCGACAGCAGGGAGCTTTTTCCTCAGACCTTGTACTCCTGAGAGCCCCGGCTACACTTTACTTTCATTTTTGAAAGGGCGCATGATTAGCACAGCGTGAGTATGCAAATGAAGCCTGGGATATTTAAATCCCAGGCTCATTTGCACTTCAGAAGTGCTTGATTTGCATCCCTCTATCAGCAGAGGGATGCAGTCTAGACGTAGCCAAAGAATGTTGATGAAAGAGCTCATCCATTCCACCAATGAATAGTCATAAATTATAAAGCCAAAATGGACCAAGTGGTCATCTACTGTGACCTCTTGTTTAAATAATCTGGTTGCTATAGATCTGGTTATGGGAATTGAGCCAATTCTCTGTTTTCACTGAAGCCCTGTGACAAAACTTTAGTACAAAACTCTTAACTGGGATTCTTTGATCTGGCAACATCCATGGTCCAACACAGATGTTACAGAGCCAGAGAGTCCTGGTGGAGGGCCGAGGCAAGGATCCCTGCAGGGCTGGTAGGGCAGTGGGTTGCTCACAGGGAGTTGATGGTGGGACCATTCAATGCATGGCAGCAGGTCTGCCCGGTGGGGTTGGGAGATACACGCATGGCTGCCTAATAGGGATGAGATCTGTGAAAGGTCAGTGGGGCAGGGAGCCGTGACATGTGGCTGCCCAGTGGGTCCTGAAGCCCCAGCACAGCACGCACAGCTGCCCAGTGAGTCCTAGAGGCCCAGCATGGTACATACAGCTGCCCTTCGGGACTCAAAGCCACAGCAGTGATGGCTGCCAAATGGGTCAGTAGGGCAGCGGGACCAGCAGTCACACCTACCCACAGTCCAGACCTTGGGAGACAGGCCAAGGGTAAAGAGTAGGTGGAATCAGAGCATGAGGCATTTTAGCAATTCTCTGCTTCCTATGCCCCCGGGAAGCTATTTTAACAGATACAGGGTACTGTATCAGTTTTTGAGTAGTCTCAGAATATGGGAAGCACATTGATGGCCTAAAGCCCCAATAAAGGAGATGGCTTTCTGTTACTGCATTCACTGCAGGGATGTACGTACTAAAAATTGTGAGCATGGTTTCCATATTCACATTTCTGTCATATACATTTACAGCCTATCGTTGCCGACTTTCCAACTGCACAAAATCAAACACCTTTACCCTACCTCTGCACTGCCCCATCCCTGGCCCTGGAGTCTAAGAATATCTGAAACATGCCCATCATTCTGCTATCTATGAGTTAAAAACAATGGGTCACCTCAAATAAGTGAAAATACCACACTATCTGTCTTGTGTTCTGAATCAATAAGATGCATTATTCATATGCAGTTTGAATTTCTGAATTCTTATTCAGTAAGAAATCCTGTTTCATAGAAAGTAAATACTTATTCAAAGTTAATGGTTGTCATTTCTACGTGTTTCATGTTATTCTTGGTTTTCATTTGATTTTATTTGTTTAGTTTAAAATATATAGGTAAAGGGTATAGACTTAGCAGGAAAAGCAGAAGAAAAGAGATTGTTGACCTTGGGAAAAATGTTCTGAAACATTTTAAGTAACAGAAAGAACATTACCAATATTGCTGTCAGATATTGATCAGGGTAATCCATACACTGATTTCTAGGTTGACAATCCTACAGGAGCGACGAGGAGTCCTGTGGCACCTTATAGACTAACTGAAGTGTAGGAGCATAAGCTTTCGTGGGCAAAGACCCACTTCGTCAGATGCATCTGACGAAGTGGGTCTTTGCCCACGAAAGCTTATGCTCCTACACTTCAGTTAGTCTATAAGGTGCCACAGGACTCCTCGTCGCTTTTGCAGATTCAGACTAACACGGCTACCCCTCTGATACTTAATCCTACAGGACTACCTCAGGTTGTTTATCTAAAACTTTTCAATTTAATTTAATTTATGCTGATTGGGCTTCATCCAGAAAAGTGCTGACTATTCTGACCCCATTCCAAAAAGGCATTTGAAGTTAAAGTTGACATTTACCTGATTTGCAGGTTTGGAGCCCAAAAGCCCAGCACCTGCTTCTCAATGCAACTTTTTCATATAGGAAAAAAAAATCATAAAAGGGTTGGGTTGGAAGAGACCTCAGGAAGTTATCTAGTCCAAGCCCCTGATCCAAATAGGAATAGCCCCAACTAAAAAGATAATTAACTACAACTTTCTCCCCTTCTCCTTTCTTCTTCTTTTGAATGTTGTTTTCAATGCTATATTTCTTAGTCAAAATTGGATGTCCAAGCATTCCAGGCAGTGAACAGCGTCGCTGGTTAGATTGTGGATATCCTCCAATGAGCCAGTGAATTTTCATGTTGGTAATTCTGCACCAACGTGACACATAGGCTGTGTCCAGACTCAGGGGTTTTTTCGAAAAAAGGCTACTTTTTTCGAAAAAACTTCACCTGCGTCTAGACTGCAGCCGTGTTCTTTCGAAATTAAATCGAAAGAATGCGGCTTTTCTTTCGACGGTGGCAAACCTAATTCCACGAGGAAGAACGCCTTTTTTCCAAAGTGCTCTTTCGAAAAAAGGCATTCTTGAAAGCAAACAGGGCTTTTTAGAAAGACTCACTTGATGCTTTCTTTCGAAAAAGCAACTTGCTTTTTCGAAAGTTCCGTGTACAGTCTAGACGCTCTCTTTCGAAAGAGGCTTTTTCGAAAGTATCTTTCGAAAAAGCCTCTTTCGAAAGAGGCTTGCAGTCTAGACATAGCCATAGTTTTGTGGACTACCATAATCACAAAGTGGAGATGGCAATAAATTCCACTTATGCAGTAGATAACCACACCTGCCCTGACCAGTCCTAAGCTGGCAGAGAGGGAATTCCAGTCTAAGAATGCAGAGTAACTGAATATCAACAGGTTGTAAGCTTGGTATAGTGTCTACTGTAAGCTCCTCAAGCCCATACCAACTGTAAATTTTAGAGATTTTTCAGCACAGTGCAATGCTCAGGAAAGAAAATGGCCTTTAACTTGGATTTGTCACTCCCACTATATCACGTAGAGTCTTCATTAAGAGATCTGATGGTATTACAAGTGTGTTGTGCAACTGCCTCACAAAATAAAAATCTGTACAGAGGGATTACTATCCAGGAACCAAAAATTACAAGTGGCAGTGTATTTGGGAAATGGCTAATAAAGGAGATGCTGAGAATTCCTCACTATCAGTGAAGCCCCACAAGAGCCATGAGAAGAAATGCCCATACTGTGATTGCTTTCCCCATATGTAAAACTCAATTTTAGTGGAGAAACTCATATATTACTGATATTTAATAAACTCTTAACTCCTTGATGCTATGGCCCATTATGAGCATGGGATAGCTCTTCTTTGTGGGAGCACAGTTCTTTGTCACCAGAGGGACATTGGGGTTGTCTAAAGACACAAGTCGCACTTGCAGCGTTTGACATTTCATTAGCAAAGTGCTAAAATAGAAGGTCCTTTCTCCCGTTTAAAAAGTATGAGAAAGAGATAAATTATTCAGACTGAATTCCACTGAATTGCTTGTGATTCTCTTCTTTAGGGGATTGGCAAGCCTATCTGGATATGCATCAGTACATAAGCAGAGCAGATTTCCCATAAAACAGATTGTACTTTTGAAATAGCCACATAATTTTAGATCAGGATGACCCAGGTATTCAGTTAAATAATGTTAAATCATTCCATCACTAGGGAGCTTTATTCCATAGCCTTGGTCTTCTCTTTGCTTGTGTGAGAAAAGTCTGATGGTAGAAGCTATTGAGTATGAGTTTCCAGACATGAAAAAAGATGTATAAAGGCCTGATATTATATTATTTTCCATATGTTATATAGTGTCATAGAGCTCAAACTATAACTGTCAGATTAATTAATCAAATTAGTTGAAGTACTGACTATTGGAACTATGCAATATAGTTTATATTCAGTATCAGGCTTTTGCTGAAATAATTGCATCCAATACTGATTTTTTTGGACTTCTTCCGATATTGCTTACATAGGTCTTTATGGCATGTTGACGTCATTGACATTAGATTGGAATTATGCCTATTCCAGTATGAATACTTGTTCTAAGTTTCCATTTTACGCCCTTAAATATTTTTCTGTTTCAGCAAAAACAGAGATAATTAGTGCATCTGTTATCTGTATCAATATAAAAAATCTTTTCTCTATCTCAACCACTCATTGTGGTAGTATTTAAAATGTTATCCCACATGAGGTCTGCTCGCTAGAGCCGATGTGAGATGGAAGGACGCATCCTTTAGCCACTTTGAGTCAGTTTACAGTGTCCCAATGAATAAAAAATGTTATGGCTCCTCGTGTGGCCAGCAGGCTCCTGGAGAGCTGAGGAGACACTCTAGACTGACTTGCTACAACTAGAGGTGATTTATGTGGAATCTCTGAACTGTAACCAGAGTTTTTTTCTAAGTTACAGACTAATAAATCATCACCAGAAGTGTGTGAACAGTGAGGTGGGAAAATTTGAAGATAATACAAAATTACTGAGCATAGTTAAGTCCAAAGCAGACTGTGTCAGTTACCAAAAAAAAAAACAAAAAACAAAAAACAAAAAAATCTCACTAAACTGAGTGATTGGGCAGGTGAAATTCAATGTTGATAAGAACGAAATGATGTGCTTTAGAAAAAAAAAATCCCAGCTATAAACACAAAAGAATGTGTTCTAAATTATCTGTTACCACTCAAAAATACAACAAAACAAAACAAAACAAAAAAACACCTTGGAGTCATTGTGGACATTTCTCTGAAAAGATCTGCTCAATGTGTCAGCAGAAGCCAAAAAAAGATAACAGAATGTTACGACTCATTAGTCCATGAGAGATAGCCGTGTTAGGGTATGTCTACACTACCAAGTTAATTCGAACTAACAGCTGTTAGTTCAAATTAACTTTGATAGGCGTTACACAGGCAAACCGCTAGTTCGAACTTAATTCCAACTAGCGGAGCGCTTAATTCGAACTAGGTAAACCTCATTCTATGAGGACTAATGCTTAGTTCGAATTAAGTAGTTCGAATTAAGGGCTGTGTAGACCCTTAATTCAAACTACTGGGAGGCTAGCCCTCCCCCGCTTGCCCTGGTGGCCACTCTGGGCACCACCAGGGAAACTCGTCTGCCCCCCTCCTGGCCCTAGAGCCCGTAAAGGGGCACAGTCTGGCTACGGTGCCCGTGCCAGGTGCAAGCCTGCCAGCACCCAGCCAGCAGACCCTGCAACTGGCACGGCACGAGCCAGCCACCCACTGCCACCCAGCCCTCCACCTCTTCCCGGGACCAGGCTGGCGGCTCCCAGGAGCCTGCCAAGGGCCGCAAGAGGCGGGCGCCTGCCTGGTCTAGTGCGGACATCGTGGATCTCATTGAGGTTTGGGGGGAAGCCTCCAACGTCCACCACCTCCGCACTAGGCACAGGAAAGTGGCCGTTTAGGGCAGGATAGCTGCCAACCTGGCCACCCAGGATCAGGTTTGCATGAAAATCAAGGTGGTCAAGTAAAATCCCGACCCTGAGCCCTAAGCTTAGAACATAAAAACATAAGAATGGCCATACTGGGACAGACCAAAGGTCCATCTAGCCCAGTAGCCTGTCTGCCGACAGTGGCCAACACTAGGTACCCTGGAGGGGATGGACCGAAGACAATGACCAAGCCATTTGTCTCGTGCCATCCATCTCCAGCCTTCCACAAACAGAGGCCAGTAAAACCATTTCTACCCCCTGGCTAATACCACTCTATGGACCCAACCTCCATGAATTTATCTAACTTCTCTTTAAACTCTGTTATAGTTCTAGCCTTCACAGCCTCATGTGGCAATTAGTTCCACAGGTTGACTATGTGCTGTGTGAAGAAGAACTTTCGCTTATTAGTTTTAAACCTGCTGTCCGTTCATTTCAATTGGTGTCCTCTAGTCCTTCTATTATGGGAAGTAATGAAGAACTTTTCTTTATGCACCCTCTCCACACCCTCTCCACACCCTCTTTATGCACCCTCATGCTTTTATAGACCTCTATCATATCCCCCCTCTAAGCTGAAAAGTCCCAGTCTCTTTAGCTTCTCTTCATATGGGACCTGTTCCAAAACCTGATCATTTGAGTTGCCCTTTTCTGAACCTTTTCCAAGGCCAAAATATCTTTTCTGGGGTGAGGAGACCACATCTGTACACAGTACTGAAGATATGGCGTACCATAGTTTTATACTTCCCCTCCTCCTTCTTCCCCTGGCTTCCCCCTTCCAGCTCCCTTCTCCCAGGTTTCCTCCTCCCCTCTCCCACCCTTTCCCTTCCCCTCTCCCACCTCTTTATCCCAGTGTCCCTGAGTTTTGTTTAATAAAGAGAGTTTCTATTTTCGAACACATGTCCTTTATTTTATACATCAGGAAGGCGGGCTAGAGAGGGGTAAGTGGAAGGAGGTGAGGGAGGAATAGGGTATGAGCCCCTGATGGGGAGGACTGGGGTGGCTCTGCGGGCTCCTCGGGGTGGAAGCCCCCCAAGCCGGAAAAAAAGCGTCGGACATGTTTATTTAAATCTGCGAGGGATATTTAAATCCCCCGCGGATTTCCCTATCCTGACTTACCTGATTTGCGTGGCTTTTCCGGAAATTGTGGCCAGTGTTGACATAGCCAATGGGTGCATCTAGACTGGCAAGATTTTGCGCAAAAGCACCAGTTTTGCACAAAGACTTGCCAGCTGTCTACACTGGCCGCTTGAATTTGCGCAAGAGCACTGATGTTCTAATGTAAGAATTCAGTGCTTTTTGCGCAAATACTTTGACGCTCCCGCTCAGGGATAATCCCTCTTGTGCAAGAATACTTGAGCAAGAGGGCCAGTGTAGACAGGCACCTTAATTTTTTGCTCAAGAAAGCCCAATGGCTAAAATGGCCATCGGAGATTTTTCTTGTGCAAAAGCGCGTCTATACTGGGCACGGATGCTTTTGCACAAAAGCACTTTTTGCCCCAAAGCATCTGTGCCAATCTAGATGCTCTTTTGCGGAAATACTTTTACCGGAAAAACTTTTCTGTTAAAAGTATTTTCGCAAAATCATGCCAGTCTAGACGCAGCCCCTGTGTTTACGAGGAATCTGACCTCAGTAGCACATAAAAGACATATTCAACTAATTACAAAAGTGATAACTAAAATATAAACCATGGAAGTTTTCCTCCAACTGCTAGAAATTGGGATTGGACAAAAGGGGATGGATCATTTGAAATTGCCCTGCCTCTATATAATACAAAACTGATAACTAGAATATAATCCATGGGAGTTTTACTAGATGGTTTATTACAAGAAAGAATTTTCTAAAAATATTCAATAAACCGAGAGCATTTTTCATGTTTGTATGTTAGACAGGACCTACTGATAGACACATAGTATTTTGATTTGTTGTCTTTCCAGCTACTCAGACTGTGGTATATGTACAGAACATATAGCTAGTGAGCAATGCAAACTGATTAACCACTGATTTAGAATCACTGAGTTGTGCTTGTGCAAACTAAAGTGCAATTTGCTTACTTGTCTGTATAAGCAATTTATGAGTCTGTTTCCAGACACTAATCAATGGTGGGATATGCAGTCTTTAGGAGTAGCAATTTCGGTTTGCTCACTGTACCATGGTCCAGCATTGTATTCACATATAGAAACAAATGTCCTTTGTTTTTACAATAGACTCGAGATTGTTTTTAATGTATCTGCTTTTATAGTCAGCTGCTGGGGAGAAAAAATGTATTAATGTTTGCAGTTGGTTTTCCTTTATTAAACATATTTATGTCATCTATCATTCTCTGAACAATCTCCTGGGGTTAGCTGAGGATAGCAGGAGCTCTTTTATCTTTATATGGCAGTTTTAACCTACATATATATTTTTTAATGCTGCACTATCATTTTACAGGGATAACACATTACCTACCTTTAGAGGAATGTTAATAAAATGCAGTTTTGCTGTAAGGGAGGGGAGGCATTTTTTATATGTAAATCCACCTACATAACTTCCTCTTTGCTTACATTAGAAATGGGCCTAATCCAAACATTCAAATCTACATTCTGAAAGCTTTGATGGTGTTTGAATCTGAAGTTTTAATGCAACGTATCATGAAGAAGTACAATTTATTTATAGGTAATTTTTAAGATGTACATATACAGTATGGGATGGGGGCCCCATGTAGGGCTGGAACAGACATTGGTCCTAGGAAGCAAAGGGGTGGTAATCCCGTGGCAGGCAAGACAAGTAGTTTGTGGCTCTGCAGCTGCCTGGCTGGGCTGCAAAGCTATGTAGCGATTTAGGGAATTAGCCCCCGAACAGGATGAAGCTGTAAATAGTCTGCCTCCCTGGGCAAGACAGATTAGGAGTCTATATCTCTGTAGCCTCCTGACTGGGCTTCAATATAATCAAGTGATTCGGGCAATAGCAGCACTGAGCAGAGCAAAGCAGTAAGCACTTTGTAGTTCTCTGAGTGGGGCAGAGTAGGAGTCTATAAACTTTACTCTCCTTTGGGCTAGTCTAGGGTTCAGTTGGTCTCCAGCAGAGCCTGGAGGTGGCGACGTATCTGGTGGATATTCCATGTCCCTAGGTTTGATCACCAGAGGTCTTGCAAGGGTAAACCATGGATTACCTTCCTTGTTCAGCCTCTCTCCCACTGACTGACCTGGGCTCAGGGCTGCCTCCTTTTAAATGGGTTCTCCACCTGGAACATGTGCAGCAAGGAAGAGGGGGTAAGTCTACACTACAAAGTTAGTTCGAACTAACGGACGTTAGTTCGAACTAACTTTAATAGGCGCTACACTAGCGCTCCGCTAGTTCGAATTTGAATCGAACTAGCGGAGCGCTTAGTTCGAACTAGGTAAACCTCATTTTACGAGGATTAAGCCTAGTTCGAACTAGCTAGTTCGAATTAAGGGGTGTGTAGCCCCTTAATTCGAACTAGTGGGAGGCTAGCCCTCCCCAGGTTTCCCTGGTGGCCACTCTGGCCAACACCAGGGAAACTCTATGCCCCCCTCCCGGCCCCGGACTCCTTAAAGGGGCACGGGCTGGCTACGGTGCCCGTGCCACGTGCAAGCCTGCCAGCACCCAGCCAGCAGACCCTGCACCTGGCACGGCACAGAGCCACCCACCCGATGTCCCCCAGCCCTCCCCCTCTTCCCGGGACCAGGCTGGCGGCTCCCGGGAGCTTGCCCTGGACCTCAAGAGGCGGGCACCTTCCTGGGCTAGTGCGGACATCGTGGACCTCGTCCACGATCTCCGCACTAGGCACAGGAAAGTGGCCGTCTAGGGCAGGAGAGCTGCCAGCCTGGCCACCCAGGAGCAGGTGTGCATGAAAATCAAGGGGGTCCACTGAGACCCCCGACCCTGAGCCCTGAGCTTACAATGGCCGTCCTGGGTCAGACCAAAGGTCCATCTAGCCCAGCAGCCTGTCTGCCGACAGCGGCCAACCCTAGGGACCCTGGAGGGGATGGACCGAAGACAGTGACCAAGCCATTTGTCTCGTGCCATCCCTCTCCAGCCTTCCACAAACCTTGGGCAGGGACACCACTCCTACCCCCTGGCTAAGACTACTCCACGGACCCAACCTCCATGACTTGATCTCACTTCCCTTTCAACTCTGTTCTAGTTGTAGCCTTCACAGCCTCCTGCAGCAAGGAGTTCCGCAGGTTGACTCT
Organism: Pelodiscus sinensis; assembly: GCF_049634645.1. Lineage (NCBI taxonomy): Eukaryota > Metazoa > Chordata > Testudines > Trionychidae > Pelodiscus > Pelodiscus sinensis. The sequence continues at coordinate 36,183,997 of NC_134711.1, read as the reverse complement.
TTGCTTTGTCAAGAACAACTTTCTCTTACTAGTTTGAAGCTTGCTACCCATTCCTTTCCTTTGGTGTCCTCTAGTCCTTCTTTATGGGAACTCAGGAAGAACTTTTCTGAATGCACCCTCTCCACCCAACCCCTGCTTTTAGAGACCTCTATCCTGTCCCCCCTCCATCTCCTCTTTTCTAAGCTGAAAAGTCCCAGTCTCTGTAGCCTTTCTTCATCTGGGACCTGTTCCCAACCCCTGATCATGTTAGTTGCCCTCCCCTCTCCCAGCCTTTCTCTTCCCCTCTCCCACCTCCTTTTCCCAGTCTCCCCCAGTTTTGTTCAATAAAGACAGAGTCAATGTTGGAAGAAACATTATCTTTATTTTGTACATCAATAAGAAGGGGGGCTAGGGAAGGGTAAGTGGAAGAAGGTGAGGGAGGAATGGGGTACGAGCCCCCGATGGGGAGGACTGGGCTGGCTCTGTGGGCTTCTGGGGGTGGAAGCTCTCCTGCAGCCCCCCAATTGCCCCCTCTCCCCAGATGGCAGCCTGCGGCAAGTGCAGCCGGGCTGATGGCCGAGTGGTGTGATGTGCCCAGTGTGGGTACTCCGGGCACTCCGAGCCAGAACTTCTTTGCAAGCGGGGCACCCCTTAGAACAGTGTGTCTGGGGTGGGGGTCGGGACCCTTTAAGCACAGCCCTCGGCTAGCCTGAGACAGCATCTCTATGCTCTAAGTCCTCCTCTGATGCGCTGCCGGCACTGCTTCCGGCCATCCTTAAGCCCTGTTCAGGGTCCACTCAATGTGGACTTGCTAGTTCGAATTAGCAAAACGCTAATTCGAACTAGTTTTTAGTTCTAGACGCGTTAGTTCGAATTAGCTTAGTTCGAATTAACTAATTCGAACTAAGTTAGTTCGAACTAGCGCTGTAGTGTAGACGTACCCAGGGGGTGTAGTCTTCTGTGCCCACAACGCTTGATCCGTGCCTGGTAGCTCAGTATGGGGTTGGTACACAAAGTGTATATTATTAACCTACTCTCATCATCAAACAGAAGAAGGATTCATATTTATTTCTTTTTTTTCTGTTATTTCTAGTTCTTTTTAATTTTAAACTAAACAGGTGCTTCTATTGATAATCACAAATGTGTGTGTCTATATATATATATATATATATATATATATATATATATATATATATATATACGCCATATTGAAATTTGGTAATATTATATTATTTTTATTGAGACTAACTCAGAAAATCTAAGATTATTAGGCAGGACTGGTTGGTTGGTTGGTTGGTTGTTGGAAGTTCAGCAATTGAATAATGTTAGAAACATTGGCATGGATTAGTTTAGTGAATCATGACTCTTAATTTGAATTTTCAAGATTGATTCACAGGAGAAGATAGGTAGATAAGTTAGGACCTTTATCCTGATTCTGTCTTGTATTGTTCTGTCAAGGATTATCTGTTCCAGCCACATCACAGTTAGAGCATCTTGTGCCTCTTAGGTATGTTCCCCTAGAGAGCATAATCTAGGTGATGGTAAAAAGAGCCCACCCCACTCCAGTCACTTTTTGGAGTGGGATGAAAGGCACCATATTTGCTGGCTTTTCACCTGTGTAGTCTCCCTTACTCTGGATGTATCTCGGTAAAATATTTAGAGGACATTACCATTCCCTTTTCACTGTCTGAGAACCTAATGTGCTTTTCTGTGCTATTGTCAACTTCCGGAGCTTCCTCCAAGAGAACATCTTACACAGCAGATAGGTGTGAGTGCCAGAAACTTTCAACATCCTCTATCTGCTTCTGGAAGGGACTGACTGGATACAAATTCAACCAAATGTTTTTAATCTCTGGAAAGAAAAATTAATTTAGCTTCTAGAGATGTATGAAGATTTGTTTGGTTTTTACTCATTTCCATGACTTTAATAGCTCACCCTAGCATGTTATTTCAACATTGGCATCTGTGTTTTAATATAATTGAATACATAAGCTGCAGGAGGAAAATGTCTATTCATGATACAGTGATGCAGATTTTTCATAAGAGAACTTAATTTGATGAGTAACACAACTAGAAAAATTAGGATTGGACCAGACAACAGATGAAAACCATTCCAAGCAGTTGTGGTTTCATTAATATGAGTCACTAAATGCTATCTGAAGCACTAGCTTCTTTTTAGTGAAGATAGATGATGGAATAGTCTGCTTATTAGATTCTAAAAGAGAAGAGATGTGAGAATAAACAGAAGCAATGTAGTGGGGCAGCAGGCTAATATAACTAACCTTTAATATTTGGAGATGTGGGTTCAAAATGCAATTTAAAGCAAAAGCAGTTGGTCCCATTCTACAGCACTCCTAGGGTGTGTCTAGACTGGCAAGATTTTGTGCAAAAGCCAGATATCTACACTAATGTACAAAATCAGTGCTTCTTGCACAAACACTTTCACGCTCCCGCTTGGGAAAAAGCCCTCTTGCGCAAGAATACTTGCTCAAGAGGGACAGTGTAGACAGGGAAGAACCGTTTTGCGTAAAAAAGCCCTGACAGCTAAAATGGCGATTGGGGCTTTCTTGTGCAAAATTGCGTCTAGACTGGCCATGGATGCTTTTGCGCAAAAGCACTTTTTGCGAAAAGCATCCTTACCAATCTAGACGCTCTTTTAAGAGGGATAAGGGATCTTTCAGAAAAGGCTTTATTTTCCAAAAGATCCGCGTCTAGACTGGTGCTTTTTTCCGGCAAAGCTCCGAGCTGGAAAAAAGCGGCAGCCATTTTTATGCTAATGAAGCAGGGGGGATTTAAATCCCCGCTTCATTTGCAATTGTGATATGTCTAATTTGCATCCCTTTTACGGAAAAGGGATGCAGTCTAGACACAGCCTAAATGTTTGTGATGATCACAAAGAAATGATCCCATTCTTCAGGCCACAAAAATGAAAGGTAAAAACTACTAAAGCAGAAATTAAGTTTGTAAATGATGAACATTTGTCTTAAAGTCTGATAATAGTCATGTGTCTTTGAGTTTGCATTGCACCTGTTTCATGGAATTTACATTCTTTTCAGAGATAATTCTTCTGATGCTGGACTACAACTGTTGTAGGACAGATGGGCCTAGCAGAGCATATGCATAAAATATAGAACAGTGGAACATCATGGGATTGACATTTTACCCATAATCACAAGTAAACTTAAATAAAATAAAGTTTTCTATCAGTAGGTCACATTATTTTAACCATTTAAAACCAGCAATATATGCCTCTAAAACATTACTTTCACTGATTGGGGACATTCTGTTGTTGTTCCTGCATATTAAATAATGCAAAGTTTCTCAGTCAGCTTTTGTAACATTCAGTGATGTCATGCAACAAATATGACATGAAATATGAATAAAAATAGAAGCTGATTTTGTACAAGACTTCAACTTTTTAAATATATTTTTATCATCTGTTAATGCTTTGGGTCAAACTTTGAAAAGTCCATGTACCTGAGTTGGAGGCAGTGTCCAATACATGCACATGTTGTATTGGTGTGCATTAGCATGTGCATACTGTGTGTTCTCTTTGCATATGCCGTGCTTTGCTCAGGGAAAGCAGGATCCTAGAAAGCAGTGCTGCTGGCATTGCATTATGTCAATGGGGACCACAACTGCTGCAGAAGTGCCTGGTTTCTCCACAAGTAGGAGTTGTGTTGGGGATTGGGTGGAGTTGGCAACAGTCTTGCCCTTTAAATATTTACATAATTCATTGAGTGTGCTGATTATTCTCACAGAAGGAATGAATGGAGGAGATAGTATGTTTCCTTTGATCCAGATTCTGTCAATGGGCCCTCTAGCAACCTGCATAGAACTTGGAAGGAGGAAGATAAGCTGAAGGAAAGAATAATTTGAAGGAGGCATCAGAAAGCTTTTCTGAGCAGTGGTAAAAGACTGATAGTCAATGCCTAGGAAATGTGCCAAAAGGAGGAGCCAGTATTGCTGCCAGCTGACTCTCTAGAAGTTTACATTCCCTTGGAGATCCACAGAGTGGAGACTTGCATTCCCCTCACACCAGTCTTACAGTATGGCCACCTGGAAGTGTTCACTAGAATCTCTGACAATGAAGCAATGGTGCCACAGAGGCACCTGAAGCCTCCTTCCACATGGAGGAGCAGACAACCAAACCTTAAGGACCTCTCCACTTAGTAGGGTGATGATCTCACACTAGGAAAGATTACCATACTTGGATAAAAAATTATAAGCTTCCATATTTGTAGGACTCCATCCTACTATCATTGAATCAATGGGACTAAATTCAGTTGTCTCAGCCAGAAGTAAGTGGAGGTTTCTTTTCTATCCCTCAATTTATAATATGTATTATGGAGAGTTATGGTGCTCAAAGGCACAGGCTAAAACCTCCTTCTTGGTCGCTTTTTATCTTCACATATTTTATTAGCTTCTACAAGGATCTGTAAATTAGCTGAATAATATGACAGTTTCATTTTGCTCTTTATCTTTGTTTTTTTAATCATTTAATAACTGTCTTTTTAATAGGACATTTTGTCTGCTTAGAGTTTCATAAGAACATTGGAAAGCTTTCTTTTTCAAAGCATGAACAAAAAACCTCTTTGTTAAAAATAATGTGCTGTTATTTTAAATGTAAAGCAACATTGTTTGTGGTTTCTTACTGACTATTACTTGTAATGGATGGGTAATTGTTTCCAGTAGCCTGTTTTCACTGCAGACAACTTTCTGCAGCTGGAAACTTCATCTGGAATCTTCCTACAAGCCATGCCCGTTGAATACAAGATGTTTACCATACACATTTGAAAGTTGAGCCTTTAATGCAAGAAGCTGTGGAATGCGTCATTTAGGGCTTTTATAGTTCATCTCATTGATTTCATACTTTTCCAGTAGGTGGATACATTATTAAAAGAAAGATTTTCTTGGAGTTCTCTAAGAACAGTACAGTTTAGAAATGTGTGCAAACAAAATAGTAAATAGCCTTAAATACTGAATGATTGTCAAAGGGCTATGGAATAGTTGATTTCCATTTTAACAAAGGTATTAGAAGATCTATTTCTAATGGCTATCTAATGTGACAACATAAGGGAAGCCTAACTATACTCTGAGTTAATGGGCTTGCTATTTTATATATTCCCCCTTCTGGAGCACCCCAATCTCTAAGAGCTGCTCTTCTTCCATCCCAGGGGCTAAGTGACTCTCTTAAGGACCAGTAGTCTCTTCTTTGTGCACAGTGCCTCCATAAGTGGTCAGGTGTGTGAACTTTTGACTACCCTCCAGCCTTTATAATATTACAATTTATAATTACAGGAAAACAAGGACCAACAAATATTCCCAATAAGCATATGGGTTACTTACAAGAGGGGGAAGGGACCAGCAGAAGGGTCAATAATGTAAAACAAATGAGTAATTAACCATCCCAGTGGTCACAAAAACTAACAAAACAAGCTAAATTAATCTAATCATAAAACTTGAAGTCTTCTGTAAGGATTTATCTAGGTGGTAAACCTGGAGGTTGATATGAATATCTAGGATCCCTTGCTGGAAAGCCATCAGCTCTCCCTTTCAGCTGATGAAAATGGAGTGGCAGAGGGCAACCAAGGAGCGGTGTCCTTTCCAGCTGCTCCAGCCCAACCATCTGTAGCCATCCCACCTCTTTGTCTTTCTCAGGTTCCACTCAGATGTTCCAGCCACATAGTAGGTTCTTGAGGGCCTGCACTTTGTCAGGAAGGTCTGCCAATTAGGTTCTGGTCTCAGTAACTCTTTCCAAATATGGGATATATTCAGGCACAGATCACATTCCTGGGTGTTGGAGGAGATGAAGGGGCAGGATCCGTCCCAGCCATGGTCCAGCCCTCCAAATCTGAGTATTTTTTAAGCTCAGGAAAGGCAGGCAATCTCTGTTTCAGGTCCAATGCTTGCCTTTGTGCTGCTTCTTTGAATTCCCCAAGCTGGCAAGGTAGTTACAATTATATTTTTAAAGCATGTGTAAATGAATAATCTTCTAGGCTGTACACATGACCCCTCAATTGTATTACTCTATCATTCTGCATACTAAGAGTTCATTTCTAAAAGAATGAGCAGAAAGATTATTTAAAGTGCTTCATAATATATATCACTGTCTTTGGAGAGAGAGAGAGAGAGAGAATAAAGGAACACTACATTAAGAATTGTATTATGCGTAAGTGCAAATATATTGTATGTTTGCTTCTGGGTCAGGCATCCGGAAGGACTTCAGCCTAACAACTCTGGCTGAGAGACTGCCAAAAATTCTAGGCCATCTGAAAAGCCTCACTTAAAACCAATATGTTGGGTTATAATGTACATTAAATTCCAAAAATTCTAGGCCATCTGAAAAGCCTCACTTAAAACCAATATGTTGGGTTATAATGTACATTAAATTCAAGAAGTTTCAACATTAGCAAATGTCATGTACAGTCTTACCCTACAAAGTTACTGTAAAAACAATGAGCTTCTACAGCCAGTCACTGATTCCATATCAGCTTTTCTCAGTTTGCTTTTCTAATACCTTCTTAACTGGATATAAAGATTCTATGGGCTAATCAGGCGCTCAGAAAATTGGAACATCTGTGCCACCCCCACTATCCTTAGATTATTCCCTGAATAAACTTAGACCCTAGTCCATCCCTGCTTTCCAGAAAATCGGGCTCCCCACATTCTCCATGCTTTCCATGCGTTCGGATCAGCTGCCATGTGACCTCCCATTTCAAATAATTTTTTTGTATGTCATTGACAATCATATGCTTCCAAATCATGCCAGGTCTACTCCTCTTTCTTGTTGGATTTTCTGGATTCCAATTGAGAGCCATAATCAGTAGTCAGTTACAATCCATTTGTAACACATGCCCTAGTCAGTCTTTTCTTCTCTTACAAATTATTTGTGATAGAGACCTCACGTTAGCCATTTTTCTGACCTCATCATTTATTTTTCTTTGCTCATAGCTCACTCCTAATATTCTCCACAGGCACTTATGATGAAACGCATCTAACTTCTGAGCATCTGTTTTCTTAAGTTACCAAGGTTCTCTGCTGTAGATTACTATGGCTACAACCACGACTGAGTAGACGCTCAGTTTTGTGTGTAAAGATATGGTATTAAGTTTCTAAATGTTCCTAAATTTACCAAAAGCTGCATTCGCTTTGTCAATCCTTATTCTTATTTACTCAGACCATGTACCATCTTGGCTTATTGTGCTTCCAAAATATTTGAATCAATCTACCCTCTCTAGCTGTTCACTATTGATTTTGATGTTTAAATACATACTTCCAATTACCATGGTTTTATATGTCTTTACATTGAAATACAGTCCTACCTTTTCTGTAATTTCTTTAACTTCATTTGTGCATGCTTGAAGTCCCTCAGCATTTTCATGTAGAAAAATGTTATCAGCAAAATCTAGAATAATCTCAAATGATTGCACCTTAAACTGTATTGATTATTCTTACATTACTTGAGTCCATAATCGAGAACGAGCAAGAAAAAGAATGGAGACAGGATGCACCTTTGCCTTACCCCTGTCTTAATTTCAAGTGACTTACTTAATCTTCTATCCATTTTATTGCAACATTTGGGGTTATTCCTTCATTACATTGATAAGTTTAATCAGAATTCCATAATGCCTAACACTTTTCCACATTGTATCCCTTTTTACACTATCAAATTCTCTTTGAAAGTCTGTGAAACTAATACCAAGGACTCTTTTTAAGGTGAAAATCATATCTGTGCATGAATGACCCTCACCTAAAACCAGTTTGTTCCTAATGAAGAATGGAATCCACTTTTCCTTTCATCCTGTTTAACACAATAATAGCTAAGACTTTTCCTGTGATGGAAAGAAGTGTCACTCCTCTTCAATTCAAACAGTTACTTAAGTCTCCCATTGTCAGAAGCTTGAAGATAGTACCAAGGGTCAATTTTTCTGGAACTTTTTCTTTTCTCCATATTTTATTGCATATTGACACGTGTGCCAATCCTTTAGCTAGCAGTGGGGCTTGCATGGCTATCACAGAGAACTTACATTTAGCCTACAGAACTTCTTTTTCCATTAGATGGAAATAATTGAGATTCTCTGTGAGAACCCAAGAGGAGTTTGTGGGACTTTTCATTAGGAAGAGTAAGAAGATGTATTGTTGAGGTAGAAATACATTTTGAGAGATCAGATGCTCTTTTGATGTATTGTACAAAAGGGGAAAAACAAGTGCATAGGAATGTGGATTGGCATATGTCCTCTGAGCTGATGAAAGTTCTGCTATGTGAACAATGCATATTAGGGACGTGGTGAAAATCAGAGTAGCCTGTCAGAGGACAGAGAGTTGATTTCAGTGGCTTGCTCTTCCATGAAAAGGTGATTAAACTTGCTATGAAGTTTAATGTAGGTCAATTCAGTAAGAACTCCCCCACTATAGCTTTCCTCAGACTGGTCTTTCAGAGTCTATTTTTTCCAGAAATGTTGCAAAACAAAATGATTGCATCTAGTATTCTCTAGAATAATGGCATATGAATACAACTAGCATGTCTAGAGTTTTATTTTACACCATAGCATCTGAGCAGTATTTGAACACTCACGGTTTTTTTCCAGCTAAGTGTTTAACAGTTGGATTATGCACACAAGCATGATAATGAATGGCCCCTATAATTGTTGTCTTAAATTATGCATGTTCTTGTTCAAATACACATTAGATCCTTTTCTGAATCTTTCTGACATCTTGGTCTTAATACATTGTGGCATAGATTTCCATGGGTTGATTATGCATATTGTAGAAAAACTTTTACTTTTATCAGTTTTAGATACTTGCGCTTCTTTTAGGGTTTCAGAGTGTCTATACTTGAGAGAAAAAGCTCTATACATCTGAGCTATGATGCTAGGTTAGAAAGTGCAACATTTATGTCTGCCCCATAGTTGTTATGAATTAGAAAAACAATTAAAGTTGTATATAGATATGAGGCTATAGCTTGCAAGGGACAAATACTTTAATACTTCAAATAGATAATTAAGGATTTATACTTGAGAAGATTTAGTGATCAAGAAAAGGGAAAATCTTTAGTAAGCTAAACAGTAGTTTCATAAAGAAAAAACATTAACTCCATTCATTGAATGCTTGAGAGCCTCCTTGTGGTATAAGGAAAATCTTTGTAACAAATACTGTAGATACATTTCAGTTAAGGATGGATGATATCATTGATATTAAATAAGAACCTATTTAACTTCAGAGAAAACTTCATTCTTTTTCCAAGGTTCTAAATAATGATGAACTGCAGTGCAATATGGTTGCAAGGACTCTTTCATTGTGCATGGAAGATAGCTAGATCTATAGATATATAATTTCCTTCCCCTCACAGAATCTAAAAAAATACTTGAGGTGCATCTTTAATAGCTTCACTCAGGTGAGTGAAGACTTTAAACAAGAGTTTTAAAACTGGTAGCAGATTGGTAATGCCAGTTACAAGTTTCTGAAAACAAGGTCTGGATGCTATTGGTCTTCTTAGTGGGAGCCTTTGGCTTGCTCTCATGGTAATAGCAAGGCTGGCATGTGATTCACTGTTCTTCAGGCTCCATGAATGAATCACTCTTGGCAGTTTGTGAGCTTTCCCACCCCCTGCCTCCCTCTCAATACACCACCACTTCAATCTGTTAATCTGCAGCAGTATCACAGCTATTTCTCTTCTGTCATGTATCAGCGCTGCAGTCAGGCATGCCTGATCGTAGTCTTGCCAGCAATAATCCACACTTTCTGTTCTCCAGCTGCTAACAGCCAGGCTGTCAAAGAAACAGTTCAATAAACCTATGATGGAAGAACTCCCTTTCAAAGTATTTAAGAGCTTTAATGCTATGTAGTCTATTGCTCACCAGTAATTTATGCTTCGTGACAATCTTGACGATGGAGTTGGCAGTACTGTTGTATAACAGGAGGAAGACACAATAGGGCTACGTCTAGACTGGCCCCTTCTCCGGAAGAGGCATGCAAAGCAGGCAAGTCAGAATAGGGAAATCCGCGGGGGATTTAAATATCCCCTGCGGGATTTAAATAAACATGGCCGCCGCTTTTTTCCGGCTTGGGGAAAAGCCGGAAAAGAGCGTCTAGACTGGCGCTTGCAAGTAGGAATAAGAGATCCTCCGGAAAAGGGCTTTATTCTAGAGGATCGCGCCAGTCTAGACGCTCTTTTCCGGCTTTTCCCCAAGCCGGAAAAAAAGCGGCGGCCATGTTTATTTAAATCCCACGGGGGGTATTTAAATCCCCCGTGGATTTCCCTATTCTGACTTGCCTGCTTTGCATGCCTCTTCCGGAGAAGGGGCCAGTCTAGACGTAGCCTAGCTGTGTCTGGAGCAAGGACTATTAAACAAATGCTTATGTAACCTGCAGTGCAGAATAATACAATGTTAATTAAGCAATAGAATTATTACTGACATGTAATAAAGTATATTTCTTGGAATGTGGGACAAGAAAAATATTGTCATACTTAAACACTCATGCAGACATGCTTATGAACATCAAAGGTATTTGTAAGGCCTGTGTTCTGTTGCTATGTCTGAGTTTAGGTTGTTTTTTGTTTTTGTTTCTATTTTTTTTTAAAGAAGGACCATGGTTTTCTTTATAAATTGTTTATCACATTTTTAGGTGCACACAATTGGAAGCGAGTGAATAAGGGAGTTTGTGGCTCACTGCCAATTTTGCAAAATCCGGGGAGGAAATTGTTTTAGGTCAAACTGAAAACATTTTCACAAAGTTTTTTGGCAAATCAGAAAGTTGGAAAAACAATTGAATTGAAACAAACAGAAGCAGTTCTGCATTATCAAAACAAAAGTGTTTGAGTCTAAACATTTTGGTAATGTCAAAACAAAATATTTTGTTTGGACTTTCTGGCATTTTGAGAAAAGTCAGTCTTCACAAAACAGCTGGAAGAAGAGAAGTAGGAGGTAGTGGAGACAATGTCAATTGCCTTACAAGTTTTGTTTATCTCAGTGGTTAGGGCATTCACCTGGGATGTGGAAGATCAGGTTCAATTCACCTCTCTGCCTAATGTGGAGAAAGAATTTGACGTTGTGTCCCCCGGTGCAGGATAGAACCCTTTCCCGTAGGCTGTGGGATATTCTACATGCCACGTCTATAAGGCCCTATTAATGTGGACGTGCAACCTCAAATGTAGAGACCAGTGAAGCACTCTGGGGAGCTGTGGGAGCTGCTGGAGGCCAATAAATTCAATTTAGCAGCACTGGAGCATTCACATTACCGTTATTTCAAAATTACTATCTCATAATTAGTGTTACTCCTCATGAAAAAGCAGGAGTGCAGTTTGAATGCTGTGGCCCATTATTTCAAAATAACGGTCTTGATAGTGTGGTACTGCATATAAATTCAACTGTGGGGGGGTTAGTTCAGAATAAGGTCCTAGTGTAGACCAGGGCTCAGATTTAAATTCCATTGCATTTCGGCCATATCTACAATACTCTGGCAACAGAGGCATAACAACCATGCCATTTCCATACCAGCGTAACCCCATTGCGCAGAATTAGTTAGAGGTTGTCATCCCCCTGAAAGCAGAAAGGTAAATATACTCTCACAGTCAGAAATGAAATCTGATTCAGAATCAGGATTAAAATTCAAGTGTCTACGATCAGACCCTTATCTCCATGAATCAAAATTATCCTCTGTTCTGGTCAGGGAAGCCAACAGCCATGCCAGACCCCTGGGAAAGGGAGGGGGGGGGGCTCTGCATTTGGAAAGGGAAGGGCCTTAGGTGAAAGGGGCGCAACTGGAGGCAGCCAGCCCTCAGTGCCACCCAGAGTATGCCCCAACTCCCCCACCCCCAGGCCTTAGAGCCACGGTACAGCGGTGATTGCTGGGAGCTCCAGGCCCTTTAGAATCTCTAGGCCCTGTGACAGATGTTCACTTTACTCCTCCTGCTCCCCTCCTCCCCACCCACCGTTAGCAGGCCTGGTCACGGTGTCTTACATTTCACTGCTGGCAGTAAATACACATACACAAAAATGACCATACTGGGCCAAATTAATGGTCCATCTTGCCTAGTATACTGTCCTCCAGCAATGGCCAGGTGGGTCAGAGAGAAGGAACAGAACAGACATGTGACACTCCCCGGGGTACAATGGATGGCTGAACAGCTGTTCCACCAGAACTTTGTAGCTTTGGATGCCTCTTACACTGGTTTGCTTCTGAACAATCACTTCTCCAAGTTCTGCTCTCTAACAGCCTCCTGCATGTAACTTGCTCCTAGCTACATAGTATTGAACACTACCAGCAAGCCACGCATACATTACTTACAGGGCAGAACCCTCATGTTCTTAATCTCAGCCTTGAACCCAGAAATGGACATCTTGTACTGCATATTTCCCCACTCTCCCCAGACAGTATAAATTCATCATAGTAAGTCCATCATTTCAACAAAGGAAAATGATATTTGCATGAGCAGTATCATCTCAGATGGCGTTTCCCCACACATTCTAATCCAAAAACACTGGAAAAGATAAAACAATAAGATAACTTTACTAACTACAAAAATATACATTTTAAGTGAATGCAAGTGATAAGGCATAAAAGTCAGGTTTTTTTGCAAAAGAAATAAAAAGAAAAAACCCAACTCTAATTCCTAAACCTTACCAAGATAATAGGAGTTAAAGCAAGTACCTGTCTCTCACAACAAGTTATAATACTGTAAAATCTCGAGTATAATGCACACCTATGTATAATACGCATCTGCCTTTTAAAGGTCAAAATTCTTGAATAAACTAAACTCTTATCTATAATGCGCACCCCCATTATACTCGAGATTTCAAGGTATGCATACGAAGGAAGGGGCTCACGCTTGCCATGGGCCCCCTGCCCAACTGAGCTCATGCCTTCGAACTAACGGAGCGCTAGTGTAGCGCCTATGAAAGTTAGTTCGAACTAACTTCCATTAGTTCGAACTAACTTTGTAGTGTAGACATACCCTTATACTTTTAGCTTTTGCAACATCCTCAGAGCTCTTGCGCAAAAAGGTGTGTGTGGATGGGCAAGAGGGGCTTTTGCGCAAGAATTGGCCTCTAGGTAAAAAACAGGTGCCCTGGTGACCACTCCATACAAGGTAATCAGAACTCTATAATTCCTGTCTCCTGGCCCCTTTTAAAGCTGCAGGCACCCTGGGCAAGCCTTGTGGCAGGAAGCTGGCCAGAGAGCAGGCACCTCACTGCGTGGCTCTCTCTTGCCACTGGTCTTGCTACACATGGCAGAGCCATAATTCCCCCAAGACCTCCCTGGCCCTTCCAGGGAGCAGCTCCAGTGGTCCCAGGACCCCTCACGAGGACCAAAAGGTGCACCCCAATATGGTCTGGCCCGGAGATAGCGACCCTCCTGGAACTGTGGGGCAAGAAGGAGTCTCTCTAAGATCCCCGGACCAAACAATACAATGCGGAAATCTTTTCATGCATGGCTGTATCCCTCACGGAGCAAGGTCACCCTGCCCGGACCATGGAGCAGGTCTGCAGCAAGGTGAAGGAACTCTGTCAGGGGTACATGAGGGCCGTTGAGTGCAGCGCACGCACAGGGGCCAGACCTCATACCTTTCCCTACTATGTGGAGCTCCACCACATCTTGGGGGGTGGGAAACCTCTTCCCTGTGCATCGTGGTGGTCTCTGGGCTGGAGACCCCCAGTTATTGTCCACCCAGAGGTTGTCCTGGAAGAGGAGGAGCAGGAGCCAGGAACTGTGACCCAGTCCCCCAAGCCAGTCACCATCAGCCAGGACGTCTCCCAGGTCTCCTCTGACTCCTGGGAGGGATCTTTAGGTAAGCTGTCACACACACAGAGTGGGGGGAGTTGGGCACACAGGGAACAGGGGGCCAATGTCACTCGGGCTGTACATGGTGCTGCAGTCCGTGCACGTGCGATCAGGTGCAGCATGAGAGTGTGGCATACGGACACAGCAGGCAGCCCCAGAACACACCTGGGATCTTGCTTCCAGGCTTGGGGGAGGCCACACACGTCCTGCCCCAGGGCGGTGGGCACACCTGGTTGGAAGCAGGCTAGCCATAAGGGCACAGGCACAACCCCATACAGACTGAGGAGTGTCACACACAGCTCTCATGCATGCCTGCATGTGCGAGGCAGCAGCCACTCCCACAGACAGCACAGTGAGGCTATGTCTAGACTGCAAGCCTCTTTCGAAAGAGGCTCTTTCGAAAGATACTTTTGAAAGAGCCTCTTTCGAAAGAGAGCGTCTAGACTGCACGTTGAACTTTCGAAAAAGCGGCTTGCTTTTTCGAAAGAAAGCATCCAGTGAGTCTGGATGCTCTCTTTCGAAGAAGCCCTATTTACATTGAAGAACGCCTTCTTTCAAAAGAGGAACTTTCGAAAGAAGGCGTTCTTCCTCGTGAAATGAGGTTTACCGCCATCGAAAGAAAAGCCGCGTTCTTTCGATTTAATTTCGAAAGAACGCGGCTTGAGTCTGGACGCAGGGGAAGTTTTTTCGGAAAAAGGCTACTTTTCCCAAAAAAAACCCTGAGTCTGGACACAGCCTGAGCTGCAGCTGTGTGTGCAGACCCCAAGGAGGGCTAGGCTGCTCCTGGCTCCTTGGCTGCCCATGAGGGGATTCCACTGTGGCAGGACACCTCCCTTGCCTGCCTGTCCATGGTGTGCATGTGGGGAGGAGAGGGAAGCGGGCAGCATGGTACTCTGGGCACATTGGGGCCCCTGTGAGACAGGGCCATACGTGGCCTGGCACCTGAGACATCCCCTTCCTCTGGGCCGCTGTGGTTTTTGCTGGTGTGCGGGGTCGATACTGATCTGGAGTGGCATCATGTCCTGCATGGTGGCGCACTCGCCTGATACTGTTTCTCCTGGGTTCCACCCTCCTGCCTCCCCTCCTATGGCCATTGCCCATCTGCCAGCCTACCCTGCTATGCCTCTGATCCCTCTCCATGCCATACCTCTGCGCCATCCCTTAGCAATGCCCATGCCCCCACCCCAAGTGATGTCTGTGGCCCTTCCTCCTGACCCCACTGCCAACCCGGACCCAGCTGTAGCCTCTACCCCCTCCTGCCATCCCTTTGTGGCCCCCAGACCCACACAACCATGATGAGGTCCCTTCCCAGTTCAGATTCTCTCCTCCTCCTGCCCACCTTTGCTGAATGTTGAATAAAAAATACTTGTTTTGTTCTGAAACCAAACAGGTGTGTTTATTGGGAGGTCAGGGAAGGGGCAAGGGGAGGTGTTGAGAGGGGGAAGGGATAGAGCAACAAGGCCGAGGCCTCTGTTGGGGAGGCTGTGGGGAGAATTACTGGGGTGCTTGAGAGAACCTCTCCCTCATGGCCTCCCGGCTGCACACCCTCAAATGATGGGCCTGGCGGGTGGCAGCTGTCTGGGGCTACTCAAATGCCTGGCCCTCGCGGCTGGCATTTGCCCCCCCACCCTGGGAGGAAGACCTCCCCCTTGTGCTCCACAATATTGCTGTGGAGCACACAGCACTCCGCCACCACCTCAGAGACATTGTGCTCCCCAACGTCCAGGCGGGTGAGGAGGCACTGGAAGCATGCCTTGAGGCAGCCGAAGGCACATTTGATCTGCATCTGGTCTCGGTTGAGGTGCGCATTGTACTGCTCCCTGCTGGGGTTGAGGTGGCTGGTATACAGCTTCATCAACCAGGGCATTAGTGGGTATGCCGAGTCCTCACTATTGCACAGTGGCATGTTCATGTCACCCACCACAAAGTCCAGCATGGGAAAAAGGTGCCTTCCTCCAGCTTGTGGCATAGGCTAGAGTTTCTAAAGACTCAGGCATTGTGCGCCCTGCCTGACCACCTCACAAAAATGTCCGTGAATTGGCCCCAGTGGTCCACCAGGACCTGCAGGACAACAGAGAAATAGCCCTTTGTATTTGTAAACTGGGCCGCTTGATGGTCCAGTGCTCTAATCGGGATGTCCATCCCATCGATGGCTCTCCCACAGTTGGGAAACCCCAAGGCACCAAATCTAACCACGGTTGTGCCCAGGCCCTCCAGGCTGACGACTCTCCGCAGCATCAGGGAGTTGATGGCCCTCACCACCTGCAGAAGAAGACACAAAACACACAAACACACAAAACAGAGAATGAGACAGGAGGTAACTGAGCCCATGGGTGGTGCCCGTACCCCTCCTCTCCTGTGCCCCCCCAAAGCCTCCTAGAAGCCATCTCCCATGAGCTCACTCTCTTCCCCGCCCCCCAGCAGGGCTGTGTCAGGATGGGACGGCACAAGCCCCCCGGGGACAGGGCTTTCCCTCCCATTCTCACTCCACCCCCTACAGTCTCCAGCCCCTTTCTCCCAAGGGTCCCCCTTATCCAACACTGCCCCGCTCTCGCAGTGTCTGCAGTCTGAGAACTCCTTACCTCCATCAGGAGGGCCCCTACCGTGGACTTCCCCACCCCAAACTAGTTGCCCACCAACCAGTAGCTGTCTGGGGTGGCGAGCTTCCACAGGATGATTGCGATCCGCTTTTGCAGGGGGAAGGCGGGCCGCAGGTGGATAGTGCGTTTCCAGAGGGCGGGTGCCAGCCAGGCGCAACGCTTGAGGAAGGTGGCCTTATTCATTCTAAAGTTCTGTACCCATTGCTACTCATCCCACCGCTCCAGGACCAGCCGGTCCCACCAGTCCAAATTGGTCTCCAGCCTCCAGAACCTTCTCTGTGTAGTGGGGTGCAGTTGCCAGAGTGGAGCAGCCACTGAGAGGGTCCCCAGATGGAGCTCAGGGTCCAGGGGCAGCTCTGGCAGCAAATGTTGCAAAAACTGCAGCATGGCCATGTGGGGCCACTGCCTGCCCGGGGCAACTCTGGCTCCATGGCACTCTCAGAACAAAGCTGCAGCATCCCCAGAAAGCGCAGGGCAACCACAGCAGGCACTGCTGATGCTTTATTGTCCCTCAAAGAGGGCTGCAAGCATGCAGCAGCAGCAGAGAAATGGCTGTCCAGGGAGGTCCCTTTAATCACGTGTATCTGCAAGGCTACAGCACCAGACCTGAGAAGCAACTGGTGACCTAAAGCCCTGCCTGAAGTGGTTCCAGGTGGTCTTTTTTGCGAGAGAGCATCCTATGAATCTGGGGGCTCTCTTGTGCAAAATCACATAGCTTTTTTGATGCACTTTTGAAGTGTGGACATGCTCTTGCTCACAAAGTTTTTGCAGAAGATCTCTTTTGCAAAAAGCTTCTTGCGCACGAAGCCTGCAGTCTAGACAGCCTGTGTGAAGTTACATATGTAGATAAGTATTTGTTATAGCAGAGACATACTTTGTATATCATAAACACCCCCTAAGGAATTTTGAATGGGAAGGTAGTTACCTTGCATACAAAGTAGTTGCTTTATTTATTGAAGCAATTTAGAGTTTATATTGATTGTACAGGCAAATATGTGAGTTTCTATTATGAAATAATCTGCAATATAATCTTTTAAAAAAACTGAAGTTGTTTTGAATTGTAAAAATGCAAAAGAGCATCCATCTTGAGCAACAAACAGCTCTTTTATTACTCTCCTATAACTTAAAAATATCCAAACCAACTTAAAGAAAATGTGGTTAAAATTTTTGTTCCTACTGTAGGCAGAGTACTTGGGTGCCAAGTTTCATCCCATAACACATTTTTGTGGCTGTTGTAGAATAGTGAAAATAGAGGTTTGCAGTGGAAATGCTGACAAAATTTGAGCTCTGTTGGAATGAGCAAATAACACTAATAAAAATGACTGACTATCAAAACCACCAAAAGCATGAATTCATGTACCACTAATTGCAGATGGCAAAAAACCACACTTAAATTCAGTGTGATTGAAACTTGATTACCTACTTTTGGAAAGTTAGAGATGTGTTTTTTTTTATTCTCTTTTCAGCTATAATGTGTATATTTTAATGAAGATAATATTACCTGTTGTGTATTACAAGTAAATGCAGGATATATTCACCTATAGAAATATTTTCACAATCAAAATACACTAAATGTACAAGGTGGAGGGACTGAAGGCTTTGTTGTTCAGTTCAACTACAAACTGAACACTAGAATAAGCATTTACATTATGTTCATAGAAACATTAAGGGCTAGTAAGCTTGCTCAAATGCCTACTTTAGTTCTTTCTTTCTTAATAGCACAGAGTTTATTAACCTTAAAAGACCAGCAAATTTTCAGAAATGATCATCTCTGAAGCTTGCAAATCATCTAAACAATACTTACACAGAGATTTAATATGCTTCAGTAGGCCAATGACAATCTATTCTGGGGATAAAAATTTGGAACAGAAATTGTTGTGCCAAAAGGAAAAAGACAAGCCAAGAAGAGAGAGATGAAGCAGACGTCCATGGAAATGAAAGAGATTCAGGAGCTGAATAGATTCCTTCCACATTTTGAAAATTACCATATTGTGAGGCCATAGTATATAATAAAACAATTTCAACCAACATGGTTAAATCATGTGCCTTCCTTTAGCATAGACCTGATCAGATCATTCTATGCAAAGTTTGATATTATTGCACAATCTGAGAAACTAAACATGGTTTAGTTAAGGTATATTGCAGGACACCACTGTATGCAAAATGCGTTCAGCAATAATGTGTTATATGGATTTGTGTTTTCTTACTGTGAATCGTTTTAGTTATTTTGAAGAGCAGATCACTCAGACAGATCACAGCCTTGCTCTATGGAGACAAAGTGATGAACTGAGGGGACAAATGGAGGCTCTTCTGTGTATGTGTTTGAAACAGTCTAATTCACAGTGATTCAGAAGGAAGTAGGGCTGCTCCCACCATAACCTGTGAGCTGCATTTGTAGCATTCTTAAATGGTCAAGGTCAGTAAGGATGAAGTAGAAACATATCCGGAGACATCCAAGCAGATAGCAGATGTTTTATTTACCTGAGCATCCACAGGTCTGGCTGCTTGCAGCTCCTGTTGGCTGTAGTTTGATGTTCTTGGCCAATGGGAACAGTGAGAATTGAGGCCTGGCCCCGTGGAACTTTCCACATCTACCCCTCTCACTCAATACTCCTGGTCCCGGCTGGCCCCATGGGAGATGGAGCAGCATAAGAAGAAGGAACTCACTTTGCACAGCTCTGGGATCCTTGGGTGGTGGGGTGAGGGGGAGGAGGCAAGCCTGCCAGCCCAGCTCAGGGAGAGGTGTCTGCGCTGCAGCTAGCAAGGGGAAACTTGAACCCATTGTGGTGATCCCCTGGCTCCAGAACCCTGGGCATAGGCTCAGTTGGAACAGAATGTGATGGGTTTTGTGGTTATTACCTGGGCAGTTTATTCTCTGGTCCAGCAATGTCCTCTGTGAATCACCTTCCAACCAGATTATTCCTAGTAGCAAACATTTTAGCTGTGGATTGTGCAAGGAATTGTTAGTAGGATTATGGAAGCACATTAACACTGGTTTTGCATTGCTTGTGTGTGTAGATATCCTGTTTTGGGCCATTTTATGAAGTCCATACTTACAAGTATTAACAAAAATAAACATTAGTTGGTTTTTTAAATTTACAAATCATATTTTGAAAGTCAGTTTTCCATCATACAATCACGTTCAAAGAGATTCTAAAACCATAATTTTCTTGCATAAACATAGAGGTATATTTACAAATTGGGTTTTTAGACTACTCTTATTAAATAATGTGTCCAGTGTGAAGAGCACAGACATTATGACTTAAGATTTGGAACATGAACTCGTAATAATAAGTTTGTCTAGACTTGTGTCACCAGTTTCAGACATACAGTCTGCAGCCAAATCTGACCAATGGAGTATTTTAATGTAGCCTGCAAAGCAATTACCAGGCCCTCCTACCATCCTGGCCAGACTGCCTTTCTCAGCTGAGCTGATTCAGCACTTTTCAGTTGCTCAGGAAAAGCAAGCTTTCAGAAATGATACTACCAGGAGAACCAACCCCAAAGAGCAAAGGTCATTAAAGAATTGTAAAACCACTGCCTGAGGGGAGAGAGTGTTCTGACTTAACCCCCCTGTTGGAATTGGGTAAAAACATGTATGATACACTAATTGAAAAGCAGCAGAATGACTATAATTTGCTGTCCAGTTTTTCTTGGGACCACTGGGCACAAGACTATTGAGTAATGTCACATCCCCTAGAACTTCCATCCTGTTGCTAGTCTGGAAATGACATCTCATTTCTAGGCATTCTTCTGTAAGCAGCACTTTTGGGAGTAATATTAAATTTGATTATCCTCAAATTGTTTAAAAAAAACCCTCTTGTAAGTATTTTTTCTTGTCATTTTTAGAAGAAACCCACAGGCAACTGACTTGGTCAAGTTACTGCCTTGCAGGACATCTTTGTAGCCCCCTCCTTTAAAAATTCATAGTATAGCACAGAGAAATCCTCCCAGGTAATTGAACCTGCCTGTTTTTGTGAGGCAAGCTAGGGAGGGCTATGTCTGTATTTTCCATCCCCCACAACCTCCTAACCCCTTTCACTTTTTCTAATCAGCATGATTTATTAGGTTTTTTGCACCCTTCTCCCCTTCATTGCCACTTCTTCTATGGAGGGAGGGACTGAAAATTGCTGGACTCCAGGACAAGATGTGAGGAGTATGTGTGTGTGGGGGGGGGGGGGCAGTTCTGCACTCTCAGAAGGGGTGGACCTTAGGTAGAAGGGGCAGGGCTGGGATATCACTGCCTGGACTGCACTGTGTTCCCCCAGGCAGCCCTCAGTAAATGGCCTGGGGCTCCAACTGCAGCTACTGCTACAATAGCAGCAGTGGCTGGGAGGCCCGGGCCTTTTTCAATTGCTCAGCCCCAGGGCAGTTGTCTTGTGTCCCTTCCCCCATCAGCATGCCTGACCTCTGCAATCCTCATTTTTCCCAGCCTGGACCACCACGTCTCCATCTTCTTTTCTTTCAACTATCCCCATGCCTAGGAGGCCTAAATACCTTAGTTTTACCTTCAAAAAGGAATTTATACAACAACAACTACAAAAACTATCTATGGAACTATTAAAGCTATGTGCTCATTCACTTGGGCCTTGTGCATCCCCTCTGCCATTCTCTGTATTAGCTATTTAGGCTGGGAGATTTTTAGGGTAGGGATCTTGTTCTATTATTTGTCTGTTTACAGAATTTGCATTCATAAACACAGTTGCAGGGAGGTGAGGGAAGTGGAATTAACAATATGTGTATCTGCTTTTTATTTTGGTCATTTGCTTGTATGCATTCCTTTTTCCCATCCCTTCATCTGGTTTGTATGTGTATAGACTGTCAGACCACTGGAGCTGGAAAGATGTCATCACCTGTGTTTGACAAATGCCCCGGAAAAGTCTGAGCACAACCACAATACAAATAATTAACAAAGTCTCCGTGTACTTTCTAAGAATATAAATAGTATGAGGTTTACCAGGGAATTGGAATGAGTTTGACACTCCTGCTCTATAAACTCTGATATGGAGTAGATATCTGGTGTGTTTCACTTATACAATTTTGATACAAGATGAAAACATACTGAAAAAATTGTTATTCAACTTCCTTTCATATCCTTGATTGGAACAGTCATAGCCACTTTATCACTGTAGTTCTTATATTTCAAATAAAAATTATATCCTA
The DNA here is from genome assembly GCF_049634645.1 of Pelodiscus sinensis. Classification (NCBI taxonomy): domain Eukaryota; kingdom Metazoa; phylum Chordata; order Testudines; family Trionychidae; genus Pelodiscus; species Pelodiscus sinensis. The sequence goes on along the minus strand of NC_134711.1, from coordinate 36,162,470 downwards.
GGTTATGTACCTACTACACTGGGTTTAATTTCACCACACAGATTTTGGTTTTTGAGCACTTCAATGTTTCCCAAGCACATGATTTTATAAAATTGGAAGGAGTATGCCTAGAATAGAGGAATAACTCAGATCAGACTGAATTAGCATCAAAAGGAAAATAGGTTATCGATGTAGAGAGCAATTATATGAAATCAGAGAAATTTGTACTGAATGTATTGATACATTTGGTTGAAGAATTCTGAGACAGTAATGCCAGAAGTCTTTCTCTCTGACAGATCACCTTATCCCCTGGTCCTATCTTCCCTTTTGTACCTATTTGCCTATGTCTTTTTTTATTTGGTTCCCGCATCCTAACATGTTAAATATCTGTGTAATATTGTTTGATTTTTGTATTGTCTGCTCTTGCAGCTTTGACAAGTTGTAAGTTACATTACATAATTTTATTGTATATCCTGTGAAAGGTGAGTTATTTGGTGACAAGTACAAGCTGTAAGTCATTAACTTTTTTGTATTTTTATTGTTTCTTTTTATGAAAATTAATAAAATATTAATCACCTAGAAAGTATCTTGGTGCTTTTTTGTAGCTAACCCATTAGAATAATTTATATTCTCATGATGAGCAATGTTAGTACTTGGGATTTGAACAGATTGCTACTGTGCAATGCTTTGAAAATAGATTATCTCAACCATAAAAAAAATCTATAATGTCATCAGTCATGCTGTATATGCCCCTGTTACTGATTGATTAGTCTTTATTTGCAGAAAATTTGATATTCATGCTATTAAGATTATCTAGTCCAATTCTTACATAATATAAAGTAACTAACAGTCTATTCCCTGGGATACCATCTAATTGTTTCCTGAATGACCCCAGCACATTTGCCTCAATAACTTTGCTTAGAGGCTCATTAATTTATTATTCTTTGTATATAAAAGTATTCCTGGTGGTGTCCGATAGCTTTTTTTTGTTAAGGCTGTTCATGTTTTCCTATTCTGTATATGGCTTTAACTTTGTGGGTTAATTTTCTTGGGGATTATGGAGTGGGTGTAAAAAGGATAATTAATCATGGAACTCCCACAAGTACCATCAAAGGGAGTTCACAGTTAATTTCCCCATAGACCATGTTGAAAATGTACCTCTTATTCATACAGGAGGAAGTCTTTAAAACATTCCATTAAATAAATATAGTGAATGTATGCAACCTAGGCTAGTGAGTGAGCCACATTAGTAGCTCTCCTTCATCTCAGTGGGGGCAAGATTGTCATAATCAAGATGCTCTCTCGGAATAGGGTAGTTTTGCTAATTGTGCTTCTGTACCTAGAATTTGTGGGTTGTGCTATTTGAGCTTTGCCAGTGCTTTGATTGGATGCAGAGGTAGTGCTTGGCTCTCATAGTCCATGTTGCATGCAATCAGCATGGGCCTCACTTCATGTGCCCTTCCTTTTCAAGTGTCACTTAGTTTTTTCCCTATCAGTATTAACAATGTGGATGAAAACCAGCATAATCTGTGCATGGTAAACAAAATGTTTCTCAAGCTACACATAGACCCCGATAGGCTGCATGTGGTCCATAGTCCACAGGTTGCCTGCCACTGATGTACATAGTCATGTTTTACTTGTAGGACTATTCACAAGGTATATTTTCATTTGGCAGATAAATAGTGTGCAACTTCTTTACAGAAGACTCATTACTATTCAAGTCCCTACTCTTGCAGCTTGTTCTACAGGATGTACCTCTTTCTAGTGTAGAATCCCATTGAAATCAATGGTACTTCATAGAATTGTAAAGGTCTACCTTTGTGGACCAAACTTCGTGATTAGGATCTACATTTGTTATAACACTTCAATATATGGAGTATCCTGCACCTGGATCTCTCAATTTATAAATTTACAAGAAATGTTACCTTTGACTAACAGATCAGGTGTCAATACTGAGGATTACTTGCATGAATAATTAAAGAGAGAGAAAGAAATGGGGTTATACAGCTTTTTGCATAAAGGACGTGGAAGCAATGATAGGTCTTCCCACTGTAACAGGATAGCCTGTTCTTTTAAGGCCAGAAGGTCTGAGACTGGCCAACCTTTATTAATTAGCCTAGCCTTGTCCTGACACACTTGTGCTGAGAGTAGGACTTAAACAGTTAGGATGCTTAGTAGCTCAGCAGTTTGGGACTGTCTGTGGAGAAGGGTAATTGAGCTGTTTGTGGATCCAGAGCTGAGCCATGGTGTAGTGCTGTTATCTGTGGTAGTCCCCTGGAATAGGGACTAGTCTCCACTGAGGCAATCCTGGGGTTGCTGTTCCTCAAGATGAACAAGGATCTGAATAGAAATGCAGGGGGGAGGAAAAGCAATTGTGGTTTGTTGTACTTGGACTTCCAGCAGGGAAAATCCTGGAGAGTGCTCCAATAAGACTGAGAAGACCTGTGAATTGATCCCAGTTGATGGGGCAAAATACCTTGTGTTAATGTTAATTTGTGACTATTGTTGAAGATGGTGTATGTTTGGGTCTTTGAGTACCTCAAAAAGAGACCAAACATTTAAATCACCTGGCCACTGAGCTAGGTCATTGTGAGCAACAGGCAGTGAAGGAAAAGGCCCAGCAACCCCACAGCCAGCCACAAGGATATGCTGGCTCATGAGTTGCTTACTTTGGGGGAGTGGGGAATGTTACATTATAACAGCCACAGTCCTAACCAGTAACACTCAGTCCATGATTGAGAACTTTTCAGCTTTGTATAAAAAAAAATGCTTTCCATTAGTAAACGCTAGAATCTTTGTAATAAACATTTAGTAAAAGCCACAAAGATGGTTCATTCTTTTCCATGAGTCATTCCCAGCATATCCATGAAAATATTTCATTTAAACCTTCAAATGACAGAGGACCTCAAACAGCATTCTGTGCTCTCAGAGGTATTCTTCATTTTTATACGCAAGAGGAGAGAAAAATATTAACCTTTTCCTTCTCCAAGCACCTTTGCTGCTCCGTCACATCCGCTAATTGGAATCAAATTTCTTGTTACCTTCAACAATAAATCCTGCTCTGTTCTCATCTTCATCCTCTCTTGATCTCCTTCTTCAGCTCATGACTCCCAAATAAATGCTTCATTCTTCCATACTGGTCTTTGTCTTTTTTTCCATTTTGCTCTCTTTTCATGGAAATGTCTCTTATTCCTGTTTTAACCATTAGAGCTGCAAGTTTAGATATGGTACATTTGTGCTTACCTGCTCATTTCAAATGCCACAGACACACATACTATGCATTACAGCATATCTTGTACAAGTTGCTGGTGCATACAGTGACAAACATCAGAACATCACAGGTAAGAATCAGATCCCCAGGTATCTCCATGCCATAAAGATATTTTTAGCAACAGCTATTAATGTTCCCAAACTGCTAAATAGGACATCTGTGAGAACTATCCCAAACAAAATGAAAAGAACCTGAAGTTGTTGGCTTTCTAATTTTGTTTTGTGAAAATGGGTCATTTTTGAAAAAAAAAATGCAAATGTGGTAGGTTTTAGCGGCACCATTTTTAATGACATTTCATTAACATTTTAACTTGGTCTAACATAAATTTTCTCAGATAAACCGGCCAAAATTTACAGTTTCACATTTAATGCAAAACTATCTATGTCAATAAAAACCTCAAGTAAAGCAAACATTAAAGGTTATGAAATAACCCAAAACAAGCAATGAACCAAAACAGTAATTATGGCACACATCTATTACCTGGGTAAAATAGATACACTATTTTCATAAATTTTAGTTTATTTAATAAGTTGAAAATTCATACAATGCAACACTGTTGGATAAGTCTAAGGCTGTGATGGCTGAACTCTACATATTTGTGCCTCAAAAGAATGGGAATTTACTGCCTGAGCTAAAAAAACCATAGGTTATCTCCAAGGTTACGTCTAGACTACAAGCCTATTTCGAAAGAGTCTTTCTCGAAATAATCTTTCAAAAAAGCTTATTTTGAAAGAGATCACCCAAGCAGTCTGGATTCTCTTTCAAAAAAGCACTGTTTGAGTTCAATAACACCTTTATTTGAAAGAGCACTTTTGAAAAAAATGAGGTTTTCCGCAGTCGAAAAACCTGCCACATTCTTTCGATTTACTTTCGAAAGAACACAGCAGCAGTCTAAACACAAGTGAAGTTTTTTTAAAAAAAGGTCACTTTTTTCATAAAAACCCTGAAGAGACACCCCAAGTCTTCACACACTTAGAAACTTTTATGTGGTCCAAACACAAGAGGAAGACAAAGCCACACTATGTGAGCATGGATAATGTTAGTAGTGCTGCACACTATCTTCAATAATGTTTTAAAAATATGGGAGTAAAGGTCAGGCCATTTTGAAGTCAATGAGAATTTTAAATGGAGACAGGAGTTCACCCTACCCTTTAAATCATTGTAGAGGGAAGTCCTGTTTATAGTATTGATCTGTAAACCTGATTATGCAAATATTTTAATAACGAGTAGTCCAAAAGTATTTCAAAAGAGATACATCATCTTTTGTTTCTTTGCTTTGTTAATCTGACATTTAAACCAGTTTTGTGAAGTCTAGTTGTCTAGGGTGTCCAGTCTCTCTTTTGCAGTGTTAGCAACCTCAGAACTTGCTTTTGTATTTTTATGCATGCAGCTGAATTGCAGATGATTAGAGATACAAGTACCCTCTTGCAGCTGCCATTCATTTTGTGGCACCAAAATGTGAACGCAAAATGGAGGCCAGACCTCACGCTTTTTAGAAATGTACCCCCAAAATATTATCTTTGTGAAGTACAATTTAAATAACAGAGGATTTGAGTTGGATATACTCTGTTGTAATACTGTTCAGCTCCGTATGAGTTACCTGACTTTTTTTCCTCCATTTTTTTTCTTTTCACTCACTGCAATATGGTTGCTTGTATAGAAGTAATTGCAAAGACATATGGTGTCACTGGGGTAGGAAATCCAAAGAGTTCAATAGATACGATATACTAGCTTGTCTGAAAGTACATCCAACTGCAGTAAGAGATTTGCTGATCTAACAACTTGTCTCCTGGGCTCTCGCAAAGCTACCTTTGCTCTAAATGCACACAGAACAATGATTTGTGCTCTCATTTTAACTACAATCCTCCAGAGAATTTCTGTGGGATTTTATTTTGGTGAATTGCTTTTTAAACAGGGAAAAGAAACAGACAAAAATATTGCTGCAAAACTATGTGAGCTATGCATTCTATGTAGAGTGATTAAATCCTCTGCTGCTTGTATTGTGTGTATTTTGCAACAAAGAAAAAATCCTAGAAAAATAAAGCCCAACAGGCACTCTCATGGGTAATGTGATTAAGGGGTCAGAAGTCACTTGGGACAGAATCCTGATTTTATACTTCCAAAGACAAAATGTTAAGTTTAAATGCCTATCATTACGCACTTAAATAATCTTCATCTCTGAAAATCAGATATGGTCACAGCAGAAACTTGTGCATTGACTAAGAAAATATATTCTTCATTCATTATAGTTTATTTCTCTTTAAAATGTGTATTTGCAACAACACTTCTGAAGAAAACATCTTATTAAAAAGTGTATTATCATTTGCTTATAAGCAAGGATCATGAAGGATTGTGCTGAACCTGAAACATTGTAGTAGACTCTGTAAATATTCTTTCACATCTGCTGGTTTTTACAGATAACTGAGACCATTTGGCTTGCTTATTCCAATAGCTTTAGGCACTGAAGTCTGGCAATTCTGGCCTCAACAAACTGTTCTATTTTTTTTTTACGGGATATTCAAAAGATGGTGTCTAGGCCTCTTACTTTTGGCTAGGTGGCTCAGCAGAAAATTAGAGGAGAAGCAGAATGGCATGAGAGGAAAACTGCACATTTCCATAGGTTTTCTAACAGAAATGTACATTTTTCACGTTGGAATGGGTGTTTTCTAAAGAGTTTCAGCAGCAATGTGAGGAAGGTGTTGCAGGGGAAAGTTTCATAATCTGCTTAAAAGCAAGATACTTGTAATTGTTTCTTGCTCGAAAGGTGCAGATGGGAAAGATATACACTTTCCAGAATCATGCAAATGAGATTATATATATAGTAGCCCAATGTCTGTGACTCTGTAACGCTGTAACATTACGAGTCACCTCTGTGGGGCACTGTCGCCTTGTGCCATGGAGCTTGGCTGAGTTCTGCACCGCTCAGCCGGGCCGCCGTGGGGGAGGAAGCAGTGCAAGCATCTATTTGGGCCCCACGGTCCCCATGCAGCACCCCTTGCTTGCTTGCGCTGCTTACTCCCCCGTAGCGGCACGGCTGAGCGACGCAGAACTCAGCCGAGTGCCACAGTGGGAGGGGAAGGGAAGGGGAGGTGACGTACATGGCCAGGGGGTGGGGCCCAGCTGTGTACGTCATCGCCCCACCTCCTTCACCTCCCGCCATGGTGCTTGGCTGAGTTCTGCACTGCTCAGCCGGGCTGCCACGAGGGAGCCCAAACGGCCACTTGTTCTGCTTGCTGCCCCGTGGCGGCCCAGCTGAGCGGCGCAGAACTCAGCCGAGCGCCATGGCAGGAGTCGAAGGGGGGTGGTGACATACACAGCCCTGCCCCCGGCCGTGTACATCTCTAAGGTAGGGTAAAAAAAACCCGGACACCCTTGATCGGGGGCCTGAGGGGTGAGGAACCAGCTGGGAGAGGAGCGGGGCTGGTTGGGAGCAGGGCCGGCTTTAGGAAGTGTGGTGCCCAGTTCGAACAGTTTTGGCGGGGCCCACCACCACCCAGGATTTTTTGTTGAGCAAAACACACACACACACACACACACACACACACACACACACACACACACACACACACACAAATTTCGGTACATTGCGGCATATATTATAAATATCAAGTTGGTTAAGCTGTTACCTGAGAGACTTAGGTAAGCAATTGCTGTGGAGCCTAAGCAATTAATCAAAGCCTATCCCCCCACAGAAGCCAAATTCGTCCTGGTGTTATGTATCTATCACTGCTGGACTGACAATCACAAATCAGGCCAGACAAGGTTTAGGGCCAAACCATGTATTTGAACGTTAAAGGCATGCAACAACAAGCAACTGCAACTGCAACTCTATCCCAGAAGAAAGAAAGATAGAAAGGTCCCATACACTAAAGGGGTATACTTTACAGAATAGGAGATGGCAGTGGGTGCCTGTGACCTACAATCCCTTGGCTAATTGAAAGCCTTAGGAGAGGATCAGCAGGGAGGGTACGTCTACACTACAGCGCTAATTCGAACTAACTTAGTTCGAATTAGTTAATTCGAACTAAGCTAATTCGAACTAACACGTCTAGAACTAAAAACTAGTTCGAATTAGTGTTTTGCTAATTCGAACTAGCATGTCCACATTAAGTGGACCCTGAACAGGGCTTAAGGATGGCCGGAAGCAGTGCCGGCAGGGCATCAGAGGAGGACTTAGAGCGTGGAGCTGCTGTCTCAGGCTAGCCGAGGGCTGTGCTTAAAGGGTCCCGACCCCCACCCCGGACAGACAGTTCTCAGGGGTGCCCCGCTTGCAAAGCAGTCCTGGCTTGGAGTGCCCGGAGTACCCACACTGGGCACATCACACCACTCGGCCATCAGCCCGGCTGCACTTGCCGCAGGCTGCCATCTGGGGAGAGGGGGCTATTGAGGGGCTGCAGGAGAGGTTCCACCCCCAGAAGCCCGCAGAGCCAGCCCAGTCCTCCCCATCGGGGGCTCGTGCCCCATTCCTCCCTCACCTCCTTCCACTTACCCTTCGCTAGCCCCCCTTCCTGATGTACAAAATAAAGATAACGTGTCTTCCAAAATGGAATCTGTCTTTATTGAACAAAACTGGGGGAAACTGGGAAAAGGAGGTGGGAAAGGGGAAGAGAGAGGCTGGGAGAAGGGAGGGCAACAAAAATGATCAGGGGTTGGGAACAGGTCCCATATGAAGAGAGGCTAAAGAGATTGGGACTTTTCAGCTTAGAAAAGAGGAGACGGAGGGGGGACAGGATAGAGGTCTCTAAAAGCAGGAGTTGGGTGGAGAGGGTGCATACAGAAAAGTTCTTCATTAGTTCCCATAAAGAAGGACTAGAGGACACCAAAGGAAAGGAATGGGTAGCAGGCTTCAAACTAGTAACAGAAAGTTGTTCTTCACAAAGCAAAGGGTCAACCTGTGGAACTCCTTGCTGCAGGAGGCTGTGAAGACTAGAACTAGAACAGAGTTTAAAGGGACGTGAGATCAAGTCATGGAGGCTGGGTCCATGGAGTGCTATTAGCCAGGGGGTAGGAGTGGTGAGCCTCTGACTGGAGCCTAGGGGGCTGATTAATCACTTCTGAAGCTGTGCTGCCATGCAGCTTAGAGGGAACAGTGGTGCATGCTATATTAGAAAAGAGAAACGAGGTTTCCTGATCATCTGGGAACAGCCATACTTGTGTAATGAAATTATCCTTCAGAGAATACTTGGGTAAAACTCAATCTATGGAAACTTAAACTGGTCTTTTCTCTTCTTTTCTTTTTCGTAAACTTCATCAGCCCCAGTGATTGCACTTCATGGACAGTGTCCACTGCAGGATTTAGGCTACAGTCATTAACAAGCATTTTATGGTACCTCAGTCTTTTCCCTTCTGCCCACATACAAAAAGTAAGCATGAATCTCCTGATGTGCATCAGAGACTTCATTTAGAGACATTAGAGTTAACACATTTCAGTGTGCATGTGCATGTGCATGTGCATGTTTAAACACCTTATTATGTACCTTAATGACTCTTCTGAGCAGTTCTGGTCTTTCATGTAGCTATGTAATTAAGATGTTCTCTATACATAGAAAACAATATTTACAAAATTTCTAGAAACTAAACTATGCAGTTTATGTTTAAAGCACTTCCAAGAACTGCTTGTCTGTGGTTTCAATATCAGTCAAATTGCTCATGAGACCACTTTATAATTCACGAAAGAGACAGGCAGAGGAGCCGTTATAATTACAGAAGGCACCAAGCAGCACTCAGTGAGGCTATGTCAATAGCTCCCTTTTTGGATACTCATAACTTCTTGGAATTTGACTGCTTAGGTTGAAACTATCCGTGTCTAGTTTCAGGCCTCTTTCTGAAAATCTAAAGAGAATCCCTTATGCTATTCCTGAGTACTGTTGGGGAAAATAGAATATAAATACTGTCTCCAATTTAAGGACACTCTCCTATAAACCCTTAGACATGCATTTAAGTGTATGCACGAGCTGTTGCTTTGAACTCAGTGGGAGTATTCACATCTGTAAAGTTAGCATATGCATAAGTATTTTCAGAATAACTACTTTAAGGTGTTTTTTTAGGTTGTAACATAACTCAGCAATACCCAGGAGATGCTGGAACCATTTATGTAGTGAGTTTGCTGAGAGCCTAGGACCAAATTGTAAATCCTGTGTTAAATGGAAACCACTTCAAGCCAGAGAATGGGGCAGCACACCTAGTTCCACCACCTATGACAATAGCTAAACTTAGCCTTTTTCTGTGCACAGACTCTGCACAGATGCTAGTCGACTATACCACCAGAGCCTTCTGAAGGACTGAGGCTATTGGAGAATTATGACAGAACAATCCATGTTAGTAAGCTGAGTAGAATTTGGCCCTGTTGTTACTTCTGGAAAACATCATAGTTGCAGTCTATATATAGCATTTCTAGTATAGAAAATGTCTCTGCAGACATCATTCAATGCCATAAGGATTCTGAAATGAAACTTTAGATCTTGCAGCATTTAGGAGCCATGTAGGATAGAGACTATTCCTTCTGCAGCATTTCAGCCTCCAATCTTTCAGTGAGCCCTGATGCACAGAAACCCTGTTGAAGTCAATTGAGCTCTTTCTGCGTTAGCGCTACTGTTTGCCCAAGTGGAGCTCACCGAGGGCACATCTACACTGCAGGGCTAAAGCTGAATTAAATTACTCAACTTCAGCTACATCAATTGCATAGCTTAAGTAGAAATAGCTTATTTTAGCTTTTGGTGCTGTCTACACAGCAGGACGTCTGAGAAACAGCACTCTTCTTTCCTCTTCCCTTACTCCTTGTAAAGGCTATGTCTAGACTACAAGCCTCTTTTGAAAGAGGCTTTTTCAAAAGATACTTTCGAAAAAGCCTCTTTTGAAAAAGAGCATCTAAACTACAACCAGTGCTTTTGAAAAAGCAAGCTGCTTTTTCGAAAGAGAGCACCCAGGCAATCTGGACGCTCACTTTCGAAAAAGCACAGTTTGCACTACATAGCGCCTTTTTTCAAAAGAGCACTTTCAAAAAAAGGCATTATTCTTCATAAAACGAGATTTTCCGTGGTCAAAAAAACTGCTGCGTTCTTTCGATTTACTTTCAAAAGAACACAACAGCAGTCTAGATTCAGGGGAAGTTTTTTCAAAAAAAGGCCACTTTTTTTGAAAAAACCCTGTAGACTAGACACACCCTAAATGAGGATTACAGGAGTCATAGTAAGAAGTCCTCCTGCTTACCATTATTTTGACATTATATCAAAATAACTGCTTGTAGTGTAGACATGGATTGTATTATTTTGAAATAGCATCAGTTATTCCGAAATAACACTGCTGTGTAGACGTACTCTGAAGGATCAGCACCTTAAAAGCTAGTAGGAGGAAGGAGATTTACTCTCCTGCAGGGCTATAACCACCACAGTTTGAAAGATTCCATGTAAAAAAATTGTGCCCACAAGAATGTAGGTTTTAATATGGCCAAATGTAAAGTTATGCATCTAGGAATAAAAAATGAAGGCCATATGTACAGCTTGGTAGGCACCATCCTTTGAAGGAATGATTCTGGAAAAAACTTGGGGGTCATGGTGGATATTCTGGTGAACATGAGCTCCTAGTGCAGCATTGTATCCAAAAGGGATAATGCAATTCTTGGATATCTAAATGAGAATATTGAATATGGGTTGAGAGGCATGACTTTTCTGTTTGACACCGACATCACTGCTGCTGAAATTTTGTGTCCAAATATTACCAAACTCAAAGGTTCAAAAATCATAAGTCAGAACCCCCCAAAAGATTGTTTTATTTTTTGGTCTTTTGATTTTTTACCTCCTTTTCCCATCCCTAGTCGGTATGACAATTAGTTCCTTCCTAAGTGGAGCACTTTGCATTTGTCCTTATTGAATTTCATTCTGTTTCTTCAGACCATTTCTCCTAGTTTATCCAGAGCATGCTGATCTATAATCTTATCCTCCAAAGAACTTGCAGCCTCTCCCAGCTTGGTATCTTCCACAAACTTTATAAGCGTTTTACTCTATGCCTTTATTTAAATCATTAATGATGATATTGAACAGAACTGGTCTCAAAACTGATCCCTGTGGCTCTCCACTTATTATGCCCTTCCAGCATGACTGTGAACCATTGATAACTACTCTCTGGGAATGGTTATCCCACCAGTTATGTACCCACCTTTATAGTAGCACAATCTAGGTTGTATTTCCCTACTTTGTTAATGAGAAGGTCACGTGAGATTGTATCAAATTATGTCTGTTTCTGAAAGGAAGGAGGTCAGAGCTTTGCTTGATTCCTGCAGTGTCCAGATTGGCTGTTCTCTCTCAGGAGCTGGGCAGGTGGGACAGGCAGACAAACATCTGATGGGTTTCCCTCAGGCAGATCTCATATTTGCTAAAGCATGGGAGAATTTCATACCTTTTCAGACTGGCTTCAGCACTACCCTGAATCATTAAAGTTAGCAACCCTGGTATCCAGCTGGGTTTTCAGACTTCATGAATGATCTTGGTGAATTGGAGAGGGTTAAGAGAAGACCCACGTGAATGATTAAAGGATTAGAAAACATGCCTTATATTTATAGGTTTAAGGCATTCAATACATTTAATTTTAACAAAGAAATGATCAAGCAGTGACTTGAGCACCTCATATAAATTCTTACATAGAGAACAGAAAGTTGATAATGGACTTTTTGGCCTAATGTGATTGAGTGGCTGGAAGGTGAAGCTAAACAAATTCAGATTGGAAATAAAAATATAAAGTTGTGAAAGTGAGGATAGGATTGCTAACCACTGGGACAATTTACCAAGGCTTGGGGTGTATTCTCCATCTTGGGGTGGATTTTCCATCTCTGGCAATTTTTAAATAAAGACGGGTTGTTTTTCTATAAAAAGTATTCTCTTGTTCAAATGGAGATTAATCCACTAAAGTTGTATGGCCCGTGTTACAAAGGAGGCCACAGCACACTGAGTAGATGTTTTCAGAGAACTCTCCACAATGATGTCAAACTCTCTTTCTCATGTGGCAAAAGTCAGAGATGACTCATGGCTGCTGATATCAGGGGTGGGGAGTCACAATCTAAAGGGCAGGACCCATGATAATTCCAAACATCACCTGTGGGAGGAGCCTCTCAATTCCACCTCCCTGTTCCTAGCTACCTTACCTTCACACAGATATCTCAGCTCTTTTTGACACTTCATCTGAGTACATTTCATAATACAACACCTGTATCTAGTGGAGTAGACAACTTTTGAAGACCCCAGGGAAAAAGGTGGAGGGGGTAGGGGTGGCTCAGTGTTCCCAGAAGGGGCAGAGCTGAGAGTGGAAGGAGTGGGGCTGAGGGAAGCCAGCCCTCAGCACTGGCTAGGGCATAGCACTCCCTCCCCCCAGCCCTTAGTGCTGCCTGGAGCACGCAGCATAGTGCACTGGTAATGATTTAAAGGACCTGGGCTCCAGCCATCACTGCTGCTATTGCTGTGCCCCAGGGCAACTGCCCCCATTGTCCCCACACACAATGGCAGGCTGGCTTGTATCATTTTACTGATGTTTCCAGTGTTCCATAGATAACTTAATAACTTTCTGCTCTGTTAACATGTGCATTATAGAAAAAGAGTTGGAAGACAAGTAAAAGCATTTACTGGAAGATGCATAGTATAAGTATGTCAGTTTATGTACAAAACTGGTTAAGTGATGCTATTTGTATAAAGTTTCTTGAGGTGTGTCAGTAAAATACCCTCAGTGAAACAGTTCTGCCTTCAGTAGTAATAGCTACCAAGGATGCATACATGTCACAAATTAGTAGATCTCATTCTGAGGTAGGACACTTTTGGATTATCAATTAAATGGCACTCTTAATGCTATAGACGTATTCCTTGGCTTGTTTTCCAGATATTTTTCTATGGAAATCCAATAGGGGTACAAATTATCTGTGACCATCCAAACACTATTGAAATATACAACATTTGTTCACCTCAAATTACTATAACATTCCCTAACTTACCAGAAATAAGATCCCTGTCAATATGCAATAAGGCTACACTGAGTTACACCAGCAGAGCATCTGGGCCATAGTGCCTATTTGCTTCTCCTGGGCAAGGTATATCTGGTGACCTTTACAGTCAATCATAATAGCGGTACACAAATGACTGGACTCCTCATTGATATTAGTGGGCACAACTCCACTGAAGTCACTTGAATTGCATCCATTTATGATGACATTAGGTTTGCCTATGTAGTATAATTTTTAGAGATAAGGAATGATGTAAAAATCACTTGAAAAGTAGGCTTTTAGGGAGACAATGTGGAGATACACAAGAAATAGTTTAAAATGTAGTTCAATATTATACTGCAACTAAACTCACTTGCACTTTCAGAAGAATAAAACAAAGTTAGAACCACATTCATGTATTATTTGCTACAGTATAAGAGGGATGCTGTCATTCAGATTTGGAATTTGCATATGGATTCCAAATTATCTGCTTAACAGGAAACTACTGAATTAACCAGGGAAAATGCCAACGTACATATTTAGCCACTTGTCTATGCGCTGATTAACAAGAGACAATTTGTAACCATTTTCACACACTATTTTTAGAAACATTCTTCCACTAATTTGCCATCTGTGATGATTTTTAATTTTTTCCCTTGGTAAACATTTCTGAGAAATAATTAGAGCAGTAAGAGCTTGAGAAAATTTGCCTGGCAAGCAAACTCACACCCACCTCTTGTAAAGCAGACAAGTTTTCCAAGCCCAAACAGATTTCATTAAAATGAATGTGGAATTTAACAGTAAGAATGGGAAAGAAAAGAAGCTGAGTTAATTGGAACAAACACTAGCTCAGTTTGTCATGAGTCTGTTCAAAGTCTGAATCAGTGGATTCAATTCATAGGGTTTGGGATTTTTGGCAGAGAAAATGGAAAACTGAGAGGAAGGATGATCTGGGGTTGGCACTAGACTGGGGCTTGGATGATTTCAGTCCAGTACTACTCTGACACAGATTTCTTATAAGTCATTTAGGCCCTCAAGTTGCTCTACTGGACAGATCCTTGATGTCTGTGGCATACAAAATTTGCAGAACTGGAGGCTTAATCTTTGCTACACCCTATCTGTAAAATGGGTATAATAATTCCTTTTTCATGTGTATTTTATATTGTATAGTCCTCAGGGCAGGGAATTCTTTCTATAGATATGTTTACACAGCAAATAAAATCTTGTGGCTGAGCCCTACCAGCCAACTTGGGTTCACAGGGCTTGAGCTGCAAGGCTGTTTGATTGTTCTGTAGACTTCAGGACTTGGGCTAGAGCCTGAGCCCTGGGACCCTTCTACTCTGCAGGATCCTAGAATCCAGGTTGAAACTGGAAGTGTATGCAGCAGTAAAACAGCCCTGCAGACCGAGTCTTGCAAGCCCAAATTGCTTAGTACAGGCACTACTCAAAGCACCTAGCTGCCCCCTATAGCTCTCTGTGCTGCAGGGAGGAGGGGAAGGTGAAGGCAGGAGGCAAGCTTTCTGTGCTGCTCCTGCCCCCAGAAAAATCTCTCAGATCCTATTGGCTGGAAACCAGACAATGGGAGCTGAGAGATTTTGCTAGATATGGGGGCAGAGCAGCACAATTTCTCAGCTCCCATTGACCTGGGTGCTACAGTCAGCCACTCTTTAATTATACTGTGGGATAACCCCAGCATGCTCCTGGTTCCAGATTTCACCCAGAAATGTGCATTTTATACTGTCCACCCCTTTCAACACAAGCTTATCTAAAGTTCATCATTTAATTAATAAAAAATGATATGCACACTCTTGTTCTCTCAAATGGCATTTCCCAAACACTTCATGCACGCTGGATTAGATAACACAATAAAATGAGTTTATTAACTAGGAAGAGAGAGATTTTAAATGAACACAATTGAGACAAAAGTCAAAATTGTTTACAAGAAAAATAAAGTAAAACACAACTCATGTCTAACTTAAACATTTAGGGTAAATTCAAAGCAAAGTCTCTCTCCCCATGTTTTAATAATTCTACTGGATGAGCTTCCTTCAGTCAGAATCCTCACCCCACTCCACAGTTCAGTACAGCTTCTTCTGTTCAGCTGTCTTGAATGCTGTGGTCAGAGAAAAAAGGAGGCATCCTTTCAGGTGTGTCTGCCTTCTTTTTATAGTATTCCTCTTTTGAGAAGGCTCTCCCAGCTGGGAGCAGGTCAACAGACAGTCTCCATGGACAAAATTCTATGCTCTAGATTTTTCACTTGAGTCCTTTTTCCTGCCAATGAGTAGCAATTTAACAGGTCAGTTTGACATTGTTTATAATTGGCTGAGTTACCAGCTTTCTCTTTGTCTTTGAGGAACTAGTTTGGTCATTCTTTAGTTCTGGAACATTCTCTATTAACACTATATAGTGGTGGAATAGTAAGACTTTTTAAACAGTGTTGCCACACATATTTTACCAGGACAATAATGATAGCAAAATTTGTGTTTTCAAATTATACCTAGCAAGGCATACTTTGGCCAAATATTACTACAAGAGGGTGGAATATAGGTGTACAGTTGATCAGAATTACCAACTCTGACTGCATATTCAGTATTATCAGATAGATCCCTGATTATTTTAATTAATTTTATTTTTTGCTGGTATTCCATAATATGTCCAAACTTTCCAATCCTGCTCATGTAGTTTGTCCTAAAATTGATCATGATCAGCATAAACTTATGCATACAACACATCAACAGAAAATTTTAGTAAAGGTGGTTTAAATTTAGTTGTTTTTATTTTTCAATGTGTGGTTTTCAGTAAGTTTATTTTAAGAAATCTTGCTACCCAGAAATGTTGTAGATCATAACTGGAAACTTTGGGAGCTAATTAGTGGGTCATATTACAGCTATGAAATGGGTATTTCTGCTAACCAAAGGCAGAAGCAGAAAATGGTTATTTTATCACTAAAAATCTGCTGCAAGTTTCCATGTAGCTCAATATCAGTGGGTTTTCCTTTGATGGGCTCACATTATCAGAGAACAGAAAAAAATTGTCTGTCTCCTTTAAGAACAAACAGACAACCAACAGATGTTTAGGCAGTAATGGGCATCATTATTAATGCTGAGCAACTGTTTTTTTTAAAGGCTGAAATTGTACTGGAACCAGATGTTTCTTTTAAACAATTTTAAAACCGTGCTCAGTTCTTTTCTTTACACAGCGTGTATAATCTTTAAGAATATAAAACATATCTATTGTGCTGTTTTGATGTTGGCCCATCAAGAAATGGCTGGTAAAAAAAAATCTGTTTTTCTATTCATGTCCTCAGGTTTCCCTCCTGACGGCAACACAGCTTAACAACCATTTGTATTCCATTCATAAATCTAACGTAGACTGCAGTAAAAAAAGGAAAGGGAATGATAACATTAAATTTCCTGAACATCCTTAATTCTATCCTCTTCTGTATATGCATTACAATCAGGCGTGCTGATGGCGAGGAGGGTGGGTCAAAGAGGACAGTTGCCCTGGGGCCTGGTGATTCAAGACTCCTTGCTGTAGAGGCTTCTGCTAACATCATAGGTGCAGTAGCTAGAGCCATGGATCCTTTAAATCACTGTCAGAGTACAGCGTGGCATGCTCCAAGCAGCTCACAGGGCTGGCAGGAGGGCGAGGGGGCAGACTAGGCATGGTGCGCTCCAGGTGTTCCTGAGGGCTAGCTGCACCCAGGCCTACCCCTTCTGTCCTGAGACCCTGCCTCTTCTGGAAGCACAAAACTGCTGCCACATACATATCTTGCTTAGGGGCCTGGCAATTTTGTTGGGCCACCCTTATTATACACGGTCTTTAATTATATGTGTGCATACTGTTTTCCCCACACAAGCCCACAGCTTCCTTTGACATGCAAGTTGGACACTTCTCCCACATTCTTCATCCATCCTGTACACTTAGGCTACGTCTAGACTGCAAGCCTCTTTCGAAAGAGCTTTTTCAAAAGATACTTTCGAAAAAGCCTCTTTCGAAAAAAAGTATCTAGACTTCAACCAGTACTTTCAAAAAAGCAAGATGCTTTTTTGAAAGAGTGTACCTGGGCAGTCTGGATGCTCTCTTTTGAAAAAGCACAGTTTGCATTATATAGTGCCTTTTATCGAAAGAGCACTTTTGAAAAAAGGTGTTCTTCCTTGTAAAACGAGGTTTTCTGCGGTCAAAAAAACTGCCGCGTTCTTTTGATTTATTTTTGAAAGAACACGGCAGCAGTCTAGACGCAGGGGAAGTTTCTTCGAAAAAAGGCCACTTTTTTCAAAAAAACTCTGGAGTCTAGACACACCCAAAGGGTGCATCTACACAGCATGCTAAACTCGTAACTTATTTCGATTTAATTTCAAAATAGGCTGTTTTGAAATTTGGCGCATCTACAAAGCACCAAATTTTTAAGTAACATGCTACTTTGAGACATCCCTTCATGGAATAAGGGATGTCAAAAAATATTTTGAAATAATGGTGGCATGTTAAGATGCAGAGCAGCTATTTTGGGATACCTTTGGTATCCTGAAATAGCCATGCAGTATAAACTTACCCTTGAAGTACTATAGTAAAATAGTGAGTTATAACTAAAGACTGGGTCACAATTAAGGTTGCAACTTTAACTGGCTTTTCCTGTCTTCATGTTGCAATCTTAATATTCTTAAAAAATATTTTTGTCAATGGAATTTCTTTGGGGTATGTTTTTATAGAGAAAATAATAAAATAAGATCTGGATCTATTTGCTAGGCAATGGTATGCAGAATGCTTTGTTAGTACACAATTCACCTAGCATCACTACAGTTATTGAAAAATCAAGAAAAGTGTGGTGTTTTCAGCATTCACAGCTAGCTTTGTTACACATGTTTGCTATGTCAAACAACTAATAAAATGTACATGTAGATTCATGAATGCATCTCTGTAATTAAAGGTCTGTTCAATTTTCAGTTTTAAACTACCTTTTAAGCAAAAAAAAAAAAAAACATAAAACTTTATTTTGTACCATAATTTAATATAGTAAATTCTATTCCAGAATTTTTTTAATCCATACCCTAAACAAAAATACAAACTTTTTTATTGTAGTGTATTGTATTCAAGGTTCTTATACTACCCTTAACAACACATTATCTGAGCATTTTCTGCATGTGCATCAAGTGATATAAACTTTAACAGGGTTCAAGAAAGATCTAGATAAATTCATAGAGGTTAGGTCCATCATTGGCTATTAGCCTGGATGGGTAGAAATGGTGTCCCTAAGTTCTGTTTGTCAGAGGCTGCTATTGGATGAAGGGAGAGGGATCCCTTGGTGATTACCTGTTCTGTTCACTCCTTCTAGGGCATCTGGTATTGGCCACTGTTGAAAGACAGAATACTGGGCAAGATGGACCTTTTTTCTGAACTAGTATGGCCCTTCTTATGTTTTTATGTACAGCATTTGCCACATGTGACCATTATACAGTTGTATTTGGTGTAAATAAAAATAAACAAACCAAAAGGGATGTAGGGAACTGAATTAAATACTGGATTTAATTTTAAAAATACAATCTTCAAAAGTAAGTTTCCAGGTATCATGAAATATGGTGCGAACTCTGTTAAACAAACAACTTGACAATATGAATTAGCTCCCATTTTTGGGTCTGTAAAGAAAAAGCTGATGTTTAAATAATAATGTAAATACTTATTAAAGGCACATAAATCGTAATATTAACCATAAAATGGAAACAATAACAGTTAAAATAGAAATTCTGCAAGGAAAAATGGGAAAATTGTCATCTTCTGGCAAAACTTCCAATAAATAGGCTCTGTGATAGTGACATAGCTTGGGGAAATAGATCCTTCTGCAGTCTGTGAAATGCCCATGCAGTCTTCCCAGCTGCACTACTTCCGCAACTGGACTGCAGTTAAGGTGGCCTTCATCATGCTTATTTGCCCAAAGCTCCTAGGTTACGTCTAGACTACAAGCCTTTTTCAAAAGAGAGCGTCTAGACTACAAGCAGATTTTTCAAAAAAGCGAGCCACTTTTTTGAAAGAGAGTCTACGTTTACCGTGATCAAAAAAACTGTTGCGTTCTTTCGATTTACTTTCAAAAGAACTTGGCTGTAGTCTAGACACAGGTGAAGTTATTTCGAAAAGAGGGCACTATTTTCAAAAAAAACCTGTAGCCTAGACACACCCTTAAAGTCCCACTTTCATGCTGCAGCCACCATCTTTTTATTTACAGTGCTCTTGTCCCCAAGCTATTGTATCTCAGCACATTACAGGGCAAAGTAGAATTGGTGGTTCATTACTGGGAGGTTCTTATTGAGGTTTAGTCTAGCCTACAAAGGTTTTTTTGGCCAAAAGTGTGACATATGACACCCCAAATTGACATAGTTTGGTAGGTAAAAGCCCTCATGTAGATGCAATTATGCTGAGAAAAGAGTCCTTTATTTGGCATAGCTTAGGTTGTTCAAGGAGATGGTGAGGTGGTGCTAGTAAATATCTACTTCTGTTGGTGCAACCTGCATCTCCATATATTGCTATGCCAGCAATGCTTTTGAGTGCATCTAACAAAGTGGATTTTACCCCCAAATCTTATGCCCAAATAAATTTGTTAGTTTTTAAGATGCCACAGGAATTCTCATTGTTTTAGCAAAGCATTTGTAATGTAGACAAGCCATGAGATAGATGCCATAGAGAACAGCAAGCGAAGGGCATGGAGTCTCACTTAATAGTGTGTCCATGACTGCTTCTCCTCTGTTCATTGAAATGAAAGAGCAGATGAAGTTCCACTGCCTTTTTTAGATCATATGTGGTCTTGCAAAGGAGATAGATAGGAATTCCCTGAGCATCCTTTGCATACATTTTTTTTTCTTATGGGCAAGGTCATTTAAATAGCCTTCTAGTAAACTAATGAGTCTTTAGCAAAAAAAAAATAGACAAAGGTCTTATGTATTGTGTCTCTGCCCAATAGTGTTAATATCTACCAGTGCAGTTAAAAGTTGGGGTTTTATTTCATTGATTCTTTGAAAAAACAATCAATTAAATTCCTTTGAAAATATTTAATATTTTGAAAAGGTCCTCCTCCAGGCAGAGTATCAGTCAATGCATATTTAATGGCTCTTCACATCTTGTACATAGTACTACAAGTTCGGTTTTGTGTGTGACCCAGTGTCAAATTGAATTGATCCTGAATTAATAAGTAGAAGAATTAAGCTACTGAACAACAAATATAAAATAAGTCTCCTTTCTCTCTCTCTCTCTCTCTCTCTCTCTCTCTCTCTTATTCTTCCTTTAAGATTATACAGCTGAAAGAAAAGGCAGAACCATCAAAGCAAGGTAATTATTCTAACAATAACATGCCCTGATTAAATTCTAGTCAAATACACTAATAAAACCATTATGTTCAATTAGCAACTGTCAAACAGCATTGGTTTTGGAGGAAAACTGATAATTTATTCCTCTATTCAATTGTTCATTAAAAAGTCATGGAGATAAGAAATATTGCACATAGAAACAGCACCAGTAACAGATGATTTACAATAGAGCAAATTCCTCTGTGCAAGAAGAGGCAGACAAAGGTGTGAGCACAAAATATCAAGTTGAAAACATTAATTTAAAATAGATTCAAAATATGGTATTTTTATGGGTTTTCCCATATGATTTTTCTGTCTTGGCTAGGTAAGTCAGTCTGCAGATATTCTAGTTTGTGCATACTTCACCTCACTGAAATGTATACTGAAAATATATATTGTAAATTCTTCTATGAAAATCATAACTCTTAAAAAATTAAACACAAAAAAGGGTCCATTACATGCTTGAATGGGACTGAAGCATTTTCAAAAAAATCCGACCAGCTGCCTATTTGCCCTTTAGGTGCCTATTCTTTTTATCTCACTCTAGGAGAGTAATACAGCTCCACAGAAGTCAAGGAGAGTCTTTTTATTGACTTCAGTTGGTGTTGGATAGCACCATTAGTCAACCCAAAGTACATGCTTACCTCATCTAGGTACTTCTGCATGTGTTTGTCTTTAAGTAGTTCAGTTAATTCAAAAGGATTAATCATGTATGTCAATGTTAGGCATGTGCGTACAAATACACGTTTTCTGGAACAGAGACCGTGACTGTTTCCTTTTTCAAAGGGATACTACCTCCCTGTTACAGCCAGTCCCGTGGTTGCATAAAACAGCCTTCTTTCACTGACACCTGCCCAACGCTACTGCTCTGCATGGTAATCAAGCTTGAGGAAATCATGTGGGGATGCAGAAAAGGTAGATCACTTAAGGATTTATCATGGGTGTGTCTGTGTGCTATTTTTGTCTATCAGCCTGCGAACACTCTCAAAGGCATTGTCTGCCTCAAATATATTAACCTGTGTGACCAATGTCAATATGATTATTTTAAAAAATGCCTTTCTCCCCAATATATGCAAATTTGCCAATTTCAGGCAGGTGTTGTTTCTCTAAAGGAAATATAGTCATCACTTGCATTGAACAAGTTATTCCTTAGATTATAGCTTGAACTGTTTCTCAAGGCTTCATGAGCTTCAGCATATTCCCATTATGCCTCTGGCATTTAGGGCAGTGATGAAGCTCCTCCACTCCTACCTGTGTCAAGTCTTTCCAAAGGCCATCATATACATTAATGGTTAATTTCTCTGCTGCTGTTTCTGTAACACATTTTTGTTTTTTAAAGACAACGGTTGTTAGTCCCATACCTAATCACCACCATACAGCACCAGGCTGTCAATTTTGTCTGGCTCCTTCCCCACTGGCACGATTGAACCTGCCAGGGCAAAAAAGCACCCACGGACATAAACTCTGGGAATTGTTAGAGAATGTGAACTGTCCAGCCACAACAAGGCACTGATATCTGTCAGCATGTCCATGGGAAGCAGAGCCATGGGAAGCCCTGGTGCCCCTTGCGAGGCTGAGACCAGGAGTGGCACCCAAGCAGTATGCCCAGGTCTAAAACTCCAAGCCCCAGTGCTGCCACGGGCAGAAACCCTGAACCCCTTATCCCAAGGTTCAGATGCTCAGACTCACCCCATTCACAAAGGCACCCGATTCAGCTGCACCCCCAACCTCCATGTGTCTAAAGTTTGTAACCTCTTCTTCAGAGTTACGGAAAATTTCAGAGATGCTATCTTCCTTCTGTGGCATGTCTAACTCTGAGGTTCTACGTACTTGCCATTGCCAATAGAAGAGAAAGAAGTTAGCTGGACAAATATTGTTAAACAGATTTTAAGTGTAAAATGAGTATAAAATACAGTGGGTTTTATTCCCTTTTCAGAAGCTGCTTCATTTCAGTAAAACTGTAGGAATTTTTGTTGGATTTCAAGTAAAAAAAAATGGCAAGAATGCTGCAGTTTAATATATACTGGAAAAGTACTTAGTATTATTATTCCCTGATGAGACCTCTTAGTTTTGATCCCAAAACTTTAATATAACTGAAAATATACATTGTGTACCAGATTGTTTCCCAGCCCCTGCCCCCTGCACAAGTAAAGATGATCTGCCAGTGAAATACCCATTTTCTGCCAGTGAAACAACTGCCTTAAATGTAAACTAGCTGGCGTTGCCCGACGTTGCCCAGGAAACCGGAGGAACAAAATTTAGAAAAACAGAAGCTGGTCCTGACAGCCTCCAGCCACACCGCAGCTGCCAGTGCTTGACATCTGGCCATTATGGCAGACCCCCATACTCTTCTACTGCTGCATAAAGCAAAATCTCTGACTCAAAAAAGAGGCATTGCAATGTTGAGAAACGGAGCTATTTGACCTGGCAAACTTAGATACAAAAGTCACAATAGAAACTATGTCACGAGTCTTGGAGCCATTAAAAGCACAGTGGAAGGGAAAGCCCCCAAATCACGGGGGCTGCGTCTAGACTGGCAAGTTTTTCCACAAAAGCAGCTACTTTTGCAGAAAAACTTGCCAGCTGTCTACACTGGCCCCTTGAATTTCCGCAAGAACACTGACGATCTCATGTAAGATTGTCAGTGTTCTTGCGGAAATGCTATGCTGCTCCCGTTCGGGCAAAAGCCCTCTTGCACAAATGCTTTTGCGCAAGAGGGCCAGTGTAGACAACGTAGTATTGTTTTGAGCAAAAAAGCCCCGATCACGAAAATGGTGATTGGGGTTTTCTTGCGCAAAACCGCGTCTAGTTTGGCACGGACGCTTTTTCGCAAAAAGTGCTTTTGCGGAAAAGCGTCCATGCCAATCTAGACACTCTTTTCCGCAAATGCTTTTAACGGAAAAACTTTTCCCCACCATTGCTTGAAGCATATGGAGGCCCCTCTTCAATAGTGCAATGTTTTGCTTCCTATCAGATGGTATTTTTGCTGATGGTATTTAGCTTGTAGAAGCTAATGTTTTTTTGGTAGGGAAGTAGGGGATAGGCATGGTGGGTCTGCAAATTTTCATCCAAATTCTCATTGAGGTATAGGGATGCCTCAGTCAGTGGTGCTGGCCCTACTGAATCTGAGAGATTTCAAGGTGACACCTCAAACTCTTCTCCCATCTTTTTTGATGCAACTATGAGTCAACTACCTGAGCCTGCTGGCACCTCTATAGTCCCTCCTCCAGCACCACCCCCTTGACCAGCTGCCCCTCCCATGGACTGCATCTCTCATCCTCCCCTCCCCCCAGGATCATCCAGTGTCAAACCCAGGACCATGCCCAGATTTGGGGGATCCCCCCCGCCTTGGATTAATTTCTCACCCACCCAGCATCATCCAGTGGTGCCCCTTGGGCCAATGTCCCTCAAAGGAGACCGCCCCCCACCATGGGCTTCATTTCTCACTCACTCCCTGCAGGATTGTCCAGCCCCACTTCCTTCACCCCCCCCCCCACAATCCTGCTCTCCCCGCACTGGCTCTCAATGGTCCAGCCCCCCCGGACCAGCTCACCCTCCCAAGCCAGCCCCCCAATCCTGCCCTCCCCCCCACACACATCCCCAATGGTCCAGCCTCCCTGGACCAGCCCTCCCCCCCCTTCATTCCCTCCCGCTTCCCACTCTCACCTCTGGGTCCCGGATGCGCTTCCTTCCAGACATTTTTTCAAAGGGGCAGCTGAGCGGTAACACCATCCCCGCCCTCTCCGCCTAGAGCGAGTCCCGGCAGCAACTTGCCCGCCCATTGGTCGGATTCCAGGCCCCGGGCCAATCGCAGTATTGAAGAGGGGCCTCCCTATACTTCTAGCAATGGTGCGGAAGCTGCTTCTTTCTGCACTGCCAAGCTCCATGCAGCCCCAGGGAGAGGCATCGGTCTCTCATTTCTTCCTTCCCACAGTACCTTAAAACCTTCTCCTGGAGGAAAGGTTATCTTATGGAAGGTTTGGTTGCGGTAGGTCTTATAGTGTCCAAGTTATTAGAGCACAAACATACAAACATTTTCCTTATGCATATTAGAGTATTCAATAATTACAACATTTTAATTATCTTAGTAAGAACTTTGGAAGCTGTAGTACTTTAGACAACTGCTCTTGAAAGTCATTAATTACATATTTAGGACCCTGTCCTGCAAACATTTACACACATTAATTAAGTGGGATGACTCATATGTAAAATATTTGTAGAAGTGAAGTCTTGAGCAATACTATGCTGTCAGAAAGTATTTCTGTGGCATCCCAACTTTATTTATATTGACTATATTATCAGGGCCTTGGAACCTCCAGCAAAAGGGATCGTCTGGAAATAATAATTAGGAAGATTACAGACTAGTGGGGTTACAGAATCCTGCAAACAACACAAGAGAAAAAAGACTGTACAGATGATTTTTTGAGTGGCTTTGGGGAGAGTAGAAGTTCATTCTCTATGTCTTTCTTTCGTCTCCTTGCCCAACATTGCCAAATATATAAGTGTTGTGATCAGTCGAATATAGATGAAGTTTGAAGGACTCATTGATCAAGGAGAAATCTGCAGTGGTAGAGCCCCACAGTTTGAAGAAATAAACAAATTTTGAGCAGCTCTAGAAATATAATTAAGCTGAATCCATGAATTTTGGGATTGGATCCTACTTACATTAAAGTCAGAGTGAGATTGCCTACCATTTCCTGTGCAGCAGGATGAAGCCCACAACAGCTAGCAGGATTGTACTGAACATTACATATTAAAATTGTAATTTTGTGTAGTACAAAAATGTTACACCTTTCTCATTTTCCTTTATTCTTTTCTTTAATTTAAAAAAGCACAGTACACTGGGTTTATATTTACTCATTGATGTTAGTCTGTCAAGAGCTGAAAAGGAGTTATCTATCACTTCAAATGCAGTGAACTCATCTCAGAATAGCCATGAGGGCTCTTGAAACCTACTTACATGCTACAAGCTTCATCTCTGGAAAAGCTACATATTACGTGTATTCTGGTACTTCTTGATGGCCTTATAATGTACTAAACTGTCAACATTTGGACAAATATACCTCAGGAATAAAACATCATTTTTTAAAACAAAATCTTCAGTGGGACCCCGGGGCTTTTCTTGTGTACCTGAAGAGCCACAGAGTTGAAAGCCTTGGCCAGAGCGGTCACAGTGGGGCATTGTGGGACACCTCACAGAGACCAAAAATGTTAACTTTCCCAGCACTGCATCTGCACTCCCCTAAAATCAACCATGCAAACTCAAATTTATTGTTACTCTTTGTGAAAAGCAAGAATACAAAAATTGACTTTAATAGCCCTTAAAGTCAACAGAATGGGCTTGGTGATGTGGACTCTTTGTTTAGAAAATCGACCCAATTCAGTTAAATTCAATATAAACTCCCAGTGTAGACCAGGCCTTAGTGGGAGGAGGGGAGAAGAAGGAAAGGAAAGAAAGATATAGAGAATGAACTTTTCAAAAGTAATCCAAACTTATTTTTTAATTCTCAGAAATGATTTGGTTCAAGTTTGTGTATAAGTTCATGCTAAGTTTTTTATTTCATTTTATCCAAAATGTTTCTCTCATCCTCACTGAGTCTATGTGTACACTGCAGGCTTTTGTCAGCAGAGAGTATCTAATGAAGGGCTCATTAACAACTTCTCATGCTTCATTTGTATATTCTCTGCCCGAGGCTTTTTGCGCAAGAGATTTTTGTGCAAAAACAAGCAGTGTAGATGGATCCATTTTGCACAAAACCCCCCTTTTCCACAAGATCTGTATACCTCCTTTTTTGAGGCATAAGGATTTTGCACAAAAGGGGGGTTTTGCGCTAAATGGATCTGCGCAAAAAGCCTCGGGCAGAGAATATGAAAATGAAGCAAAAGAAGTTGCTAATGAGCTCTTCATTAGCATTCTCTCTGAAGTGTAGACATAGCCTTAATGTGTGCTTGGCTTTTGAGAGACATAATCTCTGAACATGTCACTTCACACTTAGTCCACCATTACAATCTACAACTTTCACTATTGTCCTGAATGACAAACAGAACTATTTCCTGCCTACAGCTTAATAGTGGTGGAAATTTTCCACCCACAAACACTGTTGTTAGTTTCATAATTACTGCTTCCTATTGAATGCAGGGCATAAATGAATGCCTGGCCAGCTCTTTTGGGTTCAAATCCAGTGATCTTCATCAGGACAATAAATGTGCAGTCATTAAGTAGAACATGCTCCTGCCAAAAGCACAGTATAATAAATTTTCTTTAATAGGAATATACTATTTTAGCATATTAGTTAATTTGATGAAAGGACAAATGAGTTAATTCCTTCAGCTTCAGTGAGTGCTGCAGAAGCAGTACATTTTCATTCATTGCTTAGGGAACTATTCATTATAGAGAGCTTCCATCTGAAAAGTAAAAGTAAATCAGGCTAGTATTTAATATAGTAGATGTAATAAATGTAATTCCAATTGAAAGAACAAGAGTATAATTATCATTATGGGCAATTTTATGGTGTTGCACTTGTAAAGAGCAGAAATCAAATCCTTGATTGTTTTGATACTCTCAGGTCTCCCTCCATTAATGCAGAGCACACAATGGTGACTCAAATCCAGAAGGCTTACCTTCTCTGGAAGACTGTAATCAAACGAATGGACAGAACTCCATGAAAAAAACACCCCTAAATCTGGTAGAAACCATTCTTAACAGGTCCTCACTAATGAATATGAAATTCATTCACAATTTTTAAAAAAAGATTTGAAATGCTATACAGGGCGTTTAAAATCCAATTACAGGTTGGCCAGATGAGGGGAGATGTCTCCTGCCCTCATCCCCAGCCAGCCGGCCCCCTGCCTCTAGCCCCCTTTACCTCCTCTCCAGCTGAACTGTCCACCCAACTACCTCTGGCCTCGAGTCCTGGACTCATGCCACCGTAAGTGGCCAGGTTTTCCCTGTGTCATACTGCCATGGGTGGCCAGGCTTCTCCAGATCCACACTGTCACCTGCTGCTGGGGTTTTCTAGCCCTGTGCAGCTGAGGGCGGCCAACGTTTCCTGACCCTGCACTGCTGTGGGCTGCTGGAGTTCTCCAATCCCAGCCCCAGAGCTTCTGTGGGACACCAACCTGCCTTCTCCCAGCCCCAGCCGGGCTGCTGGGCCTCCTGCCATTATGTTCCTGGACTCTCGGCTGTTGCTACACCAAAGAGTGTTGGTTTTCAAGGTGCAACCTGCATTCAATTTGTGTACACCATTATGAAAATCAATGACAGCTAGAGACACTTGAGAGACATAGGGCCAGATCCACAGGTACTATAAGTATGTGGAGCTGCACCCATTTCCATCTGCAGAGGATCTGGCCCATTGAGCATAAGAAGCTATATAATGCACTTCTGGAAGCAGACACATTCTAAGGCCTCTTTAGGAAGCAGCATGAGAAATTATTAATGTACCTTATAAAGACAAGTATCACACATATTGTGGATTATAAGGGTACGTCTACACTAGCTTGTTAGTTCGAGCTAGGTAGGGTAATGAGGGCAAGCGGAGTTGCAAATGAAGCCCAGGATTTAAATATCCCAGGCTTCATTTGCATGTTCCCGGGCGCCGCCATTTTTAAATCCCCCTTAGTCCGAACTCCGTGCCCGTGGCTACACGCGGCACGGAGTAGGTAGTTCGAATTTAAGATCCTCATTCCATGAGGAGTAAAGATAGTTCGAATTAGGATCTTTAATGAGAAAACTTTAAATGATAAGGAAGACAGCAGAGCTTTCTAAATTTGGGGGCAAATCTTGATATAATTGTTTGGGTAGTGTCAAGGCAATCACTGATAAAGCCCAGGGTTTCAAACTATGTTTTGTAAAATCAAATTTTACATTATGTTTTTTTTATTGTAGTCAAACCATCTAAGCCTACCTGCTATGCCTGATGTCAAAGTAAATCTTGCCTTTTACTGTTCTTTGGGCTTATCTCATCCCATCAGTTTGTTTTAGATTTCTATGTACTCAGCTAATCCCAAATCAATTTAGTGTTCTCAGGTTGAGTTCATTCTTTACTCAAACATTAAGAAACCTTCAATAGGAATAGACTCAAGTGTGAAAATATTTGTATTTATATACTAGACCAAATTGTGAGCTGTTGTAAATTGGTGTAGCTCCCTTGACTTCAGTGAAACAATGCTGATTCGAGCCAAGAGTCTTACCCTGCATTTAGAATGAGGACAGGCCCAGCTATTTTAACTCTGAAGAAGTGAGTTTGAGCAAGGGTTCAAAGGCAAGTGAATGAAGTGCACCTTCATTATGAAAATGCTTGTGTACTTAATAAGCTGAAATGCTGCTAATCACAATTAATGACTGAAGCTTAGTTCTGTCACTGCAGAACTGGAAATTCTGTATGTTCAGGTTCAGAAGTCATAGGGAATCTTTTGCCTCCTTGGAGCCAATGTCAGCCTCAAGCATTTGAACTTGCTTAAATGTATTAATTTTACTAATTTGCCTGCAGTATAATGAATGATAGGAAATTAATGCTTCATATTAGTGATGAGTCTAAATCCAGACTCCAAATCAAAACAATCCTGAATTTTAGTTGATCGTTCTAGACTTTGGACTCAGCCTAACTCTAAAATCCACGAAGGAAGCTTTGGCCAAGATGTCTCACTGTACTTAGGCATTTGAGCCCCATTTTTAGGCAATACTGTGATCCATAAGACATCTACACAAATGCTATCCTAACTCTGAAGCTGCCTAAATTCACTTGTCATCTACATTTCTCTAAAAGTTCCCTAGACACCTAAGTTTCTGCTATTGGGCATGTACTGTTCTATCTGACTCTAGGAATCTGGATGAAAATCTCCTGCCCAAAGTCTAGAGCAATACACAAATTAGAGGGAAAATACCTGTCCTAACTTCAGAGTCTGATCTGTTAGGCATACTCGGAGACTACCTATTCAACTCATTTATGCTTCAGATAGATCCTTCTCATTAGCATCACCCTGTCACAAGATTAGATGTGTTCCTGGTTTCCTGGTTTTGTGGACTCCATTATAAGGGACCTATCTCTCTCCATTGTCATGGCTCAATCCCTCAACCTGACACTCTGTATGCAGATATGAGGGGGAGGGGCTAACAGAATCAACACTGTAAAACC
The DNA here is from genome assembly GCF_049634645.1 of Pelodiscus sinensis. Lineage (NCBI taxonomy): Eukaryota > Metazoa > Chordata > Testudines > Trionychidae > Pelodiscus > Pelodiscus sinensis. The sequence goes on along the minus strand of NC_134711.1, from coordinate 36,132,791 downwards.
TGTCTCTAGCACTCCCAGCAGACAGGCTATCTCAATCTCCTTGAGATCAAAGAAAAAAAATAAATATAAATTCACTGCCAACACCCAAGTGTACTTAAAAGATATAAAACAAACCCTTTTCCAGGGAAGAGATCACTTGGGAATCCCTTACCTAAGGCAAAGCTCTTCCGTCTGCCCCCAACCTCCCTTTTGCTTGGAGTTGGGAAAACAAACCGAGGGAATCCACAGAAAAAAATAGACTCTGCCCTGGTAACTAGGCAGGTAAACTTCAGAACACAACAATTAACCAATACTGGTTAATCAAAACAAACAAAGAAGGACAAGTTTTTTATTATCAAAACAAAACTACCGTTGCAAGCATAGTAAATTGACTAGACGGTAGATAGCCATGAATTGACTTAGACTCAGGGGAAGTCCCTGGGCTGTAATCCTTAGTTACAAAAGAGAAAACCAATTAGCCAGCTCAGACATGATTTCCAAACCCCCAGACAAGGAAAACAATAAATCCTGACGGACTATCTAAACTTTTCTCTACTTACACATTTCAAGAAGTCTGTTCTTGGAAGGAGAAAGTGACTCCCATCTCCCTCAATACCTAGGGGAAACTGCTCTGATCTCAAACAAAGAAGAGAGAAAGAAAACCTCCTCTGTCTTGGTTTGAAATTCCTATCTGGATTTTTAATGGCTGACTGCCCAAACCCTTCCCCCCTCCCCAGCGGACACCTTTGCTATGTACCTGAGTTAACCCCTTTCTCACTGGGTGATGGTCAGCATGCCTCCTGTTCATGGCAGATGTGTCCCTGATACTATGCTGGCTTTTGTGAACTCTATTATAAGGGGCCTATCTCGCTCCATGAATTTTATGTGGTGCCTGTCAGCCGACGGTCAGGGCAGTGTGTGTGTGTGTGTTTCCGAGAAAAGGTTTAATGTCCGTGTCTTTACTGCTAGGACCGGGGTCCCATCGCAGAGGGTGGCCAGCAGGCCAACAGATGCCCCGTTATATAGGAAGAGCTTATTACACCTTAGATTTTAGCTGCTAGAACACAGGGGTTCCTTCGCAGCGGGCAGCCTAGGAAAGGCTGAAAAGGTGCCCCAACGGATCTTGTCACCTGGGAGTGACACAGATCCAAACGCCCAAGCTCTCCCTATGTCTGTCCCTTTATGACCGGCTGAAGTTCTTTCAAATTGTGCTTGGTTCTGTTACAGCAACTGAAGGAGTCAGGTTAAAGCTTAAACAGATACAGGTTTATTAAAAGACTTATAAAAGCATATGGTTACAATGGCTATTGCTCTATTTCTTAAATGCTAACAAATACAGATTTTAAAAATGGTTACAAAGAAAATAAAGATGGAAAATAGAAATAATGGTACCAAGTGACAGCTTAATCTTTAAAGAGCTCTAACACTATGTATATATATACTTAAACAAAGGACCACATCCAGGTACAATTTTTACCCCTTTCTGTGCCTCTCGACTCCAGCGTGTCAGGCCAGGGCCGGTCTCTCAATTCCTAGGAAAGACGAATACGAGGTGGGCGTCCCCTCTGGAACCTCGGGAGATCAAACACCAAACCCGACCAGTAGATAGATGGTAGATTGACACTCAGAGAAAATGCGCTGCTGGACCCATCTATATACCCCTGGGGGCCCGTATCCTCTTTCTTATCTAAGATGCCGAATTGTACTGGTCTGTTTTGTGGCGCCAGTTCTTACAAGCAAGTTTCAAGTTAATTTACACTTGCAAGAGAGATAACTAAATTGTGAATACTAGACATTTTTTTACTGGGCGAGAGATTCCTCCCCCCGCGGATGGATGTGTGTTCGTATCAATATGGGTTTCAGTCAAGGGCACTCCTTGGCAGCCTCTTGGTCAGCAATTGGCGTATCTCTGTTTACAGCCATTCACGGTCACACAGCCTGGGCCTTCTTCTCTGTGTGCCCTGGATGCTCCAGGCAAGCAAAAATGGATGTTACAAGGGGCGGGGGGGGGGGGGGGTTTCCTGTCTGGCTGCATTCCACCCCCTGATACGACACACCACATACCAGGATACAAGATGGCGGTGATACCAGCACCTCTTGCCCACCTTGGGGGAATCTAGAAGTGCCCGATGGCCGGAATAGAAGGTTCAGGATCTAGGAATTGGCTAGGGTTTTTTCCTAGTGCTGTATATCGAATGTGCACAGAAGAGATAGCTGCATTAACTAGGCATTGCACAATACATAGAGTTATGCAGAAAATTATTACAAAAATTACAGTGGTTAGAGCAGTGGTTATAACAGAGTGTAGAAAAGGAGTTAGGGAAAATCTCAGCTGTTGGGCTAACCAATTTAGCCATGAGATGTTTACATTCTTAATTACAGCATGTCTTACCCCATACAGTCTGTTGCCACTTCCCTTGCCTCCCCCCAAAGTTATTTTGAGGATTGCGGTGGTCGCTGTCATCGAACCATACCGGTCTCCATTGGAAGATGTTGCTCTTGTTCCACTAGTTGTTTTGGGCTGAGAGGGACAAACTTGATTTCCAGTCTAGTAGAGGAGTCAAGTAAGGTGTTCTGGTACAGCAGTAGCAGTTGGGATGAGGAAGAAGACCATGGCGAGTTGGAGTACCATGTCTTGCTTCAGCTTAGATTTTTTTTTCTATAGTTCAGTCTATAACAACAGTGATTGCAAGCGCTGCAACAGCAAGCGGTATATATACAAAAAGTTCATGATGGTTTCCCGGATCCACACCAGCGCTGGGAGGGATACATCCCACTGGAGCACTGTTCAGGGCCATTGCCTCAGTTTCCTGTAATAAAACAAAAAGTTCGCCGGTCTTGGATACAATCCAAGCCTCAGTAATGGTTATTGGTGTTAGCCCAGTGTCTGCAGTGGTCCAGACTCCTTTTCCCTTGTAGGAGTGCAGTACGCGGGTTTGCATTCCCAAACTGGGGTGTTTGATTACCACAGTGTCTTCAGGTGCATATTTAGAATCTTTGAGTGGCACAGTGTGGCTAGGAGAGGTTCTCCCTGTAGAGAAGAAATCTCTTACTGATCGGACTGCCCGTAGGGGTCTGCCGATTATTTAATCTTTGCATCACAGTATTTAATCTATTTTCTCATTTGCCATTTGTGGGCCTTTGGGTCCTCATGGATTCTTTACTTCCCCACTCCCATGGGTAGGCACGGGGGAGATGGGGACTCACCACCATAAGGGCTGGGTGGTCAAAGCTATCCTTTTCTTCAATACTGGCCTTCTAATTCTTGTAATTTAGTTCCATTAATTAACAATCTAATTAGTCTCTGGTCCAAATATCTGGTTAGGTCTAGTGAAGTGGACACAGAGCTGGACAAATCCTTCAAACTATTCAGGATCAGTTGGTTAGCTTGGCTGGTGTCAGGCATTGGATATTACTGCATCTACCAGCCTGGATTCTATACAATTTCTAGGCTATGACATAAGTGTTGCTGGCAGAGTTTCCAGGCCCAAACCAATCTGCGATGGTATCTGCTAAGCCCTGTCGTTGCCCAATTAGGCACTTGCCAATTTGATTAGCCAGTCTAGCACACAGCTGGTCTATACCAGTGTGGAACATCACCAAGGTAAGGACCAGTGACAATTGTCCTGGTTCTGGGACAGGGGTCTGTTCAGGGCATGATGCACAATTGGGAGGCTTTATTTTGTCCTTAAGGACCTGGTTGATGATATCTAAATGAGGGCAAGTTAGCAATGGCCATTGTTTAACAAATGACAGCCATGCCTCAGGGGTTACCTTTGTCTGGGCTTTAAGTGGTAAGCCCCAGTGGGAGTCAGTAGGTCCAACTTCAGTGGCCTGATATCAGTGTTTAGCTTCTTTCCCACAATATACCATACAAACTTTAACTCAGAGGACTGTGTAGTCTTTGTCCTCGTAGTGTTCATGTTGTTACAATAAACAAAATAATTCTGTGTGAATGCGGGGCGGCCCAAGGCCGTGTATTCCCCATTGCTATTAGCGTGTATTTTTCCTATGTATGTAACTTGAAGGAGGTTACGTTTACTAGAATCACTGTTTCTCTTATAGGATCAAGCATGGTTCACAGATGTTTAATTATTAACCCATGAAATTCCATAATTCTTGAGGCCTTTTAAGGCATCAGGCACCAATGAGTAGCAGGGCAAGTAGCTGTTATTGCAATGGTGAGGTTACTAGTTTCCTCATTGTTGTGGGCATCTTTACTTAAATATGCTGATGTCCCACTTGCTCGTGTTATTTCTTATAGATTTCTTATTATCTCTGGCGCTCTAGAGCTATTAAAGCAAAACCAATCTGGTGGGGGAGAGGGCTGGTACCTCACTCCCAGTCCTTCTGTTCACGTGATGCACTCCTCGCTTCTTTCCAGTTTCTTCTTTATTTACCTGTGGAGACATTGTTAACATTCTCCTAGCTTAAACAATTACTAAACTATCATCCTTTCACTAAAGTTTAAAGTTGCCAATTGATTGGGCCCAATTATTAATTTTGTTGGTTTAAATTCATGCTTCTGCTTTACTCAAAGTAGCCTTTCATTAAAACAATATCTTACACACAACAATATTTGCAATTCGTATTACAAATAAGACACACAAGACATACTTGGACAGAACACAAACTTATTGTGTCATGACACAGAACCATGGTTTTTGTTGTTGTTGTTTGTTGTTTTTCTTCAGCTGGCACCAGCACTTTCTGATGATCTGAAAGACAAGAAAACATCTCTAACCCCATCGGGGTGGCCTATTATAACTTAAAATACTGCCTAAGATCTGTTAGGGGAACCTGTTACAGCTAGTTCCTTAACACTTCTATGGGCGAGTGAGCTACAACTTTCCTAGAACAAGGGCGCTTTATCGGTACTCGTGACCTTCCACTCCCATGAATTACCTTAGAGTTGCTAACCCTCCCTAACAGTGGCATGCCTCAGTTTCCCTCTTGTACCACAGATCAGGCTTAATGTGTGAAGCTATAATGCTTTTCCTTAGCACAAGGTGTTGGTTGGCCAGTTACTGTTCCTGCAAGCAAAAAGATTTTATTTTCCTAAAAAGAATCATATGTACAATGTTACAGGCTTACTTATGAGGGACAGTTAGTTTCACACCTCTTCAGAACAGAAAGGCAGTCTGCACTCACTTACAACCTTGGATCTGAGAGCAAGCTAAAAGTGTTATCAACTCAGCCTTGAACATAGACACTGTGAAGTTTCAGAGTTTGGATTCTTAAAACAATAACTTGGTTTTCTTAGAGAGCAAATTTAACCTTAAAAGTTGAATGCCTAACACAAGCACTAACTAATTTGTGCTTTGTCTGTTTACAATTTTAAGCAAGAGGACGTTATCTAAAACAAAATAAAACTAGTTCATTTGAAACCCACAAAATAAAGTTACAATATATAGAGCTCATTCTTTTATGCAGTTAACCAATTAAGTTTCAGTAGAATCCCTAATTTTTCTTGCAGATTTAACAAAGTGTCTGTAGACAAATGTTTACATTTGATTGTTTCTTTGCCTAGATGGTTTGCACAGTGCTTAAGAAAGAGAAGAGGCTTCAAAGAAACGAGGTGTCATTTTTAAAGCAGGTTTCCCTTCACATATTACAACAATCGCTTAATTCTTTCTACACTCCCTCGGAGTTCACTTTTTACTTTCACATGCTTTTTCCTCTTATGATACATCCTGATTTTGCTAAATGACTTTTCTCAATGACACAGGTTTGTTCAGTATCAATTTGGTAAGGAGGGTGGGCTTTCTAATTAGCTCCACACACACCTCCTGATTCCTTTCAGTAGGTAAATCTGACTGTGTGTTATTGTAGTCAGCTATTACTAATTTTAAACTTCTTAGCATAGGGTTTTCATAACATCCATGCTACAGCAAAGTCTGTAGTGTAAATAGAGCGCTCATCTTTGGACAGTCATTTTCTTTTGGGCTATTCCCGGTGGCAACTCCTTTCCCTCCAATATGGGCTTAATGATTGGGAGAGGAGTGTGAAGTGTTATGGCTTGAGCTTGGGTTAGCTCCTCTGTTTCCCTTAGTGCTGTGTAGGCTGTCAAAAGCACTTTTCATAAAGCGTGTAATTTAACTGTGACCCCTGCCATAACTTCGAGCCAAACTGTATGGGGCGGCGGAGTACAGTTTCTCCTTCTTGCCATAAGGCATAGGACATCCCTGTGTTTCCCACAGTAAGATACAAATGAAATGGGACCCATTAGGGTAAATCGAACCTATAGGGAGACCAACAATGGACCCAGAATTTCAGGATGAAGAAGGACACCTTGCTCAAGCTCTGTGAGTGACTTGCCCCTGCTCTGCGGTGATGGGACACACACATGGGGCCCGCCATCCCCCTCCAGAAACATGTGGCCATTGCCCTCTGGAAGCTCTTCACGCTGGATAGCTACAGATCCATGGCGAACCAGTTCAGTGTCGGGAGATCCACCATCAGAGCAGTGCTCATGCAGGTATGGCAATTTCCGGCCACTGTGCCAGGATGGGGGGTGTGCGAAGAGGGGATGGGCTGCCCTAAGGAAAGGGGGGGAGGTGGTGAAAGTCCCCTCCCCGGATGGTTTAGTCTGTCCCAGCTGCACTACAGACTGCCAGCGGTGGCCAGGATTGCAGGGGGGGTTGCTCCTGGGAGTGGGGGCGTGGGACAGTGGTGGGGAAGGAGCAGTCTCAGCCACCCTGGCACCCCCGGGTATGTCTACACTACAAAGTTAATTCGAACTAACAGACGTTAGTTTGAATTAACTTCGATAGGCGCTACACTAGCGCTCCGCTAGTTCGAACTTAATTCGAACTAGCGGAGCGCTTAATTCGAACTAGGTAAACCTCATTCTACGAGGACTAACGCCTAGTTCGAATTAGCTAGTTCGAATTAAGGGCTGTGTAGCCACTTAATTTGAACTAGTGGGAGGCTAGCCCTTCCCAGCTTGCCCTGGTGGCCACTCTGGCCACCACAAGGGAAACTTGTCTGCTCCCCTCTCGGCCCCGGAGCCCTTAAAGGGCCACGGGCTGGCTGCACAGTTTATGCCAGTTGCAAGCCTGCCAGCACCCAGCCAGCAGACCCTGCACCTGGCTCGCCATGAGCCAGCCACCCGATGCCACCCAGCCCTCCCCCTCTTCCCGGGACCAGCCTGGTGGCTCCCAGGAGCCTGCTCGGGGCCACAAGAGGCGGGGATCGTGGACCTCATCGAGGTTTGGGGGGAAGCCTCCAATGTCCATGATCTCCACACTAGCCACAGGAACACGGCTGTCTACGGCCGCATGGCTGACAGCCTGGCCGCCAGAGGCCACCAGCGGACCCGGGAGCAGGTCCGCTGTAAAATAAAGGACCTGCGGCAGTCCTACTCCCGGGCCTGCCTGCCAGGGGCTGACCCGGAGGCCTGCCCCCACTTTCAGGCCCTGGACCGCATCCTGGGGGCTCATGCCATCCATGTCTCCCGGGTGGTCATCGACCCCGGGGCAGAGGGATCCATCCTGGACACCGAGGAGGAGGAGCCAGAGGATGCCGCGAGCCAGGAGCCTGCCGGGAGCCTGCCAGGAGCCTACCCAGGACCCAGGACCCCCGAGGAACCCCACAGACTACATCTCCTGTGTCGTCCAAGGCTGGGGAGGCCTCCACCTGTGAGTACCATCATGCTCCCCTTATGTGTACGGGGGGGGTGGGGAGGAGACCGTGTGCCTGTGCCTTGCCCACCATGGAGCAGCAGCTGGGTGTCATGCAGGGGCCTTGGCCTTGCAGATGGGGGCTGGGTTTCACCCACCTTGTCCCCAGGGAGAACTGACCGCTGCTCTTGTTTCACCACAGCCGCAGCACCTGGGACTGCAGGGCGCACCACCCCGCCTGCAACAGCCACCCGCGCCCGGGCCAGCAGGCGTGCCAGGAATGAGGAGGACTACCAGCAGCGGCACCTCCAGTTCATGGAGCAGCTGCTCCGCAACCAGGAGCACTGGGTCCAGGAGGACCTTCGGCTGCGCCAGTGGAGTGTGGATGCGCTGGAGGAGCAGGGCCATGGCCTCAGAGGCCACCTCCGGACCCTGGTCGACCGGTTCCTGCCTCCTCCTGCTCCGGCTCCTGCGGCTGTCCCAGCTCTCGCTCCTCCTCCCACCCCTGCTGCCCCTGCTCCCTCTCCCGCTTCCTTCGCCCCCCCATCCCTCCTGCCCCACCCTCCACACCCGCTCCCCCCCGAGGCCCCCGCACCCGCAGTGTTGCAAGACGGGAGAGCCAGCCGGACCCCCAAGCCTGAGCTTTCCCTTCCCTTCCTCCCCTTCCACCCCCTTCCAGCTCCCTCCTCCCAGGTTTCCCCCTCCCCTCTCCCACTCTCACTCCTTCCTCCCCCCACCTCCGTTATGTAAAATAAAGAGAGGTTTTTTTTTGCCAAAACAGGTGTCTTTATTTGACATTAGGAAGTGAGGTTAGGGAGGGGAAAGGGGAAGGGGGAGGTTGGAAGAAGGTCCCAGTGGGGCATGCAGGGAGAGTTCAGTCCTCCTCCTCCACCTGGAAGCTCTCCCGCAGGGCTTCCCGGATCCGGACGGTCCCCCGCTGGGCTTCCCGGATGGCGGCAGTGCGGGGCTGAGTGTACTGGCCAGCCATGCGGTCAGCCTCAGCCATCCAGGCTGGCAGGAAAGCCTCCCCCTTCCTCTCACACAAATTGTGCAGCACACAACATGCTGCCACCACGGGAGGGATGTTGTGCTTGGCGAGGTCAAGGCGGGTGAGGAGGCACCTAAATCAGGCTTTCAGTCACCCAAAGGCCCCCTCTATCATGATGTGGGCCCTGGTCAGCCTCACATTGAAGGCCTGGCGGGAGGGGTTGAGGTGGCCCATGTAGGGCTTCATGAGCCAGGGCTGTAAGGGATAGGCCGCATCCCCCACCAGGCACACGGGCATGTCCACGTCCCCGACCCTGATGTGGAGGTCAGGGAAGAAGGTCCCAGCGTGCAGCCTCTGGCACACGGAGGAGATCTGGTACACCCTGGCGACGTGTGCCTTGCCGGACCAGCCCACATTAACGTCCGTGAACTGTCCCCGGTGGTCACACACGGCCTGCAGGAGGATGGAGAAGTACCCTTTGCAGGTGACATACTGGGAGGCCTGGTGTTCCGGGGCATGGATGGGGATGTGCGTCCCGTCAATGGCCCCCCCACAGTTGGGGAAGCCGAGGGTGCTGAACCCCCGGATGACGGCGTTCGGGTTAGCGAGGTGGACCACCCTGTGGAGCAGCACCAGGTTGATGGTCTTGACCACCTGAGGAGAGACACAGCAAAGCGCGAATCAGTGGGGCGCCTGGGTGGCTGGGAGTGCTCGTGCCCTGGCAGTGCCCCACGCCCCACTCCTGGGAGCAACCCCCCCGGGAGGCGTGTAGTACAGCCAGGAGAGACTGGTCCCTCCTGTGCGGGGCACTTTTGCCTCCTCCCCCCCTGTCATCCCATTTTCCCTGGGGTGGCCCATCCCCTCCTTGCAGCCCCTCTTGCTCCTGGCCCAGTGGCCGGTGAGTGCCGTGCCTGCATGAGCACCGCTCCGACGGTGGATCTCCCCATGACGAACTGGTTCCCGATGGATCGGTAGCTGTGGAGAACTTCCAGAGGGCGATGGCCACACGCTTCTGGAGGAGGATGGCGGGCCTCATGCGAGTGTCCCTTCTGCACAGAGCAGGGGTGAGCCACTTGCAGAGCTCCAGGAAGGTGTCCCTCCTCATCCTGAAGTTCTGAGTCCACTGTTGGTCTCCCCAGCGCTCCAGGACGATGCGGTCCCACCAGTCGCTGCTGGTGTCCAGATGCCAGATGCAGCGGGGCACGCCGGCGCCTGGGCGCCGCCGCAGCTGCACCATGGCCCCCAGAGTGGCCAGGCGGAGAGGCAGGGGGCTGACATGCACCAGGTAGAACCAGGCAGCCTCCAGCCATTGCTGGCAGGCTTGCAGCAGCAAGCCCATAAACTGCACCAGAAAGTGCAGGGCGAGCTCTGGCTCCATGTTGCCACCTGCGGCGGTGTCCCCGAAGGGAAGCACCGACACAGACGGGCGCAGAGAAAAACGCTTTGCTGACCCTCAGTGAGGTAGGCAAGCAAGTGGAAAAGCTGAGAACCGGCTGTCCAGGGGGTCCCTTTAAGCACGAGCCTTAGATAGCCTCAGACAGCAGCCACACAAAGCAACTACTGACCTGATGCCCTGCCAGAACTGTTTGAGCTGCCCTTAAATGCGCCCCTGCATCCAATCAGTGTGGATGCACTAGTTCGAATTAGCAAAATGCTAATTTGAACTAGTTTTTAAGTCGAGATGTGCTAGTTCGAATTAACTAACTAAGGGTATGTCTACACTAGAAAGTTAGTTCGAACTAACGGACGTTAGTTCGAACTAACTTTCCTATGCGCTACACTAGCGCTCCGCTAGTTCGAATTTGAATCGAACTAGCGGAGCGCTTAGTTCGAACTAGGTAAACCTCATTTTACGAGGACTAACGCCTAGTTCGAACTAGCTAGTTCGAACTAAGGGCTGTGTAGCCCTTTAGTTCGAACTAGTGGGAGGCTAGCCCTCCCCAGGTTTCCCTGGTGGCCACTCTGGCCAACACCAGGGAAACTCTATGCCCCCCTCCCGGCCCCGGACCCCTTAAAGGGGCACGGGCTGGCTACGGTGCCCGTGCCAGGTGCAAGCCTGCCAGCACCCAGCTAGCAGACCCTGCACCTGGCACGGCACAGAGCCACCCACCCGATGCCCCCCAGCCCACCCCCTCTTGCCGGGACCAGGCTGGCGGCTCCCGGGAGCTTGCCCTGGACCGCAAGAGGCGGGCACCTTCCTGGGCTAGTGCGGACATCGTGGACCTCGTCCACGATCTCCGCACTAGGCACAGGAAAGTGGCCGTCTAGGGCAGGAGAGCTGCCAGCCTGGCCACCCAGGACCAGGTGTGAATGAAAATCAAGGGGGTCCACTGAGACCCCCGACCCTGAGCCCTGAGCTTACAATGGCCGTCCTGGGTCAGACCAAAGGTCCATCTAGCCCAGTAGCCTGTCTGCCCACAGCGGCCAACCCTAGGGACCCTGGAGGGGATGGACCGAAGACAGTGACCAAGCCATTTGTCTCGTGCCATCCCTCTCCAGCCTTCCACAAACTTTGGGCAGGGACACCACTCCTACCCTCTGGCTAATAGGACTCCATGGACCCAACCTCCATGACTTGATCTCACTTCCCTTTAAACTCTGTTCTAGTTGTAGCCTTCACAGCCTCCTGCAGCAAGGAGTTCCACAGGTTAACTATTTGCTTTGGGAAGAAGAACAACTTTCTCTTACTAGTTTCAAGCCTGCTACCCATTCCTTTCCTTTGGTGTCCTCTAGTCCTTCTTTATGGGAACTCAGGAAGAACTTTTCTGAATGCACCCTCTCCACCCAACCCCTGCTTTTACAGACCTCTATCCTGTCCCCCCTCCGTCTCCTCTTTTCTAAGCTGAACAGTCCCAGTCTCTGTAGCCTCTCTTCATCTGGGACCTGTTCCCAACCCCTGATCATGTTAGTTGCCCTCCCCTCTCCCAGCCTTTCTCTTCCCCTCTCCCACCTCCTTTTCCCAGTCTCCCCCAGTTTTTTTCAATAAAGACAGAGTCAATGTTGGAAGAAACGTTATCTTTATTTTGTACATCAAGAAGAAGGGGGGCTAGGGAAGGGCAAGTGGAAGGAGGTGAGGGAGGAATGGGGTACGAGCCCCCGATGGGGAGGACTGGGCTGGCTCTGCGGGCTTCTGGGGGTGGAAGCTCTCCTGCAGCCCCCCAATTACTCCCTCTCCCCAGATGGCAGCCTGCGGCAAGTGCAGCCGGGCTGATGGCCGAGTGGTGTGATGTGCCCAGTGTGGGCACTCAGGGCACTCCAAGCCAGAACTTCTTTGCAAGCGGGGCACCCCTTAGAACTGTGTGTCCGGGGTGGGGGTCGGGACCCTTTAAGCGCAGCCCTCGGCTAGCCTGAGACAGTATCTCCATGCTCTAAATCCTCCTTTTATGCCCTGCCGGCACTGCTTCCGGCCATCATTAAGCCCTGTTCAGAGTCCACTCAATGTGGACTTACTAGTTCGAACTAGCAAAACGCTAGTTCGAACTAGTTTTTAGTTCTAGATGCGTTAGTTCGAACTAGCTTAGTTCGAATTAACTAATTCGAACTAAGTTAGTTCGAACTAGCGCTGTAGTGTAGACGTACCCTTAGTTAGTTCGAATTAGCGCTGTAGTGTAGACATATCCCCCGTGACTCTCAGTGGTTTTGTGTGTCCCTCTGCAGGTGGTCAAGGCCATCAATAGAGTGCTGATCCACAGAGTCATCCACCTCACCCTGGGCTTCTCCAACTGCGGGGGGGGGGGGTACTCGACGGGCTGCACATCCCCATCCATGCCCCGGACCACCAGGCCTCCCTCTACATCAACCGAAAGGGATACTCCTCAGTCATCCTGCAGGCTGTGACCACTGAGGCCAGTTTGTGGACATCAATGTGGACTGGTCCGGTAAAACACACAGTGCGCAGGTGTACCGCAAATCCTCCATGTGCCAGAGGCTGCATGCCGGGACTTTCTTCTCTGACCACCACACGTGGTGGTAATGTGTTGTGTGCTGCATAATTTGTGCAAGAGGTAGGGGAAGGCTTTCCTGCCAGCCTGGATGGCAGAGGCCAACCACTTGGATGGCCTCTACATGCTGCCCCACACGGCTGCCAGCTGGGAGGCCCATCAGAAAGCTGTCTGTGTCTGGGAGGCCCTGCAGGAGAGCTTCCACCCGGAGGAGGAGTGAAGTCTCCCTGGCATGCCCCACTGGGGCCTTGTGCCTTATTCCACCCTCACGTCCTTCCACTTTCCCCTCCCTAGCCCCCCTTTCTGATGTAAAATAAAAACATATGTGTTGCCAAAAACAAACTCTCTTTATTGACCATAACTGGGGTGAGGAGGGAATGAGGGGGCAAGAGGGGAGGGGGAAACCTGGGAGGAGGGAGCTGGAAAGGAGAGATGAGGGGCGGAAGGGGGAGGAGAAGCTCAGGGTGGGGGGGTCTTACTAGTCCACCTATCTCCCAGCACTGCGGGTGCAGGGACCTTGGACTCCCCGAGCGGGGGGAGCGGGTATGAAGGGTGGGGTGGGTGGAGAGGGAGGGAGGAAGAAGTGGGAGGAGGAGCATGAATGAGAGGAGGAGCAACATCTGGGGCAGCCGCAGGGGCTGGAGTGGCAGCAGGCAGCAATCTCTGCACCAGGGTCTGCAGGTGGTCGTGGATGACATGCCCCTGGTCAAGCAGCTCCTGCACTCAGTGCTCCTGGCAGTGGACCTGCCTTTGCAGGAGCCCCAGGTGCTGCCGCTGATACTCCTCCTGGTTATGGGTCAGCCTGCTGAGGGCCCAAGTGCGGGAGGCTGTCCTGGGCAGGGTGGTGTGCCCTGCACTTGCAGCTGCTGCGGCTGTGGAGAAACACGAAAAGTGGTCAGTTTTCCCTGGGGACACAGTGGGTGAAGCCCAGCCCCCCTCTGCAAGGCGAGAAGGTCAGGTCTCCACACCATCATGTCCTGCTATCCCCAGAGTGTGAGCTGGCCCCTGAGCTGTATATAGTGTGGGTGTGGGGGAGAAGGGGAGATGTGCCCTGCCTCTGCGTAGAGGGGGCATGTGGAGGGAAGGCATCATGCAGTGTCACTCCCCGGGGTCAGGAGCATGTCATGTGTCTTCATACATACATCATATGGGTAACAGGCCAGGGTGGCACAGCACATGCACAGGTTGCTGCGTGCTCCATGGTCAACAAGGCGCATAGGTGTGGTCCTTGGTTTCCCTCTCCCACCCCACAGAAGGCACTCAAATGTCAAGGCCTCCCCGGCCTTGGATGATACTGGCGAAAGTTTTGCTGGGATGGCTCGGGGGTCCTGGATGCAGGGCATGCTCCCTCCAGGCTCCTGTGGCTCCTGGCCATCCTCCTCCTCCTCCTCCTCCCCCTCCTCAGTGTCATGGGCCTGGGACACATGGACCATCTGACCCCCCAGGATGCGGTCCAGGGCATCGTAATAGAGGCAGAGGTCTGGGTCAGCTTACTGCAGCTCTTTTATTTTCATGTGCACCTGCTCCTGGATGCGCATGTGGCCTTTGTTGGCCAGGCTGTCAGCCATCCGCCTGTAGATGGCCACGTTCCTGTGTCTAGTGAGGAGATCGTGGACATTGGAGGCCTCCCCCCAAACCTCAATGAGGTTCACGATCTCCGCACTAGACCAGAAAGGTGCCTGCCTTTTGCGGCCCCTGGCAGGCTCCTGGGAGTTGCCAGCCTGCTCCTGGAGAGCGGTGGAGGGCTGGGTGCCAGCGGGTTGCTGGCTCATGCTGGACCAGGTGCACAGACTGCTAACTCTGTGCTGCCAGGCTTGCAGCTGGCATAGGCACTGTGGCCAGATTCTACCCCTTTAAAGGATCTGGGGCTGGGTGGGAGGGGGAGCAGAAGAGTTTTCCTGGTTGTGCCCAGAGTGGCCACCAGGGCACCCTGGGAAGGGCTGGAGGCCCCCTATTTTGAAATAAGTGTCTACATAGCGCTTATTTCAATTTAGCTATTTTGAATTTGGCATTATTCCTCATGGAATGAGGTTTACCAAATTTGAAATAAATGCTCTGCTATTTCAATTTAATTTTGAAGTAGCGGTTTGGCTGTGTAGATGCTAGGGAAGTTATTTCGAAATAAGGGCTGTTATTTCAAAATAACTTTGCTGTGCAGACATACCCTCATTGAACTTCCTTTTTCCTCCCCTTCCTGAGCTTGTCCTTCCCTGGTCCATTGATAACCCATCTCTCCTTAGCTCAGTCAGCCACCTATGATAGTTGACACTTGGTACCTGTATCCTCATCTTCTAAAACAGTAGGATCATCAACTTTCTATTCACATAAAGCAAACATTCTTGCCTCAGCCCCTGGCCTTCCCCTCCTGAGGTCCCCCTCGATACCCTGCCCCTTGTCCGAGACCATGCACCCTCCCCCATCGCTCACTCTTTCTGCTTGCCTCTGTGCCATGAAGCACCAGGATCCTTTTTCAACAAGTGTTGCAATTGAAAACTGGACACCTGGTAACCTAATTAAATAGACATTGTGGTATTTACACCCAAACATCCTATTATAAAGTGAAATAATTAGTGTTATTTTTATCATTGTAAATATTCTAGCCTGAACAGAATTTGGGACATATGGTGCTTTCTTCTTTAAAACTTTAAATCTTCCAGATAATTTTCACTAATAGTCTCCAAAGAACCATATAATTTTTATCTTTTTGTATAATTTTAATCTCTTTCCTTCCAACTTTCCCCATAGTGTGTCAGAGATGTGACATGCTATAGTCTATTTCAATATATATATATATATTATGCAAATGTATGACCTGAAATACCTAGTTTATTCATTAGGCTATAAAGGACACTAGTGTATGTCTACATTGCAGTCAGAACTTTGCAGCACAAGCAGACACACCACAGCTAGCTTTAATCAACCTAACCCCAGATAGCAGTGAAGACATGGTGGCATGGACCCTAGTGTATGATGACAATGTAAATCAGTGGTCCCCAGCATGGTGCCCGTGTGCATGGCGTATGGGCAGTGCCCGCCCCTGGGCGTGCGGCACAGGCGTGGCACTGGCCCTGAGTGCATGTCACAGGGCTGGCATCATCCCCGGGCATGCAGGACATGGGCGGCCCTGCCCTTGGGCACGCGGTACATGGGCGGTGCCGGCCCCGGGCACGTGGCGTATGGGCAGTGCCGGACCCTGGGCGCACAGCACAGGTGCAGCACTGGCCCCGGGTGCATGGCACAGAGGCAGCCCCGCCCCAGGGTGCACAGTGCATGGACTGTGCTGGCCCTGGGCGCGCGGCGTATGGGCATTCCCGCCCCTGGGCACGTGGCACAGGAGCGGTGTCAGCCCCAGGCACGCAGCGCATGGGCGATGCTGGCTCCTGGGCATGTGGCACAGGAGCAGCACCGGCCCCGGGACTGCGGTGCATGGGTGGTGGCGGCACTGGGCACACGGTGTGTGTGCGGCCCTGCCCCCGGGAGCGTGTGCGGCCCCATCCCCGGCTGCCCAGCCCGTGAGTGGCCCACCTCCAGGAACCCAGCAACCCCAAAGGGTTGGGGACCACTGATGTAAATGAATACCCGAGGTTCTATGTAGGCTTGTAGAGCCTGTGCTGTGTGTTCCCCCATCAATTGGAGTAGTACCAAAATCGTCCCAATATTAGTGGGAAAGTAGATACCTAAATGCAGTATTCAGTCAACTTGCTCAATAGCCATTACTGGGCTCTCGCTGGTTTTTTTTTTTTTTTCATTTTTAAACAGATGTTACCAGTAGTTTTGGTGGCTCACTGACAACAACAACATGGCAGCTGAAGTGACAAATATTTTAGAGCCCTAACATTTTATACATGGAATATTTTATACCAGACAGTTTCCTGATTCAGAAATGCATTTAAAAAGATGAGTTATTGAGCACGTGAGGATGCCACTGAAGCGCTCAATGTTATCCACAGGTTTTGCTGAATTGGGAACTAAGTTGTCTCTTAATTGGTTGCAGAATGTTGGCTGTGGAAGTGGAATTGAGGGAGGATGATGATCTTTGGATTTAAGTTTAAAAATGTAGGTCATATATTGTGTTTGAAGTACAATGTTAAAGAATTGTCCATAAAAATGTTAAATACATCAGTGCTTCAAAACACAATATAAATACATATAAAACCTGGTTGGCTGTGTTCTACCATAACACATCTTACTCTGCCTGCCAGAGAACAGCTAGTGTCACGACTATAACTACAGTGCCAATATTAGATTATGGGGATGTCATTTATCAAAATGAAATGAAATCACAGCTGCAGGGGATTGAAAGTTCTCTATGATAGATCACATTGGTTTACATTGCAGCACCATTCTTGAATGCATCACTGTGTTATGTATGAGAGTTCTGGATGATTAAACATTGAGAATAAACATAAATTGCATCAGCATCAAGATCTATTTAAATGCATGAAAAGAAATTCACTCAATTACTGTTCAACAACTCAGCTAGTTGAGAACAGGAGTAATTATTCACTGAGATCAAATGATACACACTCATTTATCAAGCCTAGATTGGAAGTGAGTATAGAAGACACATTTTTCTGATGAGGTGCAAAGGACTAGATTTCAGCTCTTTGAGTGCAGCTGCCAGACAGTTCCATTTCACTCCCAGTGTACCATTGTTCAGAGCAGAGGGCCATAAGAAGCATGTATCTCAACATCTTGTAGCTGTAACTCCATGTTCAAATGGTAGAGATGAGTTGTGTCTGCTATTCCAGCATTTGGTGGCAGGATAGAAATCTAATGCTAAGTTGTAGTGGCTGGACTTTCAATCTGCTCTTCACCCACAATCACTCTGGCTTTGTAGATGAAGTGAATTTCACTCTGAGTACACAAAGTATTATATAGTAAAAGATCTGAAGTAAAATCTGTGCTGCAAATTTTGCCATTGGACAAAGTATTCTGCATTGTTCTTAGTTAGTAGTCTTGTGTTAACAAGGGGCAAAATATAGCCCATTCCCTACTTTTCCCCTAGTGATTTACTTTCACCTTGAATGATCAGCTATTTCTGTGAAGAAAGCAAGTGGGTGCAAATGGGCTGGTTGCATGAGAGAGGCAGCTAAAAAAGACAACTCCACAAAGCTGACTGGCAAGTTCCTGATGAATCATCTTATTTGGTAGGAAATGGCTGTGATTTTCAAAGGTGCAGGGTCCCCCAACACTGGGGTTCATGGAGTTGAGTCTAGTAGTGTAGAGGCATGAGTCATGATGGGTCATCTCTGTCGCTGCTGCTAGCCCCCACCACACCAACCACTTGGAAGTCTGTTTTGGAATCACTTCCTCAGCCACTTGGAAGTCTGATTTCATTTCTGGAGTGCCTCATGCTCCTGGGCAGGGGGGTGAAGGCCCAGGTAGGGAAGTCCCAGCCCTGCTCCTTCTACCTGAGGCTCCACCCTTCTGCTCAAGACCCTGCCCCTTCAGTAACCTGCCCCCCTTAGAGCCAAGTCCCACCCAACACCAGCCCTAAAATCCAAACTTTCCTGTCCAGCCAGAGGGTTGGGGCTGTTGTGACACAGCCCCAGCTCTCCCTGCAGCCAGGGAGCCAGGCAGCAGATGGCTGGGGAACCAGGCAGCCGCACTGTGGCCTCAGCCCTCCCGGTGGTCAGGGAGCGTAGGCAGTTTTGGGAAGGCAATGCCTTGCCTTGTCTACGTTACCTGCCACTCATGTTCATGCTTGCAAAGTAGCAGTTGCAAAAGGGATTCAGGGGGAGTTAATTCAGCTTCAAATTGTACCAAGAATCAACTCCATTTCTAAGGAAAATCTTGGAGGCCTGCAGTATTGTTACTTTGGCACATGGACAGTAGTTCTCAGTTGTGCTCTTTTCCAGCCAGTCCACTCACAAGGCCCCAAAGGAGCATAGTCAGATTCTGCATTAAATGGAAGTGTAACACAGCCCACTAACTATTTTTACCTGTAAATACTGAAGCCATTATGTTTTAAACACAAACAGTCCAGTACACAGAGGAGCTGTAAACATTGGTACCTTTCCATTTGTTTACAATGAAGACTTCTTTTTAGTTAGTTTGGAGTGTAGCAAACGAACAGCTGGAAGCTCAGAAAATCAATTTTGTTTCAATTTGCTTCTCTTTAAATGAAAAAAAAAATGGCCTATGCAATTTACATATATTTTTACAGGAAGCAGTGTTAGGGCTCCATGTGTCTATGCCAAGTGTTTAACCTGGTATAATTTAAAATAGCTGCTTTGTAAACTGCAGAAGGGACAGTATGACCAGCCTGTCCTCTTTTCCAAATTCACTGTGCTAGCTCAGCTTAGATTACTAGTCAGAAAATATGTCACAAATACTATGTATTTTCAAAGTGTTTGTGTTACGCTATTTGGCCTGCTTTTCAAAGGTACTGAGTAACCAGAATTCCCAGTGATTTTACTGAGAGCTCTCATTACTCAGCCTGCTGGAAATCAAGGTACATGAGTTTCCACTTTGAGAAGCAGAAGTCATATTCAGAGCAGATAAGGTATTTATTATCTCACTAAATTCAGAATGTTAGAGCCATAACCCATAATGGCTGCATCTAGACTGGCAAGTTTTTCTGCAAAAGCAAGTGCTTTTGCGCAAAAACTTGCCAGCTGTCTACACTGGCCACTTGATTTTGCGCAAAAGCACTGACGTTCTACTGTCTGAAATAAGTGCTTCTTGCACAAATTCTTTGATGTTCCCATTCGGGCAAAAGCCCTTTTCCGGAAATGTTTTTGCGCAAGAGGGCCAGTGTAAAAACTGTTTTGTGCAAAAAAGCCCCGATGGCAAAAATGGCGATCGGGGCTTTCTTGCGCAAAACCGCATCTAGATTGGCACGGACGCTTTTCTGCAAAAAGTGCTTTTGCAGAAAAGTGTCCGTGCCAATCTAGATGCTCTTTTCCGCAAATGCTTTTAACGGAAAAACTTTTTCGTTAAAAGCATTTGCGGAAAATCAAGCCAGTCTAGACATAGCCAATGGGTTCTTAAACCTCTACACTTGTTTTGTTTGTTTGTTTGTTTCAAATTTCTCTTCTGTTCTTTGATGTCAGGGCTTCTATTTTACTAATCGATCTTCTACACAGTAATCAGATAATCTAAGATAGCTCTTATTGTATTCTAAAAATTATTGTAATTCACTTTGAAGGTCTCTTGTCTATAGTGATGGGGTTCACTCACCATATTGGCAACTCCTGTTGGTCATCTCAAGAATTAGCTCTTTTAGCCAGTACACTCTCTCCTGGCAATGCCTCTTGTACTGCCTTTTCCACCTACAACCCCATCTCAGCCCATGAGCCTCAGTGTCCTTTCCATGACTTTCCTTTCCACGTATAGCAGCAGCAGCCCAACAGGGGCTAACCCCGGTGAACCGGCTCCATTTAATTGCCCACCCCTGGATAGACTAAATGACCCTTGTGGTCCCTTCTAACCCTATGATTACATGATTCTGTAAGAAATGAGAAACTAGGATATTTCAGGCATCCTACAGAAAACTATGGGGAAAAACTGGAATTATCCAAATAAAAGGGGGGCCATTCACTGATGTGGCTCATACTGTAATTCTGTACATTTGACTCAAGTATCCCATTAACACCGTGGCCCAAAACAGGCCTTATTTACCAAACTCTTCAAATCAGCTCTACCTTTGGTTAGCAGCAAAGCCTAACTGATTAACAAACCAGCAATAAAATTACACTTCCTCTTTCTGTCAGCAGCTATCACTGTATTTCCCTGTTTGTCTACAATGGACCTTCTAGAATAGGAGAGACTGACGCTGAAGACTTCCCCTTATGGCCTTTACGGGACAGAATACCACCGCAGAGTCTGGAAATGTTACAATCAGAATTTGTCATGAGCATATGCACATTTGGGTTGTTGCCTATAGAGCTTGCTGAGATTTTTATTTTGTTCAGCATTAATGCAAGGAACCTATAGGCCTGTATCCTGTAAAACACTAGCTTAAGTAAGTTAGTATAAGACAAGTTGGCCTATAATCCTTAGCATACATAAAATAGCCCAACAGTTAGCCTAGATTTTAAGGAACTTGGAATAGTTTACTCAAGAGAGGGAGTTGGTACACAGTGATACCAGGCAACTGCAGGATCACAAAATTGCTTTAGCAACAGGTGACACATATGATAATGACCAAAAAGCATCGACATGTTAATCTATAGGACAAGGGCTGTTCATTATAATGAGGACGTTAGTTTTGGACATGGTTGGTTGGATAATGGAATGAATATTCATGATACCCAGAGTCTATAGTAGGCCAAAACACCACAGAGGTGGTTGCTAATTTCAGCTCTTCATTGTTACTATCTACCATAGATGTTGGGACATGGTTGGGGGCCTGGAACAGTGGACTCAGTTGGCATGCAAGGGACAGGGCAGGTCCTATGTCTCTCAGCACTAGGGCCTCTAGGAAGGATAAGAGTATATGCTTGGAATGATAGCTAAGATATGTCTAATATTATATTACTGCTATTTTTGTGTACTGTACTTTGAAGCTCTCTTGTCATTGCTGATTGATTTAATAACAGTAGCTAAGGCTTTGCTTTGGCCTCAGTGTTAGGCTACGTCTACACTACAAGCTTTTTCCGCAAAAAAGGCTGTTTTTACACAAAAACCGGCAAAGCATCCACACCTCAAGCATGCTTTTGCACAAGTAGATTGGCAGAAGAGAAGGCTTTTTGTGGTAGAGTTATTTCTCTCCCCACAAGGAATAACTCCTTTTTGTGCTACTGCTCTTGTGCAAAAAGGCGGGTGTGAATGCTCCGGAGGGGTTTTTGAGTAAGAAAACACAATCGGAAAAAGCACATGTGCTCTGATGGTCATTCTGTGAATGGCCATCAGAGCTTCCTTGCGCAAGAGTGTCCATGCAGTGTGGACGCTCTCTTGCGCAAAATCACATCACTTTAGCGATGTGCTTTGAGGTGTGGATGCGCTTTTGCAAAAGGCTTTTTGGCAAAAACCCTGCAGTGTAGACTAAGCCTTAGTGTTTTGCAGAATACCCCAGAGTTCCCTACAAAATACTGAAGATGTTGAACTACTTACTTTTAATTCTGCAAAACCTGGTTCTAGAGTATGAATGACATTGCACTGAGCTCATGAAAATAGTATCAATTGGCAATTAATAAAATTCGTAACCATTAAAAGGATCAGGATACTGTGTTAACCAAAACATATAGGGTGTGTCTAGACTACAGGGTTTTGTCGACAAAAGTGGACTTTTGTCGACAAAACTATACCTGCGTCCACACTGCCTTTGAGTTATGTCGACATAACATCGACAAAACTCAGCAGTTTTGTCGACGTATGTAAACCTCATTCTACGAGGAATAACGCCTTTTATCGACAGAGTTCTGTCGATAGAAGGCATTATTGCATCTACACTCTCCTTTGCGTCCACACTGTTATGTCGACAAAGCGGCTTGCTTTGTTGACAGGACTGGATGTAGTCTAGATGCTCTTTGTTGACAGAAGCTTTGTCGACAAATCCCTGTAGTCTAGACGTACCCTTAGTGAGTTCATGTTGAATTTGCTGAATTGCTTGTCAGTCAAAAAGTGAAAAAATCTGAAAAAATTGGAATTTCAACATCATAAAAATGAAACATTTTGATTTTTCAATTCAAAATGACTTCTTTTCAAAAACTTACTTCAGTTGTATTTAAAATATGGGGTTTTTTTTAAATTGAAAATGAAATGATTTGTGTAAAAAACTAACATTTTGTTAAACAGAAACGAATGGGTTTTTTTTCAACTTCTTGGTTCATGGGAAAAGTTTTGTTTTGGGTCAACCAGAAACTAATAACAATATTAAAAAATACAGACAGTGAACTGAAAAAAATCAGTTACTCATATAGGAATAGTTAGAAATACCATGTAAATTAACAGAATTTTTGCAGTATTTAGGTATTTCTATTTTATCAGAAATATAGATGCCTTAGAGGTGGGAAGGATCTATATAGAGCCCTTGAAAATTAGGAAATTCTTTCACATCCTAAGAAAAGTTTGGTCTGTTTTCAGCTTTAAAGTCAAGGTCTGATTTGTGATTTAGGCAAAGGGTTGCCATTTGATCATTTCTATTATTGACATCCATATTAGTGTCAAGTGTTATAATCCTTCGCCCTCCATCTCTTGGAAGCCCCCATCTCATCACACCTACTCACCATTCCCTCTCAAGACAGAAATATTTTGAAACATTATATTTTCAAATGTAAAAGCTCAAACCCCTAGCTAAATGCATGTTTATAAATACTGGACAATGTAGCTGATTTGGACCCTAATTCCCATAGCTATTAGAATATTTCTTCTGACTCATCTCTTCCCAGTCTGTCTAAAGGCTGTTTATCATCAGTGTAAGGTTAAATCCATTTTAGTTCAAGCAGAAAGCAATGGCCTTTAGCTTCTTGCTCTTTATATCCAGCAAAACTGAATAAACAGAATCAGTAAAAAAGGATTTTGTCCTTTGTAAGAAACCAGAAGGCCAATATTCTTAGACACAAATATAATTTCAGCCTGTATGATTTCAACCACATTAACGTTTGTTCCATCAGTCCTTCAAGCAAATGTCCAAAATGTGGCTTCATTTAAATCCATTCATTTTTAGACCTTCCTCGTTCTAAGCTGGCAGCTGGCTGGATGTGAAGGAAAATATTACAGATTCTGCAAGGGCAGTTATGTAGTGCTATAGTGTATTTGGGCACTAGATTACGTCTTTGACTTGCAAAACACCACAGAACCTTTGGGAATGCAAAATTTAGTTGAAATAGGATTTGCATTTGAACTTTAAGGCTCGAATTTAAGCAATCCTGTGATCCAGAGTTAAATAAGTTTGGTGACTCACTTCTTACCAACACTAATAATCACAAATTCAGGGACCATACTTTAGACAGTTTGACATAGTTTCTGAGTAAAAGAGAGATGTGGCAGTATGAACTGAATTATTTCTGGTCCTAGAAAAGAATAGCATCAAAGACAGAGGTCCTGTTTATGAACTGCTTGCCTGACATTTACCTCTCAATCAATAAACAAAGGATGTATTTTCTTGCAAATCTAGTCATTTAACATTTACAAAGAAGAGGATATTGCTTGAGAAATGAATGAAGACTTTCCCTACCTTAATAATTATGTGTATAAATCTTTTAATCTATCTTCAAAGCACTTAGCAAACATTATCTAATTAAAACATGAACCTGTTGAGATAAAAGTAAGATCAGACACAAACCATCTCCTGAAACTCAGACACTGGAGATCAATAAATTCTATTGTTTTTCATCCCAGTAATTGGTCAGGGTTTTACCCTTAAAATTATTTTTACAGAGTAAATCATCTGTAATGTAAGTCTGCCGATTCCTTTGTGTAATCACTCAGGAATAAGCATGGTTGGCAGCAGCTACCACAATTCTATTAAATGTATAAGTGGCCATCTGCACTTGAGTCTGCTCAGACTTCTGGAAATCTCTATGTAATTAACATACAGTGTTCTGAGAAGTGTAACAGATATGCTGTGTTAACACTGGTGTACATACCTTCACCTTCTACATGCTCTTATATGTCCCTACACCTATGCTGGATGTCCACTTATCATTGTACTGGATATAGATACAAAGCTGTGTGCACACATATACTTGTGTCCACACTGCCACTTATGTGACATTAGTACTACCATTTCAGGGGCAGTATACCAGGGTTCTGTGCTTCACGCTGTAGGACCAACTTTGCTGTGTGTTGATGATACAGTTCCCATCCTGACGCTTTTGCAAATAGCTGTTTGTGCTTATGTCTGCCCCTGCCAAACTAGGTGGAAGATATGGAGAACTGGATGATGACAGGAGTTCACTCCTGCTCTTTGTCACAGGCTAAATGTTTGTGCAGTGAAGCAGGCTACTGGTTAGATGCTGGGTGGAATTTGGGCAGAACTTCCTGACACATTGAGGATAGCTGACCTTAAGATCAATGATAATTCATTCAGCTTGTATGATATAGATATCAAATGTCGGTATTACCACAGTATAGCCAGAGGTGAACCATCACTTCTGGTGCAAGAGAACCAGGGTGGTGTAGTATGATCACATCATTGTGGAAACCCAAGATTATCAACAGGAGCTTCAGAACTTCCAAATGAGGAAACAAAGCTTCATGGAGCTGTGTGAAGAGCTCGCACAAAACCACTAGCATCAAAACACTTTGTTTAGGGAAGCATACCAGCCCAAAAGTGGGTGACAATTCCCATGTAGAAAGCTGCCAATACCACATAGCTATAGGTCCATTGAAAATCACTTTGGGGTTGGAAACTCTGTTGTCAGGATAGAGCTGTGCAGGTTTGCAAGGCAATGAATGCTAAGACCTAGCCATGGGTAGTGGCCTATGGTAAGATAAATGCACTGATGTTTAAAAATGTATAATTTTCCTAATGCCTTCAGGTGTGTGTGTGTGTTGTAGAGGAGGTGAAGTAGCAGTTCTTTTCAGGGTCTGTGTTACCAGCCCGCAGTTTCTTTTTTTAAAGGTTGGCCAAAAGTTGGAGAATTGAGTGATTTGCAAGGTACCGAAATGGAAAAGAAAGGTAGTTTTCCCATCTTGCAGAGGTGATCCAGTAACCTATGCTGGAAAGATATTTCTGCTCATAGTCACCCTTTTACATATTGTTGAATGGAAGGATTTGATCAGCTTTGAAGGTGGACTAAGCAGGTTTGCACTGCTGTTGATCCTCAAGGTCTGCTACACCTGATATCTCCTGTCATCATCCAATTTCAACTGGAAACTGACTATATTCTGTTAGATTATGGAATTTCCAAGCAAAAGGAGAAGTGAACCACTAAAATCACCTATCCTCTGGCATCACCAGAAAATCCTGCCCTTGTGCCTGCCAAATTAGTGAGATGGAAGAACAGTGAGATGGATAGGGAAGGAATGAGACACACCGCAATGTTATTTCATTCCTTGTTTAAGCTCGGCACCACAAAATCCTCGCCACTCCCCAGCAAAGGGACACTGAGCTGTGTTTATCCAATGGCTAGACTGGATACTTCTCCCATCCCTGTGATCCCAGCTTGTGCAGCAGAGCTGGATACAGAGAAAGGCCACACCCCACATATAGGGGCAGTAAACATTTTGTAATCTTCCAAGGAAGAAAGAACTGTTGTGACTAAACTTTCCTCAGACAATTAAATGTTTTCCTCCCCTTTCTGTTTCATATGGCTCCTGTTATAGGGATAGTGAAATAGGGGGCGTGATAGAAGCACTGAGGGTACGTCTACACTACAACGTTAATTCGAACTAACTTAGTTCGCATTAGTTAATTTGAACTAAGCTAATTCGAACTAACGGATCCAGACTAAAAAACTAGTTCGAATTAGCGTTTTGCTAATTCGAACTAGCATGTCCACATTAAGTGGACCCTGAACCGGGCTTAAGGATGGCCGGAAGCAGTGCCGGCAGGGCATCAGAGGAGGACTTAGAGCGTGGAGATGCTGTCTCAGGCTAGCTGAGGGCTGTGATTAAAGGGTCCCGACCCCCACCCCGGACAGACAGTTCTCAGGGGTGCCCCGCTTGCAAAGCAGTCCTGGCTTGGAGTGCCCTGAGTGCCCACACTGGGCACATCACAGCACTCGGCCATCAGCCCAGCTGCACTTGCCGCAGGCTGCCATCTGGGGAGAGGGGGCAATTGGGGGGCTGCAGGAGAGCTTCCACCCCCAGAAGCCCGCAGATCCAGCCCTGTCCTCCCCATCGGGGGCTCGTGCCCCATTCCTCCCTCACCTCCTTCCACTTACCCTTCCCTAGCCCCTCTTCTTGATGTACAAAATAAAGATAACGTGTCTTCCAAAATGGAATCTGTCTTTATTGAACAAAACTGGGGGAGACTGGGAAAAGGAGGTGGGAGAGGGGAAGAGAGAGGCTGGGAGAGGGGAGGGCAATTAAAATGATCAGGGGTTGGGAACAGGTCCCATATGAAGAGAGGCTAAAGAGACTGGGACTTTTCAGCTTAGAAAAGAGGAGACAGAGGGGGGACAGGATAGAGGTCTCTAAAAGCAGAGTTGGGTGGAGAGGGTGCATTCATAAAAGTTCTTCATTAGTTCCCATAAAGAAGGACTAGAGGACACCAAAGGAAAGGAATGGGTAGCAGGCTTCAAACTAGTAACAGAAAGTTGTTCTTGACAAAGCAAAGAGTCAACCTGTGGAACTCCTTGCTGCAGGAGGCTGTGAAGGCTAGAACTGGAACAGAGTTAAAGTGAAGTGAGATCAAGTCATAGAGGTTGGGTCCATGGAGTGGTATTAGCCAGGGGGTAGGAGTGGTGTCCCTGCCCAAGGTCCCGCCTCTTGCGGTCCCGGGCAAACTCCCGGGTGGATGGCTCGATCCGTGCCAGGTGCAGGGTCTGCTGGCTGGGTGCTGGAAGGCTTGTACCTGGCACGGGCACCGTAGTCAGCCTCTGCCCCTTTAAGGGGTCCGGGGCTGGGAGGGGGGCAGTAGAGTTTCCCTGGTGTTGGCCAGAGTGGCCACCAGGGAAACCTGGGGAGGGCTAGCCTCCCACTAGTTTGAATTAAGGGGCTACACACTCCTTAATTCGAACTAGCTAGTTCGAACTAGGCTTAATCCTCGTGGAATGAGGATTACCTAGTTCGAACTAAGCGCTCCGTTAGTTCGAATTAAATTCGAACTAACGGAGTGCTAGTGTAGCGCCTATGAAAGTTAGTTCGAACTAACGTCCGTTAGTTTGAACTAACTCTGTAGTGTAGACATACCTTGAAACTGTGAACTCTTCCACATAAGAAAAGACAGCTGTTACTGAATTCAGAAATCTTATCATTCTTAAAGTGATTACTCATGTGCATTCCAATATGTGTGTTCATGCACTGTATGCATAATTCTTGGAAGTCTTTTCCCAAGCAGTACTCATTGGGTCAGGTGTAGCACCCCCTGTGGTGAGGGAAGCATATATCTACAGGCAACCCACACACGGTTTGCAGTGTATCATCTGCAGGGGTTTCAAACCCTGTACTAAATGTGAGAGGGACCAGAGACTGAAGTTGCTGTAAATGGAGTCGACATTTTAACTATTGGTTTAGCCTCTAAACTTTAGCTATTGCAGTGGTGGCCCAGGCCCTTTTGAATCAACAAGCCCCAGGGCAATTGCCCCTTTTGCCCCTCTCCCCCTGAGGAGGTTGCCTATGCAGTAGCTGTTTGACTATCAACAGCTGATCCTCCCCAGGATGCTGGACATAAGAATGTCAATACAGGATCCCTTTGGCAGGCCTGCAAAAAAGTAACAGTTACAAATGGTAAAAAATGACTTTTTGTAAAAGAAAAGTACTGAGGAAGCACATGCCAGGCAGTGCTAATGGTAGGCAGAAGACAAAGGCAAAGGCCCACAGGCACAATTGCTAAGCTTTTTGAAAAGAAGCCAATGTCATTGCTGTGGAATTTTCAGATTCTCTAGATCAAAGAGCAGTAGTAATGCAATCTGCTGCTTGTGTAGAATGCATTAGTAGGATGGAGGGGATACATGTGGTATCATTTT
Source organism: Pelodiscus sinensis (assembly GCF_049634645.1). Classification (NCBI taxonomy): domain Eukaryota; kingdom Metazoa; phylum Chordata; order Testudines; family Trionychidae; genus Pelodiscus; species Pelodiscus sinensis. The sequence continues at coordinate 36,104,737 of NC_134711.1, read as the reverse complement.
CTGTAAGACACCACTTGGAAAATTATGAAGCAGTGGTGTAGGAGAAAATCTGTGCATTACGCAGAAGTTTCCCAATAGTTCATTGATAGGAGGAAGAAGAAAGTGAAGAAGAGGAAGAGACAAACAACTATATATATTATAGATAGTCATCATTTTCCACAGCATAACTTTCATTATTCATTTCCAGTAATTAGGCCAAAGTATAGGTTAATAGAGAAATCTCTATGACAAATAGTTCTGTGGGTGATCCTTATCTTTAGCATTTCTTCGCTTCTGATTTGGCAACCCCATTGATTTTTTTTCTGGGGCTTTTTGTTTAAAGATGTGTATAATACAGAAAGAAAAATATGTATATGCCAATGGATCTTAAAAAGACAACAAGGCCTTCTAAAACTACAAAGCCGAGTGAAAAGAAATGTGTAATCTTAATTAATTATGAATTTCCTTGAAGACAACATTATGTTTGCAGAGTTAAAATTTGTGGCTCTTCCAGGACATTTCTTAAGAATGGAGCATTAGTGGTGAACATTGTCGTATGTAGGGCCCTCTAAATTGGGCAGAACTTTTGTAACTATTTAACAGAGACACTGGAATATGGCTTACTCAATAAATAACAGAATGATAGTACTGTAAGGAACCTCAAGATGTCATCTAGTCTAGTCCCCTGAACTAGATTTTCTAGATCAGGGGTGGGTAAATTACAGCCTGCGGGCCACATCTCACCTGTCAGACCTTTTTATCTGGCTCTCAAGAGCGGTGTTGGGTGGTTTGCCCTGTTCCATCTGCCTGATGCTTCCCAGACTTCAACTGTCAATTCCTTGATGAGCAACATCTTCCCATATACAGAAACATGTTGTGTGGTGTGATCTGCACTGCTTACCCAGACTTCACTGCATTGGAACCAGAAGCCTGTCTCTATCCTGCAACCTCTCTCTATGGGTATGTCTACACTTGCACCCTAGTTTGAACTAGGGATACAAATGTAGGCATTCGAAATAGTCAATGAAGTGGGGATTTAAATATCCCATGCTTCATTAACATGATCTCATCGGCGTGTTACTCTGATCAACAGCTGTTTCGAAAGTGAAAGTGTGTGCTGGGAAGCATTAATTCGAAAAAAACCCCTGGTACAAAAATGAGTTCGATGGGGTCTAGTTCGAACTAATGCATCCTGGCGCGCACTTTCACTTTCGAAACACTTTCTCTTTCCCTTCGGTTTCCATTCTAACACTTGTCTCATGATACATTCCTCTCAGTCCTTACACAGAATGTGGCCTGCCCATCGCCATTTTCTTTTCTTAATCTGGACCTCCATTGGTTTCTGAATTGTTTTGGTCCACAAGGTTTCATTTGGCACTCTATCGTACTGTTTTAGCTGGAGAATGTTTTTAAGGCATTTAATGACAAATATCTGAATTCTCTTAGTGTTGCTAGACAATGCACCATGCCTCCGAGCCATACAGTCATATGAGTCTTCCCTTATAGGCCATGTCTTGTCTTTAATAATTTTTCTTGTCTTTCTTTCCTGAAATGTGGCATCCAGGACTGGACACAATACTTCAGCTGAGGCCAAATCAGCACACAGTAGAGCACTAGACTTGCTTCTTATGCATTACTTACAACACTTCTGCTAATACATCCAAGAATGGTGTATACTCTTTTTTGCAACAGTGTTACACTGTTGACACATATTGGGCTTGGGGTTAACTATGATCCCTACATCCCTTTCTTCAGTACTCCTTCCTAGGTAATCATTTCCCATTTTGTATGTGTGCAAGTGATTGTGCCATCATAAGCAGAATGCTTTGCATTGTCCATATTGAATGTCATTCAATTTACTTGAGACCATTTCTTCAGCTCCACCTCTTGTGCTCCCTGGGTGAAGTGTGTGTGTGAGTTTCTTTGGAAAGGAACTTGTTCTTTGCTTTAGTGTCATATGGCTCCCAAAAATTAAAACTATAATTCAGTGAGCCTGTGGGGACAGACTATGAGAGAATGCATAAGCTACTGAGTTGGCTTGAGAGGTTCAGAATGGATATCATGGTAGAGGGAAGCTGAGATTTTACAGTCTTCATGCCAAAGATGACACTAAATCTGCTTAGCTACCCTCTCAGCTCCTCCCAGTCCCAGGCTGCTGTGGCCAGCCAAGAAGATGCTGGCCTTCCCAACCTGTCTGCCCCCAGCCCTTGCAGCCAGCTGAGAAACAGTCTCTCCAGCCTGGCTCCCACTCCTTAGAAAAGGGCTCACCTGCCTTCCCAGTCAGAGCCAGGCTGGGAATTGCAGCCATTGCATCCTGCAAAAACAGCTGAGTTCCAGCCAAACAGATAAGTGGTTCGTGCTAATCAAAGAACTGATTAGCCAGAAGGGAAGAGCTGAATGACTGCAGCACCTGGAAATAGCTGACAAGGATGCTCAGGCAGTAGCTGATTGGGTGCCGACAGATGGATTGACCAGATGAGCAGAGCTGATTGGCTGCAGCACCTGGAAGCATCTGAGCAGGCTGTTTAGCCTCTTAGTGTGTCGCATGCGCTGGCCTTGGCACAGGACATTTCAGCACTGAGACAGGAAGAGCGCCGGGACTATCAGCACCACTCCCAGCAATAGCTGGGAGCCCATGGCCCTTTAAATCACCACCAGAACACCATATGGGGTGCTCCGGGCAACTCTGAAGACTGTGGGAGGCTGCTGCATGCCTGACTCCAGCCCCACGCCTTCTGTATGAAACCCCACCCTTCCAGGAGAATGGAGACACACACACATCCCTCACATACCCCTTTGTCCAGGAGCCAGGTGAGGCTATTGGCTCCCCTTTGTAACTGTAACTCTGATTTTTTTGGATTCTCTGTTATGCTCTAACTATTGGTGCTTACGCCTTACCACAGCCATACTTAAATTCAATCAGGCAATTGCTTTGAAACAGCAACTAATACAGGATCTGCATTTTCTTTCACTTTTGCCCTGTTACTTATATCTGTCCCATAGCATCTCCTCCTCGTGTCATATGATACTATCAGTTTTTAACCAGCATTCCTCCTTCAAGTCATTGGGGAGATTTCCTTCAAAGCTAATGGCACAATATAGTCCTAAATGCTGCTACATGTACATTTCAGGAACAAAATGTATGGAATGTGACATGCCTAAGGTCTGATATTCTTTGTTTTGCTGTTCCATCACGCCAGTGTTTTTCAAAGAAATATCACCACATACCTAGCACTTTACTTCTGTGATCCCAAGTAGCTCTTCTTTTCTGCTTTTTTCAGGATAGGGCCACTATATTGAAAAGGGACAAGATTAGGGTCTAAAAAGTGTTGCAACCTATCCACAGAGCACATGGCCATTCTCTAATTTGAACTACCTACTCCGTGCCACGTGTAGCCGCTGGCACGGAGTTCGGACTAAGGGGGATTTAAAAATGGTGGCACCCGGGAACATGCAAATGAAGCCAGGATATTTAAATCCCGGGCTTCATTTGCAACTCCGGTTGCCCTCATTTGCCTACCTAGCTTGAACTAACGAGCTAGTGTAGACATACCTTAGGATTTCAGTCTTCAAGGCACTAAAGTCAGGTATTGGGTACATAAATTGGGTACATAAATTGGCTTGTCTAGCTTTATTAAATATTTCATGTCTATCTATAAAGAATCATGAAATTGACACACATAAATATATTCAAAATAGCCATTACCACCAGGTATGGAATCATTCTTACACAAAGAACTATCCTTGTGCTAACTTATTCAAACTCTTATGCTTTTCAGTACATGAGTCTTGTTCTTTACATGTGCATGGGCACAGGCAAGGTCAGCAGGAGAGATGAAACAGCAGTGCATTTTACAGATTTGCAAACTCAAGGTGGCACAGATTTCAAAAGACACTGATATTTAAACACAAAGTATATGCCTCTCAAAAGATATGCGGTCAGATTCATTCCTTCAGGTGCAGGGCAGCGCAGAGACTATATAAAAAGCCTTGATCAAGGGAGGTCAATGCTTCCCAGCTAGCTGCCCCACTGCTGGTTCCTTTTGTTGGGGCTGCACACCCTGCTAACACTGGTTGACCGGGGCCACCTAGCCACACTGGCCCTGCTGCCAGTGGGGATTGCCTTGTTAGCCTGGTCCCGCAGCTGTCTGGGGTTGCCCCTGGTAGTTTCCTGGGGTTCCCCTGGTGGGGCTGCCCAGCCATCAATGCCGACTGGCCTGCTGCCACCAGGCCTCCCTGGCTGCCTGGCCCTGCTAAAGTTTGGGACTTCCTAGACCCTGCCTACCCCCACTGACTCCAGGGATTCTCTGGCTGGGGCCAGGGCTCTCTGGCTGCCACTTGGGCCTGCTGATGCTGGGGTTCCCCAGCCCAGCTGCTACTAGCCCAGACAGGACACCCCAGTCCCTGAATTCTCCCAGGGCTGGCTCTCACTCCCGGGCTCCCGGGCTCTTTGGTTCAGTGACATCCATGGCCCTTCCAGACCTGAGATGTTGCCAAACCAGAGAGTCCTGGATTTGAGAGGTTCAACCTGCACTATGAAATTCAAGTATATCTAGTGAACAAAGAATCATATTCACCAAGGGTACTTCTACACTAGTCCCCTAGATCAATCTAGGGAGGCTAATGAGGGCAACCAAAATTACAAATCAAGCCTGGGATTTAAATATCCCGCACTTGATTTGCATGTTCCCGGCCGGTCGCCATGTTACAAATTGACTAGCCCGAAGTAACTGCCCGCGTCTACACGTGGCAGTGAAATGGGATTCCCATTTAAAGCCCCTAAATCAAATTAGCTGGTAAAACTCACTGCAGGAGGAATACCAGCTAATTTGAGTTAGGGCTTTAAATTGGAATCCCGTTTCACTGCCATGTGTAGATGCGGGCAGTTACTTCGGGCTAGTCAATTTCTAAAATGGCGACTGGCCGGGAATATGCAAATCAAGCGTGGGATATTTAAATTCTGGGCTTGATTTGTAATTTCGGTCGCCCTCATTAGCCTCCCTAGATTGATCTAGGGGGCTAGTGTAGACGTACCCTAACTGAGCATTGCAAATGCAAGACTTGGAGTTCTCAGTCCTGATGGCTTCTTGCCCATATACATATTACTGCTATAGTCTGGGTTATCTCTGCTGGCATGGAATGGAGACTCTTTGCCAGTCAGGGTACATCTACACAGCAGCATTATTTCAGAATAACTGGCATTATTCCAAAACAACAAAATGTGAATCTACACTACAATCCTTTATTCCGAAATAATGTTGAATAGGAGGACTTCTTACTCTGACTCACGGTAACCCTCATTTCATGAGGAGTGAGGGAAGTTGAAGGAAGAGTGTTCTTCCTTTGTCTTCCTGCTGTGTAGACTGTGCCAAAAGCCAAATTAAGCTATTTCTACTTCAGGCACTCATTTAACGTAGCTGGAGTCACATAGCTTAATTCAACTTTATCCCTGCTGAGTAAATGTACCCTCAGAGATGGTAGAATTTGTTACCCGCAAAATGCTATTGGATAGCTGATCAACTGTAGGTATGTAGCTTCAGTCAAAAAATATTGCAGTATGGCTGCAAAAATGATTTATCTGTCTAGTAGCATAACTTCCATCCTGCTTAGGTCCTCCTTTGGCTATGAGTTGTTTGGACAAAATCACTTGGACACTTGGACCTCCCTCCCTCCCCTTCACCCCACCTTCTGTACTAAATCTCATTTGTCAGTTTAATAATATGTTCACTTTTTTCATTGTATTCCTTTTATATATATGGTCATGCCAATTCTCTTCCAGAATATGATCTGAGGAAGGGGATCTGGCCCATGAAAGCTCATTACCTAATAAACCATCTTGTTAGTCTTTAAAGTGCTATATAGTTTTTCCTTTTGTTTTGGACATCTGGTTGGTAGTGCTATAGGCATATATAGTGGAAGATAAGTAGAGACATCACCCTCCAACCAGTTCTGCCAATAGTTCTGCCAAGGATGGTTTCATGGGAGAGATGGCCTCTCCATTACCTTGCTCATTCTTGGCGCTATCTGGTGGAGAAGGGGTGCAAGCTTTGCCTCTTCTTCTTGTACTTTTTTATCACTCCTGGGAGCTTAGACTGGTTTCTGCTAACATGTACTTGCAAAGAATTGTGTAGGCAATGTGACCCGTAATCTGTTTGGTTAGATTTCAGTATTAGTGATCAAAATCAGTGCAAAAAGCATACCATCCTCTCTGTAATGTTTATTACAGAGGCATAAAACCTTTTTGTATGAAAATCTCCTGTATATACTTCAATGCATAAATCAAGGATTTGGCATGCATAGCCTCATGCCACTCAAAAGAAGAAAAATGATGGAGTCACTATCAAATCCTGGAAAAGAAGGAAAGAGCTAATGTCCCCTAGTGCTGAGATTGTGCAGTGTATGCTTATTTGCCTCTAAAAAATGCTCCAGAGAAAGAAGGAGGAGTGGTGTAAATCCTAATCCAAACAGATGGACAACAGAAGAATGAAATGTCTTTTCAATGTGCACTTTCCTTAGGAAAAATCCTACCAGCCAACAAATATGACAGTATAACTCAGTGCATACAATATATTTGCAAATCTTGGATGAAATCCTGCAAACACTTATGCACATGTGTAACTTTATACATGTGAATAGTCCCAAGGGACTGCTCACATGTAAAGTAAAATATGCATATTTGCAGGATCATGGGCTCAATTATGAATTATTTTAGCTTTCCAGCAGAATGGAATGGTTTCACCTTGCTGTTTTGAGTGCCACTAAGACCTCTCTTTATTTCTGTAGCAGCTGTTGGATTTGACTAGATAGTCTTTCATTTGGCCTCTACAGTATGTTCTGTTGCCTTAATAAAACCCCACAAAAGAACAACAAATTTTTCAGCCACTACAGAGGCTGAACTGGGATGGAAACTGTAAGAGAGATGCCAAGTGGTTTGCTAAAGTCCATCATGTTATGACAATGGTAGTGGATTTTTATTTAGAAATACCAGATCAGTAACTGAATTTTTTTTTAATTTTCTTTTTTCTGTATTTCTTTTTTATTTCCTTGTAAAGGCCCTTATTAAGTTACCTGTAAGAGTTTGAATAATCACAGTGATTTAATTTCACTGTTTTTAGACCTATTAACATTCTTTTGTGTGGAAAGCTTTCCTGCCTATATATATATTTTTTTCCTTAAATCTGGAAATTTTCACAAAAAAATGTAATTTCCACTTTAAAACATAAGTGTTTCTACAGGAAATCAGAAAACTAAATTTTATATCGGAATCACCCTTTCATAATGAAGTTAAAATATTGGTTTAAAATTTTTTTATTTCAAAATGGTGCAAAACTTCACACAGAAAACCTGAAATATTTAAATGAGAAACTTTCTCCCTAGAAATTTCTTACAAGAAAAATTCCAGTTTTCTAGCTAACCATAAATGGAATAACTTTTATGCTTAAGGTTATTCACATTCTTAAGTACTTTGGTGGAGTCAGCCAAAGAAATATATTTTTGGACGGTACCACTCATTTTCCATTCTCTCCTCACATTTTTGCTCTGCATTCTTTCTTTAATCTTCATTTCCTTTTACTCCCTTCCTCCTTTCTTGCTCACTTCCCTTTTATCCTCTGGGAGCATGATAGGAGTAGTACATGAAACAAATCAAATCTCCTTGGCTATTGCATAGTGGGAAAACTTTTTGCATTATTTTTTTCTTCTGAAACTTTGTTCATATCATCCTTCTCCAGTCTTCTTGCTTTAGGGACACTTAGGCCTCAAGTAAACTAGGAACGGGGCATTCAGACAAAATTTATTTGTTATCTTCTTAGTGTGTGCGTGTGATTGACAAGGCAAGAAGAGGAAAAGAGACAGATATGCTGTAGAGTCAGGGGGAATCACGCAAATGGGGGAAAAAAACCCACAACAAGAGCAACCCTCAATTTATCGTTCCTAATACATTTCCCCAGGTTTTCAGCATGCCTCAAAAATAATGAAATAATAATGAAAAATAATTCCTTTGAAGGGAATACTAGAGCAGTACTCTCAGCAAGCTATGGCAGTTACAAGAGGGAATATTTCAAAATAATAATAATGTAGATACTCACATATGCAACTTCCTCTTGGTTGAGGCTGTGTGGTTTAATGGGAAGAATATTAGACTAGGAGTCAGAAACATTCAAGTTCTTTAGTTCTGTTACTGACTCAAGCTATCATTCTACTTCCATTGTAATTAATGATAAGATTCCCATTGACTTAAAATGGGGCAGAATCTTTCCCACATTGCTCAGCAGTAAATGTAAAATAGAGATGACGATAATATATAATGTCACAGAGATATTATAAAGATTAATTGATTGATTTTACAAACCCCTGTAAAAGTGGTGGATATTATTCATAAGTACACCATGGAAACCTACTGGACTGATATAAACTTCTTAGGAACTGAAGCTGCTTAAGTCTCAGGGACTCTACAGTTTGAAATTTCTGCTGTGGAAAGATGATCAAATGCTGATATATTGGGATTAGTCAGTTTTAATGGTAAGTTTATTGCAAAAGTTTATTGCCGTTTAAAACAACAGTTCAACCTCCCTGATTCTTGGGTCTGTGTGTATGCTTGTCTGTTAAATTGATTTTTGAATAAACAGGAGCCTTCTAAAATTTCCACAATTAGGACTTTATATGGGATTAGAAATATGTGAACGTTGAGGCTCTATTGACTCTCTGAAATGTCTGAGTGACATTTTGAAAGCGCTTCTTAAAATACAAACCTCAGTGTCATTTTCACACGCAAATGGAAAGCTCCTAATGGAAATGGTATCGGACTGGTCTATAGTAATATGGTAAAATCAATCTAAGTAACTACTATGGTAAATGAATCTAAGTTACTAGCATGGTAAATTAATCTAAGTTCACATAACTGAAGTAGTGTGAACTATATAACAGAAGTGGATGTACCAAGATCTATGGAGAGCACTCGGCCTTTGACTTACATCTTAATGAGATGCACTAAATTGACAATTTTGCATCTGTTGCAGCAGTGCAGATTTATCCAATGGTGTTGATATGGCCTAAGAGTTGAGGTGCCTGAGTTCTAGTCTCAGGTTACATCACCACTACTAGCTAAGTTGGCACTGCTGCGATAGATGAGGTAGTGTCAATTTAGTGGGTCTGGTGAAGATACACTAAATCAGTGGCAGAATGCTCTTACATCAAATACTATACTCCATCTTCCAGAAAAAACAAGGTAAGTTGATGGGAGAGTGCCTTCCATTGACACAGCCCCATTTAGACACCATCGTTAGTGGCTCTAGTTACATCAACTTCAGCTATGTTATCCAGATCAATATATCATGGTAATGTGGACCAGCCCTTATATTTGCTATTGATTATCTGTGCAATCTGAGGAAAATCTCTTCATTGTTCTGTGTCTCAGGTTTCTACTTTCTAAAATAGAAGTAGTACTACCAATCTACCTTTGTAAATTATTTGGATATTAATGAATGAATCTATTAAATACAGGCAGTCCCCGAGTTACGCGGATCCGACTTATGTCGGATCCGCAGTTACGAACGGGGCCCTTCCTCTCCCTGGTCTCCAGCAGACCAGGGAGAGGAAGCAAAGCGGCAGAACACGCGGGCAGCGGACAGCCCAGATGCGTCTGGGCTGTCAGCTGGCCGCGTGCTCTGTGGCTTTGCTCTGCTCTGCTCCCCCTCCCCCTCCCCCTGGTCTGCAGACCAGGGGGAGGGGGAGCAGAGCAGAGCAAAGCCGCGGAGCCCGAGGGCAGCAGGATAGCCACGGTGCGTCTGGGTTGTCCCGCTGCCCGTGTGTTCCGCCGCTTTGCTCCGGACGCCTGTGATACAGCAGCTGGGGCACTGCTGGTTGGTCCCGTAGCACCGCTCTGGGCGCCACTGGACCAATCCAGCAGCACCCCAGCTGCTCTGCCCCAGGTGTCCCCAAGTCAGCAGCTGCTGAAAATGACCAGTGGCTGACTACAAGAAGCCCCTGTCCCGGGCTTCCTGGAATCAGCCGCTGATCTGTTTCAGCAGCAGCTGACTTGGGGATGCCTGGGGTTCTTAAGTTGAATCTGTATGTAAGTCAGAACTGGCGTCCAGATTCAGCCACTGTTGAAACTGATCAGTTTCAGCAGCGGCTGAATCTGGACGCCAGTTCCGACTTACATACAGATTCAACTTAAGAACAAACCTACAGTCCCTATCTTGTACGTAACCCGGGGACTGCCTGTAAGTACTAAATGTTGTTACTAGCAAATTGAGTGACTACAAATAATAAGATGGAAATTTTGGAGGCTCTTTAAAAATTTACTCTTTAAAGTCTGAAAAATTTACTTTTGTTCTCTTAACATAATATATGCTTTCTCCTGAGCTTCCTGATACTTTATGCTATTGGCTATGTCAGCAATATCAGAAGGAGAATATTTGAGTCCTTTGATATTTATTCTCCTGGTTCCAGGAAACGCAGTGACTTTTGAAAAAATAAAATAAAACAGCAAGCAAAAGGTCATCTGAATGTTATTAAAGGTCAAAATAGGTCCAGTTTGATTTTGATCTGAGTTTTGGGTCAAGTTCCTTTTAATTTTAACTGGTTATGTTATCACTTTTTATGCTGGTTGCATGGTATTTTGGTTAGATGCCATTTAATTGGAAGGACTTTCACCCTATTTATATGAAGGCACATTACAGGTCAATGGCTTTCCTTTCTGACCCATAATATGTGTATAGTTCTTTATATTTTGTTATTCCTCACTTGTAGGATGAGCTCCCATTTAGTCTAAGATCAGCTGATAACATTTTTTAAGGAACATGTGGTTACGTTTTGTAAGATTGAATTTGAACAGATGTAATCTAAAACTCATTATTTAGCAGCACTCTGTAAGTGCAGTGTAAATAGTCTTTTTGTAAATTCAGAATTGATTGATCTATTGATATGGCTCTTCAAAGTATCAGAGAGGAATTGTGCTCAGTGTACACCATCCAAAAACTATTAGGTTGAAATTCACTGCCTCCTTAGATCACAGTTTTACAAAGTAGGTTCCAGTAAGTTGATAAGTTGTATGGGAGTATCTATGTCTAGAACATGAGCATCAGTGGAGTCATCAGCTGGGAATCTTTGAAAGTAATATTGGAATGAGTGTAATAAAATCTGTAGAAATCAGTCATCTGTGCAGTGCTGACAGCCTACAAAAACACCTTACCATTTAAATGTATGAGCCGCAGCCCTCTGAAGTGAACGAGTACACCAAGTGATGATGATTTACTCTTTGGATGCTTGTCTACACTACACGGAAGATCGACACTGCCGTGGTCAATCTTCCGGGGTTCTATGTAGTGGGTGTAGTACACACCAGCTAGATCAAACTCAAAAGGTGCAAACTCCTGCTTCTCACAAAGGGTAAGGGAAGCCAACGGGAGTATTTGCAGTGTAAGATTTATAGATTCCAGTTACATAATTTATGTAGCTGGTGTTGCATATCTTACTTCAATTTTCCCATGTAATGTGAACCAGGCCTTAAAGCCTGCAAAAGGAGTGAAATCCTGTATGGTAGAGAAAGAGTTACACACTTAGGGTGTGTCTACACCAGGAAATTATTTCGAAATTATTTCCCTAGTATAGACCAGGGTTTAAGAGTGGGTAGCAGTGCTTGCGGTGAATCCTTACATCCAGTACAATTAATAGATCTTTTTATTTCTTTGATCCAGTTTCTTTTGATTTTTAGCTCCTCTGATAGAGATGTCTAGACAAATCCAAGTTCATTTACAATAAACATGATCTGCTTTGAAGGACATATGGCTCAGCTCTAACAAGTACCAACAGAAACTATTTTATGTAATATAGTCCATCCATCACTTCTAGCTTTATAAATGCAGAAATCAGCAAAGGCATCGTAAATACAAGTCTCTAAGGATATTTCTACACTGAATCTATAAGGAACATAAAGCAGGTAAATGTAAAGCCAAGGAGAGTGAATTTATCCTTTTAATCTAGAGATTGTACTCTCATTTGCTCACATGACTTAAATACTACTAGACCTCAGGGACTGCAACACTTCTCAGGATCTTCACATGACAGTCATAAGCCTTGCTTACTCTCCAAGGGCACATGGAAACCAAGAAATCATGCTGGCAGCATGTATTATAATCAGTTTAAAGGAGCCAAATTCTGTATAGCGTACATACATAGTATCTTTTTAAAAAACAAAATCTGACACTTAACTGTTGGAAGGTTTGATTTTTGGCTGTAAATTTAAGGACTGAATTGGGCTGGTTCATCAAACCAGACAAAAAAAGTAGGAGCTGTAAAAGGGTGTATGAGATAAGGGGAAGGCAGTTATTCAGCTGATACTGACAGACCACTTCCCAAGGCAGGGAGTGCAGTATTGAGTCGCTCATCATTTTCCTTTCTTCTCAGTTTTTAATGCTTCTTGCAATGGTACTATGATGGACATGAGCAGGATGGGCCCATAGACATTGGGAATGGCTAGCATGTGATTTTCAATTGGACGATTTGTTTGGGTTTTTCAACTCTGATTTTTGATCTCTGGCAAATGGTATAAATACCAAATCTAAATCAGGGAGCAGTAGACTAGGGACTTATTCATTTATTAGATCGCTCTATGATTAGTCCGTATGTAGACTGCTGAATTCATACAACACTCCCAGGGGCACAGTCAGCACATTTCATATTGATAGGCACCCATGCTCTTATAAGTTAAGTTGACCCATCTATTTTGCTCAGGGGTGTGAAAAGTCAAATCCCTGAGTGGCATGGTTAAGCCAAACTAACCCCAGGTGTAGAGAGTTCTAGGAATTCTGTTGATCTAGCTACTGCCTTTCAGGGAGGTGAACCCCACCTGTGGCTATAGTGTCTAAACCGAAGCACTACAGTACACATTTGCAATGCTGTTGTAGTGTTTCAAGTGTAGACAAAGCCTTAGTTTCCCTTGTCCATTATTGAAATGCTTCTTTGATCCAATTGTAAAAATTTGATTCTGCAACTTTCAGTCACTGAAACAAATGGAACTATTCACATGAGGCAGTACTATTCAGCACAAGTAATGGCTACAAAGTTGGGCTCTCAATGTTTTTATGGTAAATATGCTGTTCCAGACCTCTGCTACTGACTAGTTAAAGCCTAACACTTCTTATAAAACACTAAGTCCTAACTAAGTGATCCCTCTCTATTCTCAACCTGTAATAGTAAAAAGGTTGCAGTGTATGAAAAATACCGGTAATACCAGTTTCACATTGGTAACCAGTGATAGACCCACATCCCCAAATAAAATAATACTGATAGATATCACTGGGGACAGAACAGATCTGTGAGGCCGTGTCCAGACTCAGGGGTTCTTTCGAAAAAAGTAGCCTTTTTTCGAAAGAACTTCCCCTGCGTCCAGACTCAAGCCGCGTTCTTTCGAAATTATTTCGAAAGAACGCGGCTTTTCTTTCGATGGCGGTAAACCTCGTTTCACGAGGAAGAACGCCTTCCTTCGAAAGTTCCTCTTTCGAAGGAAGGCGTTCTTCAATGTAAAGAGGCCGTCTTCGAAAGAGAGCATCCAGACTCGCTGGGTGCTCTCTTTCGAAAAAGCGGATTTCCTCTATCGAAAGATCCACCTGCTGTCTAGACGCGATCTTTCGAAAGAGGCTCTTTCGAAAGATACTTTCGAAAGAGCCTCTTTTGAAAGAAGCCTGCAGTCTAGACATAGCCTGAGTGATAGGGGCTTCCAGGAATCTCTTGTATTACCATAATACAAAGTTCAAAAAATTATGAGAGAGACCCCTCAAAAATCATGAGGCTTGTTTAAAATTCATAAGATTTACACACACAAAAATCACTTTGTCTTTTGTCTGTTTTATTTTTTATTTTACTTTTTCATTCTAAGGGAAGCCACCTACTTCCAATTTGTATCTTCATTTCAGAGTCAAATTCAGTTTTGAATATATGCACAAATATTCAGCTCCATTCTACATTGACATGAACTGCTCTTCCTCTCTCCTATCCTCAGTAGGATGTGGGGAACTGCCATTCTATTCCTCTTATTTCCCCTTCTTACCTAAACAGCATTCCTAGTTCCCCCCATTTTCATGAAGTTTCCTATCCTCCCCCTGTTCTTCATGTTCACTTGTCCCCATATTTTCCTCCTTTTCCCTTATAGTTTCTTAGGATGCAAATTGTGTATCTTATTTTGAAACTATTTTGAAATAGCTTATTTTGAAATTTGGTGCATCTACACAGTGCCAAATTTCAAAATAACGTACTATTTCAGGCCATCCCTTATCCCTTGTGCAACAAGGTTTTCTGGGGTGATGAAATATATAAAAATAATGGGATTCTTGTGTAGATCCCTCCAGGATCCCAAAATAGCCGTGCAGTGTAGATGTACCCCTACTCATCACTCTGGCCCTCCAAGGATGTGTAACAGATCTCCATTTCCCTTCTGGGCACACTGGTTTCAACCCATAGGAAAAAATTGTCTGTCTTTGCTGGGGGTAGCCTCTCTTTAAACCTAAGAGTTGAAGGGATATGGTAGCTTCCTTGCTGATGGCAGCCTGTGGCTTTAGCACCAATGACAGTAATGGGAAGTGACAGCTTTTTACGATAAGCACAAAGCTTCACCTATTGGGAGCCAGAAATCATAAATAAATGAGAACCCTTTAAAAAGCCACAAAATATCATTGTAGTCCTCAGGATGCAAATAGTTGCAGCAGATTCACCTTAACTGGCTTCATGACATTGCCCTCTGCTGACCTATTACTGCTTCCAGGCTTTGTCAGAGGCTTCTTTCTCCATGTCATCCCATCGTTGTGCCCCTTTGTTCAACTGGGCAAAACCTGACCCTTTTCTGGTGAGCTGAAACAAACTCCCACTGACATCAGAGGGAGTTTGTCTGAGTAGTGACGAAAAACTTCAAGTGTTGGCATGTTGCAGGGTCATTCCAGGCTGTGATGCTTTTCAGAGCAGTACCTCCAAAAATAGCATTTGAAACTTGAGTGCAGCTGCAATTCTAGAGTTGCCTAGCAACAAATACCCTCCCCACATATGAGCTTTTAAACTTTTGGGGAAATTCAGCCACAAAACTTCTCTAATATGAACATTTTCTGCATGATTAAGAAATGAGAGAGAGTTAAGTCACAATAAGCTCTTTAAAAAGGGCACTAAGCTTTGAAATGGCTGCTGAAAAGCATTTGCTTTTGATGCATCTCTGCAATACTTTAACATCCATATGACTAGAAATGAGGCTTTGGATAGAGACAGGATTTTTTTCTCTGCTCCTCTTAAACTTTTGCAAAGAAGTTTGCTCTGTTTGATCTTTTGGAAGAAAAAGAAAAGCTGCAGGTCACATATTTAAATAGAAACATGCAGATGAATGTTTTTAAATTAGTACACAGTGGCATGCAAATCAATCAATAAAAGCTGTGTAAAACATGAAATCTCTTTTATTTTATAGCTGACATACATGGAATCCTTTGTGTAATTATCAGTTTACCTGATTTGTTGTTGTCTATACAGATCAATTTTATAGAGACAGTTGCTAGCTGGAGATCGGGAGCTTCCTAATTTTGTATTTAACTTGATGTAATGTGCTCTAGCTTGTTTGAGCTGAAGGAGAGATCATTGCTCCCAAGGTCATATTTAAGGCTTTATAAGTAAGAAACAAGAAGCTCAGATTAGTCAGACAAGAGCCTACAATACTAATGCAAAAGGTTACCAAACGTGATTAGTTACATATCTGGTCTAGCTCTTTAAAGGGTGATGTCAAACACACAGGAGGGGTGTCAAACACATCTGGTTTGGGCAGTTCCAAACGAGAGAAAGAAAAAGGCCAGAGACTAATGAGAATAGCTTGTGAAGGAAACAACCCCAGCTTATGGCAAGTGAGGAGTAAATGCTTCATTTAAGTGACTCTTTCAAATATCATACTGTCTTTCCTTCTGCTTTTATCGTGTGTGAGTAGAATTTGGCAAGGTAAAAATGGCATCCTCCTCCACTCAAGTGGGTGTTCTCCAACAGTTTCTCTGCAAATAGGGGCAGTCCAGGAGGGATTGTGATGATTCAACAAATGGGGGCACCTCAGAGTAGGCATTAGCTATTCTAGTTTGAATCAAATACAGTATGATTTTTACCCACTGCTGTCAATAGATTCAAAGTACATCTTTTTGTCTCAATTTTGCCTACACAAGCTCAGAGCTGTTACCATCTTCCTCTAGACATGTTTCAGTAGACCTCTTGGGCCAAGATGTTAGCCAATATTCAGTGTCTTGTGGGTTGTTTCCATTAGGAGAGAACATGGTGATGGAGTCAGGTATTTCTTTGATGCAGTTGTGTTTGTTTATAAAGAATTACTGGGGGGGCTGCACCTCCTGCTCATTATACTCACCAACCCCCCTCTCTCTGTCTGGTCAGAGGGGAGGGGGCAGGAGCAGGTTGGAGGTGCAGGGTCTTGGTGGAAGGGGTAAGAGGATGGGGGTGTTGGGCTCAGATGGTGGAGGGGACCCAATCCCACAGCTCCTCCTCAAAGGTGCATGAAGCAGGAGCCGGAGCACCCCATGTCTGGAGGGGACAGTGTCAAGGCTGGCCATAGCAAGCGGCTGAGGACAGAGGCAGAAGTGGGAGGGAGCAGCGGCATCATGAGGATGCAGATGATGTGATGACATCACTCTGTCATCCTGCTGGAATATATATATATATATATACACAGAGAGAGAGAGAGAGAGAGAGAGAGAGAGAGAGTCCTGTTGCCCTGAATGCAGGGGGAATCAAAGATCAGGAGACAGTTTCAGTTTGCTCAGTTTTCAAATCCTTCAGCCAGCAATTTACCCAAAAAGTTCCCCCTCTAGGCTTTTTCTCAGGGCCATGCTGCAATGCTTTTTCCAGCTGTCTCCTTGGTTTAGTCCTTGGATGATGGTTTTCCATTGTTTCATCTATTATTAATCAAAGGGGCATGTCATTGTTCCTCATTTAGCTTGAGTGGAAGCCATGTCCAACAGCTTTCAGTGAGGTGGTGTGATTATCTAATCCACCAGCAATGCAAAAATGTGCTTTAGAATAAGTCCTCCAGGAAGTGTAGAGATGCCACATCTCCTGTACATTTTCATGTAGTCTTTGGTGTCCTGAGAGACACTCCCTGCTGGAGGCAGGGACAAAGATGCAGCCCCACAGTCATGTGAAGTTTATCTCATTGCTGTACATACCGTAGTTCTATTCATAATAAAGGGTTTTTTCCTTGACACACATCTGCTCACCTGCACATCTGCAACAGTGACTGGTCAGAGAATGTTTGTTCTAGCTTGTGCATTGAGGGCAAAGACCTCTACTGGGAGTATGCAGACTGGCACCACTACAAGGAAAGCTCTGGGAAAGATCTTCAGAGAGCCACAGTTCCCTGCAAAGCATCTGACAGAGAAGGAATGAGCACAATGGATATTCATTTATTCTTCCCCCTTGTGTTCCTTGGCTTTTTGTGTTAGCACATAGGAACATAAGAATGGCCACATTGGGTCAGACCAGCAGTCAATCCAGCCCAGTATCCTGTCTGCTGACAGTGGCCAATACCAGATGCCCCAGAGGGAGGGAACACAAGAGGTAATACTCACATGATCTCTCCTCTGTCACTCACCTCCAGAGAAACAAAGATTAGGGACACCATTCCTACCCATCCTGGCTAATAGCCGTTGTTGGACCTAACCTCCATGAAGGGAATAATCTTTCAAGCACATGGACTTTGATTAGATTTAATTCTTATATAGGTGACGAAAAGACGAACACGAGTTCTTGTGCCTTTTTAATTCATTCTCCACACCCTTGCAAAGGCCAATCACCATCTGACCCATAGTCTTCACTTGAATGGAGGCTTTGTTTTTAAAATACTTTTATGTACTTGAAAGAGAAGAATATGTGTCTGAGTGAGAGAGCGCCCACATGTGCATGCAGGTATTTGGGGGAGGAGAGGGTGTATGTGTGTGTGTGCAGGGAAGGGAGATGGTAAAGCTTGAGTTCTCAGACTCAAGTTGTTTTGTAACATTAATTGTGGTGGTTAAAAATCAGAATGAGGATTCTTTCCAAGCTGGCTTTTACAACTGCTTAGCAAAAGTGTGATGAGAAGGTGAAATGTGAAGGGCAACAGCAAGCTGTAATTCTGTAATTATTTTATCATTTTCAATTCATAACAGATGGCTTCAAAGTAATTATTAGAAGAAAGAGAGGGTGAGAGAGATTGAGTATTACTGGTATAGTTCTGCCTTCTGCTTTAAAATACTAGAGTCACTGAAGTGATTGGTACATCTGGTGATATCTTCCTTTTCTTATAAGGGCTATGAGCTTGTTTAAATAAAATAACTGTAATCTTTTGAATACATCAAATAAATTTAGAAAGATCTAAAGAATTTCTCAGAACCGGTCACCAGCAATAAAGGATCTTTTGCTAAAGATCCAGATGAACATGAACATCTTCTCTATAGGCACAGAGACCAGTGGTAAAGTACAGCATGCCAACTCAATAGCATAATAAGGTGTAAGATGAGTTTGGGAAACGTTACAGTGCTGGAATTGCACTTAACTTGTGTGATCACCCCTGACTGAGCACATGTGCCGGCATTCTCTCTCTCTACCCATATGTTGGGGTACAAGTCCAATGTGGGCCTCTCTCAATGCCCTTTATAATGTCACTCTTTGTCCTTACTTCAGAATAAAGCACTGCTCCAGGGCTGCTTTCCTGCAGGAAGGGTCTTTACCCTCTCAGGGCTTTTCTAGGCCCAGCTCTCAGATGGGCCACTGCAAGTCAGCCCCCTTTCTGGATTGCCTCAAAGTCACTTTCACAGAAGCTGGTGAGGGTGACCTGGGCCCACCCTCTTCTCTGGGTTCCAGCTGAGCGATCCTATCAATAGCCGCCCTCCACAATGTTTTGTTAAATAAACTGCATTACTGCTATAATTCCCTGAGCCACTTCCCTGTGGCTCACACGTATTCTTCATCCTTACCTTAGGGCCTTGTCTTGGTGGAGCCTCAGCAGCCTGCACGGAGCATCATCCATTCTTCTCCAGCTCTAGTAAGCAAATGACCTCATTTGGGCCCTGCAACTCTTCTTATATTAGCTTGCTGGACTCTGATTGGCTGATTCCCACACAGCCACTCTGGGCATCTCTGAGAACCTCTACCGACCTTTTTTTCTGGGATGGAGTATGGCAGAGCGTCAGAGGCCTACACCACACCATCATATATATATTTTCACTGTGAACATGGCAAAAATGATCTTATCACTGTTTTTAAGAAAAAGGTGAATACAAGATACAGAAGTAAAAGCTTTTCAGTGCATTTCATGTGATCACTGTGTTGCATGCAGGTGTGATATATAAAGTAAGCTATAAAGAATTTATCAGCATGGGTTTGGGTATATTACTGATATTACTAATAAGCAGCTCCTGACCCAATTCTCCCATTGCTTCTAGGCTATAGTTCATCATCCAATTTCAGTGTTCCCCACTCCTAGCTGGCTCCCAGGCCATTCTTCCTATTTCCTTCACTGGTGTTCAGCAAGGGTTCCATTTCAAGCATGTGAGGGGTGGGCAGCATCCGTGTGCTCTGGGACGTGGCTAGCTTTTCATCCAATTCCCCAGATACTAAGGGAGTGAAGGGAAAGTGCTTGCATTCCATGCATGCCTCTCACAGCTGGCTGGTGAAAGGAGCTCACCAGCCAGGTGTGAGAGGCATGCATAGAATGCAAACACTGTCCCCTTATTCCCTTAGAGTAGAGAGAACAGGATGAAAAGCAAGCCGCATCCCAGAGCGCATGGCTGCTTCCCCACCTACGCTCCCGAAATGGTGCCCTTGATGTACAGGCTCCCCTCTAATTTCTGTCTGGCTCCCACTCCCCTCCTCACCCCCCTTTCTCCACTACAGTTTCACTTGCAACCATCTACTACTTTCCCTTCATTCCTCCACTTCAGACTTTTCCCTTTTCATTCCACTCATATGGTTTTCTTCCTGCATTTTTTCTGAGCACTGGCAGGGGGCATGCTCAGTCCTAATGTGAGGATAACATATGCACGGTCCAGGGACTTGTAGGAGGTGTGAGAGGGTGGAGTATGTTCAGTTGCTTGGTGAAGATGATGCAATATGTTCATTACCAGCATCTGTGAAAGGCTTGTGTGTGCTCAATAAAGGCATAATCTGTAGCTTCTAAACTGTAAGGCCAGGTCTACCCTAGACCCAGCAGCTGGGCTTATGGTACGCAATTCCAGCTATGTAGAATACGTAGCTGGAGTCAACTTACATTAAGCAAGCATGGCAGCATCCCCACAGTGGGAGGCCGAAGGAAGCAAATGCTCCCCAACCGTGCCATCACATAGGAGCTGGGAGGATGTGCTGCTGCTTCCAGGATCTGCTTGAGGTAAACCCACTCAGAGCTTGCACCCCAGAGCTTGCAACTCCCTCCCAGTGTCCCAACCCTCTGTCCAAGTCCTAATCCCCCTTCTGCCCTCCAAACCCATCAGTCCTAGTCCAGAAACTCCTCCTGCACCTCAAGCCCCTTATCCCCAGCCCCACCCAGAGCCTGCACTCCCAACCATAGCCCTCATCCCCTCCTACATCCTAACCCTAATTTTAAGAGCATTCATGGCCCTCCATACAATTTCTGTCCCTAATGTAGCCCTCCCATGGTCTAATATCTTACCAGCAGATTGTGTTTTAGAAAAGTGCACACTACACAAAGGCTATGTCTACACTGGCATGATTTTCCGGAAATGCTTTTAATGGAAAAATTTTCCGTTAAAAGCATTTTCAGAAAAGCGCATCTAGATTGGCAGGGCGCTTTTCCGCAATAGCACTTTTTGCAGAAAAGCGTCCGTGCCAATCTAGACGCGCTTTTCTGCAAAAAAGCCCCGATTGCCATTTTTGCGATCGGGGCTTTTTTTGCGGAAAACAAATCTCTGCTGTCTACACTGACTCTTTTGTGCAAAAGTTTTTCGGAAAAAGACTTTTGCCTGAACAGGAGCAGCATAGTATTTCCGGAAAAGCACTGACAATCTAACATGAGATCATCTGTGCTTTTGCGGAAATTCAAGCGGCCAGTGTAGACAGCTGGCAAGTTTTTCCAGAAAAGTGGCTGATTTTCCGGAAAAAGTGGCCAGTCTAGACTCAGCCAAAAGTTATACTTTGCATCTTGTCTTTATTTCTTCTCTGTAGTTTTGTTGCAGCTGGAGTCCTTGTACCTGTGCATATTTATGATCTTACCTCCCTTTTCCAGTTGCATATGTCATAAAGGAGAGAAAAGCTGATTATTCCAATACCAACTACCAGATATAAATTGTTTTACATAGAAGAGTAATCCACACATAGGTTCATATATTGCTTAAACTGCTCTCTAAATCAGAATTGCTATGTTAGCTGGCCAGGGGCTCCCCAAAGCATCTACAAAACAACTGTAAAAGTAACACATTGATTGGATGTTACATCTGGTTCTTAACTCTTACAAATAATTTGAGAAAACAAGATCTCTCACAGGTTGTCAGGTCTTCTATTGAAGTGTGGTCAAACGTTTTTGGCTGGTTAGAGGGCCCATCTCATTTCTGGCCTCAATGCACTGGGAGGAGACTAGATGAGATTAGATTATCTTTCTTAAGCTGTGGAACTGAAAATGGTACCAACATTCCCCTCCGAATGAGTAACATTGAAAATATAATGAATCATAGGGACTTGAAAAATACGGAGACAGATTTGTAATATGTCCAGAAAATACAAACTGAGAGATATAGGAAAGCTGGGTACTAGCATCATAGGTTTGAATAATACATAGATACTGAAGTTTGTGTGGAAAAGATGACTGTTCCCATGACTCAGGCATCTGGTGACTGTTTCTTTCTGGCTACTGTTGCACATCATCTACATGCACATCATCAAATTTGGAAGTTCCTTTAACAAAGCCAGATTTAAAAGTAATGTGAATATTAAGTGGGCCAAATTCACCAGTATATGGTAGCTGCTGTGCTCTGCAGTAGTGACACAAAGCAGCCATAAAACTGGGTTTTTACAGATACCTTATTATCAATGTATTGGTGCAAATCTACCAAAACACACTGATGAATCTGGCCCAGTATTTTTAACCTCACTGTGAAACAAATTTAAGGGTTTGGTAGATGGGTTTCCATATCCGCTACATTTAGTCCATTAAAGTAAAATGACATTGTTTTGGGGTGAGTTTCTTTTGGAAGGGGATGTTCTTTTTTGTTTGAAAGTCTTTCATTGGAAGAAAAGTTAAAATGTTAATATTATGTATATCCAAACTGCAGGGCTACGTCTACACTGGCCCCTTCTCCGGAAGAGGCATGCTAATTTCAAACTTTGGAATAGGAAAATCAGCGGGGGATTTAAATATCCCCCGCGGGATTTAAATAAACATGTCCGCCACTTTTTTTCCGGCTTGGGGAAAAGCCGGAAAAAAGCGTATAGACTGGCGCGATCTTCCGGAATAAAGCCCTTTTCCAGAGGATCTCTTATTCCTACTTGAAAGTGCACACTACACAAAGGCTTGAAAGTAGGAATAAGAGATCTTCCGAAAAAGGGCTTTATTCCGGAGGATCGCGCCAGTCTAGACGCTTTTTTCCGTCTTTTCCCCAAGCCGGAAAAAAGCGGCGGACATGTTTATTTAAATCCCACGGGGGATATTTAAATCCCCCGCTGATTTCCCTATTCCAAAGTTTGAAGTTAGCATGCCTCTTCCGGAGAAGGGGCCAGTGTAGACGTAGCCCTGTTGTTTATCTTGTGTTGGAGTGCCTGCTATGTTGTTTTGTACAACAGATCTCCAATAAAAAGTGATTTAAAAAAAAGAGAATGAAGATTTTTGGTTTATAACTGGGATCATTGGGTAAAACTTTTCAGAAGAACACACATATTTAAAATAATGGACCCAATTAAATTCTAATGTAACTCCACTAAAGTCAGTACAACTTATACAAGGGATGAATTTGTATCAGTGAATTTCAGTAAACCACCTGATAAGTATTTTATACAAGAAACAGAAAACCATCAAGAATGACATTTCTAACTTAGATCGTCTCATCTCAAGACAAACATCCACACCGACTGACACCTTGCAAGACTTTTGTTCCACCAGACAAGAAATCTACTATACACACTTCTATTCCCTACAACAAAGAAAAGACAATAAATTTTCTAACCTGCTCCATACCACTGGCTACAACAGCAACTGCCTCAACCCACCGGATAATATTGTTAACCTCTCCAGCTACAAACTCAATCCAGCAGAAGAGTCTGTCTTGTCCCGGGGTCTCTCTTTCTGCCCCACGTCCCCCACAAACTGGATACAATTTTGTGGTGACCTTGAGGCTTTTTTTCGCCGCCTCCGTCTCCGAGAATATTTCCAAACCACCACTGAACATCAATCTGACCTACCAGATCCCCCCTACCAACACCAAAGGAAAAATAATTCTATATGGACTCCCCCTGACGGTCGGAATTACAATCTGGATTTCTATATACACAGCTTCCGCAACAACGCACAGACTGACATTATTCACAAACGACAACAAGCGACACACAATCTTAGCCGCGCTGAACACCATGCCATCCAGAGTCTCAAAAACAACCTGGACATTGTAATCAAACCAGCTGACAAAGGGGGTGCTGTGGTCATTATGAATAAGGCCGACTATAACCAGGAGGCAACCAGACAACTCTCGAACACCACATTTTACAAACCTCTCCCCTCTGATCCCACCTTGGACTACCAAAAGAAACTACACTGTCTCCTTAAAAGCCTCCCCACAGCTACTCGGGAACAAATCCTCACAGAATCACCTTCTGACCCCCGACCAGGATTGTTCTATCTACTTCCCAAGATCCATAAACCTGGGCACCCCGGACGTCCCATCATCTCTGGTATTGGCACGCTCACTACTGGTCTATCCAGCTATGTAGACACTCTTCTCAAACCCTTCGTAACCAATACCCCCAGCTATCTCCGAGACACTACTGACTTCCTAAGGAAATTACAAAACATCGATAACCTCCCCAATAATACCATCCTTGCCACCATGGATGTAGAAGCTCTATATACCAACATCCCACATGAAGACGGATTACAAGCAATTAGAAACACTATCCCAGAGGACACTACTGCCAACCTGATAGCAGACCTATGTAACTTTGTTCTCACCCACAATTATTTCCGGTTTGAGAACAACTTATACCTCCAGATCAGCGGCACAGCCATGGGTACACGCATGGCCCCACAGTATGCTAACATCTTTATGGCTGACCTAGAACAACGTTTCCTCAACTCCCGTCCCCTTTCACCCCTCCTCTACCTACGGTACATCGATGACATCTTTATGATCTGGACACATGGCCAAGAAACACTGGAGATATTCCACAGAGATTTCAACAACCTACACCCCACCATCAACCTCAGCCTGGACCATTCTACACGAGAGATCCACTTCCTGGACACCACCGTACAAATCAACAATGGAAAATTAGACACCACTCTCTACAGAAAACCCACTGACTCATACAGTTACCTACATGCATCCAGCTCCCATCCAGAACACACCACACGATCCATCGTCTATAGCCAAGCCCTTCGATACAACCGCATCTGCTCTAACCCCACTGACAGAGACCAGAAGCTTCAGGATCTCTACCAAGCATTTATAAATCTCAACTACCCACCCAGAGAAACAAAAAAGCAAATTGAAAGAGCCAGACGAATACCTAGAAACCATCTACTTCAAGACAGACCCAAGAAAACCAACAATAGAACACCACTTGTCATCACCTACAACCCCCAACTTAAACCTGTCCAACACATTATCAAGAAACTACAGCCTATATTGGAACAGGATACCATACTCAAAGAGGCTCTGGGAGACAGACCCATAGTCTCCTATAGACAACCACCTAACCTCAAGATGATTCTTACCAACCACCACAGGACATACCACACTAATACCAACCCTGGTACCTTCCCTTGCAACAAACCCCGTTGCCAGCTTTGTCCACATATTCATTCTGCTGATACCATTATTGGACCTAACCAAGTGAGTTATAAGATCAAGAACACATATTCCTGCGCATCCAGAAATATAATCTACGCTATCATGTGCCGAAAGTGTCCGTCTGCTATGTACATTGGACAAACATCTCAGACACTTCGCCAAAGGATTAATGCCCACAAAACAGATATTAGACAAGATCACAAAGAGAAAACAGTTTCTTGCCACTTTAACCAGAAAGGACACTCTCTAAATGACTTAGCCACCTGCATTCTGCTACAAAGACCTTTTACATCTGCACTTGAAAGGGAATCCTCTGAACTGTCATTCATGTTAAAATTCGACACTTACCGACAAGGACTTAACAAGTCTTTGAACTTTCTCACCCATTATCAAGACAGTTTCCCCAATTATCACCTGTAATACCATTAACTCACAAACATCCCACTCTCCCTACCTTTAATATCAGCAATTCACAGACACTTACCTTCCTTCCTCCCCCTTCCCACCCCCCCGCATCCTCCTTCTGTTCTGCAATGTGATTTGTCCTTTTCATATTTGTTCATTTTTTTAAATTGTATCCTTTGGTATATATGGTTGTGACTACTTTCTTCCACTATTTGATCTGAGGAAGTGGGTCTGGCCCACGAAAGCTCATCATCTAATAAACCATCTTGTTAGTCTTTAAAGTGCTACATTGTCCTGCATTTTGCTTCAACTACCCCAGACTAACACGGCTACATTTCTATCAGTAAATATTCAGTCAGCCTTTGAGTATTATCTTGAATAAACTGCATTCAAATCAGTATTTGGTGTGAATACAAATGTTGCCTCCACAAATTGACTACTAACCCAATATTCAATATATCGTACATCTACAAAAAGGTCACTCGTCTGGCCTTATGGATGTATACTGCACATTCTTGTTAAAGTGAGGCCAATCTCAAGTCAGAACATGAAAAATTCAGAAGTACATTATGCAACCTCTGCAAGTTCTATCAGGCTGAAGCCTTCATAGCAAATAGAAATATTAAAATTTCAATGCTTTTTTAAAAAATAGAATACTGTAAAGCTTTCTTATATAATTTGTTTTCAATGTTATAAAACATACAAAGGTATGGGCCTAACATTTTGCAGTCCTACATTATAAAATGAAAAAATAAGGCTTGTGTGAATAAAAGTGGAGCACAGACTGGGAAACAGTCAAAAAATACCAAGGGTCCTATGCATTACATCCTTCCATTATAGAACATAATATTCCAGCCTGATAAAGTCTTCATCTGTTCTGTATAATCAAACAACAATAGAAATAGTAGAAACACTAACTGAAAAGATTAAACAAAAATAATTGAGCATAGTTATATATCAGAATATATTTAACACGTACTATGTAATTATGGTCTCTGATCTCATGGCCTGATCAGAGTTAGTCTAATTACAATTAATTAAAAGAGTATTTATGCAAAGGAGACAATCAAATAATTTCTTGCTCTTCCTAAATTTAAAGATATAAACACTGTTTTATAACATCATGAAAAGGTGTCAAGGTATCAATACATTGTTGATGTGTGTCTTGTGATGAAAGAGTTAGCTTTTCCATAGTCAATATAATTTGATTTTTGTGGCTGAAATGAAGTAGGCACATGCATATGTACAGTCATTCAGCATTAGTATTCAATGAAAAAGTTTGAAAGGAAAGATAAAAAATAATGAATAGGTCTGATTTTCATTTCTGGTAAATCAGGGGCAACTCCTTTGAAGTCAGCAGATGTACAGTAAAACCTGTGTTATCCAGCATGCTCGAGGACTAGGGTGTTCTGGTTATCTAAAAATTCTGGTTACCTGAGGGTCTCATCAACCTAGGAACAACTAATGGACAATAATAATAAAATTCACGTTTTTAATATTGGTAGTTTTGTAGTGTGAGGTAGTTGGTCTCACCTTTGTATTTTGAGTTAAAGATGATTAGTACTTCTTTAAAAAAAATTGTTAAGCCAATCATGGTACACCAAGCCAGGCCTGTGCACCTGAAGATGTGACAGTATTGTGGCTGGGGGCAATGCTGGTTAACAAAGTTTTCTGGTTAACAGAGTGCCGGATAACAAAGATTTCACTGTACATGGAATTAAGGCCGCTTTGAAAATAGTATCCGGAAACCAGTGTCTGCACAGAGAGTCCTGTACAAGGGCATGTCGCCACTTCAGTTAGACACTTCTAGCTGATTCATGCTGCCAACTTGGACCTAGGAGGCTCAGGCTGTGGGTCTGTGTAATTGAAGTAGAGATATTCAGGCTTGGGCTGCAGTGCAAGGTCTGGGACCCGGCCACTTTACAAGGCCCCACTCCAGGGCTCCAGTCTGAGTTTGAACATATACACTGCAATTAAACAGACCCTTAGCCTAAGCTTCAGTGAGCTGACATGGGCCACCCATGGGTTTTTAATTGCAGTATAGACTTAGTATAAGAAATCTGCCTCCCTTTTAGATAACCCCCCGTTATAAAAGGCCAGCCCTGCAGTATCTCCAAACATGATAAGAAAAATTGCGATCCATTTCTTATGTTATTTTGGGGTTGCTTTTATTATTATTTATTAATATTTTTTATTATTATTATTTGTATGCTTAAATTTACCTTAATTGGCATTACTGTTTTCCTTTTTAAAAAAAGGTGTTTGTTTCCTTTGAGGAAACTATATTTGAGTGCATATATGTATAATAACGCTTCTGTACACATTTCAAAGATTTAAAAAAATTTCAAATGTCATTTGAGATCAAACAAAATGTTTCATTTTGGCAAAATCAAAATGTTTGAATTTGCTTTTTTGGCCACTTTTTAAATAATGTTAGTTATTAAAAATAAACTTAAAGGAGATTTTGAAAGAAAAAGTCATTTCAAACAAAACTATCAAAATATTTCTGTTTTGAAAATGTGAAAACAAAGCATGATTTTTTTTATTTGAGGGTTTGTTTTTTTATTTTCAAAATGCAGAATTGTGAATATGGAGTCACAAAAGGTTCAGTGTAACTGAGTCTTTATTTTTCACTAAAAAAGTTTCAGCTAAAAGTTCCCATTCTACTCATAGGCTAAGTTACTGTTTGTCAGGAAGAGTAACAGAATAAATTAGATCTATTTATGCATTTAATTATCTAGAGAGATTTAATTATAAAAATAATTAATAATTAATAATATTGATATTGTTATTGTTTTTCAAAGTCAGAATTGTTGATAAAAAAATAAAACAATATATCTAAATAACATTTCTTAGAATCATAGAATACTAGAACTGGAAGGGACCTCGAGAGATCACCAAGTCCAGTCCGCTACCCTCACATCAGGACCAGGCACTACCTATATTATGCTGTCTATTATTGTCTGTCTAACCTGCTCTTAAATATTCCCAGTGATGGAGTTTCTACAACCTCCCTAGGAAATTTATTCTAGTGTTTAACAACCCTGGGTATATCTACACATCAAAGTTAATTCGAAATAACAGCCGTTATTTCTAATTAACTTTACTAGCATCTACACAGCCAAACCTCTATTTTGAAATAAATTTGAAATAGCGGAGAGCTTATTGCGAATTTGGTAAACCTCATTCCACAAGGAATAACGCCAAATTCAAAATAGCTAATTCAAAATAAGTGCCTTGTAGACACTTATTTGGAAATAGGGGGGCCTCCAGCCTTCCCAGGATGCCCTGGTGGCCACTCCAGCCTCAACCAAGAACACTCCTCTCCCTCTCCTCCCTCCCTGGAGCCCTTAAAGGGGTTGACTTTGGCCACAGTGCCTGTGCCAACTCCAAGCCTGCTGGCCCAGAGCCAACAGTCACTGCCCCTGACCCAGTAGCCCCAAAACATGAACCAGCAAGCCACTGGCAGCCAGCCCTCCACCGCTCCCCAGGAGCAGTCTGCCAGCTCCCAGGAGCCTTCCAGGGCCCGGAGAAGGTGGGTGCCATCCTGGTACAGGGTAGAAATCGGGGTGGACCTTACTCAGGTTTCGGAGGGATGCTCCCAATGTCCATGATCTCCTCACTAGATGGAGGAATGCAGCCATCTATGGCAGGATAGCTGCCAGCCTGGCCACCGAAGGCCATATGCGAACCCAGGAGCAGGTTAGTCTCAAGTTGGTCCGGAAGACCCCCAAACCTGAGCTCTGAGCTCCCGCTCCCCATTCTTCCCCTTGCTTCCCCCTTCCAGCTCCCTCCTCCCAGGTCTCCCCGTACCCTCTCCTACCCTCTCTCCTCTTACCTCCTTCATCTCCTCCCCCCAGTTTTGTTAAATAAAGAGCATTTTTGTTTATGAAAATACATGTATTTTACTTTACATCATGAAGGGGGGGCTAGGGAGGGGCAAGTGGAAGGACATGAGGGAGGAATGAGGCACAATCTCCCAGTGGGGCAGACCAGGGAGGCTCTTAGTGCTCCTCAGGGTGGAAGCTCTCTTGCAGGGCCTCCTGGATACTGACAGCCCCTTGATGGACCTCCCAGATGGCAGCCTGCAGAAAGTGCAGCCAGGCTTGCATCAACGCATCCATGAGAAGCACCAGAGTTCCCAGGGGCAGCTCTGACTCAATATTGCAGAGTGCTGTGGTGTCCCAAGTGAGGGCAACCAGCGCACGCAGAGACAAAATGCTTTGCTGTTCCTCATCGAGGTAGGCAAGCAAGCAGGGAAAACTGAGAACTGTCTGTCCGGGGGGGGGGGGGGTCCCTTTAAGCACAGGCCTCCGATAGCCTCAGGCAGCAGCCACACAAAGTAACTCCTAACCTGATGCCCTGCCGGACCTGGTTCCGGCTGGCCTTAAATGCAATACAGCAACCACTCAGTGTGGACGCTCTACTTCAAAGTAGCAAAACGCTATTTCAAAATGCATTTTGTGTGTAGACACGTTATTTCAAAATAACTTATTTCAAATTAATTACTTCAAAATAATGCTGTAGTGTAGACATAACCCCTGAAAGTTAAGAAGTTTTTCCTAATGTCCAACCTATACCTTCCTTGTCATAGTGTAAGCCCATTGTTTCTTGTCCTATCATCAGAGGCCAAGAAGAACAATTTTTCCCCTTCCTGTTGTGACACCCTTTTAGATACCTGAATTTATTAAAATAAATAATTTCTTTCTTATTTCTTATTTAATTTCTTAAAATAAATAAACATACAAAGAAGTTCTTATTAGCATGTTTGAAAGGGTTTTGCCTTGAGAGTTCATCATTCACAATTCTACTGCATATGAAAGATTTAAAAGACCTACTTAATGCAAAATGAGTGTTTGTAGTAAGATCTATTAAAATCTTACAATGTAATAAGTGAAACTGATGAAATATAACCTAGAAAGTTGCATTCAGAGTGGGTCTACATTGTTACATTCTACTATGCAGAAGAAATGCAGGATGACATAATGAAGGAGTCTGACACTAAAAAAGGGCAGCAAAGACTTAAAAAATGACATCAGGGATTATGGAGGTGAAGAGTAGGAAAGTGAAAGAGTGACAATATAATAAGCAGGCAGAACATTAGATGACAGAAAAGAAAGGGAACAAATGAATTCTGAAGATGACAAGTTGGTTTAAATGTATTAAGTGTGAAATACATTAATGATTAAACTAAATGTACATGGATGTTATTATATTCAGAATTTCAGTAATGTATACTCCTACATACACGGTGATCACACATTAGAGCTATCACACAGTCTGTAGATATATGGAAATTTACCTTTCCATTGATTTAATGAAAGGATACGGTGAGAGGGGAAATTGATTTTCTGAGTTTAGTCATGGGGTATTTCTTTTTATTCTCTTAACTAAAATGAGTCTTTTGTGCTATGTGAAGAGGAAAGAGCTAAGTAACTGAATAAGAATTTATCTGGATGCATTTCTTGGTTTCACAATCAGGATTTTTTGAGAATTAACTGCTAAAAAGATTGTTTTAGGTAATTCACAAAACTAAGGAAAAGGCAGATGCATTTAATTTGCACACTATTGCTATTAACATTAATTGACAAATAATATATCACGATAAAAAGAAACAAATATCAAGACATTAATATAAGAGGGCAGAATTAGAGGTGAACAGAATATTATTTTTTTCTTGCTATGTCAAATGTTTCCATCACTTGCTAAGATCCATTGAGAAAGCTGCTACAAAGATTATTTTCCTAGTCTATAACTATGTCACCTCACTGGGTGCATTGCTGCACTGGATCCCTTTTCTCTACTGCATGAAACAGAAGCTACTTGTCTTCACTTTCAAAGCCCTTCAGAGCCTATCATTCATTATCAACATGTCAGCTCCCATTGATGATCATCACCTACTACAGCCCCCAACTGAAACCCCTCTGGTGCATCATTAACAATCTACAAAGTATCCTGGAAAACAATCCCTCACTCTCACAGGCCTTGGGAGACACACCAAACCTCACATACAGACAGCCCCCTAACCTGAAACAAACGCTTTCCAGCAATCACACTTCACACCTCAAACATACTGGGTGCATCTAGACTGGCAAGATTTTGCGCAAAAGCATGTGCTTCTGCGCAAAAACTTGCCAGCTGTCTACACTGGCCACTTGAATTGGTGCAAGAGCACTGACTTTGTAATGTACAAAATCAATGCTTCTTGTGCAAATACTTTCACGCTCCCACTCGGGAAAAAGCCCTCTTGCACAAGAATACTTGCTCAAGAGGGCCAGTGTTGACAGGGAAGAACTGTTTTGCGCAAAAAAGCCCCGATGGCTAAAATGGCAATTAGGGCTTTCTTGCACAAAATCGCATCTAGATTGGCCATGGATGCTTTTGCGCAAAAGCAGTTTTTGCGCAAAAGCATACGTGCCAATCTAGACACACTTTTGCGGAAATACTTGTAACGAAAAAACTTTTCCATTAAAAGTATTTCCGCAAAATCATGCCAGTCTAGATGCAGCCACTCATTCAGTGCCCACCCCTGCAATAAACTCCAGTGCCAACTCCGTCCACCCATCTACATTAGTGACATCATTTCAGGACCTAATCACACAAGCTACCACATCAGAGGTTCATACAACTACATATCCACTAATGTGATCTATGCCATCAAGTGCCAGCAATGCCCCTCTGTCATGTATATTGGCCAAGCTGGAAAGTTTCTATGACAAAGGATTAATGGACACAAATCAGGTATTCGAAATGGTAACACAGAAGCCTGTTGGGGAACATTTTAACCTGCCTGGGCACTCATCAATGGATTTAAGAGTAGCCATTCCATTGCAAAGTAATTTCAGGAACCAACTAGAAAGAGAGACTGCAGAACTGGCCTTCATATGCAAATTCAACATGTTTACCCAGTGATTGAACAAAGACATTAACAGGATGGGCCATTATATTCAACACCCAAATGACATCAAAAGCTAAGTATTGAACACTTACAGCCCACTCTATTAGTCTTATTTAGTACTCACACTTTAAATGACAGGTTTTTTTTCTTTTTTCCTTTCCACTCTCCTCTTTCTCTGCTTTATACAGTATTTTGAGATGTCTATGCTGCCTCTCTGTGCCTCTTGCTCCAAAGGTGGGTTGTGCCCACATAAGCTCATGATAGCATATATTTTTGTATATTTTTAAGGTGCTACAGGACCAATAATTTTTTGATTTATTTTAAGCCACAGACAACACAGCTACCCCTCTAAGACTAATAAACTATTCTGGCTTTGTTTTTTTTTTAATTTAAGGAATTGATTTTTAGCCCTTAGTGTTGATTTGATATTATAGTATTTTGAATGGAATCATTATTATTCCAAATTATTTATATTGCAATGTAAAATTTTTCCAACACTTTAAATATTAAAAATGAGGGGTGTTTTTTTGTCATTATAGACTTCAGGTAGCAATTTAATCAAGTACATACTTAACTTAAGCATAAGACTATTCAGAGAGTAATAAGTCAGCACATGTTTAAGTGATTTGCTGGATCAGGACCATAATGTCTGTTGTTAGCGCTCTTTCCATACCAGTAGGTTAAGTTCAAGTCCCATTATGTGTATGGACTGTGAGCCCAAATCCTAAGACAACTCAGTATATTAAAAGCATTGTCATTCAGATAAGATGTTAAACCAAATATCTTCCAATGGTGGCTTTTCCAAATTTAAATTTAAATCATCTGATACTTTTCAGAAAGAAAGGGGGCAGTGGTACAGTCAGCATTCCAGTATTGAAATCATTTATTTGTAAAATGCTTTGTGGTACCTAGAGTTTGCAAGGTGCAATGGAAATATAAGTTTTGTTCTATTCCAGTAGATGATCAGTCCTAATAAGGTCTCCCTGGATTCATGACTTGGGCAATGATAGTAATTACATTCTATCATAAAGACATCTAAATGAGGTCTCTAAAGATATGAACTGACATTTTCCCACCATCATCTTGCATCCTAATATCATCATAACAGGAATGCTAAGGGGGTCTTCTCTCTTCTTGAGATAAATACCATAAGTCTCATTAATGTCAGTGGGGGTTATGCATGTTTTGAAAGGAAGGCTATACCATTGCTTCAGAGAATTTTCATAAAAATACTTGCAAAAAGTATGAAGTAAGCATAATACTAAGAGCTGGTTTCCAAATGGGTCTGCGGGACCTTGGGGCTTGATTGGCCACTTCTCAGTAAAACCCATGAGAAATAGTTAAGGCACGTTACTTTATTAGTTTCTCCTGAATTATTATACTGGGAATTGTCCCTGAGAATCACCCCACAAACAACAAAGATCCTCTGGGGGTCAGGATTATATCATGGTGATGCGGTTGTGAAAGACTGAGAAGACCCTGCACAAATTTGTGGAATTTTAATGAATTAGTTTAAATGTTATCAAATTAGATTTAATATTAGTGCGGTCCATTGTATTAAAATGCAGTTCTGTATATTATTGTGTACGTGCATGTAAAATCTCTAGGAGGAGGGAGATGCAAATATTCTGATTATCAGCCCTTTGAAGCCACCCCCGTTAAAGGTTCACAAAGACTTGGTCAGACTAGGGCCAAGAGGCAAAGTAGGATTTTTTTTAAAGTAACCTCTTCTTAAATAGGCTCATGGACTCAGCAAATAGGCTCCTGATTCAGCAAATCAACAGTCCACAGAAAGAATGTGGACACATTGGAAAGGATCTAGTGGAGGGCAATCAAAATGGTTAGGGGGATGGAGCACAAGACCTATGAGGAGAGGCTGAGGTATTTGGGTTTCTTTAGTCTGCAGAAGAGAAGAGTGAGGGGGGATTTGATAGCAGCCTTCAACTTCCTGAAGGAAGGTTCCAAAGAGGATAGAGAAAGGCTGTTCTCAGTAGTGATGGATGGCAGAACAAGGAGCAATGGTCTCAAGTTACAGTGGGAGAGGTCTTGGTTGGATATTAGGAAAAACTATTTCACTAGGAGGGTGGTGAAGTACTGGATTGGGTTACTTAGGGAAGTGGTGGAATCTCCATCCCTAGAGGTTTTTAAGTCTCGGCTTGACAAAGCTCTGGCTGGGTTGATTTAGTTGGGATTGGTCTTGCTTTGGGCAGGGACGCTGGACTTGATGACCTTCTAAGGTGTCTTCCAGCCCTGTGATTCTATGAGAGGGCTCCAATGCTTAGGGAAGAGCTGGAAGGACTAGGCCTACTGAGACCTCCTAAGGCTGTGGGCTTATTATGAGCTGAAGCTGTAATGAACTTCAAACTACAAATAAACCCATTGGGTGGAGTTTAACAGATTGCTCCTGTCAGCGTCTATGTTAGGGTTGGAGTGATCGCTGGATGATTAGAATACCTGTAATTCATTTAGGCTGTGTCTACATTGGCTCCTATTCCATAATAGGGATGCAAATGTAGCACTTTGGAATAGGCAAATCCGCGGGGGATTTAAATATCCCCCGCGGCATTTGCATTAACATGGCTGCCACTTTTTTCTGGCTTGTAGATAAGCCGGAGAAAAGCGCCAGTCTGGACGCGATCCTCCGGAAAATAAGCTCTTTTCCGGAGGATCTCTTATTCCTACTTTCAAGTAGGAAAGAGCTTATTTTCCGGAGGATCGCATCCAGACTGGCACTTTTCTCTGGCTTATCTACAAGCCGGAAAAAAGCGGCAGCCATGTTAATGCAAATGCCACGGGGGATATTTAAATCCCCCGCGGATTTGCCTATTCCAAAGTGCTACATTTGCATCCCTATTACGGAATAGGGGCCAATGTAGACACAGCCTTCTTGTTTTAATCTGTTTTAGTACAGTTACTGAAAGACAAAGTACCCTTGCATAAAAATAGTTGTGTGGTTACCGTAACAGTAGGCAGTTAACACTGTTATCCATCTCTTAAGAGAAAGCAAGCAGGTCTGCTTTAGTCCTGGCAGACCAGCTGCCAGCTCATGCCAAGACCTTTAGGCTCACTGAACAACGAGAAATATGTATCTGGAGGCCAGTCCTGCTCACCTGCATGTTAGTATTGCTAAAACATCATTAGATGTGTATGTGTTTGGTGTTTGGACTTCATTAAATGCTTGTGAGTTGCTGTATCCATTAATCCACTATACTGTTTGATTCCCATGTTATAAGGTAAGTATTTAAGTTTCATCTGTAACTATAGAAATGTTTACCATGAAAGTGGAAACCACCATAATGAGAAAAGAAGCATTCACTAGTGGGAAATAATAGTTTACTACAAAAGGTACTTTCTAGCAAAAGACACCATTGTAAACCATTGTAAAACATTAGTGGACAAAAGATTTTTTTGATCATTTCTCTCATATACATGAAGAGGGGGTATGCAAAAATGCTCTAGAAGAAGGAATAAAAATCCATGTCAAGCAGAAATTGTCATAATTACACAGCTTAGAATTTGGAGAGGGCAATATTTCTATGCACAAGCAAGGAATGCTTAAGCTGTTTAGTTTGGGTTAGTTCTAAAGGACATTTAGGCTATGTCTAAATTACATCCCTCTTTCAACAGAGGGATGTAAATTAGACACTTTGCAATTGCTAATGAAGCCGGGATTTGAATTTCCGGTGCTTCATTTGCATATTCGCGTCATGGTGCTCTTTCAAAAAAGCGCTATTTTGAAAGTAAAACCACGGCCTAGACGTAGTTCTTTTGAAAATAGAAACCTTTTTTTAAAGATCCTGTAAACTTCATTTTTTGAAGCCTACTTCATTCTTCATCACTGCACTGTTGTCATCATGTCGTGATTCAGCCAAAACCGAGGGGGACTGGATTCAATGTTTATTTTGGCCCATTATTCTTATAAGTGCTAGCTGTGAAGTTTGGTTCTGCATCTGAATTTCACAAGTCTAAAATGTTCAGATGAAATTTTGTTTTCCGTTTCTTTCTTAACATAAACCAGGCCAAGTTTTGCTATCTGTGCATGTTGTTGATTGGGAGTCTTCCACCCTTAATACACATTACAGGCTCCACGCTAATTAAGTGTGTGGGGATGGGAAAGACAAAACACGTTTTGCTTGTTTAATCAAATAATTATTGTGGGAAGTAGGGGAATTAAAGTTATGGGAGGGGAAGACTGACAAACTTAAATTAGTTCTGTAAATCCTGTGAACACAAAAAATAGTCTCAGGGTCTTACAGCATTGCACTCCATGAGTTTGCATTGCCATATTGACAATGTATTCTCTAAGGCTATGTCTACACTGCAACACTATTTCACGATACCGTACGGTGTGTCTGGACTATATCCTTCTGTCGACAGAGCGATGTAGATTAGGCAGATTGAAATTGCTAATGAAGCAGGGATTTAAATATCCCGTGTCTCATTAGCATAACCATGGCCACTGCTTTTTTTGAAACGGAGTTTTTTTGAAAAAAATGGCAGTCTAGACGCAGATCTTTGAAAATAAAGCCTTTTTCGACACATCCTATAAACCTCATTTTTTGAGGAATACAGGATCTGTCAAAAAAAGCTTTATTTTCAACAGATCATGTCTAGACTGCATTTTTATTCAAAAAAACTCAGTTTCGAAAAAAAGCAGCAGCCATGTTTATGCTAATGAGGCATAGGATATTTAAATCCCTGCTTCATTAGCAATTTCGATGTGCTTGATTTGCATCCCTCTGTTGACAGAGGGATGAAGTCTAGACGTAGCCAGAGTGTCCTGAAGTAGCTATCCCATGTCTTCACAGCAAGCCTGTTATTTCAAGCTCACCATTTCAACTTCCCTGTAAACTTTAGTCTATAAGGAATAAGGGACATTTTGGAAAATTTTGAAATTTTGAAATTTGGTGCTGTGTAGACAGTGCCAAATGACGAAATAAGCTATTTCAAAATAGCATTGAAATAAGATACGTAATTTGCATAGCTCAAATTGCATTCCTTATTTCAAGTTTTAAGTTTATCTGGTTTTTACATTTCAGTCACTAAATAAAGCAATTAGATAATATAATTAACGTTATATATAACAGAAAAATACCTTGATTGTACCTCTGTCATCTATAGGATGTAAAACTAGTCTGCATTGTGAAACATGGAAATTTCAGGTCTGAAGATACATTTCTTGTTCACTGCTTAGTTCACCATCCTTTCAAGAACAATACTAGCATCAGAAAGTTCTGCAAAAAAGAAAAAAAATCACAAAAATTTCCAAATATGCTTAAAGTATGAAAACCATTATATTGCTTGAGATAATATTGTTTTACAGAGAGTGTTGTCTTCACACAGCAGAACAGAAGCAATTGTTAAAGAGCTTGTTCGAGCTGAAACTTAGTATCTCCATTATCCACTTATGATGCTATCATACTCATATTAAAATCTTCACATTAATTAGTAAATTCATTGTTTGAGTTTTGTCTTTTCCGTATAATTTCTATACATATGAATTAGAAAAGCACATCAGAAAAATTACAGGGCACATGCAGCTCTCTCTTTGTAACCAGTACAATGAATGTTTCATTACTATTAGACCTAAAATAAGTTATTAAAATAAATGAAGAAAATATAAAGACTATTTTCTCTGATTTTACACCATTGAATAAGTAATGACACTGATTAGAATTTGTTTGGAATTAATGTGAGCAATTCAACTCTTAGTAATGTAGTGCTACAAGCTATTGATACTAGAGATGCTGTATTTTTGAAAAGAATAGAGATAAAGGGAGCAAAAATGGAATTAGTCTGGTATACAAATTGCTTCCTGCAGGCATATCTCTATTGGCTTTTTACATTCGTTGGATCCCTTTGACTTTACTGCAGTACATAGTAGC
Source organism: Pelodiscus sinensis (assembly GCF_049634645.1). Taxonomy (NCBI): domain Eukaryota; kingdom Metazoa; phylum Chordata; order Testudines; family Trionychidae; genus Pelodiscus; species Pelodiscus sinensis. Next base: position 36,066,563 of record NC_134711.1, on the reverse strand, counting down.
TGTTCAATGTGTCTGTTCTTGTCCCAAGATAGTTCCCTTTAAGGCACCCAATTATGTGGCCATAAAGCTCTGAGACAGAAAGTAAACTATGGCATCCTACGGCCACCTAAGATGGAAAGAGTACTTTTGTCTTCATTATATGAATGTTATTGTGACAGGGTATACCAGGCCCTCTGTGGCCCACTGCTGGAGGCCTCATGGCCCTGCTATATACTGATAAAAAAAGATAGTGAAGAGGGTCCTCCAAGCTGCCTAGAATGGCTGTGTGGGACACAGCTCATCAGGGCCCAGTAGCCTTCCATAAGAAGAGTTGTAGGGCCAGAGGGAGTTTAGTTCCCAGCTGGAACTGTAGAAGTATGAATATGTGTGTGGCTGGCTGATGATGTTGCAGAACTCTGGACAGGTCAGCACTGCCAGAAGCTTGGGAGAAAAAGAAAGAGCCCTCAGCTAGTTGCTGGGACTCCATTCCATTAGGACAAGGTATGAAGACAAGGTCTTTGATTTAGCAATGTTACACTCTACAGTTCTAATCCTTCAAAGAGATCCTGGAAGGTCCTGGCCACATCAGTAGTCTCACTACTTTGCCTGGGTGTACAGCTGCCTCTTTGTGAATTCCCATGTGGAACTCTATATAGCCTCGGGCTATGTCTAGAGTACAGGCTTCTTTTGGAAGAAGCTTTTTTCAGAAGAGATCTTCTGAAAAAATTTCTTCTGAAAGAGAGTGTCCACACTGCAAAAGTGCATCGAAAAAGAGATCTGATTTTTTGAAAGAGAGCATTCAGACTGAATGCATGCTATCTCTCATGGAAGCTGTGATTGCTATGGATGGAATGGCCACCAGGGCACCTGTGCTTTTTTCTCTTCTTCCAAAAGAACTCCCTCTTCCACGTCTACACACGCCTTTTGCAAAAAGGCTTCTTCCTCATAGAATGAGGATTACCAATGCTGGAAAAACCCCTCTGTTCTTTTGATTTTCTTGTGGAAGAATGTAATTGCAGTGTGGACATTTCTCAAGTTTTGTTGGAAAAACAGACCTTTTTCCAACAAAACTCTGTAATGTAGACATACCTTCAGAGGTCTTCCACTATTGTCCTCTTTTCAGGATTGGGGTATTAGAATGTCTTTAAAGTGGAGACCTTGACTTTATTGAGTTGGCCCTAACAGTACCATTTAAATGGGGAATGCTACAAGAAGCAACATTAGTGAATAACTAAATGGAGCATGAGGCTTGTTAGTTGCACACTTTTTGCTTCAATTATTCTTAATTTTTTGTGTTGCATAATCAGGTAGAATTTCTACTATTTTCCTCTATGAATATTATATACCAAAAAGAATATTATGATAGCATTATCAGTAATTTAGGGTAAAACATTGTTGAGTTGCAGGATATTCAAAATAGTCAAACATGGTAAGGCATGGAAATACATAGTTAGGACAACCAAACAACTATAACTCAAACATGTAGAGACACCTTGCAATAAGTGTACTGTTATGACTGATGTATACCTATGATCCCAAATTAAATTTAATTAGTTTTAAAAGACACAGAATGGGTTTTCTCATATTTTTTTCCTCAGCATGTCAGTACAAGGCAGGGTTTAAAAGACCACTACCTCTCCTGACTCCCAATAGGAGTGAAGCAGGCTGTCCTCAGGAAAGATGGTGTCTCGTGCTCTCAGAAGAAGTGTGAGGAGATTATGAATAGATACAGTGGCCATATAATCCGAGGGTAACCTGTGGCCTTAGTCCCAGTGAAAATAATACAAGATGGTAGTAATTTTGAAGGTAAATTTTTATGCCTTTCTGCTGAAGGAGACATTTTCAGATTTGAAGAATGATGGAGAATATCTTTTTAAGGATAACTTTTAAAGGATTCATTTTAAAATTATTTTTAAATCAAACTAATTAACATTGTGTCAATAAATTAATTCTGTTCTCAGAAAGTGAGTGCTGTAATTTGAGGAGGATACAATGTGTTCTTCATTCCTAGTGGGAAAGGTAGAATCCCTGATCAAATACATTAAAAATTGTGAGGCACATGGGCATTTCAGAAATGGGGGAGCATACATGTGTAAAAGAAAGACAGAATTACAACAGTGATTTTCTTTTGCACATTTAGGAATACTTTACAAGGAAGAGGAAATTTAAGAGTCCTTGCCAATTTTTCCAATAGGTTATTTTGGCAAGTTTTTACTTTTTTTCAAATTCCAGTAAGCATCTTGCTTTATTACAAACTGTAGAACATTTACTCAGTGGCCAACATAAGCCATTCCAGAGCAACTTAGATATACAACTATCTCCACACAAATTTAACATTGATTTTCATAAAGAGGCAGAGATGTAAAGTACAGAAAGATAAACGACTTACAACTGGTATATGTTTCCATGTATGACACGGGATCTTCAATTGAATTACGCAGTTTTACAATTAGTCAGATAATTTGACTCAAATCTATATAGCTAGATAATACAAAAAACAGCCAATACTACATAAATATAAACACATAAGTAATAAAATAGAAGACATATATACATTCCTAAAGGAAGGAAGGAAAGGAATAGGAGGGAGGGGAAAAGACCAGGGTGTTAGGAGGAATGGGGTTCTGGTTTTCTTCGACTGGTTTAAAAAAATCTAAATGTACCTAGAAATGGCTTCCACATTTAATCAAATTCATATAATTGATCTGTCTGGTTAGAAGCTGTATTTTCCGTGGCTGCTAGCTCAAACAGATCCAAATAAACCTACTGTTCTGATTTTCTAAAATCTCACTCTTGGTGTCCGTGACAGCCCTCAAGAATCAAAGTCTTTATGGCAGAGTTAAACCCAAATTAGCAGGTAAAATATGCAAGGATATAATTTTTGGCTGACATTTGGCTGCTGAAAGTGTAAGCACCATTTTAACTCTTCTATCCACCTTTTTCTTCGGCTGCCTCACTACTGGACAGCCCTACAGCATATATGCCAGGGTTCTTTTTTCTTTATGACAGCATCAACAAATATCGGTGGATAAGGCCTTTATCTTGTGTGAAGTCTCTGACTTTCAATACATTTTGAATAAAAGCTATGTGGCATCAAGCACAGTCAATCCACAGAGGCATATTTAACATTGGATAATACACTCTGCTATTGGGATTCTTTGAAGGACTGTATAACCCCCTGCCCATGCTTTCACAAAGAACTCCAGACTAACAGAGCTCCTTTTTATTAACAAAATATAAATAGTGGGCATGAGTCTGGGGAGCTTATGAAGCATTTGTAAGTCTTGAAGGTTGTAGGAACTAGTGCTGGTTGCACTGATTTCACTTTCACACACACACACACACACACACACACACACACACACACACACACACACCTTAAATGGCTATTTTTGCAATAATCATTCTAGACCTTTGTGCTGTAAATTTAGTAATTTATAAGTTATGAAACCACTTTGATGTAGTGATTCTTCTCCAGTAAAAAGAAGTGATATTTTCAGATAAAATAAAAGATGAAAACACCATTTTATTTCATGGCTGGATGCCACATTTATTGTTTAAAAGCAGAGCCTCTTGGACTATGAAAGTTAATTATGTTGGCTCAGAGACATGCAACATATGCAGAAAATCCAGACAGTTCCTGGTAAATTCAACAGATTCTGAATTCACACATCACAGTGCAGCAACAACACTAGTTAGCATCAGTTAATAGGCTCTAAATTTGGAATATGCAAATGTGTAAAGGCAAAAAGTAGTTTAATGAGCCTGAAGAGCTTCTCTGTCTCTCCTTGTACAATAAGTAGTGATACAACATGGAGAACATCAGGGGGATTTTTTATGATTCAGTTGGAACTAGTGAAAAGGATTGCTTTTAGTCAGAAAGCAAAGCTGTGTCTGAATAGATAATATATTGCTTAGGCAGATATAATGGCTTCCATTACTTAATGTCTGTGAAATATTGACTCCTCTAAAATGAAACATTATAGATGAAGAAAGGTTTACTATATCTATAGAAATAAAAAAAAATACAGGTTGTCGTGTAATTTTGTAAGACATTATATAGCACAGAATTTAAGTTAACTGATGTTTTAGGAATATATGATCATTTAAAAAACTGAAGCATCAGCACTAGTGTGAAGCAGCTGGGTTGATTGGAACAGCGCTAAATAGTAAGAAACTCTGCTAATACTGCAGTCCTAGGGTCAGCCGCAGAGCACAGTGAGTTATGACAAAGGAAGGGCAAGAAGGACTGTGGAAGAGGTCTCATCAAGCTCTCAAATTATCTATTGTATTCTGTCCTAGTTTTATGCTGCACTCATCACCATGGTAATCACACTGTTATTCTATCAAACATTTGGAGATTTGAATGTGAACTCTTTTGATACCTGAACTCCTGAAGTTTCACCAACTAGGTGATTTATGATGTCAGTTCCTGCACGGAATGCACATTGATTGGAATGGGTGCTAACTGAATACAATGATTAAATGCAATACAAACCTGAGAATACAAGAAGGATTTTGGGCAATGGAGTTAAGATGCATAATTTAAAAATATGGGGGCTAGGTCATTCCCTCTGGTGGTGAAACTTGTGGTTAGAAATAGGTTAATGTTTTCTAATTGAGTCCCTCATCAATTATTTTGCTGCAAGATTCAGACTGGTGTTTCTTCCCTGTGAAACCAAACCAGAAGGTTTTTTCTGCTCAAAAGGCATTTTCAAGATCTCTTTTCTTGTGCACATAAATGCCCAGGCTTTGCTTGTGGGCACTTTAAAATGGCCAGAACATAAAATATCACAAATACAACTGGTTTGCTCTTGAATAAACCCAAGATTCATAAATACTTTTAGGGCTTTGCACTATTAATAAACCAATCAATTTGTTCCCAGGGTTTGTGGTGTCAACATATCACTTTGATTGAATTATACCTTATATTGCAACTATGTTTCTAACTCCAGTGCAATGTCAAAGAAGTGAATAATTAGTTGCCCAGTAAGTAAATTTCAAGACATCTGCGCCTAGAAATAGCACAGGTATGATAAAATAAGCATGTGTTCCTTGACTAATACATTTCTGTTTCTAAATACTAAACTTAACTAGGAAGTTTCCTCTTGTCTTAAGAAGATTATTTCACCCAAAGTCTTTTCCAGTGTTTCCAGCCAAGCCTGTTTGAGACCCCTCTTTCATGAGGCAAACTTGCTGCACTGTTATTTCCCAGGCAAAGGATGCCAGAGGGTCCTCTTTATCTCTGTAACATATTAGAACAGGGGTGGGAAATTTAGGCATGGGGGCAGCATGTGCCATCCCCCCCCCCCCCCGGCTTGCCTGGCTCTGGCCCTTGAGGCTCAGCACTGGGGAGCCTGTGGTATTAGAGGAAGCAGTGAGTTTCATCTCAGGTTAGGGAGGTCTCCCTCTTCTTCTGTCCCAAAAGGGCTCGGGCCAGCCCTGACCATACATAATTACTTGTAAACAGCGGATAAATAAATATTTTTGTTTGACATAATACCTGTTTTCCCCTTTGCTGGTGACCAATCCCTAGCCATAGATTTTAAGAGCCTAAATTTCAGTACATATACATAACTCCATACACAATATCTGTACATCTGTTTCACCATGATACTGGTATTTTATTTAGATCTTCCATGACACTCTTTGGTGAAGTAGAAGGTACAAAGTGGAACTAAGCGATCCTAGTAACATCTATGCACCCTCCTGCACTCCTTGCCAGTTGACATTAGAGGATCTTTGGCCACAACATTTCATGTTCTGTCTAAACTTTATATGGCCCCCATCCACGTAGTATCTGAGCACCTAGCATATATTAATGAGTATATCCCGTCCAAACCCTTGTGGTGGCATATTATTATTATCCCTATTTCATAAATGTTGAATGGGAGAAGACCTAAGCACCTTCAGCTCATGGGCTGTGTCTAGACTACATGCCTCTGTCGTCAGAGGCATGTAGATTAGACACATAGGCAAAGGTAAATGAAGCCGTGATTTAAATGATCGTGGCTTCATTTACATTTACATGGCTGCCGCGCTGAGCCGACAAACAGCTGATCAGCTGTTTGTCCACTCAGCGCACTAGCCTGGACGCTCCCCTGCCGACATCAAAGCCCTTTGTCGGCAGCCCCGTTATTCCTCGTGGGACGAGGTTTACCGGGGCTGCCGACAAAGGGCTTTGATGTCGGCAGGGGAGCGTCCAGACTAGCGCGCTGAGCGGACAAACAGCTGATCAGCTGTTTGTCAGCTCAGCGTGGCAGCCATGTAAATATAAATGTAAATGAAGCCGCGATCATTTAAATCGCGGCTTCATTTACCTTTGCCAAAACAACAAATCTACATGGCTCCGTCGACAGAGCCATGTAGTTTAGATGTACCCTTACTGACTTTAGCTCTTTTCAGCCTTCAGTGGTATAAACCACTGGTCCTAATAACCCCATGAGATAGCTATATACCAATCATTCTATATCTGGGGAAACCACAGTCTCAACATTTTCGTGAGAAGGTGTAGAAGGAAATTATTGCTGCTCCACTGAAAATAATGTACATTTGTTAAAAGGCCATTGATTTAAAAATAAGTGTATGAGGCAGTGTTGAATGGGGAAGTTGCACATACTGAGTTGTGTTAATAAGTGAGCTGTGTAAGTGTTAAGATTTATACCATGCCATGAGCTGTGTGTCTATATATAAACTAATCACCTAGAAACGAGATGTGTCTTTCTGTGACTTTCTGACAGGTTTTGAACTTGAGTAAACTATCTGTTGATAAAATTCACTGGGAACATCTGTTTAAAGACCCTACTTGGAAAGTAGCCCAGAAATTTGGAAAAACCTCAGTGTAGTATCCACCCTCTGGAAAGACTAATAATTCAGGAGAAAGAAAAGAAGACACAGAAGCAAAACAGGTTAATGAATTTGACAAGGCAGAAAACACAAATATTTTTTCAAATGCAGCCTCTCAAAATGCGGGATCTAAGTAAAAATTGCCTTGTTTTTAGAGATACAGAGCACCTAGCAACTCTACTGACCCATCAGACTTGATAATGCTGAACACTTCTGAAAACCATTTTAGATATGTAGCCTTAGGAACCAAAGTTTGAAAATGTTACCCTATAATCAAATTGTCTAAAGTATGTGCAGTGAGATTTAAGCCCTTTTTTGTGGCAAAAAAATATAAGTTGTTTTTTAAAGAGGAACAAAGAACTTTTGCTTCCAGATTGCTGTAGCTTCCTTCCAAGGTGGGGGAGTAAGAGGGGGAGGCGGAGGCAGTGGAGGAGATAAAATAAAAAAAAGATTATTTAGTCACTAGGCTACTGTGTTACGCTGTCACTAAGAAAAAGACAGAGTCATACACGCAGGAAGCTTTAATTAAAGCCTTATTTTTGGGGAGAGAGTAGGTGATCATTTAGTTCAAATTAGTGAACTGTGACTCATTGCTAAATTTGTTACTGTGCTCTAGCTCTGACCAACTTCTACCTTTCAAAACTTTGTGTCCTGAAGAATTAGAAATGGCCCTTTGGCCAAGTTTAATGTAATAGTTACAAATTCCTAGATATGTACATGCAGATTGTTATATGTAAATTGCAGTCACAAATCTACGCGTAAGCTGCTGGCATGACTAGATAGCCATGTAGGTCTCTCAGGCTATGTCTACACTGCAAAGAAAAGTTGAAAAAAGATACACAAATTGCAAACCACAATTTGCATATCTTTTTCCGCTTTTCTTCCAAAAGAGGCTTTTCCTTCCCATCTACACAGGGCCAAATGTAAAAAATAACCCCTCTCTTTCAGAACATCCCTTCTTTTTCATGAAACGAGATTTACAGGGATGTCAACAAAACACGTCCACTTTTCCGATATTTATTTTGGAAAAGCAGATGCATTCCTTGGACATGGCAGAGCTTTTCCGGGATATCTCTGGTATCCTGGAAAAGTTCTCTAGTCTAGATGTATGTTTAGAGTACATCTATACAGCAGGGCTAAAGCTGAAATAAGCCAAGCAACTTGAGCTATATCAATTGCATAGCTTAAGTCAAAATAGCTTATTTCAGCCTTTTGAACTGTCTACACAGCAGGAAGTCCAAGAAAAAGCACTCTTTCTCTGACTTCCCTTATTTCTTGTAAAATGACGGTTATGGGAGTCAAAATAATAAGTCCTCCAACTCAACATTACTTTGACAGTATGTCAAAATAATTGCTTGTAGTATAGACACGAACTATGTTGTTTTGGAATAACATCAGTTATTCTGAAATAACACTACTTTGTAGATGTACCCTCCATCAATATCTGGTGTCCAGGGCCAATTGGTCTTTTTATTTGACCACTTCCTAAAGGAGGATGCTACATATGTCCAGGAGCATTACAGACAACATCACAGTTCCTAGATCCTGTAAATTCATTAGAACCCAGGTTCTTTGGAATCTATAGCCACTGATGGAGTAATTTCTTCTTCTCAGGAATCTGGCCTTACCCCAAGGCTAAGATAAGTTACTCCTTCCTTTGCCCACTTGCAGGTGGAGGTGTCTGGGGGTGTGATGGATCTAAATAAAAATACCCTTGTTTTCAGAGATATGAAGCTTTCCTTCCTGCTCACTGGTCCTTGGAGTGGTCCTGGTTGGCCTGCTCTACCTCTTTCCCAAATCTTTCACAGCTGTGGCTACTGCAGTTTCTGGCTGCAAGGTGCTGCCCCTTCTGTGAGAAATTCTTTCTTCAACAGGTATGCCAGATATTCCACAGACTGAGCTAAGTACTTCCTATCTTTATGAAGAGTTCCCGTACAATGTAATAAATTTGAAACCATTAAGATTATATAGAAATGTAATAGGGTTCTTAGAAATTACTTTATAATCCTAATTTTTTTTCAAATAATACTTTGTATAGGTATTTAACAATCTAGAACTCCACCAAGGATATACTTCTTTTTTTTAAATTCCCAAATTAATTAATATATATATATATATATATATATATATATATATATATATATGTTAGATTTACCTACATTTGAAAGACATTGCAAGTATTCAAAAACTTCCTAGAAATTTAGACTTAAGAATTACAAACATGTTAATGTATGGAATGAATTGCAGAATTAAATTCACCAAATAAAATTGTTTTGCCCTGTACTGACATCATGCTATAACCGTAGGATTATGGTTAATGCATTTTAGTATTTATGGTCCTGGATTAAATAAAACTAATTTTTTAGAAATGCTCTCATTTTAGTTTGTTGTTTTTCCCTCCTGGTGTCATTACAGGGCAAAATTAAAGCTGTTTGAGTGATTCAATAGTATGTATTGAATAGTAATACTATTGTTTAAAGTAGCATTTACAGTCCCAAGCTGTGATCAGGCTCCATTCTTCTATTCCAGGGATGGGGAACCTAAGGTCTGGGGGCTGGATGTGACCCCCCTTGCCTGGATCTGGCCCCCAAGGTTCACAGCTCCCCCCCAATATTTGAGAGACTTTGCTGGTGTTCCAGACACTGCCATCACCCTCCCCCCACAGGGCTGGAGTACACAAAATCTACTAGCCTGGTATGTGAGGGGGAATGTGGAAAATGTCTTTATCCTTCTTAGTTAGAAGCTGCATTAGAAAGTGTCTTTTGTTTGTTTGCTTGTTTGCTTGTTTCTTTGCTTGCCACTTGTGTACAGCTCTGGACTGATTTTTCTGTAGGTCAGAAAAAAAAAGTTCCCCACCCCGTTCTATGCACTGTACAAACATACGGCTATGTCTACATTGCACTGCTCTTTCAGAAAAAGCTATGCAAATTGTGAATCACAATTTGCATAGCTTTTTCCCCTTCTTTTTTCAGAAGACGCTTTTCCAATATTTGGCCTGTTTACACTGGGCCAAATGTTAGAAAATAACTCTGTTTCAGAATATCCCTTCTTCCTCATAAAACAAGGTTTACAGGGATGCTGAAAAAGCACATCTGCTCTTCCAAAAAAAATTCAGAAGAACAAACATTTTCCCTGGATGAGGCAGTATTTTTCCAGGATACCTCTGGTATCCCAGAAATCTCTACGGTGTAGACATAGCCATAATGAGGGACAGTCCCTGTCCTGAAGAGCTTAAACAGTCTGAATAATATTAAAAAGTTGAGCAAGACTTTTGGAGCTTGTGTGCCAGTCTTAGCGATTGCTTCTCCTAAAAAGTCATTTTACTGACTGGGTAAGAGGTGTGCACTGTAGGTATACAACTGTTATTTTGAAATAACTTTCCTAGCGTCTACACAGCCAAACTGCTATTTTGAAATTAATTTGAAATAGCGGAGAGCTTATTTCGAATTTGGTAAACCTCATTCCACGAAGAACAATGCCAAATTCAAAATAGCTAATTGGAAATAAGTGCTGTGTAGACACTTATATCAAAATAGGGGACCTCCAGCCTTCCCAGGGTGCACCGGTGGCCACTCCAGTCTCAACTAAGAACACTCCTCTCCCTCCTCCCACCTCAGAGCCCTTAAAGGGGTTGACTTTGGCCACAGTGCCTGTGCCAACTCCAAGCCTGTCAGCCCAGAGCCAGCAGTCACTACCCCTGACCCAGTGGCCCCAAAACATGAGCCAGCAAGCCACTGGCAGCCAGCCCTCCCCTGCTCCCCAGGAGCAGTCTGCCAGCTCCCAGGAGCCTGCCAGGGCCCGGAGAAGGCGGGCCCCTTCCTGGTCCAGGGTGGAGGTCATGTACCTAATTCAGGTTTGGGAGGGATGCCCCCAACATCCATGATTATCTCCTCACTAGACGAAGGAACACGGCCGTCTATGCAGGATAGCTGCCAGCCTGGCCACCAAAGGCCACATGCGAACCCAGGAGCAGATCTGCATGAAAATCAAGTTGGTCTGGTGAGACCCCCAACCCTGAGCCCTGAGCTTCCCCTCCCCCTTCTTCCCCTTGCTTCCGCCTTCCATCTCCCTGCTCCCAGGATTCCCCCTCCCCGCTCCCACCCTCTCTTCTCCCCTCTCCCACCTCCTTTCCGCAGTCTCACCAGAGTTTCATTCCCCCTCCCCACCCCAGATTTGTTAAATAAAGAGAGTTTGTGTTCATGAAAATACATGTATTTTATATAACATCAGGAAGGGGGGTTAGGGAGGGGTAAGTGGAAGGACATAAGGGAGGAATGAGGCACAATCTCCCAATGGGGCAGACCTGGGAGGCTCTTAGTGCTCCTCAGGGTAGAAGCTCTCCCACAGGGCCTCCTGGATACTGACAGCCCCCTGATGGACCTCCCAAATGGCAGCCTGCAGAAAGTGCAGCTAGGCTCACAGCAATGCATCCACAAGAAGCACCAGAGTGCCCAGGGGCAGCTCTGGCTCCATGTTGTGGATTGCTGTGATGTCCCAAGTGAGGGCAACCAGCGCACACAGAGACAAAATGCTTTGCTGTTCCTCATCGAGGTAGGCAAGCAAGCAAGGAAAACTGAGAACCGGCTGTCCAGGGGGGATCCCTTTAAGCACAGACCTCGCATAGCCTCAGGCAGCAGCCACACAAAGTAACTCCTGACCTGATGCCCTGCCGGACCTCGTTCTGGCCAGCCTTAAATGTAATTCAGCATCCGCTGAGTGTGGACGCGCTATTTCGAAATGCATTTTGCTTGAAGACACGTTATTTCAAAATAAGCTATTTCGAATTAACTATTTCAAAATAAGATATTTCAAAATAACGCTGTAGTGTAGACATACCCACAGGGAATTTAATACCTGCTGAAATTATAAAGGTATATTTGCTTCTTTAGAATCATGTAAGAACAGCAGAGACAACATACCGTGGTTCACTTCTGCTTGAGTTGGGGTCAAATCAATCTAACATAAACCCTGGTGCAATGAACAGTGAGAACACATATAACCGAAAACATCTCACTCTGACTGTTATTGTATCCAAACTTTATAAAACACTGACACTTTTCATGTTCTTCATTTGAAACCATAAATCTCTTTAGCACCAAAAACCAATGCAAAGGTTAACCAACCTCTTCAAACATGTCTGCAAACTTGGGTTAAAATGTGGATTGGAAGAATCCCCATATTTGGACAAAAATGGTCAAGTGCCAGCTTTTGTTAAACATACTTCTTGCAGCCATACTCAGAATAATTGCTTTGATATTCAGATAGCAGAAGAGCAGGTGCTAATTTTTAACAAAATTTTGGCTTATTTCTCCATTTCCTGGTTGGTTTCACTAATTTATGGCAAGCAACCTTTGGCTTTTATTATAATTGTCTTACCGTATATGTACATGTTAGATTAGCTTCCTACAAAATCAGGAAACAACTTTTTGTTCATTCACCAGTAGCCTGCTTTCCTTTGTATTCGTTTTCAAATCAAGCCTCTATCTGCTAGTTAGTGGTTTTGATATAAATTACTATTACATAATATGCAGTGTAAGAATCCCTGGTGTGGACAAATGGTAACAATAGTGGTACAGACTGTTTACAGTACATCTGAATTGTGTAATAGCTGGGGGACAAGTATAAGTGAAGATATGAAAAAGGGCTGCATTTTGACAGGAAACTTTTTAAATTAAACTGATGATCATCTGCTTACTATTAACAGTGCTCTGAGCTGGCATCCAGTCTAAGAAATGTTTTCAATCATTATCAGTGCCATTCAGAGAATAGCAAGCAGCTGATAAAGTCTTTCCAGCCATCTCAACCAACCTTGCCATTCTATATGGCTTTTATTTTTCAGTATTTGTAATTATGATGTTTAAAACCTAGAAGTCTTGTGATTCGTAGGATGTTTTATTAATTTTAGGGAGAAATAAAATCTGAATTGTATGCTATTTCTGTAATTCTGCCCATACTCGTCATCATTTTAAAAAACCCAGCTAAATACACACCCTGGAGAATTTGACTGTCTTGCATTATAATTGTGGTTTCTTTCACCCTAAAGACTGGAATAATTGTGTTCTTTTTGGCAATTAGACTAATGCGGTAGGAGGAAGTTTATATTTTGTGACATATGGGATAAATGGAAAAAGATACATTTTTAATGTTCTAACAACTAATTATAGAGGGTGTGCATAATGAGCCTATAACAGAGATACAAGCCTACAGATGATATGTAATCACTCTTTTGTGAAATTATACAATTTTATATGTTTCCATTTGATTATTTTTAAAAATGCATTTTGTGTATTAGACTTGCTTTAAATATGTTGCAAACAGAATACTTCATATCAGCCACTGATTTCATAACAAGCACTTACATGAAATATGTTCTGAATACAGTAAATAACTATGGTGATGTCATTGTGTGTGGCATGATATCTAGATAGGTCTTCTGTTCACCAGTATCTTTAAAGCTCATTCTATAGTTCCAGAATGTATTTTCCCAGGAAACTATCTATAGTAGATGAGTGAACAAGTTTTGTTGTTTGAAATGGCTGCTTCACTGAGGAAATCTACCACAATAGATGGCAGCAAATTGAAGTGTTACTTCATCTTTGAATGAAATAGGAAACATGTTGATTAGCTGCGGTGAGAACAGTTTGATTTCATGTTCCAGCATTATGTGCCTCCTCCATGTTCAGGATCTTGGTATTATATGATATTTGTTGATATCAGGGGGGTACTGTTTAATTGCCGTCAAGTCTTTGTGTTTGAGATCATTTAATTAAAAAAAAAAAACTTTTGTTGACATGGACAGCTTAAGTGGAGCTAGACCAGGAAAATTTAAAGGACATGCTGAGGAAGAGAAGAAAAGTGGCTCCAGACGGAAAACCTACCACAAGTCTGGTCTCTAGAAGGAAATCCAGAGAACAAGTGCTCAGCATTTTCTGAAAATCAGACTCCTTTAAGCCATCTCAAGTTGATCATGTGGAAATTAAGAAGTTTAAAATCTATAGTCACTCATGTACAACTTAGTCAAAACACCCTATTAAGAAATTAATTTTCCCTTTTTTTAAGTGAATTTAATTGCCACAAAAGGAGTGAGACAGACAGTCCTTAAAACTGATCTTTTTAGAATGGAAGGTCACTTGCTGGTACCAACAATGTTTTCAGCTGTAAACTAGAGGGACGGTAGGTACAAAGGTAGTTCAGACTCCATGGTCATTCAGGGTATGTCTACACTACCCTCCTAGTTCAAACTAGAAGGGTAGTGTAGACATACCCTCAGTGTTTTACATCGCTGCTGATAAGGGCAGTAATTACTACCAAATATAATTGTGATATTTGAATAGTGGACAGTTTTCTATTAGGAACTAGAGATATTTCACAGCCATCATCAGTAAATAAATTGTTTGTAGTTGCTCCCAAACTGAGCTCAGGAATGAAATGGTTTTGTGTAAACCTTGTATCTCCCAGTAAACCTTTTTGAAAATGTGTTCTCCTTTCTAATATAATACTGTTTTACTAATGTACCATATCTCTGATTTACTTCTTTCATTTAATTGCAGTGCATTTGCTAAGATTTGTGACATGAACATGAATAAATGCTTATTTACTTGAGCTATGCACAAGTTCTTTTATGTACATTGATCAGTTATCCTGATTAACTATTTTTAATAGTGCTTCTCCAAAAGAGCAGTGGGTGCCAGACACTAGGTGAGAACAATGTACTGGAAAATGTACAGATAAAAAAAAACATTTCCATATCTGCTGATGGTTTAACTCTACAGAATGGTGCTCAGATTTTATGGTGATAAAAGTAGTCTAAAACTCAATATATAAGAGTGAAATATACTATTAGCGATTGTATAGTTTTAAATTATACATTTTTCTAATGTTTCTGATCACCTGAGAAAAATAGTAAAAAAATTGGAGATAGAAATGATCACTTAGGTCATTTTGTCCATTCCCCCACCAGAATAGGATTGCTAAGATTGATGGCAATTTTGTCCGTGAATTGACAATGAGAGAGAGGATAATGAGATTTACTAAATTAACTGCTAATCTTTCTGAAAATGCAATTAAGTTTTTAAGTGGTTCTGGTTCAGAAAGACCTGTTGTCCTACAATAGTAATAATGATTGGGATTATATAATTGAGTATCTTGTGGTTCATGACCATCATTACTCTGAACACAATCTGTTGTTTCTTCTGGTTGTGAATGGAAGGTGGTAACAAGACATTTGTACTGTTTGGTTTAGTTAAAGCAGATTACACCTAAAATAAAATAAACTACAGAATCCAGTTGACATGCTTGCAGCAGGACAATCCAGCTTCTGGTAACATACTGTATTGTTGTCTCTATTTTGCAAGGAACACATTAATTCTTGCTTTCTTTTTGAGAGGCACTGCCAAGAGAAAACACCATTTTTAATTGTCACACCACTTGCATCATCAGCATGGGCCTGCTTACTTGTCATTTGCTGCTTTGCTGAGATAATGGTGGAAGAGCAGACGGCAAACAACAGTATTTGAAACTACCTATGGAGGCTACTTGAAACTTGTCATCCAGCTGGGTAGTGTGTTGATGTTGGTAACTCCATTGGTGACTCAGAGTGTAAGGCATAGCACACAAAAAGGAAATATATCTCATTCTTGCTTTTTTTTAATTTAAAATGCCAATTAAGACTGTTGGATAAGCTGATATACATACAACATTCAGGCTTTAAGAAGTTTAGAAGTCTATTAGTTTTTTTAAATTAAATTTAAAGTATACTTGTAGCACGCTTATTATGGTGTTTACGGGAGGGAGAGAAGGTTTCAGTAGTTCAAAAAAAAATCTTCTTGATCTATTAGTGGACAATCCAGGAAGTTTTTGGAGAATGTTGGGGATAACTTCTTGGTACAAATGCTGAAGAATCCAAACAGGGGCTGTGCACAGTTCGAACTAACTTTAATAGGCGCTACACTAGCGGAGCGCTTAGTTCGAACTAGGTAAACCTCATTTTACGAGGATTAAGCCTAGTTCGAACTAGCTAGTGTAGCCCCTTAATTCGAACTAGTGGGAGGCTAGCCCTCCCCAGGTTTCCCTGGTGGCCACTCTGGCCAACACCAGGGAAACTCTATGCCCCCTTCCCGGCCCTGGACCCCTTAAAGGGGCACGGGCTGGCTACGGTGCCTGTGCCATGTGCAAGCCTGCCAGCACCCAGCCAGCAGACCCTGCACCTGGCACGACTCAAGCCACCCACCCGATGTCACCCCCTCTTCCCGGGACCAGGCTGGCGGCTCCCGGGAGCTTGCCCTGGACCGCAAGAGGCAGGCACCTGCCTGGGTTAGTGCGGACATCGTGGACCTCGTCCACGATCTCCGCACTAGGCACAGGAAAGTGGCCAGCTAGGGCAGGAGAGCTGCCAACCTGGCCACCCAGGAGCAGGTGTGCATGAAAATCAAGGGGGTCCACTGAGATCCCCGACCCTGAGCTTACAATGGCCGTCCTGGGTCAGACCAAAGGTCCATCTAGCCCAGTAGCCTGTCTGCCGACAGCGGCCAACCCCAGGGACCCTAGAGGGGATGGACCGAAGACAGTGACCAAGCCATTTGTCTCGTGCCATCCCTCCAGCCTTCCACAAACTTTGGGCAGGGACACCACTCCTACCCCATGGCTAAGACTACTCCATGGACCCAACCTCCATGACTTGATCTCACTTCCCTTTAAACTCTGTTCTAGTTGTAGCCTTCACAGCCTCCTGCAGCAAGGAGTTCCACAGGTTAACTATTTGCTTTGGGAAGAAGAACAACTTTCTCTTACTAGTTTCAAGCCTGCTACCCATTCCTTTCCTTTGGTGTCCTCTAGTCCTTCTTTATGGGAACTCATGAAAAACTTTTATGAATGCACCCTCTCCACCCAACCCCTGCTTTTAGAGACCTCTATCCTGTCCCCGCACCATCTCCTCTTTTCTAAGCTGAACAGTCCCAGTCTCTGTAGCCTCTCTTCATCTGGGACCTGTTCCCAACCCCTGATCATGTTAGTTGCCCTCCCCTCTCCCAGCCTTTCTCTTTCCCTCTCCCACCTCCTTTTCCCAGTCTCCCCCAGTTTTGTTCAATAAAGACAGAGTCAATGTTGGAAGAAACGTTATCTTTATTTTGTACATCAATAAGAAGGGGGGCTAGGGAAGGGTAAGTGGAAGGAGGTGAGGGAGGAATGGGGTACGAGCCCCCGATGGGGAGGACTGGGCTGGCCCTGCGGGCTTCTGGGGGTGGAAGCTCTCCTGCAGCCCCCCGATTGCCCCCTCTCCCCAGATGGCAGCCTGCGGCAAGTGCAGCCGGGCTGATGGCCGAGTGGTGTGATGTGCCCAGTGTGGGTACTCCGGGCACTCCAAGCCAGGACTTCTTTGCAAGCGGGGCACCCCTTAGAACTGTCTGTCCGGGGTGGGAGTCGGGACCCTTTAAGCACAGCAATCGGCTAGCCTGAGACAGCATCTCCACGCTCTAAGTCCTCCTCTGATGCCCTGCTGGCACTGCTTCCGGCCATCCTTAAGCCCTGTTCAGGGTCCACTCAATGTGGACTTGCTAGTTCGAATTAGCAAAACGCTAATTCGAACTAGTTTTTAGTTCTAGACACGTTAGTTTGAATTAGCTTAGTTCGAATTAACTATTTCGAACTAAGTTAGTTCGAACTAGCACTGTAGTGTAGACATACCCTCAGAGACCTGATGGGCAGAATCCCCTGGGATGCTAACATGAAGGAGAAAGGAGTCCAGGAGAGCTGGCAGTATTTTTAAGAAGCATTACTGAAGGCACAGAAAGAAACCATTCCAATGCGTAGCAAGAGAAGCTAATATGGTAGGAGACTGGTTTGGCTTACTGGGCAAATACTTGGTGAACTTAAGCACAAAAAGGGAGCTTACAAAAAATGGAAACTTGGACAGATGACTAGGGAGGCGTATAAATGTATAGCTCAAGAATGCAGGGGAGTTATCAGGAAGATGAAAGCGCAATTGGAATTGCGACTCACAAGGGATGTGAAGCATAACAAGAAAGGTTTCTACAGGCATGTTAGCAAGAATAGGTGATCAGAGAAGGTGTGGGGCACCTACTGAATGAAGGCGGTAACCTAGCGACAGATGATGTGGGGAAAGCTGAAGTACTTAATGCCTTCTTTGCCTCTGTGTTCACGGACAAGGTCAGCTCCCAGACTAATGCGCTAAGTGACACAACATGGGATGAAGGTGGACAGCCCTTGAAGGGGAAAGAACAGGTTAGGAACTATTTAAAAAAGCTAAAGGTACATAAATCCATGGGTCTGGACTTAATACATCCGAGGGGACTGAAGGTATGTCTACACTACCCTCCTAATTCGAACTAGGAGGGTAATGTAGGCATACCGCACTTGCAAATGAAGCCCGGGATTTGAATTTCCCGGGCTTCATTTGCATAAGACGGGCGCCGCCATTTTTAAATCCCGGCTAGTTCGAACCCCCTGCTGCGTGGCTACATGCGGCACGGCATAGCTAGTTCGGATTAGGCTTCCTAATCTGAACTAGCTGTACTCCTCGTGGAATGAGGAGTACAGCTAGTTCGGATTAGGAAGCCTAATCCGAACTAGCTACTCCGTGCCGTGTGTAGCCGCGCGGCACAGGGTTCGAACTAGCCGGGATTTAAAAATGGCGGCGCCCGGCTTATGCAAATGAAGCCCGGGAAATTCAAATCCCGGGCTTCATTTGCAAGTGCGGTATGCCTACATTACCCCGCTAGTTCGAACTAGTGGGGTAGTGTAGACATACCCTGAGAGAGTTGGCAACTAACATTGAGGAGCCTTTGGCCATTGTCTTTGAAAAGCTGTGGAGATCTGGAAAGATCCCAGATGATTGGAAAAAGGCAAATGTAGTTCCCATCCTTAAGAAAGGGAAGAAGGACGATCCAGGGAGCTATAGGCCAGTCAGTCTTACCTCAGTTCCTGGAAAAATCATGGAGGGGATCCTCAAGGAATCCATTTTGAAGCACTTGGTAAAGGGGAAGGTGATCGGGAATAGTCAGCATGGATTTATGAAGGGCAGGTCATGCCTGACCAATCTGATTAGCTTCTATGATGAGATAACTGGCTCTGTGGACATGGGAAAGTCAGTGGATGTGATATACCTTGACTTTAGCAAGGCTTTTGATATGGTCTCCCACAATATTCTTGCCAGCAACTTAAGGGCATGTGGATTGGATAAATGGACAGTAAGATGGATAGAAAGCTGGCTGGAAGGTCGGGCCCAGCGGATAGTGATCAACAGCTCAGTGTCAGGATGGCAATCGGTTTCTAGCGGAGTGCCCCAAAGTTTGGTTCTGGGACCAGTTTTGTTCAACATATTTATTAATGACTGGGATTAGGAGATGGATTGCACCCTTACCAAGTTTGCCGATGACACTAAGCTAGGGGGAGAGGTAGATATGCTGGAGGGCAGGTATAGAGTCCAGAGTGAGTTAGACAAATTGGAGGATTGGGTCACAGGAAATATGATGAGGTTCAACAAGGACAAGTGTAGAGTCCTGCACTTGGGATGGAAGAATCCCAAGCATTGTTTCAGACTAGGGACTGAATGGCTAAGTAGCAGTTCTGCAGAAAAGGACCTGGGGATTACAGTGGATGAGAAGCTGGATATGAGTCAACAGTGTGCCCTTGTAGCCAAGAAGGCTCATGGCATATTAGCTTGCATTAAGAGGAGCATTGCCAGCAGATCCAGAGATGTGATTATTCCTCTTTATTCGGCTCTTATGAGGCCACATCTGGAGTATTGTGTCCAGTTCTGACCCCACTCCCCACTAGAGAAAGGATGTGGACGCATTGGAGAGGGTCCAGAGGAGGGCAACCATGATTATTAGGGTACTGGAGTGCATGACCTACGAGGAGAGAGTGAGGGATTTGGGTTTGTTTAGTCTGCAGAAGAGAAGAGTGAGGCGGGATTTGATAGCAGCCTTCAACTTCCTGAAGGGAGGTTCCAAAGTGGATAGAGAAAGGCTGTTCACAGTAGTGATGGATAGCAGAACAAGGAACAATGGTCTCAAGTTGCTTTGGGAGAGATCCAGGTTGGATATTAGGGAAAACTATTTCAGTAGGAGGGTGGTGAAGCACTGGAATGGGTTACCTAGGGAAGTAGTGGAGTCTCTATCCCTAGAAGTGTTTAAGTCTCTGCTTGACAAAGTCCTGGCTGAATTGAGTTAATTGGGATTGGTCCTGCCTTGGGCAGGGTGCTGGACTTGATGGCCTCCTGAGGTCTCTTCCAGCTCTATGATTCTATGATTCTATGGTCTGAAAATCATATGGAGAAGAAAATGTTACAGACAAGTAGGAAAATGCCCTCTATCTCACCCTTCCCCACCCTGTAGAACCCATTTCATAATGAATTGGATCTCCATGCTCTTTGAGATTTCCCGCATGAATAAGTCATCAAAATATGGTACTCTCAGTAAAGGGAGAAATGCAGGTATCAGATTTGGATACTTTTTTTTTTTCCATGGATGGTGTTTGTACTAAAGCAATATGAATAAATGAAAGAGGAGTCATAGAACCCTACAATTTGTTCAGGAGATTCAGATTATTTAATGTGTAGGCATGCTGAGACTCCAGATTGCAATTTGATGTGTCCAGGAAAGAGACATCTCTGTGGTCCTCTTTCTGATTTCTCATATAACTTTTCAAAGCAAAATTAAAATGGCAGAAGTAATGTTACTTGGTATGACATTTACTAGCCATTTTGTCTACATATTATTCAGATAGTTTTATTATGTGTACCACTGAAAAACAAAACCGAAAACTCGAGTTTGTTAAGGATAACAGCCATTGGTGAAAAGAGATTGCATGGCTCTGTAAAGTTAGTACAGCTATTGCAATGCTTGTTCAAGTTAACTATAATCACACTAACAGAATTTCCAGGGCTTCACCCTGTTGCTGTTGAAATCAATGGCAAAATTCCCATTGATTTTAATATAGCAGGATCAAGTACTGAGTCCATAATGATTGGCAAAATGAATACAAGGAGGTCCTAGCCTAATCCTATTGAAGACAATGGCCAATCTCTTACAAATTCTGTGAGAGAAGATACATCTCTTCAATATATCATTTAATACTGTATCAAGAAGCAATGATGTTTCAATTCAATTAAGGCAATTTGTATTATTTGCAGAGTGTTCTTCCAACAAGTATCGCTTACTGTTTGTAATGCAAATATCACACATAGTCAGGTGCTTAAAGGATCTCTACCAGAGTAAGTGATTCATCTGATGCACTCTATGCTCATGAGCTTCTCTTTTTAGATAACTCCTGTTCTCATTTGAGCTGTGGCTTGCAATCTGCAAACAAATGTGCGTATTAGTGAGAAAAGAAGGATGTGAGAGGGGCAGCAACATGGATATCATGCTGATTCTGAATAATCTGCTTTAACTGACTGTTATGTGTCAAATCTTGATGGCAAAACCGCCATTTTCATCAATGGGAGTTGTGCACAAATAAGGGCTGAAGGATTTGGTTCAGAGAAATTGCTTAATCCAGATGATCTGGAATAAGGGTGTTGCTTTCCTTTCTCTAGTGTGTGTTCTCACTTACAGTACAATGAAATCAAACAGGAGATTTGCCTGAATGAGAGCTTCCGGATTTGGCTCCATGATAGTTTAAACTGAAGCCAAGGGAAGTTGGGAAATCTGCCTACTAACCAAACTCCAGTTTACCAGATCCTACTCTTATCCACTTCTTCCTCTGAATCCTGATTGTCTCTTCCCATTGCCATACCGTGTGTCACATTTTATGTCTATACCTTGTCCTCCATTTTGTAACATGCTACACATCATCCTTCCTTGTAAGGCCAGTAGAAGCCTGGTGACTCCAAAACCTCTCCAAAAAATTAACCCCTGTTAATTACATTATTTGAGATGTTTTAAGACTTAACTAAACAGGTAAAATTGATTGCTTAAAATTGTTATTTTGGGCTTTTAAAAATTGAATATAGCCAATTCTTCAGTTTTTGCTGGGTGGGGGGATTTTCTTATAAATGCTGCCATTTTTCAGTATACTTCGCTCAAAAACTCCCCAGATCATGCTTGTACTCCAGTTTCTTTTAATATAGCCTCATTGCCCTATTCTATACTCTGATTCTGTATGATTGAACAAGCTAAATAAGATCAATCTAGGTTAACAATCACATGGGAGATCTTTACAGATAATTAATGTACTGCAGATAATTCCATTGGTGAGTCCTCTGAATGAGTATAAAATACTACAATAGTATATGAGACTATCATTCTAGTCAAGGTCCCATTTTTCAGACGAGACACAAAACTCTCCAGTCCTTAAATATCATATTGCTGAGCTCATAAGAATATAGGCATTAGCTTGAGATGGAAATTCCAGATTGTGTAAATTCATTCTTCACACCTGAATGCTCCCGTACTTTCAGCTGGATAAGGCATGCTTTACTTGCTATCTTAAAAAAATCTAGCAAAGGGTTGGGATGAATATTTAATAGTTTCTGCATTTCACCCTAAAGGCGACTATTGTTAGTTGTTGATAAAGCAATTGTTGTGTAAGGGTTTTTACAGATCTTGGTTGAATCTGTAAAATGCTTTGGAAATTTTTGGTGTGAAAGGAGATATATTATGGTTTTTCTGTCTCATTATGCTTCACACAAAAGCTTTTTAAATCAATGAGACTTCACTGATAAACAAAAAAAAACAAAAAAAGAAGAGCCGAGTTGGCCCATAGAGCACAATATATTTACATTGTGGTTGTGGAAACAGTAATTTTTAATGTTCTAACTTTTCAACATTTATGAAAAAATTTAAAATAGCGTGCATGGTGCATATACAAAGAGCTCTACACCTCGGTATATTGCTTAAAGAAGTGGTCAGTTACACCAAAATTGTGGCATATATAGGCAGATGAGCAAAAAAGTGCAAAAGTGCCTTCTCTGTCTTATTATTAGCCACTTTTCCCTGACTCCACAGAGGTTCTTCTTCCAGGCAGAGCTTAACTGGGGTCCACAGGCGGTAAGTAGGTGAACCAACAGAAGGAGGATGGAATGCAGGAAAGAAGGAAACAGCCATTCTCTGAAAAACTTCCCCCAAGCCCAAAGTTAATAACAAGGAACATTTTGATACATTCTTCTTCTGGGTTTTGAAATCCATCTCTGCGACCAGCGATGTCTAGAGGCAGAGAAAAATAAAGGAACCAGTGGAGGAGCCCCACCCATCCACCTCCATCCCTCCTCACAAAATAGGCTTGGGTGGAACCTCTCATCTCATAGGTTTCAAAGATGAAACTTTCTACCTGCTCTCTAGGGCCGTGTCCAGACTCAGGGGTTTTTTCGGGAAAAGTAGTCTTTTCCCGAAAAAACTTCCCCTGCGTCCAGACTCAAGCCGCGTTCTTTCGAAATTATTTCGAAAGAACGCGGCTTTTCTTTCGATGGCGGTAAACCTCAATTTACGAGGAAGAACGCCTTCTTTCGAAAGTTCCTCTTTCGAAAGAAGGCGTTCTTCAATGTAAAGAGGCTGTCTTCGAAAGAGAGCATCCAGACTCGCTGGGTGCTCTCTTTCGAAAAAGCGCATTTCTCTTTCGAAAGATCCGCCTGCAGTCTAGACGCGATCTTTTGAAAGAGGCTCTTTCGAAAGATGCTTTCGAAAGAGCCTCTTTCGAAAGAAGCCTGCAGTCTAGACATAGCCTAGGAGACAGCCTCTGCATGTTGATGGGAAGGAAATTAAATCAGTTCAAACACATAAGGTGAAATCCTGGCCACACTGAAGTCAATGAGAGTTTTCCTAATTGCTGCAATGGAGCCAGGATTTCCTCTGAGGAGTACTGGAGCCATACATCTAAACCTTAATGCAAAATTTCAAACACTTAGAATTCTGCCATTTTTCAAATAGTCTCTGCAAAATACCTATAGCAAAAGTTTGGAATTGAAAAACAAAACTGATTGTAAGGTATCCAAAGTCAAATTAGTACCTTTTGTTCTTTTTTTATTCATGAAAACGTTAGTGTTTTATTCACACAGATAATTCTAGAATAGGCTTCTAATTTTCCAATAGGCATTAGATGAAAATAAATGCTTGTAATGAAAATGCCTTCTCAACTATAGGATTGAATTGAACCCCATAACCATTGAAGGTAGTAGGCATTCTGCCATTAATTTCATACCTAATAGCAATGGACAAAGAGTGTGTGTGCCAAAACACCAACTTCTATACCAGTTCATATCTTTATATGTTATGATCTGAAGATTACCTCATTTCCTCATATGTTAACAATTATTTTGCTTCTCTCCTCTATGCACAGTATAAAAAAGTTGCACTGGCTTCATGGCAAGATTAATTTTTTTTCTAATGTTGTTCCTAAGCTAGTCTTATTTATGTGCCTCTTCAGTACAAGGTCAAAGATGCTAGGCAATTCTGAAAGTAACCTTTAAAACCTGTTTGCTAGTCATGGTAAATAGTTTGCTGCATCTGTAGCTAATACCTGAAGCTTCCAGTGATGGAAAAAAAGAACTGTTGTAAAAACAGAAAGTTGGTACAGATTCCCCATGGCTCAGATGAGAAGATCGACTCAGTTTCTCCATGCTAGAGTGGCATGAAGTTGTCTTTGATCATATTTCTAGACAGACCACATGTGCTTTATCATTTACTGTAACTGGCTATGATCCAGCAGAACTGAGCTAAAATCCTCAAATTTTCCTTTAAATGTGCATCAGTCAATGCTTTGCCTCAGATCACCTGATTATATATATATATATATATATAAAGAAAAATGATGGGATAAAATTGCCGCCAAATCTACTGTCAGGTTATTTTTAAACATTAAATTCCAGTCAGTTAAACTGGCTCAAAAACATGTTAGTAAGAAAATAGTACGGTGATGAACTTAGTGAACTCAAAAGAAAAACAATAGCATCAGACAATGTAGAGTTTCCTGTCATACAGTTAGTCCCTAAATCCCAACAGAGCCAGTGAAGGCAAACAACATTTTATAAACTAAACACAGGAGTCTGGGTCTTTCCTGTTTTTCATAATGAGGTCACCTGAAAAATAAGCTTGATATATCTCAGGTGTTTGTTTTTTGTTGTCTGCTGCAGCTGTTATGCAGAGAAAGGAAGAGTTTTCTTTCCTGTTATTTGGTTTTATAACAGTTCCTGTGCATGTCAACAGCGAGAAAGCATGGACTGTGCAAACAACTTCTCTTTATATAGGTCATCAATGCTGTGAGTCAGAGGAAGAAAATGGAATTCAGGATACTGGGCAAACAGTAAAATTACTCACCAATGAGTTGTAAACCACTCTGTTAAAAAGGCAACAACAATTGGTAGGAGAGGATTGAATGGCACAGTAATACTCAGGAATTGTTTGCCATTGAATATTGTTAGCGTAATAAAATAATAACTTCATGCATTGTCCAAAAGCAGAGGAAAGTACAGAAAATGACCTACTATTTTTGCTTTTGAAAAGAAATTAATAATAAGTTATGGAAGCAAATAAAGATTTGTTTGGTGCCAAGTATGACGTATTTCTAGTGCATAAGTATCACCATTACATCAGGTCCAATCAAATTGTTAAACTTCTCAATCTAGTTTCCAAAGTACTTGATATGGGCATAATTAACAACTATAATTAGTCTCCATTGTAAATATTTCATAAAAAAATTAAAAGGGGTGAGGGGAATTAACATTCTTCCTCATTGGCCCCTTGAACATTTTACATGCACTACAGGTCCAACTCCGTGCTCCTTGCATAATAAAATCTCCCATTGATACTAGCAGGAGATTATTTTGCAGAAAGAATACTTAGCTGGGCTATACATAATCAAATGACATAGAAAACTAACAAGAGAAAATAATCCTACATTCTCTAGTAGGAAATGTAAATACAGATTAGTATGGCTGTTAAAACAACCAAGGAATAACTGTAATAGAAGAAGTTATGGCAAAAAATGCAGACCTATTTTAACAAATTTATTCTATAACAGGTTTGCAGAGTTAAGGAAAATATATAGATGATTTGTATTAGCTTACACCAGCATAATCCTTAACATAATCATATCTATTAGATCAGATCTGGGCCAATGATATTTTCCTGTTTGTTTGCAGTTTGTGAACTGAAACTGTGTTCTTTTAATAGGTTTCTGTAGACGGTATTTAATTGTGTGGATTCCTCAGTGAAGCCAACTGATGTTGTAGATACAGAGCAAATCAATATTTACTTTTAAATAACATGCACGAGCTTCATCAAGAACATGAGATTTTCTTCCCAGTTAGCATCATTAGTTTTGAAAAACAAGCTGATATTTCCAGTTTGAATCTGCTGATACAAAGAATTGTGAACAACTTTTTTCTTTTAACCTTTTTTAGGCAGCCCCTTCCACAGGGCCATTTCATCGCAACAGAGTTTTATAACCATAATATTGTATGGTACTGCCAGGAGATCAATGCTAGTTGTGTCTCCCTTTGGAAAAAGGAACAATTTTTTATTTAATTCTGTTGTCACTGACTTCTCCCTGTCCCTGTAGAATGAATCACTGAATATGATCACACTCATTGTTAAAATCTTGAGCCACTCATATATTCAGACCATTGCTGCTGATTAATGTAGCACATGAGCCATAAGTTCAATTAGATGACCCAAGTAGCTGACATTGCACTGATTCATTGTTCACACAGGTCAAAGGGAATTGAATGTTCAGTTCTGCACCGAGTCCGCTCTACCAATTAATTCCTAAAGGTCAGATGTTGTGTGTTGCAAGCAGTCACATAAGCACATAATTTTATTTTTTAAAGTTGTGTAGAGTTGAAAACAAATTACATATTGGAAGGTATTTCAGAGAGTCAAGATATGCAGAGACAAAGATCCAGATTCTACTCTCAGGGTGCATCTACACTGCACTGTAACTCAAAATAAGATATGCAATGTGAGCTACGCAAATTGCGTATCTTATTTCAATGCTATTTTGAAATAGCTTATTTTGTCATCAGTTTCAAAATAAAGCTCTATTCTGAAACATCCCTCACTCCTCATAGAATGAGGTTTCCATGGACATCGGAATAGTGAACCTGAAATAACAGGCTTGCACTGAAGATGTGGGATAGCTATTTCGGGGTACTCCAGTATCGCAAAATATCTTTGCAGTGTAGATGCAGCCTTGGTTCACAAATATCACTCTATTTACTTCAAGTCGAACTGTTTAAACCCGTGTACCTGAGAATTGGTCCAAACTGAGCTTAGTGTAACAGAATTTCATCAAAAGTAGTTGCAATAATTAAATTATTTTGAAGAATGCATTTGAAATAAAGATATTCATAATGAGAAAAAAATAGAGAGAAAATTCATACTGAAAAAATATACTTGACAAGGCCTAGGTTGACTATACATCCTGTTATAGCTGTCCTAAGTTTTTTGGGAAAAGTGGGCATTTGTCTCATTTGCTCTTGACAACATGCCAGGCCATCTTCATGGTAGGGGCCCCTTGTGACAGCCCCATCCAGCCTCCCCTTTTTTGTGGGGGAAACATGGTCATCCTAGCAGGTCCCTATTTTGTAAGTATGTTTTACATTGAACTTCCATTGAACTCAATGATGTTGCACAGATGGAGAGACTGCCTGGCAGTTTTTAAGTTCAGAGGGGTAGCTGAGTTAGTCTGTAACTGGAAAAACTTAAAAAAACAAGTAATAATCTAGTAGCATCCTAAAGACTAACAAAACATGTAGATGGTATCATGAGCTTTCGTGGGCAAAACCCACTTCTTCAGATGACTGGAGTTTTAAAAGTCCAGATCCAAGAATAAATAAGGGAAGAGGGGCAGGGAAAGAAGGGAAAAAAGGAGAAAAAAGACAGTAAATAGATTGTTCAAGTTACAAGAGGCTGATAAGAACAATTAGAACCTCCATTGTTTGTTTGTTTGGTTAAGTCATTAGGATGTGGAATGTAGTATGCCAGCCAGTGATGTCTCTGTTCATTCCATTCTGATAAGAATTAAATTTGTAAATGAAGTTAAGTTCCAACCCTTCCCTGTGTATTTGGCTTGTGGAATTGGCCTGAAACAATATGGTGACTTGGAGATCCATTAATGAGTGCCTGAGCAGGTTAAAGTGTTCTCCAACAGGTGTCTGTGTGTTGCCTTTTTGGATATCTGATTTGTGTCCATTAATTCTTCCCCATAGAGAATGTCCAGTTTGGTCAATATACATTGCAGTGGGGCATTGTTGGTATTTGATGGTATAGATCACATTAGTTGATGTGCAGTTAAATGAGCCCCTGATGTAGTGGCTGATATTGTTGTGTCCCGTGATGAAATTGCTTGTGTAGATGTGTGGGAAGAGCTGGCACTGGGGCTGATTTCAGGGTGGGTTCCTGGATGACTATGATGGAGGTGTGTTGCGTGGTTACTGGAAAGAATTTGTTTGAGGATTAGGGGATTATCTGTAGGTGAGGATTGGCCTTTCCCCCAAGCCTGTGAGAGTGAGGGCTCATTTTCCAGGATAGGTAGATTGTTGTTAATTCGTTGGAGGGCTGTACGTGATGACAAGTGGAATACTATTTTTTTCTGTTTTTGGCCTGTCTTGAAGTAGGTTCAAGTCTGGGTACTCTTTTAGGTCTGTAGATCTGCTTTTTCACTTCTCCGGGTGGGTATTTCAGTTTTAAGAATGCTCTATATAGATCCTGTAGGTTTTTGTCTCTGTCTGTGGGATTGGAACAAATCCGGTTGTATTTTAGGGCGTGGCTGTATACAATAGATTGAGAAATGTGTCTGGAATGGAAGCTAGAGGCATGAAGGTAAGTGTAGCGGTTGGTAGGTTTCTGGTATAGGGTGGTGGAAATTTGCCCATCATTTAATTGTACTGTAGTGTCAAGGAAGTGGATCTCTCATGTGGTTTGATCCAGGCTGAGGCTGATGGTAGGGTGGAAGTTGTTAAAATCCCTGTGAAATTCTTCAAGGGTCTCTTTCCCGTGGTTCCATATGATGAAGATGTCATCAATGTAGCATAAGTAGAGTAAGGATGCTAGGGGGCGAGAGCTGAGGAAAAATTGTTCAAGGTGAGCCATAAAGACATTGGTATATTGTGGGGTCATGTGGATGTCCATGGCTGTGATGTTGACTTGAAGATACAAATTGTCTCTGAATCAGAAGTAGTTGTGGGTGAGGACAAAGTCAAAGAGCTCTGTAACTAGGTGTGCAGTGGTGTCATCAAGAATGATGTTCCTGATATCTTGTAATCTGTCTTCATGTATAATGTTGGTGTAAAGAGCTTCTATGTCCATGGTGTCCAGGATGGTGTTTTCAGGAAGACTAGTGATGTTTTGTAGTTTCCTCAGAATGTTGATGGTGTCTTGAAGATAGCTAGGAGGGCTGGTAGCATAGGGTATGTCTATAGTAGCCCCCTAGTTTGAACTAGGGAGGCTAATGTAGGCATTCAAATTTGCAAATCAAGTCTGGGATTTAAATATCCCGCGCTTGATTTGCATCTTCCCGGCCGGTCGCCATTTTTTAAATTTACAAGTCCGGACTAACTGCCCACATCTACACGCGGCAGGGACCCGGTATTTCGAATTAAAGCCCTAAAGCCTGTTAAACCTCACTTCCTTTGTTACTTAGATCGAGCTGTGTTTAAGCTTTCTTGTCTTGCAGCCCATTTTTGTCTTCTGCTTAGCCCTGCAGTGAAGTCAGAATCCTTTGTTTTTAATTTAGCAGTTTAGGTCTATAAAGATTATTGCAGTGCCACCTGTATACCTAGGTAGTGATTAAAAGAATAAAATTCTAACTCTATTATCCCTGATCTACACTAGGGCTTTATTTCTAAATAATCCCCCTTAGGTCAAATTTATAAGCAGAGCATCCACACTACCAAGCCTGTTATTTCAAAATAAGAGGCTGCTTTTATTTCAAAATCTGTACTCCTGCTTTTCTTGGGTAATAACGCTAAATTTGGAATAGTTGTTTCAAAATTGCATTATTATGGACACTTCAGTGCCACAATTTCAAAATAATTGTTTCACGGAGTAATTCAAACTAATTACTCCACAGTTCTTCCTGGGGCTCTAAGTTGAGATAGCGGGTGTGTCTAGACTACCTAGTTTTGTCGACAAAAGTGGACTTTTGTCAACAAAACAATACCATCGTCTACACTACCGCGGAGTTCTGTCGACAATGTCGACAGAACTCCGCGGTTTTGTCGACGCTGGTAAACCTCATTTTACGAGGCAAAACACCTTCTGTCGACAGAGTTCTGTCGACAGAAGGTGTTATTGCCTGTAACGTTGCGTCCAGACTACGGAGTTCTGTCGACAAAGCGGCTTGCTTTGTCGACAGAACTCCATGTGTCTGGATGCAAATTGTCGACCGAAGTTTTGTCGACAGTATCTGTCGACAAAACTTCCGTCGACAAAACGCGGTAGTCTAGACGTACCCAGCATGTCCACATTAATGCAGCCTGTCTCAGACTAATTTTGAGGCTTCCTTTATTGTGGGGACATGCTATTTCGATTTTGTAAAATTGGGAATTATTAAATCAAATTTAGTTATTTCAAAATACTTTCCGACTGTAGACATGACCTTAAAATTAGTGTGAGCTTTGCTATTACTTCAGTAGGGTTATAATTTCACCCTTTAGCTCAAAAACATGAATTTTAAATAATTCAACCTGGAAAAAAGCCAGTAGTACCTGTTGGTGCACACATGTAGAAAAGTTTTGTTGTAGGATTCACTTGTGGAATTAACTTGTATTGATACATTTATATTTCATAATCATAAATACACATTATAAAAAACATATTTTAAAGATGATAATACATACCTTATGCTTTTTCTGTGACCTAAGTTTTATATAGGAGTTCAGGTGAGATTATTACAATGGTCTCATCTGGTATTAAATCCATCATACAAAATGTTTTTGATCTTATCAAAATGAATTTTTTTAACATTATCCAAATGAAATGATTCAGCAAAATAAAGCTTATATTGCTTAATCTATATTTTCTGCAATTTCCCTTTCACAGCAAATGTTATCACTTTGACTTTCATTGTAATTTGGAATAACACCACATTTTGAAGTGTTGGAATTTCTTATAGAATAGAAATTCCAGTTTCCAATGAGAACTTATCAATTAGAAGCCCTTCCTCACCCTCCCAATTTGACACTAAAAATAAAATTGGCAGTCCAGTCTCCGCCAAAGAAAAACAATGCTTGGAATGTATTTTTTTATCAGCTGGAAGGTCTATTGTTTCAGAATAGTGAATCTCTGCATGGCTTTATAACTTTGTCTCTCCAAAACCTCTGTCTGAATACACCTACAGATTTCTTTTATTTTAAACAGACTCATTCCAGGAAAACTGCTTAAATTACTGTCCTGAACAATTTTGCCTCTTTCAATACCCTAAACATTTAGATGAAGTTAGTCAGTCAGCTGGGACCTTATTATTGGTCTACTCCTGCATCATTGACATAAGTGGACCAAATTCACTTTTACTTTATTTGTGCCCTTGGCGAAGGGATAGTGGGACTAAAATGACTTTATACTGCCTGTTTCTGGAGCAGCTTGAGAGCTGCTCTGATTTATGCTGTTCAGACATATGGGGCATCGAAACATGGATATTTATTTTAAATTTGGACAGAGCATTCCAGCTGTGTCCTAACATGCCTCCATGGCATTCGCTGTGCCAGAGGCAGCAGCAAAGCTGACATATCCCTCCTCTCACTGGCTTTGTATCAGCCAGGGAGCCTCTCTACACAGGGAGTATTTTGCAAAGCCTGCTCCTACCCTCTTTAATGCCTTGTTATGTTGCCAAAGCAGTACATCAAGGCCTCAGTGTAACTAAGGGAGAAGAAGCAGCCTTAAGAGCCTAATTCTACATAGTCTTATTGAAATAGTCCCATTTGGTATACCATGTTCTAGCTCTTTGGGCCCCTGGATTTTAGAGGAAGAAAGTGGGTGAGACAATGTCTTTTATTGAACCAATTTTTGATAATGAGAGTGACAAATTGTCAAGCTTACACAGAGCTCTTCTTAAGATGAGTAAAATCTGGCTCTGTTAAAGTCAGTGTGAATTTTGCCAATGACTTTCATGGGGCCAGGATTTCATCTCTCGTCTCCAAAACATGGATATTAAAGAATCTAGCTTGGACAAATAGTCTATTAAATAGTCCCACTTAGATTATCCAGGGATAAAACAAAGCTCCTAATGTGAAACATTTTGCATTTGTATAGAATTATTTTTCTCTGTCAAACAGAGCTTGCAATAAATAAAAACAATGAAATGTTGAAGATATGGCCTGATATGGTTTTTTCACTTCCAGTAACATAGTTTCCATTGAAAATTCTATTAGAAATATATCTTTGGGATAAAGTTAAATGAAAATTAATAAATGAGTGCTGAGAACATATCTAACTATTCTAATTAACATGTTACTTGACATAATCTTTCTTTTCTAAAGAACAAAATATAATCCCTGACAAACAATTGTTACCCTTTATAACTAAAGAAAATACATGAGGCGTCTTAGAAAAATATACTACATATGTCTCAAAAAGTGTTCTCTGTTCTTTATACAAACAGTGCACTGTAATTTAAGGCTAAAGTACAGTAGCCTATTTTCCATTGCCACTGAACTGGATTACCACCTGCCTCGACTCTGTCTTTTGAGAGGTTGCCAGCATCACGTTAAGATTTAATGTTTTAGCCCACTGTGTCAGGAAAGACATACCTCCCCAATCTCACCCTCAAATAAGGGCTTGTCAACATCACTTAATTATTGCTATTATTAGGAAAGAAGGTTAAATACACATGCTTCATGCATAGTAACGTCTGTCTGTTTTAGTTTGGATAGTGCAAGTTGTAGTACTAAAAAAATAGCATAAAGGTTTAATTAAAAGATAATTCTGCAGTCTGCCCTCTAAATTTATTTCTTTTTTCTTTTCAAGCAGTGTTGTTCAAGTTGGGTTAACACCATTTACATTCTGGAATGTTGGTCAAGTGGCCCACAGTCTTGTTCACCAAATTAGGAAATCAATATTCTCTCTCTCAAGAAAAAAATTGATGGATCAAAATTAGCTCACAAGCCACTGTGTAAGCCTGCAGCAATCATAGGGCAGGAAGATGAAAGGAGCATATGCCTGTCTCACTCTCACAATATGTCTGTTAGGTAGGATGACTGCTATCAGAGTGTGAGCAGGAGGCACGTCTATCATGTCTGATGGTGATCTGTGTCCCAAACGGGTATTATCTGCCCACTAGGGGGTAGTGTCCTTGCAGCTGGCTGACTGGCACATATGCTACAATCACAGACTACAGCCAGAAAAAATGGTTGCAGAAGAAGCCAAAATAGCATCTGCTTCACTGTGATGGAGAGGGCAAAATGAGGCCACTCTATTCCTGGACCTAAAATTTTACCAGAGAGACCCACACAAGTGTGAGGAGTCCTAGAACTAAGTAGTGTTCAATGTCTTTCCTTTCTACTTCACACATGTGCCTATAGGAAAACTGCCCTGTAGCAGCTGGTGTATCAGGAGCCAAAGCAGGGACTTTAAGTGAATTTTCTACAATTTTGACTGGACTTTGTCTGATCAATCTTTATGGAATGTTTGCTCCAACTGATTCCTTCCCTCACCTCAGCTTCCTTCCTGGCCTTCCCGCTTACTCTCCATTCCCCTTACCCTCCTTTCATTCAGTGTCCCTGTGATGGGGCATCTACCCCACAGTGGCCAGGAAGCGGTTAATGGAGCCCAAGAGAGGCTGGGCAGAAAGCAGTCAATGAAAGAGGTGTTGTGAGGACCAGCCAGCAGGGGCTCCATTTCAGATTTTGGTATGGGAGGCGACCCAAGTATGCCATGATGGGGGAGGAAAGAGAGTGAGCACATTGGGGGCTGACTGAGGATAGTGGCTTTAGCAATGTTCCTGAGCATGCTCAAGCCAAGCTGCAAATTGAGGGGTGGACCAAGCCCCCCCCCCCCCATCACCTCTTTCCAGAGGCTAGTAAGGCACTGAAAACTTTAGTTTTTGGCAGATAACTTAGCAGTTAACTGACAGGAGCACTGTACCTAATTCCTATATAAGAGAAAGACAAATAAATAATAGATCCAGTCAGCTCTAACACTAACATATTCTGATATTTTGTGGCAAGTCACTTAAGGGACACTTGTTAGCCTTAGCATTTTAATATTCGGACCTTGTTACTAACTCTGGGGGCGGGGGGGGGGGGGAGAGAGAGAGAGAGAGACTGACTGACTGACTGACTGTTAGGACTTCTAGGCTCTCTGTGAGTACATCTACACTGCAATGCTATTTCAGGATACCAGAGTATCCTGAAATAGCTATCCCACATCTTCACAGTGGTCCTGTTATTGCAGGCTCACTATTCAAATGTCCCTGTAAACCTCATTCTATTAGGAGTAAGGGATGTTTTGGAACAGCATTTTATTTCAAAATTTGACATTATGTAGACAGCACTAAATGACGAAATAAGCTGTTTCAAAATATCATTAAAATAAGATATGCAATTTGTATAACTCAAATTATATATCTTATTTCGAGTTATGGTGCAGTGTAGAAACACCCTGTCTGACCTGGAAGGGGTAAGGGGTCTAGTGGTTTAGAGCAGGGGTCAGATACATTTCAGCTCTACATAACATCAGAATGGTCATACAAGGTCAGACCAATGGTCCATCTAGCCCAGTATCCTCTCTTCCAACAGTGGTCAATGTCAGGTACATCAGAAGGCATGAACTAAAGAGGTAACCATGATCCACCCAATGTCGTTCATTCACAGCTTCTGGTAAAGAAGATAGGAACACCATTCCTGTCCATTCTAGCTAGTAGGACCGATCCTCCTTGAACTGATTTTGTTATAGTTTGGGCCTTTCCACCAGGCCCTGGCAAAGAGTTCCACAGGTTGACTATGAATAAAGAATTTCTTTTGTTTGTTTTAAATCTGCTGCATATAAATTTCATTGGATGAGTTTCTTGTTAGTAAAGGAATAAATAACATTTCCTTATTCTGTTTTTCCACATGATTTATGATTTTCTAGATCTCTGTTATATCCACTCATCCTTTAGTCTTTTCTTTTCCAAGATGAAAAATCCAAGACTTTTTAAAAATCTTTCCTCACATGGAAGCTATTCCCTACTCTTAAACATTTCTGTTGCCCTTTCAGTGCCTTTCCCAAAGCCAATATATCTTTTTTTAGATGGGATGACCAGATCTGCCTACAGTATTCAAGATGTGGGCCTACCATGACTTTATATAGCGGCAATATAATAATTTCTGTCTTATTATCTATTCCTTTCCTGATGATTCCTGTGACAGGGCGCCTGCCCTGCACTGGCCCTTTAATACCAGGACTCCGGCCCGGAGCCGGGGCTAGCAGAGAGGAGGCCAGCGGGAGCTAGTTAGTGGGAGAGAGGGCCCAGCTGGCAAAGACCCAGGACTGCACGAATGGCTGGTAGAAGCCAGCTGAACCTATTAGGGCGTGGGAGAGCCCAGCTGGCAAAGATCCAGGACTGCATGAATGGCTGAGAGAAGCCAGCTGAACCCATTAGGGCGCGTATGAGCACAGCTGGCTCGTATATATAGAGAAGCCCAGGTTGCTCAAGGGGAGGAGAGAGGCCAGTGAGGGGCTGGCTGTGGAGGAAGTAGGAGCTCCCAGGAGGGAGACCTGCTGGGGCTAGCCAGCTAGAGCTGGGAGAAGGCTGGCTAAGGCTACCCCGATGAGGGGCTGGAGGAAAGGCCTGGGTGTGGAGACAGGTTGCAGCCTGGCTTAGGTAAGCGGGGCTACGGAGATAAGCCCAAATGCCTATGATGAGCAACCCATACAGACTGTATTCTGCCCTGAGATGGGCTATATGAAGACAGTCAGGGGGCACTGAGGCGCACTGGGGTGTGAACACCCTGACAATTCCCAATATTCTATCTTTTTAGTTTTGAGACTGACACTACACACTGAGCAAATGTTTTCAGGGAACAAATCACAATGATTCCAAGATCTGTTTCTTGAGTGGTAGCAGCTATTTTAGACAGCATCATTTTTGTGTGTGTAATTAGGATTATGTTTTTCCATGTACATTACTTTGGATTTATCAACACTGAATTCCATCTGCCCTTGTTTTATCAATTAACCAGTTTTGTGAGATCCCTTTGTAACTCTTTACAGTCAGTTTTGGACTTAACTATTTTGAGCAATTTTGTAGCATTTGACAATGTTGCTACCTCACTTTTTACCTCTTTTTCAAGTAGTCTAGCAGCACCTTAAAAACTAACAGAATATGTAGATGGTATCACGAGTTTTCGTGGGCACAACCAACTTCTTCAGAAAGCTCATGATACCATCTACATATTCATAGAATCATAGAACACTAGAACTGGAAGGGACCTCAAGAGGTCATCGATTCCAATCCCCTGCCCTCATCACAGGACCCAGTACTGTCTACACCATCCCTGACAGATGTCTATCTAACCAGCTCTTAAATATCTCCAGAGATGGAGATTCCACAACCTCCCTAGGCAATTTATTCCAGTGTTTAACCACCCTGAAATATTTTTAGTCTTTAAGGTGCTGCTAGATCAGTGGTTACCAACCAGTCGATCGAGATCCACTGGTAGATCTTGGAGCCTCTGACAGGTGATCTCGACTAGTTTGTCCAAGCAGCTATTATTAAGCGCAGCACTTCAGCTGCCCCTCTCCCCACTGCTGAGAACCTCCTGCCCTTTGCCTTGGATCTGCCCTCCTCCCCCCGGGATCCTCCTGCTTGCTGTGCAGAGCAAGAGAGGAAGAGCAGGGGGTGCTGATGTCAGGGTGCCCCCTCTCCCACCCTGTATTCTATCTCCACAGAACAGAGGGAGGAGGGCACAACAAGGCTTGGAATGGAGGGAGTTTGCTGGCTGCTTTAGGGAGTGGTGCAGGGCCAGGGCAAGGGCGAGCCTGTTTTAACCCCATTGTACCACCACCCAGGAGCCAACCGAGGTAAGCAGTGTCCAGCAGGAGACAGCTCTGAACCCCTGCTCCAGTCATGAACCCCTTCCTGCACCCCAAGGCCTTGCACTAGCCCTGAGCCTCCTGGAATCAAACTCCCTTACAGAGCCTGTAGCACCTGAACCTCCTCCTGCACACAAACCCCCTTTCCTAGGCTCAACTTTGAACTTTCTCATACTCCAAAACCCTTAGCCCAAGACCAGAGCCTGTGCCCCAACTCTCAGCCCCTGCCTGGTGAAAAGGAGGGAGGAAGGGAGGACAGAATGAACACATGCAGCACCTTGGAGAAGGGGTACAAAGAAGGCCCAACAAGGATATTTGGGTCTGAGGTAAATTTTACATTGCACTTAAATTCAAAAAGTGATCTTGCACTTAAAAAGGTTGGAGACCACTGTGCTAGACTATTCATTGTTTTTTTAAAGTTTTTCCAGTTGCAGACTAATTTGGCTACCCCCTCTGAAGCTCTTTTTTAAGAACATTTATGAGAAGTTTAACAGCAGTAATCCAAATGGGAATCTCAGCTGCACACCACTCATTCCTACTCTTCCCCTCCATTTTTATGTGGAGTATCAGGCAATGGTTTAATGATGATGTAATGATCCTTCAATTACTTGAATGAGAAGCCTTTTGTTATTTTAATCACCCTGCCTTCCTCTGTTTATATTCACCCTGCGAGTGAGTGGCAGGGGGGCTACAGCTCCAGCACAGGTTCCCCAATGCTGAGCCTCAGGGGCCAGATCCAGGCAAGCCGGGGGCTGTATCCAGCCCCTGTGCCTGAGGTTCCCCACCCTTGCTCTAGAGTCAGGGCATGCACTTTAAGTAGACCTCAAATATAAAAACCAGGGGTTCAAAATTTGGGGGGACTACTGCCTCCACTACCCTCCCACAAATAGCACCTTTGTCAGGCAGGTCCATAGAAGAACTGCAGGACAGAGCAGGTTCAATAACTTCCTGGAGCACAAGTAGGAAGATCAGGCACTAAACCGGAGGAAGGAATGCCAACACCATGGAGATAGTGGCACTGCCAGTAGTGACTGAGGAAACTAGCTCCTGGCTAGCTGCTAAAATTGGCAGGCTGAAACCTGGAGGTAAGAGCAAAGAAAGTGTAGTGGGAGCTGTGGGAGTTGGCCCAGGGAAATGAACTGAGGAGTTGGAGGGGAAGTAGCAAGTGGTGGCCATCTTCAGGGTCACTGGGATGGGACTCAGAGTAGAGGATGGGCCTGGGTCTTCCCTCATCCCACCTCTGAGGAAGTAGCCAGACAATTAGCTGCAGTTGCCACTGAGCGTAGTAGCTGGAGAGAAAGGAAGAAGCACAGACTGTCTCCCAGTTGGACAGTGTAGTCCCTGGAATGACATATGTCCAGGAGCAGAAGTGATGGCGGGCAAGACACCACCAGTAGAGCCAATCCCTGGGAAAGCCACTAGGAGGTGCTGCAGTTGTGAGTCGTCTTTCCTTATCCTATGTCTGTTTGGCCATTGAGATTGTAAGATCTGTAGGGCAGAGTTTGCCTATTATTTTATCTTCATACAGTTTCTCTCACAATTGGGACCAATACTTGATTCATATGTAGGCATTACAATAATAAAGATGATTAATAATATCAAGTGCTAGTTTATGAGTGGAAGAGAAAACACTTCAGTTTTGTACCTGAGTACTGAAAACATAAATTCTGTAAGGGGTACGACCATCTGGGTGATGAGATTTTGGCTCTTGTGAGAGAACATGCACAGTCTGAGAAGGTATGTCTACACTACCACCCTAGTTCGAACGAGGGTGATTAATGTAGGCAACCGAAGTTGTAAATGAAGCCCGGGATTTAAATATCCCGGGCTTCATTTGCATCTTGCCGGGCGCCGCCATTTTTAAAGCCCCGGTAGTTCGGACTCCGTGCATGCAGCTACACGCGGCACGGAGTAAGTAGTTCGAATTAGGCTTTCCACGAGGAGTAACGGCAGAAAGCCTAATTCAAACTACCTACTCCGTGCCGCGTGTAGCCGCGGGCACGGAGTCCAAACTACCGGGGCTTTAAAAATGGCGGCGCCCGGCAAGATGCAAATGAAGCCCGGGATATTTAAATCCCGGGCTTCATTTGCAACTTTGGTTGCCTACATTAACCACCCTAGTTCGAACCAGAGTGGTAGTGTAGACATACCCAGAGTGTGCTGATGTTTGTGAAATCTGAAACTTCTTCTGAATGATTTCTAATATCCTTAGTCTGAACCCAGGCTCCCTTTCAAATACACCACAGTTTCTCACTTGG
This sequence comes from Pelodiscus sinensis, assembly GCF_049634645.1. NCBI lineage: Eukaryota > Metazoa > Chordata > Testudines > Trionychidae > Pelodiscus > Pelodiscus sinensis. The sequence continues at coordinate 36,027,520 of NC_134711.1, read as the reverse complement.
GGATCCTGACTGAAAAGGGAGTTTCAAGGGGATCTCAAGGTTACTTTAGGGAGGACTGTGGTATTGCTACGCTTATTTCTGTGTTGTTTTCAGAGTTGGGCTTCTGGATAATAGCAGTTGTTTCCCAAGTGCACAGCTCTGAAGGAAATGCCCCGCCAGCAGCAGTGGAGAAGTAAGGATAGCAATACTGCTAAACCCCCAAAGCTCCATGCAATCCCCCCCCCACACACACACACTCCTTTTTGGATCAAACAATAATAAAACTGTAATATTTCAGATTTAAATGGCTGAAATAATGAAATGTATTATTTTTAAAATTCCATGTCCATGAAATTGACCAAAATGGACCATGAATTTTGTAGGGCCCTATACATGACATTAGAAAAGGGTAATCTCACAGGTTGTGAATGGACAGCCTTAAAACAGATAAAATGGACGAAATCACTCAATCTTGGTGCCTGTGAAGAAAGGCTAGTATGGGTACTTTTAAAAAATGAATTGAAGAAAAATTGCCTGACAGTTTGAATAACCTGTCCCTCAAAAAATTGGCAAAGCAAAACAAAACACATCAATACATTTTCTTGTCTCTATCAATGTTAAAATTAAGTATATGCTTTGAAAACTTGGACATGTTCAATAGTGATAATTTGCAGAGCTCTTCCTATATTTGCCCTAAGGTTATGTCTACACTGCCCTATCTTGTGCAAAAAAATATGCAAATTAGGTGAAGTATGGAATATCGCCGCACGTCATTTGCATAATTAATAAGGCTTCATTTTTGTGCAAGAGGTTTTTGCTCAAAAAGGAGCAGTCTACATGGCTCCTTTCTGTGCAAAGCCCCCCTCATGCACAAGAGCAGTCCTTCCTGAAAAAAAAGCAGAAGAACAGCTCTTGCGTAAGAGGGGGGTTTTGTACAGAAATGGAGCCTCATTAATTATGCAATGAGGCACAGCAATATTCCACGCTTCACCTTATTTTCATATTTTTTGCGCAAGAGAGGGCAGTGAAGACGTAACCTTTAAATTGTATATAATTTCTTCTAATATAAGTGTGTGTGTGTGTGTGTGTGTATGCTTGTGTGTGTCTACACTCATGTGTCTTTATATATAATATAAATGTCTTACATCAGGTCCTCCCAGCTGGAAACCAGATCAAAGTTCAATATTGGTTTTGGTATGCTTCAGAGGTTTTATGATTTGAGCTCTATCTTAGAAAAGGCCCCTTTGTGTTTTAATTCAACAGTTTATATCCCTTACCTATGTACATTCCCTCTCAGTGGAGAGCTCCACCAGATCCAGCCTACAGCAATGACTTTGTGTTATTTTTGTAAAATAATTTTAAATATTGAATAATTCATGCACATAAAGTTATGATTAACCCATTATCTCTGTATACAAATAATTGTAAAGTTGCCTTGGGATATATTATGATCCAATCTATTCAGTCAGGATCTCTATGGAAAGTGCTGCAAGATCAACCCCGCCACCCATCTTTTTTAAGGCTTTCTCGATTACTAAAGTTATCATGGGTACTAAAGAACAGTGGCAGGGAGGAGCTGGATGATGAGAGACAACTATCAATTTCTGTCATTAATGATTGATTAATGATTGATAAGTCACGCATCTGATGAAGTGGGTCTTTGCCCACGAAAGTTTATGCTCCAACTCATCTGTTAGTCTATAAGGTGCCACAGGACTCCTTGTCGATTTGGATATGTCTACACTACAAAGTTAATTCGAACTAACAGCCGTTAGTTCGAATTAACATTAATAGCGTCTATACATACAAACCGCTAGTTTGAATTTAATTCGAACTAGGTAAACCTCATTCTAAGAGGACTAATGCCTAGTTCGAATTAAGTAGTTTGAATTAAGGACTGTATAGCCACTTCATTCGAACTAGTTGGAGGCTAGCCCTTCCCAGCTTTCCCTGGGGGCCACTCTGGGCCAAAACAGGGAAACCTTTCGGCCCCCACTCCTGGCCCTGGAGCCCTTAAAGGGGCACGGTCTGGCTACAGTACTCGTGCCAGGTGCAAGCCTGCCAGCACCCAGCCAGCAGACCCTGCACCTGGCACGGCATGAGCCAGCCACCCGCTGCCACCCAGCCCTCTGCCTCTTCCCAGGACCAGGCTGGCGGCTCCCAGGAGTCTGCCCGGGGCCTCAAGAGGCAGGCGCCCACCTGGTCTAGTGCAGAGATCGTGGACCTCATTGAGGTTTGGGGAGAGGCCTCTAACGTCCATGACCTCTGCACTAGCCACAGGAATGCAGCCGTCTAGGGCAGGTTAGCTGCCAGCCTGGCCATCAAAGGCCACATGTGAACCCAGGAGCAGGTTTGCATGAAAATCAAGTTGGTCCGGTGAGACCCCTGACCCTGAGCCCTGAGCTTAGAATATAAGAACATAAGAATGGCCATACTGGGTCCATCTAGACCAGTAGCCTGTCTGCTGACAGCGGCCAGCACCAGGTACCCCAGAGGGTATGGACCGAAGACAATGACCAAGCGATTTGTCTCGTGCCATCCATCTCCAGCCTTCCACAAACAGAGGCCAGGGACACTGTTCCTACCCCCTGTCTAATAAATTCATGGAGGTTGGGTCCATGGAGTGCTATCTAACTTCTCTTTAAACTCTGTTATAGTTCTACCCTTCACAGCCTTCTGTGGCAAGGAGTTCCTAAGGTTGTCTATGTGCTGTGTGAAGAAGAACTTTAGCTTATTAGTTTTAAGCCGGCTGTCCATTCATTTCATTTGGTGTCCTCTAGTCCTTCTATTATGGGAACTAATGAAGAACATTTCTTTATTCACCCTCTCCACGCCACTCATGCTTTTATAGACCTCTATCCAAAACCTCTGGGGTAGACATTATAAAGATACATTGTGTTGTATTATAATTTGTAACATACATGAAGAAGCAAAATAAGGGTATGTCTACACTACAGCGCTAATTCGAACTAACTTAATTTGAATTAGTTAATTCGAACTAAGCTAATTTGAATTAGTGCATCTAGACCTAAAAACTAATTTGAATTAGCGTTGAATTAACTAAGCTAATTCAAACTAACGCGTCTAGAACTAAAAACTAGTTCGAATTAGCGTTTTGCTAATTCGAACTAGCATGTCCACATTAAGTGGACCCTGAACAGGGCTTAAGGATGGCCAGAAGCAGTGCCGGCAGGGCATCAGAGGAGGACTTAGAGCGTGGAGATGCTGTCTCAGGCTAGCCGAGGGCTGTGATTAAAGGGTCCCAACCCCCACCCCGGACAGACAGTTCTCAGGGGTGCCCCTCTTGAAAACCAGTCCTGGCTTGGAGTGCCCGGAGTACCCACACTGGGCACATCACACCACTCGGCCATCAGCCCGGCTGCACTTGCCACAGGCTGCCATCTGAGGAGAGGGGGCAATTGGGGGCTGCAGGAGAGCTTCCACCTCCAGAGGCCCGCAGAGCCAGCCCAGTCCTCCCCATCGGGGGCTCGTGCCCCATTCCTCCCTCACCTCCTTCCACTTACCCTTCCCTAGCCCCTTTTCTTGATGTACAAAGTAAAGGACAATTGTGTTCAAAAATGGAATCTGTCTTTATTGAACAAAACTGGGGGAGACTGGGAAAAGGAGGTGGGAGAGGGAAAGAGAGAGGCTGGGAAAGGAGAGGGCAACTAAAATGATCAGGGGTTGGGAACAGGTCCCATATGAAGAGAGGCTAAAGAGACTGGGACTTCTCAGCTTAGAAAAGAGGAGACGGAGGGGGGACAGGATAGAGGTCTCTAAAAGCATGAGTGGGGTGGAGAGGGTGCATACAGAAAAGTTCTTCATTAGTTCCCATAAAGAAGGACTAGAGGACACCAAAGGAAAGGAATGGGTACCAGGCTTCAAACTAGTAACAGAAAGTTGTTCTTCACAAAGCAAAGAGTCAACCTGTGGAACTCCTTGCTGCAGGAGGCTGTGAAGGCTACAACTAGAACAGAGTTTAAAGGGAAGTGAGATCAAGTCATGGAGGTTGGGTCCATGGAGTGCTATTAACCAGAGGGTAGGAGTGGTGTCCCTGCCCAAAGTTTGTGGAAGGCTGGAGAGGGATGGCACGAGACAAATGGCTTGGTCACTGTCTCCGGTCCATCCCCTCCAGGGTCCCTAGAGTTGGCTGCTGTCGGCAGACAGGCTACTGGGCTAGATGGACCTTTGGTCTGACCCAGGACGGCCATTGTAAGCTCAGGGCTCAGGGTCGGGGGTCTCAGTGGACCACCTTGATTTTCATGCACTCCTGCTTCTGGGTGGCCAGGCTGGCAGCTCTCCTGCCCTAGACGGTCACCTTCCTGTGCCTAGTGTGGAGATCGTGGACGAGGTCCACGATGTCCGCACTAGCCCAGGTGGGTGCCCGCCTCTTGCGGTCCCGGGCAAGCTCCCGGGAGCCGCCAGCCTGGTCCCGGGAAGAGGGGGAGGGCTGGGGGGCATCGGGTGGCTGGCTCGATCCGTGCCAGGTGCAGGGTCTGCTGGCTGGGTGCTGGCAGGCTTGCACCTGGCACGGGCACTGTAGCCAGCCCGTGCCCCTTTAAGGGATCCGGGGCTGGGAGAGGGGCATAGAGTTTCCCAGGTGTTGGCCAGAGTGGCCACCAGGGAAACCAGGGAAGCCTTAGCCTCCCACTAGTTCGAATTAAGGGTCTACACACTCCTTAATTCGAACTAGCTAGTTCGAACTAGGCTTAATCCTCGTAAAATGAGGTTTACCTAGTTTGAACTAAGCGCTCCGCTAGTTCGAATTAAATTCGAACTAGCGGAGCGCTAGTGTAGCGCCTATTAAAGTTAGTTCAAACTAACGTCCGTTAGTTCGAACTAACTCTGTAGTGTAGACATACCCTTGGTGATTTTTTTAAAGTAATTTCAGCTTATTTGTACATTTTGCCACCAAATGTTTCATTCATCTGTCTTCTTTTCTCTTTTTCTACCTCCCACTCTTTCTCATGGCTTCCTTCTCATCTCTGAATCTTTGCTTGGAAGTTTTGTTTCTGGTTAGATTTATGAGAGATTCTAGCCAGATCAAATCATATTGAAGTCTGACTATATATCTGTCACCATTTATTCTTCTTTTAATGTTTAGATATTTTACAAAAATGAAATAGGGCTGAAAAATTCTAGTTCATTTTGTATAACTTCAACTTTATATCTTGACATTAGTTTTTATTCTGTTTTGCTTATTTTATTCATATTTACCATTATTTTTGTTGGATCAGTTTTTAATCTTTTATTCCAATAATCAATGAACTTGTGAAAGGCTGCTCAAGATTTTAAAAAGTTGATGTTTAAAGAATTATATGCCTTTATTTAGGCATCCAAATATGGACTTAATTGTCTAACTCTAGACATCCATTGTAGATAGAGCCAATTTTCAGATTTTGGAAAAGGATTTTGATTTGTTCCATTTTAAAGATTGGGTCAATTTACAAATGTAAGGTTCAGTTTTGGATTACCGGCCTTTTGATAGAGGGTTAATTGGTTCAGGTTCAATAAGAATGAGCACTTGATATAACTGTGCATTTCTGAAGTGCTACAGATTCAATAAAGGCTATATTCTGGTAACACATGTATAAATCCAGACAAACTGCACTGCCTCTAGTAGCATAAGAAAGATCAGTATCTGGCCATAACTAAATTTGGTTAACCATACACCTACACAAATTTAGTTATGGCCAGATTTTGATGTCTGATATAGTGACATATATGTCTGAGAAAGTATGAAAATATATCTATATCTATATCTATTCATTTTTTCATATTTTCTCGGATGTGGACTATGTATATGTCAGAGATTCCACTGATGTTATAATTGCTTCTTTTCTTAAATAGTCACTTCATCCCATGCATGTGTTTCTGATCTTGACTCTAGTCTCTGCAAAAGTATTCTGTGTGGCATTCAGCTTTATACTTCTATTTTTTTCTCTGATTACAGCATACTCTGTTGAAATCAGTAAATATTAAGTTTTAAAATACACAAATACCTGTGCAGAATGAATGTTAATGAACCATAAGCACATAACCCTCTCTAGAGCTCATCCACACAGTAGGGCCTATTATTGTAAGAATGCATTTTCTGTAATAGATAAAATGCTATGAATCCTTTTAAATGGGCATCTGTGAAAGAAGTAATGCTATTAATACTAAACCTCCAGAACAACAAAAACACCACAGAAAGCTGTCCGTTTAAAGGAATAAGTCTGTTTAATGAACATATTTCATTTTCCTGTATACTACACCAATTGTTCTCCTTTATATATTCATTAAATTTCTTGCCCTAAAAGCACTATACGAATTGTTTTTCTTCAACACTGCTTAATAACTGTCTTCTGGTTTTAGAGGTTTGATAGAGAACTGGATGGTTTAGGATCTTGGTAATAAGATAAAGAGCCATTAATCTCTAGTCATTATGGCCTAGATAAAATAAGCAAAAGCTATTACCATTAGAGCGCTGAAAGATGTTCAGTACATATCTCAAAAATACTTAAAATCAGCCTTCATTCAGGTTTAAGCTGAGTTTGCAGAGTTTACTCCATGTTCATAGAAGTGCAGCAAATATGTGCTGCAGGTGTTCACGTGGCTGGAAAAGTACGTGAATCTCCTTGTTTTCTGTCCTCCAATTCTGGCCTTGAGGAGATCAGAGAAATTCCCTGAAGACATTAACAAGGACATTAGGTCTTTTTTGAGGGGAGGAGATTGAATCTAGTTAATTAATAAATGAATAGAGGATTTCTAAGAAAACCCAGAGTTCTTCCAAAAAAAGCATTGATTGTTCTGTACATGGCATTTTTCCTTCTGATTCACCACTCAGTCATTAGAACAGAAAGAGAATCCTCTTTTCCACTGAATAGTTCTCATAATTTTCCCTGAGAAACATATTTTTCAAAGTGTTAGACTCTGCCAATCCTGCCTATTTAGTGGAGCACCTTTGCCCAAGTGTAATTCTGCTGATAGCAATGGAATTATACTCAGAGTTAGATGTTACTTAACATAAACCATCGTGGTAGAATGTAGCCCCAAAATGTCATTTTTGCTGTTCTCCTTTGATCTTGAATTTTCTAAGCTTTTTAAATTCAGGTGGCCAGCACTGAATACCACTTAAAGCCAAACCTGCGGCAAATGAAGCAGAGTAATGATCTCCTCTGTTTTATACACAATGTTTCTATTTATTTGATCACTTTCTTTACCTTTTTGTAGGTAGAAGTGTACTCTTCACACACATTCTATCTCTCAACTACACCTTTCCTCCTGTCTTTTTATAGTTAATAGTCTATCCCCCATTATATATTTGTTAATTTGTAGCCTTTTCCTGAGAAGTACACCTGCAATGCCCACTGAAATTCATAACACTTCATTTCAAGATCCAGCACTTCATTATTTCTTTATCCTGAAAGTATTTTTCATCTGTCTATATTGAATCTCATTTTATTCACTATGTTTCATGGTAATTTTTATCCCTATTTAAATACGTTCTGGATGTTCTCTAATGCATCTTCTCAAATTGCCAATGAAAATTTAGATTTTTATTGAATCCAGAATGCAGACCAGTCTCCAGACTTCCTCCAAATTTGACAATATACTGTCAATTGTTTTTTCTGTTTGACCCTTTATCCAACATATGATGTTTCCATTCCACCTCATCCACAATAGAGATGGTAAATACATGAAAGGGTATTAATGCTATCTCCCTACTTCTGAAAGTTTTGTCGAATTTAGCTTTAAATGTCCTACGCATATTGGCGATTTCACCTTTTTATTCGGGAGTGTCAGAAAGTGTTTCCTGGTCTCACTTTCATTCCATTACTCTTGTCACAAATAACTCTTCTACTTTGCTAGCATGGATATCTTCAAAGATTTGGAATCCTTCACTCTGATGTAGAAACCTGTCAGAGGTGTTCTATTAATTAGGTCATATTTTACATTTTTCTTTAAAATGCATTGTTTGTTTTGACTGGGCTCCTGGAGGCCACACTAAAATTGCTCAGTTAAGAAAAACTGCAAAGAAAGGGGCAAGAATCCCCAAAACTGAATTAGCGCATGAGATCTTCCTCAACCCTGGCTGGCTCTGGTGGTGTAGCTCACCCCTCAGTCCTGGCTGGTCCAGCTGTGGAGAACACAAAGAGGGAGAGGTGGTCAGTCATCCATACACACACCGTCCCTAAGGCCATGCCCTCCTCTGTAAGCAGCTACCCACAGTCCTTGAGGCAGAGGAGGGGGATGTCCCAGGAGCAAGGCCATGTGTGGCCTGCACAGCAGGCCCTGCCTCACAGGAGCCCTGAGGTGCCCAGGGGACCATGCTGCCTGCTTCTCAACCCCACCTCCTGGCCCATGGAAAAGCAGGCAAGAGAAGTGTCCAGCCACAATGGGATCCCCTCACAGGTGGCAGAGGAGCCAGGAGCAGCCTGGCCCTCTCTGGTGTCTGCACATAAAGCTTCAGCTCACAGCACTGCCTGTGTGAGAGCACATGTGCTGTGTGTGGCACTCCTTGGTGTGTCTGGAGTCGTGCCTGCACCCTTGTGGCTAGCCTGCTTCCAGGCATGGCAGGTGCTGGGAGTGCCTCCCACCCCCCCTGGCAGGACATGTGTGGCTTCCCCTGAGCCTGGCAGCAGGATCCCACCCGTGCTCAGAGGCTGCCTGCTGCGTCAACATGCTGCACACTAATACTGAACATGGTTCCATGTGCGCAGACCGCAGTATGATGTCCAGCCTGAGCAGCCCAAGTAACGCTTGTACCCCGCCCCTGGTACCCCAGCCTCCCCCACCCTGTGTGTGTGACAAACTAAGACCATGCACCTGAAGATCCCTCCCCGGTGTCTGACGAGGCTTGGGAGATGTCCTGGCTCACAGGCACTGGATCCAAGGACAGGGTCATGGTCTCCATCTCCTTTTCCTCCTGCTAGGTCTTGTCCTCCTTCTCCTCTGCCCTGACCTCTGGCCAGGTGACGACAGGGGTCTGGAGGCCAGAGTCCACCATGATGGGTTGGGAAGAAATTTCCCCACTTCCCAGGATCTGGTGAAGCTCGTTGAAGTAGGGGCAGGTGTGGGGTTCTGCCCCTGAGCACGAGCTGTGCTCTCTGGCCCAGACATATCCCTGGTGGAGCTCCTTCACCTTACTCCAGACCTGTTTCAAGGTCCGGGGTGGGTCTCCACACTCCTCCAGGGACTTGGCCATGTGCTCAAATATCTCAGCGTTGCGGCACTTGAAGTGGAGATCCTTCAATATCTCCTTCTCACCCCACAGCTCGAGGAGAGACGGGATCTCTGCTCTGGACAAGGAGGATGCCCATTTGGTCCCCCTGGGTGGGTCCTGGAACCCCTGGGGCTGCTCCCTGTGAGGGCCAGGAGGTTGCAGGGGGCTTGAGGCTGGGCCATGAGAGGCAAAGCCTGTTTTAAGGAAGAGCTCCACGATGGGGTGCTGCTCTCAGACCAGCTTTCTGCCACAAGGCTTGTCCAGGGTGCTACAGCTTTAAGAGGGGCCAGGAGACAGGAGCTATAGAGTCCTGATTAATTTGACAGTGTGTCCACCAGGGCACCTGTGTTATTTCCTGGAGGCCTCTTCTTCCAAAAACAAACCCTTCTCCCTGTCCACACATGCCTTTTTCCGAAAGAACTCTTTCAGAAAAAGGGTTCTTCCTCACAGAAAGAGGATTACCAACACTGGAAAAACCCCTCTATTCTTTTGACTTAATTTCAAAAGAACGCGATTGCAGTGTGGATGTAACTCGGGTTTTGTCAGAAAAACGGCCGTTTTTCTGACAAACTATAATGCAGACATACTCTGAATTTTTGTCTTTGTTTTTTTTTCCATTATGAAATAGAAATCATGTTGATTTATTTGTATACTTTTTAAGCCATCAAAATAATTCTCCATTTTAAATGTTAATGTTTTAATTATGATGAAAAATCACTGAGTGTTTATACTTAGAGAGACTGAAGTAGCCTACTTATATTTTAGAAAAAATGAGAATGAAATAAACTTTGATAATGCTTCACAATGGAACATAAGAGGCAAAGTGGGAAGACGCCACACATGAAATAACACCATTCAAGGTGATTCTCACACACTTACACAGACGTCGGATTGGCTCCAATAATAATAATGCCAAATGTGGTGTCCGCTGACATGCTTGTCTCACTGAATCATGGATATCTATAAACATTTCATGGGATTGAAAGGTCTATAAGCTTAAAATAACATCAGCAAAAGGGAATTTTTCCATATAGTTTACTTTTCCATTGTTAGGAGGTTAGCAGGAGAGCTTAGCGCACTCTAGCAAAGAAAAATATCAAAGGCAATTAATTACAATGAAGTCACATTAAAATAATGTTCAGAGTAAACTCCACAAAGGTAAATTCTGAGTTAATGCATGGAACAATAACCACAACACGGGTGCTGTATATAACTCAACATATATTGACATTTTTGTCAATGTAGAATCTACGGATTTAATGGCAGTAGCCCAAAGCAAAATTAGAGTAAAACAGGACCACTCTGTTTTGCATCTGTTTTTTTCCTAACTAAAAGCTCCAGGTAAAAACATTTTACTTAGGAAAAAGAATGAAACTTTGGCACACAGTGCCAGAAAGCATTATACAATTAGCCTGTTAATTGTCCCAGATTCAACTTTTAGAGACACACTACAGGTTGAACCTCTCTAGTCTGGCATCCTTGGGACCTGACTAGTTTCAATCCAGAGAATTTGCTGAACCATGTGAGGTCAGTATTGTGTAGCAGCATTACCAACACTTCCACTTTTTGGAAGACATTTGGTGGTAAATTAGAGCTAAATAACAGCACAGAACACTAAGAGCCAGGACTGGTGGTTGTAAACAAACTTGATGGGACTGCAGGAAACTTGGACATGCCCATGATAAGTGTACATCCAGCCAACTAAAATTTTGCTGGACTATGGATGTTGCAGAGCAGAGAGTGCCAAACTAGAAAGGTTCAACGTGTAGAAGATTTTTTTAAAACTTCTAGCATTTGTGTACAAGCACTTTAAAAACTTGTCACTGTTTATTTGTCTACTCTTTCTGATCTGTCAGATTCTTTTTTTATGTGAATGTTTCTTGTCTGATCTAGCCCATACTTTATCCTCTTCCACACTTCTGCCCCCCTGCTATGTCCATTTCCCCTCTGCCTGCCTCCAATTTGATGCCTATGCTCCCTCCCCAGGTAATGCCCATGCCCCCACACCTACTCCCCTGCCATCCCTGACTCCACTCCAGTCTCCCCTCCCACCCACCTTCCTGTGGTCCCTGGGCCCACCCAACCCCCACTCCGATGAGGTCCCCACACCCGAGGTGGCACATCTACCTGCTCCTCTCCCCCTGCAGGTTATGATCCCCTTTTCCCCTGCCCACCTTTTCTTAAAGTTAGATAAATACAGACTTCATTTTGTTGGAAACCAAACTGGTGTGTTTATTGAGAGGTCAAGGAAGGGGCGAAGGGAGGGGTTGTGGTGGGGAAGGGATAGGGCATCAAACCAACAGCCCTTGTTGGGGAGGCCCTGGGGAAAGTTACTGGGGTGCTTGAGAGAACTTTTCCCTCAGGGCCTCCTGGATTCCCACCCCAGCATGATGGGCCTGTGGGATGGCAGCTATCCTTGGCTGCTGGAAGGCTCGCCCCTCGCATCTGGCATCTGCCCCCCTTCCCCCCACCACAGAAGGAAGGCCTCCCTCTTCCTCTCCACAATGTTGTGGAGGATACAATATGCCACGGCCACCTCAGGGATGTTGTGCCTTGAGGCAGCTGAAGGCACACTCCACCTGGATCTACGCCCAATTCAGGTGGGCATTAATTTCATCCCTGCTGGGGTCCAGATGTTCAGCACATGGCTTCCTTAGCCACGACATCAGGGGGTAGGCTGCGTCCCCACTGATGTGCAGTGGCATCTGCACATTCCCAATAGCAAGTTCACGGAGGGGGAAGAATGTGCCCACCTCCAGCTTCCTGAACAGGCTCGAGTTTCTAAAGGCTTGGGCATTGTGTGCCCTCCCCAACCACCCAACAAAAATGTCTGTGAACTGTCCACAATGGTCAACCAGGTCCTGCAGCACCATCAAAAAGTAGCCCTTCCTATTGATATACTGGGCCGCTCAATGTTCTGGTGCTCAGATTGGGATGAGGGTCACATCTATGGCTCCAGCACACTTCAGGAACACAAGGGTGGCAAATCCAGCCACAATCAGGTCCAGGTCTCCCAGGAAGATGACCCTGCACAGGAGGATCAAGTTGATGGCCCTCACCACGTGTAGAAGGAGATAAAGAAACACACACAACAGAGAATGAGAGGGAGTGCCTGAGTCCTTGGGAGTTGCCCGCCCCCCCTGCCATCCCCTTCGCTCCCCCAAACACCTCAGGAGCCACCCCCTATGAAACTGCCCCCCGGCAGCAGGGATGTATGATGGGCAAGAAGGCACAACCCCACCAGGGACCGGATTTCCCCATACCCCCACTGTATCTCCCACACCTCCCTTTCCCGAGGATCCCACTTTTCCTGCACTTCCCACCCTCTGCAGAGACTATATCCCCAGAGTGCCTTACCTTCATGAGGAGGGCCTCGATGGTGGACTTCCTCATGCCAAACTGGTTGCCAACTTGACTGGCAGCTGTTGGGGAGGGGGGCGAGCTCCCAGAGGATGATGGCAACCCACTTCTCCAAGAGGGTGGCAGGCTGCAGGTGGGAGTCGTGACTCCAGAGGGCAGGGGTGAGCCAGGCACATAGAATCATAGAGCTGGAAGAGACCTCACGAGGTCATCAAGTCCAACCCCCTGCCCAAGGCAGGACCAATCCCAACTAAATCAACCCAGTCAGGGCTTTGTCAAGCCAAGACTTAAAAACCTCTAGGGATGGAGATTCCACCACCTCCCTAGGTAACCCATTCCAGTGCTTCACTGCCCTCCTAGTGAAATAGTTTTTCCTAATACCCAACCTAGACCTCTCGCACTGTAACGTCAGACCATTGCTCCTTGTTCTGCCATCTGTCTCCATCCTTCTTGGAACCTCCCTTCAGGAAGTTGAAGGCTGCTATCAAATCCCTCCTCACTCTTCTCTTCTGCAGACTAAACAAACCCAAATCCCTCAGGGTAGGTCTACACTACCCCCCAGTTTGAACTAGGGGGGGGTAATGTAGTCATATGGAGTTGCAAATGAAGCCCGGGATTTGAATTTCCCGGGCTTCATTTGCATAAAGCCGTCCGGCACCATTTTAAAATGCCGGCTAGGTCAGACCCTGTGCCGCACGGCTACACGCGGCACCGACTAGCTAGTTCGGATTAGGAAGCCTAATCCGAACTAGCTACTCCGTGCCGCATGTAGCCACGTGGCACGGGGTCCGAACTAGCCGGCATTTAAAAATGGAGCCGGATGGCTTTATGCAAATGAAGCCCAGGAAATTCAAATCCTGGGCTTCATTTGCAACTCCGTATGACTACATTACCCCCCCCTAGTTCGAACTAGGGGGGTAGTGTAGACATACCCTCAGTCTCTCCTCACAGGTCATGCGCTCCACCCCCCTAATCATTTTGGTCACCCTCCGCTGGACCCTCTCCAATGTGTCCACATCCTTTCTCAGAACTGGACACAATACTCCAGGGCTACGTCTAGACTGGCATGATTTTCTGAAAATGCTTTTAACGGAAAAGTTTTCTGTTAAAAGCATTTGCGGAAAAGAGCGTCTAGATTGGCATGGATGCTTTTCCGCAAAAGCACTTTTTCTGGAAAAGCGTCCGTATCAATCTAGACGCGCTTTTCTGCAAAAAAGCCCCGATCGCCATTTTCGCTATCAGGGCTTTTTTGTGCAAAACAAATCTCAGCTGTCTACACTGGCCCTTTTACACAAAAGCTTTGCACAAAAGGACTTTTGCACGAACGGGAGCAGCATAGTATTTCCGCAAGAAGCACTGATTTCAGACAGTAGGAAGTCAGTGTTCTTGCGGAAATTCAAGCGGCCAGTGTAGACATACCCAGTTGCTTTTGCGGAAAAACTTGCCAGTCTAGACACAGCCCAGATGTGGCATCACCGGAGCCGAATAAAGGATAAAGGGGAATAATCACTTCTCTGGGTCTTCTGGCAGTGCTCGTCCTAATGAACCCTAATATGCCATTTGCCTTCTTGGCTACAAGGGCACATTGTTGACTCATATCCAGCTTCTCATCCACTGTAATCCCCAGGTCCTTTTCTGCAGCACTGCTACTTAGCCATTCAGTCCCCAGTCTGTAACAGTGCTTGGGATTCTTCCGTCCCAAGTGCAGAACTCAGCACTTGTCCTCATTGAGTCTCATAAGATTTCTTTTTGACCCAATCCTCTAATCTGTCCAGGTCACTCTGGATCCTATCCCTGCCCTCCAGCATATCTACCTCTCCCCTTAGCTTAGTGTCATCTGAGTGTGCAATTCATCCCCTCATCCAGGTCATTAATAAAGACATTGAACAAAACCAGTCCAAGAACAGATCCTTGGGGCACTCCACTGGAAACTGACGGCCAACCTGACATCAAGCCGTTGATCACTACCTGTTGGGCCCGAAAGTCTAGCCAGTTTTCTATCCATCTTACAGTCCACGTAGCTCCCAAAAGATGGCCTTCTGCATGCAGAAGTTTTGGAGCCCCTGCTGATCATCCTACCGCTCTAGGACCAGCTGGTCCCACCAGTCTGAACTGGTGTTAAGCCTCCAGAAACACCTCTTCACAGTGGGTTGCGGTTGCCAGAGTATATCTGCCGCACCCAGGGAGAGGGTCCCTAGAATGAGCTCGGGGTTGAGCTCAGTCAGGACCAGGAAGGCAGCTGGCACAAAGCACTGCAAAAACTGCAGCATGGCTGTGTGGGGCCATTTCATGCCCAGGGGCAGCTCTGGCTCCATGGCACCAAGAGAAAATCTGTGGCATCCAAAAAAGCAGGGCAACCACAGCAGGCACTGTGAGAGCTTTGCCGTCCTTTGAAGAGGTAGTAAGCACATGGCAGAAGCAGAGAAACGGCTGCCCAGGGGAGTCCCTTTAAGCACGCGTCTCTGCAAGGCTCCAGCACCAGCACTCGGAAACAACTGGTGATCTAAAGCCCTGCCTGAAGTGGTTTAGGGTGGCCTTTTATGCAAGAGAGCATCCAATCAGTCTGGATACTCTCTTTTGAAAAAGCATATCGCTTTTTCGATGTGCTTTTGTGTGTGGACGCTCTCTTTTGGAAGAAGTTTTTTTTTTAAGATCTCTTCTGAAAAAAGATTCTTCCGAAAGAAGTCTGCAGTCTAGACATAGCCTCAGATCCAAACATCCCCCAAACTTTTCAGTATTCAAAATCCAAAAATCTGACTTATGCAATTGACCTTTATCTTGGTAATGGACTAAACCAGAAGTCTGAACTCAACTCCCTCAAACACTGGCATGCATGAAAACTAGACTCGTGTAAGAAGCCCTTGAAAATTATCTAATTTATCTCAGCACTGTGAGGTCAGCATTACTGCCAATTGAGCTTAAGCACTAAATGTCATTAATTTCAGTCCCTCAAACTTAGAAATACCTTTTCATGAATCAATTGGTGGTTGGCAGAGATTTATGCTAAGAATCATAAATGATTCCTGAAATGTACAGGTTAGAGCCTTGTGGTTGTAAAATTGTTTCTTTAAGTGTATGGTAAGTACTAGGCAGATCAATGGAAGTCAATGGAGCTGTGCTGATATACATAGCTTAAAATCTGGACTTATCAACAGTATTGTACAGAAGTGATTAAAACTCATCATACTGTTGTACCTCATGGTCTCCCTAGTTTTTCCTTAAACCAACTAATTTTTGGTCATTCATTGGACTATTTTATACTTCTAATGACCACAGTATTTCTATCAAATTGAATAGAATGAGGGCAGAACTTTCAGTCATATATTCTATTAAAATACCATGAAGAATGAACAATTTATTCATTCTGTTCCAGAAGCAGGAATTTGTGACATGGGATGGATCACTTGGTGGTTACCTGTTCTGTTCATTCCCTCTGGGGTACCTGGTACTAGCTGCTGTCAGAAGACATGATACTGGGCTAGATGGACCTTTGGTCTGATCCACTATGGCCATTCTTATGTTCTTATGCCTAGTAAGTTTCATTAACTTCTCTTATATCACTTCAGAACTTCTTAGAAACTTACTCCCTTTTTGTTTTCTAAAGACCTCCATAGACACCCATCTATTTAGACATCTGCTAATGACAAATACATTTTTCAATATAAAGGAAACCAAAACTGGACTATGGGACACACGGTTTATTAAATCATATCATGCTCAGAATTGTCCCTCATATTTTACTTCCTTTTGTGTGACCTAATTACACAATACTCCTATTGACTTCAGTAGTTTTAAACCAGACCCTCTTTAGATCTGTGGCCCTTTTGATGCCACAAGTGATAGTAGGTGAAAAAATAAATTCCTTAAAGTAATTAACCATTTTGTCTCCAGATTACATTGCATAGTCCAAAGTGCAGTCACTAGACAAGTCACCATAAGAAAGATATGAAAAATGCTGAGCTATGGAACATTGTTAATGTACATAGTGATTCAGCCAGCAGATTTGTTTTAGCACATTTGATGTTATTGTGATGGTTTGGTAAGATCAGAGTTCAATGGGTCTTAAAGCTACACTTCTTCCTGTGCTATGTGCAGTCTAATGGTGGTACAATAGTCTGCTTTGTACATTTGAGCAATATGCATAAATACTAAAGAACTGTTTATTAGCCACTATCAGCATATCTTTAAAATAATACTTCAAAAGGCTAGCTTTGAACAGTACTTCTATTTCAGATGAGCCCCAACTCTCTGGAATATAAATCATTTGCTAGTGATGATGTAATTGCTGTGGGTTGATGCCACTGCTGGACAGACCAACTTCAATAGATACGATTACATTGATAAAATGTGAGAGATAAGTAACAAACAAAAAGTGCTAAAACAGTATCTGCCAGAATCTGTGAGATGGAAGCTTCCTCTGTAGTTGATTCTATCTGTGTAAACCACATTGTTTTCACACACAAATGTGAAATTTATTTTTAAATTCAAGAACACCAGGGTTAGGGTAGCTCTGGTGATAACAGGAATACAAGTATGGAAGAAATAACATAATGGTAATGAAATTTCCCTCCTGTTTCTGAAAACTATATATAGTACTTAAAATTAAACATGTATATTATTATATTTACTTTTATTCTGTAGTGCCTACAGACCACAACTATGATCAACGCCCTATTATGCTACAATTGAACAGAAATATAACCAAAGATCTTCCCTATCCCAAAGAGTTTGCAGTCTACGGTTCTGATCCACAAAAGGTAGAATCATAGAATCATAGGACTGGAAGGGACCTCGAGAGGTCATCGAGTCCAGCCCCCCACCCTCAAGGCAGGACCAAGCTCTGTCTACACCATCCCTGACAGATGTCTATCTAACCTGTTCTTAAATATCTCCAGAGAGGGAGATTCCACCACCTCCCTTGGCAATTTATTCCAATATTGGACCACCCTGACAGTTAAGAATTTTTTCCTAATGTCCAATCTAAACCTCCCTTGTTGCACTTTAAGCCCATTACTCCTTGTCCTGTCCTCAGAAACCAAGAGGAACAAATTTTCTCCTTCCTCCTTGTGACACCCTTTTAGATATTTGAAAACTGCTATCATGTCCCCCCTTAATCTTCTTTTTTCCAAACTAAACAAGCCCAGTTCATGAAGCCTGGCTTCATAGGTCATGTTTTCTAGATCTTTAATCATTCTTGTCGCTCTTCTCTGTACCCTTTCCAATTTCTCCACATCTTTCTTAAAATGTGGCGCCCAGAACTGGACACAGTACTCCAGCTGAGGCCTAACTAGTGCAGAGTAGAGCGGCAGAATGACTTCACGAGTTTTGCTTACAACACACCTGTTGATACAACCTAGAATCATATTTGCTTTTTTTACAACAGCATCACACTGTTGACTCATATTCAACTTGTGGTCCACTATGACCCCTAGATCCCTTTCCGCCATGCTCCTTCCTAGACAGTCGCTTCCCATCTTGTATGTATGGAACTGATTGTTCCTTCCTAAGTGGGGCACTTTGCATTTCTCTTTATTAAACTTCATCCTGTTTACCTTTGACCATTTCTCTAACTTGCTAAGGTCATTTTGAATTATGTCCCTATCCTCCAAAGAAGTTGCAACCCCAGATAACAGGGCTCCTCATGGTGACTAAGCTCTGTCTCTGTGTATCTCTTTGTAGGCTTGAGCCTGAATAGCTGAGAGAGAAAGAAATGCAACATACAAGTGAAAGACTGAAAACTGAGGCACATAGAGATAATGAGACTTGCCCATGATCATTCAGGAATTCTGTGGCATCCCCAGGAACTGAACGCAGAGCTCCTGAGACTCAAATACCTTAATCACAAGACCGTGTTTACATACCTTATTTTCATTCCACTACATTTGGGATGCAGAAAATTTCAGTTCAGTTTTGTACTCGTATCTTGAAGAATGCTGATAGTTAATGTCTGTCCAGGAATTTAGCAAGTTAAATACTTGACCTAGAAACATGACCATCATAGTAAGGAAATATGTTGCACATTCAGCTTTGCCGGTTTAATGTCCTCACATGACTTCGATAATGAAAAGGATGACCCCATTTTTCTTGCTCAGAGTTTCCTTTCTACTTCCTTATTAGATAAATTAGCATACAGAATTAATAAGATGAAGCCTTCAGAGAAGGCATATGGAAGAAATCACAATTATACTTTCTGTCACAGTCTTTTGAAATTGGGCTTTACATTACTTACTTTACAAAGTCATATTAAAGGACACCAAATGTTGAGAAAGACCAAAGGGAAGATTTCTGAGAATGACACAAGGTAGTCTCCTAGTAGACTATTGGTGTTTTACCTCTATTTGTCTAGTTGCAGTTAAGGAAGAGCAAACTGGGAGTTACATCAACAAGGAACTTTTATTTTTCATCTTCATACTTTTTGTATGCTAATGGAATGCTCTATTACTGATCATTTGTTGTATGAATAAAAATACTTCCTATAAGTCATTTCCTATTGGTGTTGATGTGCTCACCTCTAATTTGTTTATTTATAAGGATATAGAACATTCATTTAAAAAGATCAGAATTTTCTACAGAATTTTCAAAACCAGAGAGGTTTAAAATGCTCTTTTGACTGCCACGCAATAGAGGTGATGAAAATCCGACTGACTTATTTTGGTATTAGGAAGCTCATCAGAATTTGTTCTATCCTTGCAAAATAAAGATTTTACTGCTTTGTGTGTGTCTAATTGAGACAGCTGAACCTTGGGAACATTTGGCTATGATAATCAAATTGGGAGTTGTCCAAATTAGTCCTTAAATCAGTAATGGGGACAAAAGTAGTCTCATGTCTAGTATAAAAGTTACAGTGCACTTTGAAATTATTTGCAAGTGAAATGAGTATTTAGCTATTTCCACTTCTCGACCATGTCAGAGCTGAATCTTCTTTTCCACAAATGAAGCAAACCTTCCCAATTGTAAATGAATTACTTGTTTAGTAAATTTTAGTGACACTTGTTTAGGCAAAGACATATACTTTATGACTTTTTAAGGTTTTAGTCTATGGACGGCATTTCATACAGAGGATACTCATTGTTCACACTGGTTTAATGTATCAATTACTGGAGCGCATTCTGCGCTCTTGCACTATTATTAATATTTACAGTTTGCTAACTGCCAATTATACCCTTGGATCAGTACAATGTAAGCTCAAGAACTTTGGTTTTAAACTGAATTAGATAGCTCATAGTTAAAAAAGTTATTGTTCCACATTGTTTTCTATGTACTACATATTGTCTGACTGCCTGTTTGGTGTGAGGGACTTCACTCTGGATAGCAATTTCAATTTGAGTTGTCTTGTCATTGCATCACTTTGCTTTCTCATAGGGACTTTGCTTCTGTTTTTTCCTTGTGCAGGTTTTTTTTTCTTTCTTTCTTACTCTAAAAAAAATGATTGTTCATGATTTCTGGTTGAGCGTGGAAAAACATAAACAGCCTCTCTAGATGGTGCTGCAGAGTAGTTCTCTGAAACTCAACAAACAAAAAGAGTTTTTTCTGGAAATTACCACACTGTAAGTATTCCTTAGCAAAATAATGGAACAAATACTAAGAGATTAACATAACCCACAGAACATTTAAAAGGTAATGAAGGCATAAGTAGCTTTGGTTTGCAAAAACTGTCTCTTTCCAGATTAACATAATTGCTATATTTTGACTGAATTATAAAAAAAGTGGTCAGAGGGAATGAAGCAGATGTAATATATTTAGATTTTGCACCCTTGCTTTACAAAATGGTTCATGAAAAAGTAGTTTAAATTGGTTTGGATAGGAATATTTTTGTCTAGACTGGAAGTTGTAAGTCTATATCCAAAAATTAATGGTAAACAGCAATATATAAAGTCAGTGGGAGGCACTGAGAGGTATGACAGTAAGGATATGTCTAACCCACATGGCTCCGTCGACAGAGCCATGTAGATTAGTGTACTCGAAAAAGGGAAATGAAGAGGCGCTTTAAATAATCGTCGCTTCATTTACATCAAAATGGCTGCCGTGGTGTGCCGATCAGCTGTTTGGTGGCACAGCGCGGTAGTCTGGACACTCCATGGTCGACAAGGGCTTACCTTGTCGACCGCCCCGTTATGCCTCATGGCTTCCCTTGTTGACCGCGGAGCATCCAGATTACTGCGCTGTGCCGCCAAACAGCTGATCAGCACAGCGCAGCAGCCATTTTGATGTAAATGAAGCGGCGATTATTTCAATCGCTACTTCATTTCCCTATGTCTAGAAACCTCATCTACATGGCTCCATCGACGGAGCCATGTAGTCTTGACATACCCTAATAGTATTACATTTTGTATA
Source organism: Pelodiscus sinensis (assembly GCF_049634645.1). Lineage (NCBI taxonomy): Eukaryota > Metazoa > Chordata > Testudines > Trionychidae > Pelodiscus > Pelodiscus sinensis. The sequence goes on along the minus strand of NC_134711.1, from coordinate 36,006,639 downwards.
TGTAGGAGGCAATTATTATATAGGGAGGAAGCATTATCTTTGAGCCCTAACAGGTGCGCCCTGCAAGGTTGAAGCCCTGAGACCTTCATCTCCACTGGACAGAAGCACATATGCTACCACCCCACTGAGAGGCAGAGGTCCCAAGCTCTTCCTCTACTCAAACAGGTAGGCAGAGAATGAGGGTGTTAGGTAAGGAGGCTTGTGAGGCTTTCATGGTAAAATAGCTGCATGTGGTTTGTAAACCAGAGTTTGGCCACCCCTGTTATAAATATTTGAAGACTCTAAACACCAAGGATGGAAATGTATTTTAATGTAAATGAATGAATGCTAGGAGCACTTCCTGGAATAAACTGTAGAACAGTCAGGGAATTGGAAAATGAATAGACCAAAGGAATAGCACATATAATCAGGAGCAATTTTTCATTGACAGGATGGACTGCATGTTCAATTATCTTTTCCTTTCTCTCATTTCTATGACTCTCTAACATTCCTTGTTAATATTTGCTTTGTTTGCTTTTCCTTTATAGACACCGGACAAGATTTGTAAAAAGCTCTCAGAATTGAACTGACTTGCTTCTAATAATGCCAGTGATAAAAATATATTCATTGTTTTAAGCCTAATGAAATATTATACAGTAGTGTCAGTGGGTTAAAATAATTGTAATGGCTAGAGGTGGGGAAAGATAAAATGTTCCTCACTCACTAGACTATATTCTCTCCCTTTGTGTGCCACCACATATACAATACAACTATGTCCATAATGCTGACATGTGCACACACTCATGACTTTACCAAAACTGATTTCTCCTGATTCCCTGGATTAAATCTGATTCCATTAATTGCCAGGTAATTATGAGCTGGAGACTGTTATGAAGGGAAATAGCAAAAACAATTTCATCCCTTGATTTAATGAATGAGTCAGAACGCATCATCTGTATTATGTATTTATTCATGCCCTTTTCTAACTGGCCTGTTCAAATTCCAAAATATTATATAATGTTGGTTAAATTATTTGAGGTGGGGGGAGAGGATGAGAGAGAAAGAGATTAAATTTACTTTTCCTTATTTTCAAATCACTTCAATATTCCAATATCGAAAAGGATTCAAATGACTAAATTTTAAATTAAAGAACAGTGAGAATTGCTTTGATTTGCTCAGAACTCAATTCTAAAACATCACTACCCAAAGGAACCTGGGACATAAAGGACTACATTTTTATGGAAGAAAGGGATTGAGATACCAGCACAAAAAGAACATTTTTATAAAAGGAAAAGTAGTGCAAAAAACTGAGGTTAATAAAAAAATCAATTTTCAATTGATCTAATTGAAACTGTTACACCTTCCTGCCAAGCTGTAAAAGACATATTTTATGTGAAACTGAAGAAGGTCATAAATATTTTGACTCCCTGAATTGTACAAATAAATCCATTCTGGTATTGCTTAAGCTCTTAAGGAGTAAGTTTGTGCTTTAATGATTATATGTTTAAAGACACAATTAACCTGACTGCATACAGCCTAGATGTGAACCAGCATGGCATACTTGACCTCAATTATTTACCAGGAATCCCTGACTTATGGTGCGGAGATCCTGAGATATCTAGCAGTTATGCACTCTAGCTCTCTCCAGCTATAGGAAGTAGAGGGCATGGACCCCCATTTGGTCATAAAACCAGGATTCTCTGCTCACTTCCTGTCCCTTTGTCCTGGTCCCCACTTACTCCTTTATTTTGCCTCTATCTCACTAGGAAAGAAAAAAAAAAGGTGTGCAAGGAAAAAAAGGTATCCTGGGACTCTCTGTCCCCTGGTCTGCTGCTTTCCAAAAGTCATGCTGGCTATAATCCCTTTTCTCATGTAGATTTGTTAAGGGACCCATGAAAGAAGACCCATCAATAAGCACTTTAGAAGGAAGACATAATGGACTCCATAGCAAACTGACCTTAAAATAGGCAGCAATCGCAAAGGTTTCCATGGCAATGTAAATGCCATGCAATGCTGGAAATTCTGATAAATTCAAAATTTGAGTCTTTTTGTGAGTTATGAGGCACTAATCTGTGTTATCAGAGAAAACCTTATGCTATCTATTTTGTATGAAAAATTCTTATGCTGCTTTTAACAGTTTCAGTTTTCAGTTCACCATAGAGATTTCTGAGCTGAAAATACTTAACAATGAAAGTATGGAAGTTCTCAAGGAAAAACTGGAGGTTTTGACAGATGGGTAGAGGAAATAGTGGACAGAGGAACTAGCCACAGAATGGCTTACCAAGAGCCATGCAAGATATTGCCCATTTTTGCTATCTGACAGAGTCATAAGTAGTGCCTAAAATAACGTACTCTAATGCGTGCATGCCAAGCAACACTGTTTAGAAGACAAAAATATTCCTTTGACAGGCAATATCAACATAGTGAATACTGATGCCTGTGGTACTGAATGAAGATATTTACTTGATAAAGCGAATTAATGAGATATAGTGTGAAGGTCTCCCCACATCCGCTGTTAAGAGTAAGCATTTATGGAGGTAGACCAAAAGGAAGCAAGGAACTTGAACTTTAATGATAAGGGAATTTTGTTTGTCTGAACAGAGACAATGTCTAAGACAAAGCAAAAATCATGATGCACAATTTGCCACAATTGCATTTTGATTCAGGGAAAATATTATGACATTAATCTGTTCTTAGCTCAGGGGTGTGCAAGATATTGCCCATGGTCTAAATCGGTTCTGCTAAGTTGTTTGATCTGGCCTGTGGCAAACCTGCTGCATCCCCGCCCCAAGCCAATCAGAGCCTAAGGACAGAGGAACGTGAAAAGTCTCTTACCCCGACCAGGGGCGTGCAGCACCAGAGGGAACTTCCAACTGTTCAAAATGTCTGGTGGCTCCTTCTAAGCATTGTGTGCCCCAGCTAGGAGGCGGCAGGAGACTTTGCATGCTTCCCCAACCCCAGGCCAATTGGGGTTTGGGGAGGGATAGAGTACAAAGACTCCTCCCCCTGCTGCGAGTGTGCAGCATCTGAGGGAATTGCCAGCTGTTCAAAATGACTGGAGGTTCTCTCTGGGTGCTGTGCACCCCTGGCAGGGAAGCATGCAAAGTCTCCTTCCACCATGGTCACACCCCTATCTCATGAGGACCCCACCCCCTCTACCTTCTGGGACTGGCCTGTGACCACTGCCAAAATTGGTGAGGTGGCCCCGCATACAAAAATTATTGCCTACCTCTGTCTTAGCTGCCAAGTCAGGGTGGAGAAGTATACTTTGAGGCTACCTGCCTGGCAGTACTTGTGGTATGACATTAAAATAAAATACTTATCTATTAGTGACAGTCCCTTAGCCTTGTACAAGCCCAGCAGTCATTCAGGAAACTCACACATTAGGAAAGAACTGTAAGAACATGTTTGAAGAAAAAGAATCTGTAGGTAAAATCATTTAGAAACTGCTATATCCATGATGACCAGGACTGAAAAAGTCAAATGCTATGAGCAGACATTAGTGCTTTGTTAAACTTAGCAAGCATCATTGCCTCATTTCTAACTAAAGTAAGTCTGTGAAGATGGCTTAATATTTCCAAACTCGGTGAGACTTTGCTCTACTATCTTTGGAAATACTGGAAGCAACCCAGCAATGTGTAGCAAAATGTATTCATTTCCTCTCAAAATCCACTTGCTAATGTTGTAATCTACATAGGCCCCTACTATCATTTGGGCTTTCAATGGTGGAAGGAAAAGCCATAAGAAAGAAAAGCAATGAAAGCTTGATCAGTTGTGGTAAGCGATGTTTGTCTTTCACCAGCTTAAACCCTTTATCCAACAAGCAGCCCTTGACCTTGGAAACAATGTTTCCCAAATGAGCTGGTCACTGATGCATGAGTGTGAATTAACACAAATTGTTAGCACATCAGGAACTCAAATCCTTTTTCCTGTTTTTCAGAGTTTGTGAAGTATGAAATCCTGGAGCCTGATGTTTTCCTCAGTGAAAAACATGCCATCCCGGAAGCAGACAGTTTTGTTTTCTCCCATTAAAATGGTCTGGAGAGAGAAAAAATTAATTGTTCCTGTCTCCACAAGTTTAAAATAGATTTCTGAAGCTGCTGGCATAACCTGATGCATCTCCACACCAGTTCCAGTCGAGAGTTCCCCTTTCTGGAGCAAAGTTCAAATTAGAGAAAGTTGTATTTAGAGAGGAGAAGATAAAATAATATATCTTTGTACTGTCACTCTCTCTTTATTATATCAGCTACAGTGAATTTCATTTTATTGGAACAGCTTCAGAAATAATCATAACAACAGGTTTGGTTATGAGCAGGTTTTCTATTTGGTTACCTGTACCTTATCACCTTGAGAGTAAATTAGTCGACAGCTGTCTACAGGGGTCTAATCTTGAGACCATTCGGAAACTCAAGCTAGTGCAAGATGTGGCTGTCCACTTCTATATGGTACATCATAAAAACAGTGTGTGGTGGCAGTGCTTACATTTTGCAGAAGGGAATGGGATGAAGACTGTTTCTAAACGATAGGTTATTATGGGTCTCTTATGGTGGCCAATATAATTTTGTCCTGTGCACCTGATTAGATATGCTGTGAATTGTTATCTTTTATGGTCTATATTTTCAAGTATGCAAATATAGATGCTTAATAAATCAAACACGACTGTGAATAGTTACAGAACATAGGAGGGTGATGCTTGCATAACCGCCTGCCACCAACCAATGTATAATAAATCATACTCTGTATATGCTGACAGTTTATCTAAGCAGAAGTATGTTGTTTTAATGCAGTAAGCAAATGTGACTGAACTGTGGACGCTACAAACCCACCTGTTCCTCTTTCCTGTACTTCATTAAGGTCAAATAACTTCCAGCACAAAAGTAAAAATATGTTTCATTTATTCCTAATTTTTATTTGGTTTCCCAGGATATAGATTTAAACTTTGTTAGGAATACACTTCACATGACGAAAGCTAATAGTATTTCTTCAAGCTACCACCTGTAAAAGTTTTTTTGAAAACCTATTCACTCTATTTTCTTTCTACATTTACAGAACTGAATTGTGCCATCCCATCACCCATTTACTTGTCTGTAACGAAGGTTTTATTTCCTTAAATTCCCTTGATGCCTACAAATGTAAAGTATAAACATAAAGGCTTTCAATAGGCCATATGGAAATTCATTGCTTAGTTCATGACATATTTATCTTTCATAAAATACTGCTACTGTTCCATAGATTGCCTGTAAGTCTACTGTATTCCTTGGAGTTTCCCAACACCAGTTATATTTACATTTGACCTATTTAGGACTCCATCTAATACCCTTTGAAGTCAATGGGAGTTTTGCCATTTAATTCCATTGGGATTGAACAGGGCCCTCACTACATTTTTTTTAGTAGGATTTGGATATAACTAATCTAAACTTGCTTCAGTATGTTAATTTTTATAGCTTTTGGGAGAATAATATTCCACATTCTTTAGCTTAAACTGATTGCATGAAAGACACATTCTTCTGGCTGTTGAAATGCAGTCTCATTCTGACCATTTGGGAGGGTGAATAAAATGAAAAAACCACAATCTCTTTTGATGTACTGTCATTATTGCCATCCTGAGACTAGTGATACTAGCACAATTGCGTGTATACTGTATGTTGATCTTTACTAATGTTAAATAAGTGAAACCTCCTCATAACCCTGTGAACTAGGTAACACAGGCATTGCTATGCTATTTCAAAGATGGATAAAACAAGGCTTAAGAAGTGAAATTGCCTAAGGCTACACATATACTAAGAGGCAAAGACAGAAGTCCGACCTCTCAATTTGCTGTTTTAACTTCTCAACCCACTGTCACTCATAGTTCAACTTCCCGGAGAAGTACTAGGTCTGTAAGTAATCTTTCCTTTAACCTAAAAGAAAAATTCTCTTCAGACATATATGATTTATTTCTTAGCATCCAACCTTCTGACCTTTTCCTTGAGGTCCTTTGGAACTTGAAATAATTTCCCTTCATGCACCAAAGACATCATTACATGCTTTACTGATGAGATGTCATATACTTACTGGCACAAGTAATTCCTTACACTCCATGGCTGAATGGAACTAGCACAGTAAAAAAGGCAGGAAATCTATTTTACAGACTTCAGTACCTTGATAGACAAAGGCATCTCTGTATATAAAATCAACTTTATAAATATGTAAAAATCTTCAGATATTGCTGACTGGAAAAAATAAGAAAGATGAAATGTTCCACTTGAAATCACAGTGTTAAATATTTTACTAGGTACAACAGAACTTTAATAACACCAACAGTGTGTGTCCTTAACTATTTGGTACTGTGTGTACAGCAAGCTTGCTTAGGGACCTCAAACTGAGCAAAGGCCCTGAATGAAAAGAGTTTGTGAAGTACCTTGGGTGTGTATATTGAAGCTCAGAACCATCATGTCATTCAACAAAATCTGGCACAGATGTCAGTTTCTACATAGTAGAGGGCCAGTATGAAGTTAAAGAGCCTAAAATACTCCTGGAGAGGCTAGTCTGGCTGATTTAGCCTTCACGTTGTTAGAGAGGCAGTTGTGGGGAAATGTCCTTTGCAGCTGTTTGCACCACACTTGGACTACAGTATATGACTGAATAAAGAACTACAGTTTCCACTGCAGCTTTATGAAGCTAACTGTTCACTAAAAGAGAATTATTTATAAAAGATTAAAGGCTGTATTTAATTTTATGATACTATTCTTGATCCCAAAATCCCATCAGAAAAAAAAAACCCAACAAAACCCTGAATGCAGCCATTTAGGATAAAGTACATTGTAAAAATCCATTCATTTGTACCAATCATGATAGCCTTTGAAATATCTACTCGTGCAAATTGGTCTTCTAACAAAAAACCTGCTTTTAAGTAAACTATATTTATGTAAAGGATAGCTTAATAACAAGCCCACAGCACTGCTGTGATATGACTGATTGTATTTGAAGACTGACTTTTCCTTAGACATTAAATCAATAGAAGAAGAAGATTACTTATATTTCTCCAAGAACATTTTAAGGCAAATCATAATAATGCTGGGTTAATAACGGACATCAATTTAAAATAGACTGGCCAAAAGATCTGTGCTGATAGAAACAACTTGCTGAACACTTAAATAACAAGGAAGTAGTGAGATAGGATGGGATTTTATTTTGTGAATGTTTTTCTATTTTTTTTTCATAAAAATTTCTATCCTGAATGGCTTTCATTGTCATTTTGTATTTCATTGCCTAAGATAAAAATAGGGATAACGGATTAAAGATGAACATTTTTCATTTTCTCTACGAGCCAAAAAGTAGAACTTACTCCCACCAGTTAAATATTTCAATTAATGGATCCATCTGGATACCAAATCATATGCTTCATTCTTGAAACAAAAAAATAACCAGTTAGTATTTCTGCAACAGTTTTACTAAAGTTAAGTGAATAATTAGTTGTAAATGATTTGTTTCTCCAATGTAACTCTTTTCTCTTTTGTTCATAATATGGCCATGAGTAACTCACATCTTCTCAAATTTATCGAATAATTAAAAATATTGACCTAATAATTTTCTATGAATAATTTTTGTCCATAGATTGTTCATAAATAGTCTGTTGTGACTATTTGGTATTCCATATTTAAATTGTTTTGGTTAGTTTGGTTGGACAATTACTCCATAATATGTTTTCTGTTCCATCACTGGATCAATGTAACTCTTAGAATTTGTTTTCAGTGCAGATACTCCAATTTATGAATTCAAAAATTAATTATGTAACATATTTGTTCTGAGCCTGAAATAATTTATTTCTGTAAATGTCCATAACAGTTAATTCATTCACTGAAAGCAAATGCAGACTGGTGCCGACACAAACAATGTGCACTCAGTTTGATTTTTTCAAATTAGTAATGAAATAGTCACTATAGTACAAAGTTGAGATGCCATGTTTGAATATAAATTGGCATTTCTGAATTAATTCCTTAATAACACAACCTTTATGTTCACTTTCAACATAGATTTTTGGTTTTAATTTCTTTTGGAGGAAAATGGAAACATGTAAAAGGAGCTTCAGGAGGAGATTCCATATTGGATTGCTATGAGGTATGGCACAAAAAACCTGACTTCTGCTGTGTTTGCACAGGTTAAATCCTCTGTTAGCTCTTTGTGGGGTTGTAAGGGACTATTTGGATGGCTTTGGCCTTCTGAACACTCCATATAAAGAGCAGCTCTTTCAAACCATGTTGATGAGAATAGAACTCCAGGCCACCCTTGCTTCCCACTAAGAGATGTTTTGGTAGGGAAAATAAAGCAGGAGCAGGGAGGATTTCTCAAAACATTACCAAGTTTTCTGAGCTGGTTTGAAGCCATCCTGGGGATTAGTCAAGTCATGACACAACTAAACTAGCTTCACACACATTGTACATTTCCATTCCTTAGTAACATACCTAGCAAAAACATGGAAACCATTGTGCAACCTTCACTGCAGAAGTTGCTGCTAACCCTGCTATAGTTTTGTGTCTTTTTTAAGGGATCTATCATACAGATTATAAACAGCAGCTCTGAATAACACAAATTTCTCTATGAAAATATGAGATTTTCATTATCTTATAGTTAAAATTAACTAACCTGAATTTATATTTACATGGGAGATTTAAGATATAAAACTCTGAAATCCCTTGCTCAGATAAACCTGAGGCATATATAGCTGTATAAGAACTTTGAACTATCTTTCAGCTTGTTCTTAAAAGATTTAGATGGAGAATATTTAGAAATTCCCTTGCCCCCCTCTCCTCATTTCTTCTCTGTACTATCACCTTCCCTACATTCCAGCATAGCAGGAATAAAATAGGATCCTGGGCTTCACCTTTTTAAAGGATGATTTTACAAGGAAAGCAAGTCATCCCTTTGGCTTTGTGTACAGTCTTTCTAGTTGCTCGCTCTAAGGGACCTACTAATCATGGCTTACTGCATGCAGATTGCTTGTGAGGCTGCCAGATGGAAGCCAGGAACTCAGCCCTCAGCTGAAAGAGATAAAAACAACAGCATTTTGTAGCTATTTAAAAAAAACACAATAGACTTTTAAATGGTGCCTTGTACAAACAGGGCTTTTCTGCAGGCAAAGAATAGCTCCTTTAATTGAGACTGAGACATTGGTATTGTTCATTCACCTCTGGGACAGCTAGTTGCTATTAATAGTTTCATATAAGAAAGTCTTTCTATAAATAACATCTGAAATCTACTCTCGTAACACCCTTTGTCCTTGATATGCTTCCACTGGGACCATTAACAAGAGGACAAAACAACTATGGATAAAAAAAGACCACAACTACATTTAGTGATTCAGTTCCTGGGATGACTTCAGGGGAGAAAAGGATAAATAATAAACATCTCTGTCTTTTCTCCAGCATTTTAGCTAGACTACCAGGCAAACAGACACAGCTTGACAGACAGATGATTGTGTTAACAGTTGTAACCATCTTGGAAAGAGTATAACCAGTTCTCCTAAAATAGCTAATTAATTGGGAAACAGACTCTTTCCCCTCTCGATATGGGAATTTTTCACAACAGATGGTCTGCACCAGGGAACAAGCTTTTACATGTGTCTTCAAGTCTTTCTAAAATGGAATCCAGGATCTAGCAAAAACTCACAAATAGATAATACCAGTAGCTGATGTTTCTCTGTGATTAAAGGAGGTCTGCAAAGGATTTTTCAGAACTTGCATTTATATCCTTTTTTTATTCTTTAATGATGGATTCAGAATGTTTAAATTTGGGGTGGGGAGGGTCATTTAAAAATGTCAGGGGTGTAAAGTCTGATCCCTGATTTTGCTGAGATGGTGGGTGACCTAAATGTATTTACTGTGCACATTTGCATTTTAACTACAGAAATAGTGCTTTTAAAACTTTAATAGATGTATGTCTCCTAATAGCACTGGGATCAATAGAAATAAATACAAATTAAAATGGTTTCTAAATCATCTGGCTAAATATCTCTTCTCTTCTCAGTACCTTGTTTTTTCAAGCTCCTGTATTTTGTGATATCTTGTGTCACTTAATCCACTTTTTACAGCTTCTTCCAGCAAAAAGTACACAAAAATGTGTAAAGGTAACAAAAAGAAAACAAGCTAGATCCTTTCCCCCTCAACTCCCTCCCACATTTTTACAGAAAAACATTAAGCTGTCTCTATACATAATAAGGAACCAACTTTCATTTTAAAGTCACCTTTGACAATCTACAACAGAAACATCACACAAAGTGTCGTGATACAATGATCTATGAAAGAATTCCAGAAGAAGCCTGCAGTCTAGATGAGGTCTGGTTTTATATCCATAGTCTCTTAATAGTCTGGTCTTCTTTTCTGCTGGTGCTGCCTTTTTTACTTTCATTCTCATTCACCTCAGTCCAATACCCAATTGCTGGATGTCTCTTCCTTCTTGCCTTGGACTTATGTTGTCTACATTTCTGTGGGCACTTTCAAAATCTTAGCATTATCTTTTGCTACAGCTGTGTCTTAGAGCTGCTTTATCTTTCAGGGGGAAAATTTCTTCTCTCTTCTCAGGCTATGTCTACAATACAGAGGTTTTTTTGAAAAACGGCCATTTTTCTGAAAAAACTTCACTAATGTCCACACTGCAATTGCGTTCTTCCAAAAAAATTGAAAGAACAGAGGGTTTTTTATGACATTGGTAAAGCTCTTTCTATGAAGAAGAAAGAAAAGATCTTTTGGAAAAAGGCGTTTGTGGACAGGGAAGAAGGAGTTCTTTTGAAAGACGAGGAAAGAGGAAAAAAGAACAGATGCCCAGGTAGCCACTCTCTCCATAGTAATCACAGCTTAAATGCAAGATAGCATCCATTCAATGTGGATGCTATCTTTCAAAAAAGCAGATGGCTTTTTCAATGTGCTTTGACAGTGTGGATGTGCTCTTTCGGAAAAGCTTCTTCTGAAAGAAGCCTGCAGTCTAGAAATAGCTTCTCTCTCTCTCTCTCTCTCTCTCATTCTCTTTCTATTAACCATTCTCCTACTCTGAGCAACATTAGATTCTTTTGCAAAATCTCCTGTAACAAATGGACCCTACACCATTCACCTCCAGATACATGTGCTGTACTGCTGGAGCAAACAAATAACTGAATAGTTGTATTAACACATGTAGCAAAGAAGGCCCTAAAGGCACTTCCCAAGCTTACAATCTTTAATCCTCTCTAGTCCAAATCTGTAGTAAGCTAACCAAATGAACAGTAAATTCTGCAAACAGCAAAGTAGCATTGCAACTGCATCTCCCCTTCAAGACCAACTCCACAACTTCCTGTTCCTTAAAATTGTTCTTTTGCAATTCCAGCACAAGACAGATAAATGAAGAGAGGTGTAATATCTGCTCTTATACCGCCCACAAGAAATATGCCTGTAAGTGACCCAGCATGTGAAAGTCTGTTTTCTTTACAGCGGTATTGTGTGTGATTTCTCCATGAGGTTATTAATTAAATTATTTTTCCTCAGTCAGATTGTGGTTGCATCGTGCTAAGGGATGTATAAATCTATAGGAAAACACGGGACTGGAAGGGGCCTTGAAAGGTTTTCTAGTCCAGTCCTCTACACTCAAGGCAGAACTAAGCACAGTTTAGGCCATCTATGACAGATGTTTGTCTATCCTGCTCTTAAAAGTCTTCAAAGATGGAGATTACAAACCTTTCTGGGCAATTTATTCCAGTTTTTTACCACTCTGACAGGAAGGTTTTTTCCTAATGTCCAACCTAAACTGCATTTGCTTCAATTTCAATCCATTAATTTTTGTCCTATCCTCAGAGGTTAACAAAAACAATTGTTATCACTTCCTCCTTTTGTACTGAGAACATGGTGCCATGTCCCCTTTTAAGCTATGTCTACATAGCAGCATTATTTTGGAATAAGTAACCTTTTTCCTGAAATAACATAGTCTGCATCAATATTACAAGCAGTTATTTCAACATAATGTCAAAATAATGTTGAGCTGGAGGACTTCTTACTCTGACTCTTATAACCCTCATTTTATGGGAGTAAAGGAAGTTGGAGGAAGAGTGCTCTTTCTCGAACTTCCTACTGTGCAGACAGTACCAAAAGCCAAAATAAGCTATTTCGACTTAAGCTACGCAATTGACATAGCTCAGGTTGCATAGATCATTTTGGCTTTAGCCCTGCTATATAGACGTGCCCTTAATCTTCTCTTCTCTGTACTAAACAATTCTTTCAATATTCCCTCATGGCCTTGTTTCTAGATTTTTAATCTTTTTTGTTGCTCTTCTGTGGACTTCCTTCATTGTATCAATATTTTCCTGAAATGTGCTCTTACTTCCTGAACTGGGCACAATAGACCAGATTTGTATGGGTATGTCTACACTAGCCCCCTAGATTGATTTAGGAAGGCTAATGAGGGCGACCAAAATTGCAAATGAAGCACGGAATTTAAATATCCCGCGCTTGATTTGCATATTCCCGGCTGGTTGCCATTTTAGAAATTGACTAGCCCGAAGTAACTGCCCGCATCTACACACGGCAGTGAAACAGGATTCTGAAACAAAGTCCTAACTCGAATTAGCTGGTACTCCTCCTGCAATGAGGTTAACCAGCTAATTCGAGTTAGGGCTCTATTTCGGAATCCCGTTTCACTGATGCAAGTAGATGTGGGCAGTTACTTCGGGCTAGTCAATTTCTAAAATGGCGACTGGCCAGGAATATGCAAATCAAGCGCGGGATATTTAAATCCTGCACTTCATCGCTTCATTTGCAATTTTGGTCACCCTCATTAGCCTCCCTAGATAAATCTAGGGGGCTAGTGTAGATATACCCTATGTGACTGTTCCTTCCAAAGTGGAGTGCTTTATTGAATTTAATCTTATTTATTTCAGACCATTTCTCCATTTTTCCCAGATTATTTTGAATTTTAAACTTAGCCTCCAAAGCACTTGCAACCCCTCTCAGCTTGGTATCATCCACAAACTTTAAAAGTGTTATCTCTGTGTCATTCTCTAAATCACTGATGAAGAGACAATGATGAACGGGACCGGACACAAAACTGATCCCTGACTCCATTCAATATGCCCTTCAAGTTTGACTATGAGCCACTGATTATTTTTTGGAAACAGTTATGCACCCACCTTATACAAGTTGAACCTTTCTACTCGGCACTCTCTGGTCTAGCAACATTCATGGTCCAGCATGATTTTAGTTAGCCAGATATCCACTTATCATGGGTGTGGCCAAGTTTCCCACAGTGTCATAAAGTTTGTTTACAGCCACCTGTCTTGGGTCTCAGTGTTTTATGCTGTTATTTAGCTCTAATTTACCCCTAAATGTCTTCCAGGAGCCCAGTAAGAAGTGGAAGTATTGGTATTGTTGCTAGACAATATTGACCTCCTGTGGTTAAGCAATTTCTCTGGTTTAGTAATTGACAGATCCCAAGAGTGCCAGACTAGAGAGGTTTAACCTGTAGTAGCTCTATCTAGCTTTTATTTCCCTAGTTTGTTAATGACAAGGTTCTGAGTGACAGTATCAAAAAGTTTACTGAAATCAAGATATATCACATCTACAACTTCCTTCCTACCCATGAGGCTTGTGACCCTGTCAAAAGCTGTTAGATTGGTTTGATGAGATTGGTTCTTGACAAATCCATACTGACTGTTACTTATCACCTTATTATCTTCTAGGTGTTTGCAAATTGATTGCTTAATTATTTGTTTCATTATCTTTCTGGATACTAAAGATAAGCTGACTGGTCTGTAATTCTCCAAGTTGTATATAGTTCAATGTTTATAGATTAGCACTATATTTACCCTTTTCCAATCCTCTGGAATCTTTCCTATGTTTCATGACTTTTTGAAGATTATTGCTAATAGCCCACGTACCTCCTCAGTATTTCATCAGGTCCTGGTGACATAAAGATCCCTAACTTGTCTAAGTAATTTTAACTTGATCTTTCCTTTTTTTTTGTCTCTGAGTATAGCTTATATTCACTTGCATTCACTACATTAGATGTCCAATCATAGCTAAAATGTTTCATAAAAAATGAAACAAAAATCATTAAGCACGTTGCCATTTCCATATTTTCTGTGATTGTACCTCCTTTTTGTATAACAGGCCTACATGTCTTTGGTCTTCCTCTTGATTCTAATGTATTTGCAGAATGTTTTCTTGTTAATATTCATGTCTCTAGCGGATTTAATCTGATATTGTATCTTGGCCATTCTACTTGTATCCCTACATACTTTTGTTATTTGTTTATAGTCATCCATTGCACTTTGGCCTAGTTTCTACTTTTTGCAGGACACTTTTTAATTTTTTGTCTACAATATATGTGTTTCACTTGCACAGACAGTAGCAGCTTTGAGAGCAGGCACAACAATACTATGTTGAAAACCATTTTATTCAGTTGAGATAATAAATCAGTCAAGCTACAGTTACCTAAGTGTTATTTAATTAGATGACCAGAGGTAACTCCCAACTCTTGTGAGATGTGGTATTTAATCACTATAAGTAGTTAGGATTTTGGATACATGACTGTGATCAGGTATTAGCATCCTAATCACTAATACTGCAGCAGCCTGAAGAAGGCTACAGGCCCAGTTGGAGGTTGTTAACCTTTATGTTGGAGGATTATGAGCATGGGCTAATGATGTAATAGGGGGAGGTAAGTAGAAAGAACAGTAAGCAGGAGAGAATTCAGAAGATAGTATGGAGGGTGATCAGAGCTGAGGAATGTCTGTAGAGAAGTATTCCCTGGTGGTAAGCCTGCATTATACTGCAACTATGTAAGACAAGGATAAATATGCACCTCAGTGAAGGAGTGTGAGTTTGTGACTAAGAGGCAGTTGAGTACATCAGGTAATGGCAGAGGCACCTTGTAACAGTGCTTCGTCTGAAGGACAGCACTTCCACTAACAGTCTAAAAAGTGGACTGTGATGATTGGATTTTTGTATCTATATAGGCCCTGATCCTAAAAACATATATGCTTAACTTTAAGATTGTAAGTAGTCATTGGAACACCCTTAGTTTGCACTTTAAGCTGGTTTGTTAGTGCCTGTTAATAAGGAAAATGACTGACAGCAGTTTCCGTAAAAGTAGATTAAGTTGTCCATGACATGTAAATGAGCATCTATAGCTGACTATGAAAACAGAGTGGGCAGTTCATCTTTAAATGGTACTCATAAAACATGACTCCTTATTGGTGTGTTAAATCCTGAAACTTTTATTAAATTACAAGTCACCTTGAAAGCAAAGCTGTAACAAAGATTGAATTTTTTTTCTGATACCCAAGAAAATGTATATATTCAGCACTGCACTGTGGGAAATGAATAATTCCATTGTAAAAACATACCACAGTGGTACTTATTCTGAATGACTCCAGCACTTACGGTAGATGTTCTTCTGTGATCTTCCTAATAATTGTGAGTCCTACACCTGAATAACTGAGAATATCTGAGCTGTCCATTGTGTCCCTTTTCAAACATTGGGCTTCATGGAAACTAAGGAAATATTTTTAAAATGCAGGGGTTAGTGAAGGAGATCAATTCCTTGTGGTCTCCTTCTATGCTTGCTGCAATTGGGCTTGGGGAAGTGGGTGGCCACAGCTAAAAGATGACCCTCCTCCACATTTTGGGGAAGACACACCCAGCTCAGGATTGACTGGTGAAACTGTGAAAGGAACCTATCGTGAGGAATTATAAAGAGGTGATTCTTATATTTAGCAAAAAAAAAATTCCGTATGGAAAATGATGTGGGGTCAGTTTAAAGGATTTCCTGCAAGATATACTGGGTTGTCTTTGATTGTTTAAATAAACTGTAAAGAGTTATTTCCAAAATTGAGGAGACAAGACTACTCCTCATTCCTGTAAAGTTGTTCCTTAATATCTGCGGTCAAGAAAATTATTATCTTTATAATACTAGTGTGACGAGGATGCCCGAGTGCCCTGCACACCAGCCGCACCATCCTTGGCATTCTGGGGAGAAGAGGCGGTGCTGCGCATGCTCTGCGGCTGTCTGGGAAGCCAGCCAAAGTGCCTGCCCCCAGAAGCAGGAAGGGGGAGGGGCCAAGGGCAGTGGTTTGGTCCTCCCCACATTGGATGCAGTGCTGGCGTAATGTTCAAAAGGAGCATCATCAGCACAAAGAGAGGAGGCTCGCACTCCGGAATGGACAGAGGAGGAAAGTAGGAAGCGGCCCAGGGTGCAGCTTTTAGAATGGCCCATGGGTTGGTGTATTGCAGGTCGTTACCCCACCAACCAGACCTGGGAGTGCATCCTGGTCCTTAGGGCCCTGGGCTGGGGATCGGAGAGAGAGTAGACCCAAGCCCCACTACCTTCCCTCCCTGTGTTTCACCTGGCAAGGACTTCAGTGAGGGGGCATAGCGGGTGGGTGCCAATGAACCACGCCTGTTTACCAGTCGGCGGCCCCGGGAACACGGAACATACAGTATGAGGCCTGGGTGGATGGGGTGATGGGAGGCGGGGGAAGGGCCCCACTCTGGGGTGCCTTCCCCCGCCAGGTTGCACTAGGATGAAGCTTGCATTGCCGCTACATATTTCACTGATCAAATAAACAGAGAATGCATTGCTTTGTAAATAAGAATTAAAAATCTGAACTAAAGTGAATAAAACATAATTCTTTACAAATCTATATAATCTGGTAACAAACCATTAATTCTGGCACAGAATTCTTGATTCACTGAAAAGGTCTAGAAGCTTCAGGGGGTACCCGAGTTAGTCTGTACAGGATAAACTTAAAAAAAAATGAATAGTCTGGTAGCACTTTATAGACTAACAAAACATGTAGATTAGCCCAGAAGTGGGTGATTACAAAAAGTCTTAAAATTGTGTATGTATCTGTATGTATGTATATGGAAGCAATGATAAGTATACGATATACATGTTTTATTGGAATGATCTTGGGCCGGTTACATCAAACATTAGTGATGAAATACAGGGGAACACACAATTTGTATTGATGAAATCTGTAAATACCCCATATCATCTTGTGTATGTACATGCTACCAATGTTTTTTTTTAAGCATGCTAAGAATGTTTCTGAGTTTTTAAAAGGAATTTTGGGGATTATTTTAACAAATTGCTTTGACAAGCCAGGTTCCTTAGTTGCCATATATCTAAGGTCTAGACGAAGGCATAAATGTAAACATTACCTAGAATAGATTTTCTGTGTGTAAAATGTTCAATTTTGAAGTATGATATCCCAAGTCTTTCCAGGACTCTCAGTGGGTTCTGGATGCTTTGGGGAAGCTCAGTTTCCTGATGGCATAATGATCCTGTTTCTGTCTCAGAGAAGGAAATTTCATGCACACTGTGCCTTCTCATTAGAGCTGCCATAATGAGGCATGTAAAAGAAATTAAGTGAAATTCTTTGGCTGCTGATGTGGTCAGTCTAAATGTTGCCCCCTGAACTTAAAATCTAATAGTTTGTAGGAAAACCCAGATGCATAATTATCCCAAGTGTATATATGATTGCAAAACTTCACTGAGGAGAGAATTGTACAGAATTGCCTGGAATTAGATATGTAATGAATTCCCCTCTAAGCAAATGGGAGGGAGATTTCAGCAGAAGCAGAGATGGGACTTCTTTTACCAAAGTCTTCCACCACAATAAAAACAGTTTGATTGGATTCCTTTTTATATAGAGGATGATGATAATAATACGGTTTGGTTCTTATCTGGCGAACTGGGTGGCCCATATTTTTTAAGTAACATTTGAGAGGAAGTGATGAAGTTTTCTGACATCCTAATTTCATACACAAAGGTTTGATTTGCTTACCTGAAGGGCAAGTGCCATATGACTTACTATTTTAAATAGCATCTGTTATGATTAACTCAAATAACAACTACTCAGAACTCTCTTCATGAGTGTCAAACTCAGCTTAAGTATGAGCCAATTATGTTATTCCAAACTCTCAATTTTATCGCAAGTCTCACAATATTTTGTTTTACTTAAAGCCCCAGATGCTGGAGTCATGTGAATCTCATCTTCATTTTAAAAAGCAAGTAAAGTTCCTGGCTTCTGTTGTTGCAGAGAAAAGTTTGAAAACGTGACTTGAGTGCAACCTGAAGACTCAAAAGCCAGAGGAAAAATAAAAATAACACATTTAACAACAACTACAACAGCTCATGATTTTTAAAGATAATCTCATGATTTGTGAGGGCCTGACACTTGATCTTTGGGGTTGCTAATACTTCCTCTCCCTCCCTTCTCCAAAGCCCTTTCCATGTCCATTTACTTCCTATAACTTGTCAATAAAGTACTTGAAAGAGGCAAAAATAAATGAGCTGTCAAGATAACCGGTATACGTGTCTGGAAGTTTCAATTACTGGGCAGTTTTTGCCCTATACATTAAGACTTAGTAAGTCAGGTGAAGAAAATGGAACATTAATATACCTTTGTCAATGTCTCCTAAGCTCAGTGCTGGAGTCATGTACAAAGACTGTCAGTGATTAATGGGATTCCTGACTAAAGATCGTTTGCAGGGAGCCACAAATACAATTTACCAGACAAAGCTTGTGGGAGCCAAAGCAATCTTATTCTGACCTGCCATTTTAGGAAACATTGCCACAAAATACAAAGTGATCTAATAATTACAGAAGTGTTGCTAGCACTAACACTTTCTTAACAGATATAATTTGTTTATAAAGTTGTTAAAAGACATAGAGTTTGAAAAGAAGGCAATTTGGCTGGAGCCTGGACTGTTTGCTTGACTTGCTAAGGCATACTGCTTTCGCTATGACTTATAAAAGGCACTTTGCTATTCCCATTTCATATGTCGTATAGGGTTGCCAACTTTTTACTCACACAACTCAACACCCTTGCCCCACCTCCTGTCCTGCTCTTTCTCTGAGGTCCTGCCCCATACCACCCTTCCTCAAAGCTCCTCTGCCCCCCTGCTTGTTCTCCCCCTCAATTGCTCGCTCTTTCCATCCTCCCTCACTTTTTATTTTCATCAGGCTGGAGCAGGGCTTTAGGGTTTGGGAGTGTGAGGGATCTGATTGGGAGTGCAGGATCTGCTGTGGACCTGGGGATGAGGGATTTGAGGTGTAGGAGAGAGTCTGCACTAAGGTTGAGGGGTTTAGAGGGTAGCAGGGGATCAGGGCTGAGGGAAGGGGTTGGAGTATGGGGTGGTGCTCTGAGGACTCCAGTTGGGGGTGCAGATAGATGGAGTGAAGCAGGGGGTGAGGGCTTTGGGTTGCAGAAGGATACTCTGTGCTGGGATTGAAGGATTTGGAAGGCAGGAGGGAGTCCAGGGCCTGGGGCAAGGCATTGGGGTGCTGCTTACCTCAAGCAGTTCCCAGAAGCAGCAGCATGTCGCCACTCCAGTTCCTAGGTACAAGTGCGGTCAGGCAGCTCTGCATGCTGCCCTCTCAGAAGACACAGTCACTGCAGCTCCCAGTGGTCATGGTTCCCAGCCAATGGGAAATGCAGTGTTGGCACTTGGGGCATGGGCAAAGTGCAGAGTCCCCTGGGTGCCCCTTCACATAATCATACTTTTCCAGTAATTACACCAGGATACACTGTCCTGGGTCCATGTCACTGCATTCTTCTCCCAATAGGGAAATAACCTACTCTTAGACTACAGAGTTCCACATCTGCTTGGGAGCTGCAACAATGGAACATTAGAAATCTATTTCAAAATTATGTATGTACATTTTAACTGCGAACATCATTTTAGATTGCTAAATGTAAAGTTTCTTAGGGAAATACTAGGTTATATGTTATTTTTTTCCCACTGCTGATGGAAAATTGGTGCTGACACATCTAAAATACTGATTTGTTCCTGTATTTATATATAAAGGACCAGCTTTACAAGGGCAGGTTAGGCATCAGAATAGGCATCACTGAACTGAAATTAATGGAGCACTCGATGGAACAGATGTATGGTATCATAAACATTGGTCATAATTGTTGAACATGAGTTCCTGAAGTTTAACACCTAAATCTATATTTAGATAAGTCATCTGATTTTCAGAAATTACGGGTCTATTGACCTGAAGTCAATGGAAGCTGTGGTTTTCCAGCACCTTTGAATAACAGCCAATTATTTAGGAACCTAAATGGCTATGTCTACACTGCAATTAGACCACTGTGCCAGCTGCCTCAGATTTACAGTAGCTTGGGTTAAGAGGCTGTTTAATTACAGTGTAGATATTTGGGCCTGTGCTCTCAGACCAAAAAGGAGCAATTAAACAGCCCAAGCCCTGCAAGCCTGAGTCAGCGGGTGCACCATCCATGAGTTTTTAATTGCAATGTAGATGTGCTCAATATGGATTCAAGTACCTATCATAAACATGAAAATGTGTATGATCACATTATGTCTTTATTGTGAATAATAAACAGAGTGAACTTGATCCGAAGACATAGGTAGATCTGGTGCATGTAAAATTGCTATGATTCCTCTAAACCTGAGTTTAAAGAAGACTATATTTGCTGAGGTCCTGCCAAACATGCTTACTTCAGGACTGATACTCCGTCTCTGCTCCGAACCAAATACTCCACTAGTCCACTTAAATTCAAAATACAGAATATACATACCAAAGGAGGGAGACTATGGGTACATCTACACTGCAATGCTATTTTGGAATACTGGAGTATCCTGAATTAGCTATCCCACGTCTTCATAGCAAGCTCTTTACTTTGGGCTTGCTATTCTGACATCTCCATAAACCTCATTCTACAAGGAGTAAGGGACATTTTGGAATGGTGCTTTATTTCAAAATTTGGCACCGTGTAGAAATAAGCTATTTAAAAATAGCATTGAAATCATATACGCGATTTGCGTACCCTAAATTGCATATCTCATTTCAAGTGACAGTACCATGTAGACGCACCTATGATATTAGGTGAGCATGTCTTTTGTTATATTTAACTGATTGCTAGTGACAATTCTGAGAACATGTACGTGGCAAACTTCTTTTTGGAAGTCCCAAACACACACATTGTATAAAGGCAACAAATATCCAGTAAAAGAGAGAATTCTGTTGTTGTGTGACTGTGATGGCCTGTGGAGAGAGTCTGCATATATAGTCAGTTGATACTGCCCTGGCAGGCAGCCAGGTGGATGGAGGCCGAGTCCAGAAGAGGTTAAAATTGATGATGAAAGTAAATTAGAGGAATCACTTAGTTGGGGAGTTGCTTATGCTTACATGGTAGCTGTACAGCAAAGCTGTGGTGGCAGGAAGATGTAGCAAGGCAGCGATACTAACACTCCAGGTAATTACATAAAATAAAGGGCTGTGTCTACACTGGCACCTTTTTCTGGAAATGCTTAAAACGGAACAGTTTTCCGTTAAGTATTTCCGGAAAAAGAGCATTTACATTGGCAGGATACTTTTCCAGAAAAGCCCTTTTTCTGGAAAAGCGTCCATGGCCAATGTAGACGCGCTTTTCCGGAAAAAAGCCCCGATCGTCATTTTCGCGATCGGGGTTTTTTTCCGGAAAAGACTACTGTGCTGTCTACACTGGCCCTTTTCCGGAACAGTTTTCTGGAAAAAGGACTTTTGCCTAAGCGGGAGCAGCATAGTTTTTCCGGAAAAGCAGCTGATTTCTTACAGTAAATCGTCACTGCTTTTCCGGAAATTCAAGGGGCCAGTGTAGACAGCTCACAGCTTATTCCGGAAAAGTGGCTGCTTTTCCGGAATAAGTGGCCCAGTGTAGACACAGCCAAGGGGAAGAAGAGGGAAGGAAAGAGAGAGATTCATTTTAACTGGTTGGAATTGAAATATAATGTGAAGACTGAGGATTAGATGGACAGTCTAAGACTGATTCCTTCTCTGGAATAAAACTGTGAAATACACGATACATTTAAAACCTAAAGAAATGTAACTGGGGAACCCTGTATTTTTTTGTTTAACCTACTTAAACTTTTCTACTTCTACAACTTGCCATTAGCTAAAATGGCTTTCTGGGAAGCATAACTTTTTCTCTGTAACTAACCCAAAGTGCCATTTCTGATGGAATGATGTTCTGTCTTAATTTATTCTCTTCATAGGTGTAGTAAGTAGGTGTGGGAAAAGCACCCCCAGATGCCTAGGGTACAGGTTACTAGTCTTATTTCCCTGAGGCCTGGGTGTTCTGCTACTGACCCCCCACTCAGCCCCACTTAGCCCCACCACTTGCCCCTCACTCAGCCTCACCACCAGCCCCTCTTCCCATGCTTCATTAGGCTGCCAGCCTCCCACACCCAGCCCAGCTCTGGGGCCCCAGTCAACATCCCGAGCTCAGAGGCTGCCTGGCCACTGGCGCCAGCTCTAGGGAGTGGTGAAGGATGCAGACAGGGGTGGAAGTGTCTGTTCAGTTCAGCGTCACCACTCCAAAAAACTGTTCCAGTGCCACTGCTTCTCTTTGCTATTGTGTTTCCCATTCTCCTCTGTTTTTCTTCTAATATGTTTTGTTGCCTTGATCTGTCTGTCTAATCATCTCTTTTTGCCCACTTCCATCCCACTTCCACAGATTTGTTCCCCTCTTTTTCCTCTCAGTCCACTATACAGGGCCCATGTGTGTGTTGAGGCAAAAAGAGTAGGATTTTTTTAACATGAGGATTGACTTCAGGGAGTAGAGTTAGGCCATCACAGAGTTCCTTTGACATTTTTACCAAAGTGTATGCTCTAGACATGGTGCCACCAATAGAAGGAGAAGTTCTGAGTCTAATTCCAGAGCTTCCTGCTGTCTTGGGAACTGGTCCAAACTCCAGTGAAGTCAGTTTTTTACTGACTCCAGAAATGGGTCTTGGATCAGGTCTTTCCGAGTTTGTGATGTAAAATTACTTCACGGCTACCATCCTCCTAACAATACAGGCAGTCCCCGGGTTACATCAATCTGACTTACGTCAGATCCCTAGTTACAAACAGGGGGGCGCAGCTAGTGCGGGGTGCCTCCCCCACTGTTGCAGCGGCGCGGGGGGCGCTTCCCCCCAGCAGACCAGGGAGACGTGGAGCTAGAGCCTCCCCCCCTCCAGCAGACCAGGGAGATGCGGAGCGGCTTTTCTCGCCGCGGAGGACGCGGGTCTGCTGGGGGGAACAAGACACCAGCCAAAAGGGGGCATCCCAGAGCGGAAAAAATAATTTCCTAGGGAACAGCAGGAGCAGCAGACAGTGAGACCCATTGTGTTACAGTCCCCACCTTGGGAGCAACAGCTCTTTCCCTCTTCAGCACTAGAGCTGCAAGTATCTTGTTAGCGTCACGTGAAATTAACAAGTCCCTTCCAGCCTGGCAGAGGTGAAGCTGAAAAATTACCCAGTGGTGTGGGTGGGCAAGAATGGGGAGGAGCAGGACAGAAGGGAAGAGGGGATAAGCCCCAACCCCGCACCCTGGCTGGAGCGGAGCAGGGTAAGCCCTGAGGGGATGGGTCTGGTTGCAAAGTGGGTGAGTGGACAATGAGGACCCACCTGTGGCTAAACTCCTGTTCCCTGTGGATAAATTCACACACACACTTCACAGGAAGGGATTTCCACTTTCTGCTCAGCAGAATACAACAGCTTTGATTGTATCAATATTTCACTGTGCTCTCCAATGACTATTGATTACACTTAATACCCATTTCACTGAACCATCTGTAGCAAATTCTATTTGGAACAGTAATATGCATTGAATAAACTTTTTTTAGTTATAAAAAACAAAGATTCTGACTATTAAATGAATAACTGGGATCTTTCAGGTACCCCAAAAGGAATATTTGGATATAGCATGAAACACTGAAACTTATGATCAACTTTTAATTAAAATATCAACCAAAAAAACCTTCATATCAAAACAGTATGTGTTTTTCTTAGAATAAGGTCTTTTCCACCTAACTCCAGCTCCCCATCTCCCCCCCCCAAAAAAAATATGTACCAGTTCCGACTTACATACAAATTCAACTTAAGAACAAACCTACAGTCCCTATCTTGTACGTAACCCGGGGACTGCCTGTACTGCATTCCAGTTCCCAAACTTATTTCATTTTTTTAATGAACATTTTAGTTGATTTCTAATAATTGCTTCTGGCAAAGTCTGTAAAATAGTAAAATGACAGGGAACAGATAGCTTTGGTTCTGAGTCTCCTCCAGTTTTACATTAGTGTAACTCTGAGTTACTCTTGATTTCCAGTGATGTAAATCAGTGAGAAGAGATTTATTTACCTCATGGTTAAACTAGCTATTCATTCTTTGCTGTGGCTCCTCAATATAATTTTGAAGCACTGTGAAGATACTGTTACTGCTATTAGCTCTGCTGTTTGGTTTTCTTTTAAAGGGCTAGAGAACTTGTATTTAACAAACAATTGAGTTAGTTCTATACTTAATCAGTATATAATGCCAATACAATAGCAACCAGAACCTGAAACTATCTCCTTGTTGCCCAGAATTCTACCTTCAAAATGGAGATTGACCATTGGTCTCTGAAACTACTCATCAGATCTTTATATAACAACAATAGCTGCATATACTATATCTATTACCTGGATAGGAACCTCAGTTTCTAGTTATCCAAACTTCAATGTTTAATACTTTTAATGATATTCAACGCTACTAAAGAGCATTGATTATTTCTTCCTTTCTTTTTAATTCAGATGACCCTGAATTGACTCCATCAACATTAACAATAATAAAGACCCATTGTAACTCAGAAATGTATTACTGAGCAAACAATGTTGTTTTAAATAAAGGATTATATTCATGTCAGCTTTTATAGACTCATAAGTCCATTCTCCTTTAAATGCATCAAGAGAAAATGCTGGGGTGATTCATAATATCAAGACAAACTGGTGTTAATTTCTTTTAAATGTGTGGTCATATTCTGTGTGGGTGGGCCAGGATAAAGCCCCTTTCTGTATTACTACACAGGAGATCAATTCAGTCTTAGATTTATAAGCACATGATTTTGCAAGTGTGGGCATAAGTAATGTTTTGCTCTCTGTCAGCCACCAACGACTACCAGTAACAGCAGAATCTGTAGTGTGTCTTTGGAAGAAATTAGGGGAAAAGGGGTCTGGGTTTTCTGTTTGTTTATTTAAAAGCTGCTGAAGAAAGGAGTTCAAATATTGTCATGAAAACAGTTGGAAAAATTCCATCAAGTAATAGTATACATTGAATTGGTGCCTTTCATTCCACAATCTTCTGCAAAGTATATCCCACAGTGCCAACCCACTTTGGTAAAGATGTGAGTGGTCCTGTTGATATCAATGAGTGCTTGAGTGACTAAGAGCTCCTTAGCATGAGTTGGAGCTCTACAATCTGGCCACTTAACATATAAATACATACCTCTATTTCTATATATATATGCTTAAATGTTCACGTGAGTTCTAGAGAAGATTTGAAGAGCAATGTAATCAAGTCCAGCTGCAGGAGCTATTTACATAGGCAGCTACTTCGGTTGTCTGTAAATTCTCCAAAAAACTCATACGTCACTTAAAATGCAAGTGGTATAATTTGGAAAAATATACTCTATTTTTCATGCAAAAGAGGGCAACTCGCTGCCCTAAAAACAAAATTCAACATTAAATATGAAGTTATGTTGCCTCCATAATAATAATGCTTAGCTACCTGCAATGCATATATGGATAGCTTAACATGGTCCTATTTCTGTATATTGTTGCCCTTCCTGACTGCATTATGCTCTCTGACACTGGTGTCACCCTTCTACTGACTAGGAATAGATGACTGGCTCTTTGCAGGTTCAGGTTGGTTTCTAAGTAGAGGAGAAAACAGCGATGCAGATACTTTAAGTGTGTCTTCTTCTAATAATAATAATAATTAATAATAATGAATGAATAAAATAAAAATTATAAATTATACATTTGGAATCCCAGAAGTATCTGTTCCGGGTCTGGCTTTCTCGAATATTTTCATCAATGATTTAGATAATGGCAGAGAGAGTGTACTTATAACATTTGCAGCTGGGATGAGTAACAAATGTTTTTGAGGATAGGATTGAAATTCAAAATGCCCTGGGCAAACCAGAGAAATGGTGTAAAGTATACAAGACAAAATTCAATAAGGATAAATGCAAAATAGTCTGTTTAGGAAGGAATGATCAGTAACACACATACAAAATGAGAAATGACTGCCTAAGAATCCCCACAGAAAGGGATCTGGAAGTCACAGGAAATCACAAATTAAATATGAGTCAACAGTGTAACACAGTTGCAAAAAAAGCAAATATCGTTCTGGGATGTATTAACAGGAGTGTTGTAAGCAAGACACAAGAAGTAATTCTTCCACTCTGCTCCACATTGATTAGGCCTCATCTGGAGTACTGGGCCGAGCCAGTTCTGGGTGCCACATACCAAGAAAGATGCGGACAAAGTGGAGAAAGTCCAGAGAATAACAACAAAAAGGTTAAAAATCTAGAACACGTGATCTATGAGGGAAGATGGAAAGAATGAGGTTAATTTAGTTGGGAGAAATTGAGCGGGACCATGGAAATAGTTTTCAAGTATAAAAAAGTTGTAACAAGCAGGAAAGAAAAATTGTTCACCTCGGAAGAGAGGACAAGAAGCAATTGGTCTAAATTTCAGCAAGGACAGTTTAGATTGGATATTAGGAAAAATTGTTGTGAGTATGGTTAAGCACATTTCCTGTGCGTGTGGTTATTGCCTAGGAGGGTTGTAGAATCTCCACCACTGGAGATTTTTAAAAGCAGGTTAGACATACACTTGCCAGGAATAATTTAAATACCACTTAGTCCTGCTTAGATTTGAAGAGGTCTGGACTTCTTGAAGTTCTTTCCCGTCCTATGATTCCATGATTATCATAATACATAAGAGTCTTGGTCATGAACAAGACCCATTGTACTAAAGGCTGTACAATCATAGACTAACAAGATAGTCTCTGTCCCAAAGAGTTTGCAATCTAAAACAAAGAAGATCAGATAGCTACAAACAGCCTGGGAGCATAAGAAATCAGACAATGCTCATCAATGCTGACATGCTGTGGTCTCAGCATACCATCAACGTAAGGGTATATCTACACAGCAGTGCTATTTCAGAATAACTGATGTTTTTCTGAAATAACAAAGAGTGTGTCTACACTACAAGACTGTATTTCAAAATAATTTTAAGCTGGAGGACTTCTTACTCCGACTCTTGTAATCTTCATTTTATGAGGAGAAAGGGAAGTCAAAGGAAAAGTGTTCTTCTTTCAACTTCCTGCTGTGTAGACAGTGTCTAAAGCCAAGTAAAACTATTTTGACTAATGCTATACATTTGACAAAGATGAAGTTGCATCACATAATTAGAATTTAGCCCTGCTGTGTAGACATGCCCTAAGTGTTATCAAGATTATTTTCTACCTCAGAATAAGAGAGAGTTTTGGAAGGTGGATGATATAGCTTTTTGGATGGTCAAATTTTTCCCACACAGCAGGGGAAGTATGTGAGAAAGTACAAGGTGGTTCTTTGAAAATGTACATATAAAACCCAATCATAAAACAAGATAGTCAAAAAGCATTCTGGGCAATCCCTTCTTTTAGGAATTTCAGATGTTATGAAATGCACCACAAAATGACACCTGCTGTGATGTGATATTATTAATGTAACCCTTCTGACCAGGTGGAGCCAGCAGCAGCCAGGGCTGGGGTCAATAGCTAAGGGTTTCTTTCCATTGATCCAACACAGAACAAGTCTGAGTCCCTTCCCAATAACCTGGGAATTCACTTTCCTGCTCACAAACACAGATCATTTGCATTCCCAGCTCACAAGCATAGAGTCTTGAGTGTAGAAATGAAACTTTTATTAAAAGGAGGAAAATAACTTGGCATTAACTTGGGAAACACCACAAACATTAAACAATGAATAAAATGGGTTGGGCAGTATCCTTTTTCTCTCAGGTTCTTAAGTCCAGCAATTTAACGGTCTTCACAGCAAAGCTTATTCTGACATAACTTAGTCCACATCTACATAGCAGGCAGTTATTTTGAAATACTGTCAAAATGTTGTCAAGCTGGATGACTTCTTATTCTGACTCCTGTAACCCTCACTGTGTGAGGAGTAAAAGAAGTCAGAGCAAGGAGTGCTCTATTTTGAAATAAGTGCTGTGTAGACGCTCCCAATTTCGAAATAAGCTAAGCAATTGATGTAGTTCAATTTGTGTAGCTCAATTTGTGTAGCTTATTTTGAGTTAAGCCCTGTTGTGTAAATACACCTTAAATGTCCACTTCACATGTCAAACCCTTCTCTGCACCCCACTCAGAGCTGCTGCTTTTGGTCAGAGCAGTCTGAGTTAAGAAGTGCATTACAGAATTCACCTCCCATCCTGAATTCAGGCCTCTTACTCTGCTGGCCACTAATATTCCATCTGCTCACTGCTCTCCACCTCCACCCTGCTAGCCACTCATTGTGCCTCTCCACGATTACCCTGCTTGCTGTCCGTCACAATCTGTTGCCGTCCATCTCCTGGCTGTGACTTGTGCCCATCAGTCTTAAGTGATTTCAGCTCCCAGTGACTTCAACTCTTAGCAAGTAGACTAGAAAAAAACACAGCTCTACAGGCCCTTAATGATGCTTATTTAACTCTGTTCTTTGAACAGTGCAAGGGGGGGGGGGGGCACAAGGGACAGGTCAAACCAATCCAGGCAGTATATTAGGCAGGATATGTAGGCTCCTGACTAGAATAATCCTCTTTCACTCCTCATACTCTGAAAGTTGAGCCACTGTTCTGCAAGGTTCAGTCTGCTGTGAACCTTTTCCTCTGAAACAGATTAAACACAGTCCTGATTTCTGTATTCCCACAATAATTACAAATATTGATAACCATATTTCAGCTATCCCTACATTTAATACAAACATGAATGACAGGAGAGGGATCACATGAGGATTACTTGTTGTGTTCACTTCCTTGGGCATATGGTATTGGCCACTGTCAGCAGACAGGATACTGGGATAGATGGACCGATGGTCTGACCCAGTATGGCCGTTCTTAGAACATAAGAACGGCCATACTGGGTCAGACCAAAGGTCCATCTAGCCCAGTATCCTGTCTGCTGACAGTGGCCAGCACAAGATGCCCCAGAGAGGGTGGACCGAAGACAATGATCAAGCGATTTGTCTCCTGCCATCCCTTTCCAGCCTCTGACAAACAGAGGCCAAGGACACCATTTTATCCCCTGGCTAATAGCCTTTTATGGACCTAGCCTCCATGAAATTATCCAGCTTCTCTTTAAACTCTATTATAGTCCTAGCCTTCACAGCCTCCTCTGGCAAGGAGTTCCACAGGTTGACTACACGCTGTGAACTTTCTTATGTTCTTAAGTTCTTACAGCTGGTGTTGGGTCACAAATGAAATTGATGACAATGAGCAAAATATCACTTCACCTGCTGAATATCTAGCAAATCTAAACATAGCAGGAACAAACTGTATTTACATTGATACACGCCAGGGTCTCTCCGCCCTTCCAGCTAGCTGTCAGGGGAGCATTCCTTCAGGTCCTGCTTACATCAATATTTGACCATTTAGACTATGGTATTTTCAACCAGGATCAAGGTCCTTACTCTTTTAGGTGCTTAACACCCAGGGAGAGACAATCCTCACATTATTTCTGAAACAAAGAGCAAACCCATGGGCCTGAAAAAAATGGCACTTGACAATTTTTCTTAATGAAATGAACCATTAAAATCAGCTTCTGACATCCACACTGTCCTTTATAAATCCTCTACCAAATTATCTACCATGCCATGAGAAGTGTGAGCATATTCACGCAACTGTGAACAAAATTGCAAGTTATGGAAGATAAATCCTTTGTCCTAAATAGCTTTAAGGCAATAATTCACTCTTATGGAAAGGTCCTTCCTAAGGTCTGTCTACCTTATTTCATAATCCCAGAACACAGCAAGGAAGTGAATCTGGACATGACCTCTTTCAACTCCAGTTCATTAGAGCAGATGATACAAACAACATAAGCCTTTCATTGGCAAGCATGGGAACAAACTGAAAGCATGGCAAAACCTATCTGACACGAGAAAGCTATTGAAATGGAAACACTTACACTACTGTAGTGAACAATGAGGTTTATTATCTTGTGTTTTCTTTATAATCATCTATAATTTGGAATTGGTAGCTGCTCCTTTTTGAAACAAGAAGCTGGTTTCCGGTAAATGATATTTGAATTAACATGGTTTTCCTCACTTTATAATGAACTTGTTATAAAATTGAACTTTTTCAGGAAGAAGGGTTTTTGCGCAAGAGGGGTGTTTTGCGTAAAAAGGAGCCGTCTACACAGCTCCTTTTTGCACAAAAGCCTCTTGCAAAAAAATGCCTGCTAATTAATTATGGAAATGAAGCACGACGATATTCTGCTTCATGCTTCATTTGCATAAGCTTTTGCATAAAAAGGCTGCAGTCTAGACGTAGCCTTAGGGAGATATAGCGACTTCCTCAGAAAGAACATAAAAATTGTCATAGTGGGGCAGACAAAAGTTCCATCTGGCCCAATATCCTGTCTTCCCACATTGGGACACCTAGCATTGACCAAAGGGAATGAACAAAACAGTTGTTCATCAAGTGATCCCTCTTCTGTCATCCATTTCCAGCCTCTGACAAACAGAGGTTAGGGACACCATTCCTACCCATCCTGGCTAATACCCATTGATAGACCTATCCTCCATGAATTTATCTAGGTTTTTTTGTATTCTCTTAGTGTCTTGGATTTCACAACATCCTCTGGCAAAGAGTTGCACAAGTTGACTATACATTGTGTGAAGAAATACTCCATTTTTTTAAAAACTATCTATCTATTAATTTCATTTGGTGACTCCTAGCACTTGTTTTATAGGAAGGAGTGAAAAACTCTTTATTCACTTTTTCCATACCCATCATGATTTTATAGACTTTAACATATGCCCACTTAGACATCTCTTTTACAAGCTGAAAAGTCTCAGGGTATGTCTACACTACAAAGTTAATTCGAAGTAACAGCAGTTACTTCAAATTAACTTTAATAGCATCTACACAGGAAAACCGCTATTTTGAAATAGTGGAGCCCTTATTTTGAATTTGGTAAACCTTATTCTACAAGGTATAACACCAAATTCAAAATAGTTATTTCAAATTAAGTGCTGTGTAGACACTTAATTCGAAATAGGGGGCCTCCAGCCCTTCCCAGGGAGCCCTGGTGGCCACTCTGGGCACAACCAGGAAAACTTACTCTCCTCTCCCCCAGCTCCGGAGCCATTAAAGTGGTAGACCCTGGCCACAGTGCCTGTGCCAGCTCCAAGCCAGCCAGCCCAGAGCC
This sequence comes from Pelodiscus sinensis, assembly GCF_049634645.1. Taxonomy (NCBI): domain Eukaryota; kingdom Metazoa; phylum Chordata; order Testudines; family Trionychidae; genus Pelodiscus; species Pelodiscus sinensis. The sequence goes on along the minus strand of NC_134711.1, from coordinate 35,975,442 downwards.
AGCAATGGCCACCAGGGCCCCGACCCAGTGGCCCCAAAACATGAGCCAGCAAGCCACTGGCAGCCAGCCCTCCACCGCTCCCCAGGAGCAGTCTCCCAGCTCCCAGGAGCCTGTCAGGGTCTGGAGAAGGTGGGTACTTTCCTGGTCCAGGGTAGAAATCATGGACCTTATTCAGGTTTGGAGGGGATGCCCCCAACGTCCATGATCTCCGCACTAGATGGAGGAATGAGGCCGTCTATGGCAGGATAGCTGCCAGCCTGGCCACCGAAGGCCACATGTGAACCCAGGAGCAGGTTAGCATGAAAGTCTAGTTGGTCTGGCGAGACCCCCCCCCCCAACCCTGAGCCCTGAGCTTCCCCTCCCTCTTATTCCCCTTGCTCCCTCCTCCCAGGTTTCCCCTTCCCCTCTTCCACCCTCTCTCTTCCCCTCTCCCACCTCCTTTTCCCAGAGATTCATCCCCCCCCCCCAGTTTTGTTCAATAAACCCAGTGTCTATTTTTGAACATATGTGTCATTTGACATCAGGAAGGGGGGCTAGGAAGGGTAAGTGGAAGGATGTGAGGGAGGAATGGGGCACGAGCCCTGGGTGAGGAGGACCGTGGGGGCTCTGAGGGGTGGATGGTCTCCCTCAGGGCCTCCTGGATTATGACATCCCTCTGATGGACCCCCCGGATGGCAGCATGCAGCAAATGCAGCCGGGCTGATGGCAACAAGCCCACAAGATGCACTGGCATGCCCAGGGGCAGCTCTGGCTCCATGTGGCCGAGTGCTGTAGTGTCCCGAGTGCGGGCACTCAGGGCACTCCAAGACAGGACTGCTTTGCTGTCCCTCATTGAGGTAGACAAGCAAGCGGAGAACCCTGAGAACTGTCTGTCTGGGAAGGAGGTAGGGTCCCTTTAAGCACTGAGCTCATTTTAGCCACAGGCAGCAGCCCCACATAATATGTGCTAACGTGATGCCCTGCCGGCACTGGATCCAGCCAGCCTTAACTTCGGTTCAGGGTCTACTCAGTGTGGACATGCTATTTCGAAATAGCAAAATGCTATTTTGAAATAGCACTGTAGTGTAGACATATCTTCAGTCTTCTTAATCTTTACTTATATGGCTGATAGTCCATACCTCTAATCATTTCTGTTGCCCTTTTCTGAATTTCTTTTAAATGCCAAGATATGTTTTTTTAAGCTGGAGTGACCACATCTATATGCAGTATTCCTAGTACACCCACATTATTCAGTTTGCTTTTTTAATTGCTGCTGGACATTAAGTGGATGTTTTCAGAGAAGTATCCACAATGACTCCAAGATCACTCTTTTAAGTAGTAACAGAGGGTCATATTATACATATATTTGAGATTGTTTCCCAATATGCATTACTTTGCATTTATCAATATTAAAATTCATCTACCATTTTGTTGCCCAGTCACCTAGGCTGTGTCTACATTGGCCCCTATTGCGTAATAGGGATGCTAATGTAGCACTTTGGAATAGGCAAATCCGCGGGGGATTTAAATATCCCCCGCGGCATTTGCATTTTCATGGATGCCGCTTTTTTCCGGCTTGTAGATAAGCCGGAGAAAAGCGCCAGTCTGGACGCTATCCTCCGGAAAATAAGCTCTTTTCCGGAGGATCGCTTATTCCTACTTGAAAGAGATCCTCCGGAAAAGAGCTTATTTTCCGGAGGATCGCGTCCAGACTGGCGCTTTTCTCCGGCTTATCTACAAGCCGGAAAAAAGCGGCAGCCATGAAAATGCAAATGCCGCGGGGGATATTTAAATCCCCCGCGGATTTGCCTATTCCAAAGTGCTACATTAGCATCCCTATTACGCAATAGGGGCCAATGTAGACGTAGCTAGTGTTATGAGATCCTTTTGAAGCTCTTTACGGTTTGCTTTGGATTTAGCTATCTTGAGCAGTTTTGTATCTGCAAATTTTGCCTCCTCACTTTCTCCAGATCTGATTCACTTAATATCAATGTATGTAGCTTGCAAGCTAAAAAAGGCCAATAGCAAATAAAGATGGAAGAAAGGAATACAGCACACAATCAAAATGATCTCCATTATAGCAAGCACTGTGATGACAACAGCTGTTAATTCTGTTTCTCTTTGATAGGCCATTGTATTTCATGAAAACCATTGCCTTAGATTCTGAAAGCTTTGAACAATGTCTGTTTAATATAGTAGTTTGACTGTTTAGACTGAGATCAATGAGAGCCCATCTTTCATTATAAATCACTGAGCTAACAAGGTGAGTGTCACAGAAATCCAGAAAGGACTGGAAGCAGATAGCAATATGATTTGTTGCATTCCTAGATGAAATGGTAAAGGAAATGTAAAGGTACTTTTAGTTAAATGTAGAAACTTTTGTGTCTCTTAAGGTTTTAAAAGCACATTTGATATATCAAATCAATTGACCATAAGTGAGAATTCCACGTATGATATCAGACTCACCTTGATCTTTAGTTGCTGCTGTTAGTGTAAAACTTGACACAGGTTCCTAGAACATGAAAGCCTGCCAGGCACAGTTGTGTTGACACAAAGCAGCTGTCACTTACTTTCTGTTGTGGGTGTCATGGAAAGGTGGTGGTCACATTTCAAGATAAGGGCATGAGTGCTGATTCTTGGAAGACAACGCCAATCCCATATCTTGCAGGAAAGCTTTGAGGAGCAGTGGTGGAAACTTTGTTTGCATTCCTTTGAGTGAGTACTTCATGGGGGCAAACACCTTAGCTGGCAAAAAAAGATTTATTTTACACCACTTGCATCCATTGTGGTGATGATAAGCATTCTCTAAAACAGGTCCCTGAGAAAAAGTTCCCATTTTTGTTTTCATATAAAGAACATTAGAACCCAAGCCTAACAAAAATATAACACGTGGTCATCTTTCCATTTATTACAATAGAGACAAACGTGAACAATGATTCAATAATCATTACACTGCAAACATCTTGCTTTAATATGTATCAGAGTAGTCTGTATCTGTAAAACCAATGAGGAGTCCTGTGGCACCTTAAAGACTGAGGGCATACAGCAGGGCTAAACTCGAAATAAACTATGCAAATTGAGCTATGATAATTGCTTATTTTGATCTTGGGCACATCTAACAGCACTTATTTTGAAATAGAGCACTCTTCCTCCAAATTCCCTTACTCCTCATACAATGAGGTTTACAGAAGTTGGGGAAAGAAGCCTGTTACAGGCAGTCCCCGAGTTACGCGGATCCAACTTATGTCGGATCCACAGTTACGAACGGGGTTTGCTGCCCGTCTCCCTGGTCTGCTGGTTTCCAGCAGACCAGGGAGACGGGCAGCAAAGCCGCTGAGCACGCGGGCAGCGGACAGCCCAGACACGCCGCGGCTGTCCCGCTGCCGGCGTGCTCCCCGGCTTTGCTCCCCGTCTCCCTGGTCTGCCGGGGAGCATGCGGGCAGCGGACAGCCCTGGACAGACCAACAGACCAGGGAGACGGGGAGCAAAGCGGAGCAAAGCCGTGGAGGATGCGGGCAGCGGACAGCCCAGACGCGCCACGACTGTCCCGCTGCCGGCATGCTCCGCGGCTTTGCTCCGCGGCTTTGCTCCGCTTTGCTCCCCGTCTCCCTGGTCTGCTGGAGACCAGCAGACCAGGGAGACGGGGAGCAAAGCCGCGGAGCACGTGGGCAGCAGGACAGCCGCGGCGCATCTGGGCTGTCCCGCTGCCCCCGTGCTCCGCGGCTTTGCTCCGGACACCTGTGGTACAGCAGCTGGGGCGCTGCCGGTTGGTCCTGTAGCGCCGCTCTGGGTGCCACTGGACCAACCCGGCAGCACTCCATCTGCTCTGCCCCAGGCATCCTGATTCAGCCAGTGCTGGTCAGTTTCAGCAGCGGCTGAATCAGGATGCCTAGGGCAGAGCAGCTTGGGTGCTGCTGGGTTGGTCCAGTAGCGCCGAGGAGCGGCGCTACTGGAGCAACCCAGCAGCACCCAAGCTGCTCTGCCCCAGGCGTCCCCAAGTCAGCCGCTGCTGAAACTGGCCAGCGCTGACTACAGGAAGCCCGAGGCAGAGTTGCTCTGCCCCGGGCTTCCTGGAATCAGCCGCTGATCAGTTTCAGCAGCAGCTGACTTGGGGACGCCTGGGGTTCTTAAGTTGAATCTGTATGTAAGAACTGGCATCCAGATTCAGCCTGTTGAAACTGATCAGCGGCTGATTCCAGGAAGCCCGGGGCAGAGCAACTCGGCCTCGGGCTTCCTGTACTCAGCCGCTGGTCAGTTTCAGCAGCGGCTGAATCTGGATGCCAGTTCCGACTTACATACAGATTCAACATAAGAACAAACCTACAGTCCCTATCTTGTACGTAACCCGGGGACTGCCCAAATTTCGAATTTATTTCAGAATAATGGGCTTGCTGTGTTGACACGCAATACGTTATTTTGGAATAACTGACATTATTCTGAAATAACACTGCTGTGTAGACATGCCCTAACAGATTTATGTTGGCATCAGATTTCATGGGCAAAGACCCATTCTGTCAGATGCATGGAGTGAAAATTACAGAAGCAGCCATGAAAAGAAGGGTGTTACCTTACCAAGTGGAGGACAAGTACTAACTAAGCCAACGTCACCCCCGCTAGCCCTCTTAAATAGGAGGGTGTGTGATGGGGTATACCAGCCCCACACTGAACTAACAGGGTTTAGCCAGGCTACCCTGGCTAAAGGAGCCCTTCCCCCGCAGCTCTGACAGGCATGCTCAGACTGTAGCCCAGCTATAAAAGCCTGGGGGGAGGATCAATCTCAGCTGACTTCCAGAGAAGAAGTACCTCAGGCTAGAGCTCCTGATCAGCAGCAGCCAACCCAACAAGAGAGCAGAGGAGGGTCCAATGCTGCTTGGGATGTAACTACCGCAGACTACCAGGGTGGCCCATGTGGGAAGATGGCCCATTGGAGCAGGGAGGTAGTGGCTTAGGGAGGCTGCAGGAGCGGCCTCTCCCACCCAGAGATACTTGGAGTGTTTTGGTTGGATTCCTCACTGAGGGAGTGGTTGACTGTTCTGCCACTCACAGGGCCCTGGGCCGGGACCTGATGGAATAGGGTGGGCCTGGATCCCCCTACTGGGACACAGCCCCACCCCCATGACTTGACTCAGTGGGACGCCAAGCTCTGCCTTAAAGGACCAGTGATTGACTTTAATAGTGACCCTGGCCAGTAGGCCACCCAGCCCTGTCTTAAAAGGCCAGTGACAGTCTTGGAGATGACTCCGGCTGTTGGGCTGCACAGCCCTGCTTTACAGGGCTTACACAGTTCTTTGATTTATGGACTCTGGCCATTTGGCCATCCAGCCCTGCTTTAAAGGGCCAGCAAGCAACTTTGTTTTATTGCCTCTGGCAATCAGGCCATCCAGCCCTGAGGGGAGGGGGGCAGACTATAGTTCGTTTACTGGTCACGTGGTCCCCAAGACATGGGTCCCTACCCCCTAGGGAGATGGAAGGAAGGACCACCCCGCAACTGTGAGGTAATATATTTCATTAGATTAACTTCTTTTGGTGAAAGAGGCAAACTGCTCAAAATTCTTCTTCATGTTTAGGAAAGGTGTCACAGATCAATACAAGGTGGAACAGATTGTTTAATGATTGTTTATGGTCACAGAACAAAGAATGTTTATAAATTGTTATTATGCAACATAAAACTAATGTCTTTATTGAGTCCATGATTTTCCATGTTGATCATAGTAAGGTATTTAAGCTCCTAGGCTCATCTTTTGAAACTGTTCTTCAGATTTCCTGTGAGGATGAGACCTTAAAGGTTCTTTATTTAGTTCATTATGTTGGTGGCTTTAGAAAGTTATCAGCTGGTCTCAGTGACATAGTCATTACAATTGAAGACCATGATGCTGTCCCTTTCGTCATTACCTGATGGTTAGATTTCAGCAACCCTATAGCTGTCCTCTCACCATTGGAGAGATTGTGGCATATGTTTTGTTTGTGAAGGATATCAAAGTTTGGGGGTTTTTTTCTCCTGCATTTATGGCTCATTATATCTCTCTATAACCGGCTAACACCCTCTCCTTTGTTCTGCTACTTCATAGGTGTTAATTACCCAGTTCACCTTGAAAAGTCTTTTATAACACATTAAATCCTTATGCCAAACAATCTATTCCACCTTTTATTTCACAGTGACACTTTGAGTACTTTGCTCAGATTTGAAGAAGAGATCTGTCTGTGCTCAAAAAATTTTTTCCTTCACCATAAGACACTGGTCCAATAAGATGTATTTTTTCTTCCATTTTGTACTTAGTATTTGTTGATTAATAAAAACCTAACTATGGACTTTCAGTAATGAGATGCAAGGATGCATTTGTTATAGATATTTTGGGGGAGGAGAGATCTGAATTTTTGAAAGGCTATAGTGTTCTTAGTTTTCCAAAATTCTGTGATGATCTCCCTTTAAAATACTATCCTGGTGAACTATATGAAGAACACATATCACTACACTTATTCCTAAAAACATTCAATATGTATCAAATTGAAAAAGAAAAAATATTCACACGATTTCTTTGATTTCACAATCTCTAACTGTCAACATAGAAAATGTGCTAGCTTAGCTGCTCGGTAACTTTAATTTATTTCTATCTTCAATGCGTTGAAGTCTGACACTTTGACTGTGAACTATTCATATAAACATTGCTCAGTCCTGATGAAAAGGCCTGACTCCCATGTTCATACTTCTTGTTTTGAGGAACATCACTCATTTTAGTCCTAAGATTAGCTGTGTTGCACAAATTTGCTGACCCCTCACTTTTCCTGTTTAAAAATATTCAGTAGAGAACCGTGACACTTTAGGAATACAAAAAGTTATTTGTACCAGAGCAACTGAATCACACAATAATTACATTTTCCTGTGTGAATAAGTTTTGTCTGTCCCACATTTTAGGTCCATGTCACATATTGCACCTTATATTCAGGCCTTGATAACTTGAATGAGATGCCTCTGTTGAAGCAGTGGTTTCTCCTTCTAAGATAAGAGAGACATAATTTGAGAATATATTTCCTGGAATTATAGAATGACTATGAGCCGCCATTGTGACATGGCCGTGAAAAAGGCTAATACGATCTTGGGATGTATTAGGCGAGGTATTTCCAGTAGGGATAAGGAGGTGTTAGTGCCATTATACAAGGCATTGGTGAGACCCCATTTGGAACACTGTGTGCAGTTCTGGTCTCCCATGTTTAAGAAGGATGAATTCAAACTGGAACAGGTACAAAGAAGGGCCACTAAGATGATCCGAGGAATGGAAAACCTGTCTTATGAAAGGAGACTTAAGGAGCTTGGCTTGTTTACTTTAACTCAAAGAAGGCTGAGGGGGGACATGATTGCACTTTTTAAATATATTAGAGGGATAAATACCAGGGAGGGAGAGGAATTATTTAAGTTTAATACCAGTGTGGACGCAAGAACAAATGGATATAAGCTGGCTAGTAGGAAGTTTAGACTTGAGATTAGACGAAGGTTTCTAACCATTAGAGGAGTGAAGTTCTGGAACGGCCTTCCAAGGGAAGTAGTGGGGGCAAAAGATCTATCTGGTTTTAAGATTAAACTAGATGGGTTTATGAAGGGGATGGTTTGATGAGATAACAGGATCTTGGTAACTAATTGATTATTCATTATCAGTGGGAAATAGGTCAATGGAGAGATGATAGGCGTTACTATAGAGAACTTTCTGGGTGTCTGGCTGATGAGTCTTGCCCACATGCTCAGGGTTTAGCTGATCGCCATATTTGGGGTCGGGAAGGAATTTTCCTCCAGGGTAGATTGGCAGAGGCCCTGGAGGTTTTTCGCCTTCCTCTGTAGCATGGGGTACAGATCACAGCTAGAGGATTCTCTGCATCTTGGGGTCTTCAAAGTATTTGAAGGCTTCAATATCTGAGATATAGGTGAGAGGATTATTCTAGGAGGGGTGGGTGAGATTTTGTGGCCTGCACTGTGCAGGGGGTCAGACTAGATGATCATAATGGTCCCTTCTGACCTTAAAGTCTATGAGTCTATGAGACCCAGAAATAGATATCTGATTATTTTCCTGCAGGCTATTCTTTGTTCTTTGTTTTTGTCAGGTAATCTATTTTCTGCACATGGTGAAATATGGTATCAAGACAATGTCTGATCTTCATTTTATAGCTGAAAATTTTCACAATTTTTCAGATCTTTTTTATTAGCTATTTGAAACCAGTATCTTGACAATAATTCTTCACAATATACTGTAAAATTGGTACCATTAGCTATAGTCTGCATAGTAGCTGACCTGTCAAAAGGGGAGAGAAGGCCTTTTTCTTAATCACCAGCCTTCCTTAATTACCCTTGTTTTTACAAGGTTTCCTGCAGGTAGGAAGCATTCCATCCTCTTAGCTTCCCTATAAACTAAAAAAAGATAATCCTTTGACAGGACACATTATGCAGTGGTCTAATATACAACCTTTTGTGCCTTTGCATGAAATACAACTCACTCTTATGGTAAGAAGGTAGGATTTTTGTAATAGATAAAAACATGATTTATAGACAATTATAAAAACCATGAGACCTCAATAATTTCTACCTTCTTTAGTTTATTGGAAAATTATATGTTATAACAAAGGGGTTATAGCTTTTATACACAATAACACTTTATTATTAAATTTACTCTGAAAAATGAAATTTGAAATTACAAAATCAGCAACCCTTTTTATGGTGAATGGCCCGACATTATCATTCAATTAAATAGTCCAATATCTTCAGTATCTTTACAGATAGTTGTATATGACAGTAAGGACTGAAAGATTCTTTTCTCTGTGGGCTGGCTATGTTGTGGTACAGCGATGAGCTAAGGAATGGTAGCTCATCTAGTAATTGTAGGCACTGAGGGTGTGTCTAAACTACATGGCTCCGTCGACGGAGCCATGTAAGTTAGTTTATTTGGTATAGTAAAAGAAGTGGGGGATTTAAATAATCCCCGCTTCATTAAAATAAACATGGCCACTGTGCTGTACCAACGATCAGCTGATCCGACACAGCGCGGCAGTCTAGACGTGGATCTGTCGGCTGGGGAAGCCTTTGCCGACCGATCCTGTAAACCTCGTTTTACGAGGCATAAGGGATCAGTCGGCAAAGGCTTCCCCAGATGACATATCTGCGTCTAGATGGCCACGCTGTGTGGGATTAGCTGATCGTCGGCACAGCATGGCGGTCATGTTTATTTTAACGAAGCGGGGATTATTTAAATCCCCGCTTCTTTGACTATACCAAATAAACTTACATGGCTCCGTCGATGGATCCATGTAGTCTAGACACACCCTCAGAAATGAATACATATTTTATACATGCCTCTCCTCTGGCTATTATGTAAATATGTCCTTCCCATCACCAGTTTTCCTGCCCACCTCATTCTACTTACTCATAAGAGTTTTTCTGCAGTCTTTGATAGGCATGGCGCTGTCATGAGGATTTGTCTAAGGCCACTTCTTCATTTGCCATGTTGAAGTTTGATCTTCTGGCATTTGATTTAGTGGGTTTAGTGATGACGCACTAAATTGAATGCTGAGAGTGGCTCCGTTTGGCACCAGTATGCCTCGCAGTGTCAAAGAGTAAGGGAAAGCTGACAAGAGTGTTTGCTTCCATCAGCCTCCCTCTGTGAAGACAGCACCATGCTTGCCTTAAGTATTTCATGTAGGTGGAATGGTGTACTTTAACCTGACCTTCCATGTCGAGTGTAGACCTGGCCTAAGTAAGAGGGATAGTTTGTGGGCATAGGAAGATGTGAGGAATTCTCTCTGATGCCACATAATGGAAGTATCTGTGGACTTTATTTCCCTCCCTGCCACCAGCAGATGACAGAGGGGCTGCACATTGGTAATTGCACTATCCCCAACCATGTCTTCTCCCAGCTTGCCCTGGTCCCACCTTCCTCTGGCAGCTTTCTGTGAATCCCACCTCCTCTTTGCTCCATGGAATTATAATGATTCCATTGCCAAGTGATTTTTCCTTAACTTAAGAGGCAGGGACAGGATCTGGTGCTTGTTTTATTATGACATTGTTAGGGGACAAGCACTACTATTAATTAGATTTAAAAAGACACTGTTTAATTAATTTTACATATTTTAATTCGGGCTTACAACATTGTTTTCACCCGGGTGAGTAAGTTTATCTTTTGACAGGCCAGTAAGATATCATTAATTTTTCATTCTCATCAATCACTATGGTAAAGGCCTTCTGAGAAGGTTTCGTGTCTGGGCTGGTAATTTGTCATGACAATTTTGCAGGGCTGTGTTAATGCCTTTCCCTTAGCTGAGTGAAAATGTCTTATTTACTTCAATTAGTTTTGCCAGTGAGACACTGTGGTTTTATGCAAAATGAATTGTTAATTGCTCCCCAAAGTGTAGGTAGACACCTGCTTTTTCTATTACAATCCAGATCAAACTGCATATGTGGTGCTGACTAAAATTAACTCAATTATAAAGGCAATGCAAAAGCTTTTGGTTTTCTAATTTGTAACACATTCAATGCTATTTATACTATAAAAGCACTTCTGAGTATCAATTAAATATTATTTATATAGTATATCAAAAAGTACAACCCTTACAGCTACCTAGGTAGTAGATTTTCCCTGCTTGATACATATTATTGTACTAAATATGTATTCTTGTATATATCTGCATTGTTTTAAGTGCTAGGTGCTTTATAAATCCTTTGTAAAGCTGATAAATTAAATCACCTTTCAATGACAATCTTTTAAGCTTAGCTACTCAGCTCTTTGTAACCTATTTAATAATGACAGATGATAGAAAAATCAGTAAAGAAGATTTAAATGTATACATTAAACATATTCAAGTCTCCATGTCCAGTCGCTAATAATGCAGCAGCATTTGTTTTTTGTATATATTGGATGCATGTTCAAAAATGACATTACTATAGTTGCACAGTGAGGTCGTCCAGTCATAGCAAAGAAACAGATTCTCCACAGCTGATTTCACTAGGCCACCAACACCTTCTGCAGCTGGTCTGAGGCCATAATTAGTGAAATTAATTTGCTTTACAAAGCTAAGCCATGTGACTTATACTTTAATATACTGGTTGCTATGGTAGCCCAAATAGCAGCATCTCTCAAGCTGTTAGGGCTCCTCATTTTCTTTCATAATGAACAGCTACCGGGTGTAGAACTGTAGACAAAGTAATTCCAACCTGGAGGGTTATTTTTTTGTATATGGTGAACTGCAACAAATAGTAAATGAAATGACACTGGTAGCTCAAGGCTCCCATTTGATAGCAACCTAAATTCAGTTTTTATACTTTTCAGACATAATAAGTCTTTACTATTTTGAAACCCCAAATGTTAACAGAATGTTATGATAGTGGTCAGAAAAACTAGGCACAAAAGCATATTTCTGGGTGATTTTTTCCTCATTTCACCACTTTGGCCCTGTCTCTAAATTTCCTATTAGAAATGTTGCAATGGATTTGAGACTACAAGCATCCCTAATGATGATGTCTTTTAGTTTTTGTCTTGTAGTTTAGTAAGTTTATTTTCTCATACTAAGAACATATTCTCAGCTATGGTAAATCCATTGAGTCAATAGTGTTATAAGAACAGAAAATGTGGCCTCAAATGTTTTAAGATCAAATAATTGTTTTAATGAGGTGGTTTTACAAAATACATCCAGCTATGTGCACTAAAGCAAATTCACCTGTTAAAAGACAGAAAACATAAAGCTGTCTGAAGATTATTTTGCTTTAGGAAGTCTTCAGTTTAGCAGAACCCCCTGGAATAGCTCTGCGTCTCCTAGGAGCTCGTTCATTGTATTATAAACTAAATTCACCTCTGGGATGAATGTGGCACCTGATTGCCAGATTCAAAGGAATAGAGAATACTGTATGCAGAGAAAACACTGCAAGCAGTACTGGAGTGACAATATAATAAAATACAATACAATGCTTTTAGAAATTCCTAAACAGCTTCATGTAGAGCTAGAAGCAAACTAGAAGCAAGGGTGCACTTTGGAGGGCTTCTTTATTTTTATTGCTGAGAGACTATGTTGTAGCAGTAATAGAACTAACAGTTATAAACATTTATAAAAAGAAACAAAGGCAACAAGCTCTTCACACTCCTTCCTATGCATATGTAACCAGCATTATATATTCTATGTGAAGATCCCAAAATCAAGCCTCATGTACGTACATATATACATGATAGCTTACCAGTGTGGGGCTTGGATCTATTAGACCTTACCACTTCAGATGAGCTTCCACATGGTAGATAGGTATTAGGGCTATCAATTAATGCACATTAATGCCTGCCATTAACTCAGGGCAGAATGAACGTGTTTTAAAAAAAATCAACGTGCGTTAATCACAGGTGTTTCTGTGCAGCACTGTTTCTTTGAAACCACATCAGTGGCATTTCAAAGGGGCAGCGCAATACAGACCCGGAGGTCAGCTGGAGTCCTCAGCTGATCTTGGGCTCCTGCAGCACTGCCCTTTTGAAAAGTATCAGTGGCATTTCAAAGGGCAGCGCCACACAGATGATCCTGGGTTCCCAGGGGCAGGGCTGCACAGAGTCTGGGATCAGCTGGGGACTGATGGTGGGAAATGGCCACCATGGCATTTCAAAGGGGCAGCACCACAAAGAAACATCTGCAATTAATGCATGTTAATTTGTTTAACACGTTAAATCTGCCCTGCGTTAATCACAGGTGGTAACGTGCGTTAATTGACAGTCCTAATTGAAATCAACTTATTAGAAGATGTAGAAAACATCCAAAAATATTTAAATAGATAGTATTGTTATTATTGTTTAACAGTGCTTAGAAGTGATTAATTTTTTAATCACGTGATTAATCACAATTAATTTTTTAAATTGCTGGACAGTCCTATTAAGTATATAACCTCTATTATACAAATGAGGATTTTTTCTTCCTTTCTAGTGACTGCTTCATTCAGGAAGATAAAAATCTACTGCAGCTGTAAACAAATTACATCTAAAACTCAAAGACAGAAAGTTCTGTTTTGGCACAAGACAACCTACACTAAAACACAGCTGATAGCCCCAGTGTTATAATTATATTTAATATGCATGATAATGTTTATATTTAAAGTTTATTTTATATTATTTTTTAAAAATTACTTTCTTTGTCACCAAGGCAAAGTCCTTCTGCAGCTTGTTTCCATTAAGGTGAATTAGGATTCTGGAACAGGCATTTCTGAGAAGTTCCAGGAAAGAAATGTTTTGGGAAGGTATAGGAGGATGAGAAAGGTAATGTAACACCCTTGAAAATGAAGTGCTACAATAGTGAAAAGAGATTGACCAATGAGAAATGGCAAAATATACAAAGGAGGCTGTATGCAGTGAGACTTCAGAGGAGAAAAGATGAGAGAAAGGCTATGTCTAGACTGCAAGCCTCTTTCGAAAGAGGCTCTATCGAAAGTTACTTTCGAAAGAGCCTCTTTCGAAAGAGAGCGTCTAGACTGCACGCGGAACTTTCGAAAGAGCAAGCCGCTTTTTCGAAAGAAAGCACCCAATGAATCTGGATGCTCTCTTTCGAAGAAGCCCTATTTACATTCAAGAACGCCTTCTTTCGAAAGAAGCACTTTCGAAAGAAGGCGTTCTTCCTCGTGAAATTAGGTTTACCGCCGTCAAAAGAAAAGCTGCGTTCTTTCGATTTAATTTTGAAAGAACGCGGCTGCAGTCTAGATGCAGGTGAAGTTTTTTCGGAAAAAGGCTACTTTTCCCGAAAAAAACCCTGAGTCTGGACACAGCCAAAGAGAGAGAAAAATTAGAGCAGAAATGTAAGTAGGTGCAAAGTTATGCAGGTGAAAGCATGATGTTTGAATCTGATGCAGAAGGCTTCCAAAGATATTTAGTGGAACACATTTTCTATGGATAATAAAAGAGAACAGCTTTTATATCCACTGGGGCTTTTTTCAATCCCTGCCCAAATTGTCCACTATTTATCAGAATGCAGCACACAGATGAAGGGTACCATATAGCTGATAAAAATTGAGAGTCAGTGTCATGTCATGTCTAGGAATTGGATAGTATACCTTCTTCTAGTGGTCCGTATAAACTATCTGTAAGTTTCAGGATACCTGAACCCTGATGGAGCTGCAGTTTATCTATGCAGTCAGATTTTGCATGTCATACATAATGATTAAACACTATTTTTTGGATGTCACTGGGCCCATGAAGTTCCTTAATGTTAAGTTTTTTGTTTAAAGAGCAAAAGATACAATAGGCAGAATTTCAAAAGTGCACACACAGAAGTGTGTGACTTCTGCGTGTACTAAGCCTGTGCACCTGCAGACACCCATATATGCACACAAAGTTGGATTTGTGCATGCATAGGTATGTGCACAACTCAGGGCGTGCAAGAGCAGATATATGTTTGTGGGCATGTAAATGAGACATTTGTGCATCAAAGTTGAAGTGAATATGAACTTAATCCACCATTTAAATATTGAATGAAAAGACACCCAACAAATGTGTATCATGGAAAGAAAATAATACAGTGAAAATCTTGCTTGATGACATTCATGCTACAGTATTTTTTACAAGACAGGCAGTGTAATACTGAAAGGTATATTGTACCTTTTCAAAACACTGTCTAATAGTAGATGCACATAAATGAATTCAACAGAAAGCCTGTGCATGCCCCAACATACCCACAAATTAGATATTGACTTATTTTTAAAGGTAATAATTAAAATGATCTTCATTTTCTACAATAAAAATTCAGAGAAGCAGGTTATGGATTAACCTGCATTTCTAATAGAAAGGGCAAAGCAAGGAAACAATAACAAAAAACATTAACAATGCAAAATGGGACACAGACCTTGAAACATCTGCTAAATAATCCTGTAAAGGCTACATATAGAAGTGTTAATACCATTCTGGGGGAACCTATTTGCTAAATTAACACTGAAATTGTTTTTGAAATGTGTTTTTATACTTTCTATTTTTTTTTAATAAAAAAAGATGAATGGGGAGCCTCAGAACATTGGGAGAAAGATGCAAATTTCACAGAGGTATAAAGTAAATTGAGTAGACAGTTACAAGTACAACACATGGATAATAGACCATTTGTGCCACCTGTAAACATAATAACTCTGGAAATTAACATGGGTCCAGCCGTTGAAGGTGCAGAGCACCTCTTGTGAGTTGTTTTATTACTTCAATTGCCCTAGTAATCAAGAAGGATGTTCCACAGTTTGCAGGATTACAAATGAAATTTGCTAATGCCAAATTTGTAAAATAACAGTCACTATGACCTTGATCAAGTCACTTAGCCTATTTTTGCCTCAGTTTCACCTTATATAAACTGGAGATAACATTCACCTCAGATTGAATGTGATAACAATTCTTAGCATGAATTTAGTTATTTTTATGTCTGAAGTGCTTTCCAACCATTGTCTAATCAGTCAGCCTTGCAATATCTCTGTGAGGTGAGTAAGTATTACACATATTATCCCCAAACAGAAAAGTGAAGTGACTTACATGAGGCTGTTTGGTATCAGCACAGCATTTGAACTCAAGACAGGAATTAACAGCATACTGCAGGTGTCCCATTTAGCTGTGGTAGGTAACAGTAACATGTACGGTCAAGTATCCAGCTACCTATATAGGTAACATTTTGTAAGCAAAGTTTCCAAAGAACTTGCTACTGTAACAAATTTTCAGGATTATAACAAATGTTTTCAGTTCTTTTCTTTATTTTTTTTCCACCAGAGATCTCTTTTCTGTCTTATATTATGCACAGCTGTACTTCATTTCAAGCTGTACTTCATTTCATAAAACAAGATACTAAATCATTTTAGAAAAGGTGCTGACGCGGGCAAAGGACATGAGAATCATGTCCAACCAATACTTCTTCACATTTTGCCAGTAGGCTGCACCTCAGCTTCAATAACATCTTCTAACATGCTTCAGAGGAGTAACCATGTTAGTCTGTAACTTTAAAAACAACAAATAGTCCTGTGTCCTCCTTTTTACATCACTCAAGCTCATCTGAAAAAGTGGGTTTTGCCCATGAAAGCTCATGACGCTATACATATATCTTTGTTAATCTCTAAGGTGCCACAGGACTACTCATTATCTTCTAAGTAGTTACATTGGTCTGTTGGGCCTTACCTTTATTATACTTCGGTAAACTCCTCATTATGTCTCCCATTATTCTGTAATGGTCTAGATGATTTCAATGGGAGTTAGGGCATTACTGTCTTTGTGGATCTATGCCAAAGTCTTTAAAGAGACCAGTTGCCCTGAATACTTATCTATAATAAGATAACAAAAGAGAGTGGAGTTAGAGGGCCAGATTCATGCAAAAGAATCTCAGACCAGTCCTAAAGGGGCCAATGGTGACTTGGTTGATAGCTTCTTTCTATTTTAGCCCCTATGTTGCAGAGAATATCAGCAATGACTCAGATTGGGGGCATTCCAGGGCAGAGAGAGAGCATGATGGTGGCTAAAGGAGGGGAGGCCAGAATATGATGTTCCCTGTTATGCCCTGTCATCAAGACAGTCCCTGGGGAGCAATTACTGCAACTGCAGTGAGCATGAGAAATCCTGTGGTTGCAGTAACCTCAGTCAGGCCTCAAGTCACCTTTCCAGATGGCTCAAGATCAGGAAAGACTGAAAGAATGTGTAGAGCTACTTTTGCCTTACCCACAATTGAGCTGGATGGAGCTAAGGACTGTAAACAAGGTGAGTAAAAGTGGCTAAGTTATGACCAAAGTAAGAAATTCACACAGGTCAGGGAGGTATACGTACATACTATGGAGAATTTTCTCTCCCTGAGAACAACAAGAGCTCATCTTCTGCAGAGGGGTAACTGCTCTAGCTCCAAATAAGTTGATATAGAAGAAAGTGCTGGTGGGGGAACAGACACTGAATCCATATTTGCAAAGACCTTGTGGCCCAAAAAGCCCAAATCAGAGACATGGAGTTGTAAAGTCAGATTCAGAAGTGATGTTTAAAATACTGTAATTTGAACCCTGTTACACTTATCTCTACTTCCTTGAACACCATTAAAGTATCGAAGGCAGTCCAAAGCCCTGATCCAGTGCCCAGTGAAATCAAGAGGAAAACTCCCATAATCTTTAATGGGAGCTGATTTGACACCTATGGAAGTATTAGAGCTGAGTGAAAAATATCAATTTTTAGAGTTTTCAACAAGTGGGGACAAATATTTTGTGGAAGACTGTGTGAAAATGGCCCCCATTTGCTGATCAGTGACAATGTAAAAAGGGGGCTCTAACATATGGATTTGCCCTGCAGCCCCTCCTGTACCAACATATGCATTGGAACTGTAGATCTAGAAAGACTGTGCTGCCTACATGCCTATTGATAGGAAAATGAATTTCATTCCTCCTATAGAAAACCAAAAATACCTGGACTTTTTGTGAGAGCTGAAGGGCTGAATTTCTCTGAAAGAGTTTGCTTTGTTTTAAAATGCATTAAGCCAGTGCAGATGGAATGCTGCCCTGGGATTAGTTTATCTGTTGTCCATTATACAAATTAGCACGTACTCATCATCCTTCACAACCAAA
Source organism: Pelodiscus sinensis (assembly GCF_049634645.1). NCBI lineage: Eukaryota > Metazoa > Chordata > Testudines > Trionychidae > Pelodiscus > Pelodiscus sinensis. Next base: position 35,957,918 of record NC_134711.1, on the reverse strand, counting down.
ATAGGAACTGACAAGAAATATAATTGTAAATATTGTCCATAAGAAATACAAGATTGTTTTTAAAAAGTTCATTGTGACATTCATTAAAACTATCCATAAAAAGGGATTGATAACAATGATGTCTTTGTTGAGGAACGGGGGCATGACTCACGAGGCTGCACAGAAATGATAATCTCTTACTGGAATGTAGCTTTGGATGGTGCTTGGAATTGCTTACTCATGCTGAGTTGCTTATGGGAGTCATACGAGACTTTTGTTGTGATCACATGCTTGCAATCACCATGGTACAGTACCTTTAGCAAAGCCACTGGGGGAATAAAAACACTGTGCTTTTAATGCAGAGCTTGTGGTAGCAATGCACTCATTTTATTTTCTGCACTCTAATGAACCTGAACAAACTGTCACCAAGGCTTATTTGAATGTTATCAGCAACCCCCTAATTATTTCTATAGACATGAACAAAAAGTCCAGTTAAAATACATCAGTCATGACTGATCACAAAGAACTATCAAAATCAAATATGGGATCATTTCTTACCTGTTTTCTTACAACTGTCATTTTATCTTGATTTAATACAAAGGCACATGAAACAGTTGCTGAAGTGAGTGTAACTTTAATTACACAAGTTCCTCAGATTTTTTTACCCCAGAAAAATAATATTCATCTTAATCTTTAGAGGAATTATTTTGTTATCTAATGGAATTTTATATCGTGTGCACAGAGGGGGAAAAAAAAGGAAGATAGGTATAGATATATAAGGGTGGGTGAAAATCCCAAATTCTGACATATACTTCTAGTGATCGCATTGTTTATTTTGAAACACTTGCAAATGTAAACGCAAATTACTCATGTTGATTAGAAAACATGTTGGTGGTTTATATCGATTCATCATATGTCTGGGCTGAGAAATATCTGAACCAAAGTTCCATATCCAAAAACCCTTGAACCAAAATCCAAATCCCAATATTACATCAACATAGATTGCCGAATGCCCTGTTGGAGTAACTTCACCAAATTACTTCACCAGAGAATATAATTTATTAATGCTTTTTCCTGCTTAAAAATTGTGAAAATATACTCTGTCTGGGACTGGAAAACCCTTTCTCACATGAGCAGCTCTTATTAACACAGATAATTGCTCAAATTCACTGTGGTATTTTTAGCCTAAGCCTAAGAGACTGATACCATAATGTTAGTGGCAAAACACCAGTATGAGGAATAGAAGCTCTTTCCCCTCTCCCACCTTCCCCCACCCCCCATGCCAATATAGCAACTGATCTCATGTGAAAACCTCACTCATGTGAATAAACTTCAGTTTCAACATGGACAAGGAACGTGACTAGGAGCGGCTGGGCCCATGATAATATTCCTACAATTTTAAACGTGGGACAAGCAAGTCCTTGTGATCATAACAAATTGGGCTCCATTCAGAAGTGATCTGCAAAAGAGATGAAATTGAGTCCTGTTCCGCTAGAGCAGACTAGATCTTCAGCACACAGCCTATCAAGGTAAACTGCTGGGGTATGTCTACACTACAGCATTATTATGAAATATGTTATTTCGAAATAGTTAATTTGAAATAGTTTATTTTGAAATAACACGTCTACACGCAAAATGCATTTCGAAATAGCTTTTTGCTATTTTGAAATAGTGCGTCCACACTGAGTGGACGCTGAATCACATTTAAGGCTGGCCGGAACCAGATCCGGCAGGGCATCAGGTCAGGAGTTACTTTGTGTGGCTCCTGCCTGAGGCTATCCGAGGCCTATGCTTAAAGGGACTCCCCCTGGACAGCCAGTTCTCAGATTTCACTGCTTGCTTGCCTACCTCGATGAGGGACAGCAAAGCATTTTGTCTCTGCGTGCTCTGCTTGCCCTCACGTGGGACACGACAGCACTCTGCAACACAGAGCTGGAGCTGCCCCTGGGCACTCTGGTGCTTCTTTTGGATGTGTTGCTCAGGGCTTGGCTGCACTTTCTGCAGGCTGCCATCCGGGAGGTCCATCAGGGGGCTGTCAGTATCCAGGAGGCCCTGCGGAGAACTTCTAACCTGAGGAGCACTAAAAGCCTCCCTGGGGTCTGCCCCACTGGGGGCTTGTGCCTCATTTCTCCCTCATGTTCTTCCACTTACCCCTCCCTAAACCCCCTTCCTGCTGTCAAATAAAATATATGTATTTTTATGAACACAAACTCTCTCTATTTAACAAAACTGGGGGGGGGGATGAAACTTTGAGACTGGGGAAAGAAGGAGGAAGTGGGGAGAAGAAAGGGTGGGAGAGGTGAGGGGGAAACCTGGGAGGAGAAAGCTGGAAGGGGGAAGCTCAGGGCTCAGGGTTCGGGGGGGCGGGGTCTCGCTGGACCAACTTGATTTTCATGCAAACCTGCTCCTAGGTTTGCATGTGGCCTTTGGTGGCCAGGCTGGCAGCTATCCTGCCACAAACAGCTGCGTTCCTCCTTCTAGTGTAGAGATCATGGATGTCGGGAGCATCCCTCCCAAACCTGAATAAGGTCCATGGTCTCCACCCTGGACCAGGAAGGCTCCCACCTTCTCTGGGCCCTGGCAGGCTCTTGGGAGCTGGCAGACTACTCCTGGGGAGTGGTGGAGGGCTGGCTGCCAGTGGCTTGCTGGCTTATGTTTTGGGGCCACTGGGTCAGGGGCAGTGGCTGCTGGCTCTGGGCTGGCAGGCTTGGAGTGCCCAGAGTCAATCTCTTTAAGGACTCCAGGGAGGGGGTAGGGAGAGGAGTGTTCTTGGTTGAGGCTAGAGTGGCCACCAGGGCACCCTGGGAAGGCTGGAGGCCCCCTATTTCAATATAAGTGTCTACACAGCACTTATTTCCAAATAGCTATTATGAATTTGGCGTTATTCCTCATAGAATGAGGTTTACCAAATTCAAAATAAGCACTCCACTATTTCGAATTAATTTCAAAATAGCGGTTTGGTTGTGTAGATGCTAGTAAAGTTATTTTGAAATAATGGCTGTTATTTTGAAATAACTTTGCTGTGTAGACATACCCTTAGAGAGCTGTGAGACATTTTGTTTACAGGGACTGTGGGTAGGCATGGTCCCCCACGTTCCCTAGGGGCTCAGAATGACTAACTGTGACCACTGGGGGTTGTGGGTGCTCATGCCTGGGGATGGTCAATGTAACTAAATGTCTTGCAGCCCGCCATCTGATTATCCTGGTGGACCATGGGCCAAAGGTTGCCAACCCTGAACTAGCTGATCAAAACACAGTATTCTCTTCTGACTTTAAAATCCCTGAACCTATATTCTCTGATAGCTTTACAATCTACTAGCTCTTTTAACATGCAAGGAATTCAAAACAGGTGGAATTTAAATCTCCAGCACCCAGTGGAAGGTGTAGGAAAAGGCACAAGTTTAAAATATCCATGTCCCACTTTAATTCACATCTGCTGGCTCCCTGGCATATATTTGTTACTAATTAAAACTCTCTTAAAGATCAATGGATAGGCTGTAAATAAATTATAGACAGGCTGTAAATAAATCTAAAAGACAAACAATTTATTCCAACATAAGCACCATTTTTTAAATCTAGCCTGGCACGTCCACTCATTTTATGATATGGAATCGTTTTACTTCATTCCATTCTTAACTTACAAATTATAAGGCTTGCTAATAAAGAGGGGGAAAAAATCTGTGTTCGTATGTCTTTGGTTAGAATAATAGAATAAATTAATGCTGTAGCACTATAAAAGCAAAAGGCAAGTAGATGTGCCACCAGCACTATCCCTAATAGCCTCTGCCTGAAGGCCATCAGATAAATAAGTAATTCGCTAAATATGGGTTCCTAATTATCTGAATTATTTTTGTTGAAGGATAAAAAGTATGGAATAGGTATAGTTCTATGGTCTGAGAAAAATGTTTCAGCTTCAAGTAGAATTTTTTTATGGACTGATTGTGAGACATTGCTTTAAATAGCATCCGAATTTCATTCCCACCTAAATCATTGTGTATCTGGATTAAGAATTTCCTAGTGCAGGAAATGAAATTAAAATTATAAAAAATCTGTGAAATATAGCAATTGGTTGGTGACATTTTCAAATGATAGTGTGTCCCTGGAATAAGATCAAATATTGCATTCAGGATGTTTATCATATGTGAAATACCATGATGCCAATAGTTTTCCATTTAACCAAGCAAAATGTTGTTTCCTAATGCTCTCTATCAGCATCTGGCTGATACTTATTATAATTACAAACGGGTAGGACTGTGATCTTGGCAGTGTTTTTCCCTTTTCCTGTTTCTTCTTCTTCTCCACTCCTCCCCTTTCTGTCTTCTTTTTATTGCCACGCTCCTCCTCCCTTTTTTTTTCTTCCTTTTCTTTCCCCTTTACCTTTCTAATCTCTGATTCTTTCCTGTTTCCAGCTTATTCTCTTCTTTATTCCAGTTTTCATTTTCTTTATCTGTCCCTTGTCTCCTCTTCCTTTTTTCTCCATCTTCCTCTTTCCTTCTTTTTCCTCATTATCTCTTCATATTTTCTTCCTTTTCTTTTCAATTCCTTTCTCTGCTCTTTGTCATCTCAATCAGTTCCTCTGCTTCTCCTTTTCCCTCAGTTATCTTTCTTCTTCAATTCTATTCAAAATATCTACCAGTGTCTGCCAGCGACCGACCTAGTGATATTCACCATCAGGATAGGGTTTCTCCAAGTGTTTGGGATTTAAATTGCAATACAAAAAACTTGTCTGTCTTTGGGAATTTATCCCTTCCATTCAATTGTTGTTCTTCACTCCTGATGCATGGCAAGTTGCTAAGTAGCATGATGTTATCTCTTCTGTCTTTTTCCTTTTCCCTAAGGTTATGCAAAATGTTTTATGTTTCCTTTTTAATGGTAGGTTTTCTAGTATTTCTTTAGTCACCATGTCATTGACAAGTATTTTATTATTTTTGTATAAAGCTAGCTAGAAAGCTAATTTAGATGCACAAATAACTTGCCGTGGGTTCAATCTGGGATCATATAGTTACTTAAGGAGCTAACAGTTGCAAATAATATAAATGGCAACAAATTTCAGTATTTCACTACACTGTTACACTTACTCGGCTTTATTTTGGTGTAAGTATGGTTTATTGTATGCTTTTTATGGAAATAATTATCAAGCACTAGTTGTCTGGAATATGCAGAATATCATGCGGGAGGGCAAGATGCTGCATCTGTGAATCCAAGGTTGTAGAAAAAGTGCATCACTATGCATCATATGGTCTATTATGAAGAACTGTATGTCGATGAAATTAAAAATATTAGGGCAGAGACTCAGTGGGTAGAAAGTGTGATTATGTCATTGAAATAGATGGCCTGTGATAATTTACACCGACAGAGGGTTCACCCCATTGTATCATAATAAATAAAGAAGAGGCAGAGTTACACCTGGGTGTGTAACTTTCATTGTATCAACTCTTGATTGATTAAGACATACAGTTAATGAAAGACGTTCACAGAGATGGGTTTAAGTTGCTGGCCTCAGTTACATGAATGTAACAATGAAGGAAGTAAGAACATAAGAATGACCATACTGGGTGAGACCAAAGGTCTAGTTAGCTCAGTGTCCTGTTTGTGAACAGTGGCCTATACCAGATTTTCCAGAAGGTAAATTACACAACAGGTAATCCTCACGTGATCCCTCCCCAGTCACCCACCTCCAGAGAAAGAGAGACTAGGGACTCTATTCCTTCCCATCCTAGCTAATAGCCATTGATGGACCTAACCTCCATGAATCTATCTAGCAATTTTTTGAACCCTGTTAAAGTTCTAGCCTTCACCACATCCTCTGACAAGGAGTTCCATAGGTTGACTGTGTGCTGAATGAAGAAAAACTTTCATTTGTTTGTTTTAAACCTGCTGCCTATTAATTTCATTTGGTGACCCCCTATACTACAATGAACTATTGGAAAAAGGTATGCACATTTGGAAGAGGCTTTTCTGAAATTTGGCCCAACTACACTGGGCGTATTTTGGGAAAAGCCTCTTCTTTTGGAAGAGCCCTTCTTTCTTGTGAGAGGAGGAAGATGGAGCTTCTGAAAGAGCATGTCTGCTTGTCCGCAAAAAAAAAAAAAAAAAAAAAAAAAGCGGAAGAGCAGACTCATTCCCAAATTCCATAATGTAGACATAGCCTTATTGTGGGAATAAGTAAATAACTTTTCCTTATTCACTTTTTCTATACCAGTCATGATTTTATAGACCTGTATCAGCTGAAAGGTACAAGTCTTTTTAATCTCTCTTCAAATGGCACCCGTTCCAAACCCCTAATCATTTTTGTTGCCCTTTTCTGAACCTTTTCCAATGCCAATATATTTTTTTCTGAGATGAGGTGACCACATCTGTACACAGTATTCAAGATGTGGGCCTACCATAGTTTTATATAGAGGCAATAAGATATTTTTTGTCTTATTCTCTATCCCTTTTTAATGACTCCTAACATTCTATTTGTTTTTTTGACTGCCGCTGCACATTGAGTGGATGTTTTCAGAGAACTATCCACAATGACTCCAAGATCTTTCTGTAGCCTTTAATACAAGATGCAAGAAATTAGTAGATATTTCAGAAAATGAACACAACAGGAGTATTATGTAAACTATTAAGCCAATTAACTGCATAGAAAATTAAAGGATATGCATATTTGGAGAAAATAATACACTGTTTCTTCATAAGTAGTTTACTAGAAAATGGTAGCACTCTTACTTTATCCTAAGCTTCAGAAGGTTGGAACATTCTTGATGTACTTAGTAAAAAGAAAACATCTTACATTTCATCAATGTTTTGAAGCAGGCTTGTAAATCTCTTCCTTTAGGGAAAAAATACCTATAACTAATATTTTTCTACTGATTTATTAGATATGCCATTGAGTGAATGGATGGCACAGGGAAATCATGGAGGCGACTTTTGTAACAGATTCACTTTTAATCAGAGGTTTAAATCAGGTCAAGGATAAGAGTCACTAATGGCTATGAAGTGCCTAATATGTAATGAGTTCATGATCTCAGTCCAGTTCATAGTGGGCCACACTGCATAACCAACGTATTTCTATCATTCTGTATTTGACATTCTCAAATATTATTTAATACAAACCAGATTCCTTGATTTGAAGTATGTATCTTACTGCAGGTATAGTGTATGCAAATTAGTTCATATGATTCTAGTTGTGTGCTTCTCTTTTTTTGTTGTATAAAGAAAAATTGCATGTTGAATTGTTTCAGCAATATCCATTTAAACAGAAACTTTCCACATAACATAGTCACTCTCTTTTCTTCAATACTTTCTCATGTTTTCCTAAAGCCAAGGTAAATTACTGACATCTTCTCTTTCTCAATATTTTTCATAGCTCTTCATGAAATGTGCATGTGTATTAAGAATTATTTTATATTTATAAAGTATGCTGATAATTCTTAATGAAATGCTGACTTATTAGGCATTCCCCTGCTATGTCATTAATGAGTGTTTCTAGTTTACAGTATTAATTTCCCCCAAAGCTGTAGTGCAATAAGAGTTCCACTTTTCATTATCATCTGAAGGCTTATTAATGGCCTTTGTGAAATGAATTGATGGTTTAAATCCTATTTCTAGCAGACAATCCTCACAAAACAGTACCTCATTTGACACTAATTGACACCCTTTTTACAATTTCAGTAAGGAGGTCAAGGACAGCTGATTGAAGGCTGATTTTATTCTTTCACTGATAAAAATGGTTTCCTCTAGTTCAGGGTTGATGCACAGTAGTGGGGAAATGTGGGTAGTTAGCACTGCCTGGTCTGAAGCTAAATGGAAGTTTTCAGACTCTAAGGCTGTCCGTGCAGTGTCTTCCGCAAACATTACCTCCATATTCTAAATTAAACAAAACAACAACCAAGTATCCCACTTTCCTAAAACTGTTGAAGTTCTGGAGCAGAACTACAGCATTAAGGAACCACACTATGAGGAAGACCAAGGATGATCAGCTAGAGATTAGAACTTCCACATCCTGAAACCAAAATGTTAGATTGATTTTTATTGGATCAGTGGTACCTCTTCAGTGTTCCTAATCCAATATATCTACTAGAGTTTGCCCACTCATTAACTGTGGAATGGAGCAAGGGTAGCACCAATGCTTTTCGCACTTTGCAAATGTTCTACTTTTTTATCATTTGCTCTAGAATGATCTTGATTATTTTCTGTCTTTGTCTGATCCCCACTGTGGTACTCCGAGTGCAGAAGAGCCCACAAAGAATTTAAATATACCTTGTCTCTACAGACTCTGCTTACAAAAACTCCCGAGAGTCACAGGTTTACTGATTTTGGGGGGTAGCCGGCACCATCAAGTGATTTACCCTAAAAAATGGGGGGGGACTTGAATTACACCCCCCTGGGAGTACCCCAAGCTTTTCTGCCATAAGAGAACTTGAAAAAGGAAAGAGGAAAAACAAGCTGCAGTCTATGGTAGCTGATCTCTTAGCCTGAGGCATACAGACACACACAGACAGATCTCCTGTACTTTCCAGGACACAAGAATCAAATAATCACCTTAAAAAGCAATTTTTATTACATAACAAAAGCTATACTTAATAAAGCATATTTGATTGTTGGGTATTACAGAGCAACTAAGTAAAACAAATTAAACACAGAGAAAATCTCTGGGAACAACTCTTAGATGATGAATGGGGGATGCATACATTCACACAGAGCAGTTGAAACCAAACCACAAAAATAAAGAAAAATACCCTGGTCATGACTGGATACACTTTTTCCCTTTATTTACTCATGATCCCGTCTGGATTCAGTTCAGTTCTATGCCCTGAATTCCTTGGAGGCATGGAAATCTTGCCTGTGTTTGAATAATTCTGTGTGTCAACCCCTGGTTTAACTCTCCCACAAAAAGAAAGCAGGCAAGGTGTCTTATACAATTCAGATTTCAGCACTCTAGCCTCATTGATTCTTCTGTCTCCCTGCCAACAACCCTGCTGTGACATCCACTGATCTTCCAGTCCCAAGTCTCCCTAAGCCATCTCCCCTACAGTGTCCAGTCCTTCTTAGTAGATTGGCACAAAAGCTTTCAAGTCTGCTTCCTCCAGAGAGACAGAGCTACCCTAGCCTGTTAGTTTGTCTGAGGATTTTTTACCCATCAGTTATATTCACAGCACTGGGCTGTTTTGTAGTAAAAACAAGAGTAAGTTAATTAACAAAGTTAGTAAGTTAATTAACAAGTAAGAATTTTAGATACAGTTATGATTATGGCTAAAACAAAACACGCTTTCTGGTGACTCATACTTAACTTCAACAAGTTACAGTACAATGGTGACCTAAGCATGTATCTTACCTACAATTAGTTTCCAGAGATTTCCAAATCCCTTCATTGAAAAGATCCACTTTTCTGAGTGCAAATGCTCTGGCCCCATGTATCCATTCAATAATGGATAACAAAATGGCTTCTTGTCTCTGCTCATATCTTCCAAGGTTCATTGACTCTGACTCAAAAGTCAAAAAGTTTTCCTGGGGGTTCAGTTAGTCTCCATCTTCCATTGAGTTTAAGTGATAAGTGTCCGTCTCCCCCCCCCCCCCCACACACACACATCTGCTTGCCTTATGACTTTACTTAATTTACATATCACTGCCCTTTTCATTGACTCTGGTGTCTCACTTTGGTTCATTTACAATGGTGATGCAGTCAAATCGGCTAACCAACAGTCCTTTTCGAGTTCAGGCTGAGCTTAAGTGTTGCCTGTCAAATCATTTTAGGAGCATATTTCTAGCACATGATTGTAACCCTTAAGACTCCATCCAGGGCTGGCCTTACCATGAGGTGAACTGAGGCAGCTACCTCAGGTGCCAGACTGTGTACGTGTGTGTGTGTGGGGGGGACACTAGGACCCAGAGTGTAGAAAATTGTCTGCTGCTGGTGCATATGTATTTTCTCTGCTCTAGATGCACAGTACAATGAGAGGAGTATAACAGGAAGAAGGCAGAATTGAGAACTTTCAAAGTTTTGGCCTAAGCGAGGGAGTATGGGGCATCATTTGAGCTCCCTGCCTTCAGGTGCCAAAATGTTGTGGGCCAGCCTTGACTCCACCTCGGCATGTATGATACAATAATATTAATTATCAGACTATTAGCACTCTATTTAAGTAACCTGAATGTGCCGCATACTGCACAACATAAGGCAAGGAAAAAGACAGAGAATAAGGGAGTGTGTGTGTGTGTATGGGGGGGGGGGATCTTTTAAACATAGTGCTCATTTTTAGATCTAATTCAGGTATCAAGAAAGTGTACTTGAGAGCCAGGGAAGTCAGGGCTATCATGTGTGCCCATACCCTTGCTTTACATGGGGAAAAGTGATATGAAGGAATGTGATGCGCCTGTACCATATCCATCAATTTGTCTTTTGTTATTATGGGACTTTATTTAAAACTGTGGTTTAAATGTCTTGTCTCTTTGTGGTTCTCAAACACTCACACATCTCAGACACTGCGCCAAAGGATTAATGCCCACAAAACAGATATCAGACAAGATCACAAAGAAAAAACAGTCTCTTTCCATTTTAACCAGAAAGGACACTCTCTCAACGACTTAACCACCTGCATTCTGCTACAAAGACCTTTTACATCTGCACTTGAAAGGGAATCCTCTGAACTGTCATTCCTGTTAAAATTCGACACTCTCCGGGAAGGAATGAACAAACAATCAAACTATCTTACCCATTACCAAGATAGCTTCCCCAATTATCACCTCTAATACCATTAGCTCACAGACATCCCACTCTCCCCACCTCTAATATCATCAATTCACAGACACTTACCTTCCTTCCTTCTCCCCCCCCCCCCCCCCCCGTATCACCCTCCTGTTCTGAAATGTGATTTGTCCTTTTCATGTGTGTTCATTTTTTTAATTGTATCCTTTGGTATATATGATTGTGACTATTTTCTTCCACTATTTGATCTGAGGAAGTGGGTCTGGCCCATGAAAGCTCATCGTCTAATAAACCATCTTGTTAGTCTTTAAAGTGCTACATTGTCCTGCATTTTGCTTCAGCTACCCCAGACTAACACGGCTACATTTCTATCACTGATGGATTGTGCAGCCAAGATAGCTTTATAGGTAACAAACACAGTGCAGCTGTCAGCTGTGTAGTGAAAATGTCAAAAGAAGTGAAACATTCGAAGTGCAAACAAATCCAGCAGTACCAATGACAATACACTGACTTCCATTAATGGACTTACATGACAGGGAGCAACATTAACAAGGTAGATTTGCCCATTCACATTTCTGTTTCAGGAGTTCACTCATTGCCTCATGTCCCACTCAGAAATGTCCATCGGCTGCAGTGGTGTGGCAGAAGGCCCATTGGCAAGAGTTGCCCAGGGACAGTCTATACACTAGTAGGGAGTGAGAGTGGTGCTGAAGTCTGCTGCTTTCAGGCTAAATGATTGCTCAGACAGGTCCCTCCACTGTGTAATCCGGCTCTCTCCCTGTTGTGCTGAAAGCATTCCACTCCAATCCATCCTCCCTCATCTCCCTTTCCCTACTGGGCTCCAGCATCTGCCTCTGCACCACGAGGTTCTGCTCCAACCTGTGGCTGAAATTGTTCTATGTGTCCTTTTCCCTGTGGATTCAAGAGCTTTACCACAAGAGGCCTGGGTGGGAACCTGGCTCCAACACAGTAGGATGCCCTGAAAAGGCAATGTAAGACAGTATCATTTTTTTGCCTAGGAAAATAAAGAAAAATTACTTTTATCTCCTTCGTAGGCTTTATTCCATCTCTCTCTCTCTCTCTCTCTCTCTCCATTTGCCTGCTCAGTAGCAGCTACGTCCCAGCTCAGCAGCCCACCAAGTCAATGGCAAATATTTCTCTTTTATTTCATTTTTTGAAAAATCCAACCCTTTTTGCCCTATGTGGGGCAAACGGGAGACCTTTGCCAGTGAAGGTCTCCTTCACATTATTTCATGTTCCGGCAGGCAGGATCCCAAATGTTGCTAGATCTGAGAATCTCAGTTTAGGAAGGTCCAACCTGTCTAGTCCCATGTCTGACCTGGGGCTATATAAATTGTAAATTTCTTTTAAAAGTCTCTAGGGGTATGTCTACACTACAAAGTTAGTTCGAACTAATGGACGTTGGTTCGAACTAACTTTCATAGACGCTACACTAGCGCTCCGTTAGTTCGAACTAGGTAATCCTCATTCCACCAGGATTAAGCCTAGTTCGAACTAGCTAGTTCGAATTAAGGGATGTGTAGCCCCTTAATTCGAACTAGTGGGAGGCTAGCCCTCCCCAGGTTTCCCTGGTGGCCACTCTGGCCAACACCAGGGAAACTCTACTGCCCCCCTCCTGGCCCCAGACCTCTTAAAGGGGCACGGGCTGGCTACGGTGCCCGTGCCAGGTGCAAGCCTGCCAGCACCCAGCCAGCAGACCCTGCACCTGGCACGGATCGAGCCAGCCACCCGATGCCCCCCCAGCCCTCCCCCTCTTCCCGGAACCAGGCTGGCGGCTCCCGGGAGCTTGCCCGGGACCGCAAGAGGCGGGCACCCGCCTGGGCTAGTGCGGACATCGTGGACCTCGTCCACGATCTCCGCACTAGGCACAGGAAAGTGGCCGGCTAGGGCAGGAGAGCTGCCAGCCTGGCCACCCAGGAACAGGTGTGCAAGAGAATCAAGGGGGTCCACTGAGACCCCCGACCCTGAGCCCTGAGCTTACAATGGCCGTCCTGGGTCAGACCAAAGGTTCATCTAGCCCAGTAGCCTGTCTGCCGACAGCAACCAACCCTAGGAACCCTGGAGGGGATGGACCGAAGACAGTGACCAAGCCATTTGTCTCGTGCCATCTCTCTCTAGCCTTCCACAAACCTAGGGCAGGAACACCACTCCTACCCTCCGGCTAATACCACTCCATGGACCCAACCTCCATGACTTGATCTCACTTCCCTTTAAACACTGTTCCAATTTTAGCCTTCACAGCCTCCGGCAGCAAGGAGTTCCACAGGTTGACTCTTTGCTTTGTGAAGAACAACTTTCTGTTACTAGTTTGAAGCCTGCTACCCATTCCTTTCCTTTGGTGTCCTCTAGTCCTTCTATTATGGGAAGTAATGAAGAACTTTTCTGTATGCACCCTCTCCACCCAACTCCTGCTTTTAGAGACCTCTATCCTGTCCCCCCTCCGTCTCCTCTTTTCTAAGCTGAAAAGTCCCAGGGTATGTCTACACTAGAAAGTTAGTTCGAACTAACGGACGTTAGTTCGAACTAACTTTCCTATGCGCTACACTAGCGCTCCGCTAGTTCGAATTTGAATCGAACTAGCGGAGCGCTTAGTTCGAACTAGGTAAACCTCATTTTACGAGGACTAACGCCTAGTTCGAACTAGCTAGTTCGAACTAAGGGCTGTGTAGCCCTTTAGTTCGAACTAGTGGGAGGCTAGCCCTCCCCAGGTTTCCCTGGTGGCCACTCTGGCCAACACCAGGGAAACTCTATGCCCCCCTCCCGGCCCCGGACCCCTTAAAGGGGCACGGGCTGGCTACGGTGCCCGTGCCAGGTGCAAGCCTGCCAGCACCCAGCTAGCAGACCCTGCACCTGGCACGGCACAGAGCCACCCACCCGATGCCCCCCAGCCCACCCCCTCTTGCCGGGACCAGGCTGGCGGCTCCCGGGAGCTTGCCCTGGACCGCAAGAGGCGGGCACCTTCCTGGGCTAGTGCGGACATCGTGGACCTCGTCCACGATCTCCGCACTAGGCACAGGAAAGTGGCCGTCTAGGGCAGGAGAGCTGCCAGCCTGGCCACCCAGGACCAGGTGTGCATGAAAATCAAGGGGGTCCACTGAGACCCCCGACACTGAGCCCTGAGCTTACAATGGCCGTCCTGGGTCAGACCAAAGGTCCATCTAGCCCAGTAGCCTGTCTGCCCACAGCGGCCAACCCTAGGGACCCTGGAGGGGATGGACCGAAGACAATGACCAAGCCATTTGTCTCGTGCCATCCCTCTCCAGCCTTCCACAAACTTTGGGCAGGGACACCACTCCTACCCTCTGGCTAATAGGACTCCATGGACCCAACCTCCATGACTTGATCTCACTTCCCTTTAAACTCTGTTCTAGTTCTAGCCTTCACAGCCTCCTGCAGCAAGGAGTTCCACAGGTTAACTATTTGCTTTGTCAAGAAGAACAACTTTCTCTTACTAGTTTCAAGCCTGCTACCCAGTCCTTTCCTTTGGTGTCCTCTAGTCCTTCTTTATGGGAACTCAGGAAGAACTTTTATGAATGCACCCTCTCCACCCAACCCCTGCTTTTACAGACCTCTATCCTGTCCCCCCTCCGTCTCCTCTTTTCTAAGCTGAACAGTCCCAGTCTCTGTAGCCTCTCTTCATCTGGGACCTGTTCCCAACCCCTGATCATGTTAGTTGCCCTCCCCTCTCCCAGCCTTTCTCTTCCCCTCTCCCACCTCCTTTTCCCAGTCTCCCCCAGTTTTTTTCAATAAAGACAGAGTCAATGTTGGAAGAAACGTTATCTTTATTTTGTACATCAATAAGAAGGGGGGCTAGGGAAGGGCAAGTGGAAGGAGGTGAGGGAGGAATGGGGTACGAGCCCCCGATGGGGAGGACTGGGCTGGCTCTGCGGGCTTCTGGGGGTGGAAGCTCTCCTGCAGCCCCCCAATTACTCCCTCTCCCCAGATGGCAGCCTGCGGCAAGTGCAGCCGGGCTGATGGCCGAGTGGTGTGATGTGCCCAGTGTGGGCACTCAGGGCACTCCAAGCCAGAACTTCTTTGCAAGCGGGGCACCCCTTAGAACTGTGTGTCCGGGGTGGGGGTCGGGACCCTTTAAGCGCAGCCCTCGGCTAGCCTGAGACAGTATCTCCATGCTCTAAGTCCTCCTCTGATGCCCTGCCGGCACTGCTTCCGGCCATCCTTAAGCCCTGTTCAGAGTCCACTCAATGTGGACTTACTAGTTAGAACTAGCAAAACGCGATTTCGAACTAGTTTTTAGTTCTAGATGCGTTAGTTCGAACTAGCTTAGTTCGAATTAACTAATTCGAACTAAGTTAGTTCGAACTAGCGCTGTAGTGTAGACGTACCCCCAGTCTCTTTAGCCTCTCTTCATATGGGACCTGTTCCCAACCCCTGATCATTTTAGTTGCCCTCCCCTCTCCCAGCCTCTCTCTTTCCCTCTCCCACCTCCTTTTCCCAGTCTCCCCCAGTTTTGTTCAATAAAGAGAGATTCTATTTTTGAACACAATTGTCCTTTATTTTGTACATCAGGAAGGGGGGTTAGGGAGGGGTAAGTGGAAGGAGGTGAGGGAGGATTGGGGCACGAGCCCCTGATGGGGAGGACTGGGCTGGCTCTGCGGGCTTCTGGGGGTGGAAGCTCTCCTGCAGCCCCCCATTTGCTCCCTCTCCCCAGATGGCAGCCTGCGGCAAGTGCAGCCGGGCTGATGGCCGAGTGCTGTGTTGTGCCCAGTGTGGGCACTCAGGGCAATCCAAACCAGGACTGCTTTGCAAACGTTGCACCCCTGAGAACTGTCTGTCCGGAGTGGGGGTCGGGACCCTTTAACTACAGCCCTCGGCTAGCCTGAGGCAGCAGCTCCATGCTCTAAGTCCTCATCTGATGCCCTGCCAGCACTGCTTCTGGCCATCCTTAAGCCCAGTTCAGGGTCCACTCTGTGTGGACATGCTAATTCGAATTAGCAAAACGCTAATTCAAACTAGTATTTTAGTCTGGATGCGTTAGTTCAAATTAGCTTAGTTCGAATTAACTAATTCGAACGAGGTTAGTTCAAATTAGCGCTGTAGTGTAGACATACCCTTTTGAGATAGTCTTCATCTTATTTTCTATCCCTTTTTTAATAATTTCAAGCATCCTATTGGCTTTTTTGACTGCTGCTGCAGACTGTGTGGATGTTTTCAGAGAACTATACATGATAACTCCAAGATCTCTTTCCTGATTAGTTGTAGGTAAATTAGCCCCCATCATATTGTATGTATAGTTGGGGTTATTTTTTCCAAAGCGCATTATTGACCCCACAGAAAAAAAAATGATTGTAGGAGTCACTGACTTACTAGCAGCCCCCTGGGATGAGGCTCTACAGTAGCCCATGTAGAATGTAGGATTTAAACGAGTGGCAGACAAAATATAGATCTGGCTCCAAGCTGCCAGCTCTGGCCTGAGGCCTAGCAGGACCCATGAGCAGGTTCCCTGCCTGCCCTGACCCTGCATGCATATACTCATACCTCCTCCCAGACCCCACACCTTATCCTACTCCCCAGTCCCCTCCCAGGTCACAACCCCCTCCTTCACAAAATTTCCTTCCCAAATCCTACAATCCCTCCCCTGCTCCACAATCCCTTACCCAAGATCCCTTCTGCACCCAACCTCCATCCCAGACCCTGCACCTCCTCCAGGTCAGTTTGGCAGTGACCTAAAAATTGTTTGCCTTCCTCTGCAGTATGTGGGTTTAAGTTACTGACCGGGTTATCTGGGTATAGTTCTCTTAATCATTTCCTTATAGTGCAGGACACTGGTCCTCACCTAAATCCCACTTATTCTAAGATTATAGCATATAATAGTCTAGTCTCCTGTGGGTTATACTATTTTGGTCTAATTTCAGTTGTTGTGTGGGCACTGGGTGGAGATATACAGGACAGTCCCTTCTCGCCATAAACTCTGAGACTGAATAAACCGATAGGTGACTGCTGGTGCAGAAGGATGAGGTAGAAAGTAAAAAAAAAAAAAGGATATTGGAGGATTGTGGGAAGGCACTGTAAGTTTGGAAGCCTGAGTTATAGCCTGCGTCTGCACTGAAAGGTAGGTGGGTGCGTGACAACCCAGGTTAAACTGAAACTCAGGCTTTAATATATACCCCAGTTAGGTCACAAAGTGTAGGTTCAAATCACATATAAACCCAGCTTGTAGGTTTTTGTGTGTGGACACTGGAGCGTTTGGTTTAAAAACCAGGTAAGAGTCTGGGTTAACTGATACCCTGATTTGTTTCCTTTTCACTTGGTAATAAGTGCCCCACCAGAGGCCCAGTCCAATAAAATTTTTAAACAGAAGTGTAATTTTTAGCACAACAATAGTCAGATAATTTCAGTGGAACTAGTCACATGCTTAAAATCACTCTTGCTTCCATGCCTTGCTGAATCAGGATCTAATTGCCATAGCTAGCTCCTCCTTGGCTACTTTTAGAGCAGATCAGTTGAAAAAAAAATAAGGAATCGTATTTTCAACAAAATGTGCCCAAATCTATCAACTCTATTATGCAGAATAGGTCATTTGACCTACTCTAGGAGGTTTTGAGTTAATAGTTATTTCCAGCTAACTAATTGTTGATGCTGGCTGGTCTGAGGCCTTTTCACTAATACCCTCTGCAGGATAATCTTGTTTTTATCTGGGCTGCAGAGGCCATTCCTACTAATCAGTTCTTAAAGGCTTACAGTACATCTTCAAAAATGAGTGTGATAGTCCCATACATGCAAGTGTCTGGAGAGGAGCAAAAGTGGGCAGAGAGTTGGGGGAGGGGAAAATGGAAGATGGGGAACCAATGCAGAAGTCCTCTGCAAAGAGGTGACTATTTGGGGCCAGAGAGAAACCAGAGAGTGTGCAGCTCTCTCATGGAGAAACCCCATGGGCATCTGTGCAAGAATTAACTTTGTTTTCTGTAACTTTTAACTCAGATCTGCAACTGTATAGCCCCCTGGAGCAATGTGTATTGTATTGCACAAACAGAGAAGTAAATGGCATCAGAGTTACTAAGGAAACCAAATGGCTAGGGAGCAGTTTGAAGTGGTAACCCCTTCCTTTGTTCTTTTTCCAGAGTGAGAGATTTTTGTGGAGATATGGAGGCAAAATATTGTTCTTAGGCAAATTCTTCCCCTGTGTCCTCTCTATGGGAGAACTTTGCTGAGTTTTCTGTCACTTTGCCTCCCTCCATACTCTGGGTTTTGCCCTTATAGGGTGTGATATGATCTCCAGTACGTCATCTTAGATCTCCTCTGAGCCTACAGAGTTTCTTCCTTAATTCAGAGGAAATAGTAGAACTGGGTAGACTTTATCCACTGCAATAATTGTAAAGCTGTGCCTTACAGCTCTTTGAAAAATGTCTTCTACTATATACAATTGTATCTCTACTCCAGACCTCACACATCTTGAAAAGCCATGGCAACTGTGAAACTATTCCAGTACAAAAGAATAAATAAAGGAGGTCATGCTGTCCACATACAAAACAGCTTTTCCCATCTGGTGGCACACAATTACACAAGTCCCTTCGCATGAACCACTTACTGCTGCAAGCCTTGCATAAAAGGTCAATCCTTTTTTTTTTATGTCCCATTTACCTTTGACGGGCAATATCTGACAGTTTGGATTTATCATAAGCATTCAGTGAAGAGCAGCTCTGTGTCACTGTGGCTTAGAACGTTCAAAGAAAATGGGTGTAACTCAGTAGTATATAGTTTGCAGAGCATTGTGACCCTATTCAAGGCAGGCAACATGCCACAGAAAAACTAGACAGAGATCTTTTATTATTAATTTATAATGAATGCAGTGTAATAGCATGTACTTTCTTAAATAATTAGGAGTATAACTAGTTTACTCTGATAGTGTTGTGTAAATAGCCTAAAATAAAAAAAGAGCTAAGATTTAATTGTCCCAACAAACCTCTTCCTCCTCTACCTGTATATTAATTACTGATAGTTGATTATCTCCAGTAGTAAACACAGTTCACCCACTTGTAGTTGGTTCACTCTGAATCTCTGAGAAAGCTGCTAGCCTCTTCGCAATCCTACTTGTGCTGTAAACTCCTCCTTCCCTGACCAAAGCACAAATTGCTCTCTTGTGGTAAGCGTGTCTTCAGCGTGACTGGCTACACATGACTAATCTCCAGTGAATCAGTTTGTTACCCTTTAGACTGCATAAACTGTGAAGCACACACAGAGTGCAGCAGGCTATATGTACACGATTATACAGGAAGGATGGCTCATAGCATGTAGGGGGAGCACTTATGCTTAAAATGCTAATTTTTGTGAAATGTTAGCTGCTGACTCAGAGGCTAAGTGCACCTACATAGTCTCTTTTTTTACAGCTTAACAACCCGCTCTCTGGCACACGCAAATATATATATTTTAAAGAGCAAAATTATCTTTTTTCAGCAAGTGGATTGCTCACAATAATATGCTCACGCTTCCCTAGCAGTGCTTAAGAGAGTCATTATTTTTTTATTAAACTGTTAATCAAAATATTAATACATGGAAAATTTGTGCAGTTCAGCTGCTCCGAAGGATGCTGTGATGGATTATGAAATAATACATGTGTGGGTGGAAATAGAGATGAGTGACAAATTCTGCATTTAACTTTGGTGTTTCAGATATGCTGCAAAATTTAGTGTATTGCAAAATAATTTACTGTGTTCAAGTATCATGTGCTTTGAGTGCAATTTTGTGGCCACAGACTACATGGTGGGCCAGGATCTGGCCCAGTCAAAATGAGGAGTAGTAAAACACACATCTTCCATGTGCAGTTGTATTAGTATTCCCCACACAGCTAGAAATCTGGGGGGTGAAGTAGGAGCTAAACACACCATACTCACTCCCTCTGAGCAACTGAGCGAGGAAACTGGGAGCTATAGTTCCACTATAGCAGCATATCAGCTACTGGAAGTTGACCATGTGAGGGGGGTAGTAACTTGCACCCAATGATTTAGGTCCTCCTTGAGCTATGGAAGGGAGCAGCAGAAAAGAAATTGTGATCATGGGTAGTGGGTGGATTTAGGGCTGAGAGAGGCAAGCCCCCAGCACTGCCTCTTCCACAGGAGGCAATTCCTACCACAGGAGCAAGCCTCCAGTCTCTGGTGTGAGCCTTCCCAGTCCTGGAACACAGGGAAGGCAGGTGATGCAAGGTCCCAGCCTCCCCAATCCTGGAGCACGGGAAAGGCAGGCATCCCTAGTATCCTACTCTGGAGCAGTCAGAGGGCATTGCCTCAGTATCCCCAGCCTCAGAACAGCCGAGGTCCAGGGGCAGCCCAGGAACCCCGCTGAAGCTGGGAGCAGAGTGTGGATTGGGCTGGGCTGGCAGTGTGGGAAGACAATGCGTTCCTCTGGCTTTTATACCTGTCACCCATGATTGTGATGCAGACTCAAGCTATAGCAACGTGTGCACTACAGACACTACCTGTGTGGCTACGTGCTGAAGTAAAAGTAGAGTGACCAGATGTCCTGATTTTATAAGACATTCCCAATATTTGAGGCTTTTTTATATAGACTCCTATTACCCCTCACATCCTGTCCTGTTATTCACATTTATTTAGTTCACATTAAGTGGAAGGAGGAGGGTGGGGCTGCGTCTACACTTTGCATTGAGTGCATAGTTACTCGTGGCACTGAAAGACTTCAGTGGAAAGGCAGTAGGTTGTTCTTGCTCCATTGAAAAACTCCGGCAGCTGGGAATTTCTGGAGCCTTTTCCCACTGCCTTCCCATTGCTGGAGCCTTTCACTATATCAGGGAAAGGCTGTTCCAGTGGGAAGGCTTCCCGGGAAAATGTATTAAAAATAGCATGCTAACCATGTATGCGGATGCACCCATGGCAGCTGAGTAAGTAGAGTCAGCATGCTGCTATAAATGTAGGTTTACCATCAGAGTCTAACCTAGAGCATAACATGAGCCATCGAATTTGTAATTCCTGCACCAAGCTCAGGTCTGCTGACTGGGGGAAGGGCAGAATGGGCAATTGCCCCGCGGCTTGGCAAATCTAAAGGGCTCAGAGTCCTGGGCCCAGTCACCGCTGGAGCACCATGGTATGCTCCAAGCAGGCTCTTAGGGCTTCCTGTGGAGTCCAGGGTACTACAAGCTTTGGGTAGCATGAGGGCTGGTGCTGTGTGCTGTAGTCTGGGTGGCACTGAGGGCTGGCTGCTCCAGCCCCGCCTCTTCTGTTTGAGGCCCCAACCCTAAGCCCCACCTCTTCTGGGGTGCAGAACATGCCCCCATCCACTCTTTGCCCAGGGACTAGCAAGGCTGTCAGCCCTTCTGACCAAGGTCAATAACTTTTGAATTACAGTATGTCTTTAAGAAAAATGTTTAATTTAGATTGTTACATTTCAAATGGTGGAGAATCTACCTCACGCTTTCCTTTGTAATCTGTTTCAAAGGTTAATTATCCTCCCTGTTAAAAATTGGTGCTATTTCCAGTTTACATATTTCTAGTTTCAATACTCAGATGTCAGAGCACATTATAATTTTAGTAGATAGACTACAGTGGCCTCTAGTATTAGATACTTTATCTCTATGTAGATATTTTCATATTGGAAGTCACTTCTTAAACAACTCTTTGAGAAGCCAAATAGCCTAATCCATTAGTATTTCATTGTACTGATATTTTCCAGTCTTCACATCATTCCTGTTGATCTATGAACTTTCTCTAATTTTTCAATATGTTTTTATAGTAGTTGAGCAATGAGCTAAACAAATTATTCAAGTAGTGGACTCTCAGCAACACAATATAAAAAAATAATATTATGTCCCTATTCTAATGTCTCCTTACTCCTCTATTTATAAATACAAGAATCATATAAGCCTTTTGTCCTGACCCTGCTATGAGAATGGGTTGGCATTGGTAGAGGATGATGGAGAAGGTATTAGATACCTGGAAACAGAACTCAGAACAGACAGATAAGTCAGTATGGGATAATTACTGGAAGATTATGCAGAATGCATTTGATTTATTCTTTGAAGTAGACAAGAAGGGAAAAGAGTGGAAAGGATTTGAGGAGAGAGTAAAAAGGCAGATAAAGGCTTTTTATCAGGTTTTTTTTTTTTTTGCATGGCATTTTATTCCTTTTTTCTCTATATCCTCTTAATGACAATGCTGGAACACAGGGCAAAAACTAGTCTCTTCCAGTCCTCTTTGTAATTTGCTGTTGCTTCCATCAGTAGAACAGAGTTGAGACTGACTGTTCTGCCCTCTTTACTGTGGGTATGTCTACACTACAGCACTAATTCGAACTAACTTAATTCGAATTAGTTCATTCGAACTAAGATAATTCGAACTAGTGCATCTAGACCTAAGAACTAGTTCGAATTAGCATTTTGCTAATTCGAACTAGCATGTCCACATTGAGTGGACCCTGAACCGAGGTTAAGGCTAGCCGGAAGCAGTGCCGGCAGGGCCTCAGGTTAGGACTTACAGCGTGGAGCTGCTGTCTCAGGCTAGTCGAGGGCTGTGCTTAAAGGGACCCAACCCCCACCCCGAACCCAACCCCCGAAAGATAGGTCTCAGGGGTTCCCCGCTCGCTTGTCTAATTCAATGAGGGACAGCAAAGCAGTCCTGTCTTGGAGTGCCCTGAATGCCCACACTCGGCACATCACAGCACTTGGCCAGCAGCCCGACTGCACTTTCCACAGGCTGCCATCCAGGGGCGGAGGGGCCAATCGGGGGCTTCAGGAGAGCTTCCACCCCGAGGAGCCACCCCAGTCCTCCCCATCGGAGGCTCATACCCCATTCCTCCCTCACCTTCTTCCACTTAACCCTCCCTAGCCCCCCTTCCTGATGTACAAAATAAAGAACACATGTGTTCAAAAATATTTAACAATACTCAGGGTGGGGGGAGGATTAACCTCTGGGGAGACTGGGAAAAGGAGGTGGGAGAGGGGAAGAGAGAGGCTGGGAGAGGGGAGGGCAACTAAAATGATCAGGGGTTGGGAACAGGTCCCATATGAAGAGAAGCTAAAGAGACTGGGACTTTTCAGCTTACAAAAGAGGGGACTGAGGGGGGATATGATAGAGGTCTATAAAAGCATGATTGGTGTGGAGAGGGTGCATAGAGAAAAGTTCTTCATTAGTATCCATAATAGAAGGACAAGAGGACACCAAATGAAATGAATGGGTAGCAGGCTTCAAACTAATAGCAGAAAGTTCTTCTTCACAAAGCAAATAGTCAACCTGTGGAACTCCTTGCTGCAGGAAGCTGTGAAGGCTAGAACTAGAACAGAGTTTAAAGAGAAGTGAGATAAATTCATGGAGGTTGGGTTCATGGAGTGCTATTAGCCAGGGTGTAGAAATGGTGTCCCTGGCCTCTGTTTGTGGAAGGCTGGAGATGGATGGCACGAGACAAATGGCTTGGTCATTGTCTTCGGTCCATCCCCTCCGGGGTAGCTGGTGTTGGCCGCTGTCGGCAGACAGGCTACTGGGCTAGATGGACCTTTGGTCTGACCCAGTACGACCATTCTTATGTTCTTATGTTCTTATGTTCTAAGCTCAGGGCTCAGGGTCAGGGGTCTCACTGGACCACCTTGATTTTCATGCAAAGCTGCTCCTGGGTGGCCAGGCTGGCAGCTATCCTGCCCTAGACGGCCACTTTCCTGTGCCTAGTGCGGAGGTCATGGACGTTGAAGGTTTCCCCCCAAACCTCCGCCTCTTCCCCACCAGCCTGGTCCCGGGAAGAGGCGGAGGGCTGGGTGGCAGCGGGTGGCTGGATCGTGCCGTGCCATGTGCAGGGTCTGCTGGATGGGTGCTGGCAGGCTTGCACCTGGCACGGACACTGTATCCAGACCGTGCCCCTTTAAGGGCTCTGGGGCTGGGAGGGGGACAGACGAGTTTCCCTGGTGGTGCCCAGAATGGCCACCAGGGCAAGCTGGGACGGGCTAGCTTCCAACTAGTTTGAATTAAGTGGCTACACAGCCCTTAATTCGAACTAGGCGTTAGTCCTCGTACGATGAGGTTTACCTAGTTCAAATTAAGCGCTCCGCTAGTTCGAATTAAGTTCGTACTAGCGGTTTGTATGTGTAGCGCCTATCAAAGTTAATTCAAACTAACAGCTGTTAGTTTGAATTAACTTTGTAGTGTAGACATACCCTAAGAGATCTTTTCCAGGTTTCTCTTGAGTACCCTCATTTCCTCACGCCAGTTGGTTTTCATTTTACAACTCCATGGGCAGTGGATTCTATTTGTTGATACATGGAATATATTCTCCAAATATGTCCTGCACTTTTTTATGTTTGTGGATGAAACAAGCTTCTGGTTGGTGATTCCATGTATCTCTGTATTAGTAATGAAGTACCAATGCCCAGCATCTTTATTATAGGCACCTAGTTTTGAAAATTCCTAATCTCCTATCCACCATTTTTTTGACAATTTCCAATTCTCACAGTCATATGCAAGCACTGGTACTATATCTGAATTGAAATTTCTCAGTTTTGTTCTCATGCTATATATTTTAAATTTCCATTTGTTTTTAGGTTTATTAAATGCTGTGGATGCCTTTCCTATTCTCAGTCTCACTTCCTTTTTGTGAAAAACTGAAAAAACAACTAGCCTAGTAACACTTTAAAGACTAACAAAACATGTAGATGGTATCATGAGCTTTCATGGGCATAACCCACTTCTTCTGGTGTTGCCCAAATAGATGCTACTTTTCATATTTTTGTCTACCAATATGTAACTGTTTGATGTCTCGATTTCAAGGATGCTTGTTTTAGCATAATTAATGTTGAGCCCTTCTTAGCCTGCTGTTTTTGCCAGGGAATCTGTCTTTCTAAAATTTTAGATCTGCCATTTCGTAGAGCAATTCCATCAGCAAAATCTCATTCTTCTAAGCATTTGCCATATATGTATGCTATACCAAGTTTTTCACATAGTCACTAATTATGTATGCTTGCAAACCATGAGTTCCAGAGCTTTAAAAATAACTAGAACACATTTAGCCTGGGATATCTAGTCAATTTAGTAAAAGGTTCATCTGGGTTTTTAAGCCTCACACGAGGAATGCAGAGCTGGTGGATATATTGCTGATATAACTTTTCACTGTTGCATCTCCTGATGAACTGAGAGAGAAAAAATTACTTGTGTTGAAATATAAGAGCTCTTTGGAGCTCTTTACAATGAAGGTTTCTTCTCATAACCTTCCTTGGTTCTTCATAGTACAAATGGAGCAACATTCATACAACGTATGCGAAGGATTGTAGTAGTGAGTTGGGTTGAATTACTTTGTTTTGTGGATGAATGGACAGCAGTTCTGAAGCTATGTTCCTTAGTACACTAACATCTGGATTTCTTCTTTTAGGTATTAGAGTTCTTTTCAATAAACTCACTAATTTTCATGCAAGAAGATCCTTTAAGATGATCTTGCCTAACCTCCTGCATAACACAGGCTAAAGAATCTTACTTAGTAATTCCTGCATAACATCCATGGCTACTCAATAATCTAGAGAACAACTTTCATAATATTCCATAAAAGCTTGTGCAAAATTATAGAGTGTTCCTGACAACCCAGGAGTTTTCAGAAAATAAATGATCATGTTATGCAGGTACCTTACTGTATTTTGATTAAGTAAATTTAAATTAAGAGCAAATAATGGAATGGACAGTTTTTTTCTCTCTGATACACAGCAAAATAACTGCTCCTCAAGATTACATTTTGAAGAAGTTAGAAGGAATGAATTTCAGTGGGTAATATTAAGTTCAATATCAAAACCAATCAAAATAAAATTTCTAAACAAAAGTTTCTTTCCTAGAAACAATTTTCAGTACTAGCACCACATTTTATCTCAGAGAATATATATCAGAAAGGAGAGAAGGATTAAGGACCTAGAAATCCAAGAGATTTCGCAGATTCACTTTCAGCTGAGTGAGACGACAAACCTTTTTGTGGCATAAGTAGAAATATTTTGTCGAATATAGTCCATCTACAAGTAGTGACCATGTTTAGGCTCAAAAGTCATGAAGAAAACATCAACTCTCAGTGAACTTAATTTTTCTAGACACTATGCATTTCTCAGCATGGAAGTATTCATATTCTATAATGAGCACTTTCAACAATATACGTTTAACAATTACAGTTTTATGATGCAGCTGTAATGAAAAGCTTCAGGTTGACCCTGAAAACATTGGTCCTCATTACAGAAGTTTTTGCAACTGTTGATTAAACTTCTTTTTATTCAGTACTTACCATTTGCATGGTCATATTTGTTTTACCCACTGCAGGACAGAAACCAGACTTCACCAGGCTCTGGGCAAGGTTGCGAAAGGAGCTCTGGGGCTGCAGAAGGGGCAGGGCCTCAGGAAGAAGGGGTGGGGCTGGGGCTAGTCTCCCATAGACATGGCTTCAGTGTCACCTGGCATACACCACCTGGGGATCTGGGGGAAATTTAAAGGGTTCAGGGCTCTAGTCATTGGTGCTGTAGCAGCAGCAGCAGTCAGAAGCCCCAGACCCTTTTAATTTTCTGGGTCCCAGGGCAGCTGCTCCCTCGCCTCAGTGTTGGTGGGCTTAATCCACTTAATGTGATGAGGATGAGAAGACTAAATAAAAGATGAAGACCAGCATAGAAACATATACATTATTTAAGAAAAATTAGAGGCGGGTTATAGGGTAAATTTGTGGGCCTTAGAACTCAGGAATTTCTCAGATATCATAGGTATTGATTTTCTGTAAAATACAGACCTATAAGGGCTATTAGATTGACATACTTTGTAGACTATAGGCCTCTGTTTACTATTCAAAGAACACAGGGTAACAACAGTGCAGAACTGACCTGGAGTGGTCAGCTGTAGAGATGATGGAAGGCGGATCAGTCTTACAGCTCATCCAGCTTGTTCACCTGAGACTGTCAACAAGGTTTCAAATTAAGGCTACATGTGGTGATGGTATTCTGATAACACCTGATCACCACCACCACAAAGACCACCACCAATTCACTTCCCATCGCTAGAGAGTAGTCATCTGATGGCAAACAATTTAGTCATTGCTTATCTGATCTGAATTTTAACTGATCATATAGAAGTGAAAGCCTTCTTATCCCAAAAACTTCATATCAGCTAGCTAATGCTACCTTAGTATCAATCTCTAATCATTCTCAATGGATGACATATAGGATCCATAAGTTTAGCACATTTTTTCCTCATGAGAAAGAGTTTGGGTGAACCGGAATGGTCATACATCTTTAGAACTCAAAAAGTAGACAAGATTTGTCATGCAGAGAGTGGGACAGATGTGCTAAAGGAGAAAGGATTAATTTTATTCAGGGACTCTCTGATGGTTGTACTGAACCACATTTTTCAGTATTAACTTACAACAGTGGAGAATGTAGTGGCTCTTCTAGTCAAGATGTTTCTTGTGGGTATTTTTAATATGTGAATTGGATACTGAGTTAATTGTTGAAATAATATTTTGGACTTTTCAGATGACATTTTTGGAGTGATGGTTTTAATTTAAATCTTTTTATTGGCCTTTTGAAACAGCACAGAAAAATGTGTTACAGTGCAGGAAATGTTTAGGAGTGTCTATTTTGTGTTTAAATATGTCCTTTGTTTTAAAATATTGATAGGTGTGAGTAGATTATTGTAATTTAGATTTCTTAATAGCATTTTTGAGAGGTCTCTATAATTATGTCATTTTTTCTGGGCACACCACTAAGAGTTTCTGGCTAATGGTGGGTCTTTATCTCATGTGCTGCTCACCTGCTCTGTCATTCTCTGTAAACTTATAATTGCTTACTATTTGGGTCATCTAATTTCTGTATTTAATTTGTGTTGGCCATTATACATAACATTAAAATGATCCAACCTGTTCTCATTGTGACATGTAAAGGATTAATTAATTTTAACTGATATAATTAATATAATAATATATTTATTATAATGAGGAAATCTTTGATCCATTTAAGTCAATGGGAGTTTTGTCAAGTATTTGAAATTTTAGTTTTATTTAATCAAATATTTTCCACAGTGAACACATTCTAATTTCTACTCAGAAGGTGATTATGGTGCCTTAAATGTTCAAACTAAAAGGACATTTACACAATATTAGGTAATCAAAGGCCAGATTCTGTCAGCCTCCTTGTGTCAAGCAGTACCTTATTCACCATGTTTTCATTGACATAGATGGTACAGTTTTGACTAAGGTGAATAAGGATGACATATTGTGGCACAAACAGATAAGCGTAGTGCTCCAAATTATAGCTTAACAATACTTTAACTGCCTAGGAAATTACTTAAAAATAACTTATTTTGAAATAATAACTCCCCAAATAAGTATTTGGTAATAGCATGTCCAAACTATAGGGAAGTCTTGAAATTAGTCCAAGATGGGCTTCCATGGGCTATGTCTACACAGCAGCATTATTTTGGAATAACTGACATTATTCTGAAATAAAAAAGAGTGTGTCTACAGTGCAAGCCATTATCATATATATAGTAGCACATTGTCTATGAGTCTGTAATGCTGACGTACACGGCCATGCTCCCTGGCCAGGTACGTCAGCACCCCTTCCCCTTCCCCTCCCTCTGTGTACGCTGCGCCACTCAGCTGGGCCCCGGCGGGGGAGCAAGCGGCAGCAAGCGGCTGTTTGGGATCCGCGCTTCCCATGCATGGTGAGCTGCCCCCTTCCCCTCCCGCTGTGGCACTCAGTTGAGTGCTGCGCCCCTCAGCTGGGCTGCCAGGGGAGCCAGAAGCGCAAGGGCCATTTAGGTGGGAGGGAAAGGGAAAGAGGTGATGTACACGGCCCTGCCCCCTGGCCGTGTACGTCACCGCCCTTCCCCCCCTCCCTCGCGGCAGCCCAGCTGAGCAGGCAG
The DNA here is from genome assembly GCF_049634645.1 of Pelodiscus sinensis. Lineage (NCBI taxonomy): Eukaryota > Metazoa > Chordata > Testudines > Trionychidae > Pelodiscus > Pelodiscus sinensis. The sequence continues at coordinate 35,929,406 of NC_134711.1, read as the reverse complement.
CATTCAGCCAAGCGCCACGGCGGGAGGGAAGGAGAAGGGGGGCAGGGAGAGACAGAGGGGAGAGAGTGGCAGGAGGAGGAGGAGAAGAGAAAGGGAGAGTGAGGGGCAGGAAGGGGAGAAGAGAAAGAAAGGGATGGAGAGAGAGGCAGAAGGTGGAGGAGAGCTGAGAGAGAGGGGGAGGCAGTAGGAGGGAAGAGAGAGAGAGAGAGAGAGAGAGAGAGAGAGAGAGAGACGGAGCGAGAAAGCTCAGGAGAGAAGACCTGAAAATCCCTGTTTTATGATGGGCTAATTGGCTAGTTTCAAAATAATGTTGAAATGGAGGGCTTCTTACTCCAACTCCTATAACCCTCATTTCAGGAGGAGTAAGGACGTGTTTACACTGCAGGCCTTAACTCGAAATAAGCTACACAAATTGAGCTACATCAATTGCATATCTTATTTTGATATAGCTTATTTCGAAATAGGGAGCTTCTACACAGCACTTATTTCGAAATAAAGTACTCTTCCTTAAGCTTCCCTTATGCCTCGTACAATGAGGGTTACAGGAGTTAAAGTGAGAAGTCCTCCATCTTGACAGTATTTTGACACTATTTTGAAATAACTGTCTGCTGTGTAGATGCAGACTAAGGATACGTCTACACTAGCCCACTAGTTCGAACTAGGGAGGTTAATGAGGTCGACTGAAATGGCAAATGAAGCGCAGGATTTAAATATCCCGTGCTTTATTAGCATGTTCCCGGGCAGTCGCCATTTTGGAAACTGACTAGCCCGGAATAACTGCCCATGTCTACATGCGGCAGAATGTTTATGAGGTTTAACTCTTAATTCGAACTAAGGGGTTTATCTTAGAATTGCGCTTCTCTGCCGTGTGTAGACGTGGGCAGTTATTCCGGGCTAGTCAGATTCCAAAATAGCAACCGCCCGGGAACATGCTAATGAAGCACTGGATATTTAAATCATTTGCAATTGTGGTCACCCTCATTAGCCTCCCTAGTTCGAACTAGGGGGCTCGTGTAGACATGCCCTAAGTTATTTTGGAATAACGCTAGTTATTTCAAAATAATGTTGCTGCGTAGGTGTACCCTAAGGGAAGTCAAAGGAAGAGTTTTCTTCCTTTGACTTCCTGCTGTGTAGACAGTGCCAAAAGCCAAATTAAACTATTTCAACTTCAGCTACGCAATTGACATAGCTCTTGATGTGTAGCTTAATTCGAGTTCTGCCCTGCTGTGTAGACACACCCTTAATATGTACATGCTACCTCAACCTAGAGACCCAGGAATCACTGGGGAATAATTACTATGAATGACTCTGGCGATTAGTTATTTCCAAAATAGCAGCAGTGTAGCGTCCACACTACTGCTATTTTGAAATAACTATTTTGAAATAAGTGTTATTCCTTGTGGAAAGCAGGAATTATTATTTCAAAATAATCAGCCCCTTATTTTGAAATAATGGGATTGGTTGCTCTGTTATTTCGAAATAAGGGGAATTATTTCAAAATGACTCATAGGTTCAGCTGCTAGTGAGACTGATGCAACACTTCATAACATTATTAGATAAGATGATACCATGCACTTTGCTAAACATGGAGGCTGTGTCTACATTGGAACCCTTTTCCGGAAAAGGGATGCTAATGAAACACTTCGGAATAGCAAATGCCGCGGGGGATTTAAATATCCCCCGCGGCATTTGCATGAACATGGCTGCCGCTTTTTTCCGGCTCGGGGTTTTGCCGGAGAAAAGCGCCAGTCTAGACGGGATCTTGCGGAAAATAAAGCCTTTTCTGGAAGATCCCTTATTCCTACTTTCAAGAATAAGGGATCTTCCGGAAAAGGGTTTATTTTCTGCAAGATCCCATCTAGACTGGCGCTTTTCTCTGGCAAAACCCCGAGCCGGAAAAAAGTGGCAGCCATGTTCATGCAAATGCCGCGGGGGATATTTAATCGCCCGCGGCATTTGCAATTCTGAAGTGTCTCATTAGCATCCCTTTTATGGAAAAGGGTGCTAGTGTAGACACAGCAGGATTGTACATATGGGACCATAAAAAGTGAGGTGCTGTGTTTGGATATTAAATACCCCAATGGTGCATTTAATAGAGCTCCTGAAGAATGTTTCTTCATTTCCTACTTTTGTGAAGAATACTTTGAATTAGTGGTCTACCTTGCTGCACATCATGTAGGTAGCTGCATTTCATTTGTGGTGTATACATATGGTCAGTGAACTTCTGTGGGATCTTTCATGGTAGAAGGCACTAAATCCCAGTTCCTCAAATGCATTGATTTTGATGGGAGTCTGTCATCTGCACACGTCTGAGGATCTGCACATAAGTAAATAAAAAATATTATCGCATTATTGAAATCTACTATGGAGAAAAAGGTACACTGCAAAATGAAGTGCCCTTTCATGTTTCTTGATATCTCTTTTACAGTGATATTTCTGGAACATGCATCAGCATAATGTCTGTGTGCTAGATAACAATGTGCATGGTGAGTTATCCATAGCAGAGTTCAATCAGATTCTACTCTTCACATATCCCAAGTTCTAGACATTTACATGTCTTTTCTTCCCCTTCTCTACTTTTCCTTCCTCCCACCTCCATTTTGTTATGATTATTTTGTCAATTTTTACTTTTCTAAGAAGGTGCTACTTCACCTGAACTACCTCAGATCCAGTCTACATTGCAGAACTATATCATTACAACCACATTGCTCAGGGATGTGAAAAATCCACTTGGAGAGGTGGATTGACTATGCCAGTTGAAGAGCTTTCTTGTATTAGCATAGAGCCGTGGTCACCAACCTATTGATCATGATCGACTGGTCGATTGCGGGGGCATGACCAGTTGATTGTGAAGTGTTCCTAAGTTGGAGCTCGTGCACAGTCCCGAGACTCCTACTCCCCCCTTCACTCCTCCCCCTATGCAAAAAGGGGGAAGGAAGCCCCTGGCAGCACAACAGACCCCACTTTTCAGGAAGCATACCAGCTTTTTGGGGAGGGGAGGAGCAGCCCGCATGCTTCCTGAGACCCCAGAACTGGCATGAAGCTACAGGATCCCCAGGTACTGGCCGAGCTGTCTCTGTCCCCTCCCCCGGCCAGACCCTCATGAATACCTGTCCCAGCACCCTGCCTCCTACTCCAGCACCCTGTCTTCTGCCCAAACCCCCACCAGAACCGTTCTCCCTGGACAGACACCATAGAGCACCCTGCTCCTGCCTTCTGCTCCCTTCCCAGGCTCCCACCAGAACCCTGCCCCAGGCCAGACTCCCACCTGCCCCCTGCTCAGGCCCCCATCAGCACCCTGCCCCATGGCCAAATCCCCACCAACACCTGGCCCCTGGCCAAACTCCCGCCAGCACCCTGCTCCTGCACCCTCTCTCCTGGACAGACACCTATCTCCAGTTTGCTCCTGTACCCTATTTTCAACCCAGATTCTATCCCACTCACTGGCAGACCTGTCTTGCACACTGGATCCCTCCTTATTGGCCCCACCTCAGATTATAGAAGGGTCCACAAATTCCACTAACCCTGGAACTCCAGAAAAGTTAATCTGGCCTGAGGCTGGAGTGTCAGGGGAGTGAGGTGTCTCAGTTGGGGCCACATTAGTGAAGCTTGGGGGGGGGGGGGGGTTTGGAGGGGTTGTTTTTTGGTCTCTCATTTGTGTGGCCCCGACTAACTTTTCTGTGGGTCAGTGACCCTGATTCAAAACAGGTTCCCCACCCCTCTCATAAGTAATGCTGAAACATTTTGTATCTGACATAATATTTTATTTAAAAAATGAATCCTGGCCAACAACCCCCCTGTTGGGGCCAAGCCCCATCTGGCTGCAGCATCATAGCACTCCTGCATCACCCCCACCACCACCCTGACTCCAAACGTAAGCCTATCATACACCAGAACCCCCTGTCTTGAGCCTCTCACAACTGCAAACTCCTGCACCCCCACATCCCTAGTCTTCTTCCACAAGACTCCTGCACCACCCACACACCGCAAACCTGTGTCCTGAGCCTATCATACTCCCAGTCTCCCTGTCCTGAGCCCCTCATACAGCCCAACCCAAACTCCTGCACCCTCACAACCACAAGCCTGTGGCTTGCTCAGCACCCCAACCCTCCACCTGACCCCAACACTCTCCAGCCTGGAGCCCCCTCCCTGAGCCAGCATCCCCTTCTCCACTTTCTCCTGCACCCAAATTCCCTCCAAGTGCTTGCACCTGTCACCCTTTCCCACACCCAAATCCCTCATTCCCTCCTCCCCCGAGCCTGCACCTCCTGTATCAACCAAGTGCGACTAAGTAAGGGCTGGGGACAGCAAATGATAGAGAGGAGGGGAACAGAGAGGGTGGGGTCTCAAGGAAGAGGTGCGGTCTAGGGGAAGGATGGGGTAGCTCTTGGCTTGCTCTGACATTT